>NC_049222.1:50746989-51972346 GCF_011100685.1 Canis lupus familiaris
CCTTTGTGACCAGGATGTGATTATGCAGGTTCACTGTCCCTTCTCTGATCCCCTGGGTCTCAGAACTTTTCAAAGTTTTGGAAGGTGATAGTGTCTATACTGTAACATACACTATGTACCATGCAAGCAAGGACTGATCAAATATATTAGAGTATCTGTGGTGAGATATATGAATATTCATACTTTGTGTGATATAAAGGAAGGCTATAAATAGCTTCAACTTTGTTCATAAAAGGTTTTGCCACCACAAAAGTTCAGGTCAGGCACATTTTGCTTCCCAGATGAGTCAGAAATATTACATCTTATCTTACTGTTGGGTTAATGTATTTAAAAACTTAGAATTTTCATGATAATGCTTGTTATTTATGATTTTAAGGAATAATATTCCATTATCTTTAGCTTAAGTTAAACACTGTCTTTGTCCATTCTTTCTTTGCCTCCTTTCCTGGTAGCCCCAAGCTACCAAGGGTTGGCTCTGGTGAGAGGGTAGGTGGTGGAGCAGACAAGCTGCTCAGTGAGGGTGGGTAGCTGCAGCATCACTAGCGCCTTGAGAATGGAGGAAGGTTGGCTTTGGGCTGTGCACCCTCCAAAACATCCATCAGTGCCCTGGGTCCACCCTCCAAATAAATGTAACAATAAAGTAAAACCAGTGATTGTAGCGACTGTGCTAATACATCTTTTCATATATAGCGTCCTCTCCTGTACACTTCCACCCCAACTGCTGCTCCCAAACCTTCCAATTTGAAATTCAAGTCCTGCACCCACAAATCACTCCTGGGAAGGAAGCTGCCCCAGGGCATGGTCAGTGAGGAGTTGGAGGATTGCTGGCTCCGCCTGGGTCCATTACCCACCATTCAGGCTATTTAAAGCAACCCCAGGCACCCAGCCGTGGGGAATCTACTAGGAGCTCCAACAGATAGGCACTTTTCAGAATGAGAGAGAGAGGAAAAAAAAGTGATATGGCCCCTTCTCACACTTTAAATTTTTCAGGTAGAGACAATCAGAGCAAAAGAAATTGTGGGTCTTACAGTTGGGGGACAGAGGTTTAGAAATAGCATTTAAGTCAAGAATGTTTGATTTGTTCCAATTGTCAATAGAGTGTGAAGTGGTTCCATTCAGGCTTTCTAAATGGCCAGGCTATTGCCTGAGTACAGCGTGCCTGTTCAAGTAATCGTGGCTTTATTTATAGTTATGACAACCTCTTAGAGCTGGTATCCTTTAAAATACAGCCTAATACCAAAGCCAAATGGAAAAAAAAAAGCCTAGAGTAGAATATCAAATTGTGAGTAGTCACTGAATAAAGCAACGGTACTCATGACAATTTATGTATGTCAAAGCTTGCCAGTGTAAATTGGCTTCTCTGTAAATTGGCAGATGGATCCTTTCCAAATACTGAAAAAAAAATCTCAATTTGGGTTCTAATACAAGTAAGTTAATTTAAAACAAAACTAACCAATAAAGGACTAATGAAAATTTGTTCAAGCTTATTGTATTAAAAAGAAAAAGACTTGAAAATCCATAATCTCAGAAATGAGTTTTAGTAAATATGCCAAAAAAATCATGAAACATTCTAATTTATTTTCTAAACAATGAGAACATTTTGAACCGAAAATTTAGTATTTTAATATTAATGTCATGTTTCTAAGTCTGAGATCTATTCTCTCTGATGAAAAGCTTAAAAATGCCATCTCTGGGTGGACAGAACAGATCACGGAGGCTGAAACTCAAGGAAAAATTGAATGTGTCCACCAAACAGGCTTGAAAAGACTTTCCTATTGATGTTCTCGTGTCTTTATGATGACTGGGTATCTGGATGTTTCCATGTGAATGACAGGAGATAACACCTGGTACCCTCCACCCCCCATAAATCAATCAGCTCTTCTTCTGATATTCAATCTTTCTTACCACCACCATGAACACTCAGCTAGACTCCACATTGGAAATGTAAACCCTATCTCCTCTCTTGTTCTCAACTTCACCCAACTCTGTCCATTCTACACCAAAAGGTCTGTTGGTATTTGGCTCCATGAGTCCTTTAGATCGAGGTTGTGATTCTGACCTAGAGCAGTGGTGTTTAAACTTAATAATAGCAAAATTTGTGGGGGACCCTTTCTTCCCACTGTGGGAATATCTGTTAGGTAGGACACCGAAATGAGGAGGCTGCTCTAGTCTTCCCTGGCCCTTTGGGCAGCCCCAAGGCGATGGTACTGCTGACTGAGTTTGAAGGGTCCCTTATCTTATCTTCCTGGCTGGACTTCTGCCCATGCTGGTCTACTGCCATCAGATACAGCTTCTGGCATCATGGGTCAGCCTCCTGGAGTGGGGGGCAGTAGGTAGAGCAGAAAAGACTGACCACCTGGGTTTGACCCCAACTGGGCATTTCCTAGCCCTCCTTGTTCTGAATGATGTAAGAGTATTCCATTGAATGCTGGTATGTCTCCACAATTTCTGCCATGAAGAAAGCAGTAGGAGAAGTTAGAACACTCCTCCTCGTCCACCTAACACATTCTGAAATGGTCCAAGAGTTTTGCTGGGAGAGGCTCTGCTGGACTCAGATGGACTCTCTACATCATCAGACCGCCTAGCTGGACTGAACAGCCCTGGGGTACTGGCCAGTAATGTAATTAAAGCTTCACAGGTTCTGTGAGCAAGCAGAGCAGGGGGTTAACATCTAGGATTTACTCAGTGTTGCAGTTTATGAGAAGAAAGAAGACAATGTATGAGCCCCTCTGGCCAGTCTCTGTCACATGTCCTGAAATGTCCATCTCCTTATGATCAATATAACCAAGGAAGGTCTGGCCCACACAGACGTGGCAGCCACCAGTTGCCATGAAGCTGCTGGAAAGCTTACAGGAGGTTTCTGCTTGAGTTTCCTAGAGCATCTCAACCTGCCACCTGGCAAACTGGCAGTAAAAGTTAGCCACACAAAGTACTGTCATCATTGTGTGGTCGGAACCTGGAATCCCTATGCTGCAGGATAAACTCCACAGTTCTTAGCATGGACTACTAGACCCTTCACACTGTAGATCTAGCTTTCTGCTGGAATTCATCACTAGCCACTCCCTCAATTGCAGGGTGTGCCCCGGCCTCAGCCACTTTACCACTGTCATGGTGCCAGGGCACACTCAGGATGTGTCTGCATGCCCTGCAAGGTTTGCAAGGTCATCTTGTCCCTCCTCTTCTCCCTCCCACACCATCCACCTTTATACAGAGTGTACATTCTTCCCTGGATCTCTGAGATTCTTTGCTGGCTCCATCATTAGGGATTCATTAAATGGCTTCAGGACAGCCAACAATAAGCTCCCTGAGGTTGAGAGCTGGTCTTCCTCATCTCTATATTCCCGATGTCTTGCCTTGTCTAATGCCTATAATAGATAATCATTAAGTCATGCACTGACTAAATAAATAGTTGAAAGGGTAGTATGTTTTAAATTTTATTTTGGATGGCAGAAAGACAATAGCTTTTCCTAATGAATGTATGGGCACTTACTGTTTCCTACAAGAAGGGATGGATCTGGGTAAAACAAATCACTGATGGAATTCACTTGAATCTGATGTATGTTTTCCTAATTTATTCTGACCTAATTCATTAGCTTAAGTTGTTAATGCATTTCTCAGCTGTAAGTCCCATTCCTTCACCTGGGAATAAATTTTTGGCATTATAGATGCTGACAGTTATCAAAATGTATCGATATAATTCTATCTTTCTATCAAGACCTTTAGTGCAGAAATAATATCCTTTATCTTAAAGAAATCAGGTTTGTCTTTTAAACAAAAAGAAGAGCAGTACAACTAGCAATTTGAATTTCATCATCAAAAACCAGAAGCCCGTGAAACTGGGTACAGATCTCATTTGAGGATCAAGGAAAGAAAAAAAAAAAAAAAGAAGCTCTTATGTTCTTTTAAATATAATCTAAAGCTGCCTGTTTGTTAAAAATAGGAACAATAATAAAGCATACTCATAAGTACCAGAAAAGCGGATCTTCAGATACTATACTATAATGATTTAACATTTCCACACCAGGGCCTGTTTCAGCAACCTGACTTGAACACAGTTAAGCTCTACCAGACTAAGTGGCATAGTTGTTGCCCATGAAGCATTAGGGTCCATTAAGTCTTGGGAATGTGGACCTGTCCTAATAAGGACTGTGATGATTTTTCCTATAATGGTCTATACCATAAGGAAAACACACATTATTCTTATGTTTACTTGGCACACAGAAGATGGGTATTGGATATTAATTAATAGTAATTAGTGATAATTAATTGGCAGTTCTGAGGCACTGTAATTGTAATCTCTAGCAGGTCATTTGTCGATCTGCCTGGCGATGTTGCCCTGGCCCTACTGGGGTCTATGACTAAGGCCCCCACAGCTTCACTGTGGTCTTCATGGATCTGTGTCTCTCTCTCCACTGATTCAGCACACATGGATCAGCCTGCAACCAGATGATTGTCAGGGTTTGGACCACCACTTTCTAAAAATAACTGTTCCTTTGGGTTTTACTATGAAACTTTTATTAATGATGCAACTTCTCAGCTCCCAGACAGAAGTGAAGGATGGACGGTGTTTAAAAACAATATCCGAGACAATAGCTTACTGGAAGCTTATCATTGGTTCCAGACACTGTTCTAGAAGCTTCCACGTATTCACACACATAGTCTTTGCAACAGCCTTTTGATTTAGGAGTCTTAGCCCCATTTCACAGATCAGTCACTCGTGTTCTGAGTTGGGGCTCAAACCAGGTAGTGAGCCCGGGGAGCCCAGGCTCTCATCTTACCCACGCTGCCCCTCCACAGAACAGGCTTTGAGAAATGGGAAGCTTCGATCGTCAAGATATCTTTCTGTCCACACAGCACCTACCACATTCGCTGTTGTGTGAACATGTGCTAAAGATGACCGAAGGTCCAAGAGATGTAAACGATTTCAGAGAGGCATCTCAAAGCTGTGGCCTTACACCTCACTCTTTGTGTTTTAAAGCCCTGGGTGTGTGGAAGCTCAGGACAGGAGAGCAGCTTCAAGGAAGTGATTTTCCAGAAGCTTCCCACCCTCTGGAGGTACGCTACCCTTCACATGTTTAGCAACCTGGAATTCTCTGAACTCTGTACTTTGGAGATTTTTTTCGGGGGCTTTGTTCGGGGGCCAATCATGTTAGGCGTGATTGACTAAATAATTGGCCTTTGGTGATTAACTCAACCTCCAGCCCCTCTCCCCTCCCTGGACAGAAAGTTCCAACCCTCTGATCACATGGCTGGTTCCCCTGGCAACCAGCATCCACACCGTGGTTATCTAGGGGCTTTCCAAAAATCTTCTCATTAACATAAACTCAGTTGTGCTTGAAAGGCCTTGCTATGAATAACAAAAGACACTCCTCTCACCTTTATCCCTTTGGAGCTATTTCAGGAGCCTTGGACAACGAAAGAACAAATATCATAACAGAGGATGTTCCCATTGCGCTTACCACTCAGGATCCCCCAAGGGTTTTAGGAGTTATGTGCCAGGAATGGGGGACAAAGATGAAATGTTTATTATAAATCACAATATCACACTGTGCCCCATTACAGAAGGGAAAACTGCATGCAAGGGCTTGTGTTTTACTCTCAGAAACATAATAAGCCAAGACAACCTTCCTGATTTTCAATAAATCTCAATGAGCAGCGGTGCACACACTTTTAAAGTATTAGTAATAAGGCGGACACAACCAGCCAAGACTATAAATGTCTCCCATAACATCATTTAATGGGGAGTTAGGGCCAGAGGTCCTCACATTATCATTGCAAAGAACACACATCCATGGTGTGCTGCATCCTGTTTCTCTTACCATTCACGCCGGGAGTCAGTGCGCTCAACATTTTAATGCTTCATATATCAATAAATTAAGTGCAATTCTATATGGATTTGACCTTTTCAAAATTCCACAGTATGACTGACTGGCTACTCTAGTTCCTCCCCTGCTTGTCATTTTAGTAACCTGGATGGGAGAAGTGAGCTGGCCCACCTATAAAAATGAGAAACAGCCAAAAGAGCAAAGTCATAAAGCCAGTGCAGTCTTTCAGAGACTGTAGTAAGGGATTATAATTTTGATATCTTACAATTTTTTTTTCCTTTCCAGAGCAAGCAATCATAAATTGAAAAGAGAAGAGAGAGACAAAAAGTCATATGGACCAAAATAAACAATGCTGCTGTTTCTCTCAGCTAATATTATTACCCAGATCCCTAGTGGTCATGGCCTCTGTTTGCTATTGTCTTCAAAGGTTTTATTCTAGAAACATTTTTGTCTCAGACTAAGTAGAAACTTTAATATAAATTTCTGTTACTCCGTAGAGAACTGATGGTTTTCAAAATTATGGTGAAATTTCATGAGCGTGGAAGAGGTTTCTTCTCTTGGTGTAGCCTGCAGATTTGCTTTGTTTGAGTGCTTGTGAATATGTTATACTAAGCTGAGTTCAACGTTTGCGGTGATTCTAAATACAAATCAACACCAATAAATTATTCAACATGCAGGTTATAGGAATAACAATTGACAGCCCTAAATGTCCAGACAAAACTGATTTCTGATTAAAAAAAAAAAACAGGAGAGGCAGAAAATTGTTTATATACCACATGTTTAGATTGTATTATGATTCTGATAGGGGGAAAAAAAAGAAAACCCTCAACAGCATTAATTAGCCATATGTCCATTTTTAAAATGCAATTGTTAAGATGATGAACAACTCCTCATACTCATGTAAATGTCTAAATAAAATAGCAATAACTAAATAATGTATAGATTTGTTTCTTAGTAACTAGTTTTTACTTTTTTTTAAAGATTTGTTTACTTTAGAGAGAAAGCGTGGGTGCACGTGCATTGGGGTAAGGGCAGAGGGAGAGAGAAATCCTTAAGCAGACTCTCTGCTGAACAGGGAGCCCAATACAGGCTCGATCTCAGGCCCTTGAGATCATGGTCTGAGCACTGTAACTAAACCACTTGGGTGCCCCAGTAATTAGTTTTAATAAGCTTTTCACTTAACTATGCTATGGAATGCTAATACTAATCTTAAAGATATCGTAGCACATTATCAACTTAAAATTAAAAAATACTAAAATTAAATAAAGCCTTGTCTGTACTAATCTATAAGCAATTTATTTCACAAAAGCTTCTGGCCTATTCTAGAATCATCCAAAATTAAAATTACTATGAAATATTTTCAATGAATTTCCTATCAGGCACAAAATTACACTGTCAATAGAGCATACCTTACTTAAAAGACTCTAGATCACCACTGATTAGATCCTTCATACCTACAAATTAATGGAATTGATGAACAAAACATGGAATGCAGCCATATAATTTTATCATTATTCATTGAACATAGTTTGGGAGTCACCCTCCACTTAGCTCCGCCTTCTGGGCACTAGCTGTACAAGAGTAAATACAACTGAGACAGGCTCTACCCTCATGGCTCTTTTCATTCAAGATGGCAAGACAGAAACCATGACGAAGACTCTGGGAAACTATCAGGTAAGTGAGTAAACATAAGTCAATTCGCAAGAAGTGCTGTGGAGTAAGGGACACCAAAAGTCCTTAGAGAAGACCAACTGTGATAAAGTCGCTTGAGCAGGGATGGAGATGAAGGTAGAGCATGAGCCATAGAGAAGTTGGGAAAGGAGTCCAGACAAAAGGAACAGGGACACAAAGCCTCTGAGGGGGAAGCTCATTTGAAGATTAGAAGCTTGCATGGCTGATGTGGGCCACGTGAGGAATGGGTCAGGCAGACGGCAGTTAAGGACTTGGCTGAGGCAAGATCACATTGGCCTTGCAGCTACTTTCATTACTTTGGCTAAGAAGCCTTAATGGAGTTTGAACAGAAGCTGGACATTATATGACTTAAATTTTAAATTGCTTACCCTGGCATCTTTCTGAAAACCAGACTGGAAGGAGCAGAAACTTAAAGGCATGGAGAGCAAGTAGAAGGCTGTTGCAATAATCCAGGCAAGAGGCGATGGAGGCTTGGACCAGGGTGGCAGCAGGGGTCAGATTCTGGAAAGAACTTTGAAGGAACTGTCTGTAGGATTTGATGATGAGTAGCATGGTAGTGTAGAGGCAGTGACTTGTGGGAGATTCCAGTCAGTCCTCCTTACTTAGCCTAGGCTTTACTGTGGATTGGCTCTAATGCATACAACTGCAGTGACTTTGGCCCCAAGGAAGAAGGCAAATATCATCTTAAACTTGCACAGGGGCTTGTGCTGGCATCATTCTCCAGACAGGTCCTTTCCTAGACTTCCACATTTCCAAAGAGCAGAAGCCTGTTACCTTTTCATGTTTGTTACTTTTTTTGTTTTTAAGATTTTATTTATTTATTTTGAGAGAGAATGAGAGCACGTCTGAGTGGGAGGAGGGGCTGAGGAAGAAGGAGAGGGAGAGATTCTCAAGAAGACTCCCTGCTGAGCCTGGAGCCCAGTGCGGGGCTCCATCCCAGGACCCTGAGATCACGACCTGAGCCAAAATCAAGAGTCAGATGTTTAACTGACTGTGCCACCCAGGTGCCCATGTTTCTGTTACCTTTTAATCCCCAGAATTTAGCCCAATGCCTCATATCACTGGTCCTCAAAAAAAAAAAAAAATTAAACTCAACCTTCTACATTTGGGTGTAAAGATTCCTACTCCACAATTTGAGAGGGAATATATGCCCGATTCCCCTCCCCGGCTGTGATGGTTGAAGGTTACCATCTGACCACGTTCACAGAAGGCATCTTATCAGAGAACCGAGGACTGGATCCTGGTGTTGTCTCCATGGAAACACAGACAGGAGCTCTTAGATCCTCGCACAGAAACAACAAATGCATACTTTACGATAATAACAAAATGCAGCATTTATAGATAGGATAATAACCTGTTATGAAACATGCAATTTAATAACTCTCTCTTATAAAAAGGCAGAGGCAACTGCGATGCTGTAATTTACTTCTGGTGGTGGAGGTGTCTGAGGTTCATGGTACTGGGCAGCAAGAATTAATCTTCCTCATCTGCTTGTCAACCCGTTATATGCTCGTTTGCTGCTCACTATGCTGGTTTGTCCTTCTCTTCTCTTATTATATTTTCTAACTCATACATCCCAACCTATTATTCTACTTGATCCTCCCCCTGCATCCTGACCTGTATTCTCTATTCCCTACAGGCATGTCCTCAAGCAAATTACAAAGGACTTTTAAAAATAAAGACATAAAATGTCTTACAATTCCTACACAAGCCTTTTTGTGAAGATTGTGCTTTACATGTATTGAAAATGCCTAGGAGAGTAGTCATAAAAGTAAATTTGAAAATGCATTTGAAATGTAGATAGTGTTTGCAGTGGTCACATGATGTTGCTTTAGGGCACAACACTTAGCAAGAGCTCTCTCTGCTTAAGTCTTGAATTATCCTCTCCTCACAGCTTCTTCAATTATGGGTCCTCTCAAAAATATTCTGAGTCCCAAACAGTTAGTACTCAATAGTGACCACAATTCCAAAAACAATTTATTTTCTCTTCTGGAGTACACGATCTTCTTTGTTTCTTTGTTTCTTTCTTTTTTTTTCTTTTTTTCTTTTTTTAAAGATTTGTTTATTTTAGAGAGAGGGAGGGAGGGAGAGCAGGGGGAGGGGCAGAGGGAGAAGGAGAGAAAGAATCTCAAGCAGACTCAGAGCTGAGCATGGAGCCAAACACAGGGTTCAACCCCAGGACCCGAGCTGAAATCAAGAATCGGATGCTTAGGTGAATGCACCACCCAAGGTGTCCCAAGGACTACAGATCTTCTAGGACCTGTGTATCTGGGCACATTCCTGGGGGTGCAAAGAAGAGTCACTGGCTCAGAACAGAAGTAGAGCCAGTAGTATCTAATAGTATCTGTTAGAGTAATATTAACACATAATTTTAGAGTAATATCTACCAGTATCTATTGAAGTAGTATTAATAGATACTATTAGAGTGGTATCTAATAGGATCTCTCAAAGGAGGATTTTAAATCAGGGGCCACTATTTCATATATTTGCACAGCATGAAGTTCAATAGACCAATGACTGAAGACAGAGTACCTGCTGTAGCAATCCCTGAGACTGGTCATTTCCAAAGACCAAGTACATCTTAGATCAGGGGTAAGTGAGCTGGCCCAAAAGTGAACAATGGTTTTTATTATTTTTTTTTTAATGGTTAGGAAAAAAAAATTAAAAGAATACTTTTTCATGACAAGTGCAAATTACATGGAATTCAAATTTCAGGGTCCTTGAAATTTTATTGGAGCCAGCCATACTCATTTGTGGAGGATTGTTTAGGGCTGCTTTTGTGCAAGAACAGCATGGTTGAAGCTGAAATGGAGACCAATGGCCTGCAGAAAAATATTCACTATCTGGCTCTTGACGGGGGAGTCTCCAGTCTCTGCCTTAGAGCTGCAGGCCCAGACAAGTATTAGTCATCTGGTTTCTCTTAGGATGCTGCCATAAGACTGTGATCAAATTCTGAAGGACAGAATGGAGCACAAATAGGGAAGAATATTCCAGGAGGAAAGCTGGCCCTGTCAGACCACAAGGATGAGAAAGAAAAGCTCCTTGGTGGTGTAATTAGTATCTTAAGTAGCCTTGTCTGAAATGATGCTAAAGTAATCTTCAGTCCTTTATCATGTTCAAGCAGAGTGCACAAAACCACTCAGCTCACTCTAATTGCAAATATCCCTTAATGAATATATATTTGTTTTGGCTCCTTTGCTCTATTTTGCATCAATTCTTGTGATTTTGCAAGTCATGAAATGTCCCAGGTTCCTTCCCTTAAGGTTTATTTTCACCAGGATAAAAGATATAAACAGATTAGAACAATTCTACATGAGTCATCCAGGACATAGGACTGGATTCCGTCTCTTCTGATCTAAAAAAGGAGGGCTGATAGGGATCAACAAACAGTATTTCTCTACAATGAAGTCTTAGCCTTGGATGGGGGTTTGGTGAGGAGGATGGCGTGGGGGAGGGAGGGGGTGTTGAGAAAGAGGAAGGTATTCACAAAATTGCAGGATGCCTACGACACCTTGCCCATGGAAAGCAGGCAACTAGAGTGTGAAGGGCTAGACTGGAGTCTCAGGTTCTCCACATTGCTGACTGGCCCATGACAACTCGCTGCCTGTCCCCCAGCCTTGGCTTCCTGAGCTGTGACACAGTAGCACAAGGCCAGCACTGCTACCGAGTCAAGTGGAAGGGGGTAGGAGGAGCGCCTTCCGAGATGTTTTCACCACCACGTCCACCACCATATATGCCCAAGAGTGCACTGAAGACGTCTGTTAAGCTATCCTAAAGTCGAAATTCAAAAATGCCTAGGTGGCAACTGTCAACATCAGGGAATTAACAAGAGAAAGGGAAATGCTATTACTGAATCTGGGGCTTAACTAACACAGGAGACCTAGCATCAAGTCAAAGATCTGGTCCCTAAAAGGCACCGAAAATATTTCCTCCACTCAGCCTGACAACTACCAAACAGAAATAATATTTTACAGAGGTGAAGCCAGCTACCCAGGGACCCCTGGGACCCCCCAGATTTTCAAGCCTAGTGAAGGGAACTAGGCATGAAAATCTTTTAAGAAGTGTGGTGGGGGCGGGTGTTGGGGCTATTTATGCAAAATAGTCTAGGATATCGGGTTTTGTTCTTTTAAAGATTTATTTATTTATTTATTTATTTATTTATTTATTTATTTGAGAGGGGGCAGGGGCAGAGGGAGAGAGAGAACCTTGAAGAAGACTCCTCACTGAGTGCAGAGTCCCACTTGGGGTTCGAGCCCATGCCCCGTGAGATCATGACCTGGGCTGAAACCAAGAAACAGATGCTCAACTAACTGAGCCACCCAGGCATCCCAAAGATGGTGGTTTTAAGACTCTCAAGATCCCTTATCCTTATCATGAAACTCAAATTCTTTGCTTTAGAAGGCAAGAAGTTGAAAATCTCTACCTTAATGGAACCATTTTTACTTTTAAAAATCTCTTTAAAGGAAGTGTTAAGACATAAAAAGACATGCTGATTTAGAACCTGAACACCAAATATTGAGGATGTTGTGATGTGAGAGGCACATTACTAGGCAACATTTTTCTTAGTGAGCCGTTTGCCCACAAGAAAGTTAGGAAAAGTAAACTACCACCTTCTCAGTGGAACACCTGGGGTATTTAAGAGCTCAAGGTCACAGGCTTTAGAGAGAAGTCTGGGTTTTAGTTCTGGCTTTCCCAATATTGGCTGTGTGAGCTGGCAAAGTACTAATTTCTGAGGCTCAGTTTTTTTTTTTATGTCCTAAATGAGGACAATTATAATAATGGTAAACGTGAAACAAGGAATGTAATGCACTCAGCACAAGGTGAGAGCACTGTAAAGGTTATTAGGAACGGAAGTACATATCTCCTAGCTTATAAACATGGACTTTACATCAATCACAGCACTTTTCTAGGAAGAAAAACCATTTAAATTTCACCTTCATTTTGGTTCCTGCTTTTATTTTCCTAAAAAAGATAGTTTGGGGCTTGGAAAGAAATGCATAAAAGCACACATCCATTTCATGATACTCCTACCTACTGGTGATCCCAAGTGGAAGTTTTTACCGTGTGAATCAGTGAGGTAGTTGAGTGAAGGAGCTCCTCCCCGCACCCCACAGCACACATGTCAAAATCTAAGTTTATCACCTATACGGTGGTAGCTCCAGATGGCAGTGTGTCCTGCCACAGGGACACCTAGCGAGCAGTTATCCTTTGCTCAGCTTCTAGCTTGGATGGAGACAGACTTCCAGAACAGCAGCCTGGAGTGGGTCTGAGGTTGGTAGGTGTGATTGAGTAGCTACTGTAGCTTCAATGCCTCCAGGACAAATACAATGAGAGACAATGTTTTATCTTTTCCAGGCAAATGCATCCCGGTGTGGCTCATTTCCAGGAGCTGCTGAAGATGCCAGCAAGATTGGCCTTCGGGAGGGCTGAGCCCTGCAGAGGGACAGCTGTAGCTCAGTGACATCGCCACACCCAGGGAGAGTGGGCCTCAGGACGACCATGCTCCTGCTGTAAGTGAGAATGTTCTAGTTCCTAGGTCCATCTTCCTCTCCTCCCCAGGGGCCCTTGAAGTGTTTCCCACTTGGGCTCTTCCCTGGAAAGCTGTAGTTTCAAGTTTTTTTGTTTTTGTTTTTTTTCTTTTCTTTTTTTAGCATCAACCTAGGGCACTCTGGACAGTATAAAAACACCATCAAAATGAAGAAACAAGTTTTAATCATGGAAACCTTTCCTTTAGGATCATACCTCTTCTAGAAACAGGAAATGTTTTCAACACTTTTTTTTAAAGATTTTATTTATTTATTTATTCATGAGAGAGAGAGAGAGAGAGAGAAGCAGAGACACAGGCAGAGGGAGAAGCAGGCTCCACGCAGGGTACCTGACACGGGACTGAATCCCAGGACTCCAGGATCACACGTTGGGCCAAAGGCAGGCACTGAACCGCTGAGCCACCCAGGGATTCCTTCAACACTTTTTGTTAAAGATTTTATTTATTTATTCATGAGATACACAGAGAAAGAGGCAGAGACATAGGCAGAGGGAGAAGCAGGCTCCCTGCAGGGAGCCTGACGCAGGATTTGATCCCAGGACCCCGGATCACACCTTGAGCCGAAGGCGGATGCTCAACCACTGAGCTACCCAGGTGTTCCAACATTTTTTTTTTTTTTTTGGATCAGAACCAGCTTATTGGTAAATAGGGATAATTCCAGGATAATTGGCCTTGTTGCTGGGGAAAACAGCAGGAACACATGCCGTTGTTCTCAATGACCTTTTTGATCGAGAGATGGAAATGCAATGACATGTCATAAAGGATGCGAAAGAACCTCTCCCCTCTCGCTTTAATTAGAGCACTCAGTATTGTGATAAATTAGTCTGACTCAGTAAACTACAGGAAATAAATCTGCTGAACAATTCCATTTTCCAATTGCTAGCTAGGTTAACACGCTTTAATAAACAAATAAATATCTCCATATGGACTATTATCCAAAGCAACTGTAAATCCTTACAGCACTGGGCCTTGAGAGGCAGTGACATCCCTGGAATAGCTGAGCTCTGGCTGCTGTTCTCCAGTGTCCGTTTGAGTCCCCGCCTAAATGTAGGGTGCCCTTGACTGACGGAATAAGGTGACACTTTGATTAATGCAATGAGCATGCTGCCGAATGCTACAGTGAGTATTAAAGTGGCATGTGCTAATTTAAAATATCAGCTGTCATTAGAACAGAGTGCAAAGGGGAGTCACCTTCTCAGAAGAGCATTTTCATCCCAGAGGGGACACAGCAAAGCTGCCTGTTGCCCCTGCAGCCTTCTGGGAAGCCCTGTGCCGGCTCTGGAAACATCCTGAAATGCTTTTGTTTTTCTTGCTGGAAACAAAACCCCCCAAAAGGTACCAAGCAGCTTCCATGTGGAAATGTATGAAATGAAAATTCAGATTTTAATAAAGGTGGGGGGAGAATGACAAAGTGGAAAAAAAAAGGGGGGGGGATAGAATTAAAAAGTGATCTTTTAAAAATTTATCTGTTAAAAAAATCATCAGATCTTAAAGCACTTAAGAAAAGGTCTTTCATTTTGGCTGCTGTCAGGACAAGACTTCAGACAAGCTGTGTGTGGCCATCAATAGGCATTTCAAAATCGGTATGTGCTTGTGGCCAAAATGCAAAGATACATTCTTAAGAGCAACTAAGCATAATTAATCATTTGGAGTTTCTCCTAGTGATCACTGGAAAATATTACATAAAAGTAGGTAAGTTCTGAGTCATCAAAATTGTTGATCTTTTTTTACCAACTGCAACTCTTAAAGAATCAAAACATACCTGTTTTTCTTTCTGATGGTCTCTGAAAGTATTAATAAATGCTTTCATTTCAATGGTTTTAAGTGGCAATGTATTTAAAATGGCATACGATTTCCTAAACTGTCAATTTACATAATTTCATCTTAAAATCACAGACTCACTCAGATAATCATTATCTATCTACCTTTTGGTTCAGTCCTAGGTAATTTTAATTTCACATTCTGACCTGCAGCATGCATGATATCTGAGTTTCCACCAACCAAGTACCCAATGGAGAATTCACTGTGCATCAGCTGTGGTCCTCCACAGAGGCCACGCTGTATTTAGCAGATGCCTCTGTCCTTCAGGAGCTTATGGTCTTGAGGGGGAGACAGATGTGTGTGGCAGGATGATGGACCAAACACTTTGTTCACCTGAACTTCCTTTCCTCAATTTCAAGATGGTAGCCAAGCCCTTTGTAATTGCCTTGGAGTGTGTTTTTGCTGTAGGGCCAAAATAAAGGGTGGCTGTTGATAATCCATGACCTACTTTCTTACTCTTGGGGGAGTGCAAGTTCACCAATTATACAGGGAGTTCTGGAGGAGGAAGAGAGAGAGAGAGAGAGAGAGAGAGGCTTTGAGGGGAAGACAATCAACCAAATAAGGCTGGTAGACTCTTCTGGAATAGGAATGGCCCAGAATTTGCATGTCCTAAGATCAGCTCCCTGGAAGAGTCTGAATGAAGCAGCTGGGCCTCTAAAGAGAAACTGCAGAGCTCTCCTAGAAAGGTGGCTCCATTGTCATGCCAGTGGACCTTCTTGGGACATGTGGGTTTAGAACACAGCAATATTGGGAGATTTTTCAGATAGCACAGAAGCCCCCAGATTCTTGGGTAATGCAAGAGAGGGAAAGAGAGCCCAATAAATACTGAGACTGAATTTCCTGGTCAGCCTGGATTCAGATTTCATTTGATTTTAAGAAACTACAGAAGTGTGGCTTTTTTGTATACTTAGGTTTGTGATCTAAAATTTGTGCCCACCAAAACATCAAAACAAATCATTACCATGTGTCATGATAGCAGCATCAACAAGACTACAGGGGGCAGAGGGAGGGAAGCAAGGTTAGAGTTCCAGAAAGAAAGGGTTTCTGTGAAAAGGTGGCACTGAGCCAGTCCTGAAGTCTGAAGAAGAGTGAATCAGGTAAAGAGAGATGGGGAGCTGGAATTTTAGGTACTGAGTTCAGGAGAAGACATTAGGTGAAGTGAATGGGCTTTCTGCTTTTTTGTTTGCTTGTTTTAGGATTCTCATTCAGTAACACTTGGTGTCGTAGGAGAGAGTGAAAGAACTGATGGAGGCAGGAGGAGCCCAGTGAGAAGCAGGGCAGGGAGAACAGATCGTGGTTCAGGTACAGAGAGTCATCCTTGTACAGCACAGGAGGGGCTGGGAGACTCTCAGGATGGACCTGGAGCCTCAAGGAAAGGCCTTCACCACTTTGCACCTTGGTGACCTCAACAATATTGTTCCCGGCAAGGCCATTGGGCATCTATAGGAAATGACCATCAGAAGATGCAATGAGCTTGTCTGACACCTGATAGGTTCTCTTTACACCCTTCTCTATCCTAAAAGCAACAGAGAGTGGCAACAGTGGTTGAGGAGGAGCACAGGATGCCCACACCTGCCCTGTGGTACCTGCCCAGGGCCCTGGGAGGAGTTACACCTGACATCCTGCAGGATAATAGCCCCTTCGTGCCTCTGTGGACAGAGACCGGGTGTTGAACAGCAGTGAAGTGCTGTGGGAGTGGTGATTCTGATCACAGCCCGCTGACCCCTTTTCCACTTAGTCCTGTGACACATGCGTGTGGGTCCCAGGAAGAAAAGGAAGTAGTAGTGTGAAGAAGTGATTTCATTGTGATCTGTGAAACAAGAGGTGTGCGCTCTACAACTCTGGGGCTCCTCTAACAGGACAAAACAAGGGGGCAACATCCCTTCTTTCCGTCACCCTCTTTCTTGCTTCAATGCCTTGGATCCTCAAGTGGCTCTGACATCATTGTCAAACCTTGGTAGTTGGCAGGGCAACAGCAAACTTGTGACAGTCTAGACGAATCTGCAGTGCTTGGCAGGGTAGCGTGCAATCAACTGGATGAATTTGTTCTCAGGTACATGTGAAACATATTCCAAGGACTTCCAGAATAGAAGAAGGAGAGCTTGAAAGTTTTAGACTTATTGCTGCAGTGAGCTATTGCTATTGGCGGTGAGGTCTGGAGAGACCAGATTATAGAAGGATGATGTAGCAATGGTGTGGAAGGGTTGCTGTGGGCAGTGAGGTGGCACACGGACCAGTCAGGATAGGGAAGCAATGATTTAAGGTGAGGTTAAAGGACTCTGGGATTAAAAAAAAATGGCAAAGGGATCCAAATTCTTCACTTCCGTGGTGTATCACTGAATTACCATAAAAACAAAAAGTCAAAGGGAAAGTTTGGATTGTCAGTCTTAGCATGGGGACGTGCATTTCTAAAAATAAAAATAAGAATACATTTCAAAGTATTTTTAAAGGTACTTATTCAAAGTAATTGTAATTTTTCTCCTTTCTTTTAAATAAGATGTCCGATGCAAGATGTTGGATAATTGTTGAAATTGGTCCAAGAGTATTTAAAAATTACGTCCACTTGGAGAAAATGTTTTAAAGATTTATTTATTTTAGTGAGTGAGAGAGAGAGATAGGGAGAGAAAGAGGGAAGATAGAGGGACAGAGGGAGAGAGAGTCTTAAGCAGATTTCCCACTGAGCAAGGAGCCCAAAGCCAGGTTTAATCTCATGACCTGAAGATCATGACCTGAGCCAAAACCAAGAATCAGATGCTTAACTGACTGTGCCACCCAGCAGCCCTTGGAGAAAATATTAAAAAAATATATTTAACAGGGAAAAAAATCCACTTATTGGCTCCTATCACTCAATGACCTTTCTTTCCAACTGGCTGAGAAATTTGTTACATGATAGAGTTAATCATATTCACAATATTATGTTCAAGCTTTGTATAATATCTCATTATTCTAGTGCCCCAAAAGTCTGTCATCTCATTAAATTTTTAAAAATGTCCAATATTTGGAAAATGTATATAGTAATGATCTGGAGATAACAAGCATTTTATACACAAATATAGATTCCTAAGCCTGCAAAACTGTTTCAAAAAATAGGATAATCTGGTGAATAAGAGTTTAGTGACAAAACCATAATTATTTCAACAAGGTTTATATTTTAGGTCATAGAAATTGCCTTCGTGAAAAATAACAACTATTCGTGTGCAGTACTTTACAGATTTCAAGGCATCATTAAACAACTGAGAAATGAATTTCTTTTCAGAACAGAAGGGCCATGCATCACTTCTATTGTATCTGCATCTAGCTGATTAGCAATTGAGTTAAAATTCCTTCATTAGGGGTCAGAAGCCTTTGCAAATTGAAATCAGTTTGTTCTCAGGACTGCTGGTAACATAATCTTCCTGCTTATTGGAAACAACTGAAAAACTCTTGTTTTTTTGCTATCACAATATATACAATTTTGATGGCTTTACCAGTACTTTTAGTAGGCAAATTCTCTTACTTCATTTGGTGGTAAGACTCTAGGAGGCCTCCCTCCTCGTTGTATGGAATGATTTTCATATAACAAATTGTGCAAATTTTCATCAGCCACAAACATGGGCTTCTGGGACAAGAAAGCCAACAGGGCTCATTTTGTTATGGCCCAGATTCCAACATGTTGTATCCAGCACAATCCAGCCAGGGAGCACCTGACCGCCGTCCAGCATCTTGCCTTCTCCTTTGGGAAACATAAATTGCAATAGGAAGTAAATGCCCTGTTTCCCTGCATAGAGAAGGGGACTTTGGGTCACCTAGACACACTAGAATGGAGAAGCCAAAGCTCGATCATTAAAGAGACTTGGCCATGACTGTCTGCCCGTGTACACCAGATGTCCACAGTGCCCTTGCAGGGAACTTGAGGCCCATCACATAGTTTCTTTGGTATCAGAACCACAGAGACACACACTTGGCACATATCCCTTCTGCTGAACAACTTTCAAAAGAGGAATTGCAGCCTCAAACTTGATGGATACTGTTTTCTCAGAATAACTTTTCTAGTAGTAAGTCCGTGGTCAAGCCCGTTTCAGAATCTAACATGTCATGAAGACATTATCATCACACTTAAGTTTATATATATTATGGCCCTTGTATTGTTTCTTTCTACCTAGAGCAAAAGCCTAATGACCTAAATATCTATTTGAAAAGATTTGGGGGTAAACTGTTGTTGATCAGTCATGATTTTGTGCTCAACTTTGAAGTTCCTGGGAGTTTAGGTCATCAACATTTAATTATCAACACCACCTTTTAGCTGTAGGTCTGTGCTTTGTTTTTTAAATGAGTGCCTAGAACATTGTATAAGATTTTGATGTATTTAGCAGCTCTCCATAGAATGTCATTGGATGAAGTAAAAAGTTGGATGCCATGACACAGGATGCCCACCTTTCCTCGTTTCTTTTCACCCTGCACTCTTCCCATGTGTTTATGTTCTACTTTTCCACATAGTTAAAATTGTAAATGCCTTGGGTAGAAATTATGTATACATTATAATGCTTTTATAACCTTGACACCTTGTTAACACTGAATAAATATTAAAAAGCATAAATCACAGAAAAAAACTACTAGTGAGTTTTCTCATCGATCTCCTCTAACCAGTGAATTCCTATGACCTTCAGAATAAATTTCAAACTCCTGATGTTAGTATTAACCCAGAGCCTGTTGCCAAGATTTTCCAATCTTCTTTCAACCCACTTCCTATCAACACGCAGGGCTCCAGTTAAATCAGGGTCATGTTTTGAGAGGAACCAGGATTTCTACCTTGAAATGCTGGCTAGTTCTGTTCCTTTGACCTTAAATACACTTCATCCTGAGCCCTTGTGTAAAGCAAACCATGCCATCGCCATCTTCCCTCAGGTTCTCCCATTTTCCCTGGAAGAAGCCCTCTCTGCACCTGCAGCACAGCCCATACCACGACTGTAGCAGTAGCCACGTGCAGGGTCAGAGGTACAGCTGCTGCTCATCTTATTTCCTGAGGACAAAGTAAACTCACTGAAGACAGAGAACATTTCTCATAGCTCCCTCCCTGCAACGTACCTGAGACAGGTCGGAAACATGTTACACTGCATGGAACCTGAATCAAGATGTAACGTGTGGGCAGTAGAAATGGAATGGACAATGCTATATTTTAAAGCAGAAAACAGAACCTATTAAAGTAAGATCTAACTCTGGGAAACGAACTAGGGGTGGTGGAAGGGGAGGAGGGCGGGAGATGAGGGGTGAATGGGTGACGGGCACTGAGGGGGGCACTTGATGGGATGAGCACTGGGTGTTATTCTGTATGTTGGCAAATTGAACACCAATAAAAAATAAATTTATTATTAAAAAAATAAAGTAAGATATGTCTTTGTCAAATATATAGAAGACATACTTTCCTGTCCTTAGGGTCTGATGACATAGAGTTCTAATATTGGAAAGCCTTGAATGTCTGCTCTCAAATGGGAATCTGGGCATAGTTGTACTGTACTCTGTTTTCATCGTTAACTGAAGGGATGGGAGAGGTAAAATTGTAATAAGAAATTGTTTCATAATGTACTTTATTTAGGCCCCTCCCTACATCCTCAGTGATCCACAAAGAGCGCATTTTATGTCTTTTCCTCTTCGATCTTTTAAAAATTTTCCGCCAATTCCTACTTCTGCGGCTCAACTCTCTGTCCCCAAATCAGCCTTTGTGTCGCTCGCATCTCATGCTAGTCTTGGAGCTGCACTGCTTTTTTGTGAATCATGCTGACTCTTTAATGGAGGAGACAGAAACACATCTGGAAATGGTGTGTAAATGCCATCAGGTGGCACTCAGGGAACTTTTGATTATTTTCAGCCCTGGCCCTAGGACTGACTCTAGGATCTCTTCACTTGTCTTGGGAAGGTTTCCCTGTTGGTTGTTCAGGAAGAAGTGATGGGATTGTGATTTTCTCCTTTCCCTCAGGAATAGCAAGGAGGATAACAGGACAGAAGGGAGTTATTAAAAAGTATATCAAGAGTATGTCAAAACACATGTAAGAGCCTATGTTCTCATGCTTATACATTCCTAGTTTGTTTTTATCAAAAAGCATCACCTAACCCTGTAAGTTCACTCAAGACTCATAAAATAAGAAAATGATGACATTTTAGAAACATAAACCTCATTTATTTATGAACTTCAAATTTGCCATCACCAAAAATGTGCTTATTCTGGCTTCTGTACTCCCCCACCTCCCATACTTTTCTTTCAGTAGTTATACTGAGTGCGTCATGGGTGAGTCCTCTTGTAGGTGGTGCAAATGCAATAGTAAACTACACAGGTGCATCTACACTCAAAGGATTTACATTTTTGTTGGTGAAACTGAAAAGGAGGAGGTGAATGCGTAGTCCACCATTTTGCCCTTTTCACTACTCAATTACACCACACAGGCTCAGATGGGCTATGGACCATGCTCTCTGGAATGCCAAGTTCAGAAGCAAGGACACGCTGTTAGCACTTCTCTTACATGGCACAAAGCTCAATATGGGCTGTGGAGGGAGACACAGAAGTTTTGAGTTCTGTTTCTAAGAAAACAATTCTACATATGATTGCCAATTCATCTGTACATTAGTCTGTAGAGCTGGGCCAAGATCACCAAGGGAAACTGGAAGTTTATTGCCTTCCAACTTTATTTCTTTGAGTGCAAACACTATGAAGATAATCTGTTCTCAAAGAAAAATTTAATATAGTGCTCCCTGATTTCTTCTATTTAATTCATACCCTCCTGGCAGTCCCTACAGTGCATTCACTATGTATTCAAGTTTTGCCTTGATGTTTCTTTGCATCAGAGGGAGAATTAAGTTGTCCACAAAAAAAAAAAAAAAAAAAGAGAATCCAGATCCCTATTCCCTTAAAGCTGGCCTGAAAGTTATTGTTTTTTGTATCAGTTTTAATCAACTGTTTCTGGAACACTCTGTCCACTGATTCCACTGCTAACACTTTTGTTTTCTAATGATTAACCTTAACACGCACAATTTTGCCTTAGCTTAGCCACTTTAAGTTATATAATAATTCTGAAGGAAAGGTCAAATTTATGAATTTCTGGAATACTCAGTACCCTGTAGGGGCTGTCAAAACCTTTTTAAATAAAAGCTATTACTTTCCATGCCAAAGAAATCCCTGGGTCATTGGAAACAGTGCGTCTGTCTTATTTACCATCCCAGCATGCTCCAAATGTCCTCAGTTAATGCTTTTCTGCTAGTTGTCCTCCTAAAACATTGTTTTCATTTCCAGCTTCACCATAATCATCAGGTTTTTTTTTAATGTTAAAGTATTTTGTAAAAGAATTAAAAGTTTAACTTAGAATTAAATGAATTAGAATACTAAATTTTGCCACTAGAGATGGATTCCATTACACCTGTTACAGCCAGAGAAGAATGCATGAATGTGATCACCCTGTACAGTATATACTAAAAGATGAAGTCATTCTGAGGAAATCACTCAGTGCCATGGTCTGCACCTGGGGAACGGACCTTTCAGTGTCTACACTTTTGAGTCCTAAAAGTGCAGGTTATCTAGATCCTGTATTTAAAAGGGTGTTAGGCTCTATCAGTATAGTTAAACACAATCTGCTGTGTGATTGTGGTTTTTGTTTTTTGTTTTTGTGTGGGGTTTTTTTTAGAGAAATTTTATTTATTTGAGAGGGAGAGAAAGCACCTGGAAGACAACAGGAGCTGGGGGAAAGGGCTGGAAGAAACAGGCTTCCCATTGAGCAGAGAGCCTGAGCCCAATGTGGGGTTCTATCTCAGGACCCCAGGATCATGACCTAAGTGGAAGGCAGATGCTTAACCAACTGAGTCCCCCAGGTGCCCCCACATTCTGCTGTGTTTTGAGCAAACCTGAAGGATGAAAATTTGAATAGGCAGAAAAGACATGAAGGATTGACAGTAAATATTTAGTTTGCAAAAACTTTATCTGTGATATTCTTTTAAAGAAGTCTTGTACAGTTAAATTATAAATCAATTAGCAAATTTTGACTTAAAAGTCCACTTTAGAAAACACAAATACCATACAGTGTGATATACACTTAAATGCACTTAATTCTTATAATTTGCTGTAGTTATGTTGTATCATGTCACCTTGAACACTGATTGAGCAAATACTGAATCACTGCTCCCAGGGGAAATATAGGTTTAGGTCCCTGGGAGCCTCTGGCTACTACATTTTCAGCATCAGATGAATACACAACCTTGTTTTATGTGTGTTTCTGTTTAAAGACAACTTATTTAATACACATACTATTGACTTATTAACATTGAACTCATGGCCAAGAACACTCTAACTCCTGCCTAACAAAGCTTCTGTAACACGTATATTTTTCTTCCTAAGGCACATCACACATGGCCTTGTGGTGTGTAGGAGCTAGCCAGCCCTTTGGCACCATACCTGGGGCCATTTTGAGAAGCAAAATCATCCACAAAAAAAGTACAGAAATGTGAAAACATGGCACTAAATAAGCCATGGAAAGGACACTTGTTTACAGTAGGGGAGCTGAAATAAGGCAGTGAGGCCCTTCCTTGATCTCTGCTGAGAACGTGCTCCTCATGGGACTCCAATTTTCACCACCTAGAGGATGTCTGAGAACATCCACAGAAGGACCAAACATGTCGATTTTGGGGTTACAAATAAATCTTAGTGAGGAGGTGAATTCACAAATATGGAATCCAGGAATAATCAGGGTTGACCGTAATTGCGCTTTGAACACATTATTTTTGGAGTTAGTCCATTTGTGGATTACCCAGAGTTTGGGCTAAATTTTTACTCTCTCCAGCTTCCTGTGTTTTGCATCTTTCTATGTCAATACACAGCACTCTATAAAAGAAAAAGGGAAGCAAAGACACAGGAGAGCTTGGATGTCAGTATGGGTTTTGCACAGCAAGCACTAAAGCCAGATTGGCCTCCATCAGCCTCTGTGTGCTCAATTTGTGAGAGCACGACTTTTTTTCTGGAGAAAAACAAAACTGGAGGAACTCGAGTCTTAAATACCAAAAAAATAAAAATAAGTAAAATAAAATAAATACCAAGGAGGAGAAAACATAGGAAAAACACGAAACAATTTCCTTTTTCAAACTAAGTTTTCAAAGAATCACTAAAAAAAAATAGCAAAATGAAACCTCCAGACTATAATCACCCCTCAAGTGAGGATTGCGCAGATAATTATTCTCTGTTGCTAAAATCAGCACATGTTCCTCTCTTTAGCTCTACAATGTGAATGAGATCAAGGAGAGCCAAAAACAATATGTAGGCAGAGTTTAAAATATTTTTTGCAAGCTTTGACATTTCTGGTTTTCATGGGGATCTTTTGGGGGGAAATTGTGACTCTGGTTTTAGAAGTGAAAGCTTTCATTTTAATGGCTGTAGGTTGAGAAAAAGGTAGGAAACTGGTTGGTATAAGAAAAGTGGGTACATTATTACTACGTATCGTTTTTTAAGATTTAATTTTTTAAATATTTTATTTATTTATTCATGAGAGACACAGAGAAAGAGGTAGAGACACAGGCAGAGGGAGAAGCAGGCTTCTCAGGGGGAGCTCGATGTGGGACTCGATCCCAGTACTCCGGGACCATGCCCTGAGAAGGAGGCAGAAGCTTAACCACTGAGCCACCCAGGGATCCCTGTTATTACTTATCTTACAGTGAATTTAGTTTTAGCATCCCTGGTAATTTTTTGTCCTTGATTTTAAAGATAATATATTTCTGATTACAAAAATGTATTTCTGATCATAAAATAGATGCCAAGCCTTTAGAATTTGAAAAACGCATGAATATATAAAGATGATGATTAAAAAATAACTATAAAACATAGAGGGAAAACCAGTCCTAATGATTTTTGAAAACCAATTACAATGTCGTTTTAAATGTGTCCTTCAAAAAAAATAAATAAATGTGTCCTTCACAGAACAATACCAACATAGATATTTTTTCTTTTCTTAATTAAAAAAAAATGTTATTTTTCCCCTCCATTTCTTGCAGGGGTATAGATGGCTTCTCTTACTAGATTTCATTTTAAAGGGAAAATATATGTAAATTAGTCTCTCATCCAGGTGATAGATACATACAGGCTGACCAAATAATGAAATTGGCAAGTATGGGTGCCTCCCTGTATTCAAATTCTCAGAAAAAAGGTACTCAATATTATCTGTCTCGGCTAAAAGATACACCTAATTATGACCAAAAATAGGAATTTGGGTGGCTATAGCTCTAAGGTTCAAAACAGCAATCATCCATTTATTTCTAATATTGGAAACACCACGTCTTTTAATATTAGTATCATGAACAACTCAAACTTTCCCAAATTTAATATTCACTGGAGCACTTATGATAGGTTTTCTCAGACTTCATTCTTTAGAAATTCTTACATATAATTACTTCTTATAATTGGTGCACAGCTATTAAATGATGTACGGCCAATTCCCAAAGTTTCAAATGGATAAATATTAGTCTAATGTGCTCAATCAATGCATAGAAATAGCTCTAAGCCCTTTTCCTGCAAGGGAAAATATTTACCATATATCACAGTTAGATTAGCCACAGGCGCTAAGCAGCTGATGGAGAAGCCTAGAAATTCTTGTAAATGTCCTTCCACTTCTGTGAAGGTCATCCTCAAAAGACAGAAAGGAAAAGAAAAAACAACAACAACAAAAAAAACCAAACCCAAACCCTTGAGTGTTCTATAAAACAGAGTGTTTGGAATCAGAGTCATGTCAGAATATCATTCCTTGAGCCACAGACAGTCTCTGCATTTAATAAAACAAGATGCACTAAAAATTATAAGGAACCTTTAATATGCTTCATTTATCAGATTAGCTATATATAGTTCATAACAAGAGATTGTCAATAAAATAGCTTCCAACTATGAATTATGGAGTGACCAGGGTCATAGCAGACCAACTGTATAATGAATCTGACTTCAGAAAAATCAAAATAGTGAAATACTAATGAGATGCACTTCACATAATCTTGCCCTTTTTATTTTTAATTGGGGTAAAACATACATAACACAAATGCCCTTTATAGTTTTAAAAGCAATTAGGCATATAGTGTACAATTTATAATGACTATGAACCAACTTGGCTCTTTCCCATTTGAGAAAAATCAGTATGGAGTTTTTGGCATGGGGGGGTGCGAGGAGGGTAAAAATTTAATTGTAGAAATGGATGGCATCTCTTCCTTTCCTCAAATAAGGAATTCTTGACAGTCATACTATGTCTGTCACATTCTAATACTTGGTTTTGGCTGAGAACAAGAAGTACATGTAACTGTCCAGTTCTTTTTATGGGTTCCGATAAATTGATTCTTCTTACAGTAAGTAGTTCTATTTCATACTCTTTCCAGTGCACTGTGTGTATGAGGGAATCCTTATCCAGCATGAGCAAAAGAGCTACAGATTTCTGTGCCACGTAAGGGAGCATTTTCGGCAGCCTTGCTCTGAGGACAAAATGGAATTGGCTGTTTTATGACATGGGCACTCCCAGTGCCTGGAAGTACTGAACGCTCACATGAAATTACTGTACATCAGCTTTTCCTGGCCAGCTGCCACAGGACACAGATGCTGGAGTCCTATCCCTATAATTCAATTTCTATTGTTTTTGGGTGAGAGTAGGCATTGGTACCTCTAAAAAAATCTCCCAGGTGATTTCAATGTGTAGTGAAATTTGAGAACCGCTGGGTGCACCAGAGGCCAGAGACTCACAGGTCAGTCAAGGTGACCTCCTGATTTGTTCCCACTCTAGCCCTGAGATTGTGGGATGGGACGCTGTCCTCCCTTGTGACCATCCCTGCTTGAGTCAAGGGAGCATGGAATTGAAAAGCATGGGATGCCTGGGTGGCTCCGTGGTTGAGCATCTACCTTCAGCTCAGTGCGTGGTCCCTGGGTCCTGGGATCAAGTTCCTCATTGGGCTCCCCGCAGGCAGCCTGCTTCTCCCTCTGCCTGTGTCTCTGACTCTCTGTGTCTCTCATGAATAAACAAATAAAATCTTAAAAAAAAAAAAAGAACAAGAAAAGCATGGCACCAAATTCACCAACTAACCTAGGAATTGAAGAGCTCAAAAGAAGACACATGGAGGCACATGGAGGCACATGGAGAATACACCATAAACCAAGGAAATTTATTCCAAATACCTGAACTTGAGGGTGAAGGGGCTTCTCTAAAAGACTGAATAAGGGATAGTGGACACAGTCGCCATATTAGTTTTGATCTAATGAGAACCAGTCCAGAGGTAAATGGAATTTTTTTTCCCCTACTATGTGCTTCTTGATCCATTTTAAGGTATTCAACATCTTCCCAGCCTAAATGTTTTCTCAAGAGGGGCCTGGACCTCCTCATGGAGATGATGTAACTTTACCTGGTAACCTCACTCAGAAGCACTGCATTTTGAGGCTTAGCTGCATGACTGAAAAGGCTTGATTACTTTGGAAGGGATCTAAAGAACAATTCACAGAGCGGGGACTTCTTTTTCCTGTAAGTATGAGATCTCTGCATAGACATGGCCACCATGGAAGAGAGACACAGGTGAGAGGTAAATAAGGGTCATCGAGAGAACAGAGAGCTGGAACCAGTGCAGGCACCCTGAAGGCACCAGAAAGTGACATCAAAAAGAGGGACCAGATGTTCTTAGCTTCCATAAAAGATACAATAAGAACAGAGTGGGCTTACATCATAGTGTGATAAATTTCAAACAGTCTATGAGGAACGCCTTTCTGATTGCTTAGTTGAATGGGTGATGGCTGGAGGTTGCAGAACTTCCTTAATGGATCGGCTTAAAAACAGGTTATATTCACCTCTGTAAAGAACATCCAGGAGCATTACGTATCTTTCTCATTCTTCCTGCCCATGAGAAAAGAGAAAAGTCACAGAGCTGTAAGGCTAGGCCACGGAAGACTCCAGCTGCTGGGGAGTTCGATGAGAACCAGTGGATAAAATGGTTTGGAAAAGGTAAATAAAGCATTTTACAATTTGGGGGTATCATTTATCTTCCAAAGTGGAGATATCCCACCCATCAAGGTCTTTGATCCTCAAGATATGCCACTTCCAGGGTTGCCATCCTATATTTTCATGGCCTAAAATTTTGAGTAGGGTATTTGGGAGTATCTATTCTATGGAACTAAACTCCAAATGAATAAAGGAAAGAACTCAGTTTAGTTCCATGCAATTTATTTAAAAGCCCCAATACAATATAAAAGCAGACTGGACCATTAATGTTACTCCCTCGGGTTTGCAATATTTCATATGTCTAGTTTAAAAACACACTTAAATCTAAGGGTATTTCTAACTGCTCATGTGAAGTTTTAGAGACTATTTGATAATAACATATATTTAGTGGTCAGCTTGGAGGATAATATTGGCTTTTCTTTTTTTTAAGATTTTATTTATTTATTCATGAGAGACCCAGAGATAAAGATAGATAGAGATAGAGAGAGAGAGAGAGAGAGAGAGGCAGCGACACAGGCAGAGGGAGAAGCAGGCTCCAGGCAGGGAGTCCAACGTGGGACTCGATCCCAGGTCTCCAGGATCAGACCCCTGGGCTGATGGTGGTGCTAAATCGCTGAGCTACCTGGGTTGCCCAATATTGGCTTTTCTATTTACGTAATAGTTTGCACTGTGTTGTGAATGTATGTGTGTCTGTGTGTGCATATTCTAATCAGGGAATTTCAAAGTATATGGTTATACTTCTTTATGAAAATTTTATTTATTTAAAAATTACTTTAGAAGCACAGAACATAAATAGGAATGTATGTTAAATTTAGGTCATTAAGGCAATGCACTGTTTTTTTGTGTGTGTGTGATTTTTATTGCAAAAAACAGTATTTTCATGTTCAGTCTGACTCCACAGTGAGTACTCAATTTCCCAATTTGCTAATGCTTTCTGGGTAGAACCGGGCATCTTGACTCAGCAACTAAAGAGAACATGTAAACTCTACGTTCTTTCATTGAAATGCTGAATATCTGAATAACATGCCACTGTTTATGAGCACACAATGCAGTTTCCTTGTTCTCAACAGTAAAGTGAATCTGGTGGCAGCTCAGGATCACTTGATGTACACACAATTTTAAGGGATCCTGCGTTCTTTCTTTATGTGGCTCAGTATCAAATAGTCCATTTGTTCCTAAGCATCAATGTATGAGTGAATCATAATAGATCATTTGAAATTTGGAAAGTATGGGCAGTTCTCCAACTGGTCTGACACCTGACTTGAATATTTAGGCATCAGAAAAACTTTGTTTCCTGAAGTCTACCTCTGCTGCAGTGGCATTATGAGAGCTGTTTGTAAACTCTCACTTCTGGTACAGAAGAAAGGGCAATGATGTAACAGAATGCACACCTTATAATATTGCTGTTAATTCTGGGTGTTCTATAAAAAGCAAAAAAGTGAATGTAGTTTTTCTCTATACAACTATGTTCCAGCAGTCCCTATAGAACATGGTTACCCACAGTAAAAACTTCCAGATCTAAACCTGACCAATCCTAAAGACCATTACCTGCATTTGCTGGTCTTACTACCTTTTACCTTTGTTTTTGGTTAATTTGCTCCTCTTAACTTGCTGTACATAAAATATAGTTTACCTCCCTAGGACTCAGTAACAGGATTAGAATATTTTCCCTCTTTCTCGTCCCTAATCTTTTAAGCCATAGGTAGGTTCAATAGCTGTTTCCAAACACATTCTCATCGACCATCATCTAGAAACACTCAATTCACCATGACCTTTAAATTGAGAATGCTCTTAAATTAAACACCAAAGAGGGACAATTACTGAAAATCAATCCCTGGCATTTCCTAATTGTGGAACAATTTTCCATGTCAGAGTCCCTGTTTCTATAGACTAATTCACATTTTTATTTCTCATTTTTAATTCTATAGTTACAGATTCATTCCCCACTAACAACTACTCTTATAAAATGCTCCAAGTTTTCTTCTCATCTTTTGCTCCCTAATCCCATGCACAACACATTGGCAAGGCACAGGTTTAATTACAAAGCATACTAACAAAGGTCAAAATCCAACCAAAGCTTCTACTTGGAGATTAATTAAATAAATTAAGTTAATCATGATTGAATTAATTAAATGATTCATTTAAAATAAGAATGACATACATTTCAAATATATATGTAAAGGTCTACATATTTAAAATTTTAAAGAACAAAATGCTGGGACATCTGGGTGGCTCAGTGCTGAGCGTCTGCCTTTGGCAGAGTATGATTCCAGGATATGGGATCGAGCCCCACTTTGGGCTCCCTGTGAGCCTGTTTCTCCCTCTGCCTATGTTTCTGCCTCTCTCTCTCTCTCTCTCTCTGTGTGTGTGTGTGTCTCTGTGTGTCTGTGTGTCTCTCATGAATAAATAAATGAATCTTAAAAAAAAGAACAAAATGCAAAAAATCATACTGAATACAAGTAGGCTGATAGATTAGATATAGAGAGAAGGGCCTAATGATACAAAGTTGTGTTTTTTTTAAAGATTTTATTTATTTATTTACTTAGAGTGCACACATGAGTGGTGGGGAGGGGCAGAGGGAGAGGGAGAGAGAGAAAGACTCTCTAGCAGACTCCAAGCTGAGCATGGAGACTGACATAGGGCTCCATCTCACAACCCTGGAATCCTGAGTTGAGCCAAAATCAATAGCTGGATGCTCAATGACTGAGCCACCCAGGAATCCAACAATAGGTTTTATATACCAATAAATTTGAGAGTTCACAATGGATGAAATAACATAAACACATTTAAAAAAGCTGTACTGTCAAGTAAAGATCAATTATTCATCTAATGAAGCAGACATTAATAGTGGATGGTTAGAGTCTAAATTTATCTGAAAGAACATACTTATTAGCATGCATCCCAACTTAAGGATATAGCTTATCTTTTATATTGAATATTTACTGTATGACAGGCAGTGTGTTAATAATTTTATTTAAGTAACCATTTAATTCTCACAACACTATGAGGGTGGGGTATGTTTATGCTTAACAATACAAGGATTAGGGGCAGTGACCCACACACACACGCACAGCTGAAAATCTGAATATAACTTTTGACTCCCCAAAAACTTAACAACTAATAGCCCACTGTTGTTGGAAACCTTACCAATTACATAAATAGTCGATTAGCACATATTTTGTATATTTTATACACTGTATTCTTACAATAGAGTAAGTTAGATAAAAGAAAAATGTTATCAAGAAAATCTTAAGAGAAGTACAGTACTGTACTGTATTTATTGAAAAAAAATTTTGTGTATAAGGAAACCACACAGAATGTATACTAATTCTACTGAAAAAGTACTGGGAGCTTAGATAGATTGAGTAAATTGACAGTGCCAGAGTCTGGAGGTAAATTCAACTTTACCCAAAGTCCAGAACTCTGACTGACTTGTCACCTTTGTAAAGTTCAGGACTGGCCTTTGGCAAAGTTGCTAATTAAATGAACACTTAGACAAAGAAACTGTACTCTTCAACAATGTATCAAAATTCCTTTGAAAAGGAAGTTTCCCCCAAATCTCCAATTTTTCTTACCAACCCATTCTACTAGAATGAAGTGAACTTCAGCATTACTTCTTAAAAATACTTTATAATTCAAATAGAGATCAAGCGGAGAAGAAAGTGTTCAGTTACAAAGGAGCAGAGAAGTTAAGAAAGAGTAAGGGAATAGGCTTTTGAAACTTTCCGGTCTTGTGGACTTCTCTTTGGGGTTCTTACAGAGCTCCCTTTATAAACCTGGCTTTTTCCAGCACTTCACTTCTGCAATTATCAATGTTATTATTCACATCTATGAATTTAATTAAAACTATATGCTCTCACACTTCTGCTTCTGGCCAATAGGGAGTAACTGGGTACCAAATTAACTCTCCCCCCTAAAAGAAACCAAATGGGCAAAATAAATGAAACAATGCCTTTCAATTGTATATCAGGCAATGATCCCTGAGAGATGTTTTCCAATTAGGTGAGTCCCCCCCTGGTGCTGAGCTGGCTGTCTTGAGAGTTTCCAGGCTGCAGTTTGGAAAGGGAAATCCTGGAACTCCAGCAGCTGCCTATGTTGAGGAGATGGAGCTGAGAGTTTGGGGAGAACAAGGAGGCTAGAACACAGAACAGAGTTCCAAAGAGGGAAGATCTACTTTGAAAGAGAATCCTAGGTGGTTCCCTTGAATATTCAATAGGTACAGATCACACACATATGAGGTAACTATCCAAGGAAAGTGCCATGCAATAGGATGAAAGAATAGTGCCTGACATTCACTCTGGACCAAGAACAGTGTCTATTTCCACCATCTAGACTGGAACAACTCTAGCAGTTGGGGAATAGTTGGTCCTGGATTGAGTAACTGCTCAGGACCCAGCTAACAAATCATAAAAGCAAGACACAAAAGGATCAAACAGTTCCAGATGAATTAATGGCACTCCAGGAAAAAAAAACCTCAAGAATATTAATAGAAATACAAACATATCTAGCACCCAACTTGTTAAAATCCACAATATCTGGAATTCAATCAATCAAAGATTACCAGGCATGTAAAGAAGCAGAAAAACCCAACCTATGACAGATTACCCCACAAATGGCACATTAGAATTCACACACAAAGACATTAAAATATTAGTCTAAGAACTTAAAAGCTATCTTAATAAATGGAGAGATATATCTAATGCATTGGACGGAAGACTGGATACCATAAAGATGTCAAACTCCCCTGATTAATCTACAGTTTCAATGCAATCCCAATCAAAATCCCTCCTGGCATGTGTGCGTGTGTGTATGTGTGTGTGTGTAGAAACTGACAAATTGATTTTGAAATTTATGTAGAAATGCAAAGTACCTAGAATCTGTAAAATACTTTAATAAATGAACAAATCTGGATAACCAACATGACTTGCTATTAAGACTTATTGTAAAGCTATAATTATCAAAACAATGTGGTACTGTTACAAGGTTAGACAAAGCGGATCAATGGAACAGGATAGAAAGGTTGTTAATAGACACCCATATGTGTGGACAACTGATTTTTGACAAAGGTACTGGGGTGATTCAGTTGAAAAAGAATAATCTTTTCAACAAATGGTGCTGCTATAATTTGATATCCACATGCAAATAAACTTTGATCCATGCCAATTATGACAATATGGATAACAGACCTAAACTATAAAACCCCAACCTGTAAAGCTTCTAATAGAAAAAAAGAAGAGAAAAATTTCGTAATCTTGGATTAGGCAAAAATTTCTTGGCTGTTACACCAAAAGCATGATCCATAATAAAAAAACAAATTGACAAACTGGACTTCATCCAAATTAAAGTCTCTTCCCTTGAAAGACACTGTTAGAAAACTAAAAAGATAAGCCACACACAGAGAGAAAATATTTTTGTAAATCTGATAAAAGACATGTTACCAGAGGATAGAAATAATTCTCAAAACTCAGGAATAAAACAGTTCAGTTAAAAAAAATGGTTGGGGCACCTGAGTGGCTCAATCAGTTAGGAGTCCAACTCTTGGTTTCAGCTCAGGTCATGGTCTCAGGGTTATGGGATTGAGCCCCGTGTCCAGCTCCATACTCTACATGGAGTCCTGCTTACTATTCTCTCTCTCTCATAAATAAATAAAACCTTTAAAAAATGGTAAAAGATGTGAATGGACCCTTTATGAGGGAAGATATAAAATGGCAAAAAAGCACATGAAAAGATGCTCATCATCATTAGTCATTAGGAAAATGCAAATTTAAAATACTGCCACATACTTATTATAATAGCTACAATTTAAAACACCACTTGCCAAGCATTGACAGAGGTGTGGAGGAACTGCATCCTCATACACTTCTCATGGGAATGGAAAGTGGTGTGCTCACTTGGGAAAACAGTTTGGCAGTTGCTTAAAAGGTTAAACATATTTACCATACGACCTAGCTATTCCTTTCCTAAATATTTACCCAGAAGAAATTAAAGCTTGTATTTATAAAGATTTGCACACAACTGCTCATAATAGTTTTATTTTTAATAGTCCCAAACAGAGAATGGCCCAAATGCCCACTGACGGGTAATTGGAAAGCCATCCGTGATATATGTATACAACGGAATGAATGAAAAGGAATGAAGTGTTGATACATTCTACAACATAGGGAACCTTAACAATCTCAGTAACATATATCTCAATATCATTATGCTGAGTGTAAGAAGCCAGGCAAGAAAGAGTATATACTGCATTATTATTCCATTATATAACATTTTAGGGATGGCAAAGTAACCTACTTTGACAAAAAGCATACCAGTTGTTGCCTACAGAGGCAGAAAGGGAGGCAAGTGTGTGAGAAAGAGATTGCTAAGGGGAATGAGGGAAGTCTTGAGGGTGGTGGAGATGATCATTATCTTGATTGTGATGGTGGCTTCACAGGAGCATACAGATGCCAAAAATGATCAGATTGTACACTTTCAATACACGCAGTTATGTCAATTAAATTGTTTCAAAATACAATTTCGAATTCATTGGAAAACTTTAGAAGCTTTTACTGGACATCATATTACTTTTCCTGAGAGATCAGCAGTCATGAGTCTTTCTAATCTTCCTTTGGTTTCCATCCACGAGTCATTATGAGCTCTTGGACTGTGGCTGGTATCATTACCACAAACCCACATTCCCAAAGGTCTTCAAACATTTTTTCCATCTTCCTGTCTAATTACATTGAAGATCGAGCCATTGCTTATGTTCCCAGCTCTCCTCTGCACTATGATGCCCGACTATACTAACTCTCTGCATTCTCTTAATGCATCATACTTCACCTTGGCTGTCAGCCTTCTTCTTGGAACTTCTGTATTTCTGCGGACTTTTCATCAACCCTCTTTTGTCCTGGGCTGATTCCTACACATTCTTTAGTCTCAGTCACATGTTATTTTCTTGGGAAACTCTAAGTATTTCTCCCATCAAAGTTTTCCTAAGTGATGCTGACACAAGACCCCTGAACTTTTCCTACCAGCCTTTGCCCCACTGAGTTTTATTTACTTGTTCAGTCGTCAGTATTCCTCTAGGATATAAGATGACCTTGATCTGAGCTGAGTGGGAACCTGATATGAGGAAGAGAGAACAGAGTTGACTGGCTCCACATTTCTCCATTTATCCAGAAAAAAATTAAGGACATGTTTCTGACTAAAGCCAAAACAATAATAGGAACAAAACCACATTTATTTACTGTCTTTGAACATAAGATAATAATAAATTCAAAAGGCATGATGAGCTTTCTTATTGAGCATTTATACCATTTATACTTGGGACATTTTGGCCTTAAGAGATTTTTCCTGTGGAAGGAAATTCTGAAGCTGAAATTGCCATAAACCATACAATTCTCTAAATTCAGCATTACTGTGTCTTAGCTAGGCAGGGATGAAACAAAGTTCCAAACCAAGTGGGGACCCTCGAAAGAAATTCTAGGGAAGGAAACATTCCAAATTAGAGAGTCTATTTACAAGGTCAGGATGCAGTAGCTGACTGTTTAGCCCTTGTTGGTTTGTATACACACAGTATTTCCCAAAGAAGCAACTTTCCTCTCATAGAATTGGGTAGGAAATCTCTTGATTTATTACATAAATCTACAAATCCATCGTTCTTATAAATGTATATGTTGATCTGTAAGTGGTTAAGAAAGGTGATAGGAACTGACATAACCAGAGTAGAAAATTTCTTCCCCATATTCTAACCACTCCTTCTAGCTGCTCTCTGGTCAAGAAAGAGTCCTGCCTGTGGATTAAACAGCAGCATTACTCAGCCTCAAGCAGAGATGACTGCAGTTTTCATTTTTGAAACAGAGTTTCCATTATTTGCCTCCCTGCCATTTGTGGGTAGTTGGAACATGTTTATCCTTATACTTACTCTAGTTCCCAGAATTTCTTGGAGTAAATAAAAATGAAACATTAAAATAAAGTTGCTTGTTTGGGGTCTTTTTTTGTTTTATTTTGTTTTTATATCTTAGCTGTGGATTTCTGATAACATTTTATTTAAAGCATAACCTTTCAAATAAGCTAAAGAGTATTCATAAGAAGTGTTTTTCCGCCATAGTATCCATAGTTTTTTCCTTTCTTTCTAACCTATCATAAAATTATAAATCACTAGACTATATTCTCTTTAGTACCATAATCAATTTCTGATAATTAGCTAAAAATTTAGGGGTATGTATTAGCTACCATTGACCAATGTGATCGATATGTACAAAATATATCTTAAGTTTTGTCCAAGGTAATTATGATGATGCATGGTTGCTGCATATACTTATTTATATATAAACTTATTTATTTGTACTTATTTATATATATACTACAGAAATATACATATATTTCATATAAATTTAGAAGTTAACACTTCAAGGTGTATTTCAACTTAGCATCTTTATTCTACTTCTTAAACATATTATGGAAACAGAAATACCTTCCTTCACAAATAGGATGTATCTCAAAGAAAGTATGGGAAACGTGAACATTATTTGTTTAGGAACTTCAAGTGGTAGTCAGTGGGAAATGAATTTTTAATAAGCTGCATACAGTAAGACCAGACATGGAGGGAGTGACAAATCAATGGTGTTACTGCTTTTCTACTTATTTTAGTGTAAGTTATTGCTAGAATTAATTGCAATAATTCTTTTATTTTTCCAGAATAATCTACTCATCTAAGCTTATACAGTTTACTATAAATGTACATTTCATTTTTCAGTTGTCTTTTAAACCTAAATAAGAAATATAAATATCTTATTACTAGACACACAAGAAAATTGAAACAGTAAAATGTCATTCCAAGAAAAGAATATAGAAATTCTATCAGAATTAGTGAAAAAGATAAATTTTTGGGGCTTCAGAAGTAGATGCAAGGTGGAAATAACCCGTGTCCATCGACAGATGAATGGATAAACAAATGTGGTGTATACATACAAACAAATAGTATTCAGCTTCAAAAAGGAAGAAAATTCTGAGACTTGATACAACATGGATGGAACTTGGTGACATTATGCTAAGACAAATAAGCCAGCCACAAAAGGGCAAATACTATATGATTCCATTTATATGAGGTGCCTAGAGTAGTCAAAATCATAGAGGCTGAAAGTAGGATGGTGGTTGCCAGGAGTTGGGCGGAAGAGGAGAACAAGGTGTTAGTGTTTAATGGGTATGGAATTTCAGTTTGGGAAGATGAAAAATGTTTTAGTGACGATGGTTGCACAACAGTATGAATGTACTTGATGCCACTGAACTATACACTTAAAAATGGTTATAATGGTAAATGTTATGTTATGTATACTTTACCATAATTCAACAATAAATGTGCAATCTAAGCATAAAATGTAAAAGCTATAATACTTCTACCAAGAAAGCATAGGAGATCATCTTCATCATGTGTAGTTAGGCAAAGACTTCTAAGACCTGACCAAAAGCATGACTCATGAAGAAAAGCGGATACTCTGAACTTCATCATAATAAATGCATTTTTCTCAGCAAAAAACACCTTTCCCTTTTAAATACTCCCTAAGAAAGTGAATTTTCCTGGTTTCTCTGCTTTGCTTTGCTTGTGAGTTTTCTTACCCTGGGATTCCTTTCTTGGTCTTTTTAAAATCTTGGGTCTCATCTACGTTGAAGCATTCACTGTGAACTCTTAAGTGGAAAATCTGCACATCCCAGGACTTCTCATCTCCCAGTTGGGCTGTTCCTGGATTTACATGGCAGTGTCCGTCAATGCACCCATACAACCATTCCTGACACTGTTCCATCCTTACCTCACTGATGCCACCCTTCTGTGTCCAAATAATTCTTCCCATCACCTAAGCCACACACTTTTGCATTATCTATGATTCTTCCTTCTCCATAATTCCTCAAATTCATCCACTTACAGCAGGTCCCCCCTCATCTACAGTTTCCATTATCCGCCATCAACCATGATCCAGAATCAGATGACCCTCCTTCTTATTTATTGTCAGAAGGTCAGTGGTAGCCTATTGCTACATCACAAAGCCTATGTCATTCTCTTCATTTCATCTCATCACATCGGCATTTCACCCTCTCACATCCTCACAAGAAGAAAGGAGAGAACAGTAAAGTATTGCGTGAAAGAGAGGGGCCATATTCATATAACCTTAATACAGTATTTTGTTACAATTGCTCTATTTTATTATTGCCTAATTTATAAAGTAAACATTATCATAGGAATTTATGTATGAGAAAAAATATGGTCTATTTGGGCTTGGTGCCATCCGTGGTTTCCGGCATCCCCTGGGGGTCTTGGAGTGTATCTTCCATGGATAAGAGGAGACTTCTATACTGAGAGGGTCACTCACGTCTCTCAGTAGTGTGGTGTTTCTCAGTCCTAGATGTGCTTTAAAATCAATATGGGACTTTAAAAAACTGTTGAAGCCAGGAGTCCACCCTAAACATTCTGATTTAATTGGTCTGGGGTTGGGTCCAGGCTTTGGCCTTTCTTAAAAGCTTCCTGGGAAATGCTGGTGTGCAGCAAAGGATGAAACCCCCTAAGAGTGGGCTTAAGAGTCGAACATATTTAAAAAAAAAAAAAAGAGTCGAACATATTTATGTGGCAGTTTAACCCACATGAACCCTAGATCCTCGGCCGTACATGGGGATTTTACTTTCAGCCTCAAGGGCTAAAAACTTAAAATTTCTACTAATAGATGGTAGGTACTCAATGCATACTAGTTCTCTGTCACTTCAATTTTCTAATTTGTAAAATGGGAATAAAAGTACTTGCTTTACAGGCTGCAATGAGCAGAAGCAAAATTCTAGCAAGCTAACTCTTTCTACCTTGCCAAGATTCAGTTTCAATGCTGCACATGAACCTTCTCTCCCTATCCCCTCTTCCTATGCATTTCTACTGCTGCCATGCTAGTGCTTGCGCCATAGCAATGTGTCTGCTAAGCTTTGTGGGACCCAGGAAATTTAACAAAAATCCCTACCCTTGGACAAGTAGAGCAGGACTAACTCCATTTTGTGCTGCACCCACCACCTCCTGTATGACCCCCACATGACCTGCTTATTGCTTAAGGTGCTCCCCCACCCTAGTCAAGCCGCTGAGCACACCCTTACCGGAAATCGGCTCATAAAAATGTAACCCCACCTTGTGCCCACCAAAACTGAGCACCAATTCCGACCAGAGTGATAGGCCAGTTCAAATGGTCACTATAGGGTAAATTGTGATTCAACTGGCCACCTGCATGCGGACTGACATGATTGTGCAACTTTCTATGTGTGTTACAATCCCATTGGCTACTGGCCCCTATAAAGCTGCTATGCCTCTTAGCCTCGGGGTCCAAGTCCCTGTTCCTCTGTGTCGGGTATACTTGGACCCAAGCTTGAGCTTGTAAATAAACCGTCGTGTGTTTGCATCGGTGTCGGCTCCTTGGTGGTTTCTCGGATTCGCAATGTTGGGCACAACAGCTTCTACTCCTTGGCCAGATTCAAAGTACTAAGGCACAGCTCCCATCATGTCATTACTCTGTTTACCACTCTCCACTAGCTCTTCACTGGCCACCAAAGTATATGTTCCCTGTGCCCTCATCGGGAAGGAACCAACTATTCAAGCCAGCCTTACTTCCTGTAACTGCCCCCTACACTCTCTATATACTAGATAACACGGATCCTCAACCTTCCATCAGCATGTGGCACACTTTCTGCTTCCTCTATGCCCTCACATTCTCAATTCTATCAAAAGTCTACCTGATTTTAATCACTCTTTCTTAATGCACTCGTTATTGATTGGATGATACCATGGCTTTCCTGGGGTCATTCGAGTGCTGGAAGGGCCTTTTCCATCAAGAAGCTCTCCTGGTCTATCATGACATGTAGCAGAATCACCCTGACTCAGTCTTCACATCCCAGAGTTGAAACTCCCAAGTTTATCAATCTTTAGTTTTTGACTTTTAATCAGTGTCCTGGCTTAGAGCATCATCTCCCTGGGATGGACACTAGATAGAAATATTTCAGTGGGGAAAGAGGACCAACAGCCACTGTGTATCTTATGGCCACTCTCCAGACTGCTTTCCTACCCTGCAAATCAGATCAGTAGATAAAAGCACTGCTGCTCACATCCTGAAGCCTTCTCAGGCTGGCAGATAGAATCAACATTCTCCTGGCTGTCATCCTAAGTCTGTTAGCCTGGCCCAATTCCTTTCTACCACTGTGTCTCTCTGCATGACCACTGTCTCAGTCTCTGGACTTGAGCCAGTAGACTGATTTGCACCTTTGTGGCCTCTCTCACCCCCTCAGCTCTGCCCATGCAGGCTCCCATTCTTGTTTCAGGACTGAGCTCAGGACTCACCTCTTTAAGCTCAGTGGCACTGGCTTCAGAGGGTCACACACCCAAGGTGCTCCCATGGCACCCTGGGTTCGTTCCTTTCAAGGCGCTTCTTGGACACACAGTAAAACTGTGTTGAGCTGCCACCTGCTTCTCAGCTGCTGCAATGCTGGGATGCAAATCTTATTTACCTGTTCTAACACTGGATTGGCACATGTGAAGAAATCAAGAAACAAAAGACACAGGAGAGAAAGGGAGGTTTCTAATCTATGCCTGTAGTGTTTCAGATGGCTCGTTTCTCCTATTCTTCTACTTTAGTGAAATGTGAAAATAGCCAGAAAGAGAATGGTGTTAAATGCTATTTTAGAAAAATTAGGAAAGCCCAGAAACAATATCTTGTAGAAAAGTTATAGTGAAGAAAATTACAGAAATGTTCATTTTCCATACCATGGGTATTACCTATTTCTCATAAATTGTTTAATTTTTCATGTTTTCTTGTTAGTCTTCTGTATGTATTTGGTAGATATAAAGCAAGAATAGGTAGTTTAGGTCTAAAAAATACTGATTTCAACTTTACAGTTAATGTCCAGTGGGATGCTGTGCCATCTACTTAAAAAATAACCTCTGGAAAAGTGGTTACTTGTCATTTACATATTTTAATGTTAGCAATAAAATGGAAAGTGGTTAAGCTTAATAAATCTGTATAGTCATAAGAGAAAGATGGAGATTAATTCTGAGTAGGTTGTTGCTACTGCAATCAATAGAGCATATCATAATTGTGCATTAAGGAAACGTCAGTGTGGTAAGGTGAAAGGACAATAGTCATGAAATAAGTGGTCTCTTGGGAGTTAATGAAAAACCCCTTTCTCCAATAGGAGAGGAATGCTTTTTAAAATTTACAGTACCATATGGACACTCAGGCATATGGATGGCTTGTAGATGCTTTACATCAAAGTGTTATTTTTACATTTTCAACATAACAAATATACTAAACAGGTGCTTTAAAATGTCACACGTTGAACAGCAGTAATTTAATTAGCATAAAAACTCACTGTTCTCACTAGTATCACTGAAATATTAGTGGAACAGAGATATTTTATATGCGATATGCTGAAGCTATGTATTTATAAGTGGTTTCTGATTTTAATGAGTATTTTTTCTCTCGTTCTTGAAATCAGAGTCTCAATTGCAGTGACCTAATTATTCTTCAGTGTGACAATGGATCAGTCTTTATTATCCACCCCTTTGTCACTGACTGCTGCTCTGTTTTAACCAAGCAAAGAACCTTCCTATTGGATTCAAACTTACAATAAATCAGAAAGGATTCTGCTGCCTACTTGCTCTTACATTTATAGATTGGAAGTTCTCCTTTAAAAATAACACTGTTCTCTCACAGCCTAAATATAACCTAAATATTAAAATATTTTTAAAAAACCAGTAAATATTTTATATCTCACTTTTGATATATTTTGTCCTCATTCATTGATATATTTTAAAAGTTTCTATAATTGTGTCTAGCATTTGTATTAAAAAGTGTTTCTAGCTATAAATATGACTCTTCCTAATAATACAGAAAAACTATAATGATATAATTTTTAGTGAAAGGAACAGAATATGAAATTGTGCACAGCACAATACATGAGCTACATTTTTAAAAGATTATGAATTTTATTTTTTCATTTTATTTTTTATTTTTTAAAGGATTTTATTTATTTATTCGTGAGAGACAGAGAGAGAGGCAGAGACATGGGCTGAAGGAGAAGCAGGCTCCCTGTGGGGAGCCCGATGCGACACTTGATTCCAGGACCCCAGGATCATGTCCCCTGAGCCTAAGGCAGATACACAACCACTGAGCCACCTAGGCGTCCCAAGAGTATGAATTTTAAAAAAACTTTAAAAGTGATTGTGTCTGATGATAGAGTAGGAGGCATTTGTTTTATAACTTCTACTCAGTATTTTCACATATTTTTAAATTCTATAACTTCAAAATGAATGTAAATATTAAAAATTTACAAAGAATAGTATTTTTCATTTTATTTCTATCATAATTACATAGATTTATAAGTATTATTGGGATAAAAAAGAGAAAAGTAATAGAAAATTGAAAGAGTCTGTGTGGATGCGGGATATTTCTGGACTAGTAAGGCTGCATCAATAATATCACTCATTTAATTGTTCCTTCAACAAAAACTAAGTTTTCAAAATCATTATAATAACAGTAATAACTAGAATACAAATAACTCTTCCTGTTTTAGATTTTAAGCAATGGATTATCTCATTTAACCATTAGAACAACTTTTTAAGGCAGATATTAATTTCATTATAAAAGAGAAAATAAGCCTCAGAATGATGTACAAGCTTGCTTGTCAATATTGTAGTTGGTCTACAGAGTCCACACAGCTGTCAATGATGCTACCCTGCCAGACAGGCCAAGTGCAGTGCTGGAACGTGGTAATTCCATGTGAAGGCCCTGTCTCTGCCCCCAAGAAAGTACATAATCTAAAGCTATAGTTTCCAAAAGAACTTTTAGTGATGATGGAAATGTTGCACATCTGTGCTGTCAATCATGGCTCCTGAACACCTGAAGTGTGAATTTTAAATTAAATTAAACTTAATTTAATTATTTAAAAAAAATTTTAAAAGCTTTATTTACTTATTTTAGAAAGAGAGAAAGAGAGTGCCAGAGTAGCAGGGAGAGTCAGAAAGAGGGAGAAGGTAAGAAGCAGACTCCCCACTGAGCATGGAGCCCAGTGCCAGGCCCCTGAGATCATGACCTGAGCCAAAATCAAGAGTCAGACACTTAACAGACTGAGCCACCCAGGTGCCCCAAGTTTTATTTAATTTTAATCAATTTATACTTAAATAGCTAGGTATTAGTGGCTACACTATTACATATCTCAATTCCAAAGGCTGAGGCAGATATAAAGTGGCATTTATAAAACAATATTCCAAGAACTAATAATATGTTTTAAAAATAAAATCGTGATCAATAGGCTCTTGGAAAAGGTGATCTTGCTGCTATTGCCCTGTGTATACACTGCTTTCTAAGAATAGTTAAGTTTCCCACTTGAACTGGGGGTACAGCTTTAGCTGTTTTTAAATTAAAATAAGTGGCATTTGAGTTGTCAGGATATATATTTCTGTTCTCATGAGAATTTACTAGAATCAATTAATCATTTTAATTAATTTTAAATGATTGCTCATAGCAGCTTTCTTTTTTCCAGAGAAAAAGTATATGTAAATATTCTTTGTTTCTCCCTCAGAATACTTAGTAATGTACCAAGATGGGAACAAATGCTCCAAGTGGAAACTTTGATGCTAAGATAAGCTCTCAGGGTAAAATGCTGTTCTTTGCTCTAAGTGAGCAAATGCTACATGTTAAAAGGAAAATTATGGGCCATTAAGGCATGCATTTAGTTTAATTAATATTAAGTCACAAGACAAACCACAAGACTCAAAAATTTGAGTGAAGACCAGAGACTATAAAATCCTTAACACAAGAAGGCAAACATTTCTCCTGTTATTTCTTTTAATTTATTGTATTTGATTTGCTGGCTCCATTAAATATCACATTTTCTCCTAAAATAATCTCAGGATTTCCACGCATTAACTATTAAGCCTTTTACAAGAATTATGTATGTAAAACATCTAAGGTAATGCTAAAAGCTGGATTAAAAAAATCACTCTAAAAGCCAAAAATTACCAAGATATTTTAAACTCCTTTGGAATAAATACAATATAAATAAATAACTTTATAGAAAACATTAGAAAAATTATTCCTTCTAAGTAAAATTATCACTCTTACTAAGCAGTCAGTACTTGGTGGAGATTATTAGATTTCAATCCACTTTCTGGGTAGGCTCCTGAGTAAACGGCACCATGATTAAGCACAACCCAGTTCAGAGTATTTGTCTGCAAATATTTTACAACTAAAGATGACATCTATTAGGATGATTTGAATCTAAACACCTGCAAGAAAGAAAGGAAATAATTCCCCACGAAATGTGGTCAGTTGTTCAATTCCTTCGTTCTAAAACAAAAACAAAAACAAAAACAAAGCAAAAGCCAAAGCCTAGCTATTCTTATCTCACCTTTAAAAATAAAACAATAACTTTTGTTGAGCAAAAGTTTTGCTCAAAGATGAGCAAACTCATCTTTGCTTCTTATGCTTGATATCCTCTGAGTCAAGCTAAGTATATAGGTGTGTGAGGTGTGCGTGCGTGTGTGTGGGGGTGGGGGGAGTAGGGAAGACACAGTTTGCTGTTCTACAAGAATTTAAACACCCTAAGAACAATGTATCAGCCAGACTTCTGTAACGGCTCTAATTATACTGTACTTCTATGTGCCCCGTTGTAGGCAAGTGTGCCAACCGGCCAAAAGCTGCCTGCTGACAGCCTGGCTCCATCCACATGCATGAATCAGGGAATAAAATAGGATGCTTTCTTGCTTTCTACTGTTACAGATATATTTCTTCTTCTCTCCTCTCTTCTGCTTCCTAAGAGGGCACTTACTTCGTCTAGCAGTAGACATGGGGAAAGAATATTTCTGATTTCCATTGTCTAAAAGACAAACAAGATAGGAAACTGAAAAACCTGTCTTCTGGGACATGTTTTGTTTTTTTGTTTTTTGTTTTTTTTGGAGGCGGGGGACATGTTTTAAAAACAGACATGAGGGGAGGTAGTCAGATCACCTGTTTCCCTCAGTCTCCTTGTCTGTTTGTGTCTGTATCTCTATCTTCTAATATCTGTCTCTATCTACAGAAGAGGACATAGGAGAGGAGTCCTCACATGCAGAAAAGAGAAGGGGTCTGACTTCCTTGGCAGTAGGAATTCCGCCCAATGATCCACAGCTTCAGATTGATAGAGAGGAGAAATGTGGAAGGCAGATGTCGTGGGGGGAAGCAACAGGCCAGCGTGGTGGTAACAGAGACTAGATGTTGAGAATGGGCAAGCTGTTGGCGGCATAGGGTCTGTTCCAAACGATGGCTGCAGGAAGGTGGACTTCACCCAGGGCAGTGCAGAGTCACCACTGATTCATGGCACAGTTGTGAACATTCGATCACTGGCCAATAGATTATTCTAATAGAAACAATAGATGAGTTGGATGAATCGGGGTAGGAAGCTTGGTTCAGATGGTGCCGTATTGCGCCCGTATCATAAAGTCTTATCTCTCAACAATAAAGAGCACGGATGATAACTTTCGATTCGATGTTGGAATCCTTTTTATGACATTTCTGAAACGTGCCCACTCAGACTAAAAAACACCTTCCAGTGACTGGGAGCTTACAATTTCCCTAGAAGACCCAATCCATTTCTCAGTAGTACTAATTCTAAGATTTGTTCTCCTTCTGAATATAAATCAGTTGCTTATTAAATTTACTTCCATGCGAATCCAAGTTCTTCTGTAGGAAACAACACAGCTGATTTCCACTCCCTCGTTCTCTGGGTGAGGCTTCCAGTATCTTTAGAGAAACAGCCCAGATCCTCCCGTGTTTTCTCCTGATCTGATCTCCTGCAGGCTGAACTGACAAACGTCGTCAGCTAGTCCTCCTAGGGCCTCACTGCCCATCACTATCCTGCTCACACGCATTTGTTCACCGTTATGCTGCCCTTAAAAGGAGGCACCGGGTTTATAGTGCAATGATCCATGCCGTGGCGCGACCAGAGTCGGAGACTCTGAGATCTTACATTGCAACAGGGACCAGTAAGTGTGGCCGTGGCGAACCACAGACACTCAGGAGCAGGGCAGAGCGAGAGGTCAGCTACCAACATACCGCTTTCAGAGCCGGGGGGTGCCTGTGCATTCCATTTTAGAAATCGAGAATCAAGCCAATGCTAGAGCCAAGAAACAGAGAAAAATACCTCACACCCAAGGAATATTTCTCAAAGGAACACAGAGGTAAACGAGTACATTACTAATAATGCAGATGGTGAGCACTTCTGCTCTCGTTCCTACTACAGGAGCAAGATAGACGGATGCTCTGCTGCTTCCCGGCTGGGACCCCGAACATACGTGTTGGGGTTTCTGTCTTTGAAATTGTTGTTTGCAGGTCTGGCAAATCCCCACAGTAGGGTAAACTTCCAAGTGCCCCCACGTCTTTTAAGTACGACATTTTTAGTACCTGATATTATTATTATTATTTTTAATTCTTTTGGCCATTCCTTCACAGAACCCTTAATATCCACAGATGATAACATTCTTAGTCCTTAATGTGTCTGAAGGCTTTAATGCCACAGTTACAAGGAGCTGTGCATCTGCTCAGCTCACATTACTAGGTCCCTATTATGAAAATACACACATTAGCTGTTTTTATGGTTTTTGCTTTCTTGGAGCTGGAGTAGCTCTGGGACCTGTCATTCACCAATATTAAGAGGTTGCCAATGGTAACACAAAATCCAATGCAGCAGATAACAAAAGGCAAAGATAATTTGAATCAGACAATTGCAAGGCTGGAAGACTCACTAGAAGAAGCAATCCTGTCGTCTTCCTAACCTTTAGAATGATTTGAAGTATCTCAAATGTCCCATGGCCTTTTCTTGATGATGAGATTACATGTATTTCTTGGTTTGCTTATTTTTTTGTTTACCTGTATTTTATCACTTTCCCTCAGTGATTATGTATCACTTTTTAATATGAAAAAATAGATTTTTTCATCTTAAAAAATAGATGAGATTTGCTTAGTAATAATAGTTTTGTGTTCATTAAAGGAAAAGTCTCCCACAAAATTCTTAAACAGAATTCGGGTCATTTGGCTGGCTAGTTAAAAAGGCAAGTCGATGCTGTTCCTTCTCAAAAAGGCCATGAGAAAACATGGTCGCCACCATGGCCCAGGTCCTGGTCTGCCTGTAGGTGAGCGTGGACGTTGCCCCGCATCAGGGCCAGTCAATGTGTAGGCACCTGCCTGGGTTCAGTGTTCCTGGAGCTGACCCAGAACACCTGTCATGAGGTACACAGCTGGCAGATCCACCGTCTTCCCTCGCCATCCTGTAATCCCCTGGGACTCCCTGCTCTACCTTCCAGCCCAGCAGTGGTTCTCAAAGTGAGAACCCTGCATCAGCACCCACCACATCTTCTGGAAATGTGTTTGAAACACAAGTCACACCGCCCCACCCAAGACCTACTGAATCAGAAACTGTGGGTGGGGGTAGGGCCTAGCAATCGGTTGTTCAGCCGCCCTTCAGGAGACTCTGGTCTGGTCTGGAGACAGAGCTGCAGCCCCTCTTGTGAACTCTGTTCCTAAACCGTCCTGGACGCCGTGCGACAGTCACCACGTTTCTCATTCTCGGTGAGACACAAAGACTGGGGAGACCAGGTTAATCAGATAGCAACGGCAACCTTGTTCCTGTGGCTCTGCTTAGGGGATTGTTGCCAGAGTAATATTCTATTGCCAGGTGTCAGGACTGACAGAGAATTCAGGAATGGGGAAGAACTAGAGGTGTTTTTTGGGCCTCTGCTGTTCCTCTTTATTTCCAATGAGCCACTGGCATAAAATGTAGCTGGGCTGCATTGAAAGCAGCAATGCCAATTTAAAAAAAAAATGTACAGAAATCCTTTTTCTTTGTGTGTGGGTGGCAATTGTTGCTAGAGCTTCACATGGCTATACTGTGAACCAGAAAAAAAAAAAATGCTTTTAGAGGCTGAGCCCTCTTGACCTCCTTCTCCCAAACAAACAAATAAACTGAAATGCTGTGTCTAAGTCCATCTGTCAACGGGCATTTGCTGATACCTACCGTGTTTAAGGGATTTTATGTACAAGGTGTCTCAAGAGGGGGAAAAAAACAAATAAGAAGTCTGTGTACTTAAGGTGTTTTCACTCTGGTTGGGCAGAAAAAAGCTTGAGAACAATCAGAAGGAAATACATTGTTCCAACAAAGTAAAACAAAACACTGCAAAGTGAATCCTTGACTGCTTAGCCAGGCGGCAGGAGGCAGCTGCAAGAGGTTAAGTGCCCAGAGTGAGAGCGCTGATAAAAGATCTGGTTTAGATACAATGAGCAATGGGCAACCACTTTGGGTTCCCGAGCAAGGGAGGGATGAGCTGAAAACCGTATACTATAATTATAGGATTGCACTGAGCGCGAGCTACCTCTTTAGCAAACCCTGGCTCTGGAGGCTGTGTGTGGAGGGTTGCATTACAGGCTTGGCGGGCAGAGACCCAGCTCTTGGGGGGAGCTTTGTCCAAGTAAGGGACAGATGGGAGACCACCACAGAAATAAAACACAGGGTAACTCTGGATCATCATTAGGGCTGTCAGGTGCACAGAACCAGAAGGTGCTAGTGGGTGCTGTGTTAGGATCCATCTGGGGTCTGATGGCACAGTCCATGGGGATAGTCAGGTGGTGAGCAAGTGCATAACAGGGCAGAAAGTGGAAGAAACATGCTCAAGGACACTGGGAAGTGAAGAGAAATGCATCTTGGTTTCCCTAGTTCATGGATACTTTAATTCTTATTCCTACCTTGTTGGCAAATCAGTATGAGTATCCAGATTTGAACATTGTCTTGTAATAACTGTGATAACCCTGTGAGGTAGACAGAGAAACTCTTTTCCTGAGATGCTTTAAGAACATAAATTTCCTCTGCTCAGTGAATGAAGAGAAGGTCTCCTCTTCCTCAGGAGGAAAAAAAAATTAAGAATACTGCTCTAGTTCATTCTCTGACAAAAGGGCCAGGAAAGTGACTTTGGCAGCATCTCATACTAGAAGATAAACTTCCCATGAAACAGGCTAAGTGTATCTCAATCCCTTCACGCATAACTAAGGCTGTTATCAACAAGCCTGGCACTATTCACGATTCAAGAGACGTGCTTATTTGCTTTTTGCTCTGCAGGCTATTTTAACCAGTTTTTGGATTTGGGCTGTATTTATTTTCTGGAAGGGATCTTATCAATTTTTTTCCTAATGGCCAGTAACCACCCTACTATGCATAACATGATGGTGCTACATATTTTGATCCATAGGCAGACATACTTCAGATTTGGTAACATTTCGCACTTTGAAATGGAAATTGTTGTTTTTAATTAAAGAGAAAAAAGTAAAATATGATTTAATTCCAAGTGTGTGTGTGTTAAATGAAATTAAAGGAATTTAACTGTTAAAGCATAAAATGGAGATATCCCTTGAAATATAACTTGTAAATTGTATGACTCATATGATTCGTAGAAGCCTCCTTCATTAGAATCCAGAGTATGGAGTAATTTTAGATATTTTTTTTTTTCAAAATCTACTCTTTAGTGAATTTAGTATATATATTAAGATAGTGTTAACAGGGCTTTCTAGAAGGCCAATATCTTCCCTAGTACCAATATTTGAGCGATAACCTGGTTTCTTGGCTGAAAATGAAGATACAAAATATGCAGAGGGCTCTAAGGAGTAATGATTTACTTGTTAAAAAAATAAAAGGGAGAGATAAATTTTAAAAGGCTTCTAAGGGCAGTCTCACATGTAGTACGGTGATACTCGAAACGAAAGTGAGGGCAGCCTGGGTGGCTCAGCGGTTTAGCACCGCCTTCAGCCTGGAGTGTGATCCTGGGGTCCCGGGGATCGGGGATCGAGTCCCACGTCGGGCTCCCTGCATGGAGCCTGCTTCTCCCTCTGCCTGTGTGTCTGCCTCTCTCTCTCTGTGTCTCTCATGAATAAATAAATAAAATCATTAAAAAAAAAAAAAAAAAGAAAGAAACTGAAGTGAATGTTACTCACACGAGTGTTTGAGGCCCTGGGCAGCGGGTTCTGGGTGCCCTGTGTGCCTGGGCTCTGCTGTGATGTCCGTTCAGCTCTCTACCTACTACAATCAGCTGCCTTCTTAGCACTGTTTCCCTGGGTCATGCCTCCCTCCACTCAGTAAATGCGAACAAGTTAAAAGACTTCAAAACACTGCCCAGAAACACAGTTCTTTTGCTTGGGCAGTGGCAGCTTCCATGTGGATCTCAGCTTTTACATATTAAGTGGAACTGCTTTGTCCCCGGGGCTCTCAGCTAAGGATGAAATGAGAAGTTTTTGAAAGGGGATTAGAATAAGACCTTAGTAGCACTTGGTCTAGAAGCTATTTTTCCCCCCACTCAAAATGACAAGGAAATCTGTTTAAAGCACCAAGTGACTACTCCTTCCTTTGTACTTTGGGACACTTGCTTTAAGTCTCACCCTTTGGTGACACAGGTAAGACTAGCCAACCTTTCTGAACCCCATGTAGTTCCAAATTAAACCCTGAGCATCTGCCTCTCCCTTCAACACAAAAGAACAAAACCAAAAGCTCTACTGATTATGTAGAAAGTTTAGGGAAAAAACCCAACAACAACATCAACAACAGTAAACCACAGGTACTCATCATGCCATCCAGGTACAAATACCAGAATTAACATTCTCACATGTGTAGATTTTGCATAATTGTATTCATAATGTATATATTATTATGCAACATCATTTGGTCAATACATCTTGTATCATACAATATTTTTCTACACATTAGGGTTTCAGTAGCTGCAGAAGATTCATCAAAACAGCCCAACACCTGCTGGTGAACTATAAATTGTATCCATCCTTCCACAAACATAAACAATGGTCTAAATAACAAAAGTGAACATAATTCTGGTTACACATCGGGAATTTTCTTGGGATAAAACTCCTAACAATATATTAGCTGGTTTAAGGGTTTTGATCCATTGGCAAATTTATTCCCCAGAAAGTTGGTCCAATTTATCCTATCAGTGATGCTCTTGATTTCATGTATCCTGGACACGGTGAAACATTACATGCATTTAAAAAAATATTTGGCAATTAGATAAAATGGTGTCTTATGATTCTCTTAATTTGGCATTAAGTTGTCTACATTTCCTATTTATTGAATTGTTTGGTCTTAGATTTTTTTTCCCTCCATCTTTCTATTAAAACTATTCTCTATCTGGGTTTTCTCTCCTGACTTTATGCTTTGGGAGATATCTCTCCAGTTTGAGCTCTTAAAACTTTTTTTTTTCAAAAGACTTTTATCAAGCTTCTCTTTCTCCTATGAACAATCCCCATTTAGGAGCTAACAGTTGTATGTCTGCATGATTAAAGCAAGGCATAAAGACCACTTTTAATCACAAATTCTTCAATTGTTGCATTTTTTTAATGTATGGTGATACCTTTATGCTTTTAACCCTGACCCACTGCTAGTTAGAGCAAGGATTCAGGTAGGGAGACTCCACAAAGGCCCCTAAGCACCCAGATTCAGAAGCTGTCCCTGTATTCACCATTAATCTGCTGAGGGCCCACGGTGTTCCAGACACGGTGCTGGACCACAGGGAGACAAGACACATGCACATGCCCACATGATCACTAGTGTGGTTTGTAGTTTTACCTGGGTTTTCAGGCCGTAGGCATTTTTCTCTCTAAATTTTAGGCCACAGGTACTTTTCCCACTAAATTTCTTATTCCCCTAAGGTTTTGCAAGGCAAGGGCGTGGAGCATCTGTGTTCTGAGCATGTCTTCCTGGGAAGAGCTTTGCTCTCATTCCTCAGGCTGCAGTTTATCTCTAGTTGTGGATATACTCCACCAGTTTCCTGCCACTCAAGCTATGGATCTGGCATGGGAGGGAGAAGCTACAGGATTTGCTGGCATTGCCATCTTGAAAATAGTGGCTTTCTCGATACTGCTCTGGCGGTGGGCAAGGAGATTGATCTATGGCCTCTGGGTAGTCCCAGATCCTAAGGTCAAACTCAGTGATGGAGAGATGGAAGGACAGACACTTTCTCTCATGCATCTAGAAATGATGAATGGCCTGCTTGAAATTGAGTCTGTCACTTTATACCAGAGCCTCTGGTCATCTTGAAAATGGAGTCACGTGCTCTCCAAAAAAAGAAAATGTGAACACAAGCCTCCTCTGGCTCTAGAATACTGAATCTTTTCTTTCTTTCCCCATTCATGTTCCATGCAAATGCTCCCCCCCCCCCAGATGCTCTAAGGGAAGACCCACTCTTCCCCACTGCCTCAACAGAAGAGACATCAGAAAGGCTCAGCCTATGAATGCCATCTCCACCAACTCTTCACCTTGCTGCTCCTCAACTTGCAGACTGGACTGCATGTTTCAGAAAATGGGGAAAGCAGATTTTACAGCAACATTTCTATCTTCAGTGATGCTGGGGAAAGTGGAAGTTTTTTCCTGCTAGGTCAATGATGTCTAGCTTTACGGGTACACATCCAGTGCCCCTAAGAAGGACAGGCAGGGGCTAGATTCTTGTTTACCAGGTCTTAACGATGAGACCACAGAGGGGGAGAGTCCTTTTGTGTCAAATCAAGAGTGATCCTGCCTGTTTCTTCTGGGTCCAAGCACACAGCAGCTCTCCCACTGGCTAGCATGCACATGTAGAAATGCAGAAAGACTTAGGTATGACACACTACAAATAACAGGCATATTTCTGTATTTGTAAAAGAGTCCTACTTGAGAATTGTTATAAGCATTCACACTCTCGGAACTACCTGCTTCGTAGGTGGTGCTGGTGGTCATGAGATCAGGAAGCCTGAAGAATTACACTCTGGGTACCTGTGTTCCCATTTCTAATGTCTATTGAAATTTTTACTTACCCGAAGCCTGAGTTGTTTTATCTATTCATCTAATGTAATTTAGTGTCTAGATGCTCAGCCTATAATAATTTTCACTGAGCCTGGACTGCAAGGCTAGATTTTGTTTTTCTTCCAAGTTTATCACATAGACTGCAGATATATGAGGAGTCCTTCATAATTCTGGGACCAATTAAGTAGGGGGAGGTCTAGAGGTTACCAGAATCCATCTCACAGTGCCTGAATGGTAACATTAATAACTGAAGTTTAATTGTGATAAATGTCCAGAGGATTACATTTTTTTGTCTGACATAGACATTTCAATAATTCAACAACCCACATCTCTGAAATTATAAAGACAGTGGATAGAATAACCTCACACTAGTTCTCCAGATCCTAGATTGATTGAAGGAAGCAGACGTAGGACAAATCAAAGTAAGAGCTACATCACTTGGTGCCAGATAGGGTGAGGAATCAATTACCTTTAAAGATAGTATCAGCTAAATATTTAATGGGTTCACAGATGACAGATGCAAAACTGGATTGCTAAAGGGACAGGGAGGGCAGACACTTAATCTGCCTGGACACAAATAACAAAGATGACACTGTTTTCAGAGTGTCCCCAGTAACCACTGAGGTCTACCACATGGCTCCTCTGGCCTGTTGACAGTGATAGCGCCATCGTACTAACAGTGGAAAGAGCCTGTGGGCTTTCAGGGGGAAGCTACTGTGTACCCCAGTGTAAGACTGCTAGAATACTGAATACTGAAGGGACATGAATTAACCTTAACTCTTAGTTTCCCTGCCCATCAGAGCAGATTCTTCTGTTACACATTGAAGTGAGTGTTTGAGGTCATTTTGGCAAAGATCCAGGTACCGTGCCTGGCACCCACTACAATCTGCAGCGACAAGTCCCTCTGCTCCAATCCCCCATTCTTGCTCTTGATTTTTGGATCCACCATATCCCGTCAGAGCAGAAGGTTAACTACAGCAGCTCTGAGGTCTCTTCTTTCAAACGCAATATGCTCCACATTTGTTTTAGCACATTCGATGACCATCGTGCTAGAAAGAGGCAGTGTAGTGTGCAGCCAGAGCGGAGGCGCTGACTTCACTTCACAAATCAGAGGGTGTAAAGTCAGTCCAAGGCTGCCGTCCATCTGCGCCTTGTAAATCTGGATCCCCGCTATGAGACACTCATTCCCAAGGAGAGGGGACTGAAATAAAATTTAGTTCACTTCACATAATAGAAATGACATTTATTCTATGTAAAAATAGCACCCAGGTGGATTAAAAGATGTGTCATATCATCCACTGTATTTCGGGAAACTCTGTTTGCTGTTAAGAATTCCAAGGACCAAAGGCAGGCCTGAATAAATAAAGAGAACAAATGTGTGCCATAATAAAAATCATTCAATTGCTGCTTGGGAAGAAAAATCTGCCATGGAAGTATCTAATGTGTCATCTGGCACACAGCAGGTGCTTAATAAGTGTGAGTGTCCTTTTTATTCCTTTCTCTAACTAAGGACCGATCCATGTGGTCCTTCTTGACCTTGAATCTGAGACTGTCCCTCTGAGAGCATCATTCAAATATAGCTCTGAAGACAGATAACAAAATCACCACTCACAAATAATCAGTTTAACTAGACAACCCTCCACTTAGTAGATCTACAACAGTCAAATGCTCTTCAAGTGATCCTATGGCACTGGAACTGAAAAACCATGAAGTGGTGTAAGAGATGGAATAAAGACGATAGTAATAAAATAGAAACACAGAGGAGAAAGGGGAAGAAGAGACATGTCCAATATTTCAGACAGCTTTCCCAATCAGGAACCACAATTTTTTTTTTCTGAAACTATGCAAACAAAATCTAGGCACCTATTTTTTTCAACAAAGTGATGCTCCTCTAGTTTTAGATCCTAGGTAGTGTGTTGTACATAAGTCTTTCTGCATTTCTACATGTGCCAAAGTTGCAATGCCAATAAACAGTGGCTGAACAGCCAGCTTATGTGTTCTGGGTATCATTGTCGCTGAGTCAGGTGGATGGTCCTGCCCTCTTGACTTCCATCCTTACCTGGGAGCCTGATTTTGAGTGATCCATAATGGTCTTTTCATGGATCCAAAGAGAGAGGGAGAGGGGAACAGAGAGAGAAGACTGCAGATGGCACACTGGGGTCACAAAGCCTACGGAGCTGCTAGGTAATTGTAATTTCCCCACCACTCGAGTCCTATTTTCTAGTCCAGAAGAAATGCAGAGTGAAAAGAAGGGACAGTCTCACATCACAGTTGTCGAACTCCTGCTGTGCAAATGCATTAGTTTCCTACTGTTATCTTGAGGACTGCCTTCTCCAGGGAGGACAGAAGGGGGAATGTGCAGCATCCATAGGAGCTACAGCCCCTGATGCTCTCATGCTACTACAAGCCCCTGAATGATCCTTGTAATAGATAGCAGGGCTGAATTTGCCCGTGAGAGTCTGCATTACTTTTAGATAACAAGGATGAACTAGAAGCAGCTTAAAATGAAGAAATATATAAACATTTAATTATTGATCAATAAACACAATCCAATCAGTCGTAGAGAAAACCTTAGCATTGCTTGCTTGATTCTCTCCCTTTATAGTCTTTTAAAAACGCTCATTGTGACTCTCCTGTGTTGATGGATCTACTTCAAAGGGAAGGAGAGCTCTAAGTCCCTTCTGACCTGCTGTGTTTGTCTTCAGCAATTTAACCACAGCCATAGGAATGTGGGTTGATGCCTTGGCTTTTATTCCAAACAGACCCTTGTGCCATCCACAAAGGAAGCCAGTAATTTTCCAGGAGATTGGCTGGCATTCTGTAACTTACGAAGATGCAGGATGTTTTGTTTCTCTTTGTTAATAAAATTTGGTTTAAACTTGCTGTGGATTACTAAATACTTTCCTCTGAATAACAAGAAATTTTAATAAGGAAATAAAAACTTCTGCACCTCAGAAAATGATCCTGAACATACCATTTTGGTAATCACAGACTTTAAGAAATTTTTAAGTAAATTCATAATTGGGGCCTCAGACATTCGGAAGAAGATGCCCATCATTACTCATTTTTCTGTGCTGACGGGAACTCCCAAGAGCAAAGATCTTTGTCTCATTAAAGTTGGAGGACTTGTGTTTTGACAGTGTTTTGCACATGCTAAAAGACGCTATGAACATTTTTGGCAATTTGCAGAATGTCTCTGTTCAAATTTCTCTCAGGTCTCAGCAGGTGGAGCTAAGAGAATGGAGTTTTTCCTATCAAAATGCAAGAAAAAATGTTATTCCATAGATACAGAAATTTTAATCATAGAAAATAAACAATTTCTGATTTGGGGCCAATCACAGCAGCTCTTTCTTTAGCTAATCTTGAGTCTCCAACTACTTGGCTTTTTCTTCTTCAAGAAGATCCATTCACAGTGCCCTGTACTGTCCTCTGTAAACCCCGTCCCTGGGATTCCAACCAAATCAACGCTACATCTGGCTAGGTGACATCTCCCCACCTGACTGAAAGCAGAGTGTGTGTCATTACAACCAGAATGTCCATTTTCTGTACAAGCGCCTGAAAAAATACTGTAAATATTATTTTATACTGTCATCAAAGTAATAGGTGCTCACGGATGAAAATAAATGAACAAACAGGAAAAAAAAAAGGAGTTACTTCCTCAAGTGTGGCTTTGCTTATTTTCTGGGAAATGTTCTTTTGAGGCTTTTGAAGTCAGCGTTGCCATCATGGGGGAGGGAGTGGGGGAAAAGGCAGGGGACAGCCAATTTCCCTCAATCAGGGGATGATACACAGGTTTCTGAAGTAGGCAGTAGAATGATCTTCTTCCAAGCTACACTATTCTTCCCAAAATAAACAGACCAAGACAGGTAGAAAACCAACAGCAAGGAAACATTTTACAAAATAAAAGATGTATGGTAGTGTACACTCAGCAAACCTCCTCACACATTGTCCCCTGTCCTGCAAGAAAAATAACTCTGCAATTTTAAAGACTTGTCTGCATTAAGCCAACATAAAGCCGAACTCAGACATACTATTGTTTACTGAGAAGTCTATCTAAAGCCCCTGAAATGATTCTAGCACTCAAAAAACTGTGAAAGGGAATGAGATAAACAGAAGGAATTAATTAAAATAGACGACTGCTCTGTCCAACTCTTCCCATGAAATATAATTTACTTTGCTATTGTAATTCTCAAATTCAACTCACTCAATCAAGCATCTGAGATACTGTATCACTGATCTTTAATTAAGAAGACTTAATAATTATTCATGGTGACGTTTTTGCTTTTCTCATCAAGTCTGATAACACCATAAGGTAACTCCAAATGGAAACCAAAGCTTTGCATAAAACTAAGGCTCAAGAAAAATTAAAGGGAATAAAGATCTACTTGTTAAGGAATTCTATGGATATAATCCTTCCTCTTCATAATTAAAAAAAATGACAAATTTCTTCTGCGTGTGTGTGTAAAGTAATAGATCAATTGTATTTTTAAGTGAAACATGATTACATTTGTTTACGGTAGGCTGGAAAAATGTCTTCTCTAGAAGAATAATGAATTTCAAAATTGCACCGCAACTTTTTATTTGTAGGCAATTTTAATTTTTTTTTTTTAATTTATGATAGTCATACAGAGAGAGAGAGAGAGGCAGAGACATAGGCAGAGGGAGAAGCAGGCTCCATGCACCGGGAGCCCGACGTGGGATTCGATCCCGGGTCTCCAGGATCGCGCCCTGGGCCAAAGGCAGGCGCCAAACCGCTGCGCCACCCAGGGATCCCTGTAGGCAATTTTATAGTTTGAGACTGTTTCTTATCTTTTGCTTCATTCAATCCAATTTAGAAGCTCAGAGCTGTGCCTCTTCAACCTGAGTCACTGCGATAGCCCGCTCAGATGGGCTGGGTGTCAAAAAGAGCTTGTGATTAATAATCAAGTACTAAGATTTGTAAATTTAAAAAAAAATATGGTAGAGTCTGTTCCAGGTAAAGATCTGTGAAAACTTTGCTCTAAGGCAGCTGCATTCTGGTATATTTTCTTGTTGGGGAGATTTTAAAATGGAGCTGGATCCAGGGTGACAGTAATGATGCACAGAGCATCACCCATGGATTGGGACTGAACCAAACCCACTTGGGTCGTGATGGAAAAAAAAGAGAGTGAACCGTTGGCAAGGCCCACCACATGGTTGGTATCCTTCTTGCTACTTGAAAATCTCTGTGACTGTTTATAGGAACTAGGCATTTAGAAACATCTAATCATTTTCTGAAATTATGCTACGGTTTTATAATGTAACATTACATGAATTCACTTATTTTGCATTTAACATAAGGCATAAAATATTTTAAAATAAACGTATTCATTTCGAGCATATTTTTTCCCTGAATTGTGTACGTTGTGTGTGCATTTTGAATGTTTGTTTTATCTAATAAAAGATTTAAAGGTTTGGAGAGATATAAAAGTGGCTGATCCACATCACACACACACAAAAATCCTCTGAACTGAAGAAATTTAAATGGCAAATTACAGGATAAATGGAACGGACTCCAAGTCAAAAACAGACTCTGCAAAGATAAACAGAGATTGCTGAAGACAAGAAGTGCGATGGAAATGAGGACCAATTAAACAAAAGTATTGAATATGAATAAGCATCAAGCTAAAATTAACATGAGAGACCAACTGTGAGCACCAGAATATATTGTGAATATATACACACCAAACACATACACTAACATATGTGAGTGACTCTCATGATCTGGCAGCAAGACATGTATTCCATCACTTGCAGCTGTTGTGTTTACAGATTGAAAGACGTGCGGGGCCAGCTGAGTCTCAGTGAGGTGTCCAGGGTGCAGCATATTGTCGGGAGCACCTGGCCTCCTCAGGCAATCAACATCAGTCTCCACCCTCACTTGTTGGCAGTGTGCAAAAGTAATTAGCCTCACGGGGATTTTTCCAAAGGACAAATGGTGATCTTTACGGTGGCCTCCATACCCACCCATGAGGCAACAGCACAGTGATGAGGCCATAGTAACATCTCAGTAACTGTTGACTTTCTACTTGAGAAAATGTTACCAGGGGGTTAAAAAATTTTGATTTTTATCTATCTGATAATGGAAAAAATAATATTAGTCTTTGAATATATGATTCATTATTACCAGAAAGATATTAAACTGTTAGTTTATGCCTCTACTAGCTATACCAGAAAAAAAAAAAGGTCCAAAGGTAATCTGATTTAGGGCTACATGGATTTTTAAGTCTTAAAACTAATGCAAAAGGCCGTAGACTCTCCTTATGTGGCAAAGTATAAAAATAGGCCAGAAGTAAAAGAACTGATTAAGATGGTTTTATGAATTCTTTGGTAGGCTTGTAATTTTATTTTTTATGGTTAAATGGCTGTGGGTTTTGAATCCCAATTTTACAGACCTGCTGCATCTGTCCTGTTGTACAAATAGTTTTCAGATGTGAAAGACAACTGTAGATACACTGTTTCTGGAGTTAGAAAACCCGAATGTCACTGGTAGTAAACTTTGGGAGTGAGTACTAAACCTCTGAGAAGTTAAAAACTTTCTCAGCTTATACATCTTGATATGACATAGTCATCCAGAATTTAATACTAAAGGTGATTTAGTTTGCTTACAAGAATCAGACCTGGATCCCAAACGGAGAAAATTTTTAGGCTGTGGCAATACTGTTGGATTGATTTCACCTAGTTTGGACTATTCCACAGATTTAAAAAAAAAATGGTGTTATCTAAATCTATATCTATATCTATCTATATCCATCTCTCTCTCTTTCTCTCTCTCTCTCTGATAGAATATTATTCAGCCCTAAAAAGAAAATCCTGTCATATGCCACAACAGGGATGAACCCTAAAGGCCTAATGCTAGGGAAATAAGCCAGTCACAGAAGGGAAATATTACATGATTCCACTTACATGAGGAATCTAAGGTAGCCCAGCTCAGAGCCAACAGAAAGGAGAATGGTGGTTGCCAGGCCTGGGGCTGGGAAAGCAGGGTTGCTGTTCCGTGGGTACAGAGTTTCAGGTGAGACAGAAACGGTTCAAGCTCTGCTCTACATCGTGCTTATAGATAACAATACTGTATTGCATACATAAAAATTTAAGAGGGTACATCTCACGTTATATGTTATTTACCATGATAATAAAAAGACAGAGTTCACACAATGGATAGAGAGATTAAGTTAAAACATCAACTCTACCTTTTGGAGGAAAAAAAAATGTACTGATTTAAGCCATTAACTTTGTGCTAATTTGTTAGGCAGCAAGACTAACAAATGACTAATTCTCTAAGAGGGCAGGTCAATTTAAGTAAACGATCCTGGCGTGGGTCAGATTTTCATGCCCAAGTTTTACAACAGTTGGTTCTTTCACGTGGTGTTTCACAAGTCACAAAGAACTGAATGCACCTTCCTAGCGAATGAGAGCATATTGAGCGGGACTGGAATAACTAGGTATTGATACTCTTTAAATGATCTGTTAAGTGAACATACATCCTAGTTTCACTAAACTGTCCCAAGTCTCTTTTCCATCTGCCTACATCATAATGATAATGCGCCAACAGAAATAATATTAGTGCTGTGAACACTGATAGCAATAAAACTAGTTTCCTTTTTGAGTGCCTTTTTTAATTAAAGCCAAGCTCGCAGACAGACTTTCCATGGAAAGTCTCCACTTTGTACGAGGCGACGTAATTTTAAGAAATGCAGACCAGCAAAAAGAAGGACACACAAATCACCCAGAGGCTCACCATCCAGTGTCAGCCTCTGCTGTACCATTATAGTATGTTTTCTGGCTCTATTTCCCTTCATACATGAGGACTTTGAAATGTGAGATCATAAAAATCTACTGTGCATCCTTCTTTTAAAAATTTTGCTTTATAAAAATTTTTATGAATAATGTCTACATTTATTTATTTATTAAATAATACATATTTTCTTGATCACGTGCTATATAAAGGTAAGATAATGCATCCGTCCCTGGAGTCATGGGTAGAAAACAAGTGTATCTGATCACTGGTTCTTTTACTCACTCATTCATTCATCCACTCACTGTTTACTAGGGTGTAGTGGGGGCCATACAGAGTAAGACGGAATCTTACCCCTCAAAGAACTTGGTCTAATGCCAAGACTGATATTCACAGGAACAGTTACCAGAGAGAAAGGGATTTTAAATCACTCAGACTTCTGCTGAAATCTAGCCTCTGCTGTTCGTGCTGTATAATCTTGGCAAACTAGTTACCCTCGGTGCACCTTTATTTATCTATACAATGTGGACTGTACCATCTGCCTTGCTGAACGGCAGCAGAGATGACAAGAGATAAGACATGCAGAGCACATCCTGCAAGGCTCTAGGTTTACAGGTTGCAGTCTGAGGGGGTACCTTCTGGGGCAGGGAGTGTTTCTGAGAGGAAGAAGCTAACACAGCCTGCTGTCACTCACTCCCTTTACCAGGAGTCATCCCTTGGGCTGGCACCTGGTCTAATCTCCTTGTCATCTTGGAATTACTGGAGAAAGAAACCTTATTTCTGCAATGTCCTTAGTAGGATATCCCTTGAATGAGGACTACCTGTGGGAAATACAGCCCAGGGTCTCCAAGACATGGATTCCTGGAGAATGTCAAGTAAGCTATCTAAGTTGTATGGGTACAAACTAGAGACATTGTATATTTCAAATGCTCCCGGATTTTGGAGACACTCAGCCACTTCACCTATTCTAGGCAGAGGGTCCTGTCCAACATGGGAAGGAAGGATCTGGCAACTTCCCTTGTTGCCCTAAATCTTTCCTTGTCTGAGGCTTCCAATTACCTGCATCCTTGACATTATTTAGTAAAGCACTATCATGGGTAAGAATTTTGGTGCCTGTGAGTCAGAGCTAACAGTCCAGCTGGGGGTGGCTTGGTGTCCTGCTCCTGGGGGAAGAGCCAGAGGGTATTAGCAAGCAGAAAAAAAAAGAGAGAGATAGGAAGGGGAGAAAGGTGTAGTGTAAAGGCAAAAGGTCAAGCTCAACAGGAAAGGGAGAGGTTGATTGTGAGTGTCAGGTGCACCTGGTAAAGAAATACAGATTTTTCCACAAAGTCCAGGGAAGGTCACAGTGTGAGTGAATTAGGGGATGGCTCAATCCGAACAATGGACTTTATGAAGGGATTAAAATGGAGTGGTTAGGGCAGGAAGGGCCCTTGGGCAGATCCAGATGAGGAGCAATAAATGAATGAATGAAGAGCAGAGTCTAGGGATGGAAAGGAAATATTTGAAAAGATATTTAAGAGTATATAAGATTTTTAAGAAGCTTTAATTTAATAAGGCAGACAAAATATGGATAGGAAATATGTACAGAAACAATGATAAGGATGATTAGAATATCCTTATATTGGCTCTATTTTTGCATCAATCAATAGCGGGTATGCTTCAAACACGTTACCTTGTGAAAACCTTATGCTAACTCTTTGAGGTAACTTCTATCATTACCCCCATTTTAAAAGTATGGAAACTGAAGCCCACCAAGACTATACACCTACAATGTGGTGGGGCCTTGGACTGTAAACCAAGACAGTCCAAAACCCAAGCACCTAACAATTATAAAGCTAGAGTATTCCACAAACATGGTGGACAATCACAGAGACCATGGGATAGACAGCACCAAACAGGAGAGAGCTGTTCAGGGCAGAAGGTGATTTCTGTCGAGTTATATAAGGCCATTCTAGAATAAGTGTACTGAAGTCTCAGAACACACCATTTTACATCAGACATATTATATATTAAATGTAACCCATTAAGTTACTTCTATAGCTTGGAAAGACCATATTTGCATGCCTCTAAAATAAATAATGTTCTTGAAAAAATACATGTAACAGCTCTCCTATATAAATCTGGCCTGCCTTCTTTGATAAGACTTCAACATCAAGAGTAGCAGATGTGAGATTTGACTCCTGTTCAAAAGTGAGTTCAAAAGTGAGGAAGCAGATTTTTCTTAAAATGCAGCTGATTCCCCTTTTTAGATTTTATTATTTAAAGAATAGAGAAGGCTTTATTTCTCTGAAAAGTAACGCCAAAGCTTCACCTATCAAGATGGAATACAATACCAAGCAAGTATCTTTCTCAGGAATTTAATTTGGGGAAAATGAACCTTTCTCATTTTACAGCATATTAGAGCAAACAGATGATTATCACGTTGGATGCTAAGAAGGGCCAGGCATGCTTACTGCCTCTTTACAATCTGCATTTCTGCTCTCAGTATTCTTCATTCATATGATATGACCTTTATCTTAGTGGTAAGAGGGTTAGCTTTCATAAACCTGGAAATTCACTGAAATGGACCTAATACTGAAGGAAGAAAAAGAAGATGACTACTGTTTTTAATGTAACACAGCAAAGGGTAAATAAAGTGTCTCTCTGAAAAATAAAAGCACCAAGGATCACACACTCCCAATGCCACTGGCTGTCACACATGCTGAGATTCTGGAGAAATGTGGGCTCTGGACCCCGTGCTGAGCAGAGCGGATGGACACTCGTGTGTGACATGGTAGCTGGTGAGGCTGTGCCCAACATACCCCTGGAGCGCAGTTCCTGAGAGATCTGCATTTACCATTTATGGAGTTGCATGTGCATCTTAGACTTGCAGATGGGCTGTCCCAGCAGGTAGGCTGGCTGTATCTGCAACCACCCAGCTAGATCCATCATAAAATCTGGGTGCTGACCCACATCAATATTTTATTGGCTGCAATCTGCCTAAGGTCAATGTTGCCAAGTATCTAGACCAGGGAATCTAATAAGTCAACTAAGTATGAGAGAAGAGGGAAAAAATGTTAAGGAAGACTGTGGGAAATAGATGTATAATTGTCAGACAAGAAGGTCTCGGTTAAGGTAAAAGGACTCCCTAGAAATCAGGAGACATGGGTGGGCTGGTACCTTCTATGTGACTTTGCTCCTTTGACCTCATTGGGTCTGAATTTCTTCAGTTGTGAATAAAGGGGGTGCAGTATTATTTGAAGTTCATTTTATTCGTAAAATATGCGACTTTTATTGGAATCACAAAAATTAACCAATGTAAGTGGAACAGCTCTGTATATAATATAATCTGGAAGAAATTCTATATGGATTGTTTAAAGTCTCTCACGATCCAGATTCTTTTCCACTACTTTTCCAAACTCTTGTGTTTAAAAGATGTAGGATTTAACTACTTTTCTCTTTATTTCTCCATCTTTTTCTTTCTCTCCTTTTCTAAGTCCAAGATACATGCAGCAATTAGTGAGGACTTCAGGCCAGCCTGAGTTAACTAGCATTATAATTTCTGCCCAAAGCAACCTGACATTTTAGTTAAGCATGTAGCCCTCAAAAGGAAAAGAAACACTTTCCTTTAAGCTCTTGAAATATGGAAGACACCACGACTGACTTCATGGATCTCAGAGCTGGAGCTATTAGTACACAGACTGCTCCTTTGAATTTGAGGGCAGTATTGTTGCTGGTGGTTCTGTTCTGTGTCAACTATGTCTATCCAACCTTCCACTTCCTGAGACCAGAGCCCCTCTGTATAGTTTATCACTACCACCCACCCCACCTCAGCTTTCCTTGAACTGCAGGACTCTTACTTGTAGCTTCTCCTCCTCAGTTTACCTTGGGCAGTCTCTGATTATCTGGTCCACACAGGGAAGCCCCCAGCCCACAGTGCAGGTGCCAGCTTCAGTAGAAACTTCTTGAGTCGTAATTGAGAAGGGCTATTTCCAATATCAGTCAACAATTTAGAAACTGGTTGGGTAGTTGGATCGGCTACAGATTTTACAACTACAACAAATAGCTGGCACTCAGGCAGGCAGCTCTGTGGTAAGGCAACATGTAGAACGGTCAGTGGGTCTGAGCTTTACAGCCAATTAAATAGAAAGGATCACAAGACCTTTGACCTGCTGATCATTAAAAAGAATTTATCAGTTGGTGGATAACTTGCAGTGAAACAGAAAAGCATAAAGTCTATGAAAAGAAAAAAGATGATAGACTTGTGGGATCACAAAACAGATAAGGCAGAGTGATTCTGAACTCCAGGGAACAGGTGGTGTTTCCATATGCACAAAACTGTCTCACTATCTCAACTGAATTGATAGGTCAAGGGCTTTAACATACTGATTAGCCCAGTATATGAATAAGTGGGTAAAGTTGCAAATAATTAGTAACTGCCCTATTAAGTCCAGAATTTACCTAAATACATTCACTAGTATGTCCATAGCCTTTGTATTTTCATTCTTAATTTAGCCTGTTCTCCAGGGTCCAAGCTTCATTCTGAACTTGACATTATCCTTGAGATCATTCAGAAGACTTTGTCTATTCCAAGAAGTTTAAAAGCATCTGTCAAATAATTAGACAATTTCTCCAACAGCTTGTATTCATGTAAGATAATTCAATGGTTTTTTTCAATGGTCATGACATCTAACTGTCACTCTGAGGACCTGATTAAAAACCCTTAGAAACCAAGTCTGGGAACAGGAACCATCTCCAAAGGTAACAAGACATCTGAAATGAAAAATCTCAGAGACAGTGTAAGCAAACTAATAGGAGCTGACACAAAAGCTGCAGGTGGCTGTCCTACACTAGACCAGGAATCAAAGAATCAAAGCATCTTTTGGAAAATCAATCTGGAGATAGTGCTGGTGTGCCTGACAGCATTGTATGGGGCTCCTAACTTTCCAGAGGCGATCTGGTGCTCTCAATTGTGAGGCAGCATGATCCCCACAGACCTGGGAGGACTGCTTGTTCTGATACTGGTTCTGAGCACAAGGCCGGGGCAGTGAGAACCACCCTGATGGTTGAAAATGTTCTGGGATGCTCTTGCCATGGAGTGCATACATGGAGTTTCTAGTTCCCTCTTTACCTTGGGAAAAGCATTAGTGACGCCATCTCAAATTCATAAGAACTATGCCCAAAATAATTCTCTATTTTATGTTATCTAGGATACTGAGTTTGGTGCATTTCAAAGAATATAATCAGGGGGCGGAGCAAGATGGCAGAGGAGTAGGGTCCCCAAGTCACCTGTCCCCACTAAATTACCTAGATAACTTTCAAATCATCCTGAAAACCTATGAATTCGACCTGATATTTAAAGAGAGAACAGCTGGAATGCTACAGAGAGAAGAGTTTCCACTCCTAACAAGTACAACCTGTTTTTAGCCACTCTGCACTGAGCAAAATGACTGGAAAGAAGAACTCATCACAAAGAAAGAATCAGAAACAGTACTCTCTGCCACAGAGTTACAGATTTGGATTACAATTCTATGTCAGAAAGCCAATTCAGAAGCACAATTATAAAGCTAGTGGTGGCTCTGGAAAAAAAGCATAAAGGAATCAGGAGACTTCATGACTGCAGAATTTAGATCTAATCAGGCTGAAATTAAGAATCAATTAAATGAGATGGAATCCAAATTGGAAGTCCTAACAATGAGGGTTAGTGAGGTAGAAGAAAGAGTGAGTGACATAGAAGACAAGTTGATGGCAAGGAAGGAAGCTGAGAAAAAAAAGAGAAAAACAATTAAAAGACAATGAGGAAAGGTTAAGGGAAATAAATGACAGCCTCAGAAGGAAAAAAATCTACATTTAATTGGGGTTCCAGAGGGCGCCAAGAGGGACAGAGGACCAGAACACATATTTGAACAAATCATAGCTGAGAACTTCCCTAATTTGGGGAGGGAAATAGGCATTCAGATCCAGGAGATAGATAGGTCCCCCCCTAAAATTGATAAAAACCGTTCAACACCTTGACATTTAATAGTGAAACTTGCAAATTCCAAAGATAAGAGAAGATCCTTAAAGCAGCAATAGACAAGAGATCCCTAACTTATATGGGGAGAAATATTAGATTAACAGCAGACCTCGCCACAGAGACCTGGCAGGCCAGAAAGGGCTGGCAGGATATATTCAGGGTCCTAAATGAGAAGGATATGCAGCCAAGAATACTTTATCCAGCAAGGCTCTCATTCAGAATAAAAGGAGAGATAAAGAACTTCGAAAATAGGCAGAAACTGAAAGAATATGTGACCACCAACTAGCTCTGCAAAAAATATTAAGGGGGACTCTGTAAAAGAAAGAGGATGCCCAAAGAAATAATCCACAAAAACAGGGACTAAATAGGTATTATGATGACACTAAATTCATATCTTTCAATAGTAATTCTGAACGTGAATGGGCTTCATAATCCATCAAAAGACACAGGGTTTCAGGCTGGATAAAAAAGCAAGACCCATCTATTTGCTGTCTATAAGAGACTCATTTTAGACCTAAGGACACCTACAGCCTGAAAATAAAAGGTTAGAGAACCACATATCATTCAAATGGTCCTCAAAAGAAAGCAATCCTCACATCAGATAAATTAAAGTTTATCCCAAAGACTATAGTAAGAGATGAAGAGGGACACTACATCATACTTAAAGGATTTATCCAACAAGAGTACCTAACAATCATGAATATTTATGCACTTAATGTGGGAGCTGCCAAGTATATCAATCAATTAATAACCAAAGTCAAGACATTCTTAGATAATAATACACTAATACTGGGAGACTTCAACACAGCGCTTTCTGCAAATGGCAGGTCTTCTAAGCACAACATCTCCAAAGAAACAAGAGCTTTAAATGATACACTGGACCAGATGGATTTCACAGATACCTACAGAACTTTACATCCAAACACAACTGAATACACATTCTTCTCAAGTGCACATGGAACTTTCTCTAGAATAAACCAAGTACTGGGTCACAAATCAGGTCTTAACTGATACCAAAATATTGGGATTGTCCCCTGCATATTTTCAGACCATAATGCTTTGAAACTTAAACTCAAATCACAAGAAGAAATTTGGAAGAAATTCAAACACATGGAGGTTAAAGACCATCCTGCTAAAAGATGAAAGGGTCAATCAAGAAATTAGAGAAGAATTAAAAAGATTCATGGAAACTAATGAGAATGAAGATATAACTATTCAAAATCTTTGGGAAACAGCAAAAGCAGTCCTGAGCGGGAAATACATCGCAATACAAGCATCCCTCAAAAAACTGTAAAAAACACAAATACACAAGCTAACCTTACAACCTAAAGGACCTGGAGAAAGAACAGCAAATAAAACCTACACCCAGCAGAAAAAGAGAGTTAATAAAGATTCAAGCAGAACTTAATGAAATAGAGACCGGAAGAACTGTGGAACAGATAAACAAAACCAGGAGTTGATTCTTTGAAATAATTAATAAGATAGATAAACCATTAGCCAGTCTTATTAAAAACAAAAGAGAAAAGACTACAATTAATAAAATCACGAATGAAAAAGGAGAGATCACAACCAATACCAAGGAGATACAAACGATTTTCAAAACATATTAATAGCAGCTATATGCCAATAAATTAGGCAACCTAGAAGAAATGGACACATTTCTGGAAAACCACAAACTACCAAAACTGGAACAGGAAGAAATAGAAAACCTGAACAGGCCAATAACCAGGGAGGAAATTGAAGCAGTCATCAAAAACCTCCTAAAACACAAGAGTCCAGGGCCAGATGGCTTCCAAGGAGAATTCTATCAAATGTTTAAAGAAGAAACAATACCTATTCTACTAAAGCTGTTTGGAAAGATAGAAAGGGATGGAATACTTCCAAACTTGTTCTATGAGGCCAGCATCACCTTAATTCCAAAACCGGACAAAGACCCTACCAAACAGAATTATAGACCAATATCCCTGATGAACATGGATGCAAAAGTTCTCAACAAGATACTAGCCAATAGGATCCAACAATACATTAAGAAGATTATTCACCATGACCAAGTGGGATTTATCCCTGGGATGCAAGGCTGGTTCAACACCCGTAAAACAATCAATGTGATTCATCATATCAGCAAGAGAAAAACCAAGAACCATATGATCCTCTCATTGGATGCAGAGAAAGCATTTGACAAAATACAGCATCCATTCCTGATCAAAACTCTTCAGAGTGTAGGGATAGAGGGAACATTCCTCAGCATCTTAAAAGCCATCTACGAAAAGCCCACAGCAAATATCATTCTCAATGGGGAAACACTGGGAGCCTTTCCCCTAAGATCAGGAACAAGACAGGGATGTCCACTCTCACCACTGCTATTCAACATAGTACTAAAAGTCCTAGCCTCAGCAATTAGGCAACAAAAAGAAATAAAAGGCATTCAAATTTGCAAAGAGGAAGTCAAACTCTCCCTCCTTGCAGATGACATGATACTGTACATAGAAAACCCAAAAGACTCCACCCCAAGATTGCCAGAACTCATACAGCAATTCGGCAGTGTGGCAGGATACAAAATCAATGCCCAGAAATCAGTAGCATTTCTATACACTAACAATGAGACTGAAGAAAGAGAGATTAAGAAGTCAATCCTATTTACAATTGTACTCAAAAGCATAAGATACCTAGGAGTAAACCTAATCAAAGAGGTAAAGGATCTATACCCTAAAAACTACAGAACACTTCTGAAAGAAATTGAGGAAGACACAAAGAGATGGAAAAATATTCCATGCTCATGGATTGGAAGAATTAATATTGTGAAAATGTCAATGCACCTAGGGCAATTTACACATTTAATGCAATCCCTATCAAAATACCATGGAATTTCTTCACAGAGTTGGAACAAGTCATCCTAAAATTTGTGTGGAATCTGAAAAGACCTGGAATAGCCAGGGGGATATTGAAAAAGAAAACCAGAGCCGGGGGCATCACAATGCCAGATTTCAGGTTGTACTACAAAGCTGTGATTATCAAGACAGTGTGGTACTGGCACAAAAACAGACACAGAGATCAATGGAACAGAATAGAGAACCCAGAAATGGGCCCTCAACATTATGGTCAACTAATATTCGACAAAGCAGGAAAGACTACCACTGGAAAAAGGACAGTCTCTTCAATAAATGGTGCTGGGAAAATTGGACAGCCACGTGCAGAAGGATGAAACTAGACCACTCTCTTACACCAGACACAAAGATAAACTGAAAATGGATGAAAGATCTAAATGTGAGACAAGAATCCATCCAAATCCTAGAGAAGAACATAGGCAACATCCTTTTTGAACTTGGCCACAGCAACTTCTTGCAAGATACATCCATGAAGGCAAGGGAAACAAAAGCAAAAATGAATTATTGGGACTTGATCAAGATTAAAAGCTTCTGCAGAGCAAAAGAAACAGTCAACAAAACTAAAAGACAACCTACAGAATAGGAGAAGATATTTGCAAATGACCTATCAGATAAAGGGCTAGTATCCAAGATCTACAAAGAACTTATTAAACTCAACAGCAAAAAACAAACAATCCAATCATGGAATGGGCAAAAGACATGAACAGAAATGTCACAGAGGAAGACATACACATGACCAACAAGCACATGAGAAAATGCTCCACATCACTTGCCATCAGGGAAATACAAATCAAAACCACAATGAGATACCACCTCACACCAGTGAGAATGGGGAAAATTAACAAGGCACGAAACCACAAATGTTGGAGAGGATGCGGAGAAGAGGGAACCCTCTTACACTGTTGGTGGGAATGTGAACTGGTGCAGCCACTCTGGAAAACCTTTGGAGGTTCCTCAAAGAGTTAAAAATAGACCTGCCCTACGACCCAGCAATTGCACTGCTGGGGATTTACCCCAAAGATACAGATGCAGTGAAACAGCAGGACAGTTGCACTCCAATGTTTATAGCAGCAATGTCCACAATATCCAAACTATGGAAGGAGCCTCAATGTCCATCAAAAGATGAGTGGGAAAAAAAAAGATGAATGGACAAAGAAGCTGTGGTCTATGTATACAATGGAATATTACTCAAACGACGAATACCCACCATTTGCTTCGACGTGGATAGAACTGGAGGGTATTGTGCTGAGTGAAGTAAGTCAATCAGAGAAGGACAAACATTATATGGTCTCATTCATTTGGGGAATATAAAAAATAGTGAAAGGGAATAAAGGGGAAAGGAGAGAAAATGAGTGGGAAATATCAGAGAGAGGGAGACAGAACATGAGAGACTCCTAACTCTGGGAAAGAACAAGGGGTAGTAGAAGGGGAGGTGGGCGGGGGGGATGGGGGACTAGGTGATGGGCACTGAGGGGGGCACTTGACGGGATGAGCACTGGTGTTATGCTATATGTTGGCAAATTGAACTACAATAAAGAATTTACAAAAAATAATAATAAAAAATAAATATAATCTTCATGGATGCCTTTCAACTACCGCCAATGTCTTCTCAAACTCAACTTGAAAAGCAAGAAGTGGGCACCATTTCTTAGCGAACCTCTCAAAGATTCAAGGAAAAATTCAAGCTCAAAGGGTTCAAAGTTATCAGCTCATTCCTCCCCTTCACATTGCTGACAAGAAGCCTAAAACTCTGAGAGATAAAGAGAGAGGTGGGCTCACTGAGCCTTGGCATGGTGCCAGGTGACTTCGCAGGTGGCCGTTTACTTCCCACAAACCCTCAGGGGAGGCACTGCCATCAAGTTGCATTTTAAGTGGAGGAAGAGATAGATGCGGGGAGCCACAGCTAGGGATGCAGACAGAGGTCCGTGCGTGTCCTGTGATGGACAGACGGCCATTCCCACCCTTTCATAAGGGCACAGGTGCTGTAAAAGGAGTTGAGGTTTAAGATCAGTCCTGGTTCTGAGGCTTTGCTGCCTCCCGGCATCAGCCTCTCTAAGATGCATCTGGAGCACACGAGCCCCTTGCTGCTTCCATCATAAAACTAGCTTTTAAAAAAAATAAGTTACAGCTTATTGGTTTAAATGGATGCTCTTTTCACAGATTAAATCTGGTATGAATGTTTCAGAGAGTGGGAATATTGTCTGTTTCTCTGCTGTGGCATCACAGCCCCTCCTTGCTCTGCTGTATTGTTTTCTTTCTCACCCCAGGATAATAAGTGCTGGTAATGACCTGCAAGTCAGACTGCCCCTCCAGCCTGGCCCCCACCTGCAGGTGAGCCCCTCAAAGGCAGGGCATCGGGGCCCTTGTTTGCCCCCACCTAGAACACTGCCTAAAACACTGCCCATCACAGTGAGCGTTTGTTGAATGACGACAGGTGCAGCCTGGTGGAGGAGGCTCCACTGTGTGGGAGGCAATTTCCATGGGGTCAAGTGTGGCTCTTTGCTTTCTAGTTTTTGACTCGAGGTGAACAATGCTGATGTTCAAATCAGCTGACCTGCACACATTAGTGAGCATAGCCAAGGATACAATTCTGCACAGAAGACATTCTGGGCAACAATTCTAATACAGCATTGAGAAGGCTGATAAATTCTGCTGCAGAAGTGCCCGAAGGTAAACGAATATGATACATGTGTGCATGTCTCATCGCAGTAGCTCTGCTATGAACAAGCGGTTACCAAACTGGGTTCCATGGAGCCCTGACCTCAGGGGCCTGAGGCAGGAAACACAAAGGGGTCCTGGGAAGCCTGCTCCCGTTCACCCTGGCACACCTACTTTCATATATGCAGTTTCTGTTTCAGAGTTCCTATAAAGGTAGAGCCACATACTGTTTGTTTTGTGTTTGTATTGAAAACCATTCTAAATATTCACTCAATAACTCAGCTAATTTCATTTTGTTGATTATTACTTTTTAAAATAAGGTGGGTGTAATAAGCCTCAAATTGTGACACTCCTAGAAATTATTTTGTATCTGAAATGTTCATATCCCCACCCTAAAATCTCCAAATAGCCATACCTGGGACAAATATATAAACAGCAGCTTCCGAATGCTGGCCTGAACTGAACCATGTCGTTAATTACCACAAGGCTTTAAAAAATAGTAAAAGTGAGAGGAAATATTAGATAAGCACAGAGAAGCAACAGAGTCCATTTCGTTAATAGAAACCATCCCTTAGTAAGTGCTGACTACAGGACAACTGACGCCAGTTTCACACACCATACTTTTAATTCTCATTCTCCAGAAATACATCAGTGAATTAGGAGTAAGATTAGTGTTCCTCCTATTATAGAATGATGACCATAATGAGGTTGGCTTCATGGCCAAAGCCATACAGTGGGAAAATCCCCCAAACAGCATTTAATCCTGGTCTTTCCATTACCATCCTAATGCTCCTAGTTTCAAGAATGGTGTGTGGGCAGGTGTATTCCATAAAGGTTTGGCAAATGACTAAATTACAAGTCTGAAAAGGTTCCTTCTGCAGGCAATTCTAGCTCAGGTTTTAACAAAAGCAAAGTCAATGGCATTTGGAATCACTCTTTTAATTACAACTCTAGTGACAGTAACAGCAGCAGCCCATGTTTGCTGAGAGCTTAACATATGGCAGATCCTATGATCGGCACCTTAAGTTGTCTTAATTAGTCCTAGCAGGTAGATATTAGTCTTATGCCCACTTGACAGGTAAGAAAACTGAGGCACAGAAGAGTTAAGGAAGATGCTGTGGAATTACAGTTGTGTGATATTTGAACATAGTCACTCTGACTTTTAATGTAGAGCTCCAATTTTATTTTTTTAGACTTTATTTATCTATTTGTGAGAGACACAGAGAGAGAGGCAGAGACATAGGCAAACGAAGAAGCAGACTCCGTGAAGGGAGCCTGATGTGGGACTTGATCCCGGGACCCCAGGATCACACCCTGAGCCAAAAGCAGATGCTCAACCACTGAGCCACCCAGGTGCCCCTTAGAGCTCCGATTTTAATGCATATAGAACCATGAAAAGATATGTATAATACAGAAGTTATAAGAACTCTGCCTCTTTCCTGAAAGGAATTAATGGTTTAAACAGGGCAACATTAAAGAATGAAATGACTGTGTGTAGGATGGGTGTTGGAAGAGGAGACCCTCAGCAGGTAGTCAAGGAAGGCTTCCTGGAAGTGGTGGGGTCCCCAAGGTCCTGAAATGATAAGCAATTCTGAGCAAGGCCAGAAGTATTCCCTAACAGGGGACCAAGAAGCGGAGTCATGGAAAGGGGGTCTGTTCAGAGCATGCTAACCTGACCAGGGACAGGGTAGGGTACAAAATGAAAGGATGGATACAACTGTGGGGCTCCCTGATGTGGTACAAAGGGCCGGGCAGTGACTTGCACTGAGAACCGACATCTCTCTCCCAGATGGAATGTGAATGCCTTTTGGGCAGTCTGTGCATTCCCCAGATGACCACTGAGGACACTAGAGTTTGCAGACCTGGCTTCAGTACCTTTAAAGGCAGAAGAAAAAACAAGACCGTAGGAGTCTGAGGACGTAAATGGCAGGTGATCAGGAGCAACAGGGCAGCTTGATGCACAAGGGAGCGAAATAGGGCAAGGATCAGGGAAGGCACGGTTGGCTGCTGCCCCAACAGGTGGATGTTCCTGCTGCCAGGCTGGAAGGAATTGGGGTATCTTGCTCTTTCTGGGGTCTCAAAAGGGGTTCAGTATTGATCAGGTGGTGTATATTTTCCTATGTAAGTTTGCTGCTATAATTTCATTCTGTTTTCATGGGAGTCAGATTAGAAGTGACCACAGCTCAAAAAAAAAAAAAAAAAAAAAAAGAGGAGGAGGAGTGAGCTGCTTCACAAAATGAGTTGGGTAAATAGCACCAGGAAGGAAATATGTTAGTTTTCTAAATGGTAAAATGAGAGACAGAGAGAGAGAGAGACAGAGAGAGAGAGAGACAAGTCCTGATGGAAGAAATCTCTGAATCGCCTGTCCCCCTGTCCCCAGAACATCACAGGGACTGACCGCCTACTTTTGAACAGGGCACAAAGCTTTCTAAGATACAGCCTGGAATAAAATTTTCATTCCCTGGGGTCCAAAGTAAGTGAAAAAAAATTAATCAAAACCTCAATTTCTACTTATTATTTTATTCATATTTTCTTAGTTCAACAGTTAAGAAAGCAAATAATGGCTTAATTAGTTTATGAGAGTCTGTTTACTATTATTCTGACATACTATTTTTAATTGTTTTTCTGTATAAATGCATAAGCTTTATTTTTTCAAAAAAGTGACAACATGAAAAACAGGCACAGAGATGATTTAAAAGATTTTCATTGGAAAAATAAATAAACAATGATTCTGACAGAGAAATGTGGTGTTGATTCATCAGGATTGAAAAATAACTTCACAGTATTCTTGATTTTATAATATTAACAACTTCTAAGCAAATGATTTCCATGTGGCGCCAGTGTGCTCTGTATAAAGAATAAACAAGGAAAAACTTTCCTCTTGAACATCATAAAAATTGTTCAATCAAAGTTTATGTTTTGATAAGTCTGCTAGATCTTCTAGGGCCTTGGTTTTAGATAAAGTAGTAGACTTAATTCTGCAATATAACAACCATCGACCCTTCTTTTCCATAAGGCATGCCAATAAAATCACAGAAAACAAACACACATACTGTCTGTGCATGCATGCAGAAATGTGCCACAGATGAAGAAGGGGTCTAGGGTTGCTAGCAAAATGAAGACAGAGGAAAAACAAGAGGATTCTTGTGAGGACAGGCTGAGATCCTGGCTGGGGCAAATCCTGAACTCATTAATCCAGGATATGCAGCAAAGGCAGCCCATAGTTTAACGTCCTCCTCAAAGGCAATGATGTGGGACTGGGTCTTCGAGATAATGGACCTTCCAGGTAAGAGGGGAAGAACAGGGTGGGCAGGAGGGCTTGAGGGTGAATGAATGTCTGATGTCCCTACACAAGCCTGATGGGATGAACAAGTGATCATTATTTTCCAGTCAATTAGACACAAGGCACGATTGTGGCAGACTGGTGTGCATTCAATTAGGACTGTAATATGATCAAGTAGACATTTTACAAACCTCTCTGTGTCAGCACCTGTGAGCAAGGCTGAACCACTACCCCTGCTTCAGCCACACGCTGAGCCTCAGGGATCCTAGGGGACACCTCCCTACGGGGGCCTCTTCCAGGAGGAAAGAGGTCTTCATCAGGAGGGCCCTGACTCGCCAAAGGACAAGGCATTATGGGGTGGAAATGCACAGAGAGCAACTTGGCATTCATTAAGAACCCGCTAGGATCCAGGCATGTCTCCCTGTTGATTTCAATTGTCTCTGTGAAGTAGGAACTGTCATCCTCACCCTAATGATGAGATAATAGATTCAGAGGCCAAGACATGTCCTAAAGTGGTACTGGTGTTCAAATACCAGTCTCCCTGCCAGCAAAACCCAGCATCTTTTCGATTGTGCCGCACACAGGTGCTTGATGGAGAGCTTTTGTGGGGGTTCTCCAAGAACAGAACTGCTCACTCAGCATCGTCCTGGGTGACTTCTGTGAAACCTAGCTATGGCGGCAGAAAGGGACTTGGGGCAAAAAGGCAAGTCGTTACTTTATAAGTAGGTGGTGACTGACTGGGCCTATGTCCAGATTATCTCTAAGCTTAATGCTCAAATCCTCACATAGAGGAAAGACAAGGAGAGGGCAGGAAGACAGAGAGAGAGCCAAGAGAGCCAAGTGATCTAAAAGACCTGCCATGTTTGGGTGAAAGGAATTTGCACGTGTGTGTGCATATGTGTGTGTGTGTGTAAAATGAAGTGGATATAGGTGACTACCTTGATGAAGATCTTATCTGTAAATATAATTCTTGACTCTAACTTCCAATTTTATGTTGAGCTGTCCATTCATTGTATAGCTGCAGAGACATTTTCAATTGATTTAGAAGCATTCATCACACATTTGCTGAGGGCTTTCTACAGAAATCACTGGAAGAATATAAACCTCTACTGAGTGAATGGCCATTTACTGAGCTTGTACTATATGCTGGACTCTGACGATTTAAGGACAAAAAAGCCAGGTCCCTGTCCTGTAAGCACATGCTCCCTGGAAGAGGTAAGAAAGATTGTGGCAAGAAGAAACTGCCATCAGTTCCTTTTTTGTTTCTCTTTTAAAATTGCTATAAAAATCTTGGACTGGAAGATGGAAGCTATAACCAGTTTAGATGTCTATCTGCTGCCTAAAGAGAAACTAAAGAGACATCATCGTGATGCACATAAAGAAAATGTAATTGAAGTGGTATGAGGTTGGTTGTTTTCTCGCATCAGGATGTTGATCACTGAAAAAAAGTTGGAGAGAGAGAGAGGAAGAGAGGGATGGATTTGGGGGGATGACGTAAAGACAATGCGCTCACTTCCGAGTCGACTCATGAACTGTCGTCCACATGAAGCTACATGAGATGCTGTAGTGCTGCCAAATATTAATTGAAACAATTAACTGCAGAAAACACGTGGGCCCAACAATATTAGTGCGCATAATCCTTCCTAGTTAAGAGGTCCTTACTGGATTACTGCAGAAAAGCTCTGGAGTTCTAATTACCTGTGGAAGTCCCACAAGGTTACTGCAAAACGTGGTAATTAGACGGTTGTAATATAAGGTGTTAGCAGGGGATTGAGGATTTGCTCTAAGTACCATGGTGTTTTCATGGCTATTTACTGAGCAGAGTACCAGAATTTAATGGAATTTGGTGGAATTCTCCAATGACTGTTGCAAGCATGTAGTTAAGAAAAACGTATCTCAATGTGAAATTTCCTGGTTTTTGTGGGAGTGCTGAACATAGCGATTCTTAACTAATACACAGCAAGAATGGGACCTGAATGAGGTGGATTATGTGGATTTATTTCTGGGATTCATTGGCCTTGATTGTGAGACATTTTATTCAGGCGCACTCCAGAGCCCCGAGGCCACAAGCGGGCCGGGTAGAACCAGCACCAAGGAGGCTATGGCACAGAGCTTCCCTCCGACCTGAGCTAACACTTACGTGGGTGTCCTTTTACAGCAGAGCTGAGACATCGTGACATGTATTCATTTGGGGGGAGCATCTACAACCCATGCATGCACAGAGAGAGAAATTTTATGCATTCAGTGGTGGGTACAATCTATTTATTCAAATGCACTGGTAAATATGAGAACATATCCGCTGAGTGAAGGAGCTACGCCTTTCTTTTCCTTTACTTTTTGCCAAGTCTGAATCACTCTCTTACGTGGCTTTGTCTATGTACCACAAATGTGTACATAAAAATGGAACTTCAGACTATAAACTTTCCTATGCTCCCAGAGTACAGAACATAAAAGTAACCTAACGAAAATATTGGCATAACATTTTTATCCACGCTGTGATTTGTGCTCAGGATAACAGCTCATCTTTCCAAAGGGCTTGGTGTGCTGCCCCCGGCCAAGTCAGACGCTGCTGTGCCAGCCCACCAGTCCACAGAGGCAGTAGCAGGCCAGCTGACTGCGTCCCGGCCTGGGCACCAGCCCTTGTTGGGCCATTGGAGAGTGGCATTAATTAAGAGTCACTTCTCTTCTGTGGGTTCTTTTAATGAGGCAAAAGCAGAAAAGGGGCTGCTGGGGAGGCAATGCTGCCAAGTGTATGGAGAGCCAGATGCCACTGCTTCTTTGGAGAGCCTCACCTCGAAAATAATCCCCTCTGTGCTCCAGCTCTTGAGAGTTAAAAGCCTCCTTTCAAACATTTAAGTGGAGGATGAGGGGATAGTTGCTCTGCTCAAGTGCCTTTTAGTCTTGAGCTTAAAGTGAAAGCTCTCTGTGGCCTTCCCTGCGGCTGATGGGATGCCATCATGCATGAGAGGATGACTGGGAAAGAGGAAGCGGAAAAACCATCCTGGGACAGCAGGGAGACATTGTCACTGGCGGACAGGGATGGAGGGTCTGGCAAAGGTGAGGGCAGAGATCTCTCACATCTGTCAGTAGGTGACTCTTAGCAGTTGGGGTTTAGGACCAGGGAGCTGGCTGGAGGTGAACCTTGATGAGGTCTCGCTAACCCAGCAGGGCCCACCTGCTCCTGCTAATGCTGCTGGACCTGCCTTGAGAAACAGCTCGTTTCTCTGACAACTGTAGAATCCATAAAGCCAGGTGCCGTCTCTCTAAACCACACAGCAACCGGCAACGTGCCCAGTACGTATGGAGGCATGTGCCCATAGAGATGTATGTACAAATGTACGCATGTTTCTAAATATGTGATTATACATCACTTGTACATGTTAAACTAGACATCATTTTAGTGCTTTCAAGGAAAAAGGAAAGTAATCACTTGCAAGCTGGATTTCTAAGTAGAAGAGGTGATTCCTAGGGAGTTTTTAATGCTTTAAAATTTTCACTAAGTCTTCAATTCTAGAAATTGAGTTCTAGCAAGGGTCCTGGGCTTTGCTGCCTCCTTGATCTGCACCTCTTGTCAGCATGAGGGAAAAAGAAAAAAACAAAACAAAACAAAGACTATTATTCCTTCCTTGTAGCGTTCTAGAATAGTCTATACTGAGGAGCAGCTGGGTGGATTAGGGTGGTGGCAGCGGAGGGGGCAGGTAAGGCCTACTCATTCAGATCTAGTTCCTCCTCCCCCAGTCGAATAACTCGTGTAGTTAGATCTAGAAATTCTCATCCCACCCCATGGTTCCCTCTTCTCCACCGTTCACTCCTTTCTGCTCCTTCATCTCTGGCCGGCAGGAAGTGACAACCAGAATGCTTGGAAAAACAAAACAGAGATGAATTCAACTGATTTTTGAAAAAAGCCCACTCTTCACACATAATTATATCGATCATTGAATTTATATTCTTCTGTGTTTGCACTGCCTTTGATATGATGGTTAATTCTTTTCTATAAATACAGGGATAGTTTGATTGAAGCAATATAATATGACTGCATATTTTAAATTAATAGGACATTAATAAAAATAGCATGAGTATAAGTGATACACATATATATTTAGTTAGGACAAAATTGTTTGGCCTTCTGACTTATAAGGCCTGAAAGCCCATTCTTTTTTCTTATTACATGAATATGTTGAGAGTTTTTACATCTTGGCAAAATATGGGCTGTAATTTAATTGACTTAGCAACACTACCAAGTAACACATTTATTCCCCAGGGAAATTTCTTTTCATGCTTTCTATTGGAACTTCTAATTGACTTCTATTTCTAAATAATTGTTGAAACTAATAAGTTGGAAGGGCTGGTGATTTCAAATAGCTATAAATGGGGCATCAAGGCCTTTTTTTTCTCCCTGCCAAATCTATAAGTGAGTTAATATTTTAAAAGTCAGTATTGAAAATTCTGTCCTCTGAATTGATTTAATGGACGAGTCAATAAGTTTGGTTTGACCATCATAATGCAAGAAGATGAAGATCTAGGTATACCAGATATGTAATTATGTTAGAGGTAGTCATTCCAAAGGGGATGCAATTGTGCTTTACTAGTCAGGGACACGGGTACAGAAAGGAGCGAAAAGGTACAAAATTCAGATGAGCTTTTATTCTCAATGGCTGCTCCTTGGTTAGGCACATTTGGTTTAACATTAGTAGCGGATCTCCTTAAATACCATACACATGATTTTTCATTTCACTGTGATGAGCTATCAATATCACAAATAATACATAGTGGGGAAATGTGTAAAAATAAGAAGGTTCAATAGAACCAATTTGCAAGATACAAAACATGCAATTGTGAAATAAATGACACTTATAGAAGTGCATTTTCTTGCTCAAACTGAAAAATTCTACTGTTCTTGGTTAACACCTACAAGGACAAGATGAGTAAATCTCCCTTTAGGTAAGACCTGTTCTCCGTTTGATTTCTTCCACGGGGAGAGACAGAAATGATGCTCTCCTCACATTTCAGATCAATCATAATTCTATTAGCCAGCTGAATACCCTGGTACACTCAGTGCCTATCAAATATTAAAGCCTTCCCATTTTTGAAATTCAAATAATAGCTTGGTTTGTTATCTAGCACTAAATCTGTACTACATTACAAATTTATGATTACCTGTAAATTTCATGCTGATATTTAAGTTTTAAGATATGTGGATGCTTTTAAAGGTGTGTGAGAACATAAACCAAATTACACCATGTAAAAGAAGTTAAGAATTATGGCAGCCTAGGTCCTAAAAGTCCAGATTACGATATTTTTATTTGTATTAAATAATCCAACCGGTATTTATTGTGCCCCTACTATGTGTCTGCAGACAGCAGCAAGCCCTGAGAATCAACAGTGAACAAGATGACACTGTTCTGGCCTTTTAAGAGATAATATCAAACAAACTAACACATGAAGAAATAATTACGAATTATTATGAGGAGCATGCAGCAGTGTGAAGAGAGAACTGTGGGCAGGTGCCTGGCTTATCCAATACATGGTTTAAGGGAGACTCTTGAAGCCGAGACTGAGAAGCAGCTATGCAGGGGTGGGGGCAGGGCAGAGGCTGGGAGAGAAGAGCATGTGCAAAGGCCCTGACATAGAAGATCTCTTGGCTTGCTTGAGGATCAAAAAGGAGGCCAGTATGGCTGTGGAAGGGGCAAGCATGGAGAGAAGAGGTAGGAAAGGAACCTGTGGGTCTTTGTAGAAAATTATGAAAAATTTGTATTTTCCTTCCCAAATCAAACAGGAAGTACTAGAGGCAGGGATATTATAAAATCCACATTTAGAAAACACCATTCTTACATGCAGCAACTGGTTGTAATGCACCCAGGGGAGAAGTGGAGAAAGCAGTTAGATTATTACAGTAGTTGAAGAAACAGATGGTAGAGCCTTAGGCCCGGATGGTGGCCCAGAGGTGGAGTAAAGTGACATGTTGGAGATCCTTTGGGGGTGAGAATCACCAGGGAGTGGTGACGGCCTCCCAGGCATGCCAGGAACGGAGCAACAAGAGTGGTGCTGAGATTCCTGGCATAAGTACGACTGGGTGATGCCGACCCCGTGGGAAGTGCCAGAGGGGCCGGCCTGGCTGGGGGTGTATACAGGTGGGGCTGGGAGCAGGGCTGATTTTGAGACAAGCCAAGACATTTTTGATGCCTTGGGGAATCTGAGCAGTTTTCAAGGAGCCCACCTGATATGAAATCCTGAAGTTTCGAGGGAATTCCAGGTTGAGATACAAACTTAGGAGACATGAGGACATCGGTGGCTGCCGATGGGCTGTATGTAGCCTTTGGAGACTGGAAGTCAGGTGGACAAGGAGCCACCATCCAGGGAGAAAAAAATCCTGGGAAGCCCATAACAACCACTCATTAAATATGACTTTTTTTTTTTTTAAATCAACTGGTTGACTTTATTTAGCAGGAAAAGTGGAATGGAGGGCCCAAAAGCCAGATTGGAACTGAGGAAGAAACGAGAGGTAAATAAATGAAAGCAGCCTCTGGAGACCACAGTTACAAGCAGTTCTGCTGGGAAGAGATGCGGAGAAATTGACTAGAAATCGGAGGCAGAGGGGAGCCCCGGGTGGCTCAGCGGCTTAGCACTGCCTTCAGCCCAGGGCGTGATCCTGGAGACCCGGGATCAAGTCCCATGTCGGGCTCCCTGCGTGGAGCCTGCTTCTCCCTCTGCCTGTGTCTCTGCCTCTCTCTCTCTCTGTGCCTCATGAATGAATAAATAAAATCTTAAAAAAAAAAAAAAAGAAAGAAATTGGAGGCAGAGAAGCAGTTCACGGGTGGGCTTTTGAGTTGTCCAATGCTCCTTTATTTACTGCACCAGAAGAAAGAGAACAGGAGGATCGACCCAGCAGGAGGTAGAGAGGTGACTAAAGGCGCAGAACCCCAAGGCATGGAAGTGGGCAGGAAACCAGAGCCCCCGGGGAAGGGCTGGCTTGGGGTTGGAGCATGAACAGTTCTTTCCCCGTAACAGGAGGGACGTGGCCCAGGCTGGAGACAACTGTCAAGTAGGCTGTAGATTTAGTTGTGAGGCAGTAAGGAAGCTCCCTCCCAGTGGCTTCCACTTTTTCCATTACAAGGATAAATACGTATGCGGTGTGGTCATCGGGTGAGGGCGAGAGGGGAGGAGGACTGTCAGAGATGGGAGGGTAGAGATCAAGGTATGAATGGTCACATGGGAGCATGGGACATGGGGCCACCAGAGAGAGTGATGTGACCGTCAGGCGGCACTGAGTGCTCCTTTGACCAGGAATTTCAAGTAGCCGGGTGTGCCTGGATGGCCTGTAACCCCAGCCGGTCCAGCTGCCCGTGCTCTGTGCTGGGGAAGGTGCAAGGAGGGGCTCCGGTCCAGCAAGCAGACTGCTGGCTGAGGGGAGACGAAGCTTCCATGACTTAGCAGGGAAGACCAGTGGACCCCATGTTGCAGGAAGACAAGGAGAGCAGGCGGCTAAGACAAATGCTATGAACCTCAGAGGAGCTTGGGGCTAAGGAGGGCAATAGTGCCCTAGAAGAGAAAATAGTGTGCTTAATGAAAGAGCCCCCGCTGTGCCTCTGGGGCTGTGGCCTGTGGAGAGGGAGAGGGAGACAGCTGGCACCTGAGAGGGCAGTTGAGGAGGGGTGTTCTTGGGGCACGGCCTGCTTCCAAAGAGTCCCAGAGGGAGGGAGATGTGCAGGCTGAAGGGCAGAGGGCACAGGGAATTTTGTCGGGCGTGGGGGGCAGGGTCGTTGAAGGGGGCCAGGGGTTGTGGATAGGGGTGTTGCTGGGAGGGGAAGGGGACCTCACGGCCCAGGGGTCCAGGTGAAAGCAGCCAGGAGGAGAGACTCCAGCGTCCTGTGAGCTCCTTGGGATTCCAGCCCTGCCCTCCGGCCGTTAGAGCACAGTGACTGCGGGCCTGGATCCCTTTCCTCTCCTCCTCTGGCTCTACTCACCTTTTGTGCAAAGATGACAAATATTGTGCTAAAGAATTTTAGAATGTTCCTTACATCTAGTTCACATAGTAGAGATTCTCAAATTCTTATTTTAAATAAAATTACAACAGTCTTGACACTAGATCCATGATGCTTAGCTTCTCTGGTGTGTCACAGATTCTTTTACTGAGAACCTTGTGAAAGCCATGGACCTGTCACCCCAAACAATGTCGAGAATTGTCTCACCTTCTTGCGTCCTGACACGGGAACCCTGCCCTGGTGGAGAAACCTCACTAGCGTGTAACTGCCAATGCCAACTTAATAGTGAACAGTCTTTCTTTTTTCTTTCAGGTGGGAGCATGGTTAAGGAAGTCCCACAGGTAAGTATTTTATTGATCATTTTACTTGCTTAAATGTTTTTTCACTTATTCCATAATGGTTTTGAGCACTGCCAGGGTGGGAGGATTTTCTCAAGGGTCCAGGGATATGTGGCCACAGGAATGCCCAGGTTTTTGTCACTGGGGCACTTACATGATGGGAGGGCTTTATATCATTTCTGTCATCTATGCCCTCTGCAACAATCCTTACGGGCAATACTTTCTTCTCAAAATATTGCACTGGGTGACATTAGCAGAAATCTTTTAAGGAAGGGACCTAGGTAGAAAAGATAGGGAGGAAAAATGGAAAATCCTTCAATATCCCTGTCATTCTTCCTGGTGACCTTTCATATGATAGTAATTTTCATCATTCTCAGGTACTGCTGACATTGTCATGTTGGAAAGACCCAGTAACTGATTACCCCAAAGAGGACTGGATGAGAGTACTGAAGGATTATGCACACATACCTCCCCATTATGTGGAAAACTCCAGATTACATTTCTAACATTCCTAAAGACTGAGTTACTGCCAGCATTTTTACCTAACGTGCACTAAAAGCAGTGCCTCATCCATGGCAAGCCGTAGTTAAGTGGTTGCTATTATTATGACAATAATCAAAGCATTTTATCACTTCCATTACAAAACTTGTTGCAAAAAGGGACACTAGACAAACACTACTTGTAACAATTCAAAGTGAAGCCACTGGGTGTAAAAAAAAAAAATATTTCCTTATTTAGAATCTCATCATTTAACATTCTATTAATCAGAATTTAGGGGCATTGTTGGCCATCTTCATGGTGACCAGTTCACAGAAAATAGCTTATAAAGCAGGTGAATGGGAAACAGACTTCCTCCCCAGAGGCCGGCAGACCTGGAGATAATGCCCTCTGTTTGCCAATAGGTGGTGGCCACGTATTGTTAGACAAAATGCTGAGGCCACTGAAATGGGATCTGGGGAAAGGACTCCTCAGCAATTGAAAATGAATAATCAGCTGGGTTGAAACGGATAAATGAAGGAATCAAAGTGATAAACAACAATGAGACTGATTAAAGGCAAAGTGGCTAAAAAGCTAATGGCTTTTAACTCAGAAATCATAGTTCATGCAAATTAGTTAAACTAAACATTCCATTAAAGAAAGCTTTCTGTCAGCTTTTAACTTTTATTGCTTACTGTTGTCCAAATTATTCTTTCTTTAGAAATCTTTTTCATATGCAAGACCAATGAATTTCTTCCTTTCTTTTCCTTCCTTCCTTCCTTCCTTCCTTCCTTCCTTCCTTCCTTCCTTCCTTCCTCTCTCTCTCTCTCTCTCTCTCTCTCTTCTTTCTTTCTTTCTTTCTTTCTTTCTTTCTTTCTTTCTTTCTTTCTTTCTTTCTTTCTTTCTTTTTCTTTCTTTCCTGCCTGGCCTGCTATCAGCCTCCTCACTTCAGACTCAAAGTCAGAAGACATTAGGAACCTAGAACAGCCAAGACGACTTTGAAAAGATAGGACAAAGTCCATGGATTAAAAACTTCCTGATTTTAATACTATTATCAAGTGTCTGTAATCAAGACAGTGTGCAACTGGCATACAGATAGATACATAGATTGATGAGCCAGGACAGAGAGCATAAAAGAACACCCTTATGTATATGGCCAACTGATTTTCAACAAAGGTGCAAAGTTAATTCATTTGGGAAAGTATACTCTCTTCTAGGAATGGTGTTTGAACAATTAGATATCCATATGAAAAAAAGAAATTAAATTCATACCTTGCCCCAGACCCCAAAGATAACTCAAAATAGATCAGAGCCCTAAATCTAAAACATTAAACAAAGCTTCTAGAACAAGACACGAAAAAACCTTTGTGACTTTTGGTTAGGCAAAGATTTCTTAGATATGACACATAAAGCACAATCCACAAAAAAATAAATTGATAAATTGGACTTCATCAAAATTAAAAACCATTGTTCCTTGAAAGACACCATAAAGAAAATGAATTGATAAAGCAGAGGCAGGAAGACAAGATTTGCAAATTATTTATCTGATAATATAATTGTATTTAGGATATATCAATTAAATTTATATCATATATTATTATACTAAATTTTCATAATATGAAAGCAACCCAATTTTTATTTTTTTATTTTTTTTTATTTTTTTTTAATTTTTTAAAATTTTTTTCCAATTTTTAAAAATAACAAAAGACTTGGAGAGATGCTTCACTGAAGAAAATAATGAAAAGAAAAGAAAAGAATGGCAAAAGGGCCTGAAAAGATGTTCAATGTCATTAGTCATTGGGGAAATGCAATGTGAGACCATAATAAACTACCACTACACATTTAGTAGAACATCAGCATTTAAAAGACTAATTATATCAAGTGTTAAAGAGGATATGGAGCATATACAACTCTCACACATTCTGGATGTGAACTTAAAACGGTACAAGTACTTTGGCAAATAGTTTGGCAGTTCCTTAAAAAGAAACTCCTAAAATATAATTCAGTCATTCCACTTCTAAGTATTTATACAAGAAAAAAAATATGTACGTACAAAGACTCACATAAAATTTCATAGCATCTTGGTTTGTAATAAGTAGAAACTGGAAACAACCCAAATGTTCAACAGTTGAATGGATGAGCAACTTGTAGTTATATACATATAATAGCATATAATTCAACAATTGAAAGGAATGGACTTTTGGTATACATACATAACAATGATAAATCTCAAAATAATTTTGTTGTAGGAAACAAATCATACTTAAAAAATACATACTGTATGTAGCATTTATACACGATTCTAGCAAATGCAGAGGAAATGAAAACAGATCAGTAGTTGCTTGGGGGATGCGGGTAGGGCAGGGAGGTATGGGGGTGCTGATAGATATGTTCCTTATATTGATTGTGGTTGATTTCAATGGTATAAACATATGTAAAACTTACTGAATGGTACATCTTAAACATGTGCATCTTTTATGTCAATAAAGCTGTTGAAAACAATAGGATTCCACATTAACCATCTAACTCAGGCCCACTTAGAGAAGCAGCCCTCCAATTAAAGGTCAGGAAGCCGAGGCTCAGAGAAGTGAAGTGATTTGCCTGAGGTCACACAGCCAGAAGAGATGGAATTCAGCCTCAGGTCTGTCTGAGCAGAAAGCCAGTCTCATGCCCACTCTACCACAGCCACTCGTTGTGCCTCAGTTTCCTCACCTACAAAGTATCCAGGTGGGTCAAACAATCTCCAGGGTTATAATCAGCTCTAAGGTTCCAGGAGTCTGTATGAAGCAAGCTGATTTCATGGCACTATGTCATTCATTTCAGAAGACATCGAATTTCCTTCACCATATATGATGAGGATAGTGAACATTCTGACGTGGGAGCTCATGGCATGTCTGCATTTCTTCCATCAGAGACTGAAGCTGAATTCCCACTGGCGTGCTCTTCATTGTGAAAGACGGTGAGCCCTTCCTCGACCCTCCATTAGAATGTGTTTGGTTGGAAAGCTTGGCCATTATAGTAAATATAAAGGTGACATTCTGAATGCTTCAGAGTGCACTAAAAAGCCATTATAAATGGGAGACTAATGGAACAATTGTGTCTCATTTTCACTTCTAATCACCACGACTCTGTGTTGTCAGTACTTCTGAGATGCTAACCATTCCAAGGAAACTCAGTAGCAATACAGATTTTCATCACTCACAGATTCAGGTTCTACATACTTTTTATGCCATGACTATATATTGTATTTCAGTTATCTTTTCTATTCACTGACTCAAATACATTTAACTTGATTGCTAGGTCCTTGTATGCTTTTCCATTGTTTGGCTTCTGTAACCTTATTTCTACATGGGTTGCACAGCCAATGGTCACAACTTTTCAGACTATATATCTCGCCTTTCAAGTGCACTTTGGGGTTCCCTGGATATAGGAAAAAATCTACCAAAGCACGAATCTGGATTCATTTTTTTCAGGTGTGACCAATTAGTTGACAGCTAATAGTTCATTAACATAAAAGAAGCTTTGTGATAAAATTGAAGGGTGTTGTGTGCTTTCAGTGAGCAAGGCATAAATGTAGCTAATTGAACCACAAATCATGTTTGTCAATCAAATGGCTTTTTTGTCTTTCTTGTCTTGAAATATACCTTTTAACACACAGCTCATTCTTCAAGAAAAAAAAAATCCTATGGTCATAATGTCAATTGCTAACTTTATTTTCTATTTACATCATCCACTTATGAATACCCTTTTCTTCGATTTAATTAGTTAGTGTCACTCACACTTTAATTGGTAGCAGTGTAAGACTGAGCTGAATTTGAAAATGATGGCACGATGTCAGCGCAAGCCACATCAATCATGTAAGTGTACATGGGAGCCAGGGCATAACTCAACAACACCTATACATATATATGTGGACTGGAATTGGATTTTTCTATTTTTTATTTTAATAAAAATGGCATACTAAGCAAAGTAATACCTTTAAAGAGGAGATTCATTCCCCCTCCCCCAATTTCCATTCTAGTACCAGCAGAATCAAAATTCAACACAAAAGAATAGCTAAGTTAAAGCATAAGTACTCTGAGAGCATACATCAAATCTTGTTTTTTTTTTTTTCCCCCAGCGTTTGTGGTTTTTAGCTTATATCTACACGTATCTAAACTATTACCGAGGACACGATTGAGTTAAGTGTTCATTGCTACAGTAAACATTTTAACACAATACAAATTCTTTGGCCACGAACAACAAAATGCTTTTTGCTGCATCATGCTTTTAGTATTCAGCAATAATTTCAGAAGGACAGAGTCCCTTAAAACTGAGGTCAAATTCTACCAAGAGAATTTTATGGCTTGAATAGGTGGTATAGAGAATTGCTCAAAATTAAGTCCTAGTTACAAGATACTCGGGCGATTTTAATGAAGAACAACATGATAAACTATTATGTTGCACAAAATATAGCAGGCATTTGCCTCTAATAAATAAATAAATAATTTTTTGTCATATTTTTGTGTGTGTCTATTTCCAAATAAGACTAGAAATTCCTTGAAAGAGGAAATTGTGTCTTCTGGCTTTTGCATTTCTATTGGGAGCAGTGGCACTGAGCTTAGGATAATCCCAATCTATTGATGGATGGATGGACAGATGGACAGATAGATGGACAGGTGGATGGATGGACATATAGATAGATGGACAGATGGATGGACAGATGGATGAACAGACAGATGGGTGGATGGATAGATGGATGGATAGATTTGTTCCAACATAGCACAATGTAACTGGAGGCTTGGTAGAGGATTGCAAAATGCTCACATACCAAATGACAGTCATCAGATTTATTAGATGTATAATCAGCAATTTTTATTTTTTTAAAGATTTTATTTATTTATTCATGAAAGACAGAGAGAGAGAGAGAGGCAGAGACATAGGCAGAGGGAGAAGCAAGCTCCATGCAGGGAGCCTGATGTGGGACTCGATCCTGAGTCTCCAGGATCACGATCTGAGCCGAAGGTAGACGCTTAACGGCTGAGCCACCCAGGATGTCCCTAATCAGCAATTTCTAATAGTCGGTTACTACCAAGAGCTATAAGGGGACCCAAGAGTAAAACAGATTAGAAGACTAACTTTATAAAAATACAGAATTTTAGGCTGGTATAACCATGAGCAACTGACTAGCACACTCTTCCTGTGAGTAAGGAAACAATTTTGGACTGGGAAGGAAGCAGTCCAAGCTTACACAGAGAGCTAGAATCAGAGCTACAGCCAGAAATTGGAGGTACTAGCTTTGGTACAAAATTTATATCACCTCAGCAACTGAGCTGACGCCCACTTATGAAGTAGCTTTTCCTTGTGAGGTTGGCACTGAGCGATGGGGAATCCAAAGAAAACAAAATTTGAAAGGTGTATTCAAGATGCTTACAATTTAATTTGGAGCTACTGGGAATGATTTATATTCAGTAATGCAATCATAGGTAAAGATTCTGGAGGGGCACAGGAGATGAGCATCTTGAAGACCTAACACTGGACCTGGGGAGGTCTAGTTGGGTAGGAGGACACTGAGGTCTCGGGGAGTGACAGAGGGAAAGTGGGCAGGCCACCCAGGCCCAGGGATGTGGAGGGGAGCAGAACTTCTCCACGTGAGGACCCACAAGCAAACCATCAGGGTGCTGAGAGTTAACAAGAGAGAAATTCAGGCCATCAAGGAAGAGACCTAGGAGGATGTGATACTAAATTTCAGAAGTTGTATGAAGAGTCATGGTAGGTGTAGCCAGAGCACTGATGTGATGGGTGAAAATGGAATCTTGATTAGTGCAAACACAGTGAGCAAATGGGCAGCAGTGGGAATTCCAACCAGGAAATGTTCCTCTCAAATTGAGGGATGAAGTAAGGCAAACATGTTGATAGCTACCAGGTAGAACAGAAGCAAGCAAACAAAGAAACAAACAAAAAATACAAAAGCACCAAAATATGACTAAGAAAGAAGCAGAAGGTGTCATTTTGGATCTTTTAATTCACATGTTATTTTCAAGCTATTAATGAGGAAATTTCGGACTATCTGATGTCATGCTGTGCGATAGAAATTTCTGTGATGAAGAAAATGCTCTACATCTGCTCTAGTGAGGCAGCTATTAGACATATTTACATCACTTTATGGTCAGCGGAAACTGAATTTTAATCTTGTATCATTTTAATTGATGCAAATTTGGATTTAAATAAGCACATATGATCAGTGGCTTTTTTAGGCTATCACCTAAGGCATTCCATTCACTAGTGAGCCATGAAATAAATGACTGAAAAAAAGGAACAAAATTCTACAAAGAATACGTTCTCTATTGTTATACTTTTGTTGCATATTTGTTATGTCCTAGACCATAATTGTTCTCAACCCTTTTGGCACCTAGATATTCTATGACTATTTTCTACTGGAAATTTTAATTTATCCATCTAGCCATGCAACCTTCTAGAAAGGATTTGAGACACTAGACAAATATACACAATTAGAGTAAGATTAAAGTGAATAAACAAAGAGATGGGAGAGAACACAAAGTTGCAAGAGACTACTAAGGACACAGATTTAGGACAGCACCCAAAAGCACATACCATACAACATTATAGTTACGGAAGATGTGCTTTGGAAGCTCTGATCTTTCTAGTAGTCAGAACAGAGGAAACATCGTAATCTCTAACAGTGACGTTACATTTGGTAGAGAAAGTATATGTGTAATTCACGAGAATCAATGTTCTTCCTCGATTAAAGTCCAAATATCTTTGCATCAAATGAGTCATTTGACCAAGGCATGTGACTTTAATATGAGCTAAGGTTTGTATGTTCAGCTCCAGGAGCTGGAGAAACAGAAGAAACTGGTTTACAGCAAAGATGGAAGGAAGCACACAGGTACAGGTGGAGTGGACACACGGAGACCAGAGCCTTTATCACATCAATCCCTGGGCAATAGGAGGCCCCCCACCCTTAATAATGAACTCCTCCTCTCTTATGCCCATTTTAATTGGTTCTGTTCCTGTCAACACTAGAGTCTTAGTGTAGAGAGAAATTTCTTCTATGAGTTGACACTGTGCTAGCGGGCATAATCCTCAGAGGCAGACCTCCAAGAAGACATTCTGTGTTTGCTTCTTGCATTGCCCTTCTCTGTGATCTGAGAGGCATAGGCTACAGCAAATTCAGCAGGAGTGATTCATAGAATCCCACTTCATTAGCATTCTCCCCAACTGCTTTCTTCCTCACAAAGGGAAAACTGTACCCTTATCCACATCAAGTTGAATAAAAAAAATAATTTTCTGGTTTTTTAGGTTCCACGATACTTTTCATGAACATTTGCTAGTACAACTGAAGATAACTCTGCAACCACCAAATAGAGCCCATTCACCACAAATGAATCTTCATAATAGTATAGAGAGAAAGTACTAAAACTTTATCTTTGGCTTTCATAGGTGTTTTTTTTTTTTTTTTGGAATTCTCATCCATCTTGTACTGAAGGCAGAAACTAGAGCATTTTCTTTCAACACCTCCCTCTCACCTTTCTTCCTTGAGGTCCAACACAGGTGTTTAAAGAGGCCAAAGTCTTCACTGCAACCTCAGGTGAAGGCTGTCCTGGCCCCGCCCACCTTTCCGGGCTCTTTTCACTCTGATCCAGCCACCCCAGTCCATTTTCCATTCATCAAACCTGCCTTCTAACTTCCTGTCTCCAGATTTTATTTCGAGATGGTCCATTTGTCAGGACTCTTCTTCCTATCCTACCCCACTTCCTCCATTTCTTTCACCTCTTATCTAAATCAGAAATTATACAGCAGCTGTTGTTTGATGGACATCTGTAACCCTCCCTGCCACCCCCCTCTACTAAACTGTGGGCTCCATGAGGGGAGCAAGCCTTACCTATTGTGTGAACCACTGTTCCCCCCTTTAACCCAAACAGAGCCTAAAAAGTAGAAGATGCTACTTCCTATAAAATGGCCATGATAGTAAGATCAGCTTTATCTGGTATTATAAGGGAAAACTTTGTAAAATGTATAGCTCTAATGTCTGTTGTTACTCAGGTGATATAAATAATATCTTATCATTCTATAACATGCAATAGTTCAACATAGTTCCCCAAAAGGGGACCATGAATAATTTTTAATGACAAGGAAAGCCCACTTACACGTTAAGGGGAAATTTTTTAAAAACTATTTGTATAACTTATTGAAGAATACAGTAATTAAACTATCCATTTCTACATGAAGTAAAAACAGCAAACTTAATAGGGTATTTTGTGTAATATGAATAATTAATATTTAAAATTTAGAAATATATCTCCTTACAATGTAGTTAGAGTCTCATAAAGAAAATGTATTCTTAAAGCAATAGCTAAATGTTTTCAATTCAAGGTACTCTGAATTAAACCCCTCGGGCAGTCTTTTCTAAAATGTTATGTCCAACATTCTGAAACACATACTTTATTGGCATCTGAAAAGCAGCTGCAAATGTTTCTTTTATATTCAAAGTCCTTTAAAAAAAAGACTCCATTGCTAAGCTCTGACAAATGTGCCTCCTACCACCTCACTGGGTTCCTTCACAAACACACAATTCACAATTATAAGCAATTTTGTAAAATGCATGCTATTTTCCCTGGAGAATGTCTTGGAGTGGTTAAATATGTGATTGGGTAATTTTCTGAAATGCTTATTATTTACCTGAGTCTCATTTCAGTCTCTCTGGTAAACAGAATATCCATATCCATGCCAGCGGTTATTATATCCCCAAATGCTTCCAAAATTGTCAGAGATCCTCTAACTTTCCCAAAACACATTTTAGACTTGGGGCATAGATATGAAAAACAGAGCTACCTGTACCAGCCTTCCTACTTAAATGACAAGGTGGGCTTCCTTTTCCCTTAATGGGGTTTTCTGGATTTCAGGCACAGTGGAGGATGAATAACAGGGTTTTTAAACTTCTTCATGACTTAGATTGCATCTTAGCTGGTTGCAAATCTCATTATCAGCTTTACAGCTATTTTTCTACCTTGATTTATTGTTATTTTTGGATCAGAAAGAAGAATGGCAAAACTGCAGCCTAGAGGTTTGCTTTGGAAAATAAAGTTTGAATTTAGCTGTTGTTGATTTATACCCAGTGTGCTATACTTAGCATGTATGTACAGTTAAGCATACTTTATAGGTAATTATTCCTTCTATTGATAGAAGGCAGCTGTGCAGAGCCTAGAATAATACCCAGCTTTTGAAACAGTACTTTCTAAAGTGGTATACTAGATGAATAAATTCTGATGATGGTGGTAGTATTTCATCCAACAAGAGATCTTACTCCCTCTGTACCAACATCTTTTACTACTTGCCTAGTTATATGTGAACAATAAAAACTCACCAATACCAGATTTAAGTAAAGTGAATAATAGAAAATAAACTGTCTCTGATGGAAATGGGTTCAAGTTAACATAGGGAGTAAGAAACCCAAAGGAAAAAATGATTCAAGTTGTTTTAGAGTGTGAAGTACCCACATTCTTTTACTTTCGGGTCGTACTAAAAACATTCCATAACACAGTATTTTAATAGTAACAAATTCAGGTTTCCTCTCTATGTCAACGATAGAGGGCAATCAAAATTTGGCTTTCACTATTTTTTTAAATTTTGCTATTTTAATTCACAGTACAAGGCATGTAATTCTTTTATTCTTCATAAATGTATAATATAGGGGTGCCTGGGTGGCGCAGTGGTTGCGTGTCTGCCTTCGGCTCAGGGTGTGATCCTGGGGTCCTGGGATAGAGTTTTCATCAGGATTCCTGCAGGAGTCTGCTTCTGCCTCTGCCTGTGCCTCAGCCTCTCTGTGTCTCTCATGAATAAATAAATAAAATCTTTAAAAAAATGTTCAATTGAAAAAAAAAAACTAAACCATTATAAACAAAGTCTCTGATCCTCCATTTTGCCTGGTGTAATCTTGATAAGTATTGAAACAGGACCCTCAGTTAATACAACAGGTGTAACTTGTGTGTACTGTCGCTATCCATATATTTCCTTCTATATAAAATAAGCCTTGATACGCCCTATGGACAATGCCTCCCCATGGTACCATGCAACACAATTTGAGAACCACTATTTAAAGACACCACAGAGAGACTGAGATGTTAGTATATGATGTATATCCATTAGCTGGTACTTGCTGATTTTACTCTTGGTTTTGGGGTTTTGTTTGGTTTTGTTTTTTATTCTGAGTCTGTTAAATGTCATGGAAATAAATAGTCTTGGTTTAGGGTTCAACAGTCAAAGATTGTAGCATTTTTGAGGTGGATGAAGTCCTGGAAATGAAATTAATTTCATGAATAAAGTGTGGAGAGAAGGAAAATTAGTTTTGGAGTCAGGTAGACTCATGTTTCAATTTAGCTTCTGAGAGCCTCAGCTTTCTCACTTGCAAATTGGGATTATTAATATTGACCACACAACCTCATTTTGAAGCTTATATAAGGTAACATATGCAAAAGGCTTGCCCAGTGTCCAGTAGCTCTTAAGTGATTTGACTAAATTAACTAGGTTAGTTAGTGATAGAGTCATGATGAATCCTATGAATTCTATGTCAGCACTATTCCTACAATAGCCATCTAATGTGAGAAACAAATAGAAGTTCACACATGAATTCAACTTATTGTAGGTCCCAAAGAACAAATTGCAAGCAAACTGTGACCATTTCCCTTAAAAGAATCAGCATAGCAGAAACAATCATTGCCAAAGCTGTAAACAGTGAGCTAGTGCATTTCTGATGAACCTTGAAGGATATAACAAATAATTTATTTACAAATTACAACACAATGGAGAAGTAAACACTGCTAGAAGTCACTATTTTTTAGGCTATTAAAATATTTTAGATTACATTTCTCTAGAGGTCATTGTGTGTACGAATGACAGGCGTTTTCTGGCTTGCGGTTGGGAGTGGGGTGGGTAGGAGTTCTCTGAACACGGCATGGATAGAGGTGGCACTGACACACCAGGTGGGAGTGGGGTGGTGGCCCCCTCCAGGGATAGAGCTCCAGAGCCTGCATGTTGTTTCTGTCTTTGGTAATGGCTTTCCTGAAAATGAAATGTAACGTCTGAAACATGTTTTCTATTAAGTTGTGTCAAAAATTTACATGTTTTGTTAAATTTTTCTAAATGATTAGTTTCAAAGAATGGCTGGCTGGCTGGGATTTTTTTTTCCTACTTTTTTCAAATCTAGTCTATTTGATTAAAGTGTTTCCTCTTTTTTTTCAGAGTAAGACATGAATTATGTTTAAAAATCATATAAGCAAGTATTTATTTACATAGTATTGAGTATATTTCTGGCACTTGCAATGACTGAGCACTAAAGTGGGTTCCTAAGGGACGTTATGGTATTCCTTTGAAGGGATAAGGCTTAATTAAAATGGGCTGACTTAAAAGAATGCTGGATTTTACTTGTTTTGGATACATCCAAAATAGGTTAAAACTGAAAATATCAGTGTGTCTGACATAATAGGAAACTATGGTTTTGAGAAAGATTTTTAAATCACATATTTGTGTATATTTTATACATTTACATGGCTTCCTCAGAATATAAAATTTTTGAGAAAGGACTTAAAATGTACACTAAAATCCCAGGGAAAGCACCCTAGTGATGCTATCAGTAAAAGAAGAGAAATAATAAAGATAGCCTCCTTAATGTAATTATATTTCTACATATATTCACATTATAAAAGACTAGTTTGAAAAATCTAGTTATATAGAATGAATCTAATTCAGGAATTTTAATAACAACTCCTATTGAGAACATTTTAAGTATTTTTTACAGGATTATATTTATGTAATGTTTTATACTTTCTATAATGTTAATTTCTGACTCACAGGAATTAATTATTTCCATTATTTGTGAATGTGCTAACATAGAAAATGTCAAAGAAGAATGTTTTATTTTTGCTTTTTAGCCTTGAAACCTTAATTAAACCCTCAGGTTCAGTTTCAAGTTCCTTGTTAGAATTTTAAGTATCTAGAATATATTCTGATATTAGGGCCTATAATTGGGGGTGCCTGGGAAGTTATCATGCATAGAATACCTATTGTGTATCAGATGCTGTGCTGGTCATTTTTACATACAATTTCACGTAATTCTGAGTTCAGGCTTATTTTCATTTTAAATGAGAAAACTGCTCAATATCTGGTAAGCAAATCTGGAATGGGATAAGCAGTACATGACCACAAAGTCAGTACCTGGCCCATGATCCCTGAATCCTGGAGGTACTTAGAAGTTGAATAACTAACTCTCTAAAGGGAGACCTTTTTGACATAAGCTTCCATGTGTCTACCTAAATTCTCTCTGTCCCCATACATTTATCTAGACTTCATTTCTCAAGCTCCCTGAAGCACATAAAGCCAAATGGCTGTGTCCCAGCCAATGGAACAAGGAGCTGTGTGCCATATTCAGGTGCGGGTTTATGAGAAAGACACATGTCTTCATTTATTTTTTTCTTTCCCCTCTGCCAGCTGGACCGTGGATGTGGGGATCAGTGTGACCACCAATGGCATAGCAGAGCCAAAGGACAGAAATACCACTTTGAAGAAAACCACTCAGCCATCCAAAAACTGCCTCCATCCCAGGCACAAAGCAAGCGACATTTGTGTGTGAGCCATTATCTTTTGCATCCTGTTGGTTTCAGCACTTTGGTCTATAATAACTGGTAAAACTTTTTTCAGAGGCTCTGCTTCATGACAATCCATCTGGGAAAACGGAAGACTGAGACAGGACTGCAAATGACATCCCAACCACCTCCACCTCCAAGAAGATTATTGTACATTTACTTTTACAAAAGATGGAAATTTCAGTGGATCCTTTCCTAAAAATGCTTGTTAAGAGTCCAGATTTTATAACTAGATAATTGGCAAAAAGTTCCCAGTGTTCCTTGGGTATACAAGAGTTGATCATGGGAAACCAGCCAATACCAAGGAGGAGTGGGGGGTGAGAGTGGGAAAGAGGGAGGGAGAATAAGATATACCATTAGGAGCACCCCATAATTAAACCACTGTGGAGCAGAATTTACATTCAAGGTTCATGTTTGATAGACCTTTTCTAAATTGGGGGGTGCCAGGTATTTGAAAACTATCTCAGAATCTAGAGGGTGGGCTGTTAGGGACTGAGTTGTGTTCCTCAAGCTTTCATGCTAAAAGCCTCAGTACCCTCAGGATGAGACAGTATTTGGAGAAGGGCCTTAAACAGGTACCTTAGTTATGAGGGTGGGCTCTAGTCTCATCTGCGTAGTGTTCTCACAGGAAGAGGAGATGACAACACAGAGAGAGACACCAGGGCTGCACAGGACCCCAGGAAGATGACCCAGTGAAGGGGCAGCAGGAGGGCGGCTGTCTGTGAGCCCAGAAAGAGGCCTCTTCTGGTGGCCTCCAGAAGAGTAAGAAAGGAAGTTTCTGTTACTTAAGCCACTCAGTTGGTAGTATTTTTTTGTTTGTTCGTTTTTATGGCAGCCCTAGCCAACCAATACAGTAGCCAATTTCAGAAACACTGTTACTTGTCAAGCACAGAAAGAGGCCTTCCTGGCAGCAAGAGGGGACGTCAGACAAAGTAACTGCTTCCTGAGCACCTTCTTATTCCCCACTTCTTCCCACTGCTTTCCGTGGTACTTCCTTCTGCAAACACATAACTCCAAAATAAAAGATTTCTGGTAAAGGCTTGACAAGCAGGCAACATAAGAAATATTAATTTTCCCGGGCCCCTGGGTAGCTCAGTCTGTCAAGTGTTGGACTCTTGATTTCAGCTCAGGTCATGTTCTCAGGGTGAAGGATATGAGCCCCAGGTTGGGCTCACACTGAGGGTGAAGCCTGCTTCAGAGTTTCTCTCCCTCTCTCCCCTCCATGCCCCTCTAAAATAAATAAGTCAATAAAATCTTAAAAAAAAAAAAAGAAGAAAAGAAAGGATTTTCCAAACTCTGAGGTTGTAGAATATATAAGACACCCTGGAAAGCATTCAGATTTTACTGGAAATATGTGACATAATTGCTTGGTGCGGATATTATATATTTATTTCCATCTTGACATTAGAATATTAAACCACTCCTACTCTTGCTAAATTGGAATGCATTTAAAACACTAAATTGTTTTACTGTACTGCTTAGGAACCAAATGATACAAACTCTCATGAATATGTAAATCAACCCCTCTCAGCACATTATTAATTATTTCAAAGATAGTTGGAGGTCACCAGCTCATAGTAATTTCTATGTGTGACGTCTCATTAATACAAGCTATCAAAAAAAATACAAGCTATCACACTGTAAGGAAGAATAAAGTTTTATCACAGTAACTGCATGTGTGTACACGTGTACGTGTGTATGTGTGCATGCAATGTGCATGGCCAACGTAACATACAAGACTGAACACAACATACAAGACTGAACACAGTACCAGCAAGCACTGAGGATAGCACTGTAGATGATGATGGAGAGGGCACAAGTCATGAAGGAAAACAACACCTGTCTGGATCAGGAATTGTGGACTTAAAATCCAAAGAAATGTCTGTCTCAAATACACTTAAGTTTTCTTGACTGAGAGGCCACAAATGTCCCTGGTTTCTACAGAATGAAATTGTGGCTCGCTCCAGAAATCTGCAGCTCATGATGATACAGTACATTTCCCACTTCCTGGGACACTGGAGAGCACACAGAGGGTTTGGTCCCTATCTGGAGCACGATATACTGCTAAGAGCCCCACTGGCAGCTCTAATCAGCTTTCTCGGTGGTTCTCAACAACTGAAATGCTCTGATAGAAACTGCGAGACAGCTGAGGTGCAACCACCAAAAAATGTAATGCAAACCTGTTGACAATTGTACACAGAATTACTGACGAAAGGAGAACAATTTAACACAGTGAGCTGTGCTTTTTTTGTTTTTTAAAGAATTTATTTATTTATTTATTTATTTATTTATTTATTCATTCATTCATTCATTCATTCATTCATTCATTCGAGACACAGAGGGAGGGGGGAGAGAGAAAGAGAGAGAGAGAGACAGGCAGAGGGAGAGGCAGGCTCCACGCAGGGAGCCCGACGTGGGACTCAATCCCAGGTCTCCAGGATCACACCCTGGGCTGAAGGCAGCGCTAAACCGCTGAGCCACCCAGGCTGCCCAAACTGTACTTTTTAAAATTCACAATATGGATATAAGACTCTTACTCTCACCAAACTGTGATAAAATTAACCCTATTTGCCCAAGTGACTCTTCAGGGTCTCTGTCACTGTTTACTTTTTTTGCCTCTGATTGTGAGCTTAGAATTTATCTGGTGAAAAAGAGAATAAAAACTGCTCACAGCGGAAAGCAACTGAGATGAGGGAGATAAACATAAACACAGCTACTATCTAGTGTGATTAAATATATATAAATATATTAATATTTATTTTTTAATAAACATATTAAATATTTATATGTATATTTAACAAAGAGAAGAGTGCAAATCCTGAATATTGGAATACATTGCACATGTATTCAGGGTTTTCTGACTAGAGGTATAACTGGAATTTAGATGCTTCTGTTGAAGGAGATTTGGCAGATCCTTCTAAGCAACCATTTGAAAGTTGAAAGTAGGCAAATAGATAACCATTTTTAGGGATGTATATCCACAGGTCTTGACACTATGAGGAAAAGCAAGGGAGTGAGTATTACAGAAGTCAAGATAATAGTTGGATCTAGGCAAGAGAGACGAGGTTGTGCCTGGTGGTTCCAGAGGTTCCCTATAACGGTACAAATCTATAACAATATACCTGTGGTTAAGCCTGTTGTGTATGTGTAAGATGTTTCATTATAAATTTAAGAATACATCAAGCCATTTAAAAGGATATACTTAAAAGTCATTTAATATTCTATTGACATGATTATAATCCTTCCAGCTTCAGAAAAGCACCCTGTGTACAGATAATGCCAAGTGCACAGACCCAAAAATTGTGCTGACTGCCAGTAAGGCCAGGGAGAGGAATTTGGATATATACGTGTTAATAAAAAGAAGAAGAAAGCTTAAAGACAGCTGTTTTGAACAACTCTGTCACCATCTTAAGCACTTATAGGCATTTTTTTCTAGAACTCTGTGGGTAAGTAATACATTTGTACTTAAAAATGATTTATTCTCCGCCCTATAAAACAAAGGTAGAATGCTCTTCTTGACAGTGCGGGGTGGAAGTAGGTGGAAAGAAATTATTTTTGCCTTCTCTGCTGGCTATTGAAAGCATTCCCACCTTACTTATGTTTTCTAAAATGTTATTTTATTTTTAACCACTTAATAAGATGCAAGAGATGATGAAAAGCAGCTTGGAAAGTAAAAACCCAAGTCAAGTAAAGATCAAGGACATAGTTTCCTTGGACATGGGATTCCTCCTACAGCTAAAGGAAGCAATCCTGCTGGCACCATTTCCGGTCAGTGTATAGAATCGTTTCATCTGTAAAACACTAAAGACACAGGCATCAAACAAATGCGGAAGTCCATTGTACCCACTGAAGCAGGCATTTCCAAGGCCAAACAGATGACAGTACAGACAGTGCCTGCTGATCTAGCTAGAACGAGCTCCTGAACACCATCAATTCTGTCTATGGCTCTTTTTCTGGTCCTTGTCCATGGACCAGTCACTCCTTATAATAAAGCTACCTGACTGTTATTCCTGTTGCAAGACAGGAGAGGTAAGCAGAAGAAAAATCATTTAGTAATTGTACGTTTCACCGCACCCTCCACCAGCATTAAGACCTCTATGTGCTTGCAGCCTTGTTTGGTTTTCCTTCTGGGCACACAGCCAGACCATCATTCCTCTATATGTGTGCACAGACAAACATACATGCACACGTGTGCACACACACACATACACCGCCCCCTACCCCGCAATGTGGTCGGAGGGTGGGGGGGGGGGTCCTGAAGCCCAGTTCCAGTATAAAGAATGTAGGAAGAGATGATGTGTTACATCTCCAGGCCTGGTTGCTGAAATCTCCAGTATGAGGCTCACACCCTCTCGGCCTCTGCCAGCTGGTGTGGATGAAGATCCAGTGGGGATTGAGAAGCCACTGGGGATGACAGAAGCACTAGGTGGTATAAATCAGCATCTGAGGTCCAGAATGATGCCATGGGGCAGAGGTGCCAGAGTCAACCCACATTGGATCATGACATATGAGTGGAAATAAACCTTGATTCTGTGATTTCAGTGTTGCTTTTTAAAAAGTTATACTACTATCCTGAGCTTAATGCATCCGAATCAAAGGAAAACTGTCATAATTGCTAAATCGCCACCACTCACCCCCAAAATGAAAAGAAGTTTAGCATTAATCTCAGAAAAATTAGTGAATTTGATTTAATTTCAATTAATTTTGAGGCAGAAAGAAGATCAGGTTTGGACTGCAACATTGTCAGCTTCCTAAATCCCGGTGCTGCCATTTTCATGGTATCTATCACAATTACTCAAGATCTGGGAGCTAGGAAGAGAACAGGCTATGTATTTCAGAGTCAGACAGACATATAGAGAATGTACATAAATAGATTTCTTCAGAGTTTGCTGCTATTTTAAAGCTCATATTATAGATTGACAAATAGCTTTTTAGAAATATATAGATTTATAGTCTTACCTGTTTTGAATGTGTGTCCATCTCACATTATACTTTATGCTTTAAATGAGCAATTCTTTAGTAACTAATTTTGTTAAATTTTTAATGTGTATTGATCTTATGCTATCTTCTTTGGTGACTTATCTTTTAATTCATTTCCCTACTTTTCAGTGTGGTTTTGGGAATTATATTGACTTGAGGATTTGTGTGTATTTGGGAGAGTAATACTCAAAAGCCAAAAAAAAATTATTTTGCATTTCATGTTTAGCTCCCTGAATAGCTGTCGAAAAACCAGTCTTCTTGACTATGTAGGCATTAAGAAGGCATTTGTATCTCAAAAAGGACCAGGGCTACCTGCTTTGACCTGATGTTGCCCACAAAGATGCTAAGGGCCCTAATGGACTGCAGCTGGTGAGTGGACATAATAGGCAAAAGAGAAATGTCATTCTAGGTTATATGAAAATTGGAATTTTACAAAATGTGACCTGAGAGGAGAAGAGTAACACAAAACAAAACAAAACAAACAGAAAAGCAAAGCACTGAGGACAGAGGAGATGTACCTGGATGGCAACTGGGCTGTGGCAGTTGTCACAGAGAAACCAGGATTATTTTCTCGGATATCCCAAGGCTATAGGAAATCTGTGTTCCTCATAATGGACTAGAGGTAAATCCATTCTACACAGTCTTCATCATATAATTTTAGAGCAGCACTCTAAAATAAATCAATCTAAATTAATGCAGCCCCATCAAGTCATGTGAGTGACAGTCTTAAGAGCAGATACAGACAGTGGTTTGGCATTTCAAAATAATTTCTAGATGGAATTCTCATAATAGCAGGTACAGAAAAAAGACAGCAAATATTTCAAAATAATTACTAAGTTTCTCCCAAAGCCCATAGCTTCATGCAAGGGTTTCTAAGAGGCTCTGGAAATAGACCATTTTGGCTGTGTTGCTGACCTTATTTTCAACTCCATCCATGTTTATTGAAAAACCTACACTGCCTAGCAAATCAAATAGCTTGTGGACAAAATAGGCAAGGGCAGAGGGAGTCCTTTTATACTTATTAATGCTACAGTCTCCCACTGAAAATACCTTATTGCTTGTAGAATGCTCACTCCCTCAGTAGTTCCAAACTTTTAAACCTGTAGACTCTAACACACATTGGGGGCCATCCCAGAGGTGGTTTAATTGGACTGAAGTGTGGCCTGGGAATCGGGAGTTTCCACAACTTCATCTTAACTGAAATGTACATCTAGGATTGAGAATCCCTGCTTAGAGAGAAGCAGGGTGGGAGAATGGAGAATGGAGAGCTTTGGAGTTTACCATGGCTGGATCGATAACTTGGCTCTATTCTTCCTGGGTCCCTGGGCACTTAGTTGTATTAAAGCTTTACTTCTTCCTCTGTGAAATAAGAACAATTCCTACTTTTCAAGTTTACTGTTGGTTTAAATATGCAAAAAGTGCTAGAAAATCAGATACTCTCCTCTTGCTGTTCTTTTCCACAGAACTTTCAAAGGTATAGTATTTTAACTCTGGTTTATAGGCTTCTCTATTCATATAGAGATTAAGAACACACTTTCTAGAACCACTACCAGTTGGCACTGAATACCAGCTCTGTGATTTGTTAGCTGTAATATCATGTGTACTTTAATTAGCTCCTGTGAGCCTCATGTGCTTCATCTATAAAAGTAGAAGAATGACAACATCCATTCCAATAGGTCTTTGGGGGATTAAATGGATATACATATGTAAGCACTCAGAGTGGCACCTTGTATACAGTAAGTACCTGGTAAGAGCCCTAATCATCACTTACTTCTTATTTTCAGGGAAATAAAATTAGCATGTCATTCTTAGAAAGCATAAAAAAATTTCTGGTCAGATGAGAATCTCGAACAAAGGAATCAGGGTTTGTACCCAAAAGGGTCTAAACCAGTTCATCATCATAATTATGACAATAAAAAAGGTTGGTTCTTTGTCAAGCATCCATACCTTGAAGAATGTGTCTATCTAAAATTGAGCTTTGAAGGGGTTTAGTTTAATGATCTTGAAAGACGCTTGATAGACTAGATTATGGAAAAAAGAACACTTATGATCTGGTGGTGAGAGATATTAGACATTTATACAGAAATGGTGAATTTACACAGACACTGTTAGCAAGATATTCTGTACATGGGTCATTTAGCAATAGAAATAAATGTTCCATCTAGCCTTTTTTTTTTTTTTTTGGCTTCTACAGGGTCACTGTAGTTTGAAAAATAGTTTACTAATTCTACTTACAGTCTCTATTCTTTTATGTAAAGTTTGACAGAAAACTGATGTCATTTTTCCCATTCATAATGTCACCAATTCAAACACTAGTGAATGGTTTGTTTTCCAGGTTCCAAGGCTAGTAAGTAATGGATTTGAGGGAGAGGCTGTTTTTTATGGACTGGGGGAGGGTAGGGGTAAACAACTGCATTTAACTCATGGAGTGGAAGAGTATCTTGAACAGATGTATCTAAGCAGGAGATACAGGTAACTGTTTCCTGGTAGTTTTGAATAGTACCCATGCCGTCCTATCAGGAGAATCCACTCTAGTTGGGGAGCATCAAAAAGTCCTCTGGTCTATGCTAAAGTAGGAACACAATCACCCAGCAAATTCAAATACATATTTACCAATGAATCTGTCCTATTTATAGTTTCATGCAGACCCCTGAGGCCAGAAAAGGCAAGGAACGATTTAAAGCTGTGAATTCCAGTGTCAGAGTAACCATCTTTGTGGTTAGAGATGAACTTTGTCTTTGAAAGGAAGTGGTGGCTTTAGGAATACAATGCCCCTTGATTATCTAAATAAATCTTGTTCTAATTTTTCTGGGAAAAACTGTAATCCAAAAATGGCAAGTCTACACCACAAGGGTCTGAAACCATTTGTCAAGACATTTTAAACTGATAAATGGAGAACTCTTCAGAGAAATCAACAATATTCTGTCAGCCTAAAACAATGGACAATAAAAGAATGAGTACACAGACACACTAAGCTTCCAAAACACCTCTAACCTTTCAAAAACCAAAGATAAAGATACCACTGGGGCCTCTGAGATATAGATTTTACAGAAGACTGTTGAGGTCAGGCAAGAGCCATCAAGGAAATGTTCTACGGAACCACAATCAAATGACCAGCAATGCACCTTCTTTGCCAAACAGATCTGGCATAGAATTTTAGCCTTGCTAGAGTAATAACAAGCTCTCCTTGCAACACATTCATAGTTCCATTATAGAATTAGCCATTTTTGCTTTTCATACACAGTATTAAGTTTTATTAATAAGATTTATAGATATCGATATAAAATTTTTCCCATTGATACAACCTTTTAATTAACCCCACCATGAAAGAAGGCTGTGCCATGGAAATAGTATATGAGTTCAATAAATTCTTGTTCCTGATAATCTCCTATTTTTATCGATAGTTTGAAAAGCCTTGATTTTCTATTTCTGTTTTTTTTTTTTTCTAGTTTATTTTAGGTGTCTTGTTCCATGCTCCATGAATCAAGGTAAAGTCAAATAAACCAGATATACGGATAGGGGAAAAATGCTTGGTAAATGGTTGATACATGTATTGAATTATAGGAAATACCAATCTACAGTTAAAGAATGGGAATATGTTATTTTATGACTGTTCACATACAGACACAAAAAAAATTGCATATACTGTCTGTAGAGACAATGCTTACAAAGCAACCAGAATAACAAAAACCAGTGTTCACTATGTGCTTACTGACTTAAGCATTTAATGCAAAGGCACTTCATATGGCATTTTTAAAATTCATTCACATAACAATATATGAAATAGGTGCTATTTCAATGTCTCTATTTTACCTTAAAGTGAAACCCAGACACATGAAGAGTAAGTAATTTGCCCTACATTACAAGCGGGGCGAGTCTCAGAGCCAGGATTTGAATTTGACTTCTCTGATTGTGTATACCCAGGATATGTGCAAAATTATTCATCGGCTTATGGGGGGGGTAATATTAGGGTTTATATAGGTATCATTTAAAATGTGAAAAATTAGTCTTCCCTAACACTTAATGTACAAGCTGATGCTGGAACTTATACCCTGTTGTGCATATCGGATACATTATGAAATGAATTGCAAAGGGGGAGTCTTGAGGGGACAGTGGGAGTCCTAAAGCGCAGAATCATAGAGAGTCTTTGTTGAGAAAGGATTCAAGACAATCCAGTTCGTCTCTTTAAAATAAAAAAAATTCTATAATAACATTTGAAAGCCTCTTTTCATATAAGATGAGGAACATTTCTAATTTGAGTCACAGTTAAAGGCTAAATAATACATGACAATATTGTGACAAACTGAATTGTATTTTGTTCTAAGAACTTTTGAAGATATATATTAAAACACTGTTGAAGATAAAAAGAAACAAGTATTGAAATGAATTATACAGCATAGAGTAGAAAGTTTTACTACACAGTTGAAAGTCAGTAGGTTATTTTTAACTTGTCTCAGATTGTGGTTATTTGCTACCTACTTTTTTCCTGGTTTCCAAAGTTTTAAAAAAATCAAAGAGTAGAAAAACTTTACATAAAACTATGTCAATTTCAGCTATCATACACACAGACATAACAGGCACGCACACACACACACACACACACACACACACAATTAAAAGGTGGTATCATTTAATTCAACCTGCAGCACATGACCACAGTGGTGGCCAGGCCAGTTCATTCAGTTCACCATGAAGGGGATGGAGCACGGTAACTTTGTGAACTGAGCTTTTAAATACACACCACACAGGGCACTCTCCCTGCAGCGTTTCCATAACAAAGAGGAGCAGTCAATGTTGCTAATGTGTGGAGATTAGTGCAGGCCTATGTATCAGCTTTTATAAATATTTCTTTACCAACAGATTTATATTCTAAATATCTTTAAATATTTTTGAAAACTTTTAGTCATCAGGATCTGCTACAACACATGTTACTCTATTCCAGATCCATTTTCTTTTAATAACAAGATACACAAATATGCAGCTTTCGCCTTCCATGGTTAAGCATTTAAAGAAGGAGGTGTCAGGGAAGATAAGTTCTTGGTAGTAAGTGGCATTCTAAAAAACTAAAGCAAGGTTTTACAGAGGATTATGTTCAAATAACCAGCAATGAAGTAGGTACGAGTCACAAAAAGTATTTAAAAGGATTCCAAACTAAAAATGAAAGGTAGCAAGAATTACAAGAGAAACCTGAAACAACTTGTTATAGTAGAAATCCTGACTAATGTGTACAAGGGCAGTCATTGTATTATTATTATTATTATTATTATTATTATTATTACTTTACTTTGTACATTTGAAATTTCCTAGAATACAAAAGGCTTAAAATTTAAAAATAGGTGAGAAGTAAACTGATTTTTAAAAGAGCCTTGAGTCTGAAGAGAAGAAAATGGATACTTAGAAATGTTTACATGCTATATAGTTTTGGGAAAAAAGTTTGTCAATACAGTTATCACATGAAAAACAGAATCTTTCGATCTGCAAGTAAATGTTTCATTGAATTTTGAATGCTTTTGTTAAAATATGAAAGCACAATACCTTCCAGTGAATTTTACTTAACAATATATTGACACATATATGAATCTTAATTAAAACCATTGCATTATTGGCAGATGCAATTCAAAAATGAATGTCATAATTTACAAAGTCAACAATGCAATTAGCTTCTTCCATTTGGAAATATGAAATAATTTTGAGGTATATTTTTCAGTTTTGATCAACACTAAGTATTACAAATAAGTATTATAAATAAGTATTGAAGTATTATAAATAAGTAAGCTTAAAATCTGACCATTGAATCAAGGAATCACATAATTTCAAACCACAATTTTCACAGTGAAGCATATTTACTCACATTACATTCATTAAATATATATATATATTTATAGTGAGGTAGAGATCCCTATCTCACTCCATATTTTAAAAATAATTCAAAATGTGTTAATGACCGAAGCATACAAGCTAGGCTACTAGAGGAAAACATGGGGTTAATTCTTCATGACCTTGGATTTGGCAACACATTCTTATTTTTGATACCAAAAACATAAGCAACAAAAGAAAAAAATAGACAAAAAAAAAACCCACAACCTACGGAATAGGAAAAGTGTTTACAAATCATATATCTGATAAGTGTCTAGTATCCAGAATACACAAAGAACTCTTAAAACTCATCAACAACAAGACATACAGCCCAGTTAAAAACAAGCGAAGGACATGAAGAGGAATTTCTCCAGATACACAAATGGCAAATAAGCATATGGGAAAATATTCAACTTCATTTGTCATTAAGGAAATGAAAATCAAAACCACATTGGGATACCACTTCAATCTTAACAGGGTGGATATTAAAAACAAAACAGAACAAAACAGGAAAATATCAAGTGTTGAGAGGATCTAGAGAAATAAAAACACTTAAAAGTTACTGATAGTAATGCAAATGGTGCAGCAGCTATGGAAAACAGTTTGGTAGTTCCGCGAAAGGTTAAACATAGAATTATCATATGACCCAGCAATTGCACTCCTATGTGCATATCTAAGACAAATGAAAACTTATGTGTCCACAGAAACAAGTACACAAATGTTTATAGCAGCATTATTCATAATAGCCAAAAGGTGGAAATAACACAAATGCCCATCAACAAATAAACGAATAAGCAGATTGTAGTATGTCTATATAACGGAATATTATTTAGTGATAAAAAGGCATGAAGATACAGGCCATGACTTGGACCAACTTCCAAAACATTATATAAGTGAAACAAGGAGGACACAAAAGGTTGCATATTATATGATTCCTTTTCTATGAAGTATCTAGAATTGGCAGATCTATAGAAGCAGCCCTGTAGTGGTTGCCAGGAAATGGGGGGAAGGGGAAATTGGGAGTGATTATTAATGAATACGAGATACTGAAATTTTTCTAGGGTAATGAAAAAGTTCCAAAAATAGACAGAGGTGATGGTCATTGCATAACATTGTGAAAACATGAAATTTCATTGAAATGTACACTTTAAAGTGGCTAGTTGTATGTTACATGAATTTCACCTCAATTAAAAATAAAACATGTAACAATAGCAATATAATACAAGTAAAGAATGTTCTGCAATATTGAAAGATAAAAATACTTAAAATATTAAATATTTCAGCTTTATCTCCTTCTTTATAATTTTTTCTTAAATGTACAGTCTTTCATATATACATACACGTGTTCAAAATTTTTAACAATAAGGGAATGCAACTTAGAAATCTGGATAGTGCTTCTCTAGATCCAGGGTGAATCCATAGACCTACTTTATGTACATTGGCTGAATAATATTTTAAAATTTGTTTTCCATACTTTTGTGCAGGTGATATATTTTCTAGTTCAACTTAATTCCTTCATACCTTAGTGCTTTATATTTTTGCCATCCAAACATTGTTTCTGGCTCAACAGGGATCAAATAGATACTTGAATTTTCAACCCCTCAGTCAGGGATTGAATTTATGTAAGACAGTTTTGCATCAATAGTTCTGTTCTTAATCAGCATTAAAAATGGAGGAAAAAAAAGTGCCAGACTTACCCACACAAGGCAGAGAGTAGCCAAGCTGAGGGTCATAGATAAACTGTCTGTCATTTAGTCTTGTCACACAGTACAAGTAGAAACAGTCTAAGCAAATCACATGGCGGTGGTTGCACTGAAAAACCAGGACAGGGCTCCTGCACGGAAAAAGAAAGACATTTCCTCTAGTACTTCTAAGGGTGGAAAGGCAACACAAGTTTTAAAACACTTCGTAATCCCATCAGGTTGCTTAGGGCATGCTCTGTGTAAAGACCAGCATTGCTCAGCATTGTGTGTGTGTGTGTGTATATGTATGTGTGTGTGTGTGTGTGTGTGTGTGTGTGTGTATATATATATATATATATATATATATCTTAAATAAGCTACATCTTAAAAACTGGATGCACTTCATCAACTATCTAAAACACTGATTTTCCTAAGTTTATTTTTTTATATTAATATCTTTACCAATCAACTGTTTAAACCCGAGCTCAGGGGCACCTGGGTGGCTCAGTGGTTGAGCCTTTGGCTCAAGGTGTGATCCTGGTGTCCCAGGATCGAGTTCCGCATACAGCTCCCCACCAGGTGCCTGCTTCTTCCTATGTCTCTGCCTCTCTCTGTGTGTCTCTCATGAATAAGTAAATAAAATCTTTAAAAATAAATAAATAAAAAATAAACCTGAGCTCAGATATAACCTCTTTGTAGAAGTCTCCTAGAAGCCTCATAATTCACAATTAATCTAAGAATCACCCCATATACCTACATATATTTTTACTGATCCATAATTACATCAGAGTATTGGTATGTTTCTTCTCTTACAGACCATGATCTCCTTGGAAGTAGACACTGGGCTTACTTTACTTTGATATTCTCATAGTACCAGGCTCTGTAAGGTTTTAAATAAATGTTCCTTGAATTTAATTTTGATGATATAGAAAATCTGAACTTCCCTTAAGCCATAAGAAAAATTACTGTTTTACCAAAATAGATAGGTTGAACAGGCACTCATATTTCACTGGCAAGCAGAAAAGTAGCATTCTGAAATAAAAATAATCTACCAGATTCCTTTCTTTTTTTAAAAAATTTTTATGATAGTCACAGAGAGAGAGAGAGAGAGGCAGAGACATAGGCAGAGGGAGAAAGAGGCTCCATACACCGGGAACCCAATGTGGGACTCGATCCCGGGTCTCCAGGATCGCGCCCTGGGCCAAAGGCAGGCGCTAAACCGCTGCGCCACCCAGGGATCCCTAGCAGATTCCTTTCTATAAGATTTTGTTTATCATGTCACCCCCTCACCCCACTCAATTATCCAATTTATTAAATTAAGATTAGGAGCTTACTAATATATATATATATATATATATATATATATATATATTCTAAAATTTTTGTATTCCCTTAAAATGTTTTATAGGGGAAAAAATCTCCCATATAACCATGTATTTTTGTTAGCAAATGAACCACATGATTTTATGACCCAAAAAAAAAGTGACTAATTGAATATATTAATTTCACATCAGCCCCAAGGCTGTTTTACTAGTAAGAAAATCATTGGAGCTTATCTAGATAAACTGATTCTCTAAACAATGACAATAAAATACAAAATATTTTTTTATTTCATACATGATCCTTAAGAGATAGAAAAGTCCTTCCCCAGAAAACAAAAAAACAAACAAACCTGACATTAAACATTAATATTAGTGGAATATAATTTCTTAACAATTAAAAGGTTTTTGAAATTCTACTTCCCCACTTATTTCAAAGCAATACCTAATACAAAACAAAATGGAAAAAAAAAAGTAACTCGGTATTTTAATATCACAGGTCTGTAGGACAATGGTCAACATAAGCTGAGCAAAAGTGTCGCTAAACATTTTCATATGTTTCTATTTCTCATCTCTGAACCCACTGAAGTCCTTTCAGGGCCATCATTCCCATTTCCAGAGCCTTTTTCAATTAGGCATCGACTATGTTCTGAACTTTCAACCTCTTCCCTTCTAATAACATTCTGCTTGAAGACGATAAAATACAACACTTTCCCATTTCTATTGCGGGTCACACACACACACACATGCGCGCGCAAGGGCACACATACTCTATTCACTCTGGGTGACCCTATGCAACTGCTGGATTTTACTTTGTCCTCATAGCGAAATTCTGTGAAAAATATTCGCTGTTCTGGTTTTAGCAACATGGTCAACTAAGCCCTAACCTGCTATCAACACATGGAAGCACTGGAGAAAAATATTAGAACGTTCATAAAAATGTTTCTATATATAACAAGGTTAAAAAGAAAGCTTAGTAATTACTCTGCAGAAAAAATAAAAAAGAAAACTTAGAGAGCTGCAGAAATCAACACATGAGTAACTGCCACGGTGTCCCAAAGACACATTAAGGTACCTGGTGTGCAGCCATTGGCCTGGCAAGTGTGTTCTTTCCCATCTTTCTTAAGGAAAGATGGAAAGAGTTCTCTTCCATATGTTCTCTTCCACAGCACTACACATTTGTGGATTTGCCCTTCAGTTAAAATATGGTGCCAAAGAACCTTACGCCATGAAGACCAGCCACAGAACATCAATTGTTCTGCTTTATTGATGGCATTCTACTATTTAGAACAGAGAAATGGTAATTATGCCAGAGGCCACAGTGTAAGGGAAAACCTCTGGAGATTCAGGAGCCCACCATTGGGTTTTAGACGCCCAATATTTGGGCATGGAGGAGCACGCTCAACAAAGTAAAGGACAGAGTAGTCCAGCTTGCCCCTCGCTCCAATACACACACACACACACACACACACACAGACACACACACAGCTATAGAGAGAGCAGCACAAGGCAGTCACAGGCCCTCTGGAAATACAGGCTCTGGTTCCCGCAGAATGAAGCCCATTCTCTTGGGGATATTGGGGAAGAATCTGACTGCAATTTAAGCTTCAGCCTCACCAGTTCACTTCTACCTCCCTGAACTGAGATCTAGGTGGGAAGGCTAACGGACCAAGTTGACAGGTCTAATTGATCACAATCACCAGGATGGCAAGAAGCTGCTGCTGCCCGCGGGAGCAGGGGAGAATGCAGGGCAGCTGGGTGGTCCACGGAACATCTCGTGGCACTCCCCTTGAATTGTAACAGCAAATGCACAAGGCAGCAGCTAAGGCAGCATTCAGAAGTACGTGGTGACCAGGACCTGAGAGCCCTTAACACATACCCATTGCACATACCCATAATATCAATGACCCTTATTATTACAGGAAAATACTAGAGACATCAGAAAGGGCTTTAGAGAATGTTCACTTGGAATTAAAAGTAGGCAAACAGCATCTTACCAAACAGCAAGAAATGAAGGGCACTGGGCCCTAGAGATGAAAATGTGTTCAGCACTGCACGTGATGACAGAGGAACATGGAAGTCCCTGGAAGGAGAGTTCCTTCCCAGACATAGGGTGTGTAGTGCGACCATGAGAAGCTAGAGTATCATGGACCAAAGAAACCACAAGTGTGTTTTTACACAATTATGGAAAAGAAAGAAACAGGAGAGTCGCAGGGAGTTGCAAGAATAGATAAGTCCACTCGGGGATTCTCACTGTCCATCACTCCCCATATGGAGTGAATTTAAATAGACACCCAGAGACCAAGATATGGAGAAAGAGAAAATAAACGTGTCAAAAAACATATATATGTTGATGGATACATAGCTAATGTTACAGATATAGATGTGGATGGTACAATGCATATATTCACATATAGTTATGTCAGTTGGATTTCTTGATACAGTTTGGAGGTAAGACTGCTCATCTCTTATTAAGAACATATGTAGTATTTATGAGAACGTTAGGCAAGGAATAAGCATGACAATCATAGAAACATTATTGGATTAATCATCTGAATCATCTCAGAAAATGAGTAAGAATCATTCCATGGCTGGAGGGACCACATCATTAACTTCCTAAGCACTGTAGGTGAGAGGATGGTGGGGGAAACTAGGATTTATGATCACCTATTTTGGGGCAGGTTCCTTGCCAGGAGCTCCATACACGTTTTTCCATCGTCACCTCCTAAAACAAACTGTCCCCTCCTCTGCCATACATCCTGGTCCTCCCTCGGCCTCCAGCCGACTCCCGGTTCTTTTACTCCTGGGCTCATACTCTTTGTACCCATTCTTACAGTATAATACTAGCCTTCATATTCAAATCAAAATTAAAGGTCAAGACGAGACCTGTAAGGAACTCAGCCTGGTTTCATCACTGGTTTTTCTCTTTCTTTACTTCTTAGTTCTTCATTGTTTTTGTTTGTTTGTCTCCTCACTGGGTTTTCTCTCTTTCTTTACCTCTCAGTTCTTCACTGGTTTTTCTTTCTCTTTCTTTACCTCTCTACCCACAGGGTCTATCCTAATGTGCTTCAGATTCTGCCTTTACTTTTATTCTCAGTGTTTCATAAGTAGCTATCTTAGCTGACAGCATTAAATGAAAAGTCCTGAAGTGACAGAGGTAATGCTTGGTTAACATTTTCACCACCCATGTCTCACCAAATTCGGCAGTGAGCACATGGCAATTAGGTATAGTCAACAGTTACTGACCACAGTAATTTCATAATTTTCTCTGCCCCCATCCTTATATTTTTACTCAGTTCCTCACTGAGCATCTCTTTGGGCTAAAGTAGGCACTTTACAAACACATGTGAGATACAGCGGTGAGTGAATGAATGAATGACCACCTTATCAGTGCTGTACGTGTTGGGAAAAACACACATAGCACTGTCACAGGCCATGGTCTGGGGACAGGACATGCATGTGGAAGAGGCATTGAAAGAAGGTTTGTGAGGTCATCTGACTTTGGTGGCACAGGAGTTCAGACCGCAGAGAAGCATGAGTCAGGGTCAGGGAACCTGAGCTGAATGTAAGGGAATGGAGGGATCACCACGGAGACCCTGGAGAGAAATGTGGTTTCTGGGAAGGGCAGGAAACACAGACATGGGAAGGAATTCTTGGAACAGAAAAGCTGTCAGTTGAGTGACTGAGAGGAGGTATCAGGAAAAGAGAAAAGAGATGAAAAGTTTTGAGGACAGTGGCAGGGGGAATCGAGGAGACAGATCTGGTGTGTGGCCTCTAGGTCATAGATTTCACTGAGGCTTCTAAGGATGGGAAGAGAGGGATGTTTTAGTGGGGTTAATTCTGAGGGGGGTTTGGAGAACTGAGCTGGAAGGTGTGAGAATTACTTGGAGGTCCATTTTAATAACTCAGGCATGACTTACTAGGGAAGCAGATTGCAGTGTGCAGGGGGTTCTAGAAGTGGACAGGAGTGACATTTCTGAGGAAAACCTACCAGGACTCATCTCTTGGCTCTTTGTTCCTCTTGATATTCCTCTGTGTCCTTTGCTTAAATTATATATGAATGTTAAGGGGTGCTTGGGTGCCTCAGTGGGGTAAGCGTCTGCCTTTGGCTCAGATCATGAACTCAGGGTCCTGGAATCCAGTCCCTCGTTGGGCTCTCTGCTCTGCAGGGAGTTTGCTTCTCCCTCTCCCTGCGCCCCTCTCTCTGCTTGTGCTCTCTCTCTTTCAAATAAATAAATATTTTTAAAATGTTAATTGATCAGTCTAGAAGATGGTTTAACCCCTGAGGACCCCAGGCTTGGGCCAGCCAAGCAGCTAATCGAAGGTTAAAGTTCTCAACCACAGAAAAGCAATTATAAATGCTGCACTTGACATTACTGAAGACTTACTATTATTTGTTTAATTCAACAACTTTTATTATAAGTCAGGTATTTCATAGAAACTTAGCAAACAGGGCAATAAGAATGAATATTTTAAAACTACAGGTTTGTACATGTTGCTCTGTTTATATCTGGAACAGGCTCTCCTCCATCAGGCACAGCAGCTGCCCTCATCCCATGCCTTCCTGTAGATGCAGCCCTGGACACACTTGGTTCTGCCCACTGGCAGCAGGACCATGGCTCTTCTTGGGGGAGGTGCATTGGCACTCTGCATTTGCAGGAATGGGGCAGGTGCAAGAGTGGGGCAGGTGTAGGTACAGGAGCGGGGCAGGTACAGGGGTGGGACAGGTACAAGAGCCAAGGCAGGTGCAGGAACCACGGCTGGAGCAGGAGCAGATGGGTCCATCTCGGCCGAGGTGAGGACAGAGGTCCACAGCAAGCAGCACAGGGAGACACCGCGTGGGCTGAAAGCTGGGTTTTGAAGAGTTACTTGTAAGTAATGACTTCCCTGCCTTTATTAAAGGAGTGATCCAAAGACCCTTTGTTCACAGAATATTAGGCACAATTGAAGGAATCTTAGTAAAAAATATAGAAAACAACTCACCAACTCACATACATCGCACATAGCAGAATATTGTTACACAGTACGTAATCCAAACATTTAAACTCTCATAAAATTAGCTCTCCGATATCTACAAAATCGCATCAATGTTTTCATATTTATCTGATCAAATAAATGTGCAGTTTATCTGATCTCCACCTCATTTGTGTGCACGCGCACTCTCTCTCTCTCATTTGCTCTCCCTCACACTCTCTCTACCAAAATCTATTTCTCTATCTCTGTTTGTCTACTTCTTTACCACAGGGTTTATCTTTATTTATGCCCACTAAGAGGCTGTGGTTCCAACTTCTCAACTGAATGTGACATATATTGAATGCAATGTCCCAGAAATTTTAAGATATGTAAAGATAAGGAAGCAAGTCTAAACTCTAAAGGAAATAAAAATGTAATAAAGTGGGTAGGAAAGGGATACTCATAATTGTAAGACAGGACAGGACATTTGAAGTTAGGTTAGAGGTATAGGAAATAGTAGCAGGCTCTGTGGTGAGCAGCCTCCAGACATTCCCGAGTGATCCCCATCTCCTGGTACTCCATATATCAGTGGACTGAGCTGAGTCATCTACATGGGATGTGCAGAAATGACAATGAGTGATTTCCAGGAGTGGATCAGAGAAGACACTGCAGCTTCTGTCTGGGCTCTTTCCTGGATCACCTGCTCTGAGGAAAGTGACAGCCGTGTCATGAGGACACTCAAGCGGTCTTACAGAAAAGTTTCCATGGTGAGGAACAGGAGCTTCTTGCCAACAGCCAGCACTCACCTGGCAGCCTCCTAAGGTCATGAGTCATATCTCAAGCAGACCCTCTAGCACAGGACAAGCCCTCAGACTACTATGGCCCTGACTGACAACCTGACTACAATTCCAGGAGCTACCCTGCCCAAGAGCCATCCAGCAAACTGTTCCCCAATTCTTGACCTGCTGAAACTGTGCGAGATAACATTTGTTTTTGTTTTAACCCACTAAGTTTTGGGGTAATTTTTTTATGCAGCAAATATAACAAATATAAGCTCAGAGGAGGAAGAGATCACACGTGGATAACAAATCAGAAAAGAAGCCAGGAAAGAATTCATGCAAGTAGTGGCATTTGAAGGAGGATCAGGTTTCCAGGGCTGTGGAAATAGAAAAAAAGCCTTCCAAGGCCAACAGAAAAGACTGGAGTTGCGAAAGTATGGAGTATGGGAGGAGAATGCTGAGTTATGTGGCATAGCTGATTTCTCCATTCACCCCAGTGAAAAGCAAAATTATATAGAACTATATGTTTAGGGGTAGTAGAATCATCAGAAATGCAATGAAAAGCAAGGAAAGTTAGAATAAAAATATTAAGTGCAAATCAGTGAAGAGATAAAAATAAGATTTGCTCACTGGAGGGAGAAAGTCAGTCAGCTAACACTTGACCCTTGAAAACTCACATGTTGTTTTTACAGTATTTCATTTGTGCAACAGTAACATAGATGTTACGCCCCAGTTAGCAATCTTTCAAAGCTCTCTACAAGCCCTCGGTACAGGAACATCTATGACTCCTGGGAGTTTAATAAAGCATTAGATTAGATAAAAATAATTAGAGGAGGAAAGCTTTGGCATTAAGGCACCTGAATCTATCTTCCTAACAACTGTCACTTTAAATGTTTTTTAGTTAGAGATAGTTTATAAACAATAAATAGATAAATGACTACAATCTCAGGAACGAAATGCATTTTCATTTCATCTATATCACCTGCTAACTGCCCAAATGCACCACTGACAAAGGAGTATCCAACATTGTACCTGCCCACAGAAATGCTAGAGATCACTTTAGCCCACTATGCCATGAGTTCATTATTTGAGTTAGCCAAGTGAGTGTTCCCAGTCACCGGAGAGGCCCCTGATACAAGATGCTAGTTGATAGACTCAATGTTTAGAAATTGAAATAAGCTTCAACAGTTGGATGGCCTTTGAAATTCCATCCGGCAGCCAAGTTTAAGATCCTGAAGTAAGTTCCTTTATCCATCAGTCTGCTTGGAATCATAATCCTATTAAGGCGCTGGCAGATCCTGAACAAGCTCATTTACCGCCACTTCCAATTTCTTCTTGCTCTCTCTGCTCATGTTCTCACTACTTTATTCTGTCCACTTTGCTGCACAAAAAGGGGGACTCTGGCTCTGTGAACTAGCCTGTACAAGTCCCAACATTTCAGCATACACAACATCGCCGAGGTAAAGACTCTTTATGAAAGCCTACATTTTTGAGTCGCTATCTTCAAGCTATTCTGCTGATTCTCTTGAACAACTGCCCCCATGCTGGGCACTGTCCCACGGATGTCACACCAAAGTGAACAACACATGTCCCTTTGTCTTAGGAGGTCATAGCCCTATAAAGTTGAAGACAAACATGTATCTCAGGATATAGTTAAGAGCTACCATAGGGATGAGTTTAGAGATCACCTGACCTGTTTCAGACCTACTTATTTTCCATATATACTTACTACCTTTGAAAGCCTACAAAGTATGAGCTATAAAAATAGTTGGGTGAGGATACAGAGTAGCAAAAGTGTAATACTTTCTTGAACAAATGGATTTGGGTCTTCAAGTGTTGGAATAGTCCAGATTCCAAACTCATTAGCATCAGTCTGGAGGAAACCTAAATGAGCACTTACAGCACTTCTTCCTCCCACATTTGCCCCCCAACCAAATTCAATCCACACACTTCAGCTATGTTACTCAACACATGGTAATTGGGAAGCTACTACACGCTGGTTGCCTTGCTTGATGTGGGGATGGGATACACAGTTCTTATCCTTAAGGAATTTGGTCTCATGATGAGATAACTAAGTCTGGGACACTTTGGGAAAAGCTTAATTCAATGTTGGTTGGGCATAGAATGTTTCCTGAATGAAAAAAAGAAACAAAAACAAAAAACTAAGAACCAAAAGGCAAGAATGAATTAGTCTGATCATGAAACTAGAGAGAAGTGAGGAAAATATGTAAAAACACTTAAAATGGCATAAAATTAGGTAAGGTTAGGGAGCCATGCCATACATCTCCATTTATCTCCTCTGTGCATATCAAAGTTCTGAATTCCTCTAGAAATTAAAATTAAAGCCTAATGATAGTGTTTCCACAAGCCCCATATGCAAGTCCATGTCTTAGGTTCATGTAATACCTGAAGTATAGCTAAATTATGTTATTTGTAACATTCTGAATCATTAAGAATAAATAGGCAACTAAAAATAGAAATATGAAGCCATGGTTACAAGAGGGAATTAATGGATTATTAATTTCCTCCAGATGGTATCAATCTTTGAAAATAATTACTTGATCTTAGTATAGCTTATATATATTTCTAAATATAATTACTGTTGACAGGTTGAGTCTAAACATAAACCAATGCAATCTAGAAGTGCTAGATTGTAAACATTATAACAACATATATTAGAACTAAGAACTTCTTTCTTTATGAAAAGTAAGATAAAGTTTTAGAAGGAAAAAGGTCAACCCCTTTTTGTAGTAATTCATTACAATGATTTGGCTTACTGGCAACAATCTCAACTTTTCTTGCTAAGGCATTTATATTCCGAAAAAGATGCTGATAAATAGTTGTATAAAGTGGGTAAAACACAATGAAATAACTGTTGCATGTAACAAAATAAAATGAAAAATCACAAGGGGAACCTGGTCCATGGGAGGAAAACGCATCTCATGAAAAATTACATGTTCCTGTCCCCCAACTAATAGAGTTCATTTCAATTCTCAAAATCATATTTCTAAAAGGCCAAGTGCTGGATGTTATATTTGTTAAGAGTCCAAGTACTTCTGAGTTACAATTTCAGAGCGTACCCCATTCAGCCTGTCCGTGTGTATAGCTAGAGAAAGCTGAAACTTGATTTAACATAACATACTTTCTGGGTCACATCATCTGCATGGAGCTGTTGTGTGACACAACTAGTCAGCTGTTGGAGATGCCCCTGAACACGTACCAATTCATGCACATATCCTGTCTTTGTTTTTCCTTTTGTGAGAAACAGCTAGAAGCGATAAATGCCCAGATCCACGGCAACAGAACTCTGCTAAATTGAGAAATATATGAAGACAGATCTTGTTTAGATAAGAACCCGAATGTAAAATAAATTGTTCTAGTGTGTCCCCAAATCTCATGACAGGAAATATTACTGTGCTAGGAACCAGTCCAGTGTCTGTGATTGTTCAGAGCTATTTAACATAAGAAATTATTACAAAACAGAGTGGTTTCAAAAGGATATATTTTTTTTTTTCTGCCAGCTCACAAGAACTTTGCAGAGACGATTTCTTGCTGGTCTTCCATTCACTCTTAAAACGAACGGATGAATTAATGCTACTAGAATGCCAGGACTTTTATTCCTCTTTGCAGGGAAATGTTAAGAATCAGGCCCTCTGAAGGTCAGTAGTTTGGACTGAGGAAACTGCCTAAAAGATTGTAGACTTCTTAAAAAAAGTTCTACAACAAAACAAAAATATCTCAAATGGGGAGGTACTGTGACATTTCTGAGGTATCGTTAGATGGATTCGGCATCAAAATATTAATATAAATTAAGAATGTGTGGAGTGTGGTCAATAAAATTATTTTCCTAATTTAGTTTACAGATAGCCAAAAAAGCAATCTGTAGCATGCCAAAATATTTCCTTACAAGTAATAAAAATCAACATGATGTAACGATGCAAATCCAAATGAATTCTTGAACAACTGCCCCCATGCTGGGCACTGTCCCATGGATGTCACACCAAAGTGAACAACTTTGCTTAAGGGAATTCATGCAAAGCCTTAGTGGTCTGCTTTACATATCCCAACATGCTGGAGGCTGCAGGAAGGTTTCGGAGAGCTCTGGGCTGAGTGGGCTGTGCCAGGAGCGGGCTTCAGAATACAGCTTTTGTGAAAAGGCATCTGTGGAATGGTAGGTTAGACCCAGCAATCTCTAAAGACCTTCTGGATACCAAGATTCTGTGGTCTCCAATCTGTGTGATCACAACATTTCTTCCTCATTATAAGCCTGTGAGACTCAAACCTTACGCGAAGTTAGGTGCAAAAAAACAAACTGCTATTTAGGATTCTAGCTTTACAGTTACCTCTTGAACCAGTGTGTATGCTACTGGCCAGGCTAAGAGTCTGAGGATTTCTAGAGATTTTACTTTCTGGAAGACATGTCAGGAATAGGCCCCGAGCCAGCATATTAAAAGGAAATCAGAAGATGTCCTCAGTTTAAAAAAAAATTAAAAAAAAGCAATAAAATATCTTATATAACTCTCAACATCTAAAAGCTACTTTTAAAGCTCCTTTTTCTTCTCTTTCTCTCTCTTTTCAGTAAGGTCAGCTGGTGATTAGAGCCAACAGGAGGGGACAGAGAGGTCACAGTTCCTATGTCAGGTGTCGTCTTCTGTGTTCTGTGATCCCATGGACTCTCCCCACCCCAAACTCCCACCACAGTGTATAGTCACTTATTTGTTTAATGGTCTATGTTCTCTCTAGACCAGAAGTTAGCAAACTCCAGCTGGGGGCTAAATCTGGCCCACAGCCTGCTTTTGTAAATAAAGTTTTATGGAAACACAGCCATTTTTACATGTTGGCTGTGGTTGCTCTTATCTATAAAGGCAGAGCTGGGTAGTTGTGATGGGGACTATATGGACCACGATGACTTTACAGGGAAGGCTTCTTGCTTCAGCTCTTGACTCCATAAACCCAAGGGCTGTCTTTTTGTTTTCTGGGCACCTGGACTATGGCTGATGTTTGGTAAATGCTTATGTTCTAACCAGTTCACCAACTGACTGTTTGGTTAAATGAATGACTATGCATGAAGAGGAACACAAAGGAAGGCAAACAGAAGAAGTGCTAGAGAGTCAGAGAGCAACTACTTTTGCAGATTGAAAGGTGCACAGGTTACTGGTTTTGAGCTAAGCCATCAATATTACTTTTCAAAGCTGCCAACATCTTCTCCCTTCATCCAGGGCATTTCTTTTAAGTAAGCTGATCTGGTCTCACCAGAGAGTGTACAAAGCTGGCAACACCCAGGTGATAGAAAGGAAAAGGGAAATGGACGTTGCTTAGCCCATGAAAAGTCATAGTAAGACAAGATGGAGGGGTGTGATGGTGCCTGCTGGGCTGCTACAAATCAGGTGTCAAGGAAGGCCGGAGGCAGGCACATTTACACTGATCCGCAAAGGGTATGCTGTGCACAGATCTGATGCAAGAGGGCTCTGCGGGAAACAACGGCTAGGGAAACTCCCTTTAGATGGCAGCACCTGGCATGATTGAAGAATGAAAAGCAAAGTCGGTGTGACAGGGACACACTGAGAAGCAAAGGGGGCATGGAACGAGATGAAGTTCAAGTGAACAGAAACAGTGACGTGAAGTCTCTGTCTAAAGAGTCAGGAATTTGACTCTTAGACAACAAGAACTCAATACAACATTGTAAGATGCATGGCATCATTTATATTTAAGAAAATCACTCTAACTTTGGACAGTATGTGGATTGTAGTGAGACAAGAAAGGGAGGGAGCCCTAAGGATGTTGTGAAGTCTTCCTGGGAGAGCAGATGCTGGTTTGGACCAAGCAGAGAAGCCAGAGAGACATAGACAGGTGGAAAATATGTTTGGGACAACAGAACATTTGCATGGCTCCTACTGAGCTCTTTTCCATTTCTATTAGCATTTGTAAATTTCTCCACTTTTCAGAAGCCTCAAGACCATGTCCCAAAATCCAAGAGACCATTGTCATAAAATTAACACCTTTCAAATCACATTATATAAAAATGCAGACTTTTCTGGTTGTATCCATGTAAATGTAACTCAAAATCTTTGCCTAGGGTCTAGATGAAAAGAAAATGAACCTAATAACCTAAAAACGGTACATTAGTAAAAATTTAAAACTACAGTGCCATTACTCGTCCAAAGAGTATTTATTGATTTCCTATAGTGTGCCGGGTGCTGGGCATGGTGTGGGGTCCAGAACGAGAAATAAAAGATGTACTGATAACCCCCCGTGGGCTGTGCCAGGGTTGCCAGAGTCAGTGAGGCTCCAGGAGACAAGATCTCCAAACGGGGCTTTGACACTGGAGACATCAGAGAGATTTAGGAAGCCAAACTGTCAAGATGCAGAGGTTAATTAACCCGAGGCAGGAAGAAGAGTCAGGCATGACGTCTAGCTTCTCTTTTTTAAACATTTATTGGATGCTTCTAACAGGCCGGGTTCCCTGCTAAGTGCTTTCTCTGCATTATTTATTTAATCCACTGAACTATAAAGGTCCTGCGGGGGTGGGGGGGGCCTTCTGTGTCTTCTCGCCTGTGATCTCACTATCTAACACCAGGCCTTGGATGTGAAGAAGTTCAAATATATTTGTTGAAAGCTGGATGAACATCTCCTGGTCCTGTCCCCGCCATGACAACAAGGACAGTGAGGTGTCCTGTGGTGGGAGGAGCAGGTGAGGGCCCCGGGGGGTGGAGAGCTGTAAGGGCTCTGGGTCTCAGTACCTGTAAGTGACACAGCCACTTGCTCTGGCCCCCACTCCCATTCCTCAACCCCGCATTACTCCGCCTTGGGCCAGCCCGGACACTGGTGACATTTGCTGATGTGGGAGAAACACAACCGGAGGAGCAGCAGGACCAGGTAGAGATACAGGTAGAAGATTTCTCCAGTTCTAGACTTGCTGAGTCTGAGACGTCTTTAGGCTGCTGAGTGAACAGAGATCAGCTCCGTACGAGCTCCATAAACTCGGGAGGAAGCCTAGGGCTGGAAAATGCTCCTGAGACCCATTGGCCACGAGATGATGATTGTAGCCCTGGGAGCAGCTGAGATCACCTGTGCAAACAGGAGAGGAGGTGGTCCAGGAGAGACTCCAGAGGACATGGACATCACAGGGTAATTGGCTTGATGAAGTTTTCACTTGACTGAGCTATATGACATGAAACAGTTTTACTTTTTTTCCCCAGACACTTTTGTGTTCTGTCAAACACAGCTGCTGAGCAGTGACATCCCAGATTTTGTGACCTTCAGTCACTTTCACTTATTAAAATAATCTAATGCTGGCCAGCGAGTCTTAGAGCAGCCCACCTGAACCTTCCTCTCACCTTGTGCTCAGCTCTTGCCCTGTGAGGACCAGAGGGGAGCCTCAGCTGCTCTGGGTGCCATGCTCAGCAGGGAAGGCCTGCTCGCACCGGGCAGGTGCAGATTTGGCCAACCCAGTTTCCAGGGAACCACAGAATGTTGCAGAAGGATCCTCTTTTCTTGATTCCCACTGAGCTTTGTTTGTGTGCAAGCAAATGGTTGGTTCCAACGGTTAAAGCCTGCACAAGACAGAGGTTTGTCTCACACTGAATCCTCAGATTCAGAGGCAAAAGAGCAACGGGAGTTGCAAAGTGGATGGGGGAGTTGGGAGGAGGCTTGCCTAACCCAGTCTAGAAGGCCTGGAAAGTTCTTTGGAGGAAGAGTCTTATTCTCAAACTAAAACCAGGCTGGTGCTTTTAAAATCAAAGTTAGATCATCTCCCTCCCCCACTCAGTCCCTGCAACAGCTCCCCACATTATTCAGAATAAAGGCCCAAGTCCTTACAGTAGCCTTGCTCAGGCCTCCAATGCTGCCAAACACCCCTCTGGGGCCCTGACCTCCTTCTCTTCTGCTCACTGTGGTCCAGCGCAGTAAGCTCTGTGTGCTATTCCTTTTCTTCTTCTTCTTCTTCTTTTTTTAGATATTATTTATTTATTTATTTATTTATGAGAGACATGGGGGGTGGGGGGAGACATAGGCAGAGGGAGAAGCAGTCTCCCTGCAAGGAGCCCGACATGGGACCTGATCCCAGGACTCCAGGATCACACCCTGGGCCGAAGGCAGTGCTAAACCACTGAACCACCCAGGGATCCCTGCTATTCCTTAGTCATTCCTGGCACTTTTCTGCCACAGGACCTTTGCACTGGCTCCCCCTTTCATATGAACGCTTTTCCCCAGATACTTGCATGGCTCACATCCTGACCTCTTCCAACTCTTTCTTCAAATTCTCCTTCCAATAAGCCACTCCCAGACCACCCTACGTAAAACTAGTCAACTCCCTACTTTGCATCTCCAAGCCCCTCATTCCATTTTGTTTTCTCTAACCTTCTGCAGTAGATTTGCACTATTATTCCCAATGCTTCATCCTTCCCTGAACCCATACCCTTTGCCTGGTGACTCCAGGTGACTTTGCCCTTCCTTCCACTAGAAGCTGAGTATACTTCCTCATCCCATTGAGAGTGGGCTGAGCCACATGGCTTCCTTTGGCCTAGAGGATGCGAGTGGATATGATGCAATTAAGCACTTGAGAAGTGCTGTGTGCTTAGGCTTACCCTCCTGTGTTCATGCCTTTCCCAAGGAGAAGGACTTTCCTGGGGTACCTACTGGATCAAGGGTGATGACACACAAAGCAGACTGGAGTCATCGCTGTCCAAAGCAGTGCTGAGCCAAGCCCGACCACAAGCAGCCAAACCCAAGCGAAGCTCAGAGGCGTGAGTGAGAAATACAACTTATTGTCATGTGCCATTGAGATTCTGTGGCTGTCCATTAGCTCTGGCTGACCCGTGCCCTTCTGTACATTTTAATCATTTATTATACATTTTGTTTATCGTCTGCCTCTCATCACTAGAATGTAAATCTAATAGGTCAGAGATCTTGTCTGTTCACTGTTGTATTTGGATGCCTGGTGCATAGCAGGTGCTCCATAGAAATGTGTTTACCAAACACAGCAAAGGCTCAAGTCAGATTGTCAGTTACCCACCCTAAATTGGAGGGCTTTGTCCCAGTCCCGTTCACTAAGAGGATGGAAAGAAACCTGAACTAGAAAGAGGAGTGGGTACGGTGCATGCACAGAGGTCAGGGGTGGGCCTGTTGAAAGATTCATGCAATGCTTCAGAAGTGGCACAGCTCCCCTGCGACCCATAGCTGCTCAGCAGGAAAACAGCAACAGGAGCTGTAATGGGGGATGGATACTTTACTAGGGAGTTTGATTTCAACAGAGAACTTACTGGTTGAGCAATGCAGAGGCTCAAGAAGACTAATGAGGGGCTCTGAGTACCTGCCTCTCCCCCAGTAGATGGAGCCACACCTAAGGGCCTGTAGAGAGACCTGAGAAGAGACTGGGCCTCGGCAGAGGAGCCAGCAAACCCAACCTCTGATGGTCTGATGACGGTGCCATGTGTGTGCTATCGTGTTTCATCAGGTTTCAGCACAGAACCCTCTGGGGTGACTCTGCTGACATGCTGGTGACCTTCTGGTGGCCTTCTGCCCCAGAACTACAAGGACATCTGAAGTCTGCCTCTCTGCCATGTGTCTCTGAGCCCCTTTCTATCCCCTTTCCTCTTCCCATTGGTGAGGTTAGACCCACAAGGAGAAGGAGAAGGAGAAGGAGAAGGCAGATAGTTGGAAGGTCAAGCAAATCCCATTGGGTTGAAGAGAGCTGGGGATGAGGTTGAGAATTTATAAAAATCACTTGTATGGCTATTTCAACACCACTTAGTTATACAGTTCTTGCGAGTGTACTCTGTTGGGTCTAGACACTGCCCACACTGGGTTTTGGAGTTTTGCAACAACAACAAAACTATTGCATAAAGTTTCAAGCATCCTTTGAGAGGAAGTTTCTAGATTCTATTTCCTCCAAACAACTGCTGTTTTTTTCGCTCTTCTGTAGCAGAAGGGCCAGATCCATTACTCAACCTTCAAAGCCTGATATTTTCCACATGTGTAAACAGGCCTTCATGACTTCTTACTTTTACAGATAGGAAAGTTCAGCTATTAATTGAGGTTAATAACTTGTCAAAGGTGACACAGTGGTTTGGCATCAATCAGACTATCAGTTTCAGCTCATGGATTGTGAGAATCTAGGTTATCCTCTTGCCCACTTAACCACATTTCCACTTACCGCCCACTACAAAAGAATATAAATTGAGGGAATTTCACAGTGGAAGGCAGCTATATGCAGTCATGAATTTTCTGCCTGGGTTACTGAAGAAGCAACGTGTCTCACTACGCATCTGGTATGTTAAAATCATCTTCCCCAAGAAAATAAATCCCCTCCCTTGCAGCAACCTTGTCTTAACATTGACCCTATGTGTATTTTGTATTGTGTGATAGAAGAAATGCCTTCTGAAATATCCAAACTCACGGACTTGCACCTTGATCAGATCCAGGACCGCTCTTCTGCACAGCCTCCTGGGATGTCCTCTGATGGCCTTCCTGAGCACAGCCAGGCACATGCCCAGAGCTTCCTGTGTGTGCACTCATGTTTCAATGGCTGTATCCCTTCTCTACATGTCTTACTGCTCTAGTGAGTCTTGTCTAGGGTTCCCTTGCCATGGGCCCCCCGATGACACCTAGTCACCCCGAGCCCCTCCTGTAGGTCTATCCTCACACTTCTTTCCTCCAGCCCCGTTCCCTCTGCAATGGGGCAAGGTTCCTACCATTTTCCAGAACACAGGACAAAGCACTGGATGTGTCCAAAAGTTCTTTATTTGAGGAGCAGCATGAAGTTACACGAAGAAGGTATATCCGTATACTTCAGTTTGCCTGAAATGGACACTGATTTTTCTCATATTTGCCCCTGAGGACACATGAGCTGGGACATTGAATGAAGAAAGCCGGCTTCCATATGTGCTGCTTCTGCTCATTGGCAGCTCTACTTGTCTCGTTGTTCAACCAAGAGAAAGGTTCTGCTTGTCCTAAGGGTACAAGGGTTCTACCTCTAAAGCAGCTGTAATCTCAAACTGTAATCCTTTCCCAGATGAACTGGTGCCCAGAAACAAATCAAAAGATAAATTCAATAATAAATAAAGGATATTTCTTTTTTTGTTTGCTTCAAAAGCAAGGAATAGAGGTATTTCAACAATGACCTGCTAACACCAGTGCCAACCTGCTTGGGTTACATGATCTGGACTGAGGCCCTCCTCATGGAGTGGTGGCAGCCCAATGGTAGGAGCATGCAGCAGCCTGCCCCATGGGGTAGCCCTTGTCTACTGAACTGGTAAGCCCTGATCCACACTTGTGACAACACTCAAAGTCTTGGCTTCCCTGATGCGGGACACAGACAGTGTGCCACCTTTTAACCCAGAAGGACATACGCCTTTTGTCCTCCCCCAAACCTATGCTAACACTAAATCTTTTCCAGTCAATCCTCTTTCTCCAACATGAGAAAGCTCACACCACCTGTGACCATCTGCTGGACACTAAGCATGTCACCGACTGAGGATGTTCTCCACCCTCCTCCTCCTTCTGGAGGACAAAGAGCTCCACACAGGTTTCAAGGCAAGATTAACCACTAAGCTTTTGCCCAAATGTCAAATTAAATTTTGGTGAACACCCACCAGGCATGTGAAAGTATGGTGGGAGACAAGGGGGAATTTATACAAAAAATAGGAAACACAGACCCTTTCTTCAAGAGATCATAATCAAGCTTGAGAGATACTTGCTATTGAACTACAAAGAGAATCACACAGGATTGATTGAGAATATTTGAACATTTTCACAAAATAAAAAAAATCTTTGGCACACAACCTGTAGAAGAACCTACCTATCCAGTTTCTTCTGTAAGCCTCATCTGAATGCAATGAGGACAGTGGTTACAGACTTCCAAGGTGGTTTTCTTCATTACTTTGATTTGCTGATACATGTTATTTAAAGTTTAAAAGTAATCTAATCTTTAGCAGAATTAAAGGGTACTGATAATTATTTCATGTTTTTCTCAGGACAATTCTGTGAGGATTATGTTTAATGAGTCACATGGCACAATGAGAATATGAGGACAAGGTATGTTCCCCGTTACTGTGAATCTTTAAGTTACTAAACCACCTTGCAGAGGTGTCAGGAAAGGGAGATGGGGACAGACGTGCACAGTAACCACTGGGGAAGTGTGCAGGAATGAGGGCTGGCACTCATGTGTGCATGCACGTGCCCACACACCACCTTGCTAGGGCTGCCATAACAAAGTACTACAAACAGGGTAGTTTAAAACAATATGTAATTCTCATCTTGTGGTTCTGGAAAATCCATGCAACCACAGGGCTGCCACACTTCCCCTGAGGATGCTTCCTTGCTTCTTCCTAGCTTTTGGTGTTTCCAGTGATCCTTGGTGTTCCTTAGCTTGCAGACTTGCCTCTGCCATCACACTGTCTTCCCTCTGTGCTGGTCTGCTCAGAATCTTTTTTCCTTATAAGGACACAGTCACCCTGGATTAAGGGCCCACTGTACTCCAGGAGGACTACCTTACCTACATCTCAATTATGTCTTCAAAGATTCTACTTCCAAACGAGGTCATGCTCACAAGTACTGGAAGGGGGGGATTTAGGATTTCAATGTATCATTTAGGGAACATGATTGAACCCAAAGCTACATGGAAACTTACTTACACACAGAATTATACCTGGGATTTGGTTTTTAAGTACTTGTGCTGAATGGGACATGCCATTTAAATTTTCCATCTGACTTCTCGTTTTCTGATCTTAGATTTCCCAGGACAAGTAATATGTTCATTTCTAAGTTATAGAGGAGGGTATAACGAACTTTTACCATCATATAGGAAGAGGGATAATATAAATGATAGGAAAAGGAAGATTATTAATATTTTTCTAAGAGATTTGTATTTTGTTTATTTAATTCAAAACATAATTTGCTTCTAAGATATTCAGGTTTTAAATTCTAAAATATAATTTTTACTTTGTAAAGGATATCGCTGGGTCAACAGACCAAAGTGAAGAGCAGCTGGTAGCATAACTAGAAATGCTGCATCATTACATTTACTGAAGTAGATAACAGAACTGTCTTAATGCAAGAGAAAATAAATTACTAAACACTGTTTATCAGTAAAGGTCCATGATGTATACAACTTGCTCTCTAATAACATTTCAGAAAATCATGATGAATAAACAAATGTTTGTGCCTGTGTGTTGTGTGTGCTGTGTGTCTGTGTACATCTCTATGTGTTGTGTGCGTGTGTATTGTGTATCTGTGTGTTGTGTGTCTGTTCAGAGAGAAAAAGCAGACAGGAAGAAAGGTAAAATGTTAACAATAGGCAAACCTTGTTAGAGAGTATAAGGTTTTCCTTAATTTTTTTTTTTTTTGCATCTTTTCTGGAAATCTGAAATTATTTCCAAATAGGAAGATTAAAGTAAATTTTTAAATTCTATTAAAATAGATAAATATGATTAACAAACAATAGAATATATTGTCTGATTTTTAAACTGTGTTAGCCTATTTTGTGGGGAGGCCTTTGAAAAGGTGTCATAACCATAAGACAAATGAAAAGAATTAAACTTAGTTGACTCTCGTTATCAAGGTGACTATGAAGACTATATTCATGTAACTTGGAAAGTTCAAAGTACTACCTGAAGAGAAAGTATTCTTTAAGTTACAAAACCAGTATTGGGTATACCTCATCCCATCTCAACAATCCTCATGGGAGGAAGAGAAAACAGAGGTGACTCAGAAGTTCCAGGTGCCAAAGACACACAAAGCTGATGAAGGGTTAGGTAACTGATCACAAGGGAAGGTGGTGAGACAAACTCTGGGCTCATGTTTGCGGCGATGATGAATCTAAAGTACACCACCAAGGAGTCAGATAGAAATGTAAGAATAGAACTTGAGGGAGGAATTGGGTCGAGATATATAGATTTTGCAATCACTGGTGCCATCTGTGCTGCTCTGGGAATAAAGTGACAAAAACCAGACCAGATACCCCGGTTGCTTATCAACTCATGGCCCTGAGTAGCAAAGTTTCTTCTTAAGGAAAATGTTTACTCTTCAGATTTAACATTATTTAAATGCAATAGTCATGTTATTTATTTAGCAAGTTTTGAAATTGAAAACATAGGTCATTCTACACTGATACTATATACATTTTTGCCTTCATAAATGCACTTAGGGCATCATTCACACTGAAAAAATATGAAGACGTGAAATATATATATAATCAGTAGAACACAGGAATATAGGTGGATGAAGGTCACCAGCTGAGATTCCACATTTCAATATGTTAAACTTCAAATAATTAAACAGTTGATCAAAATGAAGGAGACTGTTTTATTAAAAACGTTTAACTATTAAAAACAATAACAATAAACTTAAGAACTATGTTTAATAAAACTTAATAATAATAAAATATGTATATACACATTGTTATGGGCTGAATTATCTTCCCCCAAATACATAGGGTGAAGTCCTGACTGCCCCCCTGACCCAAATCTCAGCAGGTGACTGTATTTGGAAGCAGAGCCTTTAAGGAGGTAATTAAGGTCAAATGAGTTTAGATGCATAGGGACCTAATGCAATCTGCCTGGTGTCCTTAGAAGAGGAGGAAATTAGGACATAGACACACACAGCGGGAAGACCGCGTGAGGACACAGGGTGAAGGCGGCTGCCTACAGGCCAAGGAGAAAGAGCTCAGAGGAAGACAACACTGCAACATCTTGATCTTGGACTTCTAGCCTCCAGACCTAGGGGAAATACATTTCTGTTGTTTAAGCCGCTCAATCAGGTATTTCATTCAGCGGCCCTAGCAGACTAATTAATATGGATATGTATTTAATTTTTGTCTAAGAGTTAAAAACAGCTCTTGAATGGATTATGAGAGACTGCAATTCTAGACTCACAATAAAGTAAGTTCAGAGGTAAGGGGAGGTGTCAGACAGTGTCTGACATGTTATTATTTACATACATGTATTTTTTTTTTCAGAAATAGAAAGTGTTATACATTTATTGGGAAGCAGACCTTCCCAGCTGCTAATTGGGTAGGAAAAAATTACCACCCGTGTAACAGTTATTCACATTAAGTTGCATATGTTAAGGGGCCCCTGGGTGGCTCAGTAAGTTAAGTTTGCCTTGGGCTCAGATCAGGATCCCAGAGTCCTGGGATGGAGCCAAATGCCAGGCTCCCTGCTCTGCGGGGAGTCTGCTTTTCCTTCTGCCTCTCCCCCTGCTTGTGTGCTTTCTCTGTCTCAGTCACATAAATAACTAAAATCTTAAAATTTCTTAAAAAATTAAAACAACATAAGAGAGTACTACACACTTACTAAAGGTGCTAAAATTACGAAGACTGACAATACCAAGAGTGGACAAAACTGTGGAGAAGCTAAAACTCTCAACTACTGCTGTGGGGATTTGAAATGGTGCAACTGCTTTACAGTCTTCTAAAATAGCTTCTTGAAAACGGTGCTACCATGCAGTGCGTGGGGCATGTCTGCCCTTCCGTCTCCACCCAAGAGAAGTGGAGGCATGTGTTCACAACATCTACAATGTTCATAGTAGCCTTGTTTATAACAGCCAAAGATGGTTAAAGAATTAAGACTTAACCTGAACAAAACATAAAGCCGAAGGACCATTTTAGGCAGAAAGTACCAAAATCAGTTTTATTTCATAGGATGAGCAGTCAGATGTGGAGAGTGGACCCACGCAGATGAGAGATGGGTAGGAGGGAGACTAGATGCATAATCTTTGTGGATGGATTAGATCTTAATTTACATGGAGACAGTTTCATAATATGATTTTTCCCCCTAAAGGACATGCTCGGCTACAAGTGGAAACAGTGGAAGGGATATGAAATTTTCATTATGATTTTGAATCCGAAATGTGTCAATCTCTTGTCTCAGGCTCCTTATCTATTAAACAAGAATAATGTCCCCAGCTGCATAGCGTTTTGGAAAGGAAGCAGGATAATCCATGGAAAGCTTCTAGCAGATTGTCTGGCACATAGATGGTACCCATGGCTGCAGAGTTTCCTTCTCCTTCTCTTCTACCTCTCTTATTGAAGAGGAAAAAAAATACCCATGAGACCTGCTATAATCTGCAGAGTAAATTCCTACAGTCATGCAGAAAATGCATTTGAAGACCACAGTGGATATTTTTTCTTTGCCCCCATAGCCCTCACTGCATCATAATGATGCTCTGCCCTTCTAGGAGTGCTCTGTGGCCCAGGAAGTCAAATGTTCAGGACTTGAGCCTCCCCTGTTCTCTGGATGCCAGCTATCTCCTAGCTTTGACCATATTTTCTGAAAGTGGCTTCATCCCTCCATAACTGTAGGTCCTGCTGGCCATCCTCTCCCCCTCCACCCCCTCACAGAGCTTTGGCAATGCTAATTACTCCTCTGTTCCTTCTAGACCCCAGAGGGGAGGGAACTGCCATCCCTGGGTGTCTCCCCCTTTCTGCCCACACCTTTGCAATTGGATTTATTCATTAAGCTATCTTCAGTTATCTGCATTGATTCTGTTTCCTGCTCAGGCCTGAATTAAGAATCTCAAACAGATAAAATGGACAGTGAGCAAATATATCCCACTAGAAGAGATTCCTTTTATCTCATGCTTAGAAACTTGCTGACAGAAAGTGAGAGCCAACATTTAAGGAGCATTAACTGGCCGTCTTCAGGGGCAATGAGCAAGGCTGGCTCCTCTTATTACAATCATTATACTATGAATGAATGAATACAGTGCTGTTTTCCATCCCTGTTAAAGCCTCTTTTCACAAAGACCCAGAGTGAGCATTCATACCCAGATAAATATAACTGTGCTACTAGTGGCATTCCTCTCAGAAGGCAAGTGTGCTACGACCTAACAGGTTTCTGAAAAACACACACTGTGTCTTACCGAAGACTGACATCACGTTGGGGTCTACAGGGCACTTTTGTGAAAATGAAAAGATCTTACCAGGGCATGAAGTTTAGTGAGCAGAGTTTGAGCTGGGTTCCAGCCCCAATTTATCTTCAAAGCCAGGACTTGCATAACTGCAAGTGGCAGCCCAAACTCCATGTGATTCTAGAACAGTCACACTGACTGGACACCAATTTTCATATGTATAAAGGGAATAATAATATATAGTTTCTACCCAGCTTTATACAACTGGAGGTATTATACTCTGAACTAAAAGTACTATATATTTATCTAATAATGTCAATTTGTATCTCCTATACAAAGAAAGGAGGACCAATCACAGGTTATTTAGCAGATGACTTTACTTCCTGGGATTAAATTACCAGCTCTTTGTATCCAATTAATTATTCAGTCCACTTCCAAAACCTCATTATCAGAATTCCACTTTTGGCCAAGATAGATCAACAAACACTGGATTTATCTTCCTGCTTAAAACAACCTGATAATCTGGACAAAATATTGGAAATCATGGTTTTCAATACACTGGACATCAGGGAATGGAGGACAGTGTTTCACCAGAGGCAGGAAACAAATGAGCTAAGTCCTAGGTCTGTCTCAGCTTCCTGTTGTAAGGGAGTTTCCAGGCCTTGTAACAGAGCAGGAGAAGCAAGGAAAGCCCAATAGATTTGCAGAGTCAGAGAGACAAATGTGGGCCTTTTGGAGAGACAGGCAGCAAGAGTTTTGGGGGCTGGAAAGGGGAGGAGAGGCTGTACATCATACAACTGCTAGGGGCCTTCCCCTTAAGCATCCAGCTGCTTCTCTAAACATAAAACTGTGCAGCCATTTGGGAAGATGGCTTGGTAGTTTCTTAAACACATTCCTAATACGAGATCTGGCCATTCCTCTCCAAAACATCTAACTGATAGAAAGAAAGCATATGTTCACGCAGAAGCTTGTATGTGAAAATTCATAGCAGCCTTATTTGTAATAGCCCAAGACTGGAGACAACCAAATGTCATTCAGCTGGGGAATGGATAAACAAACTGTGGTATATCCATTCAATGCTTTACTCCTTACTGATAAAGAGGAATAGCAATCGCTGATATGTGTAACAATGTGGATGAATCTCAGAATAATTACACTGAGTGAAAGAAGCCAAACAAAGCTTATACCGTAAGATTCCACTTGTAAAAGATTCTAAAAAATCGAAATGATCTACTGTAGCACAGAGGTGGTCAGTAGTTTACCAGGGGGTAGAAATTGGGAATGGAGAGGGGTGGGAGGGAGAAGTTATGGAGAAACACAAGTAGTGTTTTGGGGATGATGGAGATGCTGACTGTGCTGGTGGTTTTATAGGTGTGTACATGTGTCCTAACTAATCAAACCACACGCTTTCATCATGTGTGTGTTACTGTATGTCGATTTTGCCTCAAGGAAAAATTTAATGGGCAGAAAAGAGAATTCAGGATGAAATGCTTTCTTCAACAAGAGACTTATTCAGACATGACTACCTTCCCATAATCTAGTCAGAGGGAGGCAGCAGCTAGAATCTGTTCGCACATGACTGCTTTCTTAGTCTCATTGCTGTTATAGAACAATACATAAAAGAATTGTCACCATGCTTCATTTGAAAGCATGCTCCATTGAAGATGTGCCGAATGACAACAGGGTTTTTCACAAAGAAAATGGAGTTGTGATAATCTGGTAGATGCCTTGATTCCTGTCCTCCCAAATGGGACACACAGATCAGTTCTCCCTGCAAAAAGAAACTAAGGAAATAAGGTAAGGTCTTGCTTTGGGCTTTAATTATTTTATATGTAAATACACACACATATCACATACCACATACAGATGTATGAGTATGTGTGTATATATGTGTATATATGTGTGTATGTGTGTGTGTATGGTTGTTCTCTTTGCTATTATAATTTCTGCTTTCATTTTCCCAGGGAGAGATGCTGGGCCATAAGATTTGATCAATTCCACTTTTTGGAAATGTGTTTCCCAGGGAACTGGAAGATAATTAATCTGGAATCACATTAAAAAACCCTCCTGACACCCTACCACTACTACTTCTGAAGGAAATAAATAGAAGGATAAATCAATCAATGTGTTTTGTTTATTCATGGACTTCAAATAAATTCTGGGCACCAATACTGCTCAATATGAAGAGGCTCTAAGTGGGGTAGTCTTGAGTCTCACTGCAAGAGCTAAGTAGCCCCTACCATTGATGGAATAAGCAGGCCAATGTGTGCTTCCCAAAGTCCAGGAACAGGGTTTGAGATCTGGTATATGATTTTCAACAGTGCATAGTGATAAAGCCAATTTATTCTAATTAAAAGAAACTTCTTTATTTGGAGATTATATATTTCCTATTTGTCATGTTAAAATGTCTTCATTTTAGATTATATTGAGACTAGACACTTTGTTTTCATGTTTTTAAATATCTTCATCTGTAAAATAAAATATTGCAATTCTATATCACTCTATGGCTTTCTCTTCTTTTCTTTTTAAAAATTATTAATTGGTTAATAAAAGTCCCAAGTCCTCGCTTTGTTGAGAATTTTCAGGACATATAAAAATTTTATGAACATTTTGATTTTGATTTATATAGGCTTAATTATAACAAAAACAAAGAAGTTTAGATACAATCACACATGGTCACAAGTGACAATGCTGTATCTACGTGGTAAGAAATCTCATCTTTGGGGCATCTGGGTGGCTCAGTGGTTGAGCATCTGTCTTTGGCTCAGGTCATGATCCCAGGATCCTGGGATTGAGTCCCCTATTGGGTTCCCCACAGGGAGCTTGCTTCTCCCTCTGTCTGTGTCTCTGCCTCTCTCTGTATCTCTCATGAATAAATAAATAAAATCTTAAAAAAAAAAAAGAAATCTCATCTTTAACTTCCTCAATGCAATATCTCTAGAAATAGCTGTACTCACCAAGCTTTTAGAAAAAAAAAAACAACAACAACAAAAACAAAAACAAACAAAACACCACCACCAACAACAACAAAAAAACAGACAAGGAATCAAGCAAATCAGTTCACACTGTTGCTCTAAGGAGAATACTGAATAGCTGGTAGTGTGAAGCTCTATTGATAAGCTAAGGAATATTCCTTTGAAAGCCTCCTGGAGAAGGGGTCGTGTAAATAGGGTCCAGCACTGGTGACAATGGTTAAGCGTAGACCATAACACAGACATACACTTTCATTAGTGTGATGGCATATGACGATCAGTATGGATGAACTTAACTGGACCCAACAGGATGAGAAAGGGAAGTGGACAATTGTCCAGTGGTGTTCCTGAACCCTCCTGAGAGACCAGGTCTGGGTTACCATAAAGAAAGGATGTGTAGGGATCCCTGGGTGGTGCAGCGGTTTAGCGCCTGCCTTTGGCCCAGGGCGCGATCCTGGAGATCCGGGATCGAATCCCACGTCGGGCTCCCGGTGCATGGAGCCTGCTTCTCCCTCTGCCTGTGTCTCTGCCTCTCTCTCTCTCACTGTGTGACTATCATAAATAAATAAAAATTAAAAAAAAAAAAAGAAAGGATATGTAAATGGAAGCCTAGGGATCTTATTTTGATGAGAAGGTCCCTGTGAGGCTTAGGTCATTGAAAGTACACTACTGGGGTCATGCTGACAAAAATCAAGCAAAGTGGGAAAGACTGGGTATCCTATTTATTCTGAAGCTGAATTTAACACATGAGATAGTTAACTGACAGAGAGGAAAACCATTTTCAGACAAGGCACTAAAACTGCAGCAATGGGATGGTATTTCCCTCAAATAATGAGGAGGCAAAAGCAGGGGCTTAGAACTGAGTATGCTTGTTTCTGCACATTCAGTGGAGTCGCAGACGACTGGAGAAGATCAGTCATGATGAGGGTGCTATGCTGGGTGAGCTCCTGTACTTCTAAAGGCAGGAACTGAATCAATGAAAGTGAGGCATACAGGTTACATGGTCTTGCCTTACCCGCTGGTTGGGCATGGAGACAGTGCACAGCATCTACTCCATAGATAGCTTCAGAACCCTCAATTTACTGGGGTTATGTTCCTGAAAATGTATATTTCATTCAAATATCAGAGTCTAAAGTAGATGCCAAGCAAACAGTATCATAGATGGAGATTTCATTTTTCATACAGCCCTTGATTATCTACTCATACCATAAAAAATAAAGACAGTGTTGGAAGAGAAATATAATGCACTCGACAAATAACAGCAAATAAATGCATAAAGGGAATGAGACAGATTTATGTTAAAGCCACTTATAAATATTTCTTGTATACTAATAGGTATTGCCCCTGATAAAACTCCCAAGTTAAATATTAATAATATTAACATTGATAATATTAATTATAAATAAAATAAATTCAATTTTATAAAAATACCTAAAATACATATATATACATATATACATATATATGTATATATGTATATGTGTGTGTGTGTATATATATATATATATATGTAAATACCTGCTCAGCTTATAATAAGAGAAATTCAACTCCACTCTGAAAATGTTGGTATTACAGAGCTTTGAAAATGCATTTGTTCTGAACTTATATGCCACCTTTCTGAGATTAAGGCACATTATACTTTAAAATGAATTCCAAAGAAAAGATAGATAAATTTATTTTATTTACCACTGAAATTCAATCACCAAGCTCATATACAAACATATGGCATGTGAGCAGAAAATATTTTTCAAATACAAAACGTAAATGATTTATCAAAAATTATCAATGTAAAGAGTAAAAAATCCTATTATGCAGCCACAGGAAAAGAACGATGACATAAATAGAGCTTTCCCAGTAAATACTGAAAACTACTGGACCTTCTTAATAGCAACTAAAACTTATTAAACAATAAGATAATATTTTGGCTATCAAATTTACAAGTCTTTGTATTCAATGGTGATTAGTTTTGGCAAAATGGGCTTATACCACTGGTGGGAGTGTTAACAAGTGAAATCATTAGAAGGACAAATGAGAATTATGGTTGGTATCACAAGTTCTTTTTTTTTTTTGTCTGAAGATTTATTTATATATTGTAAAGACAGAGAGAGAGCATGAGCAGGAGGGGCAGTGGGAGAGGGAGAGAGGAGAGGGAGAGGGAGAGAGAATCTCAAGAAGACTCCATGCCAAGCATGGAGCCTGACGCAGGGCTCAATCTGTCAACCCTGAGATCACGACCTGAGCTGAAACCAAGTGTTGGATGCTCAACCGACTGTGCCACCTAGCTGCCCCTGTATCACAAGTTTTAAATTGTAACTTTGAGCACAACATCTCTACTTTTAGCAATCTCTCCTGTAACAATGATTGGGATCAGGACAAAGATTGCCTACAAAGATGTTCATTGAAGCATTACTTAAAATAATTCTTAAAATTGCAAATAACTTAAATTTCCAAGATTTGAAAGTGATTAAATACAACACAGTATTTGTATTTTAAATAAAATATACCACAGAAAAAAATGAAAACAAACCTTTTGAGATGGAAATAAGAAAATTCTCATAACATGTTGCTCCGTATTATTACAGAAAAATTAAAAAAATATAATAAAATCAAAATCAAAATACTAAACTATAGGACATAATTCTATCTTGCTAATCTAACCATACATAAACACAGACACATACACATTTGTGCTGAAAAAAATGGACCAACAAAGCCTCCAAAATACTAATAGCAGTGGATGGATAGTGGGTATGGAGATGATATATCTTCATTTTTTTAAATTTTAAAGAGAAAATATATTCTTATAAAAGTTTAAATAATTACAGATTATATAAAGCAAAACTCCCTAATTATCACAATCCCCACTAATCTACTCACCTCTCCACACCCTCCACCAACATACCCACTGGCATTATTAGTCTGAGATGCAGACTACTCTTTAGTCTCCATCCCCTACTCCCTCCTCCCCCCACCCACCTCCATACTGGTGACCGTCAGTCTATTTTCTGCACTTAGGAATCTGTTTCTTGGATTCTCTCTCTCTCTCTTTCTCTCTCTCTTTTCCCCTTTGCTCTTTAGCTTTGTTTCTTAAATTCCACAGATGAGTGGAGATGATATGGTATTTGTCTTTCTCTGACTGACTTACTTCACTTACTCTCTAGCGCCATTCATGTTATTGCAAATGCCAGGATTCATTCTTTTTTATGGCTGAATGATATTCCATTCAGCCACATCTTCCTGATCCATCCATCAGTTGAGGGACACTTAGGCTGCTTCCTTAATTTGGCTATTATAAATATTGTAAATAATGCTGCAATAAACATAGAGGTGCATGTATTCCTCTGAATTAGTATGTTTGCATTTTTTGGGGTAAATACCCAGTACTACGATTATTGGATCATAGGGTAGTTCTATTTTTAACTTTCTGAGGAATCTCCATACTGTTTTTCAGAGTGGTTGTACCAGTTTGCATCTCCACCAACAGTGTGTGAGGGTTTCTGTTCTCCACATCCTCACCAACATCTGTTGTTTCTTGTGTAAAACATTTATGCTTTACCCAGGATTTTCACTGTTTCAAATAATGTTGCATTGAACAGCTTAGTGTATTTCTGTCTGAACTCTTTCTTTAGAAAACATACATGGAAGTATAATTTTTGGGAAAAAGAAATTGTCTGTTTACTTTCACAGATGCTATCAAATCGTCCTCCTAACTGGCCCTCCTACTTCACACCCCCAAAAACTGTACATGAGAGAACCGAAATCCCTATAGCTTTGACTGAACATTTTTTTGCCTCATTTTTATCAATTGAGAATTCTTATTTTGACCTGCTTTTAAAACGTATTAGTGAGTTCACTTTTAAAGTTGTTTGGTCATTTATATTTCTACTGTGAGTTGCCGATTTATATCTTGAGCTAAGATTATTCGCTGTTCCCTAATATTTATTCTTTCTCCCTTTGTAATAGGATACATGGCTAGACAGGATGAAGACTACATTTCTCAGCCTCTTTTAAATGTAGGTATAGTCATGTACCTTAATACTGCCCAATGGGATATAAGAACAAAGGGGGAGCTTGCCACTTCCAGGGAGTGTTTTCAAAGGAAAAGTGCATGTCCTTTCTCAGTTGGAATTTGAATAAGACATTCAGCATTCATCTTGAACCATGAGTAAAAGACCCATATTATGGATGTTGAAAGAACAAAGTAGAGGGGTTTCAATCCATGATAATGATTAAAAAAAAAAAAAAAAAACACCTTACCAGTCCTGGACCATTTAATTCTGGACACTGTTTAAATGAGAATTAAATGTTTGTCCATTTAAGCCGTTTTTATCATGGACCTCCTATCACCTGCAATTTAACCTTAATCTTAATTGATAAAATACCTTTCCCCAATTTTTCTTTTTTTCTTATTGATGTGAAGTTCTTTATAAAATATGGATAGAATATCCTCTGTCTGCCAACAGAAAATCATGAAACAAATTACATAAATCCTTTTATTCATCCATTCATACATCAGTTTAATAATTCATTACATTGCAACTTTTACCCAAATCCTTTTATTCATCCATTCATACATCAGTTTAATAATTCATTACATTGCAACTTTTACCCAACTTTTACCTTTTACCCATAAACTTTTTATGCTTGGGGATGTGTGAGGGGAAGGTGCATTGTCGACACCATGAGGAATCCCAATAATAACAATAAAAAGTTTCCCAAACCTGTCTATATGTATATGAGATATAGGTATTAGAGTTATCCAAGGAGATGAAGATATTTTTCTTATTTTCCATAAAGAAAAATAAAAAACCTCCCTAACTTCTAGCTTTTATTGGCTAAAAGGATAGTCTTACAGCTTTGGAAAATCATCTCAAAATCACAATCCTAATTTTGACCCTCAGGGTACTGCATTAAAGCTCCATTTGGTAAACCACATGTTATTCCTGCAGGTATACATTGATGAATACACTCTATTTATATACAAATCTAGTATGCTCCTTAAGCAGATTTTCTGTTCAGCTGTAGAAGCTGAAGCTTTGAGGTTCTTTCCTTGCATGGGCCTCTTCATGGCTCTAGTGGGGATCTAGCAATGTGCCTATGTGGACAGGTATTTCTGGAAATTTGAAAAGACATTTTAATAGTAGTTGGTTGGGACAGGTGTATCTTTCCACTTCAGTGTCCCTCTTTGATAGAATTCTAGGTAGCATTCTCCTGGACTATGTGACATTAAAGTTGTACTGGGCATTTGGGGTATCTAACTCAGGGGAATTTGAGCTAAATATACATTTTGCCTGCCATTTAGATATATGTATGGAGTTTACAGTTAGCTCTGTAATGAATTAAGTTAGTTCCAGGTATTTTGGCACAGAAACACCTTCTAGGATCCTCCCTAGCACTGAGTTTGTTGGCACGTTCACCCAATGCCATGGCTGATGGTCAGGATCAGGGTTATGATACGACATCCAGCACCAGCATCAGAAGTATGTGTGAAGAAACACACAAGGCTTGAAATGTAAGGATCCAGAAGCTCATCTGTGGATATTTCTTATACTCACCAGATGTGCAGAATGATAAGCAGAAGATTGATTCCCATCCATACCTTGTCCAAGGCAATTTACACAATCATAAACACAATGTGAGCACTTTTATTTTTTAAAGAAAATAACTTGAAATAGAATTTAGTAGTATTCCTGTGCTTGAGAAACAGAAATCTACAGCAATTCTACAGTGTCAAGTGAAGTTATGTGTTGAGGTACTCTCATATACTGGATCATATCTTACTCTATCTGACATCTTAACCAGAAGAAATCTGGACTTCAGATGAAGTAGCACACAAATTGCCACAGCTTAGCAAAATGTCTGAAGAAGCAAGTACTCTATTCCAATGACCAAATTCCTGTACTGTTGGTCAATAAAGAACTATATGTAGCAATGAACAGACCTTTTGATTTTCTGATAATTAATGAAGAGGAATAATCACAGGGTCATATTGGAAAAAGATTTAAGTGTTTTGCTGATTTGACATGATACACTAATATTGACAAAAACAACATCGAACTCATAATATGCAAATGTTAGCAGCACACCGAAATTCATTGAGGAGTTTGGTCAATTTATTGAGTATTTAAGAGTAGCATTATGCCGGGACAATTGAAATGCATTGAAGTCTTACAGACCTTATGTAAAAGAAAATTACTAGAGGTTTCCTCGAATTTAAAAACAAGCCTAAAATTGTTTAAAATATTCCAAAAAGAAGTTGTGAAGCTGCTAGTTACTTCCCATACCACCAATAAAAAGGCAAATTTTAAGCAATCATGCTTAGAGAAAGACTAAGATGGCACTTGAAAAAAAAATCCCTACCATCTGAAAAGACTATCAAAGGCTATGCTACCAAAAAGTGTGGGAATACTTTTTGCTACCAAAAAGTATCACAGGGGAATGTCAGGTGGTTGGTTAATCAATACATATAGTATGCTATTCATCTAGAAGTGTGATTTTCATGGTATCTTTTGGCTTTTTAAAATCTGTAATCTGTTGTGATTTGTTTTCTCATTCTCAATCATACTAATAATTTTGCATTCTTTTTCTTAAAAAGGAACCTTCCCCAAAAATGGTGTAGTCTTAGATCCCACAGAATCTGAATCTGTCTCTGCCTCTCTGCTGAAGATCTTCTCAGGTCTTCCTTCACTGGCCACCAACCACATGTTCCCCAAACACATCTGGACTCGACTGCTCTCACTACCAGGGCCACTTTGCAGAGAGTGCCCTTGTCAAACTCTGACACTTAACTTTAATCCAATGTAAAGTCTCAGCTTTACGTGGCTCTCAGCCCTACATGAGGAGTCCTTTCAGCAAGGAGCTTCTCCCAGAGTGAATGAAATGTTATAGCTTCCCAGGCACTGGATTTTGCAGAGCAATCAGGTGATGAAAAGTGCAAGGGTGTCAGCATGGCACGGGGCACACTTTGAGCAAAGGCGATGGCTAAGCAGCTGAATTTCCCCTCCTCTCTGCTTTATGAGGGATGTCCAAGGTGCGGGGGTAGGGGGGGATTTCTTCCTTGCAAATTTCCCTCCAAAATCCTCTGTGCCATACAAACATACCTGTTAAGAGACCAGCGGGGTCTCTTGCACTCCTGTGAAGTTGTAGCACACACAAATGTACTGGTACTGGATAGCTTAGCACCTTCCCTTCCTTAGTTGCCCTTTATTCTCTACCCTAGCCATCCTGAGCTTTCACTTCCAAAATACAGGAATGAATTATTGCCTCCGGCTCTGCTCTGTAGAAGACTCTGGCAAGGTGGGGAGGGGGAAGCTCTGGCAGCTACCCCGTAGGAAGCACTCATTACTGTCAGCTCTTGTCATTACTGGGATTATCCATATCAAAACAGGGGAGTGTCAGATGACCTCTTGTTACATACTGAAATCCAACATGAGGAATAAAAACAATGAGTGAAATTCAATTCAAAGGTAGAAAAAAAAATCACACTTAAGATCGATTTTAAAAGAATATCGTATTAAATTTTTAACTTGGAGAATGAAACTATAAAAACAGACTGCATTTTTAAGGCCAAGGGTGGGTTAGCTGTGATAGATGGACAACGTGTGCATACATGTACACAGACAGACACACACATACCACAAGAGCAGCAAAAATAAAGCATTTCTGTTCATCCTTGCAGAAAACCTATTACTGTACCAATGCAAAAGTGAAGGCTCCTAACAATTCAATTTGTGTACGTCTGCAGCCGTGTTTGGTTCACTATCATTTTTCTCCCGTGAAAAGCGGTGGCCACTCTTGTCTCAGAAGCAGGACGCGTTTGCCTGTTCCACCCGGTCAGCTCTAGACAGATGGCCACAACACACATTTTCAAATCATGCCAAAACAAAGATTGAATCTGGCAGAAGCCTTAACCCATAACTTCCTTTCCCAAAGACGCTAAATACATTTGCTTGGTAGCCTTCCTGACAGCGTCAATTAAACCCAGGAGCACATAGGAACAGACACGCTGAGCCAAGTTTTAGAGGAGGAAATAATGCAAAAATGCATGATTGAAATAGGCCTCACCAAACAAGAAGACTTATGTTTCTCTCTCTTGTGGAAATATAAATCCTACAGAGTGTGTAATTTTGATTTGCATTTGGAGTGTAGGAATATAATTCAACAAGATGGTGCAGTACTGCTTCCAGGTGGGTGCCACAGGAGTGCTCTTCATGAGGAGAGTGAGTTGTGGGTGCGCAATACGCTTGGAAGGCTACCACGTTTATAAAAGAAGCCATGGAACTCTGTCTGCCTAATTCCCACATGTTCCATGGCCACATATTCATTCCACAATGAACACATCTTTCCATGTCTACAACAATACTTAACTCCCCAGATGTTCTCACATCACAGTGAGGACCCATCATCAAAGGGGTGTGGCTAATCTGAGGAGCGTGCAGATGGTGTCCTTCTCAAATGGCACTTTTCTCTCCTGTCACAGATACTCCAAGGAACTGGGCTTCTCCAATTGGTGTGTGTGTGTGTGTGTGTGTGTGTGTGTGTGTGTGTGTGTTTAAGATCTTTATTTATTTATTCATGAAAGACATAGAGAGAGAGGCAGAGACATAGGCAGAGGGAGAAGCAGGCTCCCTATGGGGAGCCCAATGCGGGACTCAATCTCAGGACCCTGGGATCATGACCTGAGCCAAAGGCAGATGCTCAATTGCTGAACCACTCAGGTACCCCTCCAATTGGTGTTTTAAGGCAATCACTGGAAGAGTCTAGAAAGGCATGTTTTTTAGACCCTGAGCAAATTATCAGGGCACATGTGTATTCAGAGAAAAAGCATGTCTGTAGAACTGTGTCATTGAATTTTTGAAAATTATAGTCAATTTGGACTAGAAATTAGGGCTCTGTCTTGGATTCACCTCAGTGCATTAGCCATGTTAAATGGTAGCTCATTTGTTCAAATCAGTAAAGGACAACAGAATTCTATTTCTGACCAAGTGTGTTTAATGATTATTTACCAGGTTTATTGATCACCAGCAAGTTTATTCACTTCCTTGTCCTTTTCTAGAATGCCATTGCTTAGCTTATGTGAAATTGTGCTATAGTTTTGTCCCCATGAGACGTCCCCATGTGACAAAGGGACAAGCTTGAGACCATCAGGAATAAAGAAATCACCTCTTACTGTGTGTCTTGAGAGGGACGATCTGCACAAATAAGACTTTTTTCCAGTCAAATCTTGTTTACCATGGACCTCTGAGTAGAAAAATACTGTGAGTACAAGAACACTATCAGACACTGTTCTCCTCTCCGGAAACAATTTAAAATTAAGTCAGGTTGTGACTTGACAAAGCTCACTAAGAATGATTCAGTGTCAGATTTTCTTAATTTTCTGTCATTTTTCAGAAGATGAAGGATCCTACCATAAGGAGTATTTAGGCATCCAAACATTTTTTTTTAAACTTAGTTTCTCTCAATCATATTGCTAAGCATGCACTTTTTTTTTTCTAATTTTATTTATGATAGGCATACAGAGAGAGAGAGAGGCAGAGACATAGGCAGAGGGAGAAGCAGGCTCCATGCACCAGGAGCCCGACGTGGGATTCGATCCCGGGTCTCCAGGATCGCGCCCTGGGCCAAAGGCAGGCGCCAAACCGCTACACCACCCAGGGATCCCGCATCCAAACATTTTTAACCTTAGTTATTTTAGAGTCAATCTTTGATGTGACTCCCTGTTCCCGAGAGTACCCCAAGCACAGTTGTGTGGTCCAGGGGCCTTGAGATGAGCATTGATGGATGGGAAGTCCACCCGGGCCCTTGGGAGTGGCCAAGCAGGTGCCTCTGTCCGAGGGCCCCCTGGCCCCACTCCGCTATGCCTCTGTGTAAGGGGCCGATCGCTGAGCTGTCCTGCCTCCTCTGCTCAGTTGTCCCTCTCCTCCTTCTAATTGCCACATGCTCTACCCTGTACCCTCTATGTCTAACCTGGGGCTGCTGCTGACTCTGGTTGGCTGGGAGCAGGCCCCGGGAAAGCATGCAGAACAGTTACAGCATCATAAGGAGCCAGGCACCCCAAGTGGAAGCTCTTTCACATGCGGGAGCTCACTGGCTTACCCGATTCTGCAGGGTCCTCCTCGGGGGCAAACTGCAAAGGTGGCGCTGATTCTTATGACAGTTTCGTTTTCCCTCAGAGACATTTTCACAAGGCAAGTCTTTTGGCAGCTTTCACTTATCTTTAGGCTCTCTGTGTTCCCAGCAGTCTGACAATCAGACAAGTGGGCTTTATCCCAGAACTAACCAGAATTGGAGCTGACTTCCTGAGCTTGCTTTGGCCAAAAGGGCCCTGCTGGTCACGCTCTCTGCTTCCGGGGGGGATCCTGGGGCCCTGAAAGCCATTCTCAGGACTGCATCCTCTGGGCAGACCCCGGCACGGGCTCCTGAGCACACGAAGCTTTGCAGTCAGGCCTGGAGCCTGGTGATCCTGTCTGGGGGAATCATCAAAGCTTCCAGGGCCTGGTTGTTGGGGCGCCAATTCCCTAGCCCTTCACCCACTTAGCATTAAATGCCAATGCATGCTGATCCAAGGGCCCAGGATGGGAAGGGCTTACAGAACAAGTTTAACCCCCAGATGTGCACAGGGCTGATGGTAACTCTTGATATCTTTGCCTGTTCAGAAGCTTGAGAATGTGTTGGTGTCCTGCTGTGGTTAGATTAGCTACTCTGTCCCTACCACCACATTCTCACTCACTTCTCACTGTGATCTGACAGGTTATACTTTGTCATCCCAGTTTTTCAGGTTTTTTTTTTTTTTTTTTTTTTAGGGAGAGGTAAGTCAGTCTCCATGAGGCAAAATGAATTTGTCCCAAAATCATGCTCCCTAGTTAAAAAATGCTAGGATTTGTCCTTAGGCTTTCCTGGAACCTCTGCCCTGCCCCCTGGCCTGGCGCTGGCCCCTGTATTACTCATGGCAAAGTTTCCCTGGGACACTGTCACTTGATGCAAGGCATCTCAGTCTTAAATGTCTCTTGGCTGCTTGAAGATCAAATACAAATTTCTTAGTGTGAGGTTTCTTAGCTCTGTCTACGTCTCCTAATGGCAGTCAGCTCATGAAGGAGAACAAGGAAAAGCAGCCTGTCTGATTCCTGACACAAGGTGGCCAAAACCTCCCTTTTCTGTGACTCAGTGTCCTGACCATGGCTTATCAGACCCAAGGTATGCATGGGCCCTGGGAGCAGACACAGGCAGGACAGTTGTCCAGGGTCTGGTTCATCTCATTTGTACCCAGCTCCCTTTTGATCAATAGCACACATGGCTCCTGAGTATGGAAATATGGTCCAAAGAAAGAGAAGCTAACTGGCCCATAAGGAGATTGAATCCACTTAGCCTCATTAGTGACTAGGTTTTAACCAAGAGATGCAGATAGCGAGGTGCTCTGGAGCTCCCACTTACAGCGTTTGTAAAGCAAAAGCACAGTGAAATAAAAATAAAAGCTTCGTATTAAGAACTGGCCTCTCTGCCCAAGTGATGTTTATTGGATGTGAAGCTGTTACGTGTCCAGATGTATTTCTAAGTACATGTGACATGTCAGCTGCCTACAGATCATCTGCTTCCTCCTCACATAGCCCGCTCAAAATCAACATGAAGTGACAGAAAGGAACCAATATCAGTGTCCTGCATTCTGCTCACAAAACCACCCTGACATGTCAACTGACAGTAGAAAAATCCCAGGCTTCCATTGAGGGTCCTGATTTTCATAACATTGGCCATGCGTTTCAAGGAAATGCATCTCAAAATAATCAACTCTGAACTCCAGGGCTTCAAGAAGGAAGACTGGCTACAAGACAAGCAGGGATGTTCTTCTCTTTCATTCTGGGGATGCTTACTGTGTAGTCTTATAAATGGCAAATTTAAGTGGCCATGGAATCTAATCTGGATGCATATATTTTTTTTTTAGCCATGGTATATGGGTAAATGCCAGCTGGAGTGGTACCCCACTCAGAGGCCCAAGCACTAGAGGCTAAGAGAGGGGGACACAGGAGAAGGAGATGGGGGCGGGAGACAGAGAGGGCATGGAGGAAGACAGGTGGGTAGGAAAGGGGAGAAGACACTTTGGAGGAAGATGGAGGAGGGGGCAGGGGTGGGTGGTTTGCCACAGCCCTCTCCCACCACAGGTGAGGGGATCTGGAGTTGGCCTACATCCCTGCAGGGAAGGCTTCTGGTAGTGGCGGGAGCAGCTGAGGGCCACAGCCACACAGGACCTGCCAGGAAGCCAGGATGGTCCCAGGCGATGTCTCCCAGAATCTCCCCCAGACCCTAGGATCTAACAGCTTATCTGGCATGGCCACCATCTGCTTATCCCCAATTGGAAGTTTCTCTGATGGAGAATTTATTTGGATTCCTAATTACCAGGAGGACACAACATTTGTTACTAATGGGGAGGGAGTACCTGAGAAAGTGCTAGATCACGGGATTCACATAGATCTTCCTTGCCAGGTTACTTACTGGTGCCCCATTATTGACTCTTGACTCTTTTTCCATGAGCAGCCACTTTTGCAAAGGAACAAGCCAAAGAAAAATGCCAATGCTTATGAGGGATGAGTGCATTTGGAAGTTCAAAATTAAAATAGCATTATGGGGTCTCATTGAAGCACATAGTTTTAAAACATCTTAATACTTCATTGATAGAAGTATGAGAATAATAGTACTGCTTTTCAGACCCTGAAAGATCGTATTGGGTATTCTTGAGAAGCTGCAACATAGAGGCAGATTTCTAAGGCTTTCTGAAGAGGGTGCTTTATATTCAAAGTGTGTTGGTATTCATTAACATGTGTCATCCTCACACGGGGTTCTCGGCCTCAGCACTGTGGGGATTTGGGGCAGGATAGACAATTCTCTGCTGTAGGGCTGCCCTGTGCATTGCAGGATCTTTGGCAGCATCCCTGGTCTTGACAAACTAGATCCCAGTAGCACCCTTCCCCAGTTGTGACAACCCAAGACACACTGCCGAATGTCTTGCTTGGGGCAGGAAGGGGGAGATGGACCGCAGGCTGCAGAATCCTTTAGCCCTCTCCCTACATGCCTATGAAACCCTACACCCTAGAATGAAACCAAAAAGAGGCAATATTATTACCCCAGTTTACAGATAGGAAAGCAATCACAAGCTTATTGAAATGAATGTGCTTGTGCAAGGTCACAGGGCACAGTGTATAAGAATTAGCCCCTTCTAGGCAACTGCCCTGTGTCCTGTGGGGCACCGCGATCACGGGCTTAGGATGACAGTTGCCTGCTCGCCCTAACTCAGGCCTCCTCCCTCTCTGACGCAGCAGTAATGGCTTTCAGGCCAGGGAAGTCCAGAATGACAGGAGGGGACAGCCCTCCTGCCCCAGGGGTCCCCACCCTATGGAGCCTATGGAGCCTCCCAGCAACAGCCTCCTGTGTGGCCGAATGACTTTCCTTGTACTGAGGTCTTCGCCCTCAAGGCTGAGTTATTTCCTAATCCTTATGCTTAATATCTTCAGAAAGACTCATTTGAAAAACAGATTGAGTCTGTATTGAGATTAGTTAGCCTTCTTATAAATGCAGGGTGCTAATCCTCAGCCTACAAAAAATGCAAAGGAGGTTTTGACTGAGCCATCTAAGGGATGACCCAGAGCTGCTCTAGTTTGTTAGCACGACCTTGACCTTGGCCGCAGTCCTGACATTTTTTTCTCCACCTTCATTGGTCCTAATACCAAGGGAACTCTTCCCATGATTTCTGGGTGGCTAGGTGGGGATGGAGTGAGCAATTCGGAGTAGGGGCTTGGTTATAGGATTGTGGAGAAATTAGGTGAATCTGCAGCACCTGACGCACTTTGTGGAGAACTGAGCTGCTGAGTTCGAGACGAATGGCCACCGTGGTGGCTGGGCATACCCGCTGGGCCCACAGATATGGGGTGCATGGTGCACTAGAAAGAGGGAGACAGCTCAGCTGTGATCCATCAGGCTATCAGGGAGCACTTCGACTCCTAGTAGAACTTTACATAGAATGACTTAAGAAATGTACTTCAGCTATCCTAACAACTTCAAGGAATTCATAATCCATCATGTATTTTTGAAGCTGTGGTGATGGCATGGTCCTGAATCCATGGGAAAGCAATTAATTAGAAAATGTGCTACTCTGGACTTCTAAAATGATCAAATGCTGAGAGGTGTTGGGAAGAAAACAAAAAAAACAAAACAACAACAACAAAAACCCACTGTGATTAAAAAATGCCCCAGCCCAGGAGAGCTGTGTTACATGATGTGTAAGAGCAGTGATGGGATAGCTGAGTCTCAGGTACATGCTTGGAGGGGACCCATCCCAGCTTCTCCACCTTCTCAATCAGAGCAGTAGGACTGCTCAATAGCAGAGGGGAGCTTCCTCTGGCACCCATCTATATTTTGGCACTGATTTGGGAGCAGAGAAGGGTGTGAAATCAGTGCAATGTGTTATTCAAGGCACCTCTCTCCCAGTGGATCTACACAGCCAGATAATATGCCTCTAGGGCCAGAGAGAGGACCCTCCTTCCTTGTTTGGTGCTGGGAGGTTGGGACACGTTCTGACATGAAAACCAACGGATGGGATGAAACCATCTGAAGCTTCAGGATAGACCACACCTATTGGACATGAAAATGACCTTCTTCCCATTTCCAAACCAGCTTATGGCAATCAGGTTATCACTCTTGAGCACCTCTCACCCATAACTTGTCTGGGCAAATGCAATAAACTGATGCCCAGCTTAAATAATAACTTCAGTAAGACATGATTCTTTATAATTACTCTTGCACCTGAGGAACGGAACACTCTCATTAAGAACAAGCTGGCTGGAAGCTTGAGATTATTACCTTGTAGACACTGCATTCCACAAATCACTTCACACAATGGGGTGGAGGGAGCCCCGTGTAAGATTAGAAGAGTGACATGCTCTTGCAGAACAGTTTGAGGGTTTCAGATAATGCACATAGGGCTGACCCTACCCAGGCTCAGGGACTCCCAGACAGAGGCGATTGTAGTGGAGTGGGCCCACCGGGACCAGCACCACCATCCGGGATTTCCAAGCTGACTGAACCCGCTGCCAGCCACCACTGCCGGTCCCAGGATTTGCAGTGAGGTTGCAGGATGCAGCAGCCCTGCATTGATTGCTATGTGACAATTAAATATGCAGCAAAAAGAAAATGTGGGAGCACCCCAACCTCAGAGCGTCCACCCTCAGGGGACAGGGGCTTGGCCCACACTCAGCATCATTAGAGCCCCGTGGTCAAGGCCCTCCAGCGTTAAGTCTGACACCTACCAATTTACACTAATTCTTTCTCACTCCTGGAGTTTCATGCTATAGAACATTTCTCTGCAAATTCTTTAATGTGTGAAATATGAAAAGAGTTAAATATGCTCCAAGGGAAAGGGAGGAATCATCCCAAATTAGTATTTTCAAAGAAATTAAAGACTTGGCTTATTTAACACATAGGAAACTATGAATATCACCAATCAATGTGGGGAGAAGGGAAACGATTCTATTTGAGAATGAGGGGCTGCATGGATCAGGAATAATTGTGCAAACAGATCCCTACAGAACCCCCACTCATGGCCCCCCCGCCCCCCGCCACCCTCACCCCCAACCGCCCCTGCCGTGGGGAAACATGCTACCCGGGATCTTGTCGTAGCCTTGTTCAAATGTGTGACATTGCCTTTGGAATTTGTCACTCTAGGAGTTACAGCTGATGTTACAGCCTGAAGTGGAGCTAAACCAAAATAAACAATCTGCTCTATTCTGCTTAGGCTAATAGGACAGTGATGTAAGGCCCCGCACACAGGCAGCGGCAAAATGCTTTCTCCACCCTGCGTGCCTGCAACGCACACCCTCACCAGTGCAGGGCTCGGCCGGGAGGGGGATCTGGGCTCCCTTTAATTATTAATGCTGCTGAGGGAACCCGGGAGGGGCTCTGGGCAGAAATTTAACATTTTGCCTTGGAAGGCAACAGAATCTTTCTGTTTATATCAGCGGGCAGAGCAAGCTTTTAAGCTTAACACACACAAGTCTTTTTTATTTGATCGTTCTTGAGCGTGGGTGACCCCTGTCTTTCTGAGTCTGCAGGTTCTGCTGATACACTAGGGGATGGTGGGAGTTTTCATTATAGTTCACAGAAAGGGCGTGCTGCTTACAGTATATATATATAGATTTTAAGCCACCCACACAGATGCATTTCCAGGTGTCTTAAATACCCAATATGTTTTTTGGTGCATATTTGGTCTTTTGCCAGCAAGTGATTCTCCTGGTGTTTTCAGTGCCCTTTTTGCCACAAAGATAACAGGCTTTTGTCTTTAAAGCGGAGGTGGGTATTTACTACCTCGGATATGGCTTTCTTTCTGAAGAGGCTCTTAGCCTGCCTGGTTTGATCACGTTGAGGATGGCTTTCCCTCTAGGACTGGTTTTAGCAACACTCCACCCGCGCTGTCCTATTTCAAGCCCCAGTGTTTCCGATCTGAGTGCAGCATTATTCTCGCTCTTTCCCTTTAATTCCCACCCAGGATCCCAGGAGTCCCCGTACGCAGGCTACTCACTCCACAGCACAGGCTGGCACTGGTACGCAAACGGTCTCAGCGAGCCCCCTAATCTGGTTATGCCTTCCACTCAGGATCACTTGCTCCGGATGAAGGGGAAATTGCCATACATAATTCAGTTAAAATTGTCAGCTTGAGTGGCTTGGATTAAATCTGGCCTCTACATGCAATCAATTTCCAATTTTATCACCTCATCCTAAGCAAAGCGTGAACAAGAAGAGTTCAGTGAACTTGGATGGAGATGAAACAGGGTCCTCTTTAATAAACAGATGCTTTTTAAACCTCCTCATTTTTCTAAATTGTGATTTTCTAAGTGCGAACCAGAGACAATTATAATAATCATACACCTCTCCAGGATTTCTCCATGGAGTAAAAACTAGGGATGAGTTCATAGACAGGGAAGGTAGGACCTAGGAAGAAACAAATACCTTGTCCTGTCTGGATGACAGGCTGGAAGCACATCCCCGTTCCAGCCAGGTGTCCCTTCTTCCACAGAGGTGTTCTTGGAGTCAGGGGAGGGCCCCCGGGCTGTGAGCAGTGGGCCTTCCCTGCTCTTGAGCACAGGCCATAAAACGCACCCAGGTTTAGGATGAATGCCAGTGACAGCACCTGCAAAGCTGATAAGGCATCGTTTTGCATCTGGCTCACCTTCCAAGAGTGGGATTTTTATGCCTCTCATCTCGCTCTACTCCCACGGTCCTGGCACCGGGCAGCTCACGCTCCCAAACCAATCCACGTGGGCTCTGCCTTGCAGCCTGGGTACCCAATGTGGGGGCGGAGGGGGGGTTGCTAATTCCTCAGCACGGGCAAGGCTCTGGCAGGGACACCCTATGGGAGAAAGTGTCCCATCGCTGCATGCTCCCTCACAGATGTCCACCCCTCCTTAAAACAGCCTTCAGCTTCCCAGACAGACTGACAAAAAATTCTCCTGACTGCAAATCTGTGAATTTTTCCTTCCTCCCACTAATGGGATGGTGTGAATAAACATTGCAGAGGGGGAAAAAAATAAGAGCGAGAAGGAAAACCATGAAATCCTACCCCTAGATGGGGCTACTGTCTGCAAGTGTTCTGTGTGCATCTGTTCTTTAAAATTCAGTTCACTGAAACTGAGATTGAAATTAGGTATCAACAGAGAATTTACAATTTAAATCAAACTTTGACTCATGTAATTAAGTCTTTAGTCCTGTGAACCTCATTCACAGCCTCAGCATTAGGCTGCTGTAGGATTCCAATTGATAAATTTCTTGACTTCCTGGGTGCCTGATTTGAAAAAAAGAAAAAAAAAAGAAAAAAAGAGGGTGAGGAAGGGAGGAAGGGAGGGAGAGAGGGAGGGAGGGAGGGAGGGAGGGAGGAAGGAAGGAAGGAAAAGAAGGAGAAATAAAGAGAAAGAAAGAAAGAAAGATAGAAAGAAAGAAAGAAAGAAAAAAACCCAAGTCTGAAATGTTGAATAAACTGAGAGGGAAGAGTGGCTCATGTTTCTGTGTTCTTCAATGACAGATGATGGCTAATGAGAAACTAATGGTGAGCCTTCCCTGAGTGCTCCGTGAAGCTGTGTAGGCTTCCATCTGTCCATTTGGTAAATAAGTCAAAGGAAGGAGCTCCGCCTTCCAAGTGGCATCTGCAATCTGCATTGTGTGAAAGCACTAGGGAATGCCAGGTGAGGGGCAGGACAGGGCTCTCTGTGATTTCTGAGACCCAGTTCACAGCAGTGACAGCTACTGTGAGAAGGGAGAGGCATCATTAGGAGAAGGGAAGGTCTGCTTGCTTCTCCTTTTCAGACTTACCTCCCTTGCCTAGGACAAGACATGATGGAAAGTACCTGTTGGGGTGGTGCTGCTGCTCTGTGACTACTCGAAGTGCTAAAATGTTTACAGAGTCCTTACGACACTCCAGGTGTTGTTTCAATTGCTTTAGATACACGGATTCATTTAATCCTTAAAAGCATGCCATGATTTAAGCATTATTATAATCCTCACTAGAGATTTAACTAACTTGTCCAAAATCGGGGCCTGGACTCTCAAACCTTACTTTAGAGTCTTCTAAGACTAGGGCCATTCTCAAAACTCAGCTTGACCCACAGAATAACAGAGGGGCTCCCTATTCATTGGGAGGCAGTGTGGTTTCAAAAAATGAGCCTTGCAGTCAAGGTAGACTTCTAACCAACGCCTTTCCACTGCTCCAGGTTATATGCCTCAGGCATCTGCTGATTTAAGAACTTAACTTGAATACTTGAAAGCCTTCCTGGGTGCAGGGGAAGCAGCCTGGATGCAAAATGGATACGAAGCAGGAGCACCTTCAATTAGCTCCACTGTCAACTCCTCAGGGACACAGAAGGAAAGTCTGAGGAGTGATCTGGAAGGTATATATTAGTGTGCAAATAGACCAAATGTGTCTCATTGTATAATTTTATTAGCAGTGACGGTTTTAAGGAAGTTTTAGCAATATTTCCAACTCTGGCATCGACACCTGGCAGGTTCCATTTTATGTTTATCAAGTTATCTGATGACATACAAAAGAAACATTTGCAAATCTTCAGGCCAGCCCTTCATGTGCCAGGCATTGCTTGCCTACAACTGGAAGAGCCAACATGGACATCTCTCTCCTACCTGCTGAAGAGCAAAGGAGAGGGCTCAGCCTCCTTGCCCCCAACATGTAGAGACCTTCACAATGCTTGCCACCTCTTCCTCTTTGTAAGTTCATCTCAAAAGAAACCTCATGGCTGAGCAGACAGGCAATCAAGTGGAAAGTGCAGACAGTATAATTACAGAGGGTGGAGGGCTCTGCAGATGGCGTTTGGGGCATCACAGTTAATAAGAGGGCTGTTTCAGGAGACTCAGATGTGAGCACGTTATTACAACTGGAACCAGCAGCTAAAGCACATGCCCCTGGTTATCCTGAGAGCAGCGTACTCCAGGCAGCCAAGAGCTGGGAAAACTATCTGGGAGGGCACCAACATCACAGGTGGAAAGCCCTATTTTTCTTAATAAAACCCACTAACAAAACAGAAGGCGTCATGAAGTGCAGTGAAAGGTCACTGCAATAGCCCTGGGGAGATTAAGAGGAAATAAATGCATTTTAGTAGCTCCCAACCTGAGGTTCCTCCCCTATTCCTTACAGCAAGACGTTAGTGGCATATCATGCTTGCGCTTATGTTGCAAGTAGTAGATGCTGATGGCTTTAGTAGTAGATGTGCAAGTATTTGAGCTGAAGCTCCCATTTCAAATATGAGAATATAAAGCAAACAGGAGAAAAGCATCTACTACTAGGTAATCTGAATTAAAAAATAGGAATGGTGATCAAGAGCGAGGCTGCCTTGTTAATTTCTGGGTGCCTTCAGTTTCTGGCCCACCGAGGGCTCCTCTCCGTCCTCCTCCTCTTTATTCTTCATGATGATGTGCGTTCTCATTTGACAGTTTCAGCGGATTGAGGCTGAATGTTAAGTTTTCTGCCAAAATGGGTTCGGTATCTTGTCAGCGATTTCCTTTAGTAAAATGCACTTTCATCTTTAATCTACTGAGGAGTGCTGTTCGTGACAGGAGATCCTTGGAGAAAAGAAGTCTGGGGGGCAGTCTGCTACCTCGTTTAAATTGGCTTTACCCAGATCAGTAAATACAAAGATGAGGCCAAAAAGGGTTAATAATTTGTATTCAGAAAAGCTTAAAAGGATTGCATTATTTAAGCTTCCCATGAAAGTCCACAACCAGACTCGACACTCTGCCTCTAAAGCCAGCTCGACCCCATGACTTTCCTTTGTTCAGACTCACAGCTCCGTTGTTCTCCCAGCAACTACCCAATTGCAAAATCGGGAGAGAACGAGAGACACCTTCTGCTCGCTTCTCCATCTTATCAGACAGCCGGTTAATCGGCTGAGGGTTGTCAGGTGTTGAGTCGCTAGTACTTCGTGCAACTGTTTTCTTTTCTGCTTTATATTTATTCGCACCTGGAAAATAGGATAAAACTCTCCCTCTCAACTCTCCTTTTTTAGATCCATGTACCAGCTGGATGTCTAAGTTATACCATGGGAGAGTGTGATCGTGTCAAGGCCAGTTCGAATGGAGTTTGCATCTAGGGCAAATCCCACCCCACCCCCCGCCCCCGTCTTCTCTCTCCCCCCAGGATCCCCGGTTAGCAGCTGTGCAGATGCCACCTGCCTGGGAGGCTCCAGGCTGTCCCCACTCTCTGGGTGACTTCTGCTAGGAGTGCTTTGTGGGCTGATGAGGACACAGAGGAAGAATCCAAGGCTTACAGGAGCATTTAGATGTTTGAGAGTGAGGGTAACCAATACGAGTTCTTAGCTACTGGGAGGCAATGTGAGTAGAGGCTGTTCAGGCCACTGTTTCTGTCCCATCACCTTTAATAAACACGGAGCAGGAGGAAAAAAAGATATTAAAGTCTTGAAGAGCAAAAGGGATCTTTCAAAAATGCATTCCTTGCTCATAACGGGGGCAAAAACTCTTCTCTTCATTACCCAGTTGAAAGAAATGATAAAGTAGTAGTGAAGGCAAAAGTAAAAGTCTGTAGGATATTTCACATCTAAGGGAAATAATCATCCAGTCTGTCAGGCGGCCAACATTGACCATCAAAGTTGGACCAAAGTACGGAGCCTGGACAGCCAATGTCAGGCTCCTTTCATAGGGCTGACTGGCGGAACTTTCTGCTCTGACGGACCTGCTCCGTGTCTGCCCGGACTGTGTGCTAGCCACCAGCTATGTGTGGCTCCTGAGCACCTGAAGAGTGACTTACACAACTGAGAAACTAACTTTTAATTTTACTGAATTACTTTTCATATTAATTGAAATAACCACAGTAGCTCGAAGCTACCGCATCGGATGACACAGGGTAACGAGGTCATGATGCTGGACCTGCCACCAATGTGAACGTTCAGAGTCAGAAGCAGAGGAAATGCAAACACAAGGGTGCATAAGGCAACAGGACAGAACTTTCAGAAGTGCAATGACCAGGCTCGAAGGCCACTTGCTTCTCACGGTGGAAGGTCTACCAGAGGCACAGAATCGGTGTATAGTGTCTATAGAATATCTAATAGGTGGATGGGTCTTATTTATCGTGAATAATATCATGAACGATAATAATGTTGGGAATCATAACAATGATAACGAGAACTAACTTTTGCAGTGATTACTAATGGGAAGCACTTCGCATGGTGCAAACCGACGGGGTCACTTAAATGTGGACAAGGAAATGGAGGACCCAGAAAATGAAAATAATTCAGCCAGGATCACAAGCTTAACAATGGTAGAGTCAAGCCTTGAACCAACTCCTCTCTGACTCAAAATCAATAAGCTTTTAAGCACTAAACATTTAAAATGGGCTATGGCTGAGCTGATCCACCGTTGGACCAAGCACTTAATTCCCTGAGACCTCAGGCTACTTGGGCGTCCAGGGGGGCCAGAGTGCCTGGGCCCGTAGCCTCCAGGCTGGCGGCCTCTGTCCAGAAGCAGCATTATCTTTCCACCCCAGTGAGGCCTGTGACTATCATCACTTTTCTCTGTGTGTTATGAAGCAAAAATGAGAGGCACCGAACAGCATTCTGAGAAAAGCCACATGGGACTATCCCTCAAAAGTTAAAAATAAATGTGTCAGCGAGGAATCAGGCACATCCTTTGCCTTGGTCCGTGAATAGCACTGGAGGCAGGGAGATTTTCTCAAGTGCCATGAGATTTTAAAATCTAGTCTGCAGGAAAAGACGTTATAAATAAGGCAGAGTCAGAAATCACCCTGACGTTTACATAGCGAGTGATGGTTAAAATCCTAAATGAGTAAAGTAAGACCCCAGGAGTCACCAGGGATTCATTTTCCTGATATCATTACAGAAATAAACATCTTGGCAGGAAAAGTTGGTATCATCCTCATTCACAGACACATGGGTCAAATCAGGTGTCTCTACACCACTCCTCCTACCTACTTGAGGACAAGGGACATGTGTCCAACAGGCCCCCGTGCTGACTCCCACCTATCACAGCTGTCGCTCTTCCATTCACTGAGCATGCTGCCTCCTCCACCCACCAAAGATTTTGTCAATCCCAACAGAGGTATTCCCTGAGCTGTCTGGGTGTGCAGACTTCATATTTGATTATTAATACCGACCGGAAGGAGAAGAGAGGGGAAATGAAATCTTAACTAAAGTTGGCTCCAACCTTCTCCATCCAACGAGAAATAAAAATAGGCTCCAAGATTGTTGTTCCAGGGTTAAAGTGCGAAGGGAAGAGGGGCAGGTAGATCATTATTTTCCACTCAATTCTTAGTATCTTTTCTATGTAAGCAAGAGCTTTATATGGATGATATGTAATACTGGGTTGTGATGTAGAAGCAGATTTCCCCCAAGTTTCTCACCTTTACTATTATTACAGCCACCAGGTCTTGTTCGCATAAAAGTTTCTGAGAACTTTTCCTTGTGGGTTATTAATATTAAGAATAATAGCAACTATAATACATTTGTTTGGCACATGGTGTTTTACATGGATTAGTTTATAATTTTCTCCAAACTTTTGAGAGATAATCATTCAACAGATCCATTCACTCATTCATTCAATAAAAAATTATTGAACAGCTGTTCAACAGCAGGGGGCATTTCTTATCCATTGCCATTTTGAGGAGCACGGGGTTTAAGCTAAACTCAATACTGTCAGAAGTGAGGAAAATATATGCAAAGGATTACATCATAGCTCTTATAGGAAATTATTCTATTAATATATGTTCATGTTATGCTAATGCTTTTAAAAAAGTGATACCCAAATGAGTAAAAACCTACTGGGGGCGGGGGGGGGGGGCTCTGGTCTTGCATCTAACAGATTTTAGTACCACTTTATAACCATTCTTCATTTGGAAAAAGAAAATCCTAAATGTGATTGTTCTTGTGTTGATATAACTGGTTATAATAATTGGTATCAAAAAATAATAATAATTGGTATCCTTCCAGAGGACAAAAATCTTAACTCTATTGCATTTTAGAATCTTCACCTTTTTACACCCAGTATACTTAATACAAGTAGGGATAGTGGTTATACTGGCCTTCCTTGAGTAGATTATGTATGTGTGCCAGGGTGTCTAAGTCCTTTGAATAGCAGCTAAGTTTGTAGCTAACTCATTAACCTTCCCAGACACTGCAATCATCCACTATTTGGCTGCTGATTCTGCACTGGGTGAATTCCTTTCTTCTTATTTCCTCCCTCTCCCCCATTAAAAATTATATTATATTGTGCCCTTAGAATGAATCCTAAAACACCAATCAGTGCATCACTTAGGAAAGCTAAAGATTTCCAAAAGTAATTGCTAATTGATTCAACAAACATTTGTTGAATGCCTGTCATGTGCCAGGTTATGTTGTAAACTCTGGAGATACAACTGAGGATAAGTTCCTCTCTCCTTGGACTTTCTCGTCTCTTCCACAACAGCCGGAAAAGATGAAGGAATTCAGGATGAAGGAAATTCCGCCTAGAACATAAACATTGTGTGCTTGGCTAGAGGATGCCCAATGCTCTGCACTTGAAAGTCTAGGAGAGGCACACCGGATCGTGGAGCTCTTTTTAGTCATGACCCCCTGGTAGACATATAGGGAAGATTTAGGTCTCACTTTTACAAGTGGGGGAAACTAACATGGAAGAGACAGAGTTTGTTCCATGAGGTTCCCCCAGGTCTTTATAGTTTTCATTTTGAATCACTGCTTTGTATTAAATTCATGTTCTCTGGCATTTTCTCCCATTTGTGTAGGATTAGTTCTCATTTAAATATTAATTCCACATTTTCAATAATTTATATGGTTTGATGGTCATAAATATCTGGATAAAATGTGATAACATTAAATAAAAGGGTTTCTCCACCTTCATATATTGTCACACAAGCATTCTTTTACCATCAAAGGAAATCAAGATAGGTCTAAGTCCTTTGTGTTTTTCAAATATTATAATCTGAACATGAATGACATATAGATCACAGTCAAACATTTTCTTCTTACCTCATCTGATTTTGCTTGATAAAATCAACTCCATCTATATGTATGTCTTTTAGAAATATGTCTTCGTTTTTCCCAAATGGATATGTCTTACATCTAATGCATAAGAAAAAATTCCAGTAGCACCTCCCTGGGGGATATGAACTAGCCCCTGATTATGCTAATAGAAGCCAAGAGGTTTTCAAAGCAAAAGAACTATAATAAATTATTCATAAATAAGTCTCTCTTTTGATGGTTTTGGTGTTTCTGGATTTTCCAGACCATAGAGGATATGTGATATGATATATGTAAGCTAAGCTGAAGATGTTACAGAGGGAAATGGGAATTGAAAATTAATTGGAATTTAAAGCATTGCATTTTTGCATTTGGTGTATTTAGTGGAGCTGGTCGGGCATAGGCAAGACCTGGGAGCCTGCTTATCTGATTGTCCTTAGTGATTGCAGGTGCTTCTGAAGGGCTGGGCTTGTTTCTGATAGAGCTGTGTTTCAGTTCCCAGAGGAAAATGACTCACCGCTAAATCCTGCCCCAGACAAGATACTAGGCTAGATTTGGGTTGCCAGCTGAGAGAACTAACAGCTTTGGTTAGGATATACTGCTCTGTTTGTGCTTCACTTCTGAGCTTCTCTACCTTCTTCTTTTCTTCCCTTTTTCTATTTCATTTGCTAGTTTGTTCCTCAGGGTCTCTATATGGACCAAGCCCAAGGGCCACCCTCTGGTGTCCATGAATGGTAATCCCTCAGAGTGGTCAAGTCCATGGCCGCCACAGTTTTATTACGTACACATTTTCTTACACATATCAACATTTCTACACTATTTTAGAACTCCTTTTTGTCATAATGGGTGTTGAGGGGTTATGAAATGTTTCCTGTTCATTTCTACTTGCAAGTATCTGATATCTATACCTTAAATTAATTGCATTTACTTTGTCATTTATATTTTTTGTACTATTTTAATGTTAAAAATAAATGAATTTCTGTCTTCAGTTTAAGTCTTTTGTGTTCCTTGAACCTCACCTTCCCTTGCAAATTTAGGTAAGACATAACTCTATCCCTCTTATAATTCCTGTGAGGCTTATGGATGAATCCACTTGTTTACCTACCTTTATAAAAATCCAGGTCCCCTTCCTTTTAATTGAGAGTTTCCTCACTCTCAATTCCTCAATGAACACTCTACTGTAATGACCTGAATAAAATCCTCTCCTTATGAGATGCTATCTGGTGCATTTTGTCTTTGATACTGAGTAGACTTCACTTAGCACTGTACTCACATTTAGCCTTATAATTTATGAAAGACAATGAAGAAATGGAAGGCAACTTGACTTGAAAAAGACCAATCTTGGTTGGGTGAGAAACTCTATAAGCCCTGATGAGCTTAGAACAGTCCAGATTTATGTTGATTGTTACAGCATGATTATTTTTTTTAAGATTTTATTTATTTATTCATGAGAACACAGAGAGGAGAGAGAGAGAGAGAGAGGCAGAGACACAGACAGAGGGAGAAGCAGGCTCCATGCAGGGAGCCTGATGTGGGACTTGATCCCGGGTCTTCAGGATCACGCCCTGGGCTGAAGGCGGTGCTAAACTGCGGAGCCACCCGGGGTGCGCTACAGCATGATTATCAATAGCACCCCTGTTATTCTCAAAAGTATCCTGGCCTAGACAAAGAATTACATGGTACTGTCGTAAAACCCCCCACCCAGCACGGTCCTAAGCATCAAGCATAGAGCCAAAGCACATTTACTGAAATGTGAATTATAAGATGTCAACAATCAACTATCTTCACAATAGGAACTATAAGACGCCAACTTGACTTAACAGTTAAGGCATTACAGGTAGTAAACACTGAAAGTGGTAAAATCTCTATGACTAGCATTTTTCTTAAAGTAGAATACTTGATTACATAGTTCTAGTTTGACATGGATAGATCTTGGACTTGATGATGACTTCCTAGGAACTTGTTTAGAGACAGAAACCCCTGGTTGTTTTAATCCTTCTTCTGATAGGTGAATGCATACAAAACAGACTACTGACACTAGCCATTAGTGGATATTTATTATCTACATTGTTTCCAATATCTGCTAAGGAAAAATTGATTTTAAAATTGCTCTTGTGGGATGAGTCCTCAATTTTTAATCAGCTATTAGAGGGGTGCCTGGGTGGCTCAGTTGGTTAAATGTCCCAAGCTTGATTTAAGCTCAAGTCCTGATCTGAGGGTCGTGAGATTGAGCCCTTTGTCAGGCTCCTTCCTCAGTGTGAAAGCTTTTTGAAATTCTCTCTCTCCCTCTATGCCTACCCCTGCTCATACACGCATGTTCTCTCTCTAAATAAATAAATATTTTAAAAATATATGTAATCAATGCATAAAAAATAAAAGGTTAAGTAGCTTTTGACAAAATAGAAGGATTAAAAAGTTTTCTCTTGCTTATCTTCATAGAGGAATACTTTCAACCAGATAATTATTGCCCTTCCAATGGAACAGAACTTGAGACAATGTCAGGAATGTTTTGAAAGCTCAGAACAAATCTAATCGAATTTCTTCATTCTGAATTTCTGAGATGTTATTCCATTTGTATCCAAACTCTGGCTAGCATCACTGTTACAGTTTAGTAACAGTCATGCTAATTTGTGGTTGAATAAATTCTGGAATGATAAACTATTGATACCTCAATATTATAACTACTCTTTTTTTTTTTTTAACCACTCTTCTTTTTTAAAGAAAGATTTATTTATTTATTTAAGAGAGAGAGCGAATGAGAGAGGGGGAGAAGGAGGGAGAAACCCAAGCAGACTCTCCACTGAGTGTGGAACCAGACACAGGACTTGATCTCACAACCTTGAGATCATGACCTGAGCTGAGCTGAAACCAAGAGTTGGATGCTTAACCGACCGAGCCACCCAGGCACCCCAACCACTCTTCTTATTATCTCCTTGCTTACCTCACTCCCCAGTCTCCTCCATGTATGGATGATTCTAAAGATAGCTAAGATTATGCCATGAATTTCCCATGAAATCATTGGAAAATACATTTGAACTTTCAATGCCCCAACATCTACAAATAATCATTACCAAATTATGTTTCAGAAACTTTTCAAAAATTATATCTGCTTTACATGCTGCACAAACAATATGCTTTTAATTCCTACTGTGGTAGGGATAATAGCCACAGAGGGAATTTTAAAAGCAGACAATTACAATCAGAGCAGGACAGAAGAGGAAGTGAAAAGCACTCCCAAAGCATCAATCAAGAAGGCCAGAGAAAACCTGAAAGCAGAATGCTGGAATTTCAGGGTAGAAGATCAACACTCAAGTCAAGGTACATCTAGTGAGCATTTACAAGAGGACTTGCAACCTAGTGGGTATTATAATGAATACAAAATTACAGTAATATGAGTCTTTTGCCCTTAAACAATTTAGATTTTCTGGAGAAATATTAAATGCAGACATAAAACTTATTAATGCATGCCAGCATATGACAAAATGTCTCCTAAAGTGGTATAGAATAAAAGGAAGAAAACTAAAACAAAACAAAAACAGAAGTGCCTCTGAATTTGGCTAGAAACATCTACTTGAAAAACTCAGAATTGTTTGGGTTGTTAGTGAAGTGTGGTTAACAGGATTCAGAGTGAGCGTCAGAGGGAGGCAGATGGAGATGCGGGAAGGGTACAGCCAAGTGACATTTAGGACAAGAGAAGACACACACATCATGGCCTATTTTTATGTTGTATGTCAGTTTTAAGGAAAATTGGTGTTTTCCTGAAATAATATATATTTGATGGAGAAGTGCTGCCCATTTCAGCTGCAGAATAACTTTATCATAGTGCTGGGAGAATTTAAGAATTGAAAATCAGAAGATAGCAGGTAGAGGTTATAAATTTCATATTAATATGGCAATATGGAGTGAGATTTATGAACTCTGATATAATGTAATCTTTCACTGAAAACAGTTTTACTTTCTCAGTGGTTTGTCCCTGGCTTTATATTAATATCTTTTTAGGAAATGCATTTTTCTGAATATACTTTATTTTATTCAAGTGATTGCTTAGAGATAGACATTCAAGGACTATTGGCTCTATAGATGGAACAGACTGATTGTATTGTTAGGTAAGTTTTGAGAGATTATAAGAAGACAAAAGAAAGTTTTGTTCCAGGAACTTTGGACCATGACGTATTTGAACATACTTTTTTTTTTTTTTTTCCAAAGTCAATGCTCATTGTAAAACTACATAAGATGCAAGTTTTTTGCTTTTAACTCCAGTATATTTTAGAGATTTAGGTTGAGCACTAAACTGAAACTCTGGTATCTAATATGGTTCTATTTCATAGAGCTAGGAATACTGCCAATTTACAAAGGCCAACTTACTTAGACTTCTTTCCTGAAAACTAAAATGACTTCTTTTAAAATTTATGGTCCTCATAGTTTTCCAAATATCATTTCATTATGTGGAAGATCCCTTAGTCAAAACCATTTCTACGACATGCACTTAATTATTTTATAAATAAGGAAAAAAGAGAAAGCATTGAGTTGTTGGTCAATCCACAATACATTGGCAGGTGTTTATCCTCAGCTCAAGGCATTTGCCACAAACATTATTATTATTTTTTTTGCCACAAACATTATTAATCCCATTATGCCTGTTCAGTGCAAAAGCAATCAAGCTGTTTCAAGCGTCGATGCAGTGAGATAGCCCTGTGACAATGAAATCAAAGAATTGAAAATTTTAAACATTAACAATTTACTGAAAATGAGAAGTGCAGCTGATGCATATGTAATAAACTGTCAGTAGGAATGAGAATGAGGGAAAAAAAGCAAAAATGAAACGTGTGAGAACTGTATTATGTATCAGTGCAATCCACAATGATCAGATAGTTCCCTTCAAATGTTGGTAGGTAAACTACCTACTTACAAACTTAGGCTAAAGTTTCTTCAGAATTGTAGAGTCAAGTGGGAAATTCCCATTATGGACAGTCTTCTAGAAGGAAGTCACAGCATCAGGATTAAGTTCCTCCTTGTACTTTCTCTTGGTCCTCATACCCATTCTTCTTGAAGCCAATAAAACATCTCCAGTGTCCTATCATTAAATCTAGAAATGTCATTTCTACCCCTTCTGCATCAGGACCTTCTGGGAAGCTTTATTAAAAATACTGATGCTCATTTGTCACTCCCAGAAATTCTTTCTCCGATGGTCTAGGGCAGGGCCAGAACATTAATACTTGTAAGACTTCCTCAAGTGGTTCCAACATGCCACCAGAGCAAAGAAACACTGGTTTACAAGGAGTAAACTTGAAACATATCAGACATGTAATCTCTCCTTATTTCCTTCATTCTCAAACCCTCATTCTTACAACCTTGTTTCTTTAGAATTTGGATAGAAATCATAACAGTATTAAAGCTGATTGAATATGTCCAAAACCACTGATTCATTTATTTATTGCACACACACTTATAGCTCACATCCCAGGATTTAGAAAAGTACTCCAGACACAGCCTGACAAACCCCACCTGTAGACTGAATAATTTGTTTTAATTGTTCATTTTCACAGCGACAATAACTTTGTGCTTCAGAGTAAACTCAAATATAATTTTCTTTTCCCTTTTTTCAACTCTGTTCTTTATTGGATTTTTCCCATTATAATAATATTTAACACATAATCCTTATTTAACATAACTTGTTTCAAATAATGAAAACAACCTAACTTATTTATGTGACTTACATATAACCTGGATACTAATATAACTGGGTAAGAACAATATAAGGAAATCACAGGACAATTTCACATAAGGAAGGACTGAAAATCCCGAGGAAATATTACCTATCTGAATAAAGTGTACATAAAAAAGAAGAAAAAAACAGAATCAAGAAAAGTATATCCCAAGGGTACAATACTAGTTTAACATCAGAAAATTTGTTTATGTCATTCTATTTATGTCATTCTGTTTATGTCATTATATCATCAAATAAATAGACTAGAGAAGAAAATTTTCATGATACATTGAAATGTGCTGACAAAGCATTATTAGTATGAGTTGTAATATATAGAATGTATAATATATGTATTTGTGTGTTTGCAGACAGATGGATATATAGGTACACGAAGCTGACATGAAACAAGGAGAACAAGGAACTTCTTCAACAAGAAGTATCTATCACAAGTAATCCTCTTCCTTTTGGAAGTAAATATTGCATTTAATGAAAAATCTTTAGATCCATTTCCTGCAAGCCAGGAACAAAGTAGGAATGCTTCCTTTCACTCCTACTGTTTAACAATATCCTGGACACTACGGTTAGGAAAGAATTAGAAATAAAAGGTCCAAGTATTATCATGGATAGAAACAAGAAAAAAAAATGTTACTTAAAGATGACAAGTTCATTTACACACATTCTAGAAGAATCAAAGAGAAGGTATTAGAAAATTACAAAACTCATTAGAGAACCTTGAAGCATATTTGATTAAATGTAGAAATATACCCTATTCAATAATGGAACACCTACCATCACATAGGTTCAGTTTTTCCCAAAATGAGCCATGAACTTTATGTGATTTTTTTTTGAGGTATTTACATACAGGAATATTCTCTAGTTTTCTCAACCTTTTCACATATTAAGTATAAATCATACATTATCCAACAATACTTCAAAGTTTTTATAAATTCTTATAAATTTAAGCAGCAGCCAAATGAAAGGTGCGGTAGATTGGAGGTCTGGCATCTGGGTTTTATTGGCTGGCTCTCCCACCAGCAGGACAAGCTAGCCAGTCATGTCACTTGGCTTCTCTGAAACTCCTTTTCTTCACTGATAAATGAGATTAGACAATAGGCATTTCTTACATGTTTAAATGCCTTCCTTTTTGTAATAAGTTTAAAAGTTTAATAATACCCACTATGTCTGTGTTCCCCATTCACCCCATCTCCCGCTATCCCCACAAGAGATATATCAACTTCCTGAATAGTTCTTTCTGGAAAATTCTCCAGAGTAAGATAGAAAATGGACTATCTTCTACAGAAATTCATCAGGATAGGTGATGGCATATGCTTTCTGTGATATGACTCGATTAAATCTTCTATATAAAATACCTATTGGAAGATACGCATTTGAAGGACTATCTTCTTTTTGTGTGTGTGTGGTACTTCTTATAATAGATAGTGACCAGAGCTGACAAGATCGGACATTCAATATATTTTTACAAATACACAGCCCCCTCTCCTCAGAGCATAATCATAATATAGAGTGATCTCTAGGGTTTTTTTTTTTTTTTTTCTGATTCTACAATTCAGGAATTACTCCTGCCCTAAAACTCTTGACTACTTTGTTGGTTTCTTTTGAGACATCCTGGCCCACCAAACTTATCCATCTGTTTCTCCTTTCTTCCTTCTTCCCAGCTCAACAACCTAAAATGATAGGTCCCAAGGACTGAGGCTGCAGAGTTTGTATACATTTCGAAACAATTTCTTCCTGAAGGTCAGACAGTCTTTAGGGTCACTGCTAATAATGCTAATGTGCATTTGCTTAGATCAGGGGTTGACACATTTTTCTGTAAAGGATCAGATAGTAAATGTTTTGGCTTTGTGTACCATATGTTTTCTCTCAAGAACTACTTAAGTCTTTCACTGTAACAGGAAAGCAACCATGGATAATACAAAGATGAATTAGTATGGTTGTATTCCAATAAAACTTGACTTACAAAAACAGGTTTTGGGCTGGATTTGGCACATGGATTTTAGTTTAGTGAGCCCGACTCCAGGGTAGTTAGTTTACCTGTTGATGAACAATCGTGTCCTATTTTGAAAGGAGGGCTTCCATGAGCATGAGCAAGTTTCTTTAGTTTTTTTTTTTTTTTTTTCAGGTGAATGAGATTTTTTTCAAATGGCACACATTTTCAATTTAGCTAGGCATGTGTGTGAGTGTGTGAAGATATGTCTCTACTGATTTAACACATCAATTTGATTTCAACATTTTTAGATACAGCTCACTAAGCAGAGTATCAGTTCAAAGCAGTTCTAGCAGACTCAGTTTGAAAAATAACAACATTGGTGTGTTATTAATGCTGCCATTCCTATACCCAGCACGGTCTCTCCTGTCAGGTTCATTAACAGTAATCCAAGTGTGACTTCAGGTAATGATCACTTCAAGTGAACTCAAGTCTATTGCCAAGGTGTGAAGTTATAAAGGCAAAGATACAACTTCACGGAGAAGCAAATCATTCATGACCTTAACATCAAATAAGTGTTAAATGGCCACCGGGTATCAGTTAGGCAAGTTTTGCTATAGCGTCCAATTATCAAATTTACCAGTAAAGAGTCACTCAGTAGACCATATGTAACAAATGACCAAGAATCTGAAACTCATAAGTTGAGTGTTAAAAATATATTTGCCATCATTCCTTCTCATAGGTAAGCTAGAGGAATATATAAAGCAGGTACTAATAATGGAACAAAATAACAGAGGAGTAGTCATTTCAAAAGATACTTGAAAAAGTAATTGAGCCCTTTCAATAACCCTTTATCATTAAAGAAATATTAATTACAAACAGTTTCTGATTGTGTATACACTGGCTATTATGTTGTAGAATAGAAACATGATTCCTTTTAATATTTAACATTGGCTCTACAAACTTATAGGTTGAAAATCAGATAGTACTCATTTTGAAATCAAGAGCTCTAAAAAGTCAGACATTAGTAGGACACCATCACATGGTGTGAAGACTGGGTATGCCTTGTGGCTTGGAGAAACTCTGATGTGCTGGCAACAAATCAAGCTGTCAAGACAGTAGAGGCCAGAGTGGTCTAGAGACTTCTGCTGGCTAAATATCCCCTTTGCCTATTCCCTTTATAGTGCTAATGGAACCCATGAACATACTGTTCTAAAGTGAGCCTGAAACAGCATTCTCTTGGGTGAAATGTTCTCTCTTGGTTGGCGGGGAGAATCTTTCCTCCTTATTCTAATCCTTGCTCCCCACAGAGGAGGAAGAACATTGTGTTTATCTCAGGGATCATAACGTGAGGGCTGGTGGCATGGAGGCAGCTCTGTATGGAATGGGTAATTGCTTGGTTGTGCCTTTCAATTACCTACATCACAGCTGTGCTTCTAGATTAGTCAGACACAGTGAGGCTTCTGTTTAAAGTTGCCTTTATGAAACTCGACAGTGTCTTCACACACATGCCAAAAAGCTGGGATTACGTAGGGGCACAATCAAATGGGCTATGTGGACTAATTGCATCTCTCTCTCTCTTTTCATATTTCAGTTAATTAAAAAATGAAAAACTACATTTCTGGTGTTTCTAAGAGTTAACAAAAACACTCCTATTTCTTACTTGCTGGTCAGATTTTAAGAAATGTGGTTATGTTTATACAGATGGTTTCAGTGCTCCAGCAAGCCTGAAAAATGAATGTTGTACCAAGAAAAATGTGGCTAATATTTATGTGAAACAGTGATGCTGGCAATAATAATTCTATGGTATAATCCCTCTGAGAAAAAATAAAATGAACTTGATTAATCTTAAAGCATTCTATAGCAGAGCTAGGAACTTTGCATTATTGCTTGCTGCTTTTTGTTAAATGTAGAATCTACTTGTACATTTTTTAAAAAATTATTCATTTGACAGAGAGAGAGCACATGACCAGGGGGAAGGAGCAGAGGAAGAGAGAGAAGCAGACTCCCCACTGAGCAGGGAGCCAGACTTGGGGCTTGATCCAGGACGCTGGGATCATGACCTGAGCTGAAGGCAGATGCTTAACTGACTGAGCCACCGAGGCACCCCTACTTTTGTAAAGGTTTTTTGGACATTTCAAACATACCATGCCTTCAATTTAAAAAGTTAAAATCTTGTCTATTAGTGTATAATGACAAGTGTATAAATTTTTTCTTTTTTAAAGATTTTATTTATTTGGCAGAGCGTGAGGGATAGAGAATCTAAAGCAGACTCACAGCTGTGAGAGATCATGACTGAAGCTGAAACCAAAAGTTAGATGCTCAACTGACTGAGCCACTCAGGCTTCCCAGCAAGTTTACAGTTTTAAAATCTTTGGTCATTAAGAAAATATTAATTGCAAATTTAAAAATGCACTAATAGAAGGAAAGAAAAAATAGATACTGTGATAAAGGACTTTCTTTCACTGTAGTTATGTTTTAATTTCTTTCTTCATTCAACTAATATTTGTTGAGTGCCTACTTTTGACAGATCATTGGTGAAGTTCTTCCCTTGAGTAGAACATTTCTCTGGATCTCTGTGTGTGCGAGCTATAGCAAAGGCAATCCAAGTCTACCTGTGAGTGGAAAGTCCAGGTCCCATGTGTGGTTAAACGGGGCTTGGGAATAAATTAATATACCACTCTAAACTCCTTTTCAGTATAATCTTGGTCATCTTAAGTTTCCTCTCCCTGAACAACTCACTGGGTATCTCTGTCCTTTTACCCCTCCACCACCAAACTCCCTCTTTCTGGTACAATCACCATCGTCTCCCAGTCTTGAAACTCAGGAGTCATGGGCACCCTGAGAAACTTAGAAGCCAGCACATAAATAACCCCCCCCCCCCACCAGCTCCCTGCACCAAGAGAATGACCAAATTCTAGTACGGCTTCCAGCAGCATGAGGCCCTGTCCCAAGGATGAGCCCAGCTCCCTGGTTAAAATGCCTGCCTGGGAAAGCTCAAGGCTGCCAGAAGAACTTTCTTTGAAGCATTCATGAAGAAGGGCTTATTATTGTGAATATGTATCTCTTACAATTGAGACTGTCCTTCTTAAGCACCTGAGAGTGACTCATTTGAAATGCACTCATCAGGAAGGATATGGGGCCTCCCTGTCCCTGTCCCTGTGGCAGGATGGAATCCCTCCTTCATAACTGCCAACTAGCGGACACAGCCGTCCCACAGGTGTTCAGACTGATCAGATCAACCCTTTGCCCTGGTTCATTCACTGACTCACTGAGCCCTGCTCTCCCCTCCTTCCTGCTCACCCTAAATTGCCCAGTCACGTTTGCACAAATCAGAACAGAGTTCAGCTCTTTCCAACTGTCCGTGGGTGCTGAGTAAAGCCATTTTATCAAATGTCCAGCTGTGTTTTACCTTTGACAGCTGCCATTTCCCCTTTCCCACATGCAGACAATCCCATAAGCCTATTGATTCTTCTTTGGGATGTGTCACCATCTAGTGTTTCTTTTCAGGTGAGATATAAATGTTATGTATATTTCCAAGATCTGATATGAATTGCAAGAAGTTCTAAGAGCTCCTACTTGAGCTGTCATGGAGGCAGGGTGACTATTAGTTTCCTATGGCTGCTGCAAAAAAATCCACCGCAGACTTGGTGGCTTAAAACACGGGAAGGTTAGCCCCACACAATTCTGGAGGCCAGAAGTCTGAAATCCTGCAGGGCTGTGCCTCCTCTGAAGACTCTGGTATACAATCTGTCTTTTGCCTCCTCCAGCTTCTGGTGGCTAGCTTGGCATTGAGAATTTGGCTATATCTCTCCAATATCTGCCTCTGCGTTCACATCTTCTCTGTGTGTCTCTTATCAGGACACTTGTCACTGTATTTAGGGTCGACCAGGTAATCCAGGATGATTTTCTTGCCTCAGGATCCTTAACTTAATTAAATCTGCAAAGACCCTTTTCTAAATAAGATCACATTCACAGAGGGTAGGCCATGAACATACCATTTTGGAGGCTGACATTCAACCCACCCCAGTGAAATAGTTCCTTCATGTCCCTGAAGTGGACACCCAGGCCTCCTGATCTTGGAGCTGCCCACAGACTCCTGAACACAAGAGTCAAGGTAGGGAGAACAAACATGAGTGTTACGCCATGTGACTGGACCTCAGACCTCAGGCTGGCTGTGTGAGCTTCTGCGGGTCACCATAGAACAAGATGAGGCCTCTCATGGTGGTGAATGAAAGTTGCAGCAATGTTGATTTATCACCCTGCTTCTCACGATTTTACTTTTACTTCCAGTTGCTATCTTGCTATGGGGTGCTGGGTAGGGGATATAGCTTAAATAGTACTGTTAGGAAGACTTCTAGAGGGTTGTTAGAGTTGCTAAAATCTCAATCAAGCCTTGGTTTGAGGCTGGCTCACTGGGGTCTCACTTGTGCTGCATAGCACACTTCATGGTATGACCCTCTGTTAGTAGAGACATTCTGAGGATGGGCATGGCATGGCAGCTATCGAGGGAGCAGAGGGGGAGGGCACATGGTAAAAACAATTTTGCTTTTTACTGCAACTTTGCTCACCTCAGCATTGGCAGGGCCAACCACATGTGGGGCTAATAAGGAAAGGAATAAATAAGCAACCAATTAATCAAATATAGACCAAAGAGATCTCAAGAGTACAAATTCCTATATGTTTCTCTAATACTACCCAGCCTGGGACAGTGGAAAAAAAAAAAAAAAAGATTGTTTGGTCAGCTGAGCTCTATTTCACAAACAATAGTCATTAGTGACTTGGAAAAGAAGGGAGTACAATATGTAGCAATAAGGTCGGACTACAAAGGGGATGCCTGTTGCTCAACATGGGAGCAGGGCAGTGGCTTCCCTTCTGTTCACATGTCAGAAGGTAGGTAACTGTGATGGCCAAAGTGACACAAAGAGCAACTAAGAGCAATGCATTTCTGAAATGTTCAGACATAGAGCTGTTTCCTCATTTCTGTTTTCCTTAGAGAAAGAGTATGATAGGAGCACAAGGGCACCTGATCACACAGCAAGAATCACGCTAGAGACACACATAAAACAGTAATGTGTACATGCGATGGAACCTTTTCAGACTCTTAAAAACATCACATGAGATGAACTAATTTTGACTTAGATGCAAAGGTCAGAAAGAATCAAACAAATGTTTTTGTGCTAATATTACCAGCAAAGTGTCTGAAAGTAAGCAAAGCATCAAAAAGACACTTGAAATTGTTAGTTGAAAATGGTTTGCATGCAATTATTCCATCTATTTTTGTGATGTTCTTTTATAGAACACATTTATCCCAAAAGCACATTCAATTTTTAAGACAGAAGAATAATATAAATGATTTTCCACAGATTAAAAAATATATATTTGTTTCACACAGACTTCTCTTACTTTCCTGTTTCTAATTACTGTTCATTGTTTGTTTTTAATGGGAAAAAGTTCTGCATTGTTGTCCCTGATTTACATTAAACAATCTGCTCTGAACTCCCAAACATAAATTAATTTAATGTAAAAAAATCTATAAAATAATTTATGTTGAATAAGTATGTCTTCCTTTTCCTATAAATGTGTATGGGATGGTGTCCTGCTCTTCAGTGGAAATGAGTTCAGGAAGATATTTACCTATGTGGACTCTCAAAACTAGAGTCTGATATTTCCCAGGAGCAACAGTGAAGTCGGTCTGGATAGGATAATAACCTAGTCATCAGCACTACTGCACAAGACAACTGGAAATCCTCAGTGTTCTCACCTCTACCTCCCATCTGGAAAGCCACAGGGTAGTAGAGTGGGCTGGGGATGCTTGTGCACAGTTTTAATACTTTTAGGTATACAGTTTCTAATATGATTGCTATATTTGGGTATGCAGAGGATGTCGGTTAAGAGCCGGGGCAACTAATAGAACTAAACCTTTAGAAATAACTCAGATTTTGGGAACAGCCTTAGTTTTGCTTTCAGAGCTTGCTCTGGCTTGAGCAGAGGGTGGGGTGAGAAGGAAAGATTGAGGAACAGATTCCCATCTGGACTAGAATCACAGCTGATTGGAATGCCCTTCCTGGCACTGACTGGTCTACGGCCAGTGCTGGAGCCCATGTGGTGGGTCTTGAATTGGAGCCAGACTCTGAACCATGTATTATTCATTATCTGAACAAGGCATACATGTTTCTATTCATCAGTCTGTATATTTTAAATGTATGCATCTGTTCTCCTTTGTGGGATGATTCTTCACCTTTCACACTGAAATCGTAAAACCTTGAAAATGTCTATCTGCCTTTTATCATGTGGTAGTATTTTCCTTTTTTTTCCCCCCCTCTTCTGTAAAGTGTCTCAAAAGGACCAGATAGTAAATATCTTAAGGTCTGAGGGCCATACAGTCTCTCTGTTGCAACTACTCAATGTTACTGCTGTAACTCAAAAACAGCCATTGGCAATCCATAAACAATAGAATATGGTTGTGTTCTATCAGAGCCTTATTTATGGGCACTGAAAATTGAATTTCATATCATATGATATCATATACCATATTTTATTTATTTTTAAAATACAACCTTTTAAATAAATAAAATGTAATCAAAGTTCATGGACTTGGCAAAAATAGGTGAGGCCATAATGTACCAACCTCTGGTCTACAACAAGGTCATGGGAAAGTTAGTCTTTACACAAGTGTAAAGATAATGATGTGTAAAAGACAAAGGTGATAATGATGACGTCTACTTAGCTTAATTACATAAAGAGGTAAATGCTTGATGTGATAAGTTATCTGCGATGAGGGTCACGGATTAGAGCCACGAGAACTAGGTTTCAGTTTATCTGGAACCTGTTAGTAGTCTTGGAGAAAAAACTAAAATTTCTTTAATTCCATTTTTTTCTGTTGTAAATGGAAATGGCTTATAAAATTTCTAAGATCATTTTTACCATGAAGATTATTTTCATCCTCACGTATATGGCTTTTTGCTTTCCCTTGTATAACTAGCTACCTGCTTATTGTTTTATCTCTATCATATACAATTATAAGAAGTAAGATCTTAAAATAGGAGGTGATTGCTATAATTGAAAATGAATACTTTTCTCTAATTTGTCTTTAAAGCACAGGGCATTTGCAGAAAAGCACAACCTTTACAACTGCTGATGATTTATAGCATATCATCAACAAGCATACATTTTGAAAAAGCTAAGAAATATAAAATCAAAGTAGAATATAAATTATTCAGCAGAGAAGTCCAATTACAAGGAGAAAAAAAAATATTTGGGTGCATATAGCTTACCTCTTGCTGTCATCAAAAGCATTTGGAAGGATTAGGCCCTGTAGCAGGTACCAGAGCCCTACTGATTTAGACTTTCATGGCTGATGTGCTGTATTTTATTGTGTAATATAATTACAATTACGTTTTCTAAAAATTTTATTGTCCCGCATTCACATAACCTATAAATGGCATAATAAATGATCTATAAATAATAATGTGGAGTTCACTGGGACTGAACCACATTTTTACATTTTTCTCAAGCAGAACATGCTGCAAAACAGAAAATATTTTCAAAAAACAAAGGGGAGGTATTTATGGCCAACAGACATACATCTTTGATTTCTCCCTCTTTGCTTTGTCTGCTTAGGCTCCACGCCCTGTGGGTCCCCACATTGAGAAAGCTCCTCAGCCATCAGCTGCATCTCATTTTTCTGCCAGTGTATTTACTGTCTTCTTCTAGGAGCAGATCATGAATCTAGCACACAGGGAAGCTCCAAAGAAGGTTTCTATGAATGGAAGAGGTTTGGGCAGTCCTCAAATGGTTTATGTGCCAGGACAACCCAGCTGCATTGAGTCAAATTATTTGCAAAAGTTTAATGCAGTTTATTAATTGATTTCAGAAGACTTTGGTCCCATTTTATTGTCTTTTTTCTTCCCTCTTTACTCAACCAGTAAACAAATATACCTTGTTTATTGTATACAAACAAAATACCAACCAGCTATGTCATGGGGGTGAAAGGAAGGATTTATTCTAATGTGAAGACACTGGCCTGTCCTGAGGGTGCCCTGGGACCTAGGAAGATGAGTAACACAGACAAGACGGTGGTATAGGCAGCCCACCATGGCCCAGCCCACAATGAGTGATACTGATTCCAAGTGTTGTGACTTACAAAGAAAAGGAGATGATTGCATTTTGTGTCCTTTATCTTCAGTTAGATGTAAGCTAATTCAGTAGCAGGCCACACCAAGCAAAGCTGGATAAATCTTGCCATAGTATCATCTTATGCATTCCCAAATCAAATACACTTAACATAATTATCTCATGTTCCTCTTTTTAGAATTATTCATGCCACTGTTTCCTTTGTTGGCATGAATCAGGACTACCAGCATAAATTTAACATGATTTATTTACTCTTCTACCAAAATACGAATATTTTAAATGTTTCATGATCAGAGGGTTATCAATATTTTATATTAATTGCATAGAAAAGATATCAGTGCAACTATTTAAAAATTCTTCTGTCCTATGAAGAAAAGGCAGTAAGAAAGAAGCAATGAATTATTAATAACTATTAATAATTGATGGTACACTATGTGCCAGGGATGGTGCCAAATTTTTCATGGACCTCACCCCCTCTCACCTCCTCAAAGCTAACTACTATCCTGATATCCAAAACTATAGTTTCATTTTTCCCTCATATATACATATGAGAAAAATCTTTTTCTTAAAGATTTTATTTATCAGGGCACCTGGGTGGCTCAGCGGTTAAGTGTATGCCTTTGGCTCAGGTCATAATCCTGGAGTTCTGCGATCAAGTCCCACATTGGGGTCCCTGCAGGGAACCTGCTTCTCTCTCTGCCTATATCTCTGTTTCCCTCTCGTGTATCTCTCATGAATAAATAAATCGGAGAAGGACAAACATTATATGTTCTTAGACATTTGGGGAATATAAATAATAGTGAAAGGGAAAAGAAGGGAATGGAGAAGAAATGGGTAGGAAATATCAGAAAGGGAGACAGAACATAAAGACTCCTAACTCTGGGAAATGAACTAGGGGTGGTGGAAGGGGAGGAGGGCGGGGGTTGGGGGTGAATGGGTGACGGGCACTGAGGGGGGCACTTGACAGGATGAGCACTGGGTGTTATTCTGTATGTTGGCAAATTGAACACCAATAAAAAATAAATTTATTATTAAATAAATAAATAAATACAGACAGACTGACCGACTTTATTTATCTAAGAGACAGCAGGAGTGGGGGTGGGGTAGAGGCAGAGTGAGAGAGAGAATCAGACTCCACACTGAGCAGGGAGGCCAATGCAGGGCTCCATCCCAGGACTTCAAAATCATGACCAGAGTAGATATTAACTCTTCTCATGTAACATTAAGTGGAATTTACTATATAGTAGAATCAGATACCTAATTTGTAGAGTCCCCTGCAAAATGAAAATGCAGGTCCCCTGTTTGAAAACTCAAGAAGGTAAAAGCAGAGCACTGAACCCTGCATAGGGCCCTTGTGGAGTGGGACCATATGCAACTCACAGATCACACACCCACGAAGCTGGCCTTGTTATACAGGATACCAGAGATAAATACACTATATTTTATATCTCAATCCCACTATTGCTGGACATAGCTAAGTAGTCTCAATTCCTTGACTATTTTGAATGGTGCTGCTGTGAACCTTCTTAAGAATCTTTTGGTGAAGATGTAGGATCATCTCTACTGGGTATACAGTTAATGAGCGTAATTGTAGAATGGTAGGTATGCCCATGTTCAGCTCTGGCAGATACAAACACAAATTTGTTGCATCAATTTACACTTCCTCATAGTTCAAAACTTAAAATACAGAGTTCTAATTGCTCCATATCCTCATCTCCACTTGAAATGTTCTCTTCTCCTCCTGGGCATATGTTTAAAGCACATATTCCTCCATTCCACCCAAGATCTAACTAAACCCATGCCACTAGCATTCTGTCTGGAGTCTGTGTCTTTCAAAACTTCCTCAGTGATTCTTCATGAGGCCAAGTACAGGACTGCTGCTAATCAACTGGGCTATTTTACAACAGACCAAGAAAATAGTCTTGCTGCCAGGGAATCAGACATGAATTGAATGACTGAGCATACTGACACAAGATCATTCCCTCTCTAAGAAGACATGGACAACAGAGCTGACTGGAAATAGCCAAGCCAGGAATATTTTGCATGGTTTTTCCAGCACTACCATGAAATTGAAGGTCAGTGTTTCCTGCCACAGTGGTTGTGAAAGGGTTTGTGAGAAAGGGCAAGGTAGTTTCTTCCTCCAAGTTACAAATAAGCTGGTCTGAGAACACACTTTGAAAATGACCATTATAAAGTCATTTTCATTTTCAACCTTCTAATTTTTATTTTAGACAACCAAAGTAAAATCACATCATTTTACATAATTATAGTGTATTTTAAAGCTTTTCTTTTTTGTTTCAAATCTGCAGGATATCCACTTAGCAACGGCATGCCATTTTCTTCTATTTTTTACATTGTAGGCATATGCATATTAGAAGTGGATGCATATGTACCGAATGAAGGGAATTCTGTCAAAATATATTGTACTTCGGGGGAAAAGCTTTGAGTCTGATACTACCAGCAATATAAACAGTAGCTTGGGATTCAAATGTATCATATTTGTACGCTTTTCATGTTTAATTTTAGAAGAACATATTCATGGGAGTGCTATATGCAGATGCGGCTATCTCTGAAATATCCTATTAAAAATGCTAATAATGCATTGCAATATTTTATATTTTCAAAGCAAAAAATCATTCACGACAAAAAAATCTCTTCTGCCGTTGTGGCATATGTATATGGTGCACATGCTTTTCTTTGTTAGATAACATAGGCTAAGATATATTATAAAAATTAGCATTTCTGGCCATCTTTCCAAAATTGTATTTTTAAGTGTGTACATTTACAGCATGAATGTAAAGCTCTGTAACAATGAGAGATATTGTTCTCTCGTACTGTCATATTCAAAGATCATATTCTTTGTAACATATCCAATCTGTTATTAACATATGCTTGTCTTCATTTCAGAAATGTGAGTACATGGGTAATTTATATCACCAGAAATATGCACATCTCTAAATCTCTATTTTATTTTCCCACATGATATTGGTATTACGGTATTCTCTGCAAGTGGGATACCAGAGCATTATCTTAATATCTGCCCTCAAAAAGCCACACCGCCTAGGTCAGAGTTCCCGCAGTTCACAGGATGGGTGGTGGGTCCTCACAGTCAGATGTCATTTGCTGCCTGGAAGGAGATCCATTTGTATTCCTGGATCCAGGTGTCTCACAAGAAGAAGGCACTTTCCAGATATTCCCTTCCTTTCCTTTCCTTCCTCTTACCTTGCTTCCATTCAAATCATCAGTAATCATGGAGAAATGGAAAATTAGCCTAGTCTGTGCTTGGGCATCTGGGTGGCTCAGTTGACTGAGCATCTGCCTTCAGCTCAGGTCATGATCGCAGAGTCCTGGGATAGAGCCCTGTGTCAGGCTCCCTGCTCAGTGGGGAGTCTGCTTCTCCCTCTGCCCCTCCACCCCACTTGTGCTTGCTCCTGCTCTCTCTCTTTCAAATAAATGAAATCTTAATAATAAGAAAACCTAGTCTGTGCTTTCATGGTGTTTTAGGCTGTTGAGGCTGCTATAACCAATTACCATAGATGAAGTGGTTTATAAACAACAGAAATGGACTCCTCACAGTTCTGGAGGTTGGCTGCCCAAGTCAAGGGACAGCAGATCCAGTGTCCAATGAGGATTGCTTCCTAGTGGCCTTTGTCTTGACTAGCTGTGTCCTCACATGGTGGAAGGGGGAAGGAGTTCTCATGGGTCTCTTATGAGAACACTGATAATGTGCATGAGGCTCCACCCTCAAGACCTAATCATTTCCCACAGCTCCCCCATCCCGCCTCCTAATGCTATCATTAATGGTTAGGATTTCAACATATAGATTTTGTGGAGAAAACAAACATTCAGTCTATGGCACCTGGCAGAAAAAAAGGGCAGGTTCAGTTGTTCCAAAAAAGTATCAGAAACAAACCTTTAGAGTTAGGCATGATGTTCAGGATTCCCAGAGCCTTTGCCAACGTTCCCCTACTTAACACCTGACCAATCACTTCAGATAGAGCTTCGAGAAGAGAAAAGCAGTTATTTGCTGTTGTTAATTTCTAAACCATCACACAAACAAATGTGTTCATGTAAAAATAAAATCTCTCAGCTGCTCCTTTAAGACACATAAGAATAGAAAGAAGTGCCTTATCAATGATGCTCCAGATCTTTTGCCCTCTTCCCCTGTTCATACTTCCCACAAAATTCTGGTAAGAACTGGAAACCAGTTTCCCTGGAAAACAGATGTGCGGGAGCACAGCTGGTATCCTGAATGGGCCTGTTCCAGAACACATCGGCAGTCAGGCAGCTGCGGAAAACAGACACAGATGCCAGGATCCAATGCAGGCTTGCTCATGATAATTGTGTTAGGTTTAGAGAAACAAGAAGGGCTTTTCCCCCTCCTTTTTTGGTGAAACAGGCGGCACCGAGAGGGGGAAATTTGCATGAATTGCCAGCATCAGAAAAATGAGATTCTAACACAGGGGAACAGGCCAGTCTGACAGGTCCAGTGTTGCCTGGCATGGTTTAGAACAGCACACTCTTCACAAATGACCAGATCCCAGGACACCAGCTGCAAACAGGGGTCGCTCCCACATTACATAGGAGGCAAAGCCAAAAGGGAAGAGCTCTGCCAAATTTTATTAAGATCCATAAGGATCTAATGACCAAAAAGTTACAAAACGGACAGTGACACTTTGTTGTCTCCTAGAAAATTGGAATTCAGTAAAATTTAAGGTTATATGTCACAGGATGTAAACATGCAGGTCCTCATGATGCCACAGAATGGGAAGGACCAAGAATACTAGTCCCACTTCACAGATAAAGAAATTGAGATGCAAAAGATCATTAAAAACAGGCAATGTGAAGATTATTGCTCCTTTGTTTTAGACAGGTTATCCACTTTCTCACAACTTTATAAGATATTCTGGAACACCCATCCTAAGTCTTTTATCTTTCCTGATGTTGGGGAGTAGGGCAACTGGCCACTTAATACAGGCATGCTGGGATGCAGGGCTGGGGAATCTGAAATCTATACAACCACCCACTGCACCCTCTCTGTTCAAATATGTGAACACTGTTGGTGGGTAGATGGTCACTTCTGCTCCTCCCCAACTCTCTCTAAAAGAAAATAAAAGATCTTTAAAAATTAATTAATTAATTAATTAATTAATTAATTAATTTTATATTTAACCAAAAGATTCAACAAATATTTTTGGTAGACAAGCATAATTAAATAACATAAATTCTCCAAAAGGTGGCTTAATCATATGCTTTAGAAACCCCAACACTGAAGGTTGGTAACAGTGTCTATACAGAAGCAGTAACTAGAAAATACTTGACATAAGAGAGAATGACAAAATAGTTTTCTTTTTTTTCTTTTTGCTCTCAAAATTTCAACCTATAGAGGGATAGCAAAGTGACATAAAATGTAGCATTAAAATCATTTGCAATTAAAAATTATTTAACTATTTCTGAAAGCACTTCCTTCTGGGGAGTATTTTTCACAATGGGTCAATGGTATATGTTACCAAACATATTTTAGAGTTTCATGAAATGCACAATGATGATAGAAAATGCTCATGTCTTGAGATGCACTGGAATATTTCTAACATGGTAATTATTGTGAAGATGTGTCCTATCAACTAATTTCACCAGTTAAGTATGCCTATCAGTTTATATAGCATGAAAATGAAATTTCAAAACCTGCAATAATACATAGCAGGCCACTGCTATGAGTTGAATTTCACTCTGTAGCTTAGTTTCATTTTAAGATTCTACTGTGACATATTTAGCTAGAGAAAGATATTAAAGATCTTAAACCCAACTCTTGTGTATTTAATATAATTCAACTCAAATGTTGCATACCTTCATCTTATTTTTTGTGACCTTGGTGTAGGGCTATCTTTTAACGGTATGATTTCAATGTGAATAGCAATTCTTTTCTCAAGTAATTTATTTTTACTGTCTTTTCTGTAATTCCTGATTTCATTGAAATAGCAAATCTGCCCACAAGTGAATACTCTTAACTATTTAGCACATAGAGTAATGTGATAAAATTAGCTCCTGCACTTTCTCTGAACCTGTAGTATTCACATGAATCTAGATGGATGGTTATCCATGTGTATCTATATGAGAAACATATATTTATTATCTAAGCAAAGGGTCAGCAAACCTTTTATGTAAAGGATCAGAGAATATATATTTTAGATTTTGTAGGCTATAAGGTCTCTGTTGCAACTACTCTTCTCTGCCACTGCAGCAGGGAATGAAGCCCTGTAGGCAACGTATAAATTAATGGGTTGACTGTGTTCCAATAAAACTTTATTTACATAAGCACCAAGCATGGTTTATAGACCTCTGGTTTACACTTCTTTCATTCAGAAATGTGGCAATAGACCAGCTACATCAGCATTAACTAGAAGCTTGTTAGAAATGAATACTCACAGGCCCTGTTATAAACCTATAGAATCTGAACTTGGCATTCTTCAAGATGCCAGGGCAATTCATTGTATATGGCAGTATGGGTTTATCTCCACCATGGAGATTGGCTTCCACTTAGATTCACAGAGCAGATAAAGGAGGTTTCACTAGTTGGTTTAGTTGTCCATCCTGGGATCAGGACAGTTAAGCCCTTAGTCCTCTGATTATATACTGCTATGTGCTCATATCCAGCGTAGTATCCCTGTGACTTTTTTAACATCCCTTTGTCCTGTAGAATGACATTCTCTAAACTAAGCCGCTAGCATGTCTCTTCTTCCTTCTCTCTCTCTCTCTCTCATACACACAAATGACAATATCTATTTATATAATTTTTAAATTATGAAATCAAGATAAAGCTATGAATTAACAATTAGTCAGCCATAAAGATGGACACTGGTGACCTCATTCAGACTGTATGTCCCTCATGATGTGCAGAGAACCACGTTTCCTGGTGAGCGAGGGGGTTTCCATCTCACACAGGGCTAGCAGTGTGCCTCCATCAGCGTAATGCTGTTTCCTTCCCAACTATTGCAATATAGACTGCTGGTTTACACTTGTGGGATTGAGTGAAATATGTTCTCTAGGCTTCGCTGAATAAGTCTTCCCAAAACAAATGCTTTTAAGTGTTTTCTGCAAAGAAACTGTAAAAACTAAAAGAATACTAATAATATAAACACAATTAAGCAGCATGGAAATGAGAGAGTGGAGATATTTCTTAGTCACTATGTTCCACTCATGTATTACATTTTGAGATAAACATCATGGTAAGAATTATAATTTTCAACTTTAAATAATAAATAAAATGATTATATGACAGATTTATATTCACTGTCATTAAAAATACATATTTCTCTAAGGAGATTTCAGCTAATCACTTGATAAAGCCACTAGTAAGATAAATCACTAGTAAGATTTTTAAAAGCTAAGCATTCAGAACATGGAAATAAACTTCTACAAAGTTTTAAATCTTGTGACATTTATCTCAGTACTTTAAAATTTTCCCAGAATTGAAAGAAGAATGATGTAGATGTCTCTGGAGGTTTTTGTTATTGTTGGGTTTTTTTATTGTTGTTTGTTTGTTCCTTACTAGTGAAAACAAAGCTATCTACTTTAGAGGAAATTTCTTCCCACTGCAACAAAATTGGTTGAAATCATACACAAAAAAATGACATGGCAATAGATTGGAATACATTTGTCAAACTTACTCTTGAAAGATGTATGGGAAGTATCCTCAAAGATCTTAAGAAGCAGGTATTAGAATGGATAGGGTACAGAAGTAATGCTGGATATAGATCATATACCACGGCTTATAGTTTTTTATATTCTCGTCCAATAACGTGGGTGGTGAAAAACCTATTTTTGTAAACGATTTTTCAAAAATTATTAATTTTAACTTACTAAGGAAAGTTTTACTGTAAAAGATGTGGTTTTACTGTAAAAGATGTGGTCTTAATATAAACAGGTTCTTGGATTAGAAAATATTTGATGGGCATGATGGGAGACTATACCATGAATGGAACAACTCTCTTGTTTAGAGAAAAGGATTGGAGCACAGTGATTACAGAGGTGGCAATGAGAAGAGAATCCATTTATTACATGGTTTATATGTAAGACTTCAGTAAAAATGTTGAAGCAGAGGTAAAAAATGTGTTGTAGGTGTCATTGATGTGCTTAATTCTATAAAAACAAGACTCTTATAATGTGGCAGACTTTCCTCTATTGATTTGAATGAAATAGGGAATGACCATGAACATTATTTGTACTACACAGTTTCACTGTTGAACTTGTAGTGCCAACCTTAAAAGTGCATGATATTCAAGTTACTCCCTTTCCCTTAAAAATCTGCTAACCTTTTCAAGGTAATCATGTGTGCTTAGGTGGGTGATGTACCAAACAATTTTAAGAAGCACCATTTCTATTTATATGATTCGTAATTTGTAGATTCACGTCTCTATTTTTATTTTTTTAAAAAAGGTCCAGAACACAGCAGTGTCATGAAAGGGGAATCTTTTTAAAAATTTGCCACATGGGATAGTGGCTGGCCTGACTTCTTCTGTGATATCACATGTCTATTAGTAGAAATGCAGCTTAGTAGATATTTTAGAAAAAATAAAAAGTTTTCTGTACTATTAGAGTAGATGTAATTTTTACCAAGCACAAAGTGCCCCCTTTCCCCTTTTAAGAGAACTGGGGCTTTGAGGAGAATGCTTTGAAAAAAGGTTTTTGGAAATAATTTTATGATTTTGTTTTTAAAAAATAATCATGTTTTGAAAATATATCTGCATCCTTAAAAATGCTTGCAAATAAAGTGGATTCTCCATTTAAAAATTATTCAAAAGAAGTATTTCAGTGAATTTTGAACCCAGCTACTCAAAAACGAAATAATGACCCACCTTCTAAAACTGTCAATGAAAAAATTTATTATTCACATTTCAAGAGAAATCATTGCCTAATTAATGGATGTGATTCAAACACTGATTCATGATTCGATAGGCAGTCAGTACTGTGGTCCTTCCATTTGGAGGCATTATTTCTGTGAATTAACATCTTCAGGTATGATTGTGTGATTGCTGAATGTCAGAGCTCACTTTCAACCACAACTCTGAAGACCTCCTGGATGGCTTCAAGAGGATTTCCAACCTTCCAATGCTACATCTGATGTCGTGCTTTGTGACCTCAACACTTATGTAAAACATTCACCCAGCCTCACCTCAATCTCTTTCTCCTCACATTGAATGGTCTCACCTTCCCCTCGACTTTGTCCATTTCTCGCACTGTTACACAGCATAATAAGGCTTTTCGACCCCAGGCAGTGGCTCTGGTCCCAGCCAAAACCAATAGATCCAGTCTTTCTAGGGGAGAGGTACCGGTGGCTGCAGTTAAAATTTTTCCCCACTGCTTCCAATACAATACCACAGAACCACTGTTCTAGGCTTTGGTACCAATGCCTCAGCCATTATCTTGTTAATCCTCAACCATCCGTTGATCACCACCTCCCACCTTAGCCCAATTCCTCACTTACAAAATTTTTCAACCTCAGCAGACCCTTCCATCTACTGACTCTACCAACTTTTCATTATCCATTACTCCTTGGTGTTCTTAGTTTCCTCCTTATCCAACTTAGACTTCATGCTTCCTTTAACCCCTTTGCCAATTTCCTTCTGCAGAATACTTCCTGGCAAACCCCCAAACATGGCCGATTACAGTTCACATCTTACTCTGTGCTTGCCTCTGAAGCTGACCTTGGGTGAATAAAAATTCACATCCTTACGCAGGGGTCTGAGTTGAAACACGATTACCCAAACCTCATTATTTGCATAAAGACTGCACTTGAAGATAAAGCTGACCAGAAAAAAAAAATAGAAATGAAAGAAGTATGGAATTTTTTTTTAAAGAATTATATTACTAGAAGAAAAAGCAACCATGAAGTCCAAGACTTAAAGAAGCAGGATACTTGAATGTCTCAGAAGAACATTTCAAAATGAAAAGATGGGCAAAAGGAGTAAATTCTGGGGGCACCTGGGTGGCTCAGTCCATTAAGCGCCTGACTTTGGCTCAGGTAATGATCTCAGGGTCATGGGATCAAGGTCTCAGTCGAGTCCAGCTCCCTGCTCAGTGGGGAGTCTCTTCCTCCCTCTCCTTCTACCCTTCCCTCTGCTCCTGCTCTCTCTATCTCTCTCACAAGTAAAGAAAATCTTTTTAAAAAGGACCAAATTCTGGAAAGAGAGAGAAATGGAGACCTGCATGTGAATTCTTGCAGGAATTCTAATTTATAAATGCCACAAACTAAACATAAACTTACATGTCCTTCAGTGAGTAAGTGGACATTCTGTGGAGTAAGCACACGATAAATACTACTGAGCACTGGGATGAGCGATGAGTACATGTAACAATGCATGCCAAAGGCATTACACTGAGTACAACCAGTAAGTCTTCAAGGTTCCCTACAGTATGTTTCCATGTATGTGATGTTCTCAAAGACACCACTACAGTGATGGAGAACAGATAAGTGGGTGCCAGGAGTTAGGGTGTGACAGGGGATGATTGCGACAAGGGAAGAGTTTTGACGCCTGAGTATGGTGATAGTCACACTGATTTATACATGTGTTAAATTAAGCTGTACATCAAAAGGGAAAAGAAAGTCAAACTGTAAGACAGTTTTTAAAAATTGTGCTGAGAAAATGCATTCATTAAGAGAAAACTTCTTTATTCGGAACTTTGTTAAAGAAATAGTACAAAAGGATTGGGAGAGTATGAGATAATGAAATTGCAACCTCCAATATATTTAACTTCTTTAAAAGGTTTTTTTAAAGGATTTATTTTTCACTGTTAAGAAGCCTAAAATAGAATGTAGTAAGTTTTGTAAGACTCTTCTCACCAAATCATACATTTAATAAATCAATACATATTTGAACTGACATGTGCCTGAACAGCAGCTGGGTCCTACAGCCTCTTGCTAGACCCAGGGGCCAGAATGGTTCTCATACCAGCTCTCCAGCTCCCAAATTCTATTATCCTGTCATCTCCCTTGTGTGACTATAAAGCAATGAGATGATTTATTCATTCGAGCCCTATGAAAATCAGTTCCTACTTTACAGTATTTTGAGACTGTTCTTATCTTACTTCCTATCTTTTAAAAAGGCTTTCTTTCTAATATAACATTTCTCAACATCACATTTATTCCTGAAAGAGTCCCTCTTCTCATTGCCAATCTCATCTTAGCAGGCCAACTTTCTTATTTTCCTCTGGGATGAAGGAGAAATGAATCCATTTCAGACAACAGTTTGCATATGGCAGCCTGGGGTTTGGCATCCCATTGCATTCAGTAAATGATACAGAGCTTCCAAACACTCTGGGCTTTGGGGTTCCATAATTGAGATAGAGGTCAAGTATTGAGAATGTTTAGGGAGAAAAATTTCAAGATGTTTGAGAAATAGATCATTTTTGAAATGACAAAGAATAAATATATAATTTAACTCAAAGTAAAATTGAACAAAGGATTTAGTGTTAATTTAATAAGTAAGGTTATATGCATAAAGAGACCCTAGACCTTTGAAGCTGAAATATTTGCAAAGGAAGAGATTTTGCATTTTATAATGAAAACTATAATTTGACCTTGGGGCAGATTCTTGGATTTTTTGTTTGTTTGTTACTTTTCTTTTCTGCATAAGACCACTATAGAAGGTGGTTTTAAGTTATACTGATGTAAGGCAAATACCTACATAGTGTTTTTTCAAATGTCCTGAATGGAAAGAAAGTTCCAGGGATGCCTGCATCGCTCAGTGGTTAGGCATCTGCCTTCCGCTCAGGGTGTGATCCCAGAGGCCTAGGATGGAGTCCTGCATCGGGCTCCCTGCATGGAGTCTGCTTCTCCCTCTGCCTGTGTATGTCTGTGCCTCTCTCTCTCTCTTTGTCTCTGTCTCTCTCATGTATAAGTAAAATATTAAAAAAAAAAAAAAAAGAAAATACAATGTTACTAAAAAAATAAGGAAAATACATTTACAGTTCCATACTATGTTTATAAAAAATAAATCTATGTACAAGTGGACCCAAACAGTTCAAACCCACATTGTTAAAAAATCAATTAGAAATGTGCTGTCTTATTCCTCCAATGGTGCCCCACAAATCTTCTGGTCATCTGATGGCTTTCCTCCCCAAAGAGATTCAGGAACCCAAGCTCCTTGAATCTTGTGAAGTTATGAACCCCAGGGTTTTCAGTGCTCTGCTTCCAGCCAACAGAAAGAAAGAGGAAGACTGAACAAAGAACACCTGCTTCATGTCACACTGACTACAAAGGACGGGGGACAGTTCTTACATTTCAACTTGTTACTTGATCCCATCTCCATATGAGGGCCTGGGAAGCGTAGCCTCCAGTTCTCAAATAAGTAACTGGATGACTATCCAAACATGTCGTCTTCCGCCTGGATATCTGTATTACCCAGACTTTGCAAAGTTAAGGTTTTCTTTTGTGGGGGGAAAAAAAAAGCTGCTGTTATGACTAACGGAAACAAGTGGGTTACTCTCAAGTGAGCTGGACCTCTGTAGAGAGAAAAGAGAAAGCCCCCATCCTTTGGGACCAGGGGAGTACTGGGATTTGGGCTCTGGGAGGAGAAGAGGTGTCTAGAGATGCCCAGAGAGACAGCTGGGTAGGTCTACCACCCCTAAAGACCAGCATAAGTTTGGCAAGAATTCTGAGACCAGGCAAGATATGGCAATTATAAGACATTCTAGAAGAAGCTATTAGCTATTTTTCCTGTATTACTTTTGTTGTCTCTAAGCATTTAATGAAGTCTGGTAAAAGTTAAACTTGGCTTCTCTTAGCTATGATGGAAGAAAACTGGGAAGCAGTGTTTGTCCATCACCAGTGCACAAGTTGAGGTGTCTGAGCTGGTCACCAGTAAAAGCACAACGATGCTCTGCAGAGCGACAGGTATAATCATCAATGACAGAGGCCACAGCATGACGACCAGATGAGAAGTCAGCGGTGAAAGAACCTACCACATTTGGTCTTGAGTGTGTATGTGACGGAGCCCTGGAAAACTCTGAAACTGTTTCTAACGAATCTAGGAAAGGTTTGTGCCATGGTAGTTTAGTAATAAAAATACAGCATATGCTAATTGTATTGCTACAAGTAGGTGATCCAAGAAAACAGGGATACATATATATTTATTACTAAATATTCTTAAATATGGTGCGATTTTCACAAGTGGCAGAAATATATAATCAAATGATAGCTTTGTTTTAGGTAAGACTGAAGCAAATGAGTTTAAAAACAGCAATTTAATTTATATTACCCGTAAGTAAAGTGCACTGAGTTGAAGACTCACATGCTGGTGATGAAGAGCTTCCAGAAGGTGTTTATAAACTTGGAGGGGATGTTATGGAAAGGTCAATGATACCTCAGCTTTAAAGTGGTCCTGACAAAGATCAGTAGACGGATCCAAAGACCTGTCCACGTTTCTCCAGCTCTTTGTTCCAAGAACATAGTCCCATCAAAGATTTACCCTGAAAAAGCCTCTTGACTCTATTTCAAGCACTGTGGATTCATTTGGGAAACAGAGTTCTAAATCCCAGTAAATGGATCTCTAAGACAATAGGCACATAATCATGTTAGCTCTTAACTACAGCTTATGTTCCATAATGCTATCTCAGAGCCAACTCCGTTCCATTTCCCATTTCCCGGCCTCTGGGGTCTTAGAACAATCACATCTTCCAGAGGAGAACATGGCCAATCAGAATACCAGACAGCAAGTGAAACTTGCCTTTACGGTGGGAAATGAAGTGGACTACTATGATCTATGGTTGGCACTCTCAATCCATTCTCAACATATCCCCAGGGAGACTTCACTCTTGCTACGAACTAAGAAATAACAACGATAACAATCACCGCTGTAATAGAACATATTATGAGGGGCATTCTTTTAAAAGCCTCTAAAATGCTACCAGGAGAGTTTTACGGCTACGCTGAGACAGAACTCAGCTGTGGTTAAAGACAAGGAAAGAGGGTGGGATGATGGTGGCCCCAGGAGGGCCACATCTCCACATTGGCTTTCCGGTTCACTTCTGTTGAGAGTATCACAACCGAGTTCATGGATGCCCCGAGGAAAAACCAGGCACAGCTTGAGCTGTTCAAAACAATCTTCCCATAAAAGGGACTTTTCCTTTTCAGCTAAAAAGCACTTTTTGTAATAAGAGGTTAAAGCCAAGATAACGAGTGCAGTTTCTGTTTACTCCCTCTAATTGCTTATTGCTCTGTGTACAACTGAATATCAGATATCAAAGAGAAAAACTAGGGGGATTTTGCTGGATACCTGTTTGCCTAAACAGGAGGCATTGAGGTCTTCTAAGTTCCAATAATTCTTCAGAAGCTATGGAAGGTTTGTTCTCAGAATGTCCTCTAAAACTACAGCCCCCTGTCCAACACATGTAAGCTTGAAACGTCCCTCCCACATTTGCAAGGGCTCCAAATTGCGTGATGGCTTTGTAAGTGCAAGCACAGCCACAGGAGAGGAGACAACACACCTTTACTCTGACATAATCTAGGTTCTTCCCAGGTAAAAGACTTAAAGTGTAGGAACCACCCGTAGAGAAAGCAGTTAAAGCTAATTGTTGCTCTTGGTAGAGAGGATTTGCTGGTTCCAAAAAAGCAAATGTGCAGGTTAAGAGCACTGTTAAGCCTTGAGAGCTTCATGCCACTGCAGGCTTTTAAGCGTGATGCACTCGTTTACTACTTATATAGACTTTTACAAATAGGCTTGTGCAGGCTTCTTGGAAGTCGATGGTTTACGAGTTCTCAGTACACCTCAGTGGGCTCTTTGAGAGACCTCTAACTACATAAAGGAGCAGATTTGCCAATGGTTGAAATCAGGCAAACCGTCCCCAATGCCATTACTATAAATCTTTATTTTCCCTCTATGCTTGTATCTTAATATCCTTAAAATAATGGTAATTCAGTGAAACTGGCCATTAGTTTAAGGCTTTGAGGAATGTATCTGGTATCAGAAGCCAACCTTTTGTTTTCAATGTGCTTAATAAAGGAATATTTCTATATTCCTCTTTATGGTATTATATCAAAAGCTGCTTTCAGTAAGCTTTGTCAAACCGAGACATAGATAATCCTAATCTCAGACTTTACTGAGTAACTTGATAGGAGAGTTAATAAAAATTGTATTAACATATCAATGATTGGTTTAGCCAGCTAACGCACAGAATTTATGAGGTTTGGTCATTGGTTTATATCCCATGTTGACCAGTTGCCTTTGTTCTCATTAGGAAACAAAATATACTAAAGATGCATTATAATTTTCAAATTATTACTTACAAACATAACAAAGAGGATATGGTTTAAAATAGATGTCAGACTTAAACCCCATATGCTTTCTGCATCCTTGCTCTATTATCTCCGTTTCCCTGTGGAAGGAGTAGGGGCTTACCACTGTGTGAGCCTGGGCAGATTCCTCATCTTATCTGAGCCTCAGTTTCCATTTGTGAAATACATATTAGTCAGCAGTATCTACCTCAGAGGCTCTGTGAGGGCTAAATAATAAAATGTCTTTAACACACATAGCTCAGTGCGTGGCAAAGAATAACTAAAAAAATGTATGATTATGACCATGATCATGACCCATCAGGGTCACAGGGTGAGCAAGAAATAATGATTTGGAGTTTAAAGGAGTTGTGTCTTTCAGATTTTGCTATTGTGCTGATTCTGAGACTGGCTCACTATACCTCATGCCTTTCTCCTCAAACCTGACCATGCTCTTTTAGAGAGAAATATATAAGCCATCTCTGCATTGCCAAACTTTTTAGTGCACTTTTCGACATAAAGGAGGACACAACAAATATTTTTGAATGAACAAACATGGAGTCAAAAGCCATATTTGTCCTCGCTTCCACTCCTGTCCCAGCTGAATCTATCCTTTATTTATTTTTTTTTTTTTAGTCTTAGAATGTTGTTTATTTTTCTTTTTTTTTTTTAATTGGTGTTCAATTTACTAACATACAGAATAACCCCCAGTGCCCGTCACCCATTCACTCCCACCCCCCGCCCTCCTCCCCTTCCAACACCCCTAGTTCGTTTCCCAGAGTTGGCAGTCTTTACGTTCTGTCTCCCTTTCTGATATTTCCCACACATTTCTTCTCCCTTCCCTTATATTCCCTTTCACTATTATTTATATTCCCCAAATGAATGAGAACATATAATGTTTGTCCTTCTCCGACTGGCTTACTTCACTCAGCATGAATCTATCCTTTAAACAGAGGGGCTCCTCTCAACGTGCTCTCCAATGGAATGTTCTACACCTTGAAGACACCTGTGACACCGCCCTTATGCCCTTATTCATAACTGTACAACTCACTCTGTCAATCCTCCTCACCATCAGATGGTTGGAAATCTTTTACGGCTACTGCCAGCAATGGCTTTCCTATGTGTACCCCTCCCTCCTACTGATAGGACACACTTCCTCTTTGATCGCCCCTCCCTCTTTCCTAGAACACTACGGCAGGATTCTTGTAACTACACTGTTAACTGTCATTGAAACTCCAGATGACTAAAAGATTAATCATCCTCAATCACAGCATAAACACATCCATGTTTCCTTAACAATTTCAGTGGTGTCCCATCCCTTTCTAAACCAGAAACAAACTTGTCAGGATGAGATCTGAAGCTATTTTTGGCATGGCACCCACCTTCCATTTGAAGACTGATATCTTGCTAGTGCCTTGCCTAGACCTTAGCACTTCTTAACCACTTCTTGTTTCCTGATCTTGCTTTGCTCGTGCATTTCTCTGTATCTGGAACACGCTCCTCTCAATATCTTGAAATTCTTCCCATTGTTATGTTCCAAGTGAAATTAGGCTTTCTTCATGAAACCTTTTCAAATGATGCTGCCAAGTGGCCCTAGCTCTTACTGGAATCTCCTGTGTGTGATTGTAAACACATCATTGTCCCTGTCTAGAATGCTTTGTTGTTTTAATAATTTTCAAATTATTACTTACAAACATTAAAATGGTATGAATATGGCTTAAATGTGGCTAGTTACTCATAACTATATTCACTTAATGCTGACATTATTTTGTTTTGTCCCAAAGTCTAATTATATGCTTATTATACTAAACTTCGAAGTGGTAAATTTGAAGCAACCCCCAAATCTGAGGAGGCAATGGAATGTTATCTCTGAGGACCAGACCTCACTCTGTGCTAGAACCAGGATATTTTATAGACCACTTGCTTAGTGCTATAAAAAAAAAAAAAATACTGAATTTTCTTATATTTGGTTGCTTTCATGGCCAGTGGAAAAATTTTCCAGTAAAAATATAGCTGAGAAGAATGAAAGAGAAATGGTAATATAAAGCCTCACATTTAACCGCCACAGCAGGAAAATTCAAAATTGAATTCCAACCCTAGCTATTAAACACCCTGATCAAACCTCCCTCTGACTTCACTGAGCCAGGCAATTTTTCTCCTTTTCCTACCGACACAAAGTCTGCAAGGGAGAAAGCTGAGTGGTTGGCAAAAGAAAATGAATACACTCTGCAACTCTGGACTCATGGAGCTAGAGCATGCTAATTGTGGCCTGACCTGCCTGTGCTCTGAGGGGACTGATGATATGTGGAGGTGGCTGAGAATCCAAAACGTAAAACTGCCCCACACCACCTAGACACTCAAATCCCCAACTTAGCTCCTGAGGTTAATGGGTTTGCCCAGCTAATCTATCACCACCTGCAGTTAGAGGTGGCACTTACTCGTACCTCAGTAAATATTTGTTGAATAGATAAATGAATGAATACAAGAATGAGTGCACAGTGGGGGTTAGGGACAGGGTTTGAGCGTAGGCTTCTTGGAGAAGCTAAGCAAGGAAGGGTAAGTAGGATAAATCCAGATGAAGGAGGGAGGAAGGGTTGAGGGGCATTTTTGTCAGCTTGGTGGGAACTGAGTGAATAAAATTAAGGGGCTAGGACTCACTGTGATGAGTAGGATGGAAATCCACGCAAGCAGCACTGGAGAAGAGACTGACTGGAAATGAAGCAGGGCAGGTACCCTGAGAGTAGGTGGTGGGCAAAGAACAATTACAAAGGAGGAGGAAGTGCAGCTTTAGGTCTACTTATATTCACAAGACACTGAGTTTACATGTAGAAGGGAAGGGGCTCTGGAAGAAGTGAAGATGGCCATGGATTCCTTTACATTCCCTCCTTTGTTTTTTTTTTTTTTTTTAATTTTATTTATTTATTCATGAGAGACACAGGGAGAGAGGCATAGACACAGGCAGAGGGAGAAGCAGGCTCCCTGCGGGGATCCTATGTAGGACTTGATCCCAGAACCCTGGGATCATGCTCTGAGCCGAAGGCAGACGCTTAACCACTGAGCCACTCAGGCACCCCACATTCCTTCCTTTGTCCCTGCCTCCGTTTCTTGAATCTGGGCCCACCCTGAGACTGCTTTGCTCAGTAGAGAACAGTGCAAGTAAAGCTCTGCCAATTTCTGAGCCTGGGCCTGAATCAGGAGACGTCTACTCCCTGTCTCCTGGAATGCTCTCCCTGGGAGCGCTGATCTCTGACATTGCCTGGCCCTGAGAGGTCATGTGGAGGGGGTCCCCCTCAACAGCCACAGCTTGGTGAGCCAATACCCACCAAGGGATGTGGGCCCCTCGGCCGGCTGAGCACCACCCACCTCAGAGACCTGACCAAATTTGTAACCTATGCCATTGTGAGATGATAAAATGCTCTTTGAAGTTGTCAAGCTTTGGGGCAGTTTGTTACTTAGCAATTGATAACCAAAACGGGGCATAAAAAATTACTTGGGGGTACTTTCATCTTTTTTTTCTTGGTGCCAAAGTTTTCTAAGCTTTTATAAGATGGCACCATCGCTGTTCTTGTGGTCACTTTTAATATTACATCTCTTGTCTTTCTGGTTCTAGGTTCACTTCCTTTTTTCCATACCTCAAGTCCTGATGTTGCAATTAAATTTGGAACAACAGAAAAATCACTCCACTGGATCTATTCTCTGGTCCTGTTCTATTCCACATACTAAAATGTTCAGAGGATTGGATAAAAGTTGGTCATTGTCCTTGCAGAAGGGAGCTATCAGCGTGCGTAGTCCCGTTTCACAGGGAAGCTACAGCATGTTGGGGCACACTCTCGTGCATGCAATTAAAGGGCAGAAGGAAATGATCCCAGAGACTCATTCAGTGACAGATGATACTGTTTTCAGAGTATTCTGGGCTCTCCTCTTCTGCATGTTTAACATTATCACTGTCCTGAACCCTGAAAGCAGATGAGCTGCTAACAGAGCCAGTAGAGTTCACTACTCATACTCTCTCCTCTTGTGTTCAGGCTGAAGCTAACACATATTGCCTCCATTCCCACCTGTAGCCTCCAAGAGCCTGGAAGCCTGAATCTGTTTTTTAACTGAGAAGAATGCATCTATACCATATGCAGTAGGGCAGCTGGTGTTTTATGATTCTTCTCTTCTGTCATCCCTTCCAACCAACTTTTCTCCTCCTCCCTCTTTTCTCTCCTCCCCATTCTCTCCTTCTCCCTGCACCCCCTTGCTTGAGTTTTGCCACCACCCTACTGATGTATGCCTCCTTTTTCAGGATCTAAAGGCCTAATCCAAGCTCTTCCCATTGAAATACTATCATCTCTATTTTAGGCTCACTTTCCTTCTATAAGAAGAGAAATCTGCTTTCTTGATATTGGAGAATACAACGGTTTAATGATTTAATTACCAAAGCAGTGCAATTTCAAATGATAAATAATAGATTTTGATTCTATATGTGTCAGTTTTTAAAACATAATTTTGCTCCCATCTCACATTTTGGCTGAGAAGTATATATTTCTCCCTCTCTATTATAATGTATGTAGTTCATGGCATATGAAATATTTCTCTTTCTGTGGACAAAGCTTTTCTCCTGTACCACATCTTCAAAAAAATCAAGAGCAAATCTCTGATTATTGAGTTTTGAAAGAGTGAATATAATAAACCAACTAAGGGCAAAGCAGATTTTCTATAGTATAGCAAAACACTGGTACTTGTAATTGATACTTTAAGCTATTTAACAGTTGCCTTCTCTGGTAACAATATATTGGCAAAACTAAAATATTACAGATGAACCTCAATGAACAATCAGATTAGCTGGGCACATGAATCCTCTGAGTTACAAAAGTATTTTTGTAAATTATTTCCCAGACATAAAGAGTCATGATATATATCAGGTAGAGGGGAAATGAGCTACAGGTTTTAAAGAATCACGACTGTGCCACAACCAGTAATATTTATTCACTACTTCTGTGTGTTGTTTTATACTTTCATAATATCCCCTCTTTTTAATGTATACTTCACAATAATTCTCCAAAATGAATACAATTAACTTCTTCTTGCAGATGAGGAGATGGAGGCACATGTAATTGTCCTCATCAAAGTCATTGTTCACCTAACAATGCTGTGGCTCAAGTACATCACCCACATGATTACTAAATGAGCGGTTTCAAGGCTAACATTGTTGGAGTCTTTGCTGATGGTGGAATGTCTTTTTGATACTGGGCAAAGTGACATGGTGAGTTTCACAGAGTATTCTCATTCCTAGAGTAATAGTTAAAACACAATTTAATTAAATGAGGATTTGGCAAGTCTCTCCCCCTTGGAACAGCATGAACTTTTAAGAGAATTGTGGCAGTGGCCCAAATCCTGTCGCAGAGCTCATGGCTCCTTTGTAATTTCCACGGGAAGGAGGGTTTAGCATGGCCACTGGGAAAAATGTCCCCCAAAGCCCAGGTTATATATCTATGGCAAATCAGAGGTTGAAGTCAAGGGCAAAGAGACAGAAAACTCTGTGATTATCTGCCTGCAGAGTCTCATACTTGAGACTGGCAGCTGGCCTCACAGCAGCTCTTGTCTGCCTGCAAGGCCAGACCAGCATGGACGCCCTCCACCCCGCAGCTGTGTCAGCATGGCCTTGATGAGGAATTCAGAGTGAGGGAGGCAGCTCTGGTAAACCAGCCACAAAGTTCACAGATTAGGCTGAAAACCAGAAACTCCAGAAAAACATTGGCACACATATATTTCCCATTGTCCGAAAAGAAGGCCAGATGGAAATATCTTCCAGGGCATTCAATAACTGGAATTACAAAATGATATCATATAAATCCATTTTTATAACAGTCATTATAAGATTTATCCCAATAGGTGACCCCCCCCCCCCCGCCGCCGTCTCCCTATCAATCTTTATAATATCACACTGAGGGAGTCTGCTAGAAAACTAAAAACAATATGTGGTTTTGTGTTTTTATAAAACAGTTACAAAATGCTCTTTCAGATAAAGGAAATCCAGCCAAAGGTGAATATGAATAGTGTTTATTGCTAAGAAGTGAAATTAAGGGTATTATTTATTTTCTTATTTATATTATTTTTCATATGCCTAAATAGCATATACTACCTTAATGAACAAAAAATTATTTTCTAATGCCTTACCTCTCATTAGCCTACTCATGGTACCACCTGGTTATGTTCAATCAAGTTGGCATCAGCAACTACTTAATAAACCATTTTTCTAACCATTTTTCTCCAGTTATCTACAAATATATCTTGAAGACATAATGTTTCTCAGGCACTGTACTATGTGTATATTGTGGGATTTGATACAGTAAGAAGTAACATATTTAAAAATATAGACAAATGGAATATTTTGGGTGAATTCAGAGAAAGTAGGAAAAAAAAGCAGAAGTTTTCAAAAAAGTTTCTGGAATTGACAGCATGTAAACCGGACTATTTAACTCACTGTAATGGAAATAGCAGGGGAGCCGAGCTAGAAGGAGCGGAAACAGTCATGGAGGTGGGCGGGGGTGCTCTGGGTGATGCCCAGAGAACAAGAGGCTCTGCTGTCACTGGGTGTCTGATAAAATGGAGGAGGGAAATAATATTTAATACATTTAATAATAAAGGTAAAAAACAAGTTCAGGAATAGAGACATGATAAATACAATGAATTTGGAGAGAAAAAGAATGTTCCTAATCATTGGAGTACAAGAAAGAGCACAGAGAGGGATGGATAAGCCAGTTCAGCCGGCTTCACCCCAGTCCCTGAGCCAAGAAGTCTTGTCTTAACTGCCTCAGGTCCAAATGACCTTTGTAATGGTCCAAATGACCACGTGACCAGATAATTACAAGTTTTATGACAATGCACTTCAGATTTTCTGAGACGGTCCAAATACCAATTATCCCATTCCACATTCTCATAAATACACACTCCTGTTGGATATACAGAAATAATGGCACTCAGATAAATAGCTACAAACAGCAGTAGGGATCTGTTAAACAGAGAGGAAGATAGAAGATGAAAATATTTGTTTTAAGACAATACTGCCCAGAACAGGCTTTTGTTTGTTGCACTTTGCACATCCCTCTGGGCCACAGGAAATATTCAATGACTTCACACATTTTAAAAGATATAGGTAGGTCTGACAGCAAAATCAGGATTTTTTTTTCCCAGGAAGTAATTAGTTAGGAAAATTCTGAGAAAGGGCCCTTTGCCCCCCCTGCTGCTGCTTTCAGCAGGGCTCTGAGGAGCAGGCCTGCAGGGGAGACAGCAGCGGTAATGCAGCCAGCAGTGAGCCAGGCCCGCACATTAAGTGATGAATCAGAGCAAGCGATGCAGTCACATGAGGAATTCTTTCCCGAATATTGTTTCCTTCCCATTTACTGAAGGCAAATTCCTCTGCCTCTGTTTCAGGTCCTTATATCAACTGCAGACTTCTCCTCTGACCAGGAAAAATAGGACAAAAGGAGTTCATACATTTGCATTTTGCTAAAACACTGGTAGGAAGTGGGCCACAGTGCCCCCCCCCCCCCCCCACTCCGCGGAGGCTCTGAAGACTCCCAGTGTCATCCTCCTGCCCTGCTCCTGCACGCATCCCAACATCTCCAGGCCCCATGAGGCCTAGGAGACCTTACCTCAAAATCTGACTTCTGATCAAACCATGAGATCAGGTTGTGTTTAATATTTTTAAATTATGTGCCATGAGTAAATAAAAATCCTAACCCAAATTAGGTTAAATGGTCTGTTTCATATAGGTTCTATTTTTTATCCAAAATAACTATATTTTTAGGCAGAGAATGATTTAGAGTCACTGGGATGTGTGTGTGTGTGTGTGTGTGTGCGCGCGCATGCACATATGCGTATATCAATGTAGTACATATTTAGATTTGATACATCAAATGTAATATTTTATTTAAATAAATATATAATAAATGCTAAGTATGTAATATTTAACTATATAAAATAAAGTTAAATATATATTTAGTTTTAAAATATGTATATGTGTATATAATGTGTTTAAAATATATATGTATGTATATATGTGTGTATATATATATATATATATATATATATACACACACACACACACACAAACACATAAAGTTAAAATACATGTATTTAATTACTGATGTAGGAAAAAAAATACCATTATGGCACATGCTACAGAAATCCCCAATGCTGCCTCTACAAAAACCTACTCTCCAAACCCTGTGTGCAGCAGAATGGTCTAGTGAGGCACTGATTCTGGTCGGTTCTATACTTAACAGGTAGGATCATCCCTGTCCTCAAACAGCTTCCCACTTCTAGGGAACTGTTAATAGCTATTGCATTTGAAAGCTACTGCATTTAAATAGCTACTGTGTTTAAAGGCTCTGGGTCCAGTGAGAGGAACTGAAAGGAACCATTCCAAGGAGGTGGGGGTATATAGGGGCTGGCTTGCATGGATCAAGAGCTAACTAGATGCCTCCCTTCCCAAGTCTGTATCCAGTGTGGATACATTGGTGGCTTTAAATTGGCCAAGATGTGTGTATTTATAGCACAGAAACTGACAAGCACAAAGCAGGGCTCTTCTATTTTCCTCAGAGATCTGGTTGTTAAATCTTTACCAGCACTGCTAGATGGAAGGCAGCCGTGGGTCGAGAAGATAAAAATGGCCTGACCAAGCAAACAGCGGTCGAACTTTGCTAGGGCAAAGTAGGGAAGTGCTGTGGCTGATTTCTGTGCTGATGGCAAACAGCCAGCACCTCCATGAAGCCCCTGATGGGAAGGAAAGCGTGTGGTTTTGAGGGCCAAGAACATTAAGTATTACTTGTTGAGTTGCCAACCAATTTAGAGACAGAGAAAGGGGTAAGACAGGGGGCATTAACTCATATTTGGTTCTAAGTAATGCCTGTTCCAAATAGTAGCTCTGGATTTGTGGTCAAAGAGCAGAACTGGAAATTTGCCTCAGAATTAAGCAGCTGTGCCCGCTTTGCTGAGAGCAAGTGGGTAAGGGAGTGTGTGGAGAGATGAAGGACACAGAGGACTCTCGTGATGCCAGACTCCCTCTGAGGTCAGGAACTGAAGTCTGATGGGGAGGAGGGGTCAGATTGGAGCAGCAGACAGAGATGCTCTTCAGCTGATGAGAATTTGTGCTGTTGTGTTCTTTCCCAGCCAGTTTTCGGTCATCATGTTTATTTTCAATTATTACACTGACTGATGTTTTATCTTACACATATCCTTATTTTTAAGATTTATCTACATCTTGATCCGTGAGATTTGGTCTTATCTTGATCATTCGTGATGTAAAATGAAGAAATGAGGGCCTGTGCATTATCTCGACCTCTTTCCTCTCATTTCTGAGGTTTTTCCTGCTCTGCCATTATATTTACACTTTGTGATAATGTGACATTTACATTTTGTTCTGTAACATCTGTTACAGATGCTCTGCCTATAGGTGCATTCCAGAAGTCAAATGAAATAAACACATTGATAGGCTAAATTTATGCAAATTGTGTTCACTGGTTCCAACTTTAAGGAGGTCACTCAAAAAGGGGATTTTTCCAAAATTCGTAACAAATGTATTATTCATCCTTATACACAGTTAATTTCTTTTGTATTTTTGTTTTATATGTGGAAAGTTTTCTAGCAAAGATTTTTGCTTTTCTTGTCAAACTGTCTTTCCTCTCGTTGACAGAATAAACATACACATCCTCTACCTAATACTAAACTCCTCAAGCATTTTCACCATCTCATTAATTGACTGTTCTAGAATGACTTTTCCCTTTGCAGGACTGCTTCAGCTGTCTTTCTGGAATTTTCTTACTGACTCCTCTGTTTTCGTTTATCTTGGGTTTCAATTTTATTTCTCCAGTAGTACATTTTCAAATCATTTGTTTTCCTCCTCTCGATATCCTTTTTACCCACTCTGAGGTGTCGATGCATTCCACTTTGTTGATTTCCCTTGTCCTTTGTTGGAGCCCAGATCACATCATAGATATTTGGGAGGCAGGGGAAGTAAACATTTCCGGATTCCTCGTGTCTGCATGTGCCTTTATTTACTTGCTATGATGGTCAGCCTGACTGGACCCAGGTTAAGCATTATTTCTGGGTGTGCTTGTGAAGATGTTTCTGAATGAGATTACTGTTTGAATCTCTAATTTAGGTAAAGCATACTGCTTCCCCAATTTGGGCAGGCATCAACCAATCCGTTGAAGGTCTGCATAGAACAAAAAGGCAGAGGAAGAAGGAATTCACCCCTTTTTGCTTTCTGACTGCCTGTTTCAACTGGAACATCAATTTTCTCCTGCCCTTGGACTACGATTTACATCATTGACTCCACTGGTTCTCAGGCCTTTGGATTCAGAATCACGGCACAGGCATTTCTGGGTGCCAAGTTTGCAGATGGCAGGTGGGGGGATTTCTCAGGCTTTTATAACTGCATGAGTCAATTTTTCATACTCTCTTGATAGATAAATAGGTAGATGATAGATACAGTTGTGTATCTTTATATCTGTATCTTGATAGATCTATCTATCATCTCTCTATATATTTCTAGAGAAACAGAACCAATAGGATGTTACATATATTCTCTCAGAAACTTGACTATTATACATAAACACTTAATAAAAACTTGAACTACGTATAGGATTCTATGTTGAAAGCAACTTCTCAGAACATGGTGGGCATTTCTTGACTTCTGTCAGCAGCAATGGGGGGCAGCAGTCTTCACCTTTGGTGTAGACAGGAGACTTCTTAAGGAGATAGGCTGGGGTCCTGCCCAAGCCAGAATGAAGACACTCTACTTTGGGGCTCCATCTTGATTTCTCTTGGTTGGATGACAATATTTCCAGTAGCTTCTTTTGCTATTAATTTTGTGATTGATTTTACAACCTTCTAGGGAATTGTGTGAGTTATATCCAATTTTTCTCCGAGGAGTGTAATTCAGAGTACCATTTCCAAGGTTTTGTTCTTTTCTCTGTCTTTAGAGATTAAACTCCTCTTTTTCATTTTGGAAAGCATGATTTTGTGCTGCTTCTGGAAGAATTCCACTAGTTTAACAGAAACTTCTCTGAGGTTTCAGGAAAAATGAGGCAAAAGTTTCAAGAGCTTTGCTATTATTTGAAAATAATTTATAAGAAAGGACTGGTATGGATGGATTATTCATTGTTAAGATGATTAACATCTTAATTAGTATATGCATTTTAAAAAATTATTTCTGCAAAACAACTACCCTTGCAAATCTCTAATCCTTACACATACAGACATATATTTTATGTTGTACTAGAATTTTGCTCACAATTTATGTTTTCCAACTTATTCTAAATTGTAGTATCTATTTCCATCTTTATTTTGGTGCTTAAAATAAAGCCAGAACAGTCTACATATATTTCTGTGCATTTCTGAGATCAAAAAGATCACAATAGTTCTTTGAGCACAGGCATAGCTTTAAGAGCATTGCAACTATTAGCACATAAAGAATTTTCTATGAAACCAAAATATAAAGCTAATCATGTGTTAAATTTGTGTGAACAATGGTATTGGATCAATTTAGCTCTGTATCACCAGGAACCTGTCAACCATGTGACAGGTCTCAGAGAATCTTCCAGATTGATAATCAGTATCTTCATACAAGTCTGGGTCTTCCGCAGTGAATTATTCCACATGTTCTTTCTTCCCCTCTCATATTACTCAGTTACTAGAGAGGAGGTATCTCCTCTAAAACTTCCAAAGAGCTTCCTGGTATTTGAAAAATCAACTATATTCTGGAGATTCAGAGAGTTCTTTTTTTTTTTTTTTTTAAGATTTTATTTACTTATTCATGAGAGTCACAAAGAGAGAGAGAGAGGCAGAGACATAGGCAGAGAGAGGAGAAGCAAGCTCCATGCAGGAAGCCTGATATGGGATTTGATCCTGGGACTCCAGGATCACGCCCTGAGCCGAAGGCAGGCAGACGCTCAACTGCTGAACCACCCCAGCATCCCCAGAGAGTTCTTTTTGATGACAAAGTATAGTAAAATGGTATGAAATCATTCTGATGGAGGTTAAAAAGACTTTAATACACATATTACTAATGCTCCTTACATGCAAGTGATAAAAAAATATGTTTAATTTAAAATCCAGATTTTTATGTAATTATTCAAAAATCAGTGGGATTATTTTCAAAGAAATAAACAACAGTTCTATAATTTGGACATACAAAAATTAAGCATTAACAAAATTAGGGATATTATCTATTTTTATCCTATCTATTTTTAAAAATGCATCTCAAGGAATGACTTTTCTTTTTATTAAGCCCTTGCATCAATACATTTAATTGGTAAGTGATAACATTGAAAGAGAAAACAAAAATGCAAGTGGAAATTCATGTAACTCCCCCCTGAAATTAATACAATTTGAATGCAAAATACGTCTTTTGTCTCCAACCTTACTTACAGTGACTATATGTTGTTTTGTTCTGTGATATAGGGAAATGATAGAAAGCAACAGAAAATAAAAGATAGAAGGTCCAGCAAACAAAGAGCTCTGTGTGTATTCTCAGATTGCTCACAGAACTATTGAGTAAACTTCCCAAGTTCCTTTGCCTTTTGGTGTCTTCTGATCTTTGTTTATAAAGCACATGGAGGACTTAAGCCCATTGTAGTCTCACGTAAATGACTCATAAGGAAAGGTTATAGCAATGTGGGGTCGTTTATACTGGAAAATAGAAGAATAAAAACTTGGGAAACTTCTTCAGGTTATGACTGAAGGAAAAAGAGATTATAAAGTACTAGAGCCTGAGAAACTCATGTAAGAAAGTAGGCTTGCACAGAGGCATGATTGCAAGGTGGTACTGAGGAGGGTTCCAGATTCTGTCCTGAGCTTGCAGGGCAGGTGGGGAGTCTCATCTACTGGAAAGAACATGCACATTCTTCTTCCTGAAAGCATGTTTTACATTGGCTGGAGGAGATCCCACCTCTGTGAAATGTACTTCCGTAAATACTCTGTGATGGAGGGGACATATCTCCACTGCTTGGTAAGTGAAAACATGAAAGAATGAATGTATGCTTTAATGACTTCCATCATGGCTATGGATGCCCGTGTTTCCTCTGTGACAGGGAAATATTTAAAGAATTGCTTCTGTACATTAACTATATAGATTGGTAGTATGATAAGGGGCTATTTCAGTGAAGAAGTTGTTACCAGGAATACATTGCAAATATTTATGTGGTAGAAAAATCACATTCATGTAAATATAAAATAAACTTTCTCTAACTCAGGAGAACTTTTATTTTCATTTGCCCTATATCCTGAAGGTGCCAGAAGAGGATGGAAGGGAACAGGTATTTCATTTGCCCTATATCCTGAAGGTGCCAGAAGAGGATGGAAGGGAACAGGTATGGGAAACCCTAGAAAAGAAGCCAAGACCTGAGCCCTAAGGGCCTGTCCTATACTACCTAGACTGCCCTAGTGATGAAGGGGAAGGAGCCACCTTCATACACACCTGGGCACAACCTCGCAGGTGGAAACTGCTACCCTCTGTGGACCCTTTGGTAGAACAATTTACAGCTGAACCCACCAAGTAGAATTCAGATGATCATATTCATCCAGCCTCTTGGCATAACTGTTTATTTTATATTTTCAACAAGGATTAAGTCCCCTTCCCAAATCTGATGGAAAAAGAAGTGTTGACTTCTGGGCTGTGTTTTCTCAGCCACTTCTCTTTGGGAGTTGTTACACTCAGCTAAATATCACACCTCTTGAAAGAGCTGCCTTCTGTCCAGCTCATGTCACTCAACCCAGGATGATGTGCCTCTGTTTTCCATATACCTCAAAACATTGAAAAAAATCTGCTATTCCCAAAAGTCTGGTGCTATTGTTACTGTAGGGAAAAATGAGGAAGACTAGCAAATAGCATGAAAATAAATACACATCAATATTGGAATTTAGCATATAACAAAGATGCTACTCCAAGTCATCCTATAGGACAGCATTGATTGAAATAGATTTTTTAAGTAGCAAAGTTTAATTTATATCTCCATTTATTTCTTAAAAATAAATTGAATCTAGGTAAGACAAAAATTTAACGGTGGAAAAATCAAAGCATCAGAAATATTAGAGGAAACAACAGATGAAAATTTGATAATTTTGGAGTGGTGCAATCCTTTCTAAGCTGGCACTAAAACTAGAAGCCATAAAGAGTAGATAAAAGTAGCTGACTACCAAGAATATTAAAAAATATTTTTTTTCTATGGCAACGAAACAAGACAAAACCAAAAACAACCTTCTGGAAGTTTGCTATAATGGTGGCCGCTAATGAACCATGCTTTACAGAACACTGCTCTTTTATAGCGCTCCCCCCCCCCCCCCACCTGTTTTGAATCAAGGCAGGGCCGGGACTTGCTCTAACCAACAGAATGTAATAAAACTTTCAGACCCACGCTCCTCCTTTTGCACTCCTGGAGGCCCTGAATTGCCAAGTTAGAAGACCTGCAACCTTGCAGGAGAAACCACGTTAAGAGCTCATGTGGTGTGACACAATGGGGAGGAGACCCCTGAGTCTACACAGAAGACAAGCAGAGAATGCAGTTGAAAAGAGAACCAGGACCCCAGAACTGTGACCCTGATCAAACCATTTCAGCCATCAACCAGCCATCCTAGTTTCCTTGCTGAGCCCTACATTTCAGGAGTGAAGAAGCGATCTGAAACATCACAGCCCCAAGAGGCATCATACAGAGTCACACTGTCCCCTCCAAGCTCTGTCCAAATTCACAACCCTCAGAATCTTGAGAATAAAATAGTTTTGTTTTTAAAGACATAAGTTAATTTGTTATGAAGCAATAAGTAACTGGAACATTCCATTAGTCAAACAACAAACTGGGAAAAGTCTAAATAACACATATCACAAGATACTGATTATGATAAACAAAAAAAAGATCCTACAAATCAATAAGAAAAAAAAGAGACAATTCTGTACAAAAATAAATAAAATGATTTAAGAAATAATTCAAAGGACCGCAATACAAGCAGTCAATAAGCCTTTGAACAATGACCAGGCTCAATCTTAATCTTTTTAAAAAATGGAATGAGACTCCATTATCTGCCTCTTGGATTGCAACATATTTAAAAAAATTTAGCAGTAAATAACATCAAAAACTGAGCAATAAACAGAATGGAGCTGATGTAGGCCTACTATAGTCTCATGCACTACTCTTTGGGAGCAACTTAACAGTTTTTTTAAAAAATACAATGTGTATATTGTTCAATTTACCAATAAAGTTCCTAACAAGTTGTTTTATAAAAAATACTTACTCGAGGATACAAAGATATACAAAGTATTATGAACTGAGTCCTGCCAATTCATGTGTTGAAGACTGAACCCCCAATGTGGTATGGTATTTAGATGTAGGGCCTTTGGAACATAATCAGGTTTAGATGAGGTCATGAGGGATAGCCCCACATGATGGGATTAGTGTCTTTATAAGAAGAGGAAGAGAGACCAGAGCATTCTCTCTTTCTCCTCCATGTAAGGACACACAAAGAAAGCAGCCATCTGCAAGGAATTCCTTAGAGGGCTCTCACCAGGAATTGAATCTTCTGGTACCTTCGATCTTGGACTTCCCAGCCTCCAGAACTGTGACAAAATAAATTTTTGTTGTTCAAGCTACTCAGCCTATAGGATACTTTGTAGTACAGTAGAGATATTCATTATTTATAATATCAAAAATTTTGGGAAGTTTGACATATCCATCCATAAATCTCACTGAAAAAAAAAGAGCACATCTACACAGCACTGTGTAGCTACTTACAAGAATAAGGTAGCACTGCACATACCGATCTAGGAGGATATCTGGATGTTCATAAAGTGAAAAAATCAAGTTGTAGATCAGAACATACTGTAGGATTCTATTTGTGATCTTTTATGAAAAAACATGTAAGCACACACATATTACACATCTGTATACAGACACATTTATATAACATTTATAAGTACACACAAGAGACCATTAATGGTGATTAAATCTGGGGGTTGGGAGTCCTGATGTTGGATGACACGGTGTGGAGAGGGAATTAGAGACTTCCTTTCCACTCTATACCTGTCTGTACATGTTAGTTGTTAACATGAAATTCTTATTAAAAAGGTAAGAAAAATAATGAAATGCTCCAAAGGCCTTTATGTCAAGAGCTTCGTCATTTCCCCCTAGGCACAGAACACAGCACTGTTACTCTCCATCTTTCCTTTGGATTCATAGATATATACCAAGTCGCACTGGTGACATTATACACACACTATCCCTCTTTCCTGGATTAGAGAAGCATCAGGAGGGTTGGGAAAAAGCATAGAGCTTGTTGGAGGGATAGAAAAATACAGTCCTAAAATTGGACATCCACATGCAGAAGAATGAAACTAGACCACTCTCTTTCACCATACACAAAGATAAACTCAAAATGGATGAAAGATCTAAATGTGAGACAAGATTCCATCAAAATCCTAGAGAAGAACACAGGCAACATCCTTTTTGAACTCGGCCACAGCAACTTCTTGCAAGATACATCCACGAAGGCAAAAGAAACAAAAGCAAAAATGAAGTATTGGGACTTCATCAAGATAAGAAGCTTTTGCACAGCAAAGGATACAGTCAACAAAACTCAAAGACAACCTACAGAATGGGAGAAGATATTTGCAAATGACATATCAGATAAAGGGCTAGTTTCCAAGATCTATAAAGAACTTATTAAACTCAACACCAAAGAAACAAACAATCCAATCATGAAATGGGCAAAAGACATGAACAGAAATCTCACAGAGGAAGACATAGACATGGCCAACATGCATATGAGAAAATGCTCTGCATCACTTGCCATCAGGGAAATACAAATCAAAACCACAATGAGATACCACCTCACACCAGTGAGAATGGGGAAAATTAACAAGGCAGGAAACCACAAATGTTGGAGAGGATGCGGAGAAAAGGGAACCCTCTTACACTGTTGGTGGGAATGTGAACTGGTGCAGCCACTCTGGAAAACTGTGTGGAGGTTCCTTAAACAGTTAAAAATAGACCTGCCCTACGACCCAGCAATTGCACTGCTGGGGATTTACCCCAAAGATACAGATGCAATGAAATGCCGGGACACCTGCACCCCGATGTTTATAGCAGCAATGGCCACGATAGCCAAACTGTGGAAGGAGCTTCGGTGTCCATCGAAAGATGAATGGATAAAGAAGATGTGGTTTATGTATACAATGGAATATTACTCAGCTATTAGAAATGACAAATACCCACCATTTGCTTCAACGTGGATGGAACTGGAGGGTATTATGCTGAGTGAAGTAAGTCAGTCGGTGAAGGACAAACATTATATGTTCTCATTCATTTGGGGAATATAAATAATAGTGAAAGGGAATAAAGGGAAGGGAGAAGAAATGTGTGGGAAATATCAGAAAGGGAGACAGAACGTAAAGACTGCTAACTCTGGGAAACGAACTAGGGGTGGAGGAAGGGAAGGAGGGCGAGGGGTGGGAGTGATTGGGTGACGGGCACTGGGGGTTATTCTGTATGTTGGTAAATTGAACACCAATAAAAATAAATAAATAAATAAATAAATAAATAAATAAATAAATAAATAGATAAAGAAAGAAAGAAAGAAAGAAAGAAAAAAGAAAAATACAGTCCTAAAAAAAATATATCTCTATCTCTATCTATCTATCTATCTATCTATCTATCTATCTATCTATCTATCTATCTATCATCTATTGTCCTCCCACTGGCTCCCATTGTTGTGACTTGTGCATGGGAGCAACCCCAAGTTCCACTACAAGCAGGGGACGGGTGCTTTCCTTCCCCGCCCAGGTTCACCAGTCACACACCTGCCTAAGGGGCAGTGAGGCCTCTAAAAAGCCCCTAGGGAGCCCTTGGCCTTCTTAGATAGCAAAGACTCTGAATTCAGACGGGAGGCATCATTGACAGTCATATTGTTTTAACCCTTTAACCTTTATAGATTAATTTTTCCTGAACCTGACAGGTGTTTTGCAGAAGAACACTTTATTTTTACCATTTGATGTTCAAACGGAATCATATTCACTCACCAGCTTCACTTATATACACTTATTCTGATATATTATCTAGGGCTTGAAAACCAAAACAGATTTTTAATTTTCTCATAAAAAAGTCACAAGCCTTTAACATTACAGTGCTAGGTTTCTTAATATCTTTTGTGTCACCCCTTGTAAATGTGAGAACTGATTGATCTCTGTTATGCGTGTGTGACAGACCAAATCTAAAACATGGTCGGAGGCAAGCAGACCTTGAAAATCTTGTGGAACTGGAACATTTTCATTACCTCTACCATGCTGTGTGTCAAACAGGCATGCCAATCAGTTCGTGGTTCTTAGCAGGGTGGCGTGCATGCAAACTTGGTGTGATAGTTTCATTTAGTGTTCTCATTTGGAGAACATTCTGGGACATGTGAATAGATAACTAGGAAATGTCCAAATAGACACAGTACTGTAGTTCAAAAATATGAATACTTAGAGAGTTACCATCCCATACAGCAGTATGTGTGAGAGTGAACCCTCAATGCAAAGGGGAGGGATGGTCATGGATGTGGGGTCTGAATTATGACTAAACCACCACAGATAACAATTATTTCCAGCTGTGTCAACTGGCAAAGAAAGGAGCTATGCATTTACTAAAAACAAAAGCAAAAGCAAATAAAGCATTACCCTTATTTGTTTAGAAGTAGAAAAGGAAATGGGACAGGAGATGGGAGAGACAGCTAGTTGGAACCCTGAACAACCAAATGGCTATTCCAGATATTGAGAACCCTCACGTTTGAATGTGAAGATTTGGGATTTATTTGAATAAGAAAATTAAGGTCTATTTTGATGTTTCAGGTTATAGAGCCAAAAGGTACTCTGGTAGGATTACAGGGAAATGGCAGATTGAGAGAAAATACATGAAAAGATCAAGAATATGGGACTACTAATGAAATAGGAAACCTCATATATAATTGAGTGAGGACAGTGGATAATATTTTGAACTGCAATATCACCCCATAAGTATACAATGTAATTTCAATGGCCGAGGGTTGCAAGCTAAATTCCAAATAAATAAAAAGGTAAGCAAAGAAAAATGTAAAGCCACTCAGTGGAATATTATGATGAATAAATAATGATTACATTGGAATTTTTAAATAGATTCCTTAGAGGGGGGTTGGGATGAAGCCAGGGAGGAATTCTGAGGCCTGCTATGATAGTTTAGGCCCTGTCGATCTTCTGTAAGTCCAGATTGGTCTTTATGTATCACTTATTCCCATTTCCTTGCTATTTTCTCTTCTTTCTCTCTTTTTTACTTCCTTCATTTTAATTTTTAAATCTGATGACTTTCTTCTTCTGCCACAATTCCCCTTTCCTTATCTTCCTTTGCTGAATTATAATAATCTTATAAGCACAGACCATGGAGATCTTTAATTTAAAAAATTTTCCATTTCCACTTCAAATTTATGTCACATGTTTTGGATTCTCCCTTTAACAGAAAAATTCCATAGTATTTTAAAGCACTTGGGGATTAATATTTGTGGTAGTAATGAGATTTTATTTGATGGTTTCTTAGTATTTTGATGCAGAAAAACAATAGGTTATGACGATGGTAGACTCTTTATGGTTAATGAGGACAGGAGAACTATATGGTCAAGGAATAGATCTTTAGGACTACTGGCTTTGGAAGTTTTTAATGAAAACCTAGGAGATTCATAGATCACATATGTCACCACATTTAGGTACACAATGGCATGATACTATAGTAGCCACAAATACTAAGCAATATTCAGAGTCTAAAAACAATCAAATTCATTTTGATTGTAAAAATTTAGTTTTTCAATTTGCCTCCTGCTGCACAGAGGTAATATACCAGGTGATTCATTTCCATATGTGAACTGCTGTTAACTGCAATGGGTGAAGGAGAGTTGGATGCAGGGTTGGGCTGTTATGTCACACTCGGAAGAAAAGGGAATAAAATTACAGTGCAGAATGACCTATCAAATTTCCTTGACAGGTGCTAATTCACTTTGATCTATACTTCACCATAATTTCATTGGTGGGGAGGGCATACATATTTATAAGTGTGGAAGCAGGCTGCTGTTGTTCTGTTTGTAATTTACAGCAACAAAGAACTCATTTAGATTTCCATATTAGAAGTCCCAAGGTGACCCTGTAGTGGATACCAGCCCCCTGCTGTGTAGGATTCCTAACATAATAAAGAATAAAGAAAAACAACAGTACATCACGACCTGGGCTCACGGGTAATCAAGTCACATATTTACCACTGAAACAATAGCTCGGTGCAAAGCAGCGTCATTACTACAATTTGCTGATGAAAACCCTAGGGATCCCAGGAAGTGCCTGCCTGAAAAGCCAGGCACTGATTAATCTGAGTTGCTAAGCTTTGTTAAAGAGTTATTGTTTTAATCATAATTAACTATGAGTAGTTAATCATGGAAAGTTGCAGGGTATCCAGTTCAGCCCCTCGTGAGGCAGACAGACTTTATGCTTTTTTAATCATAAATTATCAACAGATATATACAATAAAACAGAGCATCAAATGGGAGAACAATACTAATTTTGATTTCCAGAAGTTGGATTTAGAATCTCATTAGCTCTGAAAGATACTACATTTTATACAAATATTCTCGAGGTGACATGACCATGGTATATTATCTCTGTTTCCCATAGAATGCTTAAAGAGCTCAATATGTAAGTTCTTTTACTTGTAAGGAAGGACATTCCAACTTCTATGTACACAATAAATATTCCAATGCATGGTATGACTAATAAAATGCCATAATCAGGTAAAAAAAATAAAGATGCTTCAGATGACTAGTTATTAAAGAAATGTAATGAAAGCCACAGGAAAAAAAATCACTCCACACCCACTAAAGTGGCTGTAATGAGAAAGATTGACAACACCAAGTGTTGGTGAAGATGTGAAGAAACTGTACCTCCCCTCCTTCAATGGTGGAATGTAAAATGTGACAGCCACACTGAAAACATTTAAGGAATTTTTTAAAATGTTAAACACATCATCATAGGATCTAGTGATTCCTCTCCTGCATATTCAACCCAGAGAAATGAAGGCATGTGTCCAAACGAAGACTTGTGTACCAATCCTCATGGTTCAACTCAAATAATCCCAACTAGAAACAAATACAAATGTTCATCAACTGGCAAATGGACATACTAAATGTATTGTATCCATTTAACAGGATTTTGCTCATCAAGAAGACAGACACAAGCAACATCTCTGGAAAATCTCAAAATAATTGTGCTGAGAGAATAAGGCAGGCTAAAGATTACATATTGCATGATTTCATTTATATGAAATTTCTAGAAAAGGGAAAGCTCTGTAAGCAGAGAATAGATCAGTGATTGCCTAGGTTTGAGGGTGGGCATGAGGATGTCTCAAATATGCAGGAGAAAACACTTAGGATGACAGAAGCAGTCTAACACTGGATTGTGATGGTGGTTGCACACTGGCATATATTTACTATAAAAACGTATACTTACACTGGGTGATTTGCATGATATGTAAATTATACACCAATAAAGCTATCAAAATGCATCAAGGCATAAACTTAAGATTTGTGGACTCATACACATTCACAAACCGTAAAAGTTGACGCCGAAAATAAATCAATGAGTATGCCATAATTATCTGCTAATAGCATTATCTTTCTCCCAAAGCGGGTACCCTGAGACGTCTTTCAGAAAGCTAAGAATATTGCTTCGGTTACATGCAGAAAGGTTTCAGGTGTTCCTTTACGTGGTCAGAGCATTATGGTTTTCAAGTTCCCAAACCACTGAGAAATCTTACCAAGGACCCCAGGTGCTGGGCCTGTTACCTCAATGAATAGCTAGACCCTCGGTTGACTGGTCAGCGGTATGTATTAAGCCATTGCAATGGTCTCATGGGGCAAATGCTTGTGGCAAAAAGTGTCAGGGAGATTTTCCAGGGAACCAGACAACTTGATTAAAGAACTATGTTGGCATTTCAATGGCTTCGAAAGTAGTGACACTCACATGGAAGCAAGGGTTGAGAGAGATCAGATTCTTTTCCTCTGCAGCAAGGGTCTTTAATTACTAACATGATCTGCTTCACCCAGTGAGGAAAATTATCACGAGTGTGTCCTACAGCTACAGGGTGGTGGCATTTCTTGATATGCTAGATAGTCCCTTTGCTGAAGCTTTTTGAAACGTCATCCTCTGATCTGCTCTTAATTCTTAGTAAGAAACTGGGTAGCATATGATAGGCTGACAGCTGAAATGAAAACAGATACGAGGCCCTTTGCAACATTTCTTGTTGAACAGCATTTCAATTACCAAGGGAAAGTGGATTCTTCAGGATGTTACAAGGCAGATGTCAGCCTCAATTGGTTAAATCAGAGAAACATTGACTGAATTTCTCATAAACAATAAGGAATCCCACATCTAATTCTGATTCATGTTTTAAAAGCCCAGAAAATTAATAGTTAACTACAATAAGGCAAGGAATACATTATTAACATTTTGTTGCCACTCAGGATCCAAACAAAGAGACTCTAATAAACCCCTCTGTTGTCATATGTAGGAGAATCTGGCAGAGTGTTCACTGCCTCAGAAGCCCTGCTTTCCCATCTTTTTTTCTAGCCATTTCCTGCATGTCCTTTAAAATTCACATTAAATCAGTGATTTTTAACAAGATTTTCCTAAATCCTTGATGTGTTCCACTTCCAACTGCCTTACTCACAATCTGAGTTAAACATTGCTCCACTGTTTCGCCATGGCACACGAAACAGATGTCCATCATTCCTCACATCACAGGCTCACAGTAATGTACTTCTCTTTTTTCCTATAGCAATTTGTTTAAGGATAGGGGCAAATATAGGTGTGGATGTGTGTATGCATGGGTGTGTGCATGTTATGTACAGTCATATATGGAAATTGGCCTCATTTTCTTGGTTCTAAACTAGAATTCTGTAACTTGTGGAGAGGCAGCACAGGTACATGGAGTAATTACTGAATAAAATGAACTAACCAGGGGATCCTTGGGTGGCTCACCGGTTTGGCACCTGCCTTTGGCCCAGGGCTCGATCCTGGAGTCCCAGGATCCAGTCTCACATTGGGCTCCCAGCATGGAGCCTGCTTCTCCCTCCTCCTGTGTCTCTGCCTCTCTCTCTCTCTCTCATAAATAAATAAATAAATAAATAAATAAATCTTAAAAAAAAAAAAGACTCTCATGGAGTCTTAAAAAAATAAACTAACCATAAGCATTATAGGCTGCCATACAAAAATTTGAGAGTATGCATTACTCAATGATTAGATACCATGTAACATGTGATGAGATCTTAATTCCCAACACCCAGGCAATGATTACATAGAAGGTTAAGAATCATGAGGCCAGCATCAGATAATATGAACAGAGAAGGTTCTGGAGAGGTTTGGGATTTGTAGTTTTGGTTTTAATTTAACGCATCTCGGATTTTATAGCAAACAAGACTCAACAACAACAACAACAACAACAACAACAACAACAATGATGGGATTCTCTTATTCTAACTGTGATTATATCTTATACTTGAAGTTTAAACCATGGCTCTCCAGTGTGCACACATACTATGCCCCATTGTTGGCCATCAATGGATGTTCGGTCTTGGTCTCACCCTGTCCCCACCCTTGCCTGAGGGAACTCCTGATTAGCTTCCCTGGTCCTCATCTTACCAACCCACTCTTCACAACTGGACATGCACAACTGTCATGTCACTTCTCAGTTTTTCCCTTCACTGGATCTCTAAACATTTGTATAAAGCAATTTCCTCTTCTTCTTTTAGTTTTTATTAGGAGAACATAGCAAACTTACAGAAAAGTTATAAAAATAACATGACAAACTCTATGTCCTTCACCTAGGTTAACCACTTACTATCAACTTGGTCAAATTTGCTTTCTAAATAATTTCTAACAGATTTGCAACCTAATTTTATACTTCAAGGAACTAGAAGAACAAATAAAACCCAAAGTTATTAGAAGGAAGAAAATAACAAAGGCCAGAAATAAATGAAATAGAAGCTAGAAGACAAGAGAAGACCAATAAAAAAAAAAAGACTGATTCTTTGAAAAGATAAACAAAATTCACAAGCTTTTCACTAGACTAAGAAAAAAAGAGGGAATTCAAATAAATAAAATTGGAAATGAAAGGCAAAAATGTTAAAACTCATACCACAGAAATACAAAAGATCCTAAGAAGCGAATAAATACCTAGAAACAAACTACCAAGACTGAATCATGATGAAACAGAAAATCTGAAGGGACTGATTACTAGTGAAAAGATTGAATCAGTAATCAAAAATTTCCCAAAAAACAAAAGTCCAAGACCAGATGACTTCACTGATGATTTTACCAAATATTCAAAAAATAATTAACACCAACCCTTTTCAAACTCTTACAAAAAATACAAGAGGAGGGAATTCTTCCAAATTCCTTTTACTAGACCAGAATTACCTTGATATTAAAACCAGGACAAGGACACCACAAGGAAACAAAAATCACAGGCCAATATCCCTAATGAACATAGATACAAAAATTCTTAACAAAATTATTAGCAAACCAAATTCAACAATACATCCAAAGGATCATACACCATGCTCAAGTGGGATTTATTTCAGGATGCAAGAATGACTCATCATTCACCAATCAGTCAATGTAATACACCACATTAATAAAATGAGGGATAAAAATCATGATCATCTCAAAAGATGCAGAAAATGCATTTGACAAGTTTCAACACCCATTTATGATAAAAACTTTCAACAAATCAGGTATAGACGGAACGTGTCTCAACATAATAAAGGTCATAGATGATGAACCCACAGCTATACTCAGTGACAAAAAGCTATAAGTTTTTTCTCTAAGATCAGGAACAAGACAGGGGTCCCCACTCTCACCACTTTTATTCAAGATAATATTGGAAGTCCTAGCCAGAGCACTTAGGGAAGGAAAAGGAAAAAAGGCATCTAAATTAAAAAGAAAGAAGCAAAGCTGTCACTCTTTGCAGATGACATGATATTATGTCTAGGAAACCCTAAAGAGCCCATCAAAAAAACATTAGGACAAATAAATTCAGTAAGGCTGTCAGATACAAAATCAATACACAAAAATCTGTTGCATGTTTATATACTAATAGTAAACTATCAGAAGGAGAAATTAGGGGAAAAATTCCATTTATTATCTCATTAGAGCCAAAAAGAATAAAGTACTGAAGTATATAAATGTAACCAAGGAGCTGAAAGACCCATATATTAAAAACTAGACATTAATGAAAGAAATAAACAGATATTCCATGGGACTGGAATTATCAATATCATTGAAATGTCCACACACAAAGCAGTTTACTGATTTAATGCAATCCCTATCAAATATGAACTAGAATAATCTCTAGTTGGACATCATATATATATATGATGAGTATATTTCTCATATATATATACATATATATATATACGATGAGTATATTTCTCATATATATATAATTGTTGTTGTCATTATATGCCTGCTGTGTTGTTTGAGAGTAAGCTGCAGATATCATAACCCTTTGTACCAAATAATTCAGTATCTTCTAAGAGAAAGGAAACTCTGTTATGGAGCTACCAGGCAGTCATCAAAATCAGCTAATGCAAATTCTTTTTTTTTTTTTTTTGCAAATTCTTGATATAACTTGCAAGGCCCTTCCTGGTGTGGCACATCCAACTCCACCTTTCCCTGTCTGCCCACTACCTTTGCACTCTATGCTCTAATGCACCGAGTTATCAATTCCTTGATGTGTATGCTCTCTTGCTGACTTCCATTCCCTCAAGAATGTAGTTCCCTTACTTTCAGAGACTTTTCCAACTCTGCCCTTCCCTTAGCTGAACTTGCTCTTGATTCTATGTCTGGGTTTGAATCCAGGCTCTGTCACTCAATAGTTGTGGGATCAGGATGCGTGGTTACTTAACCATTGTTTCTAAAATGAGATTTAAAAAAGGAATAGCCTCAAGATATTGTTGTAAGGCTGTGGTGAGATACTTTAGGCAAGGAACTTAGAATCTTGCCTGGGAGAAGTTCAGCATTCAAAACATACCAGTCCGATGCTAGTACTGCTGCTGCCACAACCATTTCTCATATACCAGCTTAAACCCCATCCATTTGGGGAAGGCCTTACTGATCCCCAAATAGAAATTCATGGCCCTGACTGTCCATTTGGATACCCTGTACTTTACCTCTAAGAATACCTGTAATCATGTTTGGAAATAATTTTAATCATTTGTTTCCCCTAGTGGGTGTTTAAAATCCCAGAAATAGTGAGTAAATCTAACTTATTACACTTGGCAAGTCTCATACTTAGCAAAGTGCTTGGCATATAGTAAGGGTTTAATAAATGCTTTTTGATTCAATGAATCAGTAATTCAGAATTCAGAATGAGTCACAGTGTCTAATGGTTAAAATAATTTTTGCAAACTAGGCCGGCAATTGATTTTTCAGGCAGGTAAACTGTAGAATGCATCCTCACTCTTTGGGGACTCAGAAATACCCTAATATCTGGGAAAGGTGATTTGCATGCAGCATGAAACTTCAAGTGTGCTGATTTTCAAGCTGTTACAAAAACATGAGGGAATTAATTCTTCTGAGCAGTCAGTTTCTCACCATCCCCTCAGCATTAAATTCAATGTTAGATTTGTTTTTTAAGCAAAGTTAACAGGCAGGAAGATGAGACAATCCATTTGGTAGTCAAATAAAATAGTGACAAGCCAGTGACAATGCAAACTATGTAGGTACCAGGTGAGTGAACAAGGGGAAAGTCAGTCTTCAGACAGCACTGCAGGGTGGCCCGAAAACAGGGCTCAGATGCACGTGGGGATAGTTCAAGAACATGCTCGAAATGTACCAGACACCACCACTAAGGTCAAAAGCCAAGAATCCCTGGCAACAATATATGTATTTTTTCTCCTAATGAATCCGGGGCGAGGGGGGTGGGAGGAAGCGTATCAAACTTCTAATAAATGATTAAAGTAGAAGTTTTTTCTTAGGCTTATGAATAAAAGTTTTCCAAATTTGACTTTATTAAAGATTACAGATACAGCAAAATTGTACAAATTTATATCCTGCAAGATCCGCACATATGATGATTTACATGATGGGCTAATATGAAGTTATACATGTAAAAACTGAATATAACAGAATGTCTTTGAATTTATTAGAAAAACATTCTCTAAAAATCTCTTTGGAAACTCCTAGTTACGTGTAAATTGACATCTAAAGAAAATGCATTTTACATGTCACTAATCTAGTTCAAGTTCTATGGACTTGCAATAAAATGCATTAAAATATGATTAAGTCATTCACAAACTACAGGTGTCTTTCCCAAATTTTTTTTAAATTTTTTTTTTTAATTTATGATAGTCACAGAGAGAGAGAGGCAGAGACATAGGCAGAAGGGAGAAGCAGGCCCCATGCACTGGGAGCCCGATGTGGGATTCAATCCTGGGTCTCCAGGATCACGCCCTGGGCCAAAGGCAGGCGCCAAACCGCTGCGCCACCCAGGGATCCCTTCCCAAATTTTAAAATCACTCACAACACAAACTTTTTTCACAGCACTCAACTGGCAAAGAACCTAAGACTAGGGAAGATACCCTTGTTCCTCTTCTAGCTATGACAGTGATGATGGGAGTGCTGACAGCTCCCACGCCGTATTCAGCATGGACCACGCACCATGCAGTGTGCTGGCCACTTGATGCATCTCCTCTCATTTCCTCCTCACAACACTCTTTTGAGGTTTGGGTTTATTATTCTCAATTTAAAGTTAAGAAAACTGGGGTTGAGAGAGGTCAAGCAGCTGTCTCCAAACCACTCACTGCGTCAATGACACGGTGCAAGCTGAGCTCAGGCTGATGGTCTATTTGAGGCCCTTTTCAGAAGGAACCACTCTGTTTGAAAGATGCAGGTCTAACTCTAAGTAAAGGAGATCACAGGAGATGCCATTTCTGGTCATCGGCCTGTGGGAAGGCTTTAGAGGAGGAAGGCATCCTGTAGTCTATTAAATAATCCTAAAAAGAGACACACACTCAAATACCCAGAATAGGCAGGTCAAGCCCTAGTGGAATTCCCTTGTTAAACATTGCTGTAGCTGAGCATATGGCTCACTGTTTCCACCTGACCTTCCTGTGTGGCATTGGACTAAGGTTCTTCTCCCCCATATGACTTAACCCTCCAGGAGGTCAGCTTTCAGCATTGGCTCTTCACAAGGGGAAATATGGTCTCAAGTTCATGAATGTACCAGGCCAGCATGTGCACCTAGGCTGCTGCAGCGCTGACATCCTAATACATCCAGCTTTTTGTCTTCTGCAAACACTCCCTGGGGTCACCTGACCTCTTTCAAGGCTGCCCTCAAGGTTCTTATCCCACTTTCTGCTATTTGCAAAATTGAAGAATATACTACTTAGTGTGCATTAGGTCTGGTTCTACTCTAGCCTTCATCCTGGATGCAGGTGAAAGAACACACTTCAAAATGAAAACACATGAGGTTTCTTTGAAACTCACTCTAAGTCCAGGAAGTGCTACAATGAGAAAAAATGATGCGGCTGCCTTTCCCTGTAAGACTTTCAAACGAGCTCTGAGAGGCTACAGGGAGTTCAACTAAGATCCAGCTCGGGAAGTCTTCCAGCAGAATCAAATATATCAAGCCTTTACAGAAAACCCTTCCAATCTTTTGTTCCTCCTTTTAAGATAATCATTCATATTTTTATATACAAGGCTTTGGTATACAAGAACATTTAATTCTAAAACTAACCTATCCTAGAATGACTAGTCATGTAGGTATTAAAGCTATGGATATTTTGCAGGGAAAATATTATATGCCAATTGAAAAAATCATACGCACTAGCATAAGTGCTTTGTATACATTGTTACCTTATAATTCTCACCAATAGCCCAGTATGGGGGGTATTATTATGTCAGCTTTAACAGAGGGAGTAAACTGAGGTTCAGAATGTAGCTGAGAAACTTGATCAAAGTCACATAGTTCCCCAGTGGCAGGATTGGTATCTGCTTATTTTTGAAAGCACCTTACCATCCCTTAAGCCTTTGGAGTCAAGATAGGGACTCATGAGAGGGTTTCTTAAAAGACTTTCTTGAAGCTATCATGAGAATGGGTTCAACTGCCTCAAAAAATTAAACATAGAATTACCATATGACTCAGAATCTACTCCTAGGTATATGCCCAGCAGAAGTAAAAATAAGGTCTCAACACATACCTGTCCACAAATATTCATTAGCAGCACTATTCACAATAGTCCAGAGGTCAAAATAGCCCAGACATGCATCAACAGATGAAGGATAAACAGAGTACGGTTTAGACATGCAACAGGATGTCACTCAGTTGTAGAAAGAAATGCAGTGCTGATAAGTATGATGGAGGGACAGACAGACAGACCTGGTAAACATGATGCGAGGTGAGAGAAAACAGAAAAATGGGAAAGAACAAATACTTTACAATTCCATTCATACAAAATGTACAGAATGGGCAAATCTGTAGAGACAGGAAGTAGTTTAGCGGTTACCAGGGGCTGAGTGGGAGTGGCTGCTTAATGGGTATAGAGTTTTGTTCTGGGCTAATGAAAATGTTTTGGAAAGTAGATGGAGGTGGTGGTGGTTGCACAACTTTGGGAGTGCTCCAAATGCTCCTGGACTCTTCACTCCATTAAAAATGGTTATTTTATGTTGTTTTATACTATATAAATTTTGCCTTCAAAGAGCGGGCTCAAAGCACTTCTAGAAATTATAAGAAGAAGCTGGAATTCTCTGTTTTCATTATTGAACAAATGAGGAAGATAACACTTTTGCCCCATGCATACTAAATTTTCAATAAGATGAAGAAGTTTTAGCAACTCAGCTCCATCTTCCTGAACTCAGCATTCTTCCTTGGGCAAGAATGTGATGGTGGGCCAGTTCAGGGCGCAGAAGGTGGGTTAGGTTTCAGGCCTGACTCCAGGAAGCCTATGAACTGGGCAGGTCACAAGAACTTGATGCCGGTTTACCCCTCCACAGACATGGATGGAATTAGGCCAGATGAGGGATTGCTATGTTATCTTCCAACCTAAAAAGTGTTATATGTTGATATTTTATGAATGAAATAAAGTAGGACTTCATTTTTCCTTTCACAGGTATCATGTTAAATAGTGCCCAGAAACCGCCTTTTGCAAAGCAAAATATTAGAAGTATGATGTACATCATGATAAAAATGAGAAAAAAACTGCTCTACAAATGTAGGCTGAGTAAGGAGCTGGAGTTGATAATAGATCAAAGGTTCATCAGATTTAGAAGTCTACTTAAATCCAACAGTTTGCAATAGAGGATGGTTTCTTTCTCCACGCCCCCATGGCTGAGCACCTTCCGACAGTATGAGTGTTCTGCACATAGTAGAAATTCTGAACTGTTCAACAACCAAGAACAACCATGATCAGCATAAAAGTGGCCCCCAATGATGCCTAAGTTCTAATCCCAGGAAGCTGTGAATATGGTACAGGGCAAAGGGGGGTTAAAGCTGCAGATGGAAGAAAGTTGCTAATCAGCTGACCCCAATGTTGGAAGAGTAGCCTGAATTATCCAGGTGGAACAAGTGCAGTCCCAAGGCTTCTTAAAGGTAGAACACGGGATGTCAGGACAATCTGTGTTGGAATGACGGAATGTGAGAAAGGCTCCATTAGCCACTGCTGGCTTTGAGGATAGAAGGGCATGAACATTAGAGATTGCCAGCAATCTCTGGCAGCTGGACAAGGCAAGGACATGGACTCTCCCTGTGAGCCTCTAGAAATAAGCACAGCTCTGGTGGTACCTTGACTTTAGGACTTCTGACCTAAAGAACTTTAAGACAATAAACCCATGTTGTCTTTAAGTTGCTACATTTGTTGTAATTTGTTAGAGCAGCTGAAGAGAACAAATACAACCACTGACCAACTGAATGACTGGACCCACAGACCAGCGTGGTTAGAACAGATGCGGCACTGGGCACAGCTTGACACACTGTACAAAGTTCCAAGCAGGTACTGGAAGGTGAGTCCACATCTGCAGCCATCCTCCCAGAGGCTCTGGAACTGCATCCTCAGGGAGGGATGACTACAGACGAGAGAGGTCACATCTGTGAGAGAGAAAGGAGGGTGGCTGTGGTTGGCTGAGTTAGCTCCTCAGCAGAACCTCATTGCTCTTTAGGGAACATTTTAATAAAGATGTCACTAATTCAGACTTTTTGTGGCACTCACAACACTTTCGTATACAAGTCCTCACTTGATTCCCCACATAAGAAGGCGAAGTCAGTGTTATTATCCCAATTAGATGAGGAAATGAGAGAAGGGGGGTGGGAGTGACTCTTTGAATACATAAAAACTGTATGGGAAGCAGAATAAGAAGTGAAACTCAAGACACTGAGCTCTGAGTCTAAACACTACCATCATTCAGGCTTTTGGACTCTACAGCCAGAACCACTAAACACCTAGAGAGGACCCTAGGACACCATTGTTATCAGGAAGCTTTTGGAGTTCCTGACATTGGTGGCTAGTTTTCTCACAGTGGTCTGGACCAGGGTTGAGCGACTATTCAAAAAATTTTTTTTTAATTTTTATTTATTTATGATAGGCACACAGTGAGAGAGAGAGAGGCAGAGACACAGGCAGAGGGAGAAGCAGGCTCCATGCACCGGGAGCCCGACGTGGGTTTCGATCCCGGGTCTCCAGGATCACGCCCTGGGCCAAAGGCAGGCGCCAAACCGCTGCGCCACCCAGGGATCCCTTGAGCGACTATTCAAACTGTTATCACTAAAGGTTCCTCTATGGCCATGGAAATTCTGAGAGTTGGACCAGGGACCTGCTCCCACTAACCCACAGCTGAGCCCTCATCCAGCTGTGCAGTGTCCTGACAACTGCAGCACACAGGCACCCCCCACTACACACCCAAGGATGTTGGGTGCTGTCTTGGTACTCACAGATATAGCCTTGAATTCTCTAGGAGAAAAGTACACATTTTAGTAAAGGCGATGACCGTGAAGGAGGGGATATGGGCAAAAATATATTACTAAAGAGATCAGAAATAGAACCTAATAGAAAAAGAGGTAAGACTAGTCAGTACACCTAAAGACCAGACAAGTATGAGCAAATGTCCCATCTTCATAGTGGATCATTGGACAATAACAAGGGAATACACACAACAGATCCACATATGGAGCTCAAATATATGTTTTCTTAACTGAATAAAAAATAACAAGAAATATATACAATGGTTCTTTACACAGAGCTCCTAAAACCCTTCCTTGTAAGTAGGGCTACTAGGAGCACCTTTTGTTCTAACATTTAGCATTTGGTCCTGGTTCCTGCACCGAGCTCCTAAGAGCTTCACAAACTCCTGAGTGATTGGAATGTCTTTTGTTCTAATGAGCCATCTTGGTGGGCTCCTGAATGGGGATTGAACACACCAGAAAGACCAAGCCACGATTAGAAACTTGACCTTTTCAGTAACCCCTCACCCTATTCTCCAGAGAGGGGCTAGAAATTGAGTTAATCATCTGTCATGCCTACGTGATGAAGCGTCCAAAAATATCCCAACAGCATGAGGGTTGGAGGGCTTCTGGGTTGGTGAACACATCCACGTGCTAGACTTCGCCCTGGTATCTCTTCATCTGGCTGTTTTTTTTTTTTTTTTTTTTTTTTTTAAATTTTTATTTATTTATGATAGGCACACAGTGAGAGAGAGAGAGGCAGAGACACAGGCAGAGGGAGAAGCAGGCTCCATGCACCGGAAGCCTGACGTGGGATTTGATCCTGGGTCTCCAGGATCGCGCCCTGGGCCAAAGGCAGGCGCTAAACCGCTGCGCCACCCAGGGATCCCTTCATCTGGCTGTTTATCTGTGTCCTTTAACTTGTCCCTCATTACAAATAAACTGGTAAACATTAAGTCAGTGTTTCCCTGAGTTCTGTGAACTGTTCTAGTAAATGATCAAATGCAAGGAAGTAGGGGGTGGAGGTTACTGGAACCTCTGATTTGTAGCCAAGTTGGGCAAAAAGGTGTAGGTAACCTGGAGACTACTTGCGATTGGCATCTGAAGTGGGGGCCTTCTGGTGGGACTGGGCCTGTCACCTATGGGGTCTGAGGCTATCTCCAGGTAGAGAGTGTCAGAATCGAGTTAAATTATAGAACCCCATGGGCAGCCTGGTGGCTCAGTGGTTTAGGGCTGCCTTCAGCCCAGGGCATGATCCTGGAGTCCCGGAATTGAGTCCCACGTCAGGCTCCCTAAAGGGAGCCTGCTTCTCCCTCTGCTTGTGTCTCTGCCTCTCTCTCTCTCTCTCTGTGTCTCTCATGAATAAATAAATAAAATCTTAAAAAAAATTATAGAACCCCAGCAATTTCAAAGAATTGCTTGATGTGGGGAAAACCCCTCTATATCTGGGGTCGGACATACTATGTGGTCATAGTGGGAGAGTAAAGGAGAAACACACACAGGAGTGTTTTTTTCTCTACACTGAGGAATTAATTGGTAGATGCAGGCCTGCATCAAAAGGTTGTTGCTGGGTCTTATTCATCACACTAGCTCAGAGCCAGAAAGCATTTTAGTAGTGACTACCCTGACTTAAGGGATTATAGGGGAAAGGAGAGAAAATGAGTGGGAAAAATCAGAAAGGGTGACAAAACATGAGAGACTCCTAACTCTGGGAAACAAACAAGGGGTAGTGGAAGGGGAAGTGGGAGGAGGAACTGGGTGACAGGCATCGTGGGGGGCACCGGACAGGATGAGTCCTGGATGTTATGCTATATGTTGGCAAATTGAACTACAATAAAAAAAATATGCAAAACAAAAAAAAAAAAAAAGAAAAAGAAAAGAAAAAGAAAAACCAACAAACCAAAAATCCCCATATTAACATGAAGACTTAAGGATGGGATCTGCTCTTATTTTGCTTCTGCCTGACACACAGATATGTGGAGCTCTCTGAGCACAGGCAACATGTACCCTACAAGGTGAGTGGTGCCAAAACACATTCCCAAAGCATGGACATACCTCCTTCCTAGTATGATCAACACCCCCCCACCCCTGCCAAGAAAGATATGTTCTCCAGTCTCAACCAACACCACTAGAACAAATGCCATTCCAAAAGAAACCAGAAGTAAATAGTTCCTCTAAATTTAAAAAGAAATCAAAATGTTCAGTAACATTTGGTAAGCATTTAAGTATTGATGTCGATGACTGCTTGTGGATTATTTACTTTCCCCCTAGGAAGGCAGAAATAGTTCAGCAGCCATGATTATCAAAGTACAGACAGATATAATACTAGGGAAGGAAGCACGGCAAAGCTGTGATTTCAAGAAAATGAAACAATTTCATTTCTTATCAATCAGGAAATTGCAGAGCATGAGACAGGATGGAAGACAATTCAACCACCGGAGACAAGGTTATCAAAGGGTTTAGCTGGTCAGTGAAAAGCCTCCGTGGTTTTTCTGTGTCAAACTATTCCTTTAAAGAGCCTCCAGGTGCCTCAAAGTTGTCAGTCAAGAGCTTAGCTGAACAGGAGTTGAGAATGCTGCTCAGCCAGGAGATAAATAAGAGGGATCTAGAGTCAAACAGCAGAAGGTTCATGATAGAAAGAGGTGGAGAACCACTTGGCCCACAGAGGGGACTGTAGTGATGTCACACAGAGTGCAAGAGACATCAAGTGACTTAGCTTCGTTTAAGGAAGCATTGTCACATAATCCAAAAGGATCTCCACATTTTAGGCTCTTACAGAAATAAAGATAATAGCACTAGAATTTGTTTTCAACTCTATATGGAAATACATCTTTTTTTCCCCCTCCCTTGGCTAAGAAGTAGTAAGACCCTATGTGATTGCAGAATAAGGAAAAAACATAGTATAAAAAGAAAAGACATAACAATAGTAAAGAGAATAAAAGCATATGAAAGCAACTAAATTACAGCATGAGAACAAAGCCTGTGAAAATTTCAAAATATTTTAGAGTGAAAAGTTAGAAAAATAGGGCCCACCTCTAGGATACCAACTTTGCTCTTGCTAACTTCCCCTTCTCTTTTCTGAATTAAAAAGAAGGGGGGCGGGGATTTGGGATGCCTGAGTGGCTCAGTGGTTGAGCACCTGCCTTTGGCTCAGGTCATGATCTCAGAGTCCCAGGATCAAATCCTACATCGGGCTCTCTGCAGGGAGCCTGCCTTTCTCTGTAACTCTCGTGAATAAATAAATAAAATCTTTTTAAAAAAAGGCATCTACATTCATAATAACAAGGATGCTAAGGTGTGGTGAATTAAATTGTTTGTCTAAATTTCTCATTCCCTTCATTTACTCATGATGAGAGTGGCAACACAGCACCAGGTCCTCATGTTCTCAAGGCGGGTGAACTGTACTTCCCCAGGATTTGCTTTGGCCAATGAGACTTAGCAGATGTGACATGAGCAGGGGGTGAGACACGTTTGTACAGATGGGTCACCCTCTTGCTCTTCTTCAGTCTCCTTGAGAAGATCATACGTGATGGTTGTTGGTCCCAGAACATGGAGCAGAGTGAACCCAACACCCTGGTCCCCAGCCCAGCTAAGTCCAGCCCAGAGCAAGCATCCCCCAGCTGACCTCCAGACACAGAAGCAAGAAAGCTCTCTTCCCATTCTATGCCACAGGGAATTGAAATTGTCAGAGAGGAAAATGGAAGGATACCCCATCTGTCTGGCCTGTTCAGCAAGTCTCAGTTTCTCTCTGTTGCCCAGTAAAGTATTAATCGTGTCTCCTTTCACTCGCAGGTTATGAGCATCATAATAACAAGTATTTAGCTACATAGGATAATTCCTAAAAAGTTTGTATTTACATATTATCTTTGAATCTTGCTTCTTTTCTATTTCCTACTGTGTCTGATGGATGTCTGTTTCCCACTCTCGGCTTCCTGCACCCTGTCCCATGCCTTCCACCCAATAGAGGCCTGCAAGAGCCCCCCAAACCAGTCAATGCTCCTAGCGTTAGCCTCTCTTCAAATGGTACCCTCCTGGCATCATCTTCCTTTCTTTTCCCTCTTAGGTACCTTGACCTATTTGGGGGTATTTTTTTTCCCCATTCAATTATATCACTTCTATTTCCTAATGCCTGCAGTGCCAGGAAAAGCTGTCAGTGAAAGCTCCATTATAGTCTAGTCTCTGCACCATCCACCCAGCTCACCACAAGGCAGCCATCTGGCTGTTCTTTCATCTCCTCTAAAATACCAGAGGCAGCAGGAGGCGCTCTGGGTGCAAATTTCAGAAGACACTCTTGGGAGCAAACATCTTCCCACTCTGAAACGTGTGCACTTTCCTGGGCTGGACTGCTCTTTACCTGGCTAATCCCCACATCCTTTTCAGAGCTCGGCTAAAACCTACTTCCTTGTAAAGCTCTTCCCTGACAAAAGGCAGGCACCCAACGCTACTTATTGAAGAGAGGCATAGAAACATTAGCCAATACATGATTGAGAACTGAAAGCAAGGTGTGACTCCTGTATTCACTCAGTGCCTGACACATTTCTGCATTTCAGAATGACCTCATCTGTAAGATCAGAGGGTTGAGCTATGAGATTTCCTGGGTTCTTTGTAGCTTAAAATAATAGTATTCTGTGATAAACTTTGGTTTATGAGGCTGGGACATTTTGGCCAGCCTATTTTTGGGGAAGGAATAGCAAGGAGAAAGGTATGGATGATAGAAAGTTGGGGGGGGGGTGTGCAGCCCAGGTGGTTCAGTGGTTTAGTACCGCCTTTAGCCCAGGGCGTGATCCTGGAGACCCAGGATCGAGTCCCATGTTGGGTTCCCTGCATGGGGCCTGCTTCTCCCTCTGCCTGTGTCATCTCTGCCTCTCTCTCTTTCTCTCTCTGTCTCTGTGTGTCTCATGAATAAATAAATAAAATCTTAAAAAAAAAGTAAGTGGAGAGGCATATGAGTACCCTGAATTAACTAGGATGAGTTACACAGCAGTGGGCTATATTTATCATATGATCTGAAGTAAATAACAACAAAAAGTAGATTTCCAGACTCTTTCTTTCTACACCCCTCCCCCCCCATACAACTTCCAACATCAGTTACCTCTGAGCTACTTGTTAGCTGCTACAATTCTCTCTTCTGGTCCTCAGACACTCAAGTATGTTGTGTCAGATAACTCAATCATCTTTTGGATCACTTACTTGCATTTATAATGAATGGGTCCATATCTGGCTTCCCAGTTACACAGTGTGTTCTAGGATAGCAGAGACTCAGTGCTGCAGCCCTGATCCCTGGGACAGTAATTCAGACACTATCAGAAGTTCATCACCTATGAAATGGTCTAACCCAAGATGCTTCATCGGAACCTACCCATGGAGAATTGATCAGATAAATCCAGAAGGTGGAACATTTTACCAGGGTTTCGTCTGGAATTCTAGGCCATGTCTAACATTCTAAGTTGCTGGTTTCTATAGTGTGGTGGGTGTCTTCCATGAATTTTGAGCTCTTTTAAAACTTTGGAGAGTGTGGAATACCAGCATAAAGGCAGTGACTCTTACCTGTACATGTATATGAATTTTGTCGAGTGGAAGCACAACTGATTTTCCCTCCTCAGCCCAAAGAAGCCATATATTTGCATGTATTAAATTCATTTCAGTATTCACAATTGCTTTTGCATGTTTCTGCTGTTTGGATTCTCCTCTGAATGGGTTTCGAATATTTTACTGGTTCTGTCCTTAATTAATGAGTTAAATAAAAATCTTTGACATGTATCCATTTTATGTTTGTATGGAAGTCATTACTTAATGTGTTTTTAAAATGACCATAACAGTTTTGGCTGTCATCCACCAAGACGTAATTAATTTATGGGACAGGGAAGGTAAACTATATAGATGAAGAAATGTCCCTCCTGGGAAGTGTGAGCCCTGGCATGACTTTTCTTCACTTCCAAAGTGAAGCCTAAATGGCAAAAGAAATAGATTTTTAACTTTGCTGACTCTGTTTCTCTCATAATTTTTCTTTACTGCAGATTCTGTTTTTTTTTTTTTTCTTTCTAGTTTGTGAGTGTCCAGTAAGTTATTATCCTGGGGTGGCATCAATGATTGAGAATGTGGTTTTATAGTCTGAACACATGGGTGATTTGTGGAGAGATGACAGAGATCCATTCCCTTTTGGGTGACAGATGACAAAGAATGGTTCTGCTTTTGTCTATTTTGATCCCAAACTAATCAAGAGGTTTGTGCCCACTGGAAAGAACAGCTCTTTGATATCTAGACCAACATTTTCTGGTTTCTCGGTTTCCTCCTGACACACAGTTAAAGTTGCAAAACTGAAGTCTAACTTCTCTGGGTGTTGGAAAAGTCTTTGCCTTTCAGTGTGAGAGTGTGAAATGTTTGCCTAATTCCAGAAAGCATTAATGAGTTAGGTGATAAAATCTTTTAAATTAAAGGAGTTCTGTTCAGATTATCTCTATAATGATAAATAAATACAAATATCAACTGAAATTTTTAATATCTCCAGAGAAGAAACTAACCTTATACTTTAAATGTGCTACATTAGTTTTTTCCTTATAAAAATTAATTCATGTCATTATATATTTGTCCAAACCAATGGGATGTATAACAATGAGAGTGAATCCTAATGTAAACCATGACTGTGGGATATTATGATATGTCAGTATAGGTTCATCAATTGTAATAAATGTATCACTCTGGTGGGGGACTTTGATAGTGAGAAGGCTGTGTATGTGTAGGTACAGAGGATCTACAGGAAATCTTTTTGCTTTCATTTCAATTTTGCTATGGACCTATACTAATGTTTTGAAAAATTCAGATTTTTTTTCTTAATTTATCACTATTCCTTATAAAGTGAGCATATATTTTATTTCATTTCATGTGGGTTTGTATTTCCTATCCTATGTACTGTCCTATTCAAATAAACTAATATTACTCCTAAATAATGTTTAAGATTATGAAAAATGTTTGTGTTCATTGAATAACTATTTTGATATACATTTTATTTTGATCGTAATTACACTTTGTAGAATATAAGCTTAAAGATAATTTGCAAGATCTTTAGGTAACTTGCAACCCTGGACTAATATTAAATTGTTTATTAAGATATTGTTGGATGCTCAGAAAATTTCAAAGGAGGATGGACAAAATACTGAAACATTAACTGTTAGGCAAAACTCAACCATACACTCTCCACCCAGCTCTATCAACTATTAACATTTTGTTTTATTGAATTTATCCTCTTCTTTTTCTTCCCCTATACTTACACACAGACACTGGTTTTTTTTCCTATGCCTTTTGGAAGTAATTTGCAGATATTGTGATACTTAACACTTCAGCATAAATGGCCCAAGAATAACTCCATTATTCTGCACCATGAAACCATTTTTACCCTTAACTTTTTAAAATGTTAATTCCAGTTAGCTAATATATAGTATTATATTAGTTTCAGGTGAACAATACAGTGATTCAACACTTCCATACACCACTCAGTGCTTATCAGGCAGGACAAGTGCTCTCCTTAACACCCTTCACCTCCCTATTCCCCCCACCCCACACCCTTCTTGCAACCATCAGTTTGTTCTCTAGAGTTAAAATTATGTTTCTTGGGTTTTCTCTCTCTTTTTTCCTCTGTCTTGTTTCTTAAATTCCACATATGAGTAAGATCATACAGTATTTGTCTTTCTCTGTATTTGCTCAGACTAATACTCTCCAGCTCTATCCATTGTGTTGCAAATGGCAAGATTTCATTCTTTTTAATGGCTGAGTAATATTCCACTATATCCATATGTTTATCTATCTATCATCTATCTATCTATACACACACACATAAATACATACACTGCATATTATTTATTTTCTTTATCCATTCATCAGTTGATGGACACTTGGGCTACTTCCATAGTTTGGCTATTGACATCCCAAAGTAAAATTAAGTCACTGAAATAAAATAATTTTACCTAAAATGTAATTCCCACTAAAAATTTCCCCTTTGTTCCCAAATTACCTTTAATACTGCCCATTTATTTTTTTCAATGCAGTTTCCAAATAATCCTAGATTGAAGTTGTTTGATTTTTCTTTTTTGTCTTTTCAAAATCAAGAACAATCCCTTAATATTATTGACTTCTTTAAATTGTTAATAGTATAATATTTTTAAAAGGAGAAAGTCATGATTCTCATAAAAATATAAAAAAGTGTCAAAGATTTTATTTTATTTATTAATCTTTAAGAGGACATTAAGATGTTAAGAACCAGTTCATAGGAGAACCCAAAGAGCAGCCACACACAGGAAGTAGGAATGTTGAAATGTACAAGGAGTGACTAAATATATCCAAGAAATTTGGGTTATAGGTATGACCCCAAGAAGCTACAGTTAGCCTTGCAGATATTAATAGATATAATATGGGCTTTTTTGTGGGGAGGAAGGGACAAAATCCATTTGTATATCTCTATAGACAAAAATAATTCACAATTTCTAGGTTTTTAAAAGAACTCAAGCACAATAAAACCACCACAGAGCATCCCATAAAACTAGCATTCCATAAAACACCCATATATACAGATAGTAGATATAGATATAGATATAAATATAGATATAGATATATCAAATCTAGTGCCATACCATATGTGTAACTACAAAAGCCATCAAATTACTTCTGTTTGGAAGCTCTCATAAGGTGTTTCACACTGGATTTTAAAATATTATTGGCTATTCTTTGACTGTAAAACTAAGCTCAAGATTCTCCCCACCAAATAATGCCTTCAGAACTCAGAAATTTGGGTGAATTCTTTCTGGAAGTACTGGAAATTTGCTAAGCTTGCCAGGAATGGATCTGTATTTCTACCTATAAGACTGCAGTCCTATAAACCAGGTGACAATACAATCTTCTTGGGAGTGTTAGGTGCTCACATAGAGTCGACAACTGTTCCTTAAAAGCAGATTTTTTCAGTTTTGATTAAATAAGAATCATTCTCAAATATATTTCAGATTGTTTTTGGTGGTATACTTCGTTTATCCAATTATATTTTGGTAAAAAGGAGTACAAATCTTTATCCCATCTCTGCAAACTATTATATTGCCATGAAAAGTAAGGAAGTTTAGTAAGATTATCTGAATTTGAGAGTGGCAGTAAAAAATCAGATATTATTTTGAAAAGTTTTATTTTGGCATAGAGTCTACTAGATGCTTGTACATAACAGTAAGAAGAAGAGAAATGGCTTGTCAAATATTCAGAAAACTGAATATGACAACAACAATATTGCAAACAAATAATGGAAATAAAATTTTCTTCATCAGTTCATTCAATCATAAAGAATTGAATCTTGGATTAGCAATCTGATTTCATTTGAATGAGTCCTGTAAATCCTGACTCAGTCTATTGATATATCTGAAATCTGTCTAAGCACTGTGAGCTCAAAAACATATAACCAAGAGACAATTATTTGAACCATGACTAGTTTATAGACTCTGACAACATACATGTTCTTTTTATATTTCTCAAATGCTCAACTAGTTTATTGCTTTATGTTCCTCTGTTCCAGTCTGTTCCAGGAAAGCATAAGGCAATTCAGTTCATGAACATCAGCTAATCATCATCCCAGAGCTCCAAGAAGAGTCAGAAAGTAACAATTCTAAAATCAGAAAGTCTATATTACATGTAACAAGAAGGGCAAGTTCCATCTTGCACTATACCTGTGCACTAAAAATGCAGTTTCTGCAACATCTTAGAGCTGTTTCTATATAACAAAACTAAATTTGGTGTTCTTGTTTCCCAAATACATTAAACTGTCCCTGCATAGGCCAAGAAATTCATCCAGGCTATCTTGTTTGGTCATGTAATACTATTACCGACAGGACAGACCTGGAAGAGGTCACTATCTGGATATAGATGTTGACAGAGATCATAATAAAGGGATGTAATATGGAAGAAAGGGCATACAAAAATTGATGGATCTACCATTTTAAGACGAGAGAAATGCATTATTTTTTTAAAGATATATTTATGTAAGAGACTGAGAGAGAGCGAGAGCGTGCGTGCACTAGGGAGAGCATGAGTATGCGAGGAGGGGCAGAGAGAGAGAGAAAGAATCTTAAGCAGGTTCCATGCCCAGGGCAGGGCCCAACACAGAGCTCAATCTCACCCCTCTGAGATCATAACCTGAGCTGAAATCAAGAATCAGACACTCAACCAGCTGAGCCCCTCAAGCACCCCAAAATTGCATTATTAATACACAAACATTTTAATTTTGGTTCAAATTTTTAGTTAAATATTTTGTTTAAAAAATATCTTCATGAAGACATAAGAGAGTATATACAAGTAGACAAAACAAAACAAAAAAACAAAACAAAGACACATCCCTATAAATCACAGACAATTGACATATGGCCCTTGAGTTACCACACTCACTGGAGCACATTTGCAGTCCTTACAAATACAGATTTTCTTCAGTGAAGCAACAATAAGGATCTCTGGGGAAAGGTCGAGTATTTCACGGCTGCTCTTGCCAAAAAACTCATTTGAACTAAAGGCATTTAAAACTGCTTCATTTGTTGCAATGTTTTGTTCTTAGATGCTTCCTTTTTATTTTCCAATTCAAATATAGTGCAAGACCCCAGAATTGCAAATTGCTCTCATTGTATTTATTCAAAATGGAAAAACTCAAGAGACTTGATCAAGAAATACGAACACCTTTACGGAGACAAAGTAAGTGAGAGAAGACTGTTGATACCATTTATTTGCCAATATAAAGATGGAAACCCCAATCTAAGATTAAGGACAGGAAAAGCTTATATTGAATACCTGTAATTGAATAATACAGCATGCATTTCTTTATCAGATAGCAAAAAAAAATAGCCGGATTATTCACCAGGAGGCATTTTGAGGGTACAAATTTAAATTAGACATTTGCAATGATGATGATGATGAGTGAAGATTGTTTTCTTTTAAGACACATTCAGGGAAGAGAAGAAATCTTTATTCTTATCTGTGTCATAAATGGCACTTTTTGCCACAGAGCTGCTACTTACTTCTAGAATCAGCTCAAATGCCATCAAACTTTTTTTTTTAATGTCTTCTTAAGGCAAAAAGTATTTTAATTTAGTTTTAAGATATTTTAGGCTTATTAACCTCAACAGTGAACTTGAAGATTTTCCATTAAATTCACTGTTCATCAGCCTATTACAGACTTAGTACAATTCTGCTCCAATATCTTGCCTCTTTTACAAACGTGGCAGTAGGTAGAAAACGATTTGGTCAAATTTATTTAAAAAAATAAATAAATAAAAAAGAAGAGGCTACAGAACTATTTGATGTCATTATCAAATGTCACTGATACACTTTACCCCCCAAGATTGGTGCTAGCAGAGGGGGACAATGCTATTACTTGTCATTTATTTATTTTTATCTACTTCATTTTTGGCAAATGCACAAATGACTAAGTATCTTTTTGATATGGAAAGTGATACATGGATAATGTATTTTGAAGAATATAATTGTTAGCTCAAAAACTACCATTTAATGCTTTTAAAGAGTTTCTCAGGAAGTAACAACGGAAAGTACAGATTTCCGACTGTGAGGAGAATGAAAGTCATTATTGCATTTTATCCCACCTTCTCCACCATGTTCTATAAGAGCCATCATCTGTGTTTTGATAGAATTTCAAGATATTGTCCCTAAAACCCTGCAACTGGAGGCTTAGGAGATCTGATAACCTGACAAAGGGCTGGGAAGATTTTACCAGGATAACCAGTGGCCTCTTTCAACCTCAGGCCTTGACCATGTTTCCTCCCTGCAAAACCTGCACGTTCTGGATGCTAACTACTCAGGAGCTACTGTTTCTCCTTGTTGCTCAGTTGCTGTCTCCTTTCTGTCCTGTCCACTCCTTGGGGTCACTGCAGACTCTCAAGAGTTAAGTTTCAGCCTCATCTGTGTGTTCTCTCCACTTTGCAGGGGTGCAGACTGAATGTCTCTCCTTGGAGTCAAGCACAGTGCCCAGAGGGATATCACTGAGGCCTTTAGAGAAAAGGAGAAAGGAGTCTGTCCAAAATGCTTGCCTCATGACTCCTTATAAAGCAAAGGACAGAGTCACATGATTGGTTTTATCAATGCTAAGAAGCTTACCTTAGAGGGTAAGCTTTCTTTCTCTGCCAGGCAGAGACTTTGAAGGGTTCATTTTTCCTGGATTCCCATGACCCAGTTAATGCCATAGAGAACACAGAATACGTGCTGTATTTACAAACTTCAAAGGAAATTAGCTATTTACATTTTTTTTTCTGTAGGAAAGAGAAACATGTTTCCTATTTGATCTTTGATCCTCAAGTTATATATGAAGATGATTAAATTTGTCTGTGTTGTCAGTGTGATCCACTCAGAGTTGAGAACTATAAGAGTGGAAAATATCAAGATTGACTTTAAAGCCTCAGGAATACAAATGATTTTTTTTTTTTTAATGTTAAATGAGAAGCTGAAATAGGGAGAGGAAACCGGAGTTGTTGAAGGCCCAATCAGGATATGTTTTTCCACATAAGAATCAGAAGTAATGAGCATCTCGTTACTTACATACAGAAATAAATTATTTCGTTTGTCCTAGCAAGGTAAGGGAAAAAAAAAATACATCACCATCAAAGCCCTTCAATATAGTCGGCTAACATGTAGATCCCATGGCATGAGTAAGCAAAGATCCTAGATGTCCAGGATGACGGAATAAAATGAAATACCAACTCTCATTTACCTGAAATTTTTTCCTGCTCTTAGAATCAGACCTGATGATGTCCCGTTAGGTATGAGGGTCCCTGGTTAGAGAGGTATGAGAGCCCAAGTTCAAAGACAAGGTCCAGCACCAGAGAAATCACTGCAATCTATCAAGGTCAGAAATGGAGAGACTGACTTACCCCCACTCTGAGTTCTCAGTGACCAAAGCCACTGAGGAGTTTAATAACACATTCTCTCAGTGGGGGATCAGGGTCGGGGGTGGGGGGTGGGGAGGTTGGTGGGGTGCAGCCTGATTTGTAGAACTTGCTGATCTCTATGCTATCCATATTTCTGCATGGCCTATTTCAAGCTGCCAGCCTGAAGCCACAAAACCAGAGCTGGCCAGAGATGCCCAGTAGTCTGTTCTACAGCATTTCCATTATCTGGATGTTGCAGGTGCCACTAACCCCAAACAGATAGGTAACAGCAAAATGTAAGAAGAGGGTCACTAAATGATGAGGGAGAGTACTTGGCTACCTTTTAAAAATATAATTTACTGGGACACCCAATTGGGTCAGCAGTTTAGTGCTGCCTTCGGCCCAGGGTGTGATCCTGGGGTCCTGGGATCAAGTCCCGCATCGGGCTCCCTGCAGGGAGCCTGCTTCTCCCTCTGCTTGTGTCTCTGCCTCTCTCTCTCTGTGTCTCTCATGAATAAATAAATAAAATCTTTATATATATATATAATTGACTGAGTTGCAAGTATAAGATACAATTTTTAAACTAATTATGTTTAACAGCTGGTTCCTGAAGTTCCTGAAAAGGTACCAAGGGATTCCTGCCAATCCTTGGGCCACCAGGGCTCAGCATCCGCCACGGCTCTCCCTGACATCTCATGGCTCCCCCTGCCTTCGCTCTGGCCACTGTGGGGCTGTAATGAGATGAAGGCTGGGCTCTCCGTGAAGCAGGAATGCACACTCCACCATTGTCCACAACACCAGCCAACAGCAGAACTCAGAAAGACTGTGTTCGAGTTTCATCAGCTCTTCCCGGTCAGAAATGACAGTGGTGGGGGTGGTGGGGGTGCCTGGGTGGCTCCTTGGGTTAAGCACTCGACTTTTGATTTCAGCTCAGGTCATGATCTCAGGGTCATGGGATTGAGTCCTGCATCAGGCTCCGTGCTCAGGGCAGAGTCTGTTTCTCCCTCTCCCTCTGCCTGTTCCCCTGCTCGCTCACTCTCTCTCCAAAATAAATAAATCTAAAAAAAAAAAAAAAGAAGAAGAAGAAGAAGAAAGAAACAAATGACAGTGGTTTCCTGCTCTTCCCCCCAATTCCTGACCCTACTTAAAAGCTTTAGCTCCTGCTTCCTTCCTTCCTTAGTTTCTTCCTAGGGAGTTGTTCCCTCAAGCGCACTGAATGATCTTCCACCAGGGTCCCTTCAGATTGTTCAGTGACTGAGATTCCACCTTGTGTACAACTGTCATGTTGGGCTGACTTGGTGTGCAGATCTCAGGTTCGGGGAAGTCAGAACTGCAAGTAATGGCATCTCTCTTGGTTCGTAATACGTCTGTGTCGCCATTCCCATTATTCAGTAGCTTGAACTTCCTTTCTCACTCATTAGTAAATTATGATACAGCGTTTATGGCTCTCTACGAGAATTATTGTTTCAGTTTAAGCCAAGTATAACCTATAAAAAAGCTGCCTGGATTCTAATTAACGGTGTATCAGACTGTTCTCTTTGAATTAGCACAATCATTGTTCCATCTGGTTTTCTTCCCTCCATCCTCCTGCCTCTCTCCAAAGCCACCATGCCAACGGCTCTTCCCAAGCTCAGCTAAGAAAATATATCTCCCTGCCCCCAGACCTTCAGCAGCTCCCATTACACACCAGATAAGCTCCCTATGATGCATCCAAAGCTTTTCCCAACTTGAATTAACTTTTATCCTCAGTTTCTCTGCCATATATACCAAATTCCAATAGAGTCAGATTACATGCCAATCCATAAATATTTCCTATTTCCACATCTCTGCCCATCCTTTCCATCACGTGCACTGTTCTTCTCTTCACCTCCACCTGTCAAAGTCCTGCCTGGACTTCAAGGTTCAGATGCAATCACACATCCCCTCTGAGCTAGAAATGAGAGACTCCCCCTTTTGTAGTACCGGAAATACGCTTGCACTCACAACACTGGTCACGTGCAGATTTTAAGCTCCCTGAGTGAATGAGCCCTTTCTTGCCATTTTTGTATGTTCCACCATTTGGCCAAGTACCTAGAAATAGTTTTTAAATTTCTGTATATTATTCTTCCTCTAAATTCCTTATGGTGATGACAAATTCCCTAGGAAAAGACCTGGCTTTTATTATTCTTCTTATCTTGTACAGTACTTAGGATTTACTTAGTTCTCAACAAATAGTTGTTAGCCAAACAAGCTGAAATGGCCAGTTTCCCCCTTAAAATTAAGTAGAAGTTTTGTCCATCTCAGAGACTTCAGAATATTCTCAGTATTTCAATAAAGGGCAGTGGCTGAGCATCCATAACATGCCCTTAAGGACTCCAATAGCTAGAGATAATTAAGCTTGTTTAGTAGGCTGTGGAGGGGTTTTTAATTTAGTTACCTAGAGCAGCTATTAGGCAAAATGACATTTTGGTTCAGAATCCTTAAGAGGAATGCAGATAACAATAAATACTGTTATTATTGAAATACATATATGTATTTTAAGAGACAAACCTTAGTCTGCTTGACCCTACAGAATTTGAAAATGCATATTTCAAAGCAGTAATGGTGATACTGATGAAACATTCAAATAGTGACTTCTGAGAACCAGCAAAACACATACTGGTCTGGTCAGTGCAATCTTAGGACTCAGTTCTTTTTATGATTTAGGAAATCTACACCTAGGGGAACCTGGATGGCTCAGTGGTTGAGTGTCTGCCTTTGGCTCAGGGTGTGATCCCGGGGTCCTGGGATTGAGTCCCACATTGGGCTCCCCAAAGGGAGCCTGCTTCTCCCTCTGCCTGTGTGTCTCTGCCTTTCTCTATGCGTCTCTCATGCATAAATAAAATCTTTAAAAAAAGAAAATCAACTCCTAGAAATGCTTCAGAAACACTGTCAAAGCTTGTAAAGACATATGTGCACTGTTGTTACATTTGAGAAGGAAAACAAGTAAGCAACCTTAATGTCTACAAACAGAGCAAAGTTAAGTAAATTAGAGTACAGTGGCACACTGCAGCCATAATAAAGGATTAGGTGTGTCTATAGGCCCTTGTCTAACAGGCTGACCATAATATATTATTAAATGTAAAAACATGTTGCCAAAAAATGGGAAAAAATCTGAATTGTTGACAATACTATGCACGCTGTCATATAATTAAAAGTAATATCCTATGTATGTGTGCACTTATGAACATCCACACATACACATATGTGTAAATTTGAGCGTGTGTTTATGCATGTGCTCACATGCTTGTATATATGTGTATCAAGGTTTATACTTAATGCTTATATGTGAAATATATATATATTGTGTGTATATACATTTACATATTTTTATAGATTTTTAAATATCAGCATGGATGAAAATGTGTAGAAAGATTTGGAAAGTTTTTTAAATAATGAACTCTTGGTGTAGGACTAAAGGAAAGAAGTGTGAAATTTTACTTTTCTCACTTAGAAATGCAAAAAACAAAGGAAAGTTTAGGAGTTCAACATTGTATTTATTTTAGGGCCTGTCCCAATTTATGAATCAAACTCACAATACACCTGAGGCCTTCCCCTAAGAATGGCCGTTCTTTCTCCACCCTGGGACTCTGCTGTTTACAATGGCTTACAATTCAGCTATGTGCATGATGGACTGAAGCAGGTGTCCTCATCTCCATGAGCAGCAGCATGAGCACCCCATCCCACGCACCCTTCCTTCACACCTGCCTGGCCCTGGAGGCCCATGGGGATGAGTTCTGGAGGCAAACAACGTCCTGGGGACTCCGTCCATGCTCATCTCCTTGAACCTGTCATGGGAAATACCATGAGCATGTGACACTGATAAAATGTTCTACTACTCAGATGCCTGTCATGGAACTAGATCTTGAATTCACTGGTTAAATAGGCCACTGTTATTGATTTACAAGAACAAAAGAAAGTTCTTTTTTTCTTTTCTTCTTTTTTTTTTTTTAAGAAACAGAGTTATAGCATGGTTACTCAGTTTTAAAAGGGTACTTTTCACATCAAAAGATGATTTAATATAGAATTACTTTTTAAATGAGCTGCCTTAGTACATTTAAAATGTACTTTGATTTACAAATACTTGACTTAGCCTCACATACTAAATAATACTTAAATGTACCATACGCACTTTCCCCTTGGATTGGAGTTTGAAAGCAAACCCAAGGCACATTTTTCTTTGCCAGTCTCTTAAAACATATTTTGGGCTAAGAATATCTGTTTTCTGTTTTCTTACTGTGCATCTCAAGATGCAATTTCTATAACAGCTCCCACCAAGTATTTTAGATCTTCATGCTGGATTCTTTTAGCCATTCATTCAGCAGATATTTATTAAATCCCTACTTCCTGCCAGTGGCTCTAGTTATGTGCTGGGCCACAGACACAGTTAAAACTAGTGAGGGCAGAAGACTCCAGTCTGATAAGGTCACAAGTAAAAGGAGAATATCACATTGCATCGTCTACAATGGGTGGCAGGCCAGAGATGGCAGGACCAGGAGCTCTTCTCTGTGGAAGGGATGTGAAGCAGAGGCCTGAGGAGCTGGATGTGAGATGTGTAATGAGATATGCAAAGGCCCTGAGGTGCAGAAAGGTTTGGAGCATCAGTTTGGAAGCGGGAATAAAGCCTGTGTCTGGAGCACAGAGATTAAGGATCCAGACAAAGGAGTGGAGGTGAGGTGGACATGAATGCATGTCAACAAAAACATGTCTGTGTATGGCTGCCATTTCAACTTGGACCTTTCTGGCAGTTAGTTCCTATTCACCTGATGGGCCTGTAGTTCTCTGCATATGCTCTTAGGTTTATAGTATTAAAAAGTCACATAAAGGAGTGTCTGGGTGGCTCAGTCAAGCATCTGCCTTCGGCTCAGGTCATGATCTTGGGGTCCTGGGATCGAGCCCCACATCGGGCTCCCTGCTCAGTGGGGAGCCTGCTTCTCCCTCTCCCCCTGCTTTCCCCCGTTTGTGCTCTCTCACTCTCTCTGTCAAATAAATAAATAAATAAATAAATAAACAAACAAACAAATAAATAAAATCTTTCAAAAAAAAAAAAAAAGTCACATAAAGCTCTTTGTGAACTTGCCCCAGAATTCCAACCAAAGTGCAGTTCCCTAGTTCCTACTGGAAGGATGTATTTTACCAGGAGGCAGCAGGGAAGGAGGACCAAAGAGGAACTGTCTGCACAGTAGGAGGGGATCTGATGGAGCACTCTGGGTTCCAGGCAGCTTGGGGTTGGGTTTCAGCTGAGGCGTTTGTGTCAGGCCTAATCCTCACAACACAATGGGGAAGTCCTGCTCCCCACCCACAGCCACCAGAATGCTCTTCTTAAAAATAAAATGGGAGGCACCTGGGTGGCTCAGTGATTGAGCATCTGCCTTCGGTTCAGGTCATGATCCCGGGGTCCTGGGATAGAGTTCCACATCCGGCTCCCCACAGGGAGCCTGCTTCTCCCTCTGCCTGTGTTTCTGCCTCTCCCTCTGTCTCTCATGAACAAATAAATAAAATCTCATAACAAAACAAAAAAAGGGCTATTACATTCTCCTGGCTTAACAACTCCAATGACTCCCCAGTGACTGATAAAGAAACAACTCCTCGGCAGGACTTACAAGGCCCTTTACAAGTGGGTCCCCAAATTCTCTTCTTATACTGCCCCCTTTTACTTTGCTGGGGTCAAACCCCAGTTTACTTCACTTCCCATCTGGGCTGACACAGCCCAGTCTCTGTGATGGGGCAGATGGTACCCCTCTCCTAAGAATGACTAACCAACTCCATTGCATGGTAACGTACTGCTAATCCGACAAGACAGCTCGCCATCTCTACCTTCTGAGTCATAGCTTTCGGAGGGCAGCTCATGACACAGAGGAAAATAGAGGGCTCATATCTGGTTAGCCAGGTCAGCCCCACCTGCCTGGCAGTCAGCAGGTGACAAGATGTTGGTGCCAGATGTTCCTTATGGCCAAGATCTTTCTAAAGCCCCCCTCATTAGGCAAAGTTGTGTGTTGGGGGGCAGAAGCGGAAATTAGGAGAAGCCTAGAGGTGAAGAAAGCAGCATGTGCTAAGTTCCTGTGGCAAGAGGGAGCACAGTTTGCTCAGAGGACTAGAGGAAGACCAGAGCTCTGGAATGTAGACAGTGAGTTAGGTAAGAGGAAGACAGCAGAAGGGGCTCTGATTAGGTTTCTGAGGGGTATAACTATCTTTTTTTTTTTTTTTTAAATTAAACGTAACTGGGCAGGTGGTTGATCAGTATCCATGTGGCATTGCAATACACAACAGAGAAAACCCCAATGGCCCCAATCATATATGAAATATCAAATTGGTTCTATCTTTACAATAGTTAAAATAAAAAAAAAAAATGGTGACAGCCCAAAATATAGCAGGGCATCCTGAACAAAAAAATTGTTCCTGGACTATGAGGTCACTCCATCTGTGGTGGAGACATGTGGACTGGGGGCATCAGTGATTGGGGAGCATTTCCACATTGACCCAAAATGGAGTGTGATTTCAGTACAAAATAAAGAAGGTGTGACAGAAACATCATAGAACATGTGACAGTTGTACTGGGTGTTCAGATACTAAAAGAACTGAGGTAGGGGCTAGGGGCAGGGGTTTCTGAAGGAAGAGCTGTGGGCTCCGATGCTAAAACAGGAATGTGAATGGCTGGTGTGTCCCAGGGGCATCAAGGAGACCTGCCTATTTGGAAGAAAGGGGAAAAGGGGAATTGTTAAGAAATTAGAATATTAAGGGGAAAAAAGGCCAAAGAGGAAAGGTATAGGAGTTGAAAATAATCAGCCTAAGAAGAAGGTTAAGGGGTGATTTAAAAATTTGTTCTTAAGAATCTATGAATAGGGTTTTCAAATTACTATTACTTGAAGTTATTATAGGCAGGACTTGGCTTGGAGGAAATTAAAAATTTCTTGATAATTAAAATATGAAATAGTATGGTAAAAGAGGATGGAGATCTCTGAGTCTGTCTTAATTAGCTGCTAAAAATAGATGTTTCTAAAAGTCCTGTTTCCTTTCTAGGCCATTCAACATTCTTGAGAAGCACTTTTAATCTCTGTAATGTGCTAATTGTTTCTAATGGCCTGTAAACAAACTCCCTAAACTATTAACCTTCTCTCTTTAGCTGGAGATTCAGGAAATTAGTCTTTGAAAGACAAGTCCCCAGCAGGTTGCCCACGGGGTGGGGGTGGGGGTTCCAAAGTAGAGACACTGTCATTTTGTTTGGAGGGGACTCAAAGTCAAATCAGAGCTTCAAATTTGTGATGTGGAATAGATAATCCAAAACCTTTAAAAATAAGGTGGTAGGGGGTAGGGAAAGACTCCTCTCTTAGGTCAATTTAGTTGTATTCCTATGTACACAGGGAGAAAGAGAATAGCACCTCTCAAACAGCTTTCAGACACAGAAATCTGAAATTCCAGGATTTTTCAAAACATTAAAACAATGCTCCCCAATTGACAAGAATGTTTGACCTTTTTGATCGTTGCAAATTAGAACTGATGCCATGTTGAAAATGGAGTTCTATTTATGCATGACTACCTGAGCTACCTGGATGTGTGTTGGGGGGGGGAGGGGAGGCAGAGGAGGTTCAAGTTGTTCCTATCTGTTATCTGCTTTAAAACATGAAAAAAATTTCATTTAATTTGTTCAGAACAAAGAATCAGAATAGCCAAAAAACTTTTACGAAAAAGATGGCCAATGCAAAGAGACTTTTCCAACTGTACTTTAAATTTTATTTAAAATTACTAGTAATTAAACTATGCTCTTGCCGCAGTGAGTGAGGAATGAACAGAAGTGGAAGCTCTTCCTGACAGAGGTCCAAACGAGATGCAAATGTTATCTGTGTGATTTCAGGTTATGACTCTATAACATTTCAAATCAATTGGTAAATGGGGTTGGAATAATTAATATAATAATGATAAAAATCATGGAAGTTGGATCTTTCAGCGTTCTTCAACACAGATACTTAGGAAGGAAAAAGAATAAAATGTTTTTTAAAAAAAAATGGAATGGTAAAACCATGAGACTACAACACAGGTAAATCAGATTAATAACCCAGCATTGGCAAAGAAGTTCCCTTATAAGAGGGCTAAATAAATCAAAATCACTGTAGTCGGATACGTTAAAATTTAACACTTGGCATAGAAAGACACTCAAAACAGACAAACTAAAATAAATGGGGGAAATATCTACATTTATCATATATAGAGAAACGCATTAGCATTCTTGATATAAAGAAACCTTCCCCCCAAAATATATGTTTTTTTAAAGGGAAAATCACCGGATTGAAAACCCCGGGGCCGGGGAGGTCAAAGCAAGTAATTCACAAAAGAACCAATACAAATAGCCAGTTGCCCAGGAAGCATGCTCACCGCCAGGGCAGCAGCGACGCACCAGACCATCACCATCACATCCCAGATGTATCGCTACACGCTGCTCAGCATCAGCCCCGGTGGTTCTGACACGGAGAGTTGCCAAGACAGGACAGTAAAAAGCATTCTGAGAACATGAGAAGACTAAGTATCAAAGTCAACAGGACAGGTTGTGACCCGGCATCGTGCACCCAGATCATTGGTCCCTGGATAAGGTCTTCCTTAGACCTATCAGCCATAACAAGGCATTGCGGAGCGTGCGTAGGAATGTAGGCTTTAGTACAAGGCCTGGGATTGAGACCCTAGTGTCACTTATCAGCTGGATGACATCGCATATGTTTCTGGACCTCCTCCCTCCAAGCCTCAGGTGACAGGTGAGTCCTGGGAACAGTAATGGTACTTGCCCCATGGGGAAAGGAGGCGATGCCTGGAAATGCACTTAGCACACACTACCTGTGAGAAGTTTGATCAGAAAAAGGTTTTTCACAGCCTGCTACGGTTCCAGCAGACTATGAGACTTAGTCGTTGGGAATCTCAGATGGCCACGAGCAAGCAGCTCACATGTGGCTTCTCTAATCCATGGAGACATACGGATTCTACAAGTATGGGCTGCAGTGCCGAGAAGTGTCTCGCTAGTTCCACTAAAGACTAGAAACCTGTTACAAGCCTGGCAAGGGCCAGGTTCACACCAGGATGCAATAATGCCACAGAGGCTCTGCATCACCATCCTTCACACCAGGATGCAATAATGCCACAGAGGCTCGACATCACCGGTGTCATGGAGACCCACAGAAGAGTGAACTTGAAGGATGGTGAGATGCTCTTTGTCTGACCTCCTCCATTCTCCTTGCTTTCTAATTACCTACAGTGTGAACAAATTCTACAGTGATTCTAAAATCATACTGATGCATAACGGAGGGTTTTTCTTCCAGAATGAAAGTACTTGACTTCTGTAACTGTTTTACTAGAGAGCTGCATATTTGTTTCCAGTCTTCATGAACTTAGGAATTCACTTTCACAGTGGGGCATATAAAAAAAAAAAAAAAAAAAAAGAGCAAGCAACCAAAAACCCCCACAAAAACCCAATTAATATCATCAACTCAAAGGGTTGATGACATTAAGCCTGAAAGAGGTTTTTTTGAATATATTTAAAATACAGAACTAAATTACAGTTTGGTGTTTCAGGAAAATGACTTTGAGAATGACTTTATCTCCATACAACCAGCCTCAGCCTCTTCTTCACAGTGCATACTTTCCAATCGCTACTCTCACTGAGACCCACGCAGCATGTTTTCAGATGCAAGCTAAGCCCAGCTGTCCTCCTCATTTATCAAGATCCAATGGAAAAGAGCCAACCCCATGGCTGAATATGAAGGTTGAGGCATTCAGGTGCAGAAGCTGCAATTTGGAGCTCTGGTTTTAAATCTTCAGACCATGGGACAATTTAGTTAGGACACTGCAAGGTTGAAGAGTTCAGATGGAGCTGCCCACTAACAGGACGAGAGTTGCCTGCCCTACCAAATCAGAGGGCAGCCAGCTCCACCTCTGTCTTCCCACAACACACATTCCCAACCTCAGCACTACTGACATTTGGGGCCAGAAAACTTTTTGTTGGAGGGGCCTTTCCTGCACATTGTAAGACATTTAGCATCATCCCTGATCCTGACACACTACATGCCAGGGGTGCCTCCCTCAAGTTGTGATGACCAAAATTACCTCTAGACATCATCAAATGTCCTCCGGGGAACAAAAGCACCCATTTGAGAATGACTAACCTGCAGCTATGTCAGGATCTTATAGCTACATTTTCTTGCCTCATTATCCTTAGCATTATAAGGGAAAACTGGGGTTGCACAGAGTGTTGACTAAATTTAATGCTATCGTGCTTATATCCACAAAGGTACAGAACTGGCCTTAAAACATTTCTTTTCTCAGAGAAGAATAATCTCGTTCAGCTACAAGAAAAAAAAAGGGGGGGGCTCATTTATGAGAAGTTTCATCACACATGATGTCTGGGATTTCCAAGCAGGCACAGTGGTCACAGTAAAGATTAAATGCTCTTCTGTAATGCTTCATCACACCATGGTTGGTGTAAGCTGGAGAGCAGAATATGGAGACGAGCCCTGTAAAGACTAACCTACAAGGTACTACTCTCTCAGCAAGTAACTCAGAGCCCAAATCTTAGCTAAGATTTACTGGTTTTGCTATTGTGCCAGGAACTCTTCCAGCTTCATCTCATTTAATTTTCAGAACCTTTCAAAGAAGTTCAGAGAGGGTGGGGAATTTGCCCCGAGAAAAAGGCAATGAGAAGTGAAATGGGCTTGTGAACACAGCATTCTTTCTCCAGAGCCCAGGCTTTCCATTAGTCTTTGTTCACCAGAGGCTGATTAGGTTGGTGTCACTCAGTGATTCCAGGGCCAATCAATCTATGCTCACAAACAAATGTCAATGGAAACCAGAGAAGGAGGAAAATCAGACATGGTGAGAGACTGGGGGAGGAAGGAAGATTCTATGCCTTCTGCTGGTCTCCCTACAGAGAAAGCATGGCATAAAATAGATGTCACAATGGACAAGAAGCAAGCCACACTGCTCTTCCTATACGTCTATGGGCAAGGAAACTTAGCGCAACAAAGCCAAGTTTTCAAGATAAATAAAAGCATAATTCTGCCTACCTAGAATTTAGTGTGGGATACCAAAAAAAAAAAAAAAAAGGTTAATAAAGACAGGAATTAATTTTCTAAATTTCCTGAATCAAAATATCTCTCCATATGGACTTAGAGTTGCAAAAGCCAAAAATATCATTCCAGAAAGCCAGATTAGAGCCGAACACTGACAGCTTTGTGAAATCCGATGTATGTGATGGGATCACCACATTCCATGCATTTTATCATTTTCCTAGAATACTGTTCTGCACAAATTCTGTAATAAGAGTTACCTGTTTTCTGGGTTTTTGTTTTTTTAAGACTTATCTGTGATAGAGCCACTCTAGTTATTACCTTAATAGTTTGAAAGGATACCAGCAGAAATTTCCATGAACGATTGTAATTTAATAGTTTAGTCAGGGCTTTCAGGCCAGGAGAGACTCAGCCAGCCCCTCACTGCACAGCTCACCAGCAGGCCTGCATACTGGATTCCATGACAATTGGGATGTTAGAGCCTTGCTGGGACGGTGCACCTGTCATCCGGTCACCATCATACAAGTTTCCCAGTGTGGAATCTGAATGAGATGACACCTTTTCTCATTCCTTATATGAAAAACTCTGGAGTAGCAGAGGGGCTGAGAGGGACCAGCAAATCTGGGAGAAATGTTCCCTGGTGATAACATTTTATAGCTTATGAGGACAGGTTCACATGCATTTTATTATTGGATATCATCACACCCCTGATAATCCTGCAAATCTCAGCCTGATCTCAATCTCCTTTGCTTTCTGCTCCTGCCTGCCACCTCTGACAGTACCAGTCCACGCAGACATGACAAACAAGCAAAGGAGACCAAGAGTGAAGTCAGCGGAAGAGTCTGCTCAACTGCTCCCGTTCAAGTTCTGCTTGGATCAATTAACCTACGCATTCCTCTTTTGTAGAGAGCTACTTTAACCTAGTCAGTACAGGTTTATTGTGAACATCTTTTAAAAAGGTTAATCTCTGAAATGATCACTGAATAAATACGATATCCTTTAAAAATAGGTAGGAAAACAGCATCCAAGTTAAGGAAGCATCGTTGACCACAAAATGCAATTCCGTATGCCAGAAGCTCATCCAGTTCCCTAAAGCTTACGATGTTAATGTTGACTTCAAGCCCCTGAGTAGTTAAAAGCCACAATTAAAGAGATACAGAATGGCTGCATGGATTTTAAGAACTGACACTAAGCTATCCGTCAGTGACATTGCTGATGATATGCACCGTGGGTAAAATTTTAGAGTAACAATAGTTATTGTGAAGGACATCCTAATTGTGCATCTGATCTCATGCCTCCTGATCAACAAACATATAAATATAACACTCGATTTCGAAGTGTGTTCCCTAAATCTTCCTTCAAGATATATTTTAAGTATGTTTTATGTCATTTTATTTTTAAAGTGATCATTTATATCAGATATAACAAAAATGTATAATAATTTCTACATCAAATCAACATCAAGCTATTTATTTTAAAAAATGACTGATTACAACTTGGTGTTTTTTTTTTTTTTTGTAGGTATGAATACTGTGGTCTGTAACATAATCTTTATGTCAGAATGCCAGCGTGTTTACTTAATATTTCTGCTTTCAAAAATATGTATTATTCCACTAAATGGAGTAAGCTTCCTAGTAACTGTATTATAGCAACCACCAGAGTAGGTTAAATGTGATTATATTTGTTAATTCTTATGATTATATTTATTCAGAAATAATGTATTGTACACTGTCTTTTCTAATACTGTCCTAAATAACTTTTCTCCACATTCTCAGTTCTTTTCATGCCCTTTGTCTATGACCAGAAGGAGATAGAGAGGTACCACCCAAATCCCCTTTCAGAGAAGTTCTTATTGTGCAGCTGTGGGCATGTGGTCATGAGGCACCTGTGCCATCAGCTCCTTCAGGATCTGCATCAACCACTGTCCCTGGGCAGCCGTGCTGGGAGATCAAGCCAGGTGGGAATGTGAAAGTCCAGTGTGGCTCAGAGTGGGACACTCTGCAGGCCATCTACTCCACAGTCCCCACACTGCTGGCCAGAGCCGAGTTAGCCTGTGACCCTCATTCACCTTTCCCTGCCCATCTTGCTTCTTCCCCATCCTGTGCACAGGGCTTGGTCTCTAATGGGTAAGCTAAAAAAAAAAAAAAAAAAAAAAAATCTTATACACTGACTTCTATTTCCATATCTGCTTCTGGAGAACTGAAAACAGCCACATTTAAGAAGTTAAAATCTTGGGGTACCTGGGGCCCTCAGCTGGTTAAGCATCTGACTCTGGGTTTCAGCTCAGGTCTTGATCTCAGGGTTGAGTTCAAGCCCCACCTTAGGCTCCATCCTGGGTGTGGAGCCAACTCAAAAGAACTTAAAATCTCTACTAAAAATTTCTAAAATTTTTAAAGAAGTCTTACATTTCCAAATACTTTCGTGTCACCAAGACCCAATGTCTTTCATAGTTACTTTTTTTTTAAGATTTTATTTATTTATTAGAGAAGAGAGAGAGAGAGAGAGAGAGGCAGAGACACAGGCAGAGGGAGAAGCAGGCTCTATGCACGAAGCCCGATGCAGGACTCGATCCCGGGTCCCCAGGATCACGGCCTGGGCTGAAGGCAGTGCTAAACCACTAAGCCACCGGGGCTGCCCTTCATAGTTACTTTTTATACAATCAATGCCCACATAGTTTCTCCCATTAAAACTAAAATACATTTGCCTACAGGAACATGGTCCCTCCTAACTCCAGTTACTTCCTCTGAGCTAATTCTTAGGGCCAGATATTTCCGTTTGGATTATGTCTCATTTCCAAATGAACTATTTTTGTGCAAAGATATCCCAAGAAGAAAGGATTATTAATAATAATCACTGTAACCCATGTGGATGTATAGTATTTGTGTAGGGATCTACAATTCTCAAAGTATGTTCACATAAATTAACTTATTTGATCCACATCAGGAATTAACCAAATTTAGGAAATTAAGGTCAAGATACCTTATTTGTCACAAGTGTCAGATAATCAATTGGTGGTGGATTCAGGAGGACAAGCTTGTTCTTAGGACTCCCATCCAGAGCGTTGGCACTCTTTGGTGCCCCCCACAGACTGCATACCTTTGCAAGGTAGAATGCATTCCTTATTCCTCGGGGAAATGGAGCATAGGGCCCTGAAACCTAGGGCTTTAGAAATCATAACTTGTGAAATTATTGTTTGAAGCTGAAACCGTAAGGCAGGGCTATGCTAGGTGGGCTTGTATAGAAAATAGAAGCAAGGGGATCCCTGGGTTGCTCAGTGGTTTAGCACCTGTCTTGGGCCCGGAGCGTAATCTGGAGTCCGGGGATCGAGTCCCACGTCGGGCTCCCTGCATGGAGCCTGCTTTTCCCTCTGCCTGTGTCTCTGCCTCTCTTTGTGTGTGTCTCTCATGAATGAATGAATGGATGAATGAATGAATGAATGAATAAATAAATAAATAAATCCTTTAAAAAAAATAGAAGTGAGACAGTATAAAGAGTCCATGAAAGTCATCAGAAGGCTTTTGCTGCAAGGCTTTTTGCCACTTACAGATTACAAATCTATAACTATTAATATGATTGTGGTGCCAGTTATTTATTTTGGAAGAAACCCTGCCAACGGTAATAAGGTACAACAAGGAGTACATATTGAGTACATAATATTCTAGTACCAATGCCAATGGGTATGTGGGTTTTTCCCCACACAACAGGCAATTCTCAGATACCAATCCATCTCCATTCTGGCATTATCTACCAGGAGATAGCATCAAATTGCACAGTTTAAGGACTCAATTCTACAAAAACATGCCTCCAAAATCCCATGGACTTCTGAACCACCTCCTATAGATTGGAGGTTTCAATGACCCCTTCCTTGGGTCTGGTTAATTTTCACAGAACTGAGAGAAACATTTTACTTTTTAGATTACCAGTTTATTATGAACAGATATAACTCAGGAGCAGTCAGATGGAAAAAGATTCATAGGGAAAAATGTGAGGAAAGGGGAGCAAAGCTTTCATCTCTCTGTGTGCTACTCTCCCCAAATCTCCACTTGTTTACCATCCCAGAAGCTCTTTGAACATAACCCTTTGGCTATTTATGGAGGCTTCATTACAAGGTCCGAGGAGTCAAATCATTGGTCATTGGGGATTGAACTCCAGAGCCTCTTCCCTCCCTGGAGGTCAGATGTGGGACTGAAATTTCCAACCAACACATCTTATGGTTGGCACCCCAAACAACAGCCCCCATCTCCAAGTGAGAACCCAAAGTAACCTCATTAACATAACAAAAGATACTTTTGTTTTCCTCTCATCACTTGGGAAATTCCAAGGGTTTTAGAAACTCTGAACAAAGACCAAATAGATATTTCTTATAAATCACAGTACTACAGTACAGAATTTCTATTTCTCAAGAAAGTTCATGATGAATATACAAGTTGCATAGGGGTTAACCCATATTTTCCATATACTAGAGGGACTTTTAAAATATCATTCCCCAGAGGAAGACCAGAAACACTAGCCTGCTTCAGCAGCATCAGAGTCTACTACAAAGTCCATGGTTATTTTAAGAATGCTGTGCTCAAAGAATGTGATTTTACACAGGTAGCTCAGAAGGTATATTTGCATATTACTCAGTGAAGTGTGGCTTTTCATTTAGATCAAATGACTGCTCTAAATTAATTTGCTCAGTTTTGATTCCAGGTTTTCTTGTGCATGTACAAAAAGGTAAGTGATAGCTTTTAGTGTTAGTTTGCTTAGCAGAACTTCATGAAGAGTTGAATTGAATGATCTCTCCTATCAGTGCCCCATCATATGATAAAAATGGAAAATCTGTTAATTCTAGTAATTGTCCAATTATTCTTTTCATGTAATTCACTGACTCAGAGTAAAGCTTCTAGAATTTACACTCTTGATGGCAAAATATCTGACACTATTGTGAATTCTACTGTAAATCAGTTTGAAAGCTCAACACTGAATATATTCCCCATTTTTAAAGTGGTGATATGAATGTATAATTTTGGTGGAATATAACATTATGGTTGAAAACAATGTCCTTATTGAGGACATGTGGAACATGCTTGAAGTAATTGTGGTGTGCATGTTACTCATAATTGTGTCAAACAAGCTGTGACATTCCACCAATCAAAGCAGAAACTGTAGCTGCCAAAATTCACAAATATTTTTACATGACAGAACTGAACAACAGAGTTGAGACAAAACTGATGGATAAGGAAGACTCTCTTCAGGGTGGTAGTATGAACTGTCTTCATTTGCTTCCCATCATCAATTACAGTTTTAGGAAAGCTTTAGTCTTACAAAAAAAACCAACCACCTACCAACCAACCAAACAAACAAACAAAAGACCCTATAAATTGCCTACTGAAAGGTGCTAAAATAGGCCAAACTACGCCACAGCGGCATAAGGATTATTTTGAGCTGAAGGCAACTGAGAAGGAGATAGAAGAAAAGCTCTTCCTCTTCCCTGTTTGCCTAAAAGCAGGACATAAATTTGTGAAGGTGCCCCTCTCTCCAACCACTCCACCACCAGGAATGAGGGAAGTTAATCACTGGACTCTATCAGCCCACAGACAGCACCAGAAGAACCTACATGACTAACTTCAGGTATGAATCCTTATCTTCCACCAGTCCCCCATATATTTACCTTCCCACAATTTGCTGCTAGAAGTTCAAATTCCTTTTCCTCTGTCTTGGCATGACTCTACTAATTTATTGTCCTTTTGTTAAGAAGCTAGATGAACCTGGGACGCCTGGGTAGCTCAGCGGTTGAGCTGAGCTCTGGGTTTGGCCCAGAGCATGATCCTGAAGTCCCGGGATCGAGTTCCATATCAGGCTTCTGCATGGAGCCAGTTTCTTCCTCTGCCTACATCTCTGCCTCTCATTCTTTCTCTCTATGTCTCTCATGAATAAAATAAAATCTTTAAAAAAAAAAAAAACTAGATGAACCCAAGTTCAACCCATTCCTTTGAGTTGCTCATCTATGGATACACCCATGTGGATGTGGGATGCACATGTTAATTGGTTTTTGTCTGTTATTCTTTTGTTAGTCTGTCTTTTGTCAGTACCCTAGCGGGGAAAAGCTAGGAAGGTGGAGGGAAAATATTTTTTTTTTGTCTCCCACATTACAATAGTGTTAACTACTGTATAAGAGTTTTCTTAACCTGTTTGTATTTAATTTAAAATCAGTTTACAATCTTTAATTAAGTGATTGAATTAATGAAGTACCCTAAATCTTCCATCTTTTGAAGCTGGAAGTAATTATTAAATCACTAAAATAAGTTGTGAGAAGTCATTTAAACTACCCCACAAAAGTAAAGGAGAAAAGATCCACAAGGTTTCCATTCTGTATAATTGAACTCTTGGGATATTTCAGCTTGTGGGAAGAGTCTTTCCGTACAACTCTTATTTTTAATCAGATAAATTTATATTTCTATTATAAAGAGGTGAAATTGAGAAAAACTTCTGATTTTGCTGCATCTAAATGTTGTGGAGCTTTCAAAATATATGTATAAATAAAAATAACATTTTTTTGTATATTTTTTATTGGGGTTCGTTTTGCCAACATATAGCATAACACCCAGTGCTCATCCCGTCAAGTGCCCCCCTCAGTGCCTGTCACTGCGTCACCCCATCCTCCCACCCACCTCCCCTTCCACTACCCCTTGTTCATTTCCCAGAGTTAGGAGTCTTTCATGTTCTGTCTCCCTCTCTGATATTTGACAAGTTCTATTTTATAAAAATATTTGTCAAAGAAAGTTCTCTGAGTAAAGGAAAAGCCAATACTGGGATAATATCCAACTAATATTAATTAATTTTTTAAAAAAAGAATTGAGAATACTTTATCAAAATTTCTGAGCTTACTGCTAGTAGAGGGAGATTTTCTCAAAAAAATATGATCTACAGAGAAACACCAATTGGAGGTGTTAACAATTTCAAATGCTTCAGTTACACTACAACTTTGAAGAGGATTGCAGAAAACTATATTTCTAAAGTTTTTAAAAATAAAGTAACACAGATACTATATAATTTCAATTCAAAGCATTCTGGTGGCCACCCTCACCACACACGTCCTCTGCTATGTCCATCAAATACCAAGATTGTCTCCCTCTTCAGAGTTCCTGCTCTGATCTAATGACTGCTTCCTCCCCAGCCAGGGAAAGAGTCACTTACATATTCTAAGAATAATGAGGAATGCAGGGTTCAGGGAAGGTGTTAGCCTTCATCACAAAGGCACAACTAATGGGGGGAAAGGAGAAGAAAGAAAAATCATAGAGACAAAGAAAGGGAAGCGGCTAGACATTGGAGTTTAGTGTTCAGTTCTTCCTCTCAACATGATGTTCATAGCTGTAGTTAAATTCATTTTTTCCCATCACTGTATGGTATTTTATGTTCACATCAGAAGATGTCATTAATGGACACTTGGGTTTATGTCAAGTTTTCAGCTATCATTAATGATCCTGCTATTAATATTCCTTACACGTGTTTCCTATGGACATATGTGTTTCCTCTTTGACCTATACCTACAAGTGGAATTACTGGGTCATATAAGTGTACGTTCATCTTCAAGGAGGTACTGCCAATTAATTTTCTAGAATGGCTACATCAGGTTATGAGCCTATAGTAGCATATGGAAGTTGCAGCTGCTTCATATCCTTACTAGAACCTGGGCTTGTCAGTCTCTTAGATTTTAGGTATTTTGTTGGGTATATCATAGTAACACATTGTCGTTTTAATTTGTATTTGCCTATTTCCAAACGTTTATAAATCATTTCAATAATTTTTTTGTTTCAAAGTATTTTCTATTGTGTTTTCTCTTTTTTATTGATGTATAGAAGTTTTTTACACATTCTGAGACCTTAATCACTCATACATGTTTCAAAATTGCCTACTCTATGGCTTGTCTGTCCACTGCTTTAATGTGTCTTTTGAGAAGTCCCAAATTTTAGTGTAGATAAATTTATCAAGCTTTTACCTTAAAATTGATTTTTTCACCCTGTATAAGAAATCTTCCTCTATATTACAGTCATAGATTTTGCACTATTTTAAATTCTAGAAGCTTTATTGTTTCAATGTTTATATTTAGATCTACAATTCTATGTGATACTGATTTTAACATATGGTGTGAGATAAGAAGTCAAGGTTCACTTTTATTCTTTTAATAATTTTTTTAAGATTTTATTTATTTATTCATGAGAGAACAGAGAGAGGAAGAGACCGAGGCAGAGGGAGAAGCAGGCTCCCCGTGGGAAGCCTGATGCAGTACTCAATCTCAGGACCCTGGGATCACAACCTCAGCCAAAGGCAGATGCTCAACCACTGAGCCACCTAGGTGCCCAAGGTTCACTTTTAAACATAAACATTAAATCACTTTATCCAGAACTACTAACAAATTGTCTTTTTCCCCATCTCTGTGATGCCACTTTATTACAATCAAGTGACTATACATATATATATATGTGGATCTGAATATGGGTATGGCTTAATAATATAATTTTATATCTGGAAAAATAATTTTCCAAAGACAAATCAAAGGCAGAAGTGCTAAGCAAATCTGTAGGTAGGAATACACAAAAGACAGCAATCAGATGGTTAAATGGGGCACAGATATTCAAAGGGAACAAAGATTTTAAGACTGGCTTAGAGGTATCACCACTTGTCATCTAGTACATGCTCTTCCCCATGTCCTTGATCCTGGACATCTCTCCTTGAGGACTTCAGGTGACATCTTAGTGAGTAGGGCTCCACCCATAATGAGGAATCATCCTCCTCCTGGGGTACCACAGAGTGTGTGGGCCCCTCTTGCTCAGGGTTTTCTCATGTCATGCCTAGTAACAGCCTCCATGGCAGGTACCACCTCCTCCTTGGCACCCCATCATGGCTTCCCAGAAGCCTCCCAGCTATTTGTCCCAGGGAACTCCTCTACACTCTGCAGCCCTAGGACCCTGAACACAGTCATGTTAAGCAGCAGAGGCCTACACAATGCCTCCTCTGGAGGAAAGGAGCCATCCTCACAGAAACCCCAGACTAGAGTTATCCCTCATGCTTCTCATTTGCACCTGCTAATTAGGTGGTGCCATTAATCCAAAATAAACCAATAACTCTAACTCTGCGACTGTTCCTTTAACATTTAACCTCTCTTTGAAATCACCCATCCTCAGCCCATTCCTACCTTCTAGCTACAATCCCTTTCTTTTACCACAATTAATGATCTCAAATTTCTTTTTTTGAGGCAATGAACATATTCCTGAGGCTACACAGTGTGGTAGCAAATTAAGAGCAGGGATTTTGGTATCAATATTATTGTTGAACAAATACTGATACACTCTCTCTTTCCATTTTAGGAGCAATGTGACCTTCGGCAAGTAAGATAACCTCTTTGTACTTCAGTTTTCTTATTTGGAAAATGGGTATAACATTTATCTCAGAGAGGCAGAGTGGTCAACATATGTGCAAAATATCTAACAAATGTCAAGAGAGCAATAGAAATTGCTACCCGTTGTTGAGTCTACACTGTCCCAGGCAGTCTTAGCCTCGTGGAATATAGAATTATAGCAGATCATCTTGGTGTACATTGGGGTCTGACCTGAGTGTGTACGAAAACAGTCCTACACAGTCGGAAATACCACTTTCATTCAGTGCAGGAGAAGGAACCAGATTTGGAGAGTGACAATGGCAGCACCTGGCACTAGATTTTGGCTCTGGGAGTTAAGGACTGGTTATTTCCAGGGTAATATGTAAGAGTTGCAGCAGCAAACATTGTCAGCAGCTACTGACCGAGTGTAAAAGAAGAGGGAATAGGCAAATTAGTGTCCGCTCTGCTTAAACTCACATAGATTGTTCTACTTTTTTTTTTTTTTTTTTTTTTTAATTCTGTCTTGACCAAGTTAAAAGAATCATTGGAAAGACCTGGCCTACAAAAAGAATTTTGGGCCCCTGTTTTATAGGAATAACACATTGAGAAAGCACTTGGGTGTTATCAAATTCTGCCCTTACTGAACTAGTCTTTTTCCACCAACAATACCACTCACTGCTAGCATATATGGCTGTCATCTGTTCCCTCTGAGTCCCATCAAAAACATGCTTTATCTCAGGTCAAAGCTCTGAGTCATAGGTGAGCTCATGAAATATCTGTTGAGTAAACAGACTGACTTTTCAGTTCTCTCTGTTAGAGGAGGTGCTAAAGATGGCAGACACCTGCATGAAATTGCTCTGCCCATGACACCCCCATTGTAGGATGCTGGTACCTGTGTCCGCACTTCCATACATTAATGTGTGCATGTGACAGCATAAGGACTGTCACATCAGTATACTGAGGAGCTCCTAGTGATGTGGAAATCAAATCTGGATCTAGAAACCCTGGAGATTTCTTTTCTAGAACCCTGCAGATATGAGTCAAGGCCATGTTTTCTTTGATGTAGAATTTGCCAAATTAACAAAAAAACAGAATCAACGTGCCATGACCCTTACTTCAATAAATAACTTTGCTTGCACTCCAAGTTATTGAGACCATTGCTTGTTTGCTTGCAAATAACTCTACTAGCTGTGGAAGCACCAAAGGACAAATCTGCAAATACTTAATTCTACATGGCATGGGAATAAGTAGCTATGTAAATGGCATTTACAGAGGGAAGGTAGATCGTGTCATTGCTTACCACTAAACATGTCCTAGGAGGTAGATGTTTCCTGAGGGTGTGAATCAGCACAATACTTGCAATGGAAATAACATCTTCCCCTCACCAAATTTATAACCCAGTTCTAATTACATGAATACAAATGCGACTAAAAACAAATGAATAAGCCGTTTATGGTATTTTTCTAAGTAAAATATTACTATTTAAAAACTATGTGATCATTTATTTCCAATGAAAATGGACCTTAAAAATAATGCGTGGCTGTCAACAAAGTTCTAGCAAAGCCACCTGGATGCTTTAAGGATATAGTTGCTTCTTAACATCCACCATCAGAAAATGAACTGCTTGAAATCTGGATGGGGACAACACACGAGGTTGACCTTAATGGCTACAAAATTGGTCCAAGAGGATTTGCAATATTGTCCTACTAGTGCCAGCGGGGGCTGCCAAGCACCTGTAGGGACAGTTAAATGGAAAGGTGAGGCATATGAATTTCACGCACAAGCATCTGTAACATCTCTGGGACACCCCGCTGATGCCGCTGCCTGCAGCTGAGATCTACAGGGTTTGCTGTAGGAGAAATGAAGGTCACCGGCTGCATTAAAACTGACATGGCTCACATTTCAAAGTATCAATGTTGATAAAATATTTCTTCTGTTTTCATAAGTAACTGGCCCCAAACAATATATAGAGAAATCTATATCCTGATGTTGGACTTCAAAATTTGACTTTTCCCTTTACTCCTCCTGACACTGGAAAATTCTCCATTGATTTCTGATTAATTTGTTCCATTCAGTTTTTGAAAATTCTATTAAATTTAGAAGTTTTTTTCCATTTGTTTGATTTTTAAATTCCAGAATATTTACTACAGTGTTTAAGTGTACAATACAGTGACTCAACACTTGTATACATCACTCAGTGCTCATCACGATACGTTCACCCATACAGAAAGGGTTTTTAAAAAAGTGTTCCATATAAAAATAACTTGTTTTCTGTTTGTTGCTCTGCATGAAACCAGATTTACTTTCATTCAAATCAGTAAATATTTATTGAAATCTCTGACGCCGAGGCTTGTGGGGGACATGCGGCATCAGCATGTCTGTGCATCAGCCAAGCTAGGGTCTTGCTCTTGCAGCGCCTGCAACCAGGCATGGCAGATGGGCTTCTATATAGCTCAGGTGTTTCAGCTCTTACTGGTTTTCCAACTGTCTTTGTACCTCACTTTACTACTAATATTTTCCTTTTCATATGCAAAGCTCCCTTCCATCCCCAGCAGACAGAGGAAACCCAGAACTGCAGGGGGTAAGGTGTGATGAAAGACAGCACCAACCACAGGGACCTTGTGTGTAGCCTGATTCAACTATTTCTTTGTGGTATGACCACCGGATATAATTTTTAAAATGTCCCAGCCTCAATTTCCCCTCTATATGACAGATATTTGAATAAGTTGAAATTAATTTAGTGAAAGACTTATAGGTAATTAAGTACTACCTTTTAATTTCAAAGAGGCAATGTGATTTCTTGTATGGGCAACTCCACTCATAGGAAGAATTTTCCATTCTGGAGGGGTTTATTACAGTTCTCTCTCAAGATTGGATCAGATCCATGTGTGCCACACACACTCTTTCAGGAAAGAATCACTCACAGCATACGCAGAGAGAACTAACTCCCATGGGGCTTGGGGCACAGTGTGAAGTAGCCTGCTTCAAACTAGAAGACATATCTTTGAAGTTTCCCGTTTCATCTCAAAAAGGTATAAGATATTCCATTCTACTCTATAACATACTCCTGTTTATTATAATATAAATGTGACATTCTGATTTACCGTTCTCTGTAAAACAGATGCTCTGAGACTCTCCCCTACTTATATGAAACTATCTTTTGTTCCTGGCATGTTACTTTACCTAGGAGTATACAAACTATTTCTCTAATAAGAGAAATGTATAGATCTGTATGCACGACGAAGGTCTCTAGTGCTATGATACACACACAAAATCCAACAATTTTTCCATTATAGAATGAAAGCCATTTTCTGAAAGAGGCCATGCTAAAAATTTCAGTTAAATTATATGTAGCTATATCTGAAGTCTCTGAAGATGCTCTTCAGAGCCCAATGGATAACTGTATAAAACCATCTATTCCCACTAATGGCAAAATGTCAAGAAACGGTTAATTTGATAAAATATAACCATTAAGCAATGTCTCAAATTTAGACAGAAAAATAACTTGCATATTAATTCTACATCAAAAACTAAACGCCAGGGATGCCTGGGTGGCTTAGTGGTTGAGCGCGTCTGCTTTCGGCCCAGGGCTTGATCCTGGAGTCCCAGGATCCAGCCCCACATCAGGCTCCCTGCCTGGAGCCTGCTTCTCTCTCTGCCTATGTCTCTGCCTCTCTCTCTATGTGTCTCTCATGAATAAATAAATCTTAAAAAAAAACAAAAAAACAAAACTAAACGCCAAATACACCTAAATTAAAATGTGAATTGGGAGAAAACTAAGATACAACAAATGTATTCAAAGGGAAAGTAACTAAGATCCCCATTAAAAAAAAAAAAAAATCTCTGTTAAATGAACGAATGCATACCAAAACACTGCCAAATGATAGTTAAATCACTCCTCCACAGGATACCAAGAGTAAGTACAAATGTACTTTGAGATAAATCTTTACTAATCTCCAAACCCAAGTAAATCTTTTAAGTCTGCAATCCCAAGGCAGCATTACTTCAATAGGCTGAATGAATTTTAAGACAAATATGAAAGCAAGAAAATTATAAAAATACATTTATATCAAACAACAATGACACCAAAAACATAAGTCTTTACTGGAAGACTGGAGGAAAATTATAATGTAGTACCAGTTCTTAGATTTAATATCCTACTAGGAGCTGAGTTTTAAAACATGTTTCTGGAAAGTTAAATCTTGGCTGGGCAAACATGGTTATTTTTTTAGTTTGTCTTCAGCTTTGTAAACTGAAGAATGTCAGATAAGGGTGGGGGAAAAAGTGCAGGAATTCACTAGGCAGCCTTTAGAAGGAGCAAAGCTGAAGGGTGGGGATGATTTCATTCTTTTTGCCAAATGGTGCCATGCTACTAATTCTTCTAAGTTATAATGTTCAAACTTTAAATTTTAAGAATTATATTGCAAAGCAAGATTCAAAAAGCAGAAATACTGTTCTCCTTGGGGGGTACCTGATGCCAGGGTGAGTTTGAAGATATGCACACTGGTCAGGGAAAGACACAAGTCCTACTCAGGCATTAGCCCTGTCATTTTCAGATGGCATAGTATTTGTCACTCCTAAGTCCAACTGAGGTGTCCAGGAGTGTTCTGAATCTTTCTGATGTAATTTCTATTGGAAATACATAACAAAAATTAGTATGTAACTGATGAATCACTAAATTCTATACATGAAACTAATATTACACTGTACATTAAGTGAAATTTAAATACAAACTTGAAGAAAAAGCATGCCTGGGTGATTTAATCATTTAAGCATTTGCCTTTAGCTCAGGTCATTATGCCAGGATCCTGGGATCACCAGCACCAGACTCCCTGCTCCTCCCTCTGCCTCTGCCTGCTGCTCTGCCTACTTGTCAAATAAATAAATACAATCTTTAAAAAAATAAAAAAAGTAAAGGAATATCTTGAAAAAATTTTGAAGAAAAAAATTTGAAGAAAAAATAACAATATGTAACAATATAGTCATTCTATCTTCAAGTGCTGTATTTTCTGTTCTTGGCTCAAGTTTTTGGTTGGGTTTTATTTTATTTTGCTTTTTGTTTAATTCATCATGTTTTGTTCATTAACAGAAGACTATCGGCTGATAACCTTGAGTGGATACAGATCAACTCATTACTGTAGGTAAGTAGAGGGGCCAGCATGGCTGGATGGCAGATGGATATCTGCTGGTTCATGTAAACACCTCAGGGTGTTTTGGCTCTCAAATAGCTCACTTTTTTTCTTTAAGAGAGAGGAAAATATCTTATATACAATGTAAACTCAAAGGACACAAACCAAGCACCTGAATTAAATTTTAAGCCTAAAAATTTAGGTAGCTATTTAAAAACAAAACAAAATCTGGAAATGAATAACACATCTATATTAGACACATATACTTTTACGTCTTACAATCACATATTTGGCTCTGAAAAGGAGTGTCACTGATAACCTCATCTTTTATTTCTGCATTTGTCAGCAGGCAGGACCACAAATAAGTGTTTTCTCAAATGACACGATTGATTTATAAGCTTTGAACAAACAGTGTTCCTACCTTTGCAAGCTTTTAAAACCAGCAAGAGCCTTATAGATGACCTATTGCAATTCTCAGACTTTATAAGCAACCTGAAGGCCTAAGAGATTATGTTATTTTCCTAAGGTCAAAAAGTTAGCTTGTGCTTCTGGAGCCCCTTGAATATAGGTTATTATATACTTATAAAGAATTATTGTTAAGAAGGTAGATGAAAGAGATGTCAATCTCTTTGTATACAAAATTATATATGTGTAAAGCACAACAATAAATAAAATTTCTACCTTGCTACTAATTCTCTACAATCTCTTTCAGAGGATAGAAACAGAATGAATACTTCCTAAACTCAGATTCTATGAGGCCAAAATTACCTTAATGCTAAACCGGACAAAGATAATTCCAGAAAACTACAGACCCATACTCTCATGAGTATAGATATAAATATCCTCAATAAAGTATTTGTGAATCAAATACAGAAAAGCTTAAAAATAATTATATAAGATAGTCTAGAGGGATTGAATTCATGTATGCGGAGCTGATTCAACACTCAAAAATAAATTAATATAACCCATCATAGATTAAAACAGGCTGAATACCAGACTAAAAGAGAAAAATCACATGATAATATCAGTAGACACAGAAAAAGTATTTGGCAAAATCAAACACCCATTCATGATAAAAACTGTCAGAAAGAGAGGAAAGAAACTTGGAGCTTTCCCACTAAGATGAAGTACAAGACAAGTGGGTTCTTTCTCACAACTTCTTTTCAACATCACACTGGATGTTCTTGCTAATGCTAACAAGCAAGACAAAGAAATAAAGGGATACAGATGGGGAAGGAAGACATGAAGCTGCGTGTGTTCACAGATGATATAATAATTTTTGCAGAAAACCTGAAAGAATCCACTAAGTAATTCCTGAAATAATAAGCAATTATAGCAAGGTTGCAGCATACCAAGTTGATATGCAAAAGTCAATCACTTTCCCATATGCCAATAACCAACAAGTGGAATTGAAATTAATCCTCTGGTTTTAATTTATTATGCAGTTAATTATGCCTAATTTGACTAAGGATGTATGATTAGGGTAGATACAAAAATAAATAAAACAAACATAAAATATAAATAGATATCCTAATTTTTATTTTCACTTCTGTAACTAAATAACTTGATTTATCTCCAGGAAGATGCAATATTTCAAAACCAAAACCAAATAACTACATTGAAACATAAATTCACAGATCAGAAAACTTTATATTAAAAAAGGATATGCTGATATTATAAGTGAATGAGAAGGTAATTGCAGAGGCAATCTATTTTTTTTTTTTAGATTCTTCCTAAAGCTTTCATACAGAGAAAGTTTTGCATTTTTCTCTCACAATAGAAAATGCAAATAAGCAAAAAAAAGAAAAAGAAAATGCAAATAAGTGAGAAATTTCCCTTGCCAATAACAATTAAAAAAATATTAATGACAAAATTAAAGTCCTTTAGCAAATGGGCAAAAACTAAAACTATGAACATTATACTGGAAAAGATGTAACAGGGAGTCCTCTCAAAGATAGGCAATCATAATTTAGAATGGAAATAAACTTGACAATATATATCAAGAACCTTAAACACGTCCATTAATACTGACCTTCTGTTACCATTTCTGTGATACTATCCTTGGATTCAAAACATGCAGTTGATGATTATTGGTAAGGGATCTAGATTTAAGTGTTACTTAATTTATTATTTTCAATTAGAAGTAATTCAAATCACTAGAAATAGGGAAATGATTAGAGTATTCCCAAATGATGAAATCTTAGGTAGCTATTTAAAAACAAAACAAAACTTGTTTCCATAGCATATTTCAGAGCAGGGAAAATTTATCATGATGCGATGCTCGGTGGAAAAGGCCAGATACAAAACAATGTATACAGCATGATTATATTTAGCACACACACCCCTCACACATCCATGCAAATATTTAGGCATACTCAAGTTGCTGGAAAGAATTAACCAAAATCTTACTAACCATGAGGGTAAAAAAAAAAAAAATTCTAACATTGTTTAGATTTCTGTGAGTCAATCACTTCTAAATTTGAAAAGCAAGCATTAGCAGGAGTGGAAAAAGAAAGGAACCATGACAATCAGCAAAGTACAACATAAGGTATTGGTGTTTCCACGTGCATGTAGGCTTTTATGACATCTCTATGCCCGAATCCTTCAGTATAAGAAGAGAGGGCCCTTTCCTCTATTCTAGTACAGGGCATCCCTCTGGTGCCTTACATAAGAAAGGACCTCATTCAGTCAAGTGGCTGGTGATACACACACTTAAATCTAACTGAATATAGTAGCTTCTATTTATAAAATCCCCTTAAAATAATAATAGGAAAAATTTTTTATTGCAACAGACAATATTATTTTTCCAGCAATTATCTCCCTGTGCATCTGGGAAGTGGCTTGTTTCCCTGGATGGATGTTGTGAGTTGCTAATATGAAGGCGACAGCTTAGCAGTGGGAAGCAGGGAGAGCAGTGCTCTTAGTAAGATAGTATGATCAATACTACATATCTTAATGCCATCTTTACCAACTCTAATGGAAGGCTTTTCACTGTTGGCTGGCGGGCTGCATTCTGATATAGAGAAAAACTCATTTCTCCTATGTAACACTGAGACGTGAGTTTAATTTCTCAGTGCTTGCAGAGAGCAGTTGAGCTCTCGTGTTTAGGACTCCCCTTGCTCCTTTCCTGAAATACCAGAAGAATCAGTTCTTGTTGCATGTTGAAAACATTAGCCCTTTGCAATCATTCATCTTACTGAGGGATGCTGGTAGGTTGTTTTAGGCAATATTGTGGTGTTCTCTATCACAGCTAGAACTAAAGATGCAGCAGGAAAATAAGTCTCATTTTGACCCCTTCTTGGAAACAAGTTTGTCTAGCAGATGCTATTAAGGATTTTAGGCTTCTATTAGTCAACACTTTTATTTAAATGTATTAAAGGATGGAAGTATTAGGTTAGGAGGATTAATACCCACCAGCCACAACATCACACAGCTTAAGGGAACTTTAAAAGGCCACCTAACCCAGGTGGTCCCAAACCAAAGAGAGACAACCCTGAAATGCTAAGGGTATTTATCTGTCTTTGCTTTAAAGTCTGGAACAAGCAGGATTTTTTGACTTTATTCATCAATTCATTTTGGCATTTCACTAAAAATTCTTCTTAAGGGCAGCCCAGGTGGCTCAGTGGTTTAGTGCCGCCTTCAGCCCAGGGCCTGAACCGAGTCCCAGAATCGAGTCCCATGTCGGGCTCCCTGTGTGGAGCCTGCTTCTCCCTCTGCCTGTGTCTCTGCCTCTGTCTCTCTGTGTCTCTCATGAATAAATGAATGAAGTCTTAAAAAAATTCTTCTTGGTATCAGGGCCAGGATCCCTCTATTGCAATCTGAGCTTCAAGCCAACCTCAGAGAATAGAAAATAAAGCGATTTTCCTTTACTATCTTCATCTGAATAGTGCAAAGTAAGGAGTTCTACACCCATCGACTCCAAAGGCTCAGATTTCTCTACTTGGTCCTTGCCTCCCAAACTGTAATTCAAATCTAGTCCTTATCCCTGTTTTCCTAACAGAGCATCTCCATATTTTCTTTCTTCCACTGTACTCACTGAGATTAGAAATAACCAGGTCCCAAACTAGCTACATGCTTTTCTTTTGGATGTATGAAGATGTGTGAAGCCCTAATATAAACACAGGCAAGTTACATGGAAGAACTGAAGTGTATGGAAATGATATTTTAAAGGTAAAATGTTGGGGCTCCTGGCTGGCTCTGTCAGCAGAGCATGTGACCCTTGATCTTGGGGTTGTGAGCTCGAGCCCCACCTGGGTGGAGAGGTTGCTTAAAATAAAATGTTATGGATTATATATTCCAAGATAAATGGTACTTGTAAACTGTTATGGCATTCCTAACAGTAGCAGCAGTTTTTTTTTTTGTTTGTTTTTTTAAAGATTTAATTTATTTACTCATGAGAGACACACACAGAGAGAGAGAGAGAGGCAGAGACACAGGCAGAGGAAGAAGCAGGCTCCATGCAGGGAGCCCGACGTGGGACTCGATCCCTGTACTCCAGGACCACGCCCTGGGCTGAAGGCGGGCGCTAAACCACTGAGCCACCCGGGCTGCCCACTAGCAGCGTGTTTTAATTTACTTTAGAACTCACCAATGTCAGTACATGTGTTTGTGTTTTTTTAGATTACACTTTTCAACATAAGTCATGCCACTTATATCTTAGCATACTATTTTTTTAAGGATTTTATTTATTTATTTATGAAAGACACACACACACACACACACACACAGAGAGAGAAAGAGAGAGAGAGAGAGAGAGAGAGAGAGGCAGAGACACAGGCAGAGGGAGAAGCAGGTCCACACAGGGAGCCCAATCCGGGACTCGATCTGGGGACTCCAGGATCACGCCCTGGGCCAAAGGCAGGCGCTAAACCGCTGAGCCACCCAGGGATCCCCTTAGCATACTATTTGACCACTGACCACATGAAGAATTTGGCACTTTAAAAGGTTTGATAATAGGGACATCTGGGTGGCTCACTAGTTGAGTGTCTGCCTTTGGCTCAGGGTGTGATCCCGGGGTCCCGGGATTGAGTCCCACATCAGGCTCCCCACAGGGAGCCTGCTTCTCCCTCTGTCTGTGTCTCTACCTCTCTCTCTCATGGATAAATAAATAAATAAAAATTCTAAAAAAATAATAAAAAGTTTGATTATTTTGAAATATACCCACATTGGGCAAACGTCATTGAAGCTTTGACCAGTAGCACACTAAGGATTTGACACTTCAGAGAGTTTGATCATATTGACATATACCCATATTGTGCAAACGGAGTCGAAGCAAAGCAGATGCTCCTCCAGAAAGAGCACCCACCGAGGAGGCTCACGGGAGAGTCTACCACTGGGAGAGCAACATGTGGAGGGTCCTTCAGATCCTTACCTGATGTCGGTGCACGTTATGCAGGTGATGTCTCGACTGTTTGTTGTGATCAGGTTCAAAGCTACGGACGTTTCCTTGTCAGAGGTCGGGTGTGCTCCACATTTGAAGAAAAACTCCTGAAAGAATGAGAAATATATGAGAAATGCCAGGCATGGAACTCAGCTGGCCATGTCCCCCTAAGCATTGTCACCGTGAACAATCTTACAGGCAAGAGACGAAATCTATTATTAAGTCTGTGTTAGAAGAAAATCCAAATCAAACCCCTGGAGGGTGACTAATGCCCTGGTGCCAAACTGATGAGCAATCCCCTTTTCAGGAGCGCCTGAGTGTCTCTGCTCATCTTCCTTTGCCCTCTCGGCCCTGGAGCTGGGGACACGCTCTGTGACCTGGGTTAGCAATGCCCTTCCACGATCAGGGGGTCCGGGAGGAGAACACAACGCGGATGCAGGAGGAGGCCTGAAACAGGATCTCGCAAATGAGGAAAGGGAGACACTGAGCCATGGAATGATTTGCCCAAAGTCACACAATCAGAGGCGAAGGCAGGAAGTAACCAGACTTTCGAAGGGGGAAGCCCAGTGCTTCGGCTACAGCCGGCTACACGGCTGGCCAGTCGGTGGCAGGAGGTGACGCGGAGTGAGGAATCACGGGGGCACACCTATGAACAAGCACACGCGAGCCCGCAGACTGACAGAGTAGCAGAGTGCAAGCCCCGACGCTTCCTGCACCTTTCTCTGCCTCTGTGCAACGTCCCAGAATTCCCTGGGAGACCTGGGCCCCATCCCCCATGCTAAGCAGCTGGGAATGTTCTAAACCTGTGCTTCTCTCCTTGATTGGCTTCACCAGCCTTGTCTTGGGCCCACACGCCTCTATGTTTGCTTTTCACATGGGTCACACTCTTTTGATGGCTTACATTCTCCCTTCTCGATCCAAATCCTCTTTTTATTTTTCCTCATGTCTTCCTTTTGTCATTTCTCTATTTGTTCCCACACCCCTTAACCCTTCATACACCAGGGTGTTTGGCACAGTAATCGGTCTGCCTCTTGCCTGACAGTCTTTACACCTTCCACGATAACCACATCCTTGAAGTGAAGTTCTCAGCCATGGCAAAAATTCAGTATGACTATATCACTGGACAGCAGAAGAAGGCCTGCACACCACACTTCCTCCTCAACTTCGTTCCAGTTTAACACCTTGGAATGTGGAAGGTATTTCCCCTTTATAATTATTTTTTAATATTTTATTTATTTATTCATGAGAGACACACATGCACACACAGAGAGAGAGAGAGACAGAGAGAGAGAGAGATTGGGGCAGAGACACAGGCAGAGGAAGAAGCAGGCTCCATGCAGGGAGCCGGATGTGGGACTCAATCCCAGGACCCCAGGATCACACCCTGGGCGGAAGGCAGATAGATGCTTAACTGCTGAGTCACCAGGTGTCCCCAGTACTTTCCCTTTAAACACTGAACTCGGCCTTTCATTACAGCTCCATAGATTAAATGTTTTTGGCTTTGTGGGACTTTGGGGGGAAGGGGTCCTTGTTGCGCTTCTCAATCTGCATCGTAGCCTAAGAGCAGCCACAAACAATAGGTAGATGGATACATATGACTGTGTCCTAATGCCACTTTATTTATAAAAACATTAGGAAAGTCGGTTTTGTCTCTGGGCCATCATTAATGGTCCACCCCTGAGGTCCACCTCCGATAGAGGCTCTGAGGTACTGTGTAGAATACGTTATTCATATTTGTGTCTTTATAATGCCCCATAGAGGATAGGCATTAGTTTTTTCTTACATGAAAAATCGGTAGGTTTTTCAACAAATTCTACCATCATCCCTTTATACACCTGACAGCACAACCCTTCATTTTGCTCTTCCCCTGCTTGTAAGGAGACTAAGCTGGTTCTCTGACCTGAGATACAGTGAGTAACACCTGTGGCTCTCAACAGCAGTGTGCACCAGAATCTCCTGGTGGTTCGGAGGTGGTATTAAGTTAGATGTTGCTGGACCCCACACCATAGTTTCCTAATTCAGGAGTTCTGAAGTACTGCCCATGATTTGCATTTCTACCATGTTGGCAGGTGATGCTTTTACTACTGCTCTGGGAACCACACATTTGAGGACCATCAAGTTATACTGACGTAGTGGTAAAGGGAGTAAACTGTTTATTCTCTCAGAAGACAACAGCTGTAACATGCCTCACTTACCGCACCTGAAAAAGATACTATGTCTCAGGTAACAGGTGTTACTCTTCAAATATCTGAAGTGTGCCAAAGCCGGCTGTTTGGAGCCCAGGCTGTTCTTATTTGCAAGTGTCTTACCGACCCCAGATGGTATACCTGTCAGTTAGCCAGAGCCTATCCTACCTGGAGCAAGTGGCAGACAAGTCATCCTGCCTGCAGTCCTCAGGCTTACAGATGAGGGTGTGACAACAGACTCGCTGTAATAGATAGGGTGGCCAGTGCTTCTGATGAATGCCTGTCTAGGTGTGTCCATGGAGTTATGCCTATGAGCCCTGATCTTTCCCAGGAGCAGCATGGAACTTGTACTGATTGGTTCCATTTCTTTTTTTTAAATAGGGAATGCTACCGTCTTCACACAACCTTTTGAAATTTTACAAATCCTTCAAAGGCTAGTTCAAGGATGTTAAGAAAAATATTTAAAGCAATTCCTGACTGCCAAAACAAAAAGTGGGGAGGACATGACTGACCCTTATGAAATACATTGAGCTAGCTGCAACTGCTTTCTGCAGACATGAAAAAAATTCCACTTGTAACACAAAGTAAGTCCTCCCAAAGAGCTGAGTTGGCTGGACTATTGAGAAGGTATTTCATATACAGATAAATAGACAGTATTTATATTTTTTTCTTAGCTTGCAAAAAACTACTGGTGGATGTTCAGCTAACAAATCACAGACTGTTTTAATGCAGATAAAATCCAGCCAGATAAAAGCCAAAATCCATTTTATTGAGGGGAACGGATGTTTATATATAATAGTATAAAAAGTTATAGATATTTGGAAAATTCCAGTATTTCACATGGGCTGATAAAACTAAAATACAAATGATCAACTCTGTATATTAAATATATATGTCACATCAGTGGCTTTCTGCACTTTCTCTGGCAATTTTATGAAAGGAGGTTCTTCTGTAGCACTAGAGTAACTGGCAAGAATGGAGGGGGTCTGAGACTTCACCCTGCTTGTGAGCTCACCCATGAGTTAGTATGCCACAGTCTTGTGGATGCTGCAGAAGACACAAGACTCCTGGATCAGAGACAAAGTGTTGTGTGACATGGAGCCCAGGCAGAAAAAAGTATGGACATGATGATGATGTCAGTTCCCCTGCTCCCCAAAATCTATAGGATGAAGCATAGGAACTAAGCTAGGTGCTACAAGTGCAGTGGGTCTGAACTACAGCTGAGGACTGTGAGCTTAGGGATCCCAGATCTTTAATAAGGAGCTGTAAGCAATCCTTCATATTGTCCTGAAGGGGGATATTGTCTTTATTATACTGGATAATAAACAGATCTGCTTTACAACTTCCTTGAAAAGAGATATCCTGAACAAAAGGGTAGTAGGTACCTCTCTCACAACAAACAGAAACGTGAGAGAACCCCGGAGAACTCTCTCCCTATAGCAGTGACATCTTTTCTAACTAATCACTAGCATGATCCAGTCATTTCCTGTCCTGTGCAAAGAGTGGGCTAGGATGTTGGTAGTCTTTTGATATTTCCAGTCTGCATGCAAAATACACAAACGATAAAGCAAAGCAAACCAGAAGAAGCTTTAAAAAAATTCTACCTTGGGTAGAACATCTGTCAACCCTAGTGAAGGGAATCCTAGCTTCCCCTTAAATATGGGTAAAGAAAGATTCTCTAAGGGACCCACCCCATCTTTTACAAATGCCAGCTCAAGATAAATCGGCTACAAAAATAAACAGAAAAACCAAACCAAAACAAAAACAAGTCCTGTTAAATTAGATGAATTCTTCTAAACTAACCAGGAACTATAGTTCCCATGGGATGGCTCATTTTATTTGGCTCCATTCAGAGAAGCCATAATTAACTAGCTATAAAGGTATGGCAGTAATTGGTCAGTTGTTTTTTAATTTTTTTCCAATGATAGTACAAACAATTTTAAAAAATGAAACCAGAATGAGACCTTGAAAATTAACTTGGCTTTATACTATAACCATGATAAATGCCATATTAAGTGTTTTCCACAATCCAGCAATTAGATTCTTTAAGTTCATAGAAATGTACTCATATATTTTTTTTTTTACCATTTCTGTGGATGAAGCTATGATTCTTTTCTTCTGCTCTGAGTTATACTTTATCATAACTCATCTGTCTTTCATTCAGGCCATAAAGGCCTGACCCTCTAACCAAATCAGACCCATAAAAATCCAATTCTACACCAAGTGAAGACCCATGAATAGTTCAGTTCAGCTGTTGGTGGCATTCCCAGGATCCATTCTTCTCATCCCTCCACTCTGCCACCTGACTCATTACCAGTGTCTCTTACAAAGAAGGAAATAACAATAAGTATAGAAATGAATAAATAAGGCGGCAAAATCAGAAAACAGATTAATACCAAGAACGTTAGTTATATAACGCTAATTAGTCAACTCAAAACACAAATTGATGCATTCCAAATTCCTATAGAAAGAACTGACACCTATTGTCTGGGAAGCTTTGCATGTCCCAACCACAGCTAGTTCCACAAACATGGAAAAAAAAAAATTAGACTCATCTTCTTTGTTCATGAACCTTCTAATGGCTTTCATTGAGCTTCCCAAAGTCAATGATTTTATAGATACTGCTTAATAATAATGTTTCCAAATAAAATATTGTCTGTCTTTACAAAGGGTTAAGTTGAATCTTAGTCTCCAAATCTTTCTTTGTTAATCTGTTCCAAAGGAAGCACATCTTTCTCTTGCTAAAATAAAAGGAACACAAAATTTCCACTATAAGGTTGCTGTAAGTCTGTGGTTTGTACTGAGTAAGTGGCCATCTGCACGGGTCAGAGTCAAGTTAGGGAAACAGGGCCCATGCCAGGTAGCTCAGCTGAGAGAATTTAATGCTGGGATCTAGTTACAAAGGTGGTAGAAGCACCCCAGGGCAGGAAGCCATCCTGAGGTCAGCAGCACTGGGGCTCCAGCTACTCAGGTGGAAGGATGGTCAGAGAGGTGGCTATCTGCTGGGAGTGGAGAGGATTAATGAAAGGCAGGACTGCCAGAAATTCAATTCTTTTCTTTTTTCTTTTCTTTTCTTTTCTTTCTTTTTTTTTTTTTTAAATTTTTATTTATTATTTATGATAGTCACAGAGAGAGAGAGAGGCAGAGACATAGGCAGAGGGAGAAGCAGGCTCCGTGCACCGGGAGCCTGACGTGGGATTCGATCCCGGGTCTCCAGGATCGCGCCCTGGGCCAAAGGCAGGCGCCAAACCGCTGCGCCACCCAGGGATCCCTTTCCTTTTCTTTCTTTTCTTTTCTTCTTTCTTTTTTCTTTTCTTTCTTTCTTTCTTTCTTTCTTTCTTTCTTTCTTTCTTTCTTTCTTTCTTCTTTTTTTAAAAATTTAATTTAATTTCTTTATTTGACAGAGCAAGAGATAAAAGCAGGGGGAGCAGCATAGGGAGAAGGAGAAGCAGGCTCAGAAGGGAGCCCAACGTGGGCTTGATCCCTGGACCCTGAGATCATGACCTGAGATGAAGGCAGACCCATGTGCCCCTAGAAATGCTTCTTGAAGAGAAAGCAAGAAACATCCTAGTTTGGGCCTTCTCTCTGTCCTCCCAGCTCCCACCAGGCCTCCCCTGGTCAAAGGCAACTTGAAGCACAGAGGAGCCTGGGAGCTGGTGTTTGCCATGGCCAGCCCAATACACCATACAGAAAGGGGAAGAGCCTGGGGTTTGGAAGCAAACAGCAGGCGATGAGTGCACCCTTAGGAGACAGAGCCCATTGGTCAAGTCCAAATTTTTAGATTTTCACTTTGTTAGTTGTGGCACATTCTAATGTGCCTCCATAAAAGAAATACGGATACATTCATATATGGTTCTGTAAAGTGTATTACATAAATATACACAATTATTTATAACATTTATATATTGAGTTTAAACTCAGACCTGTTAAAGATTAAATGTTCAAATAAGAGAGACCATTATTACTATTTATGAGAAAATTGGTAATGAGCATGTTACATCTCTATCAAAGAGGTCCTCACACTTACCAAGTTATGATAGACAATCTGTCACTTAGAATCAATCTAAATGTGTCTCACAGCCCTACAACTTCCGTCAATAGCCAGCAACAAACAGATATCCACACTGAGGGCTCTATTAGCTCCTCATTAGATGCAGATTCTTTTGTCAGAAACAACTGATAGTTTTAAGTCTTATTGTCCATTTAGAAGCCTCATTATTCATGGTAATATTATAGCTTTAATTTTCTCCAAGCTAAAACCTGACAGAGCATAATTACCACACTCTCCACTTGGTATCTAAGGCAAGTCTGTAACTGAGCAAACAAAGCCTGTTCACCTATGACTTGATAGCATTTAGCCTTCATGCTAAAGGGTTACACTCACTTTGTGTTATATAAATCCAGAATGTAGTTACCTTATTTTGGACACAAAGTGACTATGTAATTTGTGAGATCATATACTACTCGAGATCATGTACTACTTGTAGACTTTGTTAATTTAACAATGTCAGTGGTAACATTGGGTTACACCTAAACAAGTAAAAAAAATCTCAAAAGCTAATGAGTCTGTTATCTATTCACTAACAAGCTTGTTTTTTTGTTAGTAAGGTGTTAACAAAGCCTCTAGATAATGTGCCAAGTTTACCAGGAGAAAGAAAATCAATATACTCCCATAAAAAGGAAAACTGTGTCAGATCTTTGCCGAGAAGGACAGTTGGGGCCTGTCCACACCATGATCACTGCCGGAGCCTCAAGGAAGGCTGTATGCCTCCTCCATGGCCCTGCCTGGGTTAACAATACATGCATGCCTTATATGCACAGAAACTCACACACCGTAGGTGTGCATATACATGCCAAAACCATGCTAAGTAGCACAAAGTCTTCAATGTTAAGCCAGCAAGCACATGGCTCTCTAATTTTGCCATGGGTCAGGTGCACAGTATTTCGACTTTCTTATCACTACAGCTATTGTTAAGTTTCAAAAGGATCTTAGAATTTTTATATTATTACCAAAGTTTAAAGTATAAAGTGGGTCCATTTCTTGGGCCAATGTATACAAAATAATAACAATTAAAATTAAATTCTAAAATCCAAAAGGCTCTGAAAACACAAATCTCTCATTTTTCCTCTAAATATGCCATTAAATTTAATTTATGACAAAACCTGACATGAACTGTCATGACATTATTTCTAGTCTGCATTTGCCCTACTTAGTGTGACTCTTCATACTTTTTACTGAAAGATCATTGTTTTTCTTTTTAAATGACCCTGGAGGTATTTCAGAGTTAAAATGTATGGATTGTATAATCTTTCTAAAATCAGAAAGTTTGTGAATGTAAAACACTTCTTACCCCCAGAGTGGTAGATAAGTGATTGATTCTACAGTGAAAATTGTCTTAAATTTTTACTGATCCTGCAGGACAATCCTTCAGGTACTAGATGCAATCCTTTCCGTGAAACAGGACATTTAGTACAGTTTAAGCCTACCTCAGATTTGTGTATAAATAAACCCAAGTGTACTTCCTATATGTCCCTTTGCTACTAGTTATAAACAATTATATAGTTTTTTTTTTTTACCTTTTTAAAAAAGATTTTATTATTTATTTATTTATTGGGGGGGAGGGGGCATGAGAGGGAAAGGGAGAACCAAGCAGACTCCACACTGAGCAGGAAGCCCAGTGTGGGGCTGAATCTTGGGACTCTGAAGTCATGACCTGAGTGGAAGGTAGACGCTTAACAGATTGAGCCACCCAGACATCCTCATACAGATTTTAACTGTCCATGCCTTCAAGAAGTTTAACTTCACAATCAAGGCTGCAGATATAACCATGCTTATCTTCCTCTTCCAGGCCTGGATTGGGAGAGCTTCCACGTGCCTGACCAGATGTTTATTCAATTGTAATGTGCTTGGTCATCATGTGGTATTTACTATTTTAGGGGCAAAAAGGGGGTGGGGTTGTTGAACAAAGCAATTCAAATGACTCCTGATGAGTAAACCAGAAGAGCTGAAGTCATTATGGATGCTTATAAAATGCATGGGTTTCTATAGATGGCTTTGTTCAGACAAGAAAAAGAACAGTGACAACAAAAGTAACAGAACTCACAGATACAGAGAAGAGATTGGCAGTAACCAGAGGTGGGGGAGGGATGTGATGGAGTGGGGGTGGGGTGAAATGGGTGAAGGCAGTCAAATGGTTAAAACTTCCATCTATAAGATAAACAAAGCAACAGAAGATGATCCTCATTCCCAGCTCCAGGCAATTGCTCAGATATGCTCAGATCACTGTACCTCCCTTTCTCTTCCCTAGTCTAGGCTGTACAGATGGCAGACTCAGTCAGAACACAACATTCCCCCATCACAACCACAGAGAGAGAACCTGTCTAAGAAGCAAGTCTGTGTTCAGAAGAGAACAGAAACAAGAGACAGAAAGGCAGAGTTCCAGAGACAGCATTTGTTCCTTGGATGCAGCTTTGCCTGTTATCCTGGTTACTGAAGTTATTGTATCTACCATAAATAATAGCCATGCTTTCAGGGATTTTTCCTCCACAATATTTACTTATAAAACAAAGGAAGAAAGAGAGAGAGAGAGAGAGAAAGAGAGAGAGAGGAAAAAGAAAAAAAAAGAAAGAAAGAAAGAAAGAAAGAAAGAAAGAAAGAAAGAAAGAAAGAAAGAAAGAAAGAAAGAAAAGCATCACATTTTCTCCTGGCCCAGCCCTGATCAGGGTGTAGTGATCCAAAGGTAAACAAAATCTCTTAAAAACATAAGTCTGGAGGAGAAAGACACTTTAACAAATGTTTGCATAAGATAAACAAAAAAAACTGGTAAATGCCTGCACATGCCTGAGCCATGGGGACAAGAGAAGGATGACCAGCTTTTGGGAGAATGAGAAGGTTTTGCTTTTGAAGAGGTATGTGAGCTGGACTTTAGAAGCTGGACTTTACTAAGAGTTTGCTGGATGAAGAAGGTGAGGGAATGAGCAGAGGGACTACAGTGAGCAACAACTCCTGCTGAGTGCTTAGACTCGCTGAAGGGCTGGGAGCTTGGTCAGGGCAGTCATGGGACACCTGTGATTCTCTGTGCACAGGAACACTGATCCCAGCCCATCATTCTCATGCTGGTGCTCTGGAAGCCCACTAATGTGCTGATCAGGTGACTTTTCTCTATCAATCTCCCTACCAAAAAGGACTACAGTGTGACACAAAGAATAGGCATGAGGACTAGTTCTTTGTCACCAACTTTGAAAGATCACCCTTTCAAAACCGGTTTTTGATTAACTTAGGAGTGCATACCAACTTCCAAGACAAATTTTGACATTATCTTTCAGACTGGACAATAGGATTTTCTTTTTCCTTTATTATGCTGGTAAGGCTTTCACTCTAAGGGTTGTGACCTAGACACAATATCACTGGAGAATTTTGAGAGTAAGTTCTTTGACTATGGTTGTTAATATTTCTCTCAGCTTGTGCAAAATTATCTTGCCCTTAGCATCCATTAAAAGTCCTTGACTCCAACCTTTCTGGAATGTAGGGACAGCTGTGCAAGCTGTGTTTATTCCAAAGGGTATGGGCTCCCTGAATGCAAGTTGAGAGGGCCCTTATGTCCAGAGAACACATCTTTTCATAACATCTAACTTATTCTCCCAGGAATTCCTGGCTGGTTTGGGAGAACTGGGTTAATGTTTTACACAACACTACAGTCATTCTTTCTCCACCTCTAATGTACACTTAGTCAAGTGTATGGTCCTCACTCTCCTTGCATTTCCATCACCATTCTAATACTGTTTGGGAATGTACCTTCCCTCCAACCACAATACAACAGTAGTTAGTTATGTGATATCGTCGGCTCAGTATACAAGTTGAGTATATCTTCTCCTTAAATTTTGTAGCCCAGCCAGACTATAAAAGACAATATTCATTATTTCTAGCTGTTCTTTATTTCCTTTAGAAGCTAAAGGTTTCACAAGCTCTCATAATGTATCAGCTTGAAAGAACATAAAGGCATCACAGCATTTGCTAGTTTTATTATTTAGGCAAAGCTCTCCAGCTTCTGTTCTCAGATAAATAAAATAAGATGTTACAATATTTTGTCATTAACAGAGCATTTCCTTTTGTAATCCCCCACCAATGATTATATAAGCTCACTTCCAGGAGAGGGCATATAAATAAATATCTGTTAGCTGGAAATACTTTGCAAGAAACTGAGGGGACAGGTCACAATTTTAAAAATTTACAGTGACTCACCATTCCTGGATGAGCTGTGTTCCCACTATTTTCTAGGCAGTCTCTAGAAATTGGCAGTTATTTTACATTTATTTCTAAGTGTGGGGAAAAAACAACAACCTTATTCTAATCCACATTGGAAAACAATGTGAAGGAATTGTTTAATCCTGTCATTTCCCTGGTTACAAATCCAGCTTGAGCACACTACCCTGAGCAAGGCCTTGAGAGCCATCGCACTGTCAGCCGCCAGCTCACCATCATTCCCTCTCTTTGTTCCTCCCAGGCCTGCCACAAAGATCCTTTTTTCTGCCCTGAAGGAAGCAGGACCTTTGAGTCCTTACACAGAATTTGTTTGCCAAATTTGCCACTCACTTTGCCCTTGACACCCCCAGGTGTCCTTCATGCCTCAACTTACATGTCATCAGCCCTTAGAGCCTTCCTGATTCCCTAGGACTGGGTGAGAGGTATTTCCCTGTCACCCTCTTGCTCCTATCCTGCTCTGTGCTTCCTGCTTATGAAGCCCTTGCTCTATGGTACTGACATCACCCACTTTTCTAACTGACTCTTCAGAAGGCAAATGACCTGAAGGCATTTCATCCCACACCTGGCCCAGGCTGAGTACCCAGCAGGTGTCAGAGCAGTCCAAGGACTCGAAGAGTAAGAAAGGAAAGTGGAGGTACTTCTGGAAGGTGGCAGAGTAGGAAAATCCTAAACTCAACTTGTCCCACAGATGCAACTAAATAACACCCACAACAATTAATGTAAACAAACAAAACAAAAAGAACCTGAAGACTGGCAAGAAGACTCCCTACAGATAAATGTAGAAAAGAGGCCACACTAAAAAAGGTAAGAAGGGTGAAAATGCAGTCAGGAGCCAAATGGACTTCGGGGACTGTCTGCGGGATAGAAGGACAAGCAAGCATGGACAGGGGAGAGGAGCAGACCCCCACCCCAGGCACCCCAGGCACCCCAGGCACCCCAGGCACCCCAGGCACAGATGACCTGCTTGGGGCAGACAAAACCCCATTACAGTTGGCTTTGAAAACCAGAGGTGCATGACAATCAGTGGAACATAACCCCCAGAACTTTAGAAACCAGTGAGCTTGGCTCTGGGAGAGCTAGGAGGGCAGAGCACCAAAAAACAGCCCTGCTGTGGTAGAGCATAGAAGCGGCAGTTTGAAAAACACCTGGGATATATGGGAAGGGAACTTATTTACTAATCTCAGAGCATGTACTGAAGGTACAGGGATCTTCAGGAGACTTCTCCAAGAGCAAAGGAGTACCATTTCCCTCCTCTGCTGACCAGCCTGGATACATGAACACCTGTGGGAATGAGCACAGTGTTAATACTCTCCACCTAGCTTGTTAACAGTATTCCCCATCCCCATGGGCATCTGTGAATCCGCCCCCTTCAACTCAGCCTGCCTTGGCAGGAGTTTTTTCAGGTCCCTTCCTTCAGCTGACCACACGGACCCTGCTGGAATCACATGCCCTGGCCCATGTTCTTCTGTGGATCCATGCCCTTCACCATTGCTCTTTGTGAGAGCCCATCCAAAGCAGAGTTGCAAGCCTGGCAGTGTGCAAGTGGACCCAACAGAGCCCAGCACTACTCCAAAGTAACTTCTGCCCTCAAGCAAAGAAAATAATCATAATAATAATAATCCCACTATGTCCCCAGCAGTGGGCTGACAGCTGACATTGGCTCTGACTACAGGCTCTTCCCACCAATGGAAATTTCTCAGGAGACAACACAAGGAGAGTACTCTGTAGTTGGTGCTACTGCATCTCTGGCAAATGCCTGGTCTGACCCAACTTAAGCCCAAATTGGCCCCAGATTGGCCAACTAACAACACAGGGACTAAACCTTTCCCACAACAGGCAAATAGAGCCATTGCAGATAGCTGGACTGAAGGAAAACATGGCTCAGCCATAAAAGTAGGACACACACAACACACATAGGAGACACCTTTGAGGTGCCAGGTCCTGGTAAGCAGGGGATATTACACTGCAGGGCACTACAGGACCTGTTTTTCTTTTTCTTTTTTTTAATTTTATTTTTATTTATTTATTTATTTTTTAGGACCTGTTTTTCATAAGAGCATTACTTTCAAGAGCAAGAAATATAGTTAACTTTCCTAACACATAGAAACAGACCCAGAAAATTAGACAAAATGAAGAGACAGAGGAAGTCCCAAATGAAAGAACAGAACAAAACCACAAGAGAGCTTAAACAAAATGGAGATAAGTAATATGCCTGATAAATAATTTAAAGTAATGGTCACTGGAATTGAGAAAACAGTGGAGGACCTCAATGAGGCTTTCAACAAAGAGATACAAAACATGCAAAAGAACGATTCAGAGATGAAGAACTCAATAACTGAACTTTATTATAAGCTAGATGGAATCAATAGTAGACTAGAGGAAGCAGAGGAACATATCAGTGACCTGGAGGATAGAATAACAGGAAGTAATCAAGCTGAACAAAAGAGAGAAAAAATAATAAATGAAAATGAATTACAGAAGCTCAACAACACCAGCAAGTAAGATAACATTAGCATTAGAGGGATCCCAAAAGGAGAAGAGAGGAAGGCAGAGTAGAACATTTATTTGAAGAAATAATAGTTGAAAACTTCCTGAGTCTGGACAAGAAAATGGAAATCCAGATCCAGGAGGCACAGAGAACTCCTAACAAAATCAACACAAGGAGAGCCACATGAAAACAGGTGGTAATTAAAATAGCAAAAAGTACTGATGAAAGAGAATTTTAAAAGCATCAAGAGTAGAGAAAACAGTTACATAAGGGAAACCCCATAAAGCTATCAGCTGATTTTTCATCAGAAACATTGTACATCAGAGGGTACAGGGAAGATATATTCAAAATGCTGAAAAAAAAAGAAACAATGAATATTCTATCCAGCAAGGCTATCATTCAGAATACTAGGGGAGATAAAGAGTTTCCCAGACAAACGAAGGTCAAGAAATTCATCAACCGGATGAGAAATGTTAAAGGGGATTCTTTGAGTAGAAAAGAAAAACTATAAGTAAGAAAAGTAGGAATCATAAAAGCACTAAAATTAAATATATCTATGAAAATCAGTCAAGGGACTCACAAAATGAAAGGATGTAAAGTATGACACTATGTATATAAAATGTGGTGGGTGGGTGAGCAAAGAATGGGTTCAAACTTAAATGACCCTGAACTTAATATAGACTGCTATTTGCATAAGATGTGTTATATATATATATATATAACCACAAATCAAAAACTAGTAATGGATATGCAAAAAATAGAGAGGAAACCAGATATATTACCCAAGAAAGCCAGCAAACCCTGAGAAAAGAGAGCAAGAAAATAAATGAACAGAGAAGCACTAAAACAACCATAACATAAGTAACAAAATGACAATATATAGATACCTATCAATCATTACTTCTTTAAAAGATGTTATTTATTTATTTGAGAGAGAGAGCACGAGCAAGGGGAGGCACAGAGGGAGAGGGAGAGAGAGAAGCAGACTCCCCTCTGAGTACAGAGCCCAACACAGGGCTTGATCTTAGGATCCCAAGATCCTGAGCTGAGCCAAAATCAGATGCTTAACTGACTGAGCCACCCAGGTGCCCTCCTATCAATAATTACTTTGAATGTAAAAGGACTAAACACTCTAATCAAGAGAGGTAAGGTGACGGAATGAATAAAAAAGCAAGATCCATAAATATGCTTGCTTACAAGAGATTCATTTTTATTTATATTTTATTTTTTTACAAGACACTCATTTTAGACCTAAAGACAACTGCAGATTGAAAGCAAAAGGATGGGAAAGCATTTATCATAGAAATGGAAATAAAAAGAAAGCCAGCATAGTAATACTTGTGTGGAACAAAAGAGACTTTAAAGAAAAGCCTGTAATAAGAGATAAAGAAGGACATTATGTAATCATAAAGGAAAAACTCTGACTAGAAGAAATAACAATCCTAAGTATTTATCTACCCAACATGGGAGAACCCAAATACTTAAAGCAGCTAATAACAAACATAAAGGAAGTAATCAATATTAATACAATAATAGTAGAGAAAAAAATAGTAAGAAGACTTCAGCACTCCACTTGTATTAATGGATAGATCATCCAAGCAGAATATCAGCAAAGAAACAGTGATTTTGAATGACACACTTGACCAGATGGACCTAACAGTTATATTCAGAATATTCCACCCTAAAACAGTGCAACATACATTCTTTTCAAGTATATATGAAATATTCTCCAGAACAGATCACATGCTAGTCAATAAACTAATCTCAACAAATTCAAAAAGATCGAAGTCATACCAGTTTTTTTCTAACCACAATGCTGTGAAACTAGAAATCAACTACAGGAAAAAAAAATCTGGAAAAAATACAAATATATGGAGGTTAAGTAACATGCTACTAAGTAATGAATGGCTCAACCAAGAAAGCAAAGAAAAAAAACACATGGAGACAAATGAAAATGAAAACACAACAGTCCAAAGCCTTTGGGATATAGCTAAAGCTTTTCTAAAAGGGAGGTTTTATAGCAATATAGGTCTACCTCAAGAAGCAAGACAAATGTCAAACAAAACAAAACAAAACAAAACCTAACTTTATACCTAAAGGAGGTACAGAAAAAAGAACAACAACAAGAAAACAAACAAACAAACAAAAAACAAACTCAAATCCCATAGAAGGAAGGAAATAATAAAGATTAGAGTACAAATAAGCAAAATAGAAACTGTAAAACAATACAGCAGGTCAATGAGACCAGGAGCTGATTCTTTAAAAAGATCAACTAAATTGATCAATCTTTAGCCACATTCATTTAAGGAGAGAGAGAGAGAGAGAAAGAGAAGACGCAAATACACAGAGTCAAAAATGGAAGATTAGAAATAACAGCCAACACCACAGAAATACAAAGGATAAGAGAATATTACAAAAAACTATATGCCAACAAACTGGACAACAAACCTAGAAGAAATGAGTACGTTCTTTTGAGTAGAGACATATAATATCACCAAACCAAATCAAGATAAAATAGAAAACTTGAACAGACTGTTTATCAGCAATGAAGCTGATAATGAAGCAGTAATAAAAAAACTCACAACAAACACAAGTCTAGAATCAGACTTCACAGGTCAATTCAACCAAACATTTAAATTAAAAATTAATACCTATTCTCATAGAATGAAGCTTCCAAATTCATTCTGTGAGGCCAGTGTGACACTGATATCAAAACCAGATAAAGACACCACGAAAAAGAAACCACAGGCCAATCAATATCTCTGATGAATACAGATACAAGAATCCTCAATAAAATATTAGCAAATCAAACCCAACAATACACTAAAAATCATTCACCATAATCAAGTAGGTTTTATTCCTGGATTACAAGGGTGGTTCAATATTTACATATCAATCAACATAATACATCACATCAAGAAGAGAAAGAACAAAAACCATATGATCATTTCAACAGATGCAGAACAAAGCATTTGATAAAGTGTAACATCCATTCATGATTTAAAAAAAAACTTAATAAAGTAGGTGTAAAGGGAACATATCTAAATGTAATAAAGGCCATATATGAATAACCCGCAGCTAACATCATACTAATGGTGAAAAGCTGAGAGCTTTTCTCCTAAGGTCAGGAACAAGACAAGGACGTCCATTCTTACCACTTTTGTTCAAGGTAGTATTGGAAGTCCTAGCCACAACAATCAGACAAGAAAAGGAAATAAAAGGCATCCAAGTTGGTAAGGAAGAAGTAAAACTTTCACACTATTTGCAGATGGCATGATACTTTGATGACATGATATACAGAAAACCCTAAAGACTCCACCAAAATACTACTAGTGCTGATAATTGAATTTAGCAAGGTGATAGGATACAAAATCAATAAACACAAGTCCATTGCATTTCTATACACTAAAAAGTGAGATAACAGAAACGTAAATTAAGAAAACAATTCCATTTACAATTATACCATAGTTAATAAAATATCTGGGAATAAGTTTAACCAAAGATGGGAAAGACTCTTACTGTGAAATCTATTAAACACAGATGAAAGATGTTGAAGATGACACAAATGGAAAGATATTCCATGTCTATGAATTAGAAGAATTAATACTGCTAAAATGTCCATACTACCCAAAGCAATCCACAGATTTAATGCAGTCCTATCAAAATACCAAAAGCATTTTTCACAGAACTAGAATCATCTTAAAATGTATATGGAACCACAAAAGACTGGAATAGCCAAAGCAATCCTAAAAAAAGAACAAACCCAGAAATCGAGATATACTACAAAGCTGTGGTAATCAAAAAAGTACAATACTGGCACAGAAATAGACACACAAATCAATAGAACAGAATAGAAAGCCCAGAAATAAACCCACGGTTGTATGGTCAATTATTCTTCGACAAAGGAGGCAAAAATACACAATGGGAAAAAGACAGTTTCTTCAACAAATGGTGTTGGAAAAATTGGATGGCTACTTGTGAAAGAATGAAACTGGACCACTTTCTTATACCATACACAAAAAAATAAACTCAAAATGGAATAAAAATCTAACTGAGACCTAAAATCATAAAAATCCTAGGAGAGAGCACAGGCAGTAATTTCTCTGAAACCAGCTTGTAGCAACATTTTTCTAGATAAGTTTCCGACAGCAAAGGAAATAAAAACAAAAATAAACTATTGGGACTATATCAAAATAAAAAGCCTCTATTCAGCAAAGGAAACAATCAACAAAACCAAAAGACAACCTACTGAATGGGAGAAGACATTTGCAAATGACATATCCTATAAAGGGTTAGTGTCTAAAATACATAAATAACTTATACAACTCAACACCAAAAAAATCCCCAATAGTCCAATTATAAAATGAGGAAAAGACATAAATAGACATTTCTCCAAAGAAGACATGCAGATGGTCAACAGATACATGAAAGGATATTCATCATCATTTACCATCAGGGAAACGCAAATCAAAACCACAATGACCTATCACCTCATGCCTGTTGATGACTAAAATCAACAACACAAGAATCAACAAGTGTTGGTGAGGATTTGGAGAAAAAGGAATCCTCATGCACTGTTAGTGGGAAGACCAACTAGTGCAGCCACTGTAGAAAACAATATGGAAATTCCTCAGAAAATTAAAAATATAATCACCATTAGATCCAGTAATTCCACCTCAGAGTGTTTACCCAAAGAATATAAAACCACGAATTCAAAAAATATATGCACCCCTATGTTTATTGTAGCATTATTTCTAGTAGCCAAGTCATGGAAGCAGCCCACATGTCCATCATTAGATGAATGGATAAAGAAGATATGGTATATACATATGTATATGTGTATATTTAGGTATATATGTGGTACGTATATATATAAATGAATATTAGTCATAAAAAGAATGAAACCTTCCCATTTGCAACAGGATGGATGGAACTAGACAGTGTAATAATGCTAAATGAAAGAAGTCAGTCAGAGAAAGACAAAAGACTATATGATTTCACTCTTATGTGGAATTTAAGAAATGAAATAAAGGAACAAATAAAAAAATAGACTAGGAAGCTCTTGATGGTAGAGAACACACTGATGGTCACCAAAGGGAAAGTAGGTGGGGGATGGGTGAAATAGGTGAAGGGGGTGAAGAGGACCCTTCTCAGAATGACCACTGGGTAATGTACAGAAATGTTGAATCACCATATTGTAAATCCAAAACTAATATAACACTGCACATTAAATACATTGGAATTTTTTTTTAAAGGGAAAGTAGAAAGGACTCTCCCTAGTATATGGACATGCTGAGGGGAAATAAGTTGACAGGACACACCTTTTTTGTTCCTGGGAATGAAGTATTCTTTGCTCCATCTTAGGCTAGTCTACATCTTCCTCTGAACTTTGACAGCTGTTGCTAACTCCTGTTGTTGAAGCTCCTCTTTGGCTTATTTGGAAAACAGCCCCGACTCCCTGGATCAAGTGGTGGCAGAATGATGCTGTCACTTTACTCTTGCAGCCAGAGGCTGAGAAATGCAACTCAGCTTTAAAGTGTTCAGTCTGGGCATAGAAAGTGCAAGAGAAACATACCTTTTGGTAGCAATAATTCACAAAATGATAATACAACTTGGTTTGGGCTACAAGCAAAGAGAAATATTGAACAATAAAAAAAAATCCTAGCTTTAAAACATTTGAAATGACTTTAGACTTGAAATCTAAACTTCTTTCCCTTCAAAAGTCCTTGTTTCTCTGGCAAGTAGAATTTAAAGCTTCTTTTTATTCCTGTTTTCTTTATTGCAGGCAGCACACACAACTATAAACACTCTGCTCAAGACCAATCCAGGCAGAGGCAAGTGCTTTTTGTGCTTTAATAGTTTCTCACGTTCTCTATATTTATTTCCTCATTAGAAAAGGAGGAAAATTGAGCATAATTTGTAAATTTACCTATGAACTGTGTATATCCAGGAAAACTAAGATGAATAAAATTAGGAAATAGATATTAACAAAGAGTGTTTTGTTTTAATCAAAACAATTTTTATACAAATTTTAGGTTCACAGCAAATTGAGGGGAAGACAGAGCTTACTCAGATACTCCCACATCCACATATGCACCGGCTCCCCTATTCTCAACATCCCCCCCAGCAGAGTGGGACATTTGTGACAACTGATGAACCTGCATTCACACATCATCATCCCCTAGTCCTTACTTTACATTAGCATGCACTCTTGGTATTTTACATTCTACATACATAGTATATATTTGGACAAATGTACAACAATATATATATCTATTATTATAGTACCATAGAGGTTTTCATTGTCCTAAAAATCCTCTGTGTTCCAAAAGTTCATCCCTCCTCATATTCTCAGGCAACCATTGATCTTTTTAAGTTCTCCATAGTTTTGGGTAATACCATATAGTTGGACTCATTTAGGCTTCTCAGATTGGCTTCTTTCACTTTGAAATATGCATTTAAGCTTCTTTCATGTCTTTTCATGGCTTGTTAGCTCATTTATTTTTAGCACTGAATAATATTCCACTATCTAGATGTTATACAGTTCATCTATCCATTCACCTACTGAAGATATCTTAGTTGCTTCTGAGTTTGGGAATTATGAATAATTACTGTTATGAAGAAAGCTTCTATAAACAATTAGGGGTTGTTAAAAAATTCCAAAAAGGAGGGTATTTTTTTTGCTAATTATGTCAGATTTTCTGCATAGATTATCATGTTATCTCTGAGCAAAGACAGTTTTATGTCTTCTTTTCCAATCTGTATGCCTTTATTTCCTTTTCTTGCCTGACTGCATTAACAAGCTCTTCCGGTATGATGTTGAAAATGAGTAGTGAGAGGGGGCACCCTTGGCTTGTACCTGATTTTAGTGGGAAAGCTTCTAGTTTCTCAACATTTAGTATGACACTAAGTATTTTGTTTTCTATGCCAGTATAACTAGTTACATGTAGAAGAAATAAAAACCCAACTAGCCATTCTACTTATAGAATATACATAGATGGGTGTATCCGTGTATATTTCATAAATAAATAAATAAATAAATAAATAAATAAATAAATAAATAAATACATATTTCCCATTGCCTGGTCAATATGAGAATTAAATAGATTAATATCATATCTATCTTTCATAGTAAGTGAAATAACAAGGGAGGAACATTAAACCTTTTGAGTCCTGAGAGTGTCACTAAAATATCTAGTCATCTATCCCAATTTTTTTTTGAGAAATGTAGGGACAAAGATAAATGAAATTTCATCCCCGAGCCTACATAATCTGGTAGAAAAGAGACGTGTAAAAACATTCAAGCAAGCAAGTGAACTATAGATTATGAAGAAATGATAGTGTAGACAGCTCTTCTTAATCAAGATGGTCATTACAAAACTTAAAACATTCCCAGAGATGGCATCTATGAATGGTCTGTGTGTGATGGGAGAGTCTCCCAGGCAGTTATATGCCACTGCCAGGAGGGGCCAGCAAGAAGCCCACCTCCCCATAAATGTTGGAACTGGTCACTGGGAACAGTGGGAAAAATCAGTTTTGCCTGTGAGAAGAATTTATTTTTTCATCTGAAGAAAATTCTTAAGGAAATGTAACTAGGACACAATAAAGTGTCTAAATCAGATTTAGATTGTAATTTGAGAATATGATTTAAGAATTTTAAAATTTAATTAAGAACTGAAAAACAAACAAATAAACCACATACTGCACTAAGACCAAATGCAGAGAAAACCTATTAGTAAAATGGACAGCATGAGTGAAAAGATCAGAGCCACAGATGTGAGGACATCATTATGTAAATCATAAAACAGAAAAATAAAAAACATAACATGAAAGATCTGTGAGTTACAGCATACACATTTGTAAACTACCCAAATAAATCCCAATCAGAATAATATAAAACAGCATCCTAATTCACATGAAGCAACTAGCATATGCCTAATTTAAAAGGCCAATAAAGCTACTAGAAAGTAAAACTATATACCAATTTACTCATGAATAATGATACAAAGCTTCAGAATAAATATTTGACAAATTAAATCCAATATATTAAAATATGAATGTACCTAAGACATTTGTTTACTTATCTAGAAAATATGTTTTATCATCTTTGTGCCAGATATTCTTCTAAGTGGTAAGGATACAGCAGCAAACAAAATAGCCATACATACTCTAGAATGGGGAAAAGACCATACACAGGTGAGTGTGTGTATTTCCAGGCAGCAGTGACTAGAATAAATAAGGTAGGATTAGGGTATTTCAAACTACAGGGATCACGCAACCATAAAAAATTCATCAATTTAATTCATGCTATTCAAAACTTAAAGATATATGTGATTTTGTCAGTGGTAAACCCAAACCACTTAATCAAATTTAGAGGCCATTTTTAATAAAATCCTATTAAAATAAAAAGAAAATTCAGCTACATTAAATATGACAAACAAAAGTCAGCTACCATAAATATGATAAAGTCATTTGTCAAAAACAGCAATAATAATCAGATACTAAATTTAAATTCTCACTAGTATTCGTATTATCCATGGCTGAACGAGAAAAGAAATTAGAACACATATCATCAATGTTAAGAAAAACTGACAAATTTATCTTTGGATCCAGATGACATGATGGCATACCTAATAAACCCAGGAGACTCAATTAAGAGTTATGAAAATTAATGAGAAATTTTTGCTAATTAGCTGGATACAATGTATATAGTAAAAAAAATTGTTTTTCTTCCTAATAGCAAAATGGAAATAGAAATGGTAATAGAAAAACAATCTGTTTCTGAATATTGAGAAAAACTATAAAATACTGTTATATTCTTTCAGGAAAAAAGGAATAGGGCCTATTATAATTATTTACAAGTAGAGACTTCAGTAAATGAGGAGATCAAGTAACCTTAACATAAGAGGTCATTATCAGTTACATATAAGTCCTAGGATTTACATATAATTTTGGTACTGGTCATATTGGAATCCTAGGTGGAATTGTTTTGGTGGAAAAGAAGGAGGTTGAACACAAAGATAGTTAAAAAAAATCACATAAAAATAAATATATGAGGATTTACATTTTTGGATAATGAGAGTAAGGGGAACACTCTAGCAGGTGTTACAATTATTACATTATTAAAAGTATTATAGCCAAAGACATTTGGTATTTGCATAGAAATACATAAATAGGCCAGTGGAACGGAACCTAGAAACATCAGTAAGTATATATATTGCATTCTCATTCGATGAAACAAGGATGGGCTATTTATGTATTTATGTATTTATTACAGATTTATTTATTTATTCATGAGAGACACAGAGAGAGAGAGAGAGGCAGAGACTTAGGCAGGCGGAGCAACAGGCTCCCTACAGGGAGCCCGATGCGGGACTTGATCCCGGATCTCAGGATCATGCCCTGAGCCAAAAGCAGACGCTCAACCACTGAGCCACAGGCATCCCTGTGATAAATAAATGTGATAAATAAATCCCATCAATAATTAATGAGGTGAGCACAAGTGAATAGCCAATAGTGGAGTAAATAAATGACTGACCATCACTGCAGAAAAGACTCCCCATAAGTTAGATATCTAAATATCAAAACAAATCACAAAAAATTTAATGTAATAGTGAAAGGGGGAAAAAAACCCTGGAAATTCTTATAAACTGCAACGGGAGTAGTGTGGAGAGCTTCTTTGGAAAGATATCGATGGAGTCTTTCCTTATATAAAGGAAAACGTTCTGCATTTCAAAAATATCTGCAAGGTCAAAAGACATAAATATTTATACAATATCTTGTAGAAAAATGGTTAATATTGTACTCTTAAAAATATTTCTGTCATTTACTTTACAAAATAGCAAACTATCCAATTCAACACCAAAGCACATGAGATGGTAAATCTAGGAAAGGAAAATGCAAAAGCCTAATAACATGAAAAGATGCCTGACTTTATAGGTGGTCGGAGAAATAAAAATTAAGAGCAATGATGACAAGCCATTTCTAAAAGGGACTTCATAAAAAACGAAGGATCAGTGCTCATGTGTGTTAAACGAGATGGTACGAACAAGTGGGAAACACCTCAACCCCTTTAGGAAATCATCATAGCAGTTTGAATAGAAATGTTAAGCACACATGTTTTATTTGGTTATTCTGTTTCAGAAAAATCATATTACCAATTAAAAATAATTTATTTATGAGGATTTTACTTCAGCAGAGTTCGAAGGAAAAAAACAACAGAAATCACCAGGAGTGGATTTGCTCAAAATTTATGTTATGGAATAGTATGCAGATATTAAAATGAATGCTTGGTCTATGGATGCATTGATCTTAAAAGTGTTATAAGAACTGCTACCACATAGCATAGACAAGTTGTTAGCATTTTAAGAGAAATAGTTAAAACACAGTAAACACAGTAAAAATACTTGTCTTAAATAAGTCCAGGGGCACCAGGTAGCTCAGTTAGTTAAGCATCCCACTCTTGGTTCTGGCTCAGGTCGGCTCAGGTCGTGATCTCAGGGTCTGGGAATTGAGCCCCTCATCAGGGTCCCTGCTCAGGGGGGAGTCTACTTGAGATTCTTTCCTCTGCCCCATCCCCTCTGCTCACATGCTCACATGTGTGTACCTGCGTGTGCACTTTCTCTCTATAATAAACAAGTAAATCTTTTAAAAAATAATAAAATTTAAACAGTTTAAAAAAATAAAATGACTAGAAAAATTATAGAGGAATATGCAGAAAAACGTCCACATTAACCATTTTGGGAGATCAAAACTGGGAGAAAGGAGAAAACTATTCATTTATTTTCTTTATTTCTTGTTTAGATTGTTACACAGGGCATGCACTCCTTTAAATAAAGTATTCAAAATAGAGACAACTGACCCAAAAGAGCAGTGTCCTTTCATGGACACCAGCCTAGAGGAGTACTTCTTGGAGGTTGTTTTTGGTTCTAGAGACAAGAACGCAAAAATCAAACCCCTTGTGACCCTCCTTTTGGAACAGAGATCCCCTGGTGTTGTAGTGGAGCATGGGTAATGCCCAGGTGTGTTGTCCAGTGAAGACCTCTCCACATCAACAGTGAACACCCATCCCAGTCTGGTCACCTGACTCTCAGCATAGGGATCAGAGAGTGCTTTCTCAAGCCAGCAGCGTTGGTCTGGTACTTCAGACCACATTCATTCATTCATTTGGTTAATTTGCCAAAATGTGATCAATTGAATAAAAATATTATTACAAATAGTATTATAAATACTAATGGTGCCCTAAACTTATGGAACTTTATTTGTATCTTTAATTTCTTTTTTTCTGATTTATAGCTCCTCTTAATACATTTACATGGTGTAAATAATATCTGGTTAATTATATGAAGGATGGCAGATGCTTAGAAAGTTAATCTTTCAATTTGTTATAAATTTAAGAAAGTTATATTAATATATCTTAGTGTTTAAATACTTTTATGTTTACATAGTTAACAATACTATTCGGCATTAGAGAGTATGTTTGAAGGGAAAATTATCAGTTTGAAAAACAACCTCTCCTAGAATCTCTTCTACCCAGGATCTCATATATCAAGTATTAGCCTAGAGGAGATGTTTATGGTTAGGTTATAAAATTTGCTGGGTGGGGGGAGGAAGTTGTTTATAATGAACACGGAGAAAGCATCTAAATCATTGTGCTTCAACAGGAAGTCACGCTGAAAACAACCCAACCACAAAATGTGCCCCCTGACATTGTACTCATATCAGCAGGTAGCTCACAACTGAAATGACCCATAAATCTCGACAACCTCGTTCAACTCTGTACATATAAAACAGTAGGCTTCAATTTAAGTTTGTGAACGACAGCAAACACACACAATGAAATATCTAATAAACTGAGACCTCAGTGACTATCACATATAACACAATGTGTTCTATTTCATAGACATTTCCCATTCTGTCTGTTGGTGCATCACATTGCATGAAGTTATTCTTGTTATATATATAGATCTATGTCCTCATTAATTATAGTGACTTTGACAAAAAAATTTATTTCTTCACTGCAGTGGAAGGCTAGGAGAACATTAATTTTACGTTACTCAGGGGTATATACTACAACCGTCCACTTAGAACAGTAAGTATGAAAACCAGGTTATCTGGGGTTCTGTTGCTAACTATTCTGGACTGCTAGAGACTTCATCTAAGCCATTCAACCTAACCAGTTATAATTTATAATTTGTGGAGTTTTTGCAATGTCCCTGTGACTTTCCGCATTGGAGTCCAATATCATGAACATAGTTTCTTCCCCTCATCATCTAAGTCAATACCAGCTAGCTAGCTGGTATACCTCAAGGTATGGCAGTAGAGGACTGATGAGTGTTATTTTCATTATACTTTTCAGATCAGTTATGTCCATCTACTCAGGACATGTTGAGGTAGATCAGGCAACTTCTGTTTGTTCTGTTGCTGCCATGGAATCTTCTCCCTACCCCCTACCCTATATAAATCAGAAAAACAGCAATTACTTGGAATCATATTACTGAGTGAGACACCATTTCCAAACCAAAATATATCTAAGTAACTTAGTATCTAAGTATCTAGTAATATATCTAAGCTGGAGAGTGCTGTCGATATTTTTTTGCCTTCCCATTTCCATCACCAACACTGGTATTCAGTGAATATATATCATTACTTGGCTGGTTATATATTAGCCCATCTGTGCAAAAATGGCCAAGTGCCAGATCAGTTTTGGCCAGACCTGTGTCCTAAAACATGAATGCCAGGCAATGATGAACCTCATAACCCTAGGAAAAGAAGACAGCTATCAAAAGAGTTTTATATGAGTTAATAATGTGGAGATACAGGAAATATATTATTAAATATACTCAAAAATAATATTTTTATGATAATTATAAGGCTTTTTAAACATATTATTTCATCTTGCCTTCTCTTTGTGAGGATTTTGGGGATGTATAAGTTCTGCTATCTAAGTTAGTGAGGAAGTAATACTCACCATGAGTAATACTCATTGGGAAGTTATCCCAATCTGGGATAACCTGTGGACATAAAAATCATGAATTGACTGTTTTTTTAGCCTATTATCAGCCTCAACTCCTTGTGCATGCATATTAGATACACTGTCACAAGTCTTTATATGGGCTATAATGGCTGCTAGGAGATGCTTCATTTATGTGTAAATCGTAATTAACATGAAATCACGTTTTACTAAATATTTTATAATCTCTTTCTAAAATTGGGAACAATATACTAGCTGCACATATGAAGTTCCACATATTTTGAATGTAAATGAATGTTTATATGTTTTGTTGTTGCTATGTTTGTCTGGCAGTCAAAACCACACTAAGCTGTCAGCATAACATCAGCAAGCAATGCATGAGCTGCCAGGGTTTGATTGCCAGTTATCCTGGTTACAGCTTTCTATGTCGGTACCAGGTTTCATTAACTACTGTTTGCCCATCATGCTGAGATTGCAGTACTTAAAAAACAACAATATACATTTAGACAACAAATGAGAGAAACTTTAAATGAATTTTCTAGACTCCAGTAAAGTCTCAAGAGAATAAAAGGTAGTACATGAGAAGTCCAATAGCTTTGTAAATATTTGCAGTGTGAATTTGTCAAAGGGTCAATTTTTTAGTATATTTCCTCCCCCAAAATGCCTTAATATACGGAGGATCTTTAGGGAAATCATACCGTGGAAATAAGTGATTTATGGTGTCAGTTTATGTTTCCAAAGAAGAGTAGTGTGAATTCAGTATGTGTGTTTGGTGATTTTCTTTACAACACCATAATCATTTTAGGGTCCTTTGAGAATGAAAACCATTCTATTTTATTTTGTGCTCTTACCACAAAAAAAGTGTTTAATGGAGAGGTATGTAGATTCTCAATAGACTAAGGGAAGTATGAAGAGAAATTTCCAGTACCGCCAACGCAAACTATACATTGCTTGCACCTAACACAGAAGATTTTCCTATATACCCCTCTTCATCCCCTTCAGAATCATTGCCATATTGAGTGATCATAACTCAAAAATAACAATAAAAACAAAGTCTGCATCAACTGCTTACAGAAGAAACCACCTACATGGATGTAAAATTGACAAATAGCCCAGAGGGGATGCCTCTGCAATTGATATCAGGATGCTAATGCAGCTCATCCCCATCTGTACCCTGGACTTCATTGGCCAGTGATATTAAGAAAAGTGATATATGATATCAAGAAGAGTGACTGTCCCTGCCTTGTGTCAGCTCCACAATTCTTGAAAACTATAAGGTGGCTTGTAGTGAATCATCTCATAGCAAGAGCAAACAGCAGCAAATCTTTATTCATGCATGGGTGAGTAGAATATTTCCTCATGTGTTTGTTGGCGCAATGGCTTCTGTTTTGTATCCGACACATGTCAGGCGACATGCTAGATCCTACGGATCACATAAAGTAAGGTAAAAGACTCACCTTTAGGCACCACAGTCAAGAAGGTAGAAAGAGGTGTATAATGATTATAATATGGTATGTTATATTTAGTGCTGTGGGAACAACAGATGGAAAAAGGAATGAAGGAGTGATGACCTCAGCTGAGAGCAATGCCTGCATTGGACTGAACCGGAAATGCAGAGTAACTGCCCCTAGTTCTGAAGGGCAGCTTATCAAATTATGGGAAAACAGGATCCCTTGTCAGTCAGTTTCCTCGAATTAGCTCCAGAGGATTCTTTAACTATATAACTGCGTATCCCAGACTTTTAGATTTTAAAAACCAAATTATTAATAATAATAGCAATAGCAATAATAATAAAGAATTGGGTTAGTGATAACTTTTAAAATACTAATTACACTTCACATAAATACTAATAGTAACATAGTGCTTATATTAATAGTAAAATCAAGTACAATTGAAATTTTAATCCAGAACAAAATTGTGTTTCACAGAAGTTCTATAAATCATTTTCCTGACACAAGTTTGTAACTTGGCAGTTTTAAACTGACAATGCAAAATATTAATTTTACCTGGGTGCTTCATTTTTTATTAAGGTATTATTGACATACAATAAAGTGTTTACAATTATAGAAGTTTTAATATATTTCCTGCCCATAGCTACAATCTAGATAGTGTCATTCTGTGATGTCTCTATTCTACCCCTTTCTACCTCCGCTCTAATCCCCAAGTACCCTCTAACCTGCCTTCTGTCACTATGAAGTGGTTTGAATTTTCTATAATTTTATATAGGAACAATACAATGTGTACTCTTTTTTATCTGGATTTTTTTCACTCAGTATAATTTTTTGAAATTTATCTATGTCATTGAAATGTGTAAAAACAAATAAAAGAAATCTCATTTGAAATGGCATTGGGAAGCCCTGAAGGGGGAATTCTCATATACTACTACTCATTGCAAGAATTATATCTCATACTCCCCAACAGAAAGCAGCTTACTGTACATGCCCCAGGAGGAAGAATGAAGAACTTCTCTTTGCCTAGCAATAGCCCAGCCTATGAGCTTTCAGTGAGACAGCCCTCCCAGGTTCCCTCCTGTCCCTATAAAAGTAAGTCCCTCTGCTCTATCTAGGTGTTTTTCTCAATTCTTCCTCTTAGCTCCAGAGGATTCTTTAACTCCAGATTCTAATCTCCAGATTAGGAATGAATTGCTCTGTGCTCTTATTGACACCAGAGCTACAACCTTCAGAGCTCAACCCCACTGTTATTGACCAGACCTCTGCCTCTGCCTCAAAGTACAGAAACAATTCAAATAGTGGTGGGGCTCACTAATAAACTTCAACAGGTTCCTACCTTTAAACCTATTCCCTTTTTGTTTACGCCCTCTAAGAGATAACCACCCTTTCCTCCATAGTTCCTCCAGCCTGGTTCATTTATTGGGCTGAGATTTCTTAGAGAAATATGCTGGAATTCCTTTCTCCTCCTAAAAGAGGAAGATAATTATAGAATTTGATAGCAATCAAAATAGCCAATCAGGTGAATCAAATGATCCTTCAACATCTTTTATTTTCTCCATCTCTGATGGCACTAGAGCTAATTCTAAGGACACTTAACCATTTGTCCTAATTGGATCAGCTGTCACCTTTCATATGGGCAAAATCTTCAACTGATATTGGTAGAATCCACAGTATACCTCCTATCAGGATGCAAGTAGATCCCTCAAAACCTCTCTCCAGAATTAACACCCTATACATAAAAAGGTCCTTCAAAGCATCAAGCCTATAATAAAAAAAAAATTAGGGACTCATCTCTCACACTGGTCCTTGCAATACATACTCCTGTTTTGCAAGGAAACCTATAGCCACAGATAAAGATTTGTCCAGGATCTCTGAGCCATAAAAAATAGTTATCCAGTGACACCTTGTTGTTTCAAATCCCCATACTTTTTCAGCCTCCATCTCCACAGAAAGTAATTTTTTATGATGGATTTATGCAGTGCCTTCCTTAGAATACCTATGCATAAGGATAGCCAATAGCTAGTTGTCTTTACTTGGGAAGGAAAGCAACACACTTGTATCGTGATGCCTCAGGTGGTTGTTTTTTTTTAATTAAGATATTATGTATTTGAGAGTGGGAGTGAGAGAGAAGGGGGGAGGGGCAGGGAGAGGGGCAGAGGAAGAGGGAGGGGCAGAGGAAGAGGGAGAAGCAGACTCCCCGCTGAGAGGGAGCCTGATGCAGGGCTCGATCCCAGGACCTCAAGATTATTACCTGAGTCAAAGGCAGATGTTTAATGGACTGAGCCACCCAGGTGCTCCTAACCAAGGGTTTTACTTAAAATCAATCCTACTTCTCCCAAACCTTAAAAGTGGATTTAGATGATACAAAATTACCTGGAGACTCTATTATACTATGTCAGTGACTTGCTTCTCTGCTACCTTTCTCAGGCCTCTTCTTAGAGGAACAGCATCCACCTTTTAAAACTTTTAGCCTTGAAAGGACACAAAGTCTCCAAGGAGAAACTGTAATTTATTCAAACTCATGTTTGATGTTTGGGGCACTTGGTCTCAGGACAAGAGCTACATTTAGATCCAAATAGGCTTCATGATATTCTGAACTTCCCAAAACTAAGTGTCAGTTATGAGGTTTTCTCAGGCTAACTGGCTGTTGAAACTGAATTACAGACTTCTCTCTCATAGCCCAACCCCTATGTTTTATTACAAAAACAAAACAAAACAAAACAAATGTCACCCTATTATTAGGGAAGATCAAGATAACTTAACCTTTAAAGCCTTAAAAGAAAGCTTGATAAATCCCCCTGCCTTGGGGTACCCAATTATCAACTTCCCTTTTCCTTTTTTTGAAAAGGAAGGGAATGCCCTTGAGATAACTCACTGAAAAACACGGGACCACCATTGACCCACAGGGTATTGTAGCCAATAGCTGAACCCTGTGGCAGGAAACCCACCACCCCCCTTGCCTCAGAGACATTCCCACTATCCTTTTAGTGAAGGCCACCAAAGAGATAGTCCTGGGATTCCCTTGAATCATCCTTGCACCTCATACAGCAAAAGCCCTACTGAATTATTATCACACTCAACACATTTCTGCCATTCATCTCCACCCCTGTGAGGTCTACTGGCAAACTGTATCTCATATAACTCTTTCTCACTATAATAATCTCAATTCCCACTCTTCATCCCTCTTCTATGGATGGTACTCTTTCTGACTATTTGACTCTCACAGATCACCTCCTGAACCTGAACCCCTGTGATGACCTTCAGGAAACTTCTTTGGATAATGCTGACTTTTCATGGTTTACTGATGGTTCTTATTTAAAAGGTGAAAATGATAAATATCATGCTGGATGTGCTATTGCAACTCCCTTTGAAGGCAGCAAGTCTGCCTTCAGCTACTTCAGCACAACAGGCTAAATTGTATGCTCTTGCTTGGGCCCACATTTTAGTGGCCACATATAGTGACCAGAGAACTGACTTCACCAGTGAAGTGCTTTAATAGATATGTGATGCTTGGCTATTTTTTTTTACAACACTTTTACTGTACCATCCTCAATCCTCATGGCTAGTCAAACTCACTAATAGCATCATTAAGACTCAATCTGCAAAATTTATATTGACCCTTTGAATAATATCCTGGCCAAAAGCGCTTCCCGTAATCCTTCTAAACCACAGATCTACCCCTTTGGAACCCATAAACTTTCACCCTTTGAGATAATCACAGGATGTCCAATGAACTTGGCACTGCTTCTTTTAAGCCACAGCTGGTAGAGGGAATTATACTTCAATATTGCAAAGCCTAACTGCTTCTGTGGAGAATAACCATGCTTTAGTGGTCTACATCCTTCTATAGCACATTCTTGGGAGACAAAGTCTTTAAACATCCAGTTGCATTCTGCTGATTTCATCTACTAGATAGGCTCTTCAACCCACTGGAAAGTCCCCTATCAGGCATTATTAACCAACCCTTGTGACAGCAAACTCCAAGGAATAGACTCTTGGATTCACATGTCACATCTAAAGAAAGCACAAGATTCCGATTGACCTGCATACTAACTGATGACCTGAAAATAAAGATTTACAGGAATTAAAGCCAACAACAACTGAAAGAGACACTTTTCCCAAGATGACTGGACCAGAAATGACATGCCCAATATTGTGACACTAGTTTAGCACTTCCAGATGATCTCTAACACTTGGGAAATGCCTGAGAGTTCTCCCTCTTACTCATCTTTGTCACTCAAATGTGCTTCAACAGTTTCTAGTCTATGTACTTTCCTTCCAACATGGAACATGAAAACCAGGAAAGGTCCTTCCTGGCACCAAGCAATGAAACCACTAAATATGAAAAATCTGACACTGAATCAACAATGCTTTTGAGGGCACCTGGGTGGCTCAGTGGTTGAGTGTATGCCTTTGGCTCAGGTCATGATCCTGGGGTCCTGGGATTGAGTCTTGTATCAGGCTCCCCAGAGGGAGCCCACTTCTCCCTCTGCCTATGTCTCTGCCTCTCTCTGTGTGCCTCTCATGAATAAATAAATAAAATGTTTAAAAAACCAAACAGTGCTTTTGAGGAAAAATCTTGATCAAAAGGGAGAAATGTGAAAATAAAAGAAGCCCCATTTACAACGGAGTCAGGAAGCCCAGAAGGAGGAACTGTCACACACTACCACTCACCATAAAAAGTATACCTCACACTCCCCAACAGAAAGGGAGTTGGGAGTTTACACAGCCCATTGGGAGGAAGGAAGAACTTTCCTTAGCCCAGAAACAGCCTGGCCAATGAGAATTCAGTGGAACAGCTCCTCCGAGCTCCCCGTTTCCCCTATAAAAGTAAGCCCCTCTTCTCTGTCCTCTGGATTTGTCTATGGTTTGCCACAGTTTGCTTGTCCACAGCTGCAATTCCTCTGCTATTCCAAAATAAACTCATTTTGCAACTAAAATAACTGAGTCTTTTGTTTTTTACAAAAAACAAATATATCAATCATTTACTCATTTTTATTGCAGGTACTCTCATTACATGACTATACCACAATTTGTTTATCCAAGACTTGGGAAATTTCATAATATAGCTTCTCTTGATAAATATTCCATGTGCACTTGAAAAGAATATGTGTTTCTTTGTTGTGTAAAATATCTACAACCGTCAATTAGGTCAAGTTGTTTGATAGTGTCATCTAAATGTTCCTTATCCTTACTGATTTTCTGTGTGTTCTGTTATTGAGATGTATTAAAATCTTCAACTTTAATTGTGGATTTGTCTTTTTTTCTTTGCAGCTCTACCTGTTTTTGCTCCATGTTTATTGAAACTCTGTTATTAAGTGCATAAACATTTAGGACTGTTATATCCTCTTTATGAATTGACTACCATTATGACATTATCCTCTTTATGAAATTCTTTGTTTTGAAATCTACTAGCTTATTGTTAACATACAAGCCAACTTAAAAAACAAACCTGAATGTTAGCATGATATGTCTTTGTCTATCCTTTTATTTTTAATACATTGTATCTTCATAGTTAAAGTAAGTTTCTTATAGGCAGCATATATTTAGGTCTTGTTATTTTATCCAATCTAAAATTCCCTGCCTTTAATTGAGGTATCAAGAACATTTATATTTAATGTGATTATTTATATGGGTTGATTTAAGTCTATCATCTTACTATTTTCTAATCCATTTTTTGATATTTTTTTGCGTGTCTTTTTTGTGTTATTCTTGTGCTTCTATTTTATCTTCTTTATTGGCTTAGCAGCTATAGAGTTTTTTGTAATTTTAGTCATTGCTTAGGAATTAGGGTATATATTATAGTATCAATTTTTAACTTATCAAAGTATATTTTAGAGTAATGTTATAGCAGTTTTCACATAGTGTGAGAACTTTCAAGAGCATTCCTCAATTTTTTTCTATACCTGGCTTTGTGCTATTGTCATACATTTACATATACATATATAGTAAATTCTATAATACATTTTTTACTTCATTTATTTTTTATTTTTTATTTTTTTAAAAAATTTTATTTATTTATGATAGTCACACGCACACACACACACACACACAGAGAGAGAGAGAGAGAGAGAGAGAGGCAGAGGGAGAAGCAGGCTCCATGCACCGGGAGCCCAACATGGGATTCGATCCCGGGTCTCCAGGATCGCGCCCTGGGCCAAAGGCAGGCGCCAAACCGCTGCACCACCCAGGGATCCCTTTACTTCATTTAAAGAGATAAATATTTAGGGGGATACCTGGGTGGCTCAGCGGTTTAGCCTTCAGTCCAGGGCATGATCCTGGAGACCTGGGGTCAAGTCCCACATCCAGCTCCTTGCATGGAGCCTGCTTCTCCCTCTGCCTGTGTCTCTGCCTCTCTCTCCCTCTGTGTTTCTCATGAATAAATAAATAAAATGTTAAAAAAAAGAGATGAATATTTAAATAATACCTAAGTAATAAAAATACTATATTTAATCATTCAGTTAACATTCCTGGTGCACTTTATTCCCATGTTTCCAACTGATAAAATTTTCCTTCTGCCTCAGGACTTTGTAAAATATTTATTGCAGTGTATTTCTACTAGTGGTAAGTTCTTCAGCTTTGGTACACCTGTTTCACCTTCAGTGTTTAAATGCATTTTCGCTAGGTATAGAAATCTAGGTTGAAAGATTTTCTTTCAGTATTTAAAGCTATTGTTCAACTGTCTTCTCTCTTGTTTTCTTTCTAACATGAAATCTGCTGTCATCCTTCTTTTTATTTCTCTATATAAAATTTCTGTTTTCTTTTTTTACTTTTAAAGTTATTTCTTTTATCGCTGGTCTTAAGCCCTTCATTTATCATGTGCTTGGTGTAGGTTTCTTCAGGTTTATTGAAAACTTTCCAATAATTATTTCCTCAATTACAGTGCATTTTTTTTTTTGTATCCTTCTTTCTCCCACCTTTTTTCAGGGACTCTAATGGTGCATATATTAGGCTGCCTGAAACTGTCTCACACAGTTCACTGATAGTCTCCTTTAAAACAAAATAATTTGCTAAGTTCATTTTGGAGAGTTTTTTTGTTATGCTTTTAATTCATTAATCTTTTCTTCTGCAATGTCTAATCTGCCATTAACCTCATCTAGTGTACTTTTTATCTCAGACATTGTAGTTTTCCTCACCAAGAGTTCAATTCAGGTCTATTTTTGTATTTTTCATGTCTCCATTTAACTCTTTGAACATATGAAATATAAGTATAGTGACTATTTTAATGTCCCTTGGTGCCAATTCTAATATCTGAGTTAGTTCTCGTTAAGTTCTGATTGATTATCTGTCTCCTCATCATTGGTCACATATTCCTGCTTCTTTGGATGACTTGTAATATTTAATTGAATGCTTGACATTTATTATTTTGCCATGTTGAACTTCTGTATTCCAAGGAATATTCTTGGATTTTGTGTTGGAATATATTAAGTTACCTGGTAATAGTTTTATCCATTAGGATCTTGTTTCAAAAATTTAATAGTTGGGTCCAAAGAAGCATTTTGTTCAGAAAAAAAAAATATTTCTTACTACTGAGGAAAACTCCTTCGAGTATTCTCTTTAATGCCTCATTAGGTATAAAGTTTTCCAGTCTGGTTGCTGGAGAGAAGCAGTGTTCCCAGCCTTGTGTAGGAACTAATCATTTCAGAGAGTTCTTACTATAATATGTGGATTATTTCTTTACACAGCTTTTTTTTCTCTCCAGACTTTGTCCTATGAACTCTATCTTCCAGACTCTCAGATCTGTCTTCTTAACTGTAGGAACCTCCTGGGTTTTGCCTGGGATATTTCTCGCTGTGCCAGAGCCTGAAAAATCTTCTCTAGGCAGTGAGATGGGGTGATCATAGAGATCACCTCATTTTTCTCTGTTCCCAGAATCACTGCCATTGTTGCTGCTATCTTGAAAGCTTCATATAGTCTGTCTAGCTTTTTTTTTTTTTAATTATTTGTTTGTTTAAGACCAGAAAGGGATTAATCTAGTTCACAATTCACCATCTTGATGGAAATGGAAGACAGGCCCTTCATTATTGCAACAATTGTTAAAAATCTAGCTTGACTTGAATATGCTAATTAAAATAGAAGCAGCACCCTTTTTTAGTTTCATTCAGTTCAGACTATTCTCAGTTAACAGATAGATGGCAAGAATCATCTCTTCCCAGCTTCAATCTTTTTTCCTGTTTTCTCCACACAAACCTTGAAAGTAGACTCATAGAAGCCTAGAAATAAATGAAGAGAGAAGATTGCAAGGTACCCTCACCCTGTATCAACTCAAATCCAGATCTGAAAATCTTGGGATCTAGGACACTCAACAAAGAGAAATTAGGACTTTATTTGAGAGGTCGTCATAGACCACCACTGGCTTAGCAGATAGTAGTTGAGAATTACTACTTAATTATTTGCTGGAGAATAAAGAACATTCAGAGTTTTAATAGTAATAAATTTCTTTTTTTAAAATTTATTTTTATTTATTTATGATAGACAGAGAGAGAGAGAGAGAGAGAGAGAGAGAGAGGCAGAGACACAGGCAGAGGGAGAAGCAGGCCCCATGCTGGGAGCCCGACGCGGGACTCGATCCCGGGACTCCAGGATCATGCCCTGGGCCAAAGGCAGGTGCGAAACTGCTGAGCCACCCACGGATCCCCAATAAACAAATTTCTTAAACTCAGTGAAGCAAACATAATGACAGCACCAATAGTTTCTAGAAATGCCTTTTCAAAATTATAGCTCAATAAAGGAACCACTGGACTAGACCACTTGCAATCTACATATTAAATCATCTACCATACTGCAGACACTCTTCCCCTGTGACAAGCAATGATTGTTGAAAACTAGTTACTGATCCACTTTCAGACTCAAGCTTGATTATGAATGTTAAGTAACTTTTGTGGAAATATTTTGATGCTGGCAACTTTCAGGAAAAGACTAAAGAAAATTTTTTATTTGAATTGGCATTGATTATTCTGCAAAATATTTAAAATATACTCTTTGCTCTTAGGAACATATTATTTGTCTTTAGGAATGAAGAGTATTTGCCTGAAAATAACTTGCTGCAAATGAAATAAACCTTATAGTAGTAGCTTTTGAAATCAAGGTATTAATCTGGGAAAAAATTAAATGTACAAAACCTCAAAATAGTAATTGATATTAAATATATTAGCACAATAAAATAAAGAGAAAAATGGCAACATCTCAAATATATGTTTCTTCTAAGATAAGGTTTCAAACTTTGAGGGCTTTTAGTTTGGTCTACATTCTATCCTTAAAAGATAAGAAAGGGAATAAAGTAGAGCACAATATAAAAAGCCATGAAAGTTGAACAAAGTAGGAATTTTGTAAGAAATTGTTCTATAGAATGAGGACAAAAATATGTAGGCTCATGAAGCACATTATAACATATGGTAAGACATTTTACTATATCATTAAAAATTAAATTGACCTGTTACTTTGATCAAGCAAGAGAAAGGTTCTTGGGAGATTAGGTTTAGTGAAACACAAATCAGTTCTCTCAATCTGTCTGTGTCTCTCACTTTCAGCAAGAATATTAAATTTCTAGGAGAAAAGGGGGGAAAAAGATAGAGGAAATTCTTGAGCTCTTACTTGTTTTGCTTGAGTGTTGATGGCCTGAACCTATTGCCCTGCCAAGAATGCCTCTGGCTAAAGAGAAGAAAGACTGTATTCATGATAAAAGCTCTTTGGGCTCAGTTTACTTTTCCAAGTTAGCTTTAAAGCAGTTGAGGTACAGAACGTCAGGGTCTTTGCTAATATATCAAACCTGACCTTGTTGGGAAAAAAAAAATTAATTTTAAAAACTGGTGGTAGGCAGAAGGTTAGAAGATGGTAAAGAGAAAGGCTGTATATTATTCTATTATCTAAAATGAGTCCTATAATATGAATTAACAACTAGGATTTTAAAGCCATTGCTGAATTCCAAATAATATAAAATATATATCTATTGATATTTGATGCTGATAGCAACATTGCTAACTTTAATTTTAAAAGACATATCAAAAAAAAAAATAAATAAAAGACATATCAAAATAAAGCTATTCTATTTGAACTAAATTAGGTAAATGTGTTTCTTTAGAGTTGCTATCAAATGCATCAACATTTTCTTTATCAACAATTACAATAATTGTTGTGTGATTTTATTTTATCTAAACTGTTTCTCCCATTTTGTTTCTCATCATTTAGCACTGTTCTATAATACCCAGTAAGCAATCAATAAATATTTTGATTATACTGAATGAGTCACTGACAATTACTAGGATTTTAGAAAGTAGTTGAATGGAAAATAATCTTACATAATAAACTGATGCTTTGTCACATTCTTTTCACACCAAGCTGAGTCTTTAGACAACATGAGCCAGATCATACTCTCCCTCTATTGACCCTCCCCTAGGTTCTTCATACCACTTAGAAAACAAAATCCAAATTTCTTACCATGGTCTACCATCCTCCATGATCTGGGCCAGCGTGGTCTCCATCCTTGACCACATTCCCCATCCTCACCATGCTGGCCCTCTTCAAGCTCCTCAGATGTGGCACTCTCCTTCCCTGCTCAAGACTCTGCACTAGTGATTCCTTTTTCCTGGACCACTCTGTCTTCTGGAGATTCACATGCTTGGCTCTTTCTCACCATTTATGTCTCAGCTTATGATCCTTGAGACTAAATCTAAAGTAGGCCTCTCATTCTTCTCCTTTTAGTTCTTGATAATGTGGTTCTATATTGACCTCTGTTTTAGCAGTTGTCATTACTTGACATTAATCTTAATGAATAAAAATTTGTTTTTCTTGAATAGCTTTCCCTCCACCCACTCACTCTGAGAATATATGAAGTACACGATAAAGCAAGTGACTATCTTTTTCATGATTGTATTTTTAGAACTTTAACAGTGACAGGCACATTGTAGGGTTTCCTTATATATCAAAATAAATGAACCAGTAAGATGAATGGATGAATGGATGCAAAGTACACTATCAGCCAAGACACAAACACTGTATGTATTTAGGTGAAGTAGAAAATGAGCATTAAAAATTTTTTAATTTAACTATGCCTGACTAGCAATGTTAATATTCGTCCATTTCTCCCATTTCATGAAGAGCTGTGCCTTTAGAGAGTTGTCCTTGGTCTCAGGATAGATTACTGTAGTCAGTTCTATAATGATATGAAGGAAAAAGTATCTAAGCGTCTCATGGAAATTCAATTATATCACAGTAAAGAAAGGCAATGGGGTTCATTCTTTCATGCTAAGGACATAGAGAAAATATTCTTCAACAATAATAATATCACTCATAAGCATAATAGCACACAGATTTTAGGCAAGAAATCAAAGCTATTAAAAATGCACTGTCCCAGAGAATAATTTTATAGAACAACACATGTTTCTTCAGCGAGGGATAGGAGTGTTTTGAGAATTATTTCTAAAAATGAAAATGTATAATTAAAAAAAAAAACAAGCTTAATGGGCAAGAGTTTTTCAATCTTCAAGACTAAACTTAATAGGGACCACTTAAATTGTTGATGGTAGAATCATCAATTAAATTTTACAGCAGAGCTGAGTAAGAAATCAATCAAAAAAATATTAGTAATCCATCTGCTCATCACAACAAATTCTGGCAGACAACATTATTACCTTAATGATATGACATTGGAAGGAAAAAAGTAAGGAAAATGGCTTAGCATCTCCTAAAGGCATGCAATATAGTTCCAAATCAATTTGAATTTATAGCTATCCTGAGTCATCTATAATAACCTCATTCCATAAACACTAAATTTTGAATACCTTTTAAAAAACCAGAATCAATATACATTCAAAACAACCAGGTGCTCTATTTACATGTCATTCTGACATAGCTGAATGAAAGGCTTTCATATACAACCCCAGTTTGAAAATTATAGCTGTGGATATATTTTCAGATGTCACTAAGGGAGTATTTATAAGATGCCTCACACTTAAGCAAGATACTAAAATAAAAAATGAAGCTCAACTGAAAAAATTACCAAGGGAAATGTCATATAACTGAATTGCCTAAGACCAAAAAAACTGAGTTCCTTTTGTCAATTTAAGTAGGAAAGCATGACTACAAGCTTATCATGAAAATACTTATAAATTCTCAAGAGGTGGTAAGTTCAGAAACAAGTGATAGAAAGCATATTCATCTGATATTTTTACACAATATAGTGACAAACATAAACATGTACTTGGAAACTCTCTGCTACTTCAGATCAACTTTCCACCTGTATCCACTCAGCTTCCTGCCCCAAGAAGTTGAGCTGGAGGGGCTACATTGAGCATCTTGTTGATTTTGGTCACTTGTGAAGCTTCTGAAGAAAATGGAGGAAGGGTCAGGGGTGTTTATTTCTCAGGGGTCACCAGGTATGATAGCCTTGGCTGAGAAATGAACCACGTAGCAACGTATGTAATATTTAGATTGGGTTTTATACAATCCTTTACCATCAAACAGGAGTTGTGGCAGAAACTGGAACAAAGTCTGGAAATTAACAACTCCCAGATAGAAGCTAGAAAAACTAAGATTATCAGGAGCATACTCAGTTACTTTCATCAGTCTTCTTGGATTTAAAAAAAAAAAATTCTGTGCGGAATGCTTCCCAATTGAAAGTAAAAGGAAACAGACAAGAGGAATAGAAAAAATAAATCTGAAGAATATGCTACAGGAGAAAAATGATACCACGGCCTTCCACAAGAATAAAGGTGTTGACTTTATCATAGGGATGCTATTTACTTAGCCTGACGATACTGGAAGGGAATTGTATCAGCAAAGACAAAGGAGCGTGACTCTAGGAAAGACTTAACAATCTTTGAGAACAACAAAAAAAAAATTTGGACATCCTTAAAACCAGTCTGCAGACTCAGGAACAAGATAAATTTTGTAAGAAGGATCATAGAGATGAGATTGCTGTCCTGCCCAGACTCAGACCTGAAAGGCAAATAAAAATCTGGAAACAAAAACTGGAAAAATGGAAATGAAAGCAACTCATTGCCAGGAAAGGAACCATCATATTTCATAAGCTGGGGAAACATACTTCTTTCTAGAAGTTTTGGCAAAATGAAAATAAAACTGTGACCATCAGCAGCACTGTTCTCCAATAATTTGGGGCAAAAAAAAAAAAGGATGGAAAAGGATGTCATTTTCCACGAGGGTGAAAAGCTCAACCTGGAACACAGGCAAAGGTGTTTTGTTTTGTTTTTTAACGCTTCAATACATGATGAAGATAAAAACTGCTCCTCGAGGGCTCAGCAGGGGCTTGAAGTGAAATAAAAGTTCTGTGGGAAACCGGGAAGGGCACATCTTGAAATAGGAATGGATTTCTTCCATGGGAGCTCAGGAAGATGGCACTTTCCCCCTCCTGCAACACCTGCTGGGTGGGGGGCAATCTTTAAGAATCCCACTGGGTCAAAACTGGTTCATAAAGGCACTGAAACTGTCTGATTTGGCATTTTAATTATCCATTTCACCTTTGTTCTTCAGCACTGTGAATAACTGAGAGGTGGCTAAGATGACCAGCCGTAATATTACAGCTAAAATCTTGAGAGCTGTGATGTATATTTAAAAAGCTATATTTCAGAGGCTGCTTTGGGCAAATGACTTCTTTTTTGATTAAATCTGCATTTTAAAAACTTCAAAATTCTGTGTACTATAACCCTAAGAAGTAAAAGTGTACATTGCTTTTTTTTTAATGGCATCTACTGAATTATTTTTTATTTCTACATATCCAATTAGTATCATTGATGATGCAAATTATAGTTAATGGGTAAATGACTTAAAAATTTCCTTTTGGAGGAAAAAGATGCTAGATACAGATGGGTAGATAGGTAAAATGATGGATAAATGACAGTAGACAACGCTATAGCAGGTGACATTATATGATTTACTGGATGCTTTATTTTATTTTTTAAGGTTATTTGAGAAGGAGAGAGATAAAGAGAGAGAGAGAGGACAGAGAGACAGAGAAAGTAGGGGAAGGGGCAGAAGGAGAGAATATCAAGCAGACTCCTGCTGAGTGCAGAGCCCAACACAGGGCTTCATCTCGGGAGACAGGAGATCAAGACTTGAGCCAAATCCATGAGTCCAATGCTTAACTGACTGACCCACCCAGGTGCCCCAAAATGCATTGTTATATGTAGATTCTTCAACACTTTCATTCTACTTTTTAACCATCCAGAGATAATAAACACTATAACCATGATTCCAGCCTTACTCTCATGCCAAAGCCTATATTTTTTTTTCTTTTGGAATTTTTAGATTTTTGAAATAACTTTAGATTAAAGAACTGTACATAGATCTCTCATATATTATTCATCTAAAGTACCCAAATGTTGGTGTTTTACCACATTTAGTTTATCATCTCTCTCAATACACAATATATATCACAGGTAGTCACATACACATGTATATGCACATAGATTTTTATAAATCATTTGAGAGCAAACTACAGACATGAGGTTCTTTGCCCCTAAATATTTCAGTTCCTATTTCTTGACAATAGTAAAACTCTTACAAAAACACAAGACAGTTATCAAAGCCAGAAAGTACTAATATAATACTTTTATATAATTTAACTAACCTTATTCTTACTTGTAAATTGTGTAATTATATCCATAATGTCCATTCTCTACTAACTAATGTTCTGGCCCAGTTTAATGAGGGATTGCATATTACAATTGGTTGTTATGTTGTTTTAATCTCCTCTGCTCTGGTTACAGTTCTTCATCTGTTTTTGTTTTGTTTTGTTTTTTGTTGTTGTTGTTTTCATAACCTTGATACCTGCTGTTGAATGCAGGCCAGTTATTGTGTAAATTGTCCCTCAATTCGGGTTTGCCTAAGGTTTCTTCATGTCATTGATTTGGCCCAATATGTTACCCTAGATCACTTGGCTAAGAGGGTGTCATTTTTCCTTTTAGTATTAATAAGTGTTTTTCTGGGGAGATATTTAAGGCCATGCAAATATCATGTTGGTAATGAAACTTCTACTTATTAGTTTAGCATCCATTGATTGCCCTTGTCTGAGTTGATTATCACAATTGCCAAACTGTGATTTTCTGAATTTGCCAATCCATACACATTTGGCATTTTATTGAGAGAAGAGCCCTTCTAACCATGTGTTCATTTATATGTTTATTTGATTAAATCTATATGGATGCACAGATTCTTATTTTACTGGGTTATAATATCTTATTTATTTATTTACTTTTGAAGACTTAACTTATTTGAAAGAAAGAGAGAATGAGGTGGGGAAGTACAAAGGGAGATGGAGAGAATCTCAAGCAGACTCCCTGCTGATTGTGGAGCCAGATGTAGGGCTTGATCCCATGACATTGAGATCATGACCTGAGCCGAAACCAAGAGTTGGACACTTAACTGACTGAGCCAACCAGGTGCCCCTCTTGGTTACCTGTTTTTTTTTGTTTGTTTGTTTGTTTGTTTGTTTGTTTTTTTAAAGATTTTATTTATTTATTCATGATAGTCACAGAGAGAGAGAGAGAGGCAGAGACACAGGCAGAGGGAGAAGCAGGCTCCAAGCACCGGGAGCCCGATGTGGGATTCGATCCCGGGTCTCCAGGATCGCGCCCTGGGCCAAAGGCAGGCACCAAACCGCTGCGCCACCCAGGGATCCCATTGGTTACCTGTTTTAATGCTCAAGTTCTCCTAGGTTTTGCCAGTGGGAACCTCTTTAAAGTGGACACTGTGTCTTTTTGGCACATCCCCATTGTCATATGTATCCTTCCTTACTTTTTGGAGTAAGATGTTCCAGACTCATAATTTCCCTGGAATCAAGCATATTCTAGAATCAACTCTTTATTCAGGGAGCCTTGTTTATTTATTTATTTTTTTAGTGGAAGAAGTGTTTATAGACTAAGACCTGAGTGGTAGGTGTACTCCCACTGAGATGGCATTGCTTCTAGATTCCCCCAGAAGACAAAGCTAGGAATACATGTGTTATACACAAAAATATCTATGGCAGCTCTGAGCTCACAGTGATTCTAATCACACATCAGAGTTTCTAGACATCTTCCTTTCAATGCATTTTCTTCTCTACATTTGTTGATTTCTTTTTTTTTTAGCATTATAAAACATTAACACAATTCAAAAGGTCAAAATGTACAAAAAGATAAAATCAGAAAAGAGTCAATCTCTTCGTCTCACCCACATCGCATCACTGCTTCCTTGCTGTGCCCTCCACTCAGCTCTAGCTCACCTCCTGTAGGTAATCGATCTCATTTAGTTTTTGTTTAGTTGCTTTGTTTCTTTTATAAAAGTAAGCAGACATAGGCATATTTTCTTATCTCTGAGGAGTTGGGTTCCTGGTGAAAAACTCATGTGTGATTTTTCACACCAGATCATGAGCAATTGCAGGGGCTTTATCCAGAAGGTTCCAGGGGGCCCTGCCCTCCCACACCAGACCTGAGCTCAGCCGGTACACTGCAGTCTCTGAGTGGGGTTGCAGCTGAGGTTCAAGAGCCTGGCTGGCTCATGCTCTTCCCCTGTCTGCCTTCCTAGACCTGGTGCCTTCCTCCCCAGGTCTCTTTATCTGAGGCCTTAGCCAACCTCTTCAGGTTCCTCTGGTGAGGCCTCCCTTTGGGGTAGAAGGGACACATGGAAGGCACTTTCTCCACTCTGACTCAGTAGCCACTGAGAATCTTCCCGTTACTTCCCCTCATTCCCACCTAGGGTCCATAATACTGTAGCAGGGCTCTCTCAAACGGTAAGATGACCCCTCACGTCTGTGCTGACCCACCTGACTCTCCCCACTGCGCCCTCCATGAAGGAAAGTGAAACAGGGGGATGGCATTTTCTTTGGCTTTAGACTCTTGCTTATACCATCATGGTAGGTAACATGAGGCTTTACTTATCTATGACTGTTGCTTTAACAGGCTGCTCTGACACCAGCAGCTCAGAATTCTCTCTCCCGAGTCAGCTGAGCTCTTGATGGATTTCCATTTACTGCTCCACAATATAGATTATCTTTTGCATTTTGCTTTTTTTTTTCTGTTTAGCAAAACCTTCTGTAAATCACTCCATACCACTGTGTAGTGATCTTTCTCACTGTCTTCCCAGCTGCACAGTACTCTATGAGGTGGGAAGACCTTCTATAGTTTATACAACGACCTTGTATATATGTATTTTCATATTGCTGGCTGATAGTGAATTCATATCATTGTAGAAAAAAATTTTTTTATGATTTTATTTGAGAGAGAGAGTAGACAGAGAGAGAAAGAGAGAGCATGAGCGAGGGTGGGAGGGAGAAGACGCAAGGTTGGGGCAGAGGGAGAAGCAGGCTCCTCGTTGAGCAGAGAACCTGATACAGGCCTTGATCCCAGGACCCCGAGGTCATGTCCTGAGCTGGGGCTGACACTTAACCATCTGAGCCACCCAGGCACCCCCAAAATATATTTTTAAAACACACTATCTCAAGTAAATTTGCAGCGTGATTTCTAGAAGACCAAACTTGGCAATCAATTCTTTAAAAAAAAAAAAAAAAAAAGGAGCCAACTGTTCACATTTATCATCAAGTGTTCCCCCCTCTTTTTTTTTTTTAAGATTTTATTTATTTATTCATGAGAGACACAGAGCTGGAGACACAGGCAGAGGGAGAAGCAGGCTCCATGCAGTGAGCCCAAAGTGGGACTCGATCCTGGGACTCCAGGATCACACCCTGAGCTGAAGGCAGATGCTCAACCCCTGAGCCACACAGGCAACCCTCATCAAGTGTTTCCTTTAATGTAGTAGTAGTAGTAGTAGTAGTAGTAGGGAAGGTTTCTCTGACTATGAGTTCTGAAATTTTATGCCAACTACTCAGCAAACTGCCTCAACAGAGAAGAGGAATTCACCAAGTGTATCATTGGACTTCACTCCTTTTGGGGGAACTCCTTGAGATTATAGGATTGTTTTTTCCTCAATTTCAGTAGCAAGTATTTGGGCTAAGGATAATGATCAAACACTAAAGAAAAAGAGAAATACATATCAAAAGCAATTGCAAAAGGAAAAGCAGGACACCAGTCCCCGATTTCAGTCAGAAGTGCAGAACCGACTCTATTCAGGGCTGTAATAATCTCTCCTGAGGTCTAGTTTCAGTTTTAGCCTAATTTTCCACAGAAATGGTATTTGTAAGCTGGAGACTATCAGCCGTGTTCTTATTTCTGAAGCCTGCTTTCAATGCATTCCTCTTCTTTCCTTGCTCCTCTGTCACCTTTAACTGCTCACCTTTCTGCTCTGTGAAATTGAAGCAAATTGCAACATATTCTATAAGATTCAAGCTAGAAGAATCAGAGTTATTCTGATATAAAGAACATAATATAGCAAAGTCCTTGGGTGAGAAAATAGTAAGCAGAAAACTTTCCAATCTCAAGACTGAGCGTGTGAAGGCTTCTATGTTAACATCAATATATAAGGCTGGGGTCAGAAATCAAATGTAAATGACACATTCATGGAAAGTATCTACTTGCAGGGTAGGATGTTTCTTTCTTAGAGATGGAAATCAATTTGTTTTAAATTGACTGAAGTTCGTTTACACAAAACAGAACCTTTGTACAATAGAGCATAAACTGACAAGATAAGTATTCATTCTGAGCCTCTAAAATGGAAAAGAACAGTTCGCAACTGCCAAGATTAAGGTCTCCATCTGGCATTTCAGATTTACTGGTATTTTATGAAAGTCAGTTTTATGTTACAGAGCAATTCCCTTCCAGAGAAATAAAAGGTAGGACTAATTCTCCCTTTAAAAACAAAAACAAAAAAACGTGAATTCATAACAAAGGTAACATATCTGTTGCCTTTCCAATTTCTTGTCTGAAAATTTCATGAGTCATTTATAGGTCACAGACATGAATCAGATTCAAATTAATAACAGATCCATCAAAATACATATAGGTCAGATAGTGGTGAACAGTTTTTCCAATGCCTCCTTTCCATCTACAAGCTATGACTTCACTTGGAGCCATCCAGACGGCCCCTGGCGAAGAACCTACTCTCAAGTGGTATAAAATGCTCTCCATCTCTTCCTTCTGGTGCTGATCAAAGGGCACAGGAATATTGAGCAACATTGCCTGCTCCTTAGCAACCTCTTTCACCTCCCATCACTAATAGAGAGGGCTAATCTCACGGCAGTGTTAGTTCATTAACTGGGCTGTATTTATGATGAGTGCGGTAAATCAGAAGTAGGGAATTAGAAGTTCACATACTTGAGCCAGGAGCCCTCATCTTGTGACCCAAGGCTGCTAGTCATTGAGTGATGAAAAACCTTAAGATCACAATTTTTACTAGGTGGGAACTAGAAGGTCCTATTTGGCTTCAAGACTCTCTAGACCATGTGGTACACAGGAGCCTTTACCCGGGAGACACCCACTGGCCTTTGGGAACAGGCCCAGTGGGGCAGGAAGGTGATCCTTCACTTCTCATTTCATGGGAGGTGTTTCTGTGTGTGACCTTTTCTGGGGTCACTCAGTAACAGGATAGGATGAGTGGAACTGGTGTGTACCAGATACTCCAAAACCTACCCACAAATGCCCTATACATTCTACTAACAAATTCACATCTGTCCACTCAATGTAGGCCTGACTCAAATCCATACCTCCCTGACAAGCCTGTCAGATTGTTCCATTACTAACAAGCAATTTGTCTTAAATACTTAAAGTCATACCATGCAGATCAATCTTTTGTGTTTTATCATTTCTAAATTCATTTCACTATTCAAGCTTTGAGGAAAAGCAAAATATCTTTTGTAAATCGTCGCTTACAGAATTTTTATATGGAGATTGATTTTATGGCATCAGCTCCATTTGGTAGTTTAGAGCCTAGTCTTCAGACTCATCAAAATTGGTTTGAAATCCAGCTCTAGGAATTATTAGTTATGTAACATAACCAGTTGCTAATGGTTGCTAATCTAAGTCTAATTTTCTTATCCATAAAAATGAGAAAATGACATTTACCACATGGGGTTTCTGTTAGTATTAAATGTGATAATGTATAGAGAGCACGTGACACAATGCCTGACAATATGAAGTGCTGGATCAATCCTATCCATCATTGTCATCTCATGAACATTGTGAAAAAAATACATAATTCAGAGCCAGTAAGACAAAATCATTACTTTTAACATAAAACTAAAAAAATAAAATTAAATTAAAACTAGGATTATTTCAAGAATATTTGAAAAACTCAAGGTTTGTTTTAACAATTCATGTGAGAATTCTTCACCAGAAAAATAGTTTTTGTTTGGTTTGTTTGTTTGTTTGTAGGTAGAAGCTGAACAGCCATTGGCTTTTGTGTCTAATTAAGTCACATATTTCTCCATTACATTGAAAGACCCTTTTGGAACAATCAAATCCATTGTCTTCTGAAACTTTGCCTGTCACAGCAAGAGACAAGAGGCTTTTAAATTTCATATTAACCTTTTCAGTTACTTAGATTTTCTTTTTCGTTCTTGCTTCTTATGAGTATTCATTTTAAAATAAGCCAATCCCAGTGTAGAGAAAAAAAAAAAAACCCAGAGCAGAGCCTTAGTTGTATGTGTGCGCCCTCCGGAGCAGGTGGTTGCCTTGCAACAGCTTGCAGACCCTGTGAGCTTTCTCCTGTGGGGGAAAGTCTGGAGCAGCCTGAAAAGCAGAGGCTCCAGTCACTTCAGAGGAAGGCGAATTACTGAGTTTTTTTATTCTTTGGAAATGTGGTTAAAAGAAGATTAATTTATACTAATGATGAGGAAAGCCATTTCTGGATTAGTTAAATAATCTGAATTATAAAACATTCATTTATTCAAAGGAATTTTTATTATTTTCAATCTTTTTTTGTAATAAAAATTAAGATCTTATAATATTGACAGATGTCTTTTAAGATCTGTTTTTAAAAAGCAACAATGATAACTTACAATTAGTATGAAGAGTTATAATACATAAACCGAATATTTCAAAGTGATTTATGTTTGCTCAGCTTTCCTTAACTCTAATATTCCGTATGTACTTAAAACATTTTTTTATGCCCAGTGTCATAAAAGTGTCTTGCATATACCTCTATACCATTAAATACATCTTAAATGAATGGATCTACAATAACAAGATTACTACATAAAGATATGAATATTATCCAAATCTCTAAGTTGTTTAATTTGTAAAATCTAAAGCATTTAGCAAGGAACCTGTCTTTATATTATTATTTCCCCATAACTTAGCCTTGATGCACTATCTGAAAATCAGATACATTCTTTGCCATTTATTTTTCTACATTTACATATCATAAATTCTTCTGCAAAACAGTACATACTTCCTTCTGGCCACTGGTGATCAAGCACACTTGGATCATTCCCTGGCAAATGCCACATTTCAGGATGAGCTACCAAGATATTTTCTTTCCGCTCTCTGAATCATAATCACAAGGGCTAAAACTCTATTGCTAGCTTTATATTTTATAGAGAGAAAAAAAAAAAAAGAGCTATGTGGAGACCAAAAGCTCTTTCATGACTTCAGCTTTAAGTGTTAAATCTTCCAGCTCTCCTTCTCATTCACTCTTCCTTTGGGCCCCAGATGACGATGTGTTCAGTAAGTAAATAAACAGTGCTCTAGCTGTGAGCGTGTCATTAGAATCACCAGAACCATGTAAGGCACAGGTTAGGTGCTTACAGGGTACTTTGATGGGTACCGAAGTGTTTCCAGCTCGCTCATGCCTCCGTGCATCCTCAAAGCACCAAGAGATGGATTGAAAGGTGCAATTCAAAACAAGTCTCTCAGTAGTGTGCTATCCACAGATCATTGAAATGATCTACTACAATAACTCCCCCCGGAACGCTTATGGCTTATTGCACTGATGTGTGATTAATCTGCTGAGCGATGACAGGACACAGCCACAGAGCGCTTCCAAAGCTTTTAAGATCCGGCATGCCAATGAACGCTCGGGGAGCCCTCCGTCCATGCTTTGTTAGCACAACAGACTGCAGCAAGCCTTTAATCTGTGATTCCACATATGCTAAGTAACTTTACTTATTAAAAATGGCAAAGAGGTGTAGCACAGCTTTAGTTCAGTATCAGCAACCCCGCAAGCGCATCTGCACTTGCCACCTGCGCTGCCCCTCCAGAAGCCCATGGAGGAGGCATATTTCACCCTGGGGAGAGCAAAGGTGTTCTTGCAGCACGTTTCAGGGGGAGAGCTCGTTAGGCTTTGGAGTGGATAAGCCCCCTGCAAATCTGTGACCACTGTGTACCTCCGACTTGCCCCTAACAAGGGTGGAATGCAGGTCTGCAGGGAGAGAAAGTGACTACGTACGTAGTGACAAAATCCTGAGTGACTACTGAATTCAACAGAATAGGAATGATAAAAGTAGAGAAAACAGCAACAAAGAAGTCTTAAAAGAGTCAGTCAAATGTGATTTTAAAAAATCAGTGTTTTCTTCATACATTTTTGTAGATGATATTAGAGGCATTTTCTTTTTTAAATTTAAATTCAATTAATTAACATATTATGTCTTACTAGTTTTAGAGGTAGAGGTCAGTGATTGATCACTCTTATATAACACCCAGTGCTCATCACATCACGTACCCTCCTTAATGCCTGTCACCTGGTGACCCCATCCCCCTACCCCCTCCAGCAACCCTCAGTTTGTTTCCTATGGTTAAGAGCCTTTTATCCTTTGTCCCCCCTCTCTGATTTCATCCTGTTTTATTTTTTCCTCACTTCCCCTACTAGAGACATTTTCACTTGGACACCACAAAGTGGTTGATGAAGTTGGGAGGGAGCTGATAGTCTAAACAGACAATTCTCTGGTTATGTTACAGTTTGAAAGTAGCTGGTAAGTAAAGAGCATAGTTAAGGAAATAAAGAACATCAAGCTCACCAAAATCTAATTATGTGAGAGAAGCTTTTTAAAAAAATATCTTATGGTGCCTGGGTGGGTCAGTCCGTGAAGCATCTGACTTTGGCTCAGGTCCTGTGGGATCGAGTCCAGCATCAGGCACTGTTCTCGGTGGGGGAGTCTGCTTGTCCCTCTGACCCTCTCCCCATGCTCGTGCTCTCTCTCTCTCTCTCTCTCTCCTTCAAATAAATAACATCTTTAAAAAAGTAAAAATTGGGATCCCTGGGTGGCGCAGCGGTTTGGCGCCTGCCTTTGGCCCAGGGCGCGATCCCGGAGAACCGGGATCGAGTCCCACATCGGGCTCCCGGTGCATGGAGCCTGCTTCTCCCTCTGCCTGTGTCTCTGCCTCACTCTCTCTCTCTGTGACTATCATAAAAAAAAAAAAAAAAAAAATTAAAAAAGTAAAAATTAAGAATATCTTAAATTTTGAAATTGTGGAGTAAAGCAGTTTGGTATGTGGTACAATTAGGGAAATGGAAGGATTTTTCTCATATATGAGATTAATAAAGACCCTGTGTTCTTACATTTCAAAATTTGATAATGTCATGACTTATTGAAATAGTTCTCTTTGAATTCTCTGTTAAATGTATTCTGTAAATACTTTCATTGAAAAGAAAGCAAATAGTTATCATATTCAAATCACAAATAAATGATTTAAAATTGGATGCCTTTCAACAAAGGCTTTAGAATAAATGCTTCAGTACAGTTTAGAGTTTGTCTGGTTCCCATGGAGAGCAGACACCTTTTGAAGGCTAGGATCTGTTTCCTTCCACATCCTGTGATGCCCTGGCATTCCCATGAACATGTTTAGTTTTGGGAACTTTCAGAAACACGCAGATTAATCAGTTTCAAGTACTAGTGACTCTGGTGCAGTCGCTAACAAAGATCTAACTTTTTATACCTAAAAATGGATTTTGAATTCTTTAAGTCATGAGGTAATTGCATCAACCAACAAAAAGCAAGCACATTATAGATGAGTGACTAATCCCAAGCAACTCAAAGATAAGCCCAGTATCTCATTCATTTTTTATCCTCAGCACAAATACTCAGAGAAAGTATTTTTTTGAGCTGTTAAATGTATTTATAACATTTTATTTTATTATATGTGTGTATATTATTTCTAGAGTATGTACATTTATAAATTATTTATTGCATCGTGTTTATAAATAATTTCAGAAGGCAAGAATAGTCTCATTTCACCATCAAATCTACAACATTATTTTGTTCTTTTTCTTCTTGTGTAGAATAGGGAGCTATTCTAGCCGTGTCCCATCTCTCCCTATGTTTTCTATCCAACCCAACCCATTCCATCTTTTTAGTGGCCTCTTCCTTTTTATTTATTTATTTTTTTAGTGGCCTCTTCCTATTGCTTACCCTTTCTTCGTCAAATTTTGAAGGCCTCCATAGTGAGTTCTGTGATCTGCCTGTAGCCCACATGGGTAGAGTATGTTTAATGTACCTTATAAATACAGGAGCTTGGTCAGCAGACATTAGAAGAAACCCCGAAGCTGCAGACCAATCTCCTGTGTTCAGAAAAATGCTAACACTTCAGACTTAGTGGGACAGATTGTGGGAGGGAGGGCAGGATGGGACTCACGGGTCCTGTCCAACAAAAATCAGTCACCAATGTAGCCAGATGCAGATCAGTTCAGTACTCTGGGAAGCCAGAAGTTTGACCCCTTTGTCTCTTAGCTCTCCCAGGGAGTTGCTGTGAAATATGCCGAGGCCACTGGGCCTTTATGAGCTGTAACTTCTGCAGCTCTATGTAGGCTCCGTGAGCACTCATGTCTGTATGCACGTGTGACAACTGAGGAGCAATGTGGCTTTCCTTAACATGTGGAGGCCACTCATGGGGTGTCTTCCTGGGACACTGCAATTCTACACTCATCACTTCTTGTTTAGAAGTTGAGGGTAATGATGCCATTTCAGCAATTAGGAAACTCTCCTAGAAAGGACCTGAATTTGAATACTTGAAATCCCGTGGGCTGAGTGAAAGTATATGTCCTGCAGTCTGTGGATGGGCCACCTGTAAGGCTCCTCATGCTTTAAGACACATTTACTCCCATCTCTCTTAACTTTCCTAACAGGAATCTTTCTGGTGTAAGTATTCTAAAATTGCTTTTAGGGTCTCTGAAATTAATATGGCTTAGAAAAATACTTTAAGTAAGCAAAGTGAAGCTTCACACAGGACATATCAATGTGCATCATCTGCTTCTTTCTTTCCTATTCATTCCCTTGTGTTTTTTGTTTTGTTTTGTTTTGTTTTTGTAAATGAATGTTTACCAACTTAAGCAGCAGTGGCTTAAAAAACTAATTGCCCTGCTGTATGTTCTCCAACTACATATACTCAAGAAACCTCAGAAATGATCAGATCACAAGAAGAGCAAATGATTTATATACTGCTGGCAAGGTTAAGTTGCCAGAGTTGCATTGATAATAGCTTCCTTTTCATAGAGTAATGATGGTGTGTGTTGTGTGTGTGTGTATGTGTGTGTGTGTGCACATGTGTGTGTTTAAAGATTTTATTTATTGATAGAGACAGAGAGTGCACAAGCTGGGGGAGCAGCAAAAGGAGAGGGAGAAGCAGGCTCCCCACTGAGCAGGGAGCCCCACATGGTACTCGATCCCAGGACTCTGAGATCATGGCCTGAGCTGAAGGCAGACACCTAATCGGATGAGCCACCCAGGCACCCCCCAATGATGTTAATACTTAACATTTACCAAATGTTTTCTAACTATATCATTCTGTACATCAAATATTTTCCTATCTAATCATTATAAATGCTATTGGGAATTCCTATTTCATAGATGAGAAAAATAAAACAGAATGATAAACTATTTTGCCCATGGTCATGGCTAAGTTCTAAACTTGAAATTCAAACCTTCACTTTCAACTCCTAATCCATTATTGTTAACCGCTATGAATGTCCCACTCTCCCCACCCCCATTTCAATCTCTAGTGTTTCAAGACTTTGAGTATTACCCTTTTTATGTCAGTACATTGACTCCACATTTCACGTGATTTCATTTCAAGATTCCTGTGTTCTTGGGTAATGTTATCTGTCTATAATTTAACTATTGTATTCATTTCGATATGTTTCAATGATATCATCACAAAATACCTTAAATGGATGCTTTGCAACATCCCCAGAAAGCAACCTTTCCTAAGGTCCCCCTGGTTATTTATCCTCCCAGAAAATGTTCTCATTTCCATTTATTTGCAGTTACTTCCTGCTGGCATGACAAACCTCTATATATCTTTATGTATATAAAACGGTCCTCAGGCATAAGTAGAAGAAACAGGAGCACCTTCCACTGTGTTGGTAACTAAAGAAAAAGAAATATGGGCAATTTCTTTGAGAGGAAGTTCATAATATTTCCTCTGTTAAGCCCTCCTGACCTCAGCTAATGTTAACCATTCCCAGTTTGGGGTTTCCAGTGAACCCTACACAACACTGTGTATTATCATATTCTTTAATATTTTTTACAAGTCTATTTTTCTCCCAAGGCAGCAACTACTTAACAGAGGCAAATGTGCCAGACCACAGCACGGTTCCTAGTATGGACTAGATGCTTAATACCTGATTACAGAAGAAAGAAATGGGCCGTGGGAAGGAAGCAGGAGGGAGGGAATTGGGGAAAAGAGGAGGAAGAGAAGGGGAAGAGATTAATATTAACTTGCTGTGTGATATTACTCTCATTTTTCTATAACTCTCCATATTGCTAGAGCAAAAGAATAAACCACCATCACATGAAATGTACTCTGAATAAACCCTCTGACTCAGATTCTGAAGAACAGAAGGAAAATAGAAACACCAGAATCTATCATGGTTATTAGTGTTCCCAGGAGGATTTTTTGAAGACTGCAACTGTACTCTTCTAGAAGAGCCAGGTGTTATAAAAACATGGTTATTCATTGACGTGTTTTATGAAAAACATAGCCCAAAACGTGTGTTCTTAACCTGACGGGTAAAAGCTAGAACAACTGCCACTTAGAACCGTAACCAGCATTCTATCTTCCACAACAGGGAGGCTTAGCTTCCCCTCAGGAGAGCATTCCACTGTTCTGAGAAAGCCATGTAAATGGACATTTTCTTTAAAACAAAACGAGAGGAGGACCCAGCTCTGCAAAGGGGGTCTGGGGTGATGCCAAGGAAGGTGAGTCATTTCTCTTGAGGAAGGAAGCCCTGGGCCCCAGACACTGTGTTCCTGTGGAGAGATCATGTGAACATCTTTATTTACCAAGCAAGTAGGAGACCAGAAACTGAAGAAGCCACTTCCTTGGAGAAACTGAGTGCAAAGCACCACTGCTTCAGGCTGGCCTGTAAGATGGAGCCATTAACTGAAAGAGGAGCCACTTACCTCCTGCCCCCAAGCATTGGCCTTGGGAGAGTTTGAAGCTGGTGTCCTTGATCTGGGCATTGGTACCCTACACATGAGAAGCACTAGCCAAGCCATGAGTGCAGCTTTCTACTGACCTCAGATTGACTGTGGACAGCATACATCAAGTAGGGAAGTCAGTCAGGAAAAGAACATGGCGGGAGGCAAGGTGGGGACAGAAGAACATAGGTGGCTTCATAGCACATTCGATTAACACTCTGAAGCGTCCCAGAAATAGTAACTATAGCAATGCTTAATGTGGTTTTTAGAGTGATGGGTTAGAAAGTATTAGAAATGCAGCTGGAATAGACTTTTACTGCTATAATTTTGGCACCTACCCTCAAAATGACTGACTTTGTATCCATACACAACCAAAACCCTGGGCACACCTGTCACCTGCCCTGCCTCCTGGTTCTCCAATCAGCCTGTGCTTCTGAATCACCCTGGGTGATTTCCCCGAATCAGTCCCCCATGCAGCATTCCAAGATTAGCATAAAGAAACTGAGTCACTGAGTCTGATTTTTTTTTTTTTTAACTTTCCAGGTAATTCTGTCTTATAAACACCTTTATAGAAAACTAGGTTAAAGTTTTCAGGAACAGATGGGGACAAGTAGCATCCAACTTTTCCCATGAAGGATCTTTCCTTGGGGTTGCTTTCCCTCTCTCTAGATCACTGGTGAGCTAAGTCCCGGAAGGGAAGGCTTTGACTTCCTTGATCCCACCCCCCCACCCTTCCTGGGAGATACTGTGTCAGTTACTTCTCTGTTGTGTTTTGCCTCATCTTTTATCCCCCATCTTAACTTTAGCTAATTTGGAGTTTTTCTTCCCATTAAATGGCATATTATCTTTGTACATCTTTATTTGTCCAGGGTTGTCACTGCTGCTGTCTGCCTGTCCCATACACATAAATTTTGAACATTAAGAAAGAAAAACATGAGAAATTCAACAGAGATTAAATTTGTAATGGCAAAAGCAATGTAACCATTTGCCATATTCCTCATCAACCCCTGGGTCTCCTTCCCTTTCTGCTGGGTCCCACCTGTAGGACGGTCCCTTTCTATTCTTTGCCTAATACTCCCGCCAGACCACCAAGTGTCACCAGCAAACATGATAAATTAAACATAGTGCCAGTCCACACTCACTGACCTGGAACTGTGGCACATGCTCAAAACATCCCACCTCATTTCTGTGGCATATTTTTCCCTGAATCCCTGGGACTTTCCCAGAACAGCTGTCTGAAAACCTTTTATACTCCCCTAAAACTGATAATGCCTTTTTCTCCCAACCCCCTGACAAATGATCATGCTTCTTACATTATGAAATGCTCCCAGTTATCTGTATGTCTCCATTTAAGAAATCACTGCTGGGAATTTGCTGTGCTCTGCACATAAAACAGTCATGATTACTGGGAACAGCTCTGAAACTGCCATTAGTCATGTCTGCTTCCCGCTCTCATCAGCCAGTCTTCCTACTGGGCTCTAACACATCACACCAATGCTCTGCACCTTTGCTGAAGCTGCTTCCTTCCTGGAATCAAGCCTTCCTTCTGCCCCCATACATGTACTGGCCCTTCTCCATCCTTTATGGTCCATTTGCCACAACCCTGCCCTGTTCACGCCAATACCATTCTATGAAACACTGTGGTTATGACCACACTGTAGCAATTCACTGTATGTTGCTCTCTGGCCAGTTGCAGACCTTGCATGGAGGCTTTCTGAGCCCTCTGGCAAGAGTGAAGGGAATCTGCATACCTCTGTGTCACCCTTATGTCAAGTAGCCTTACCACCTATTATCTGGCTTCTTCTGAACATTCCAGAGAGAGAATTCCATCTTTCTTCCTTTGAAATGAGCTCCATGCTGATATATGGACTTGGTCGAGAGGTAAGTACCACAAAACAAAGAAAGCCATATGTTTGAAGACCTCCCCATGATGATAAAAAGCATTCCTGATTTTGACTGTAATATAAAAGAAGCTTGACCCAATTTCTCTGAGCTCCTGGCTTTTCCCTAATCTGGTCCTCTGGTTTATTCTTGATTTAGAATAAATTCCTGCTCAATTTCTCTGCTTCTTTCTTTCCAGACTCAAGTTCCTGGATCATCTATCCCACATGTTAGGTTTGTCTCCCTTCCAACACTTTCTCAATCCTTGACAAGACAAAGGCTGAGACAAGTTCTGACCATAGATCATACTTGAGTATGTCAGGTTCTAGGACAATGAGTTTACATTTCAGAAATCTGACCTCCTTTGATCCTTTTAAAACATTTCACGTAAGACATTTCTGAATATCTTCAGTTAAAAACCTGTTGGCATAGGAGAGCAGGAATTTGAAAGAGGAGTTTTTTATTTCATATATTTATTTGCTAAATATGCTAGATGTTCAATGAAGCAATATATAGCATTGGCAGAGTACCATGTCCTAATTTATGATCTCTGATTCACAATATTTATTTTATTTTATATTTGTATGCCTTAGTTACCTTATAACTAATATGTTTCTTTTTTACTCAGAAAAAATACAGGTCACTGATATTTGAAGTTTACATGAATATTGAGCTCATCTAGCACTAATTGCATCTTTAGGGGAAGAGGTTAGGTCACTTGGCCACTGCCTCTTTAAAAAAGCAAAATGAGAAGGCAGGTTTCTGAGTTCTGATTATTCTCATAGGTTCCCTTATAGTTCAAAGATGATTTTTTTTTTAATTTTTATTTATTTATGATAGTCACAGAGAGAGAGAGAGAGAGAGGCAGAGACACAGGCAGAGGGAGAAGCAGGCTCCATGCACCGGGAGCCTGATGTGGGATTCGATCCTGGGTCTCCAGGATCGCGCCCTGGGCCAAAGGCAGGCGCCAAACCGCTGCGCCACCCAGGGATCCCTATTTTTTAATTGATTTGACTTTTGTCTTCCTCTCAGTAGTTTATCAGAAAACTAGTTTGTAGACTTCTGAAAAGCTAGTTGGAATTATTCTGTTTATTCGCTTAACTATATATAATATGTTTGCTTCCTATGTCTTTTATCTTGTTTACCTCTTGATCTCTAGAATCTAGAATCATGTCTAAATGCTTGGTAAATATTTGTTGAATGCATGAATCAAAATGCTCAATATAAATAAGATCTTTCTTATAACTGTAACTCAGACCTACAAAATGTTATGTCAGATGGAAGCTGACCTTTTGGTGTAACTAGTCCTAACTAAATTAATTGATACAATATAGCATAACTAATTTGGGGGATTACAGAATCATAATGTTTGAGAACTATAAGAAATAAAGGAAAGCAACAAATATATTTTTAATGCTTTACAAAATATTAGCCTCTCTCACAATGTCATTAGATTGCATAATAATAAAAATAACCAAAAGTTAGGGAGTGTCTGTTATGTGTTAGTACTATTTAGTTGTTTTACATGTATATCACATAATATGATACTCAAAATAGCCCTCTTGGCTAATACTGTTATTATTCCCTATGTTAAAAGTGAGGGACCAAGACTGTGTTCAAGGTCACACAACTGGCAGTGCTTGGAAAGTAACTTGACACCATTTATGTCTTTCTTTCTCCAGTACTTTTAAGGTTATACTATGCCTTTGCCTTACTAAATTGATCCAAAAGAGGTAGGGGGAAAGAAAAAAAAACATAGTTCTTATAAATTTTTCATTTCCTTCCTGCTTATATGCATTTTTGGAATGTTGCATTTACTTAAGAAAATTATATAATAAGATGTATTGAAAGATAGAAGAAGACATTAGACTCAGAAGAACCAGCAATGATAAAGAACACCACAGTACTAATTTTACTGATAACCAAGTTTACTAAAAGTAATATAAATCAAACAGAAATAGTAATCCCTAAAAGTCCTATTATAAGACAACTGATTTAACACACCTCCTTCAAACTGAAACCTACTGCATATCTGTAATTCAGAGAATAATGGTCTTCCAGTTGGTCTTACCTAGTCTTCACTTTGTCAGGTCATGAAAAATACAGCTCGGGATGAGACATCAAACTTTTATAAAATTACAATTTAATGGCTTGGAACTGCTGGTCAACCAGGAAAACTAGCCAATAGCTTATACTATGTACAAATCAAATGCTAAAGAATCAGTTTTGTAGGGAGTTAGTTTTTCTAGACACAGCTCAGAAATGAGATATACCTTGCCACTATGTAATCAATGTTTAAATTCTATTCTGTCTTGACCACACTTTTCTAGGATGACACACTTAACTCATATATTAAAAATAAATTCATAAAATTTATTTTCAGACTTTATAAAGCATTCTAGGTCATGTGGAAAAATTAATTTGTGTGAACAGCAAGGAAAAATGAGACAGCAGTTTGGAGAACTTACAGTGCCAGATATTAAATAAGTTATAATGTTTAATACATTAGATTAATCAAAACAATGTGGGGTTGGAGGCAGGATAAGCAGATGAATAAAGCAGGACAGACTCTAGAGATAAGATCTCAAAGTTAATATAGTGCAAAGATGGGATTTATTTCAAATCAGTGGGCAAATGTGTTTTATTCAATAAATGATGCAGAAAATGTAATTTGTAGGTTTTGGGGGAAGAAATAAGCAAAATTAGACTTATATAAAACCCTTCACAAAAAATAAAACTTATATAGGTCACATATTTTTTAAAAAGTGAAACCATAAAAAAAAACACTAGAAAATATTTTTAATAAAAACTCACAATGGCCTTAACTGTTAACAAGATCTGTTTGGTAAGAATGATTGCAAAGTCACAATTCTATAAAGAAAATGATACATTTAACACCATCAAAATGCACAGCTTAAATAGTTCTACAACATCATAAAAATATTTTCAAACTAATTTACTTATTGGTAAAAATATCTGCAACATATATGACACACAAAGGATTACTATAAGAAATGCTTATAAAGTATGATTATAAGAAAATAGTTGTAACGATGATCAATAAAAACTAAAGCTTTCTAGTAATGAGAAAAAGGCAATTTAACACAAGATGCCATGTTTCACCCAAATAATTGGCAAAGATAAAAAGAATGGAAGTACCTACTAGTAAAGAATGTGAAGAAACTATGTTCTCATGGTTTTAGGGAGACTGGAAATTGGTGCAAACTTTCTGGCCTTTGGGAATTAAGCATTAGAACACTTTAAATGTAGAATACTTTTGCCACAGCAAATAAAGTTGAAATTATATTCTAAAATTATACTGAAAAAAATGTGACCACACAAATTTATGGAGATGTATATAAGGAAGAGCAAAAGCGCTGCTTTTATAGTGAAACACAGAACAACTTAGATACTTACCAACAGAGGATCACTTAAGCAGAATACAATACTATCAGTCACAAAATTATCATGGAGACCTTTGTCTACTGATATGGAAAATGAATATGATGTATGAAGTAAAAGATACAAGTTACAAAATAATATATGTTTCCATTAAAAGTGCACTGTGTTGTGTTCCTGTGAGTATGTGTATATACCTTGAAAACAGTCTAGAAGAATATACAGCTATGTCAACAGTAATGCTCTCTAGGTAGTTTGATTAAACATGAGTTTTACCCTTTTCTTTATGTGAAAGTATATTGCTGATCTTTTTTTCAGCCAATTTTGTGTTTTTAAAATCAGAAAAGGCAATACTTATTATTGAGCATAATAAAACCAGTGAAAATGAGGTATCAGAGCTTTAAACTAAAGTTATAGTATGACATTTAAAAACATGTGGTATTGGGGAGAGTCTGAGAAGATAGCAGAGTAGGAGGACCCTGAGCTCACCTTGTCCCACTGATACAATTAGATAACACTTGCATCCATGTAAATAACCCAGAAAATGACCCAAAGAATGGCAGAACAAATTCCATAACTAAAGCTAGAGAAGAAGCCACATTGTAAAGGATAAAAAGAGCAAAGAATGGAGATGCAATGGGGGAGCTAAAAGGACTCTGGCTATGCTCAGGAGGGAGCCTGTGCTATGGAGGGCAAGAAACAAATTATCACATTGGAGAGACCACACAGTGAGCAGGAATCCTTATGAGATGGCTTTGAAAACAAGAGGGGTCAAATTTTGTGCGTTCTTATTGCCAGCAAGACTTAAAGCCTGGAATTTAAAAAAAATCAGCAGGCTGGCTTCTAGGACAACCCAGAAGGTGTTAGGAAGTTAAGTCCCCACACTTAAAAAGAGACAGTTGGACAAACAGCCCCCAGAGATTCACCCTACAAGCAGCAGTTTGAAGAGCACGTAGGGCATACAAGAGGATAATTATTTACTCATCCCAGATCATGTCTTGGAGAGGCAGGAATCTCAGGAAGAGAAAAGTATTTGCTGGCAGTCACCAGCTCTCTCCTCTGTTGCTCAGCATAAACACCTGGCCACCTAGAGGAACCAGCATAGCTCCAAAACTCACTCTGTAACTTCCTAATACCAAACTCTCCACCCTTGCTTTGGTGGATCTGCACTTTGCAGTCATGCTTGCCTCACTCATGGCTTGTGGGTCCCTTCTCCTCAAAGATGTAAACCTTATCAATAACATGTCTTCCAACCAGTGTATTTGTGAACTTCAGTGGTGGCAGCAGGCCCTGTGAAGTCTGAGAATACCTGTTAAAACCATACCTCACCCATGCAGCCCTAGACTGGAGAAGTGGCCAGTCTCATTTTGTCAGCTGACTGGTGCATATCTTATTAAAACTGCAAGCCCTACCCCTCCAGGGACCAAATACTGCCTTTCACAGGCAAAGAGAGCCTCTGTGGGTGACTAACCTGAAGGAAAAGCAGGCTGCAACACAACAAGGAACACACAACACACATAGGAGACACCCCCTGAAACACCAGGTCCTGGGGAACAGGGACTATAGGACCTGCAGGGCACTATATGACCTCTGCAGGGCACTACAGGACCTCTTCTTCATAGGGCCATTATCTTCAAGAGCAAGAGACATTATGGATTTCCTTAGCACATAGAAATAGACACAGAGAGTTAGACCAAATGAAGATATAGAGGAATAAGTCCCATTTGAAAGAACAGGACAAAACCACAACAAGAGATCTAAGCAAAACAGATATAAGTAATATGCCAGATAGAGAATTTGAAGGAATAATCATAAAGATATTCATTGGACTTCAAAAAAGAGTGGTAGACATCAGTGAGACACTTAGCAAAGAGGTAAAAAAAAAGTGAATCGGAGGTGAAAAACACAATAAATGAAATTTAAAATACACTACATGGAATATACAGTAGGTTAGAGGAAGCAGAGGAATGAATTAAAAACCTAGAAGACACAGTAATAGAAAATAATGAAATAGAGCAGGTAAGAGACAAGAAATATGCAAAATGAGAATAGATAATTCAAGGACTCTGTCAAATGTACAAACATTGGCATTATAGGGATCCAAGAAGGAACAGAGAGAGAAAAAGGGGGTAGAAAATCTATTTGAAGAAATAATACCTGAAAACTTCCTGAATGTGGGGAAGAAAATAAAAATCCAGATCCAGGAGGCAATGAGATCCCTTAATCAAATCAACCCAAGGGGTCCATACCAATACTTCTAGTAACTGAAATGGCAAAAAGTAATGATAAAGAAAAATAAAATTAAAAGTAGCAAGACAAAATAACATAGCTACATACCAGGAGAACTCCATAAGGCTATCGGTGGATTTTTTTCAGCAGAAACTTTGCAGGCCATAAGAATGGTATGATATATTCAAAGTGCTAAAAGGGAAAAATCTGCAGCCAGGGATACTCTAGGTGGGAAAACTATCATTCAGAATAGGAGGAGAGATAAAACGTTTCTTAGACAAACATAAACAAAGGAATTTATGACCACTAAACCAGCCTTACAAGAAATGCTAAAGGGGACTCTTTGAGTGGAAAAGATAGGCCATAGTAAGAGTATAAAAAATAAGAAATGCAAAAGCAGTAAAAAAAAAAGTATGTCTGTAAAAATTAGTCAAAGGGTTCACAAAAAGAAAGGATACAAATTATAATACCATATACCTAAAACATGGAGAGGAGAGGAGTAAAGAATGGTTCTGTTATATACAGAAAATATTATGTACAAACAGAATGGTAACCATAAATCAAAAACCAGTAATAGGTATGCAAGAAGAAAAAGAAAAGAATCCAAGTATATCACTAAAGAAAGCCAGCAAACCATGGAAGACAGAAAGAGAAGAAAGGATCAGAGAAAAACTATAAAAATAATCCTAAAACAATTAACAAAATGGCAATAAATATATATCAATAAATAATTACTTTGAATGTAAATGGACTAAATGTTCTAATCAAAAGACATAGGATGACGGAGTGGCTTAAAAAAAACAAAACAAAACAAAACAAGACCCATCTAAATGCTGCCTATAGGAGACTCTTTTTAGACCTAAAGACATATACAGATTGAAAGTGAGGGAATGGAGAAACATTTATCATGCAAATGAGCATGAAAAGAAAGGCAGAGAGTAATACATTTATTGAAAAACTACTTTAAAACAAAGACTGTAACAAGACACAAAGAAGGACATTATAAGGCAAGAAATTAGACAATCTAGAAAAAAGGGACAAATTCTTAGAAATAAATAACCTACCAAACTGAAACAGGAATAAATAGAAAACCTGAACAGATAACCAGCAAAGAAATTGACCAGTAATGAAAAAACTCTCAACAAACGAAAGTCCAGGACTAGATGGATCCACAGGTGAATTCTACCAAATATTTAAAAAAGAGTTAATACCTATTCTCATACTGTTCCAGAAAATACAAAAGGAAGGAAAACTTCCAAATTCATTCTATGAGGCCAGCATTACCCTGTTAACAAAACCAGATAAAGACACTACAAAAAAGAGAACTACACACCAGTATCTCTGATAAACATACATGTGAAAATCTTCAACAAAATACTAACAAACTAAATAAATGCAACAATACAATAAAAAAGAATTCACCACCACCAAGTGGGATTTATTACTAGGATGCAAATGTAGTTCAATATTCACAAACCAATCAACATGATACATCACATCAATGAGAGAAAAGATAAAACCATATGATCACTCCAGTGGATGCAGAAAAAGCATTTGGCGAAGTACAATATTCATTCATGATAAGCAAACAAACAAATACCTCAACAAAATAGGTAAGGGGGGGAATATGCCTCAATAAAATAAAGGCTTTATATAAAAACCCACCACAAACATCATATTCAAAGGGGAAAATATAGAACTTTTCCCCTAGGGTCAGGAACAAGATAAGGAAGTCCACTCTTACCACTTTTATTCAAAACAGGTTTGGAAGTCTTAGCCATAGCAATTAGACAAGAAAAAATAAAAGGCATACAAATGGGTAAGGAAAAGAAAAACTTTCACTATTTGCAGATGTTATGATAATGTATTTAGAAAACCCAAAACTCCCCAAAAAACTACTATGACTGATAAATGAATTCAGTAAAGTCGCAGATTACAAAGTCAGTTTACAGAAATCTGTCGCATTTCTATACAGTAATAGTGATGCAGAAGAAAGAGAAATCATGAATACAATCCCATTTACACAATTACACCAAAAATACTAAGATACCTAGAAATAAACTTAACCGAAGAGGTGAAAGAGCTGTACTCTGAACATTATAAAACATTGATGAAAGAACTTGAAGATGACACAAATGGAAAAATATTGCATGTTTATGAACTGGAAAAACTATGGTTAAGATGTCTATACTACTCAAAGCAATCTACATATTTAATGCAGTCCCTATCAATATAGCAACAGTATTTTTCACAGAACTAGAACAAACAATCCCCAAATTTGTATGGAACCATAAAAGATCCCAAATAGCCATGGTAATTTTAATCTCTGACAAGGGAGGCAAGGGTATGCAATAGTAAAATGACAGTCTCTCCAACAAATGGTATTGGGAAAACTAAACAGTTACATGCAAAAGAATGAAACCTGACCACTTTTTTACACCATATACAAAAATAAACTCAAAATGGATTACAAACCTAAATGTGAGACCTGAAACCATAAAAATCCTAGAAGAGAACTCAGTCATTTCTTCAACATTGACTGAAGCAACATTTTCTAGATATGTCTCCCAAGGCAAGAGAAATAAAAACAAAATAAACCATTGGGACTACATCAAAATAAAAGGTCTCTGCTCAGCAAAGGAAACAAATAATAAAAGTAAAAGACTACCTACTGAATGGGAGAAATATTTGCAAGCAACATATATGATAAAGGGTTAGTATTCAAAATATATAAAGAGCTTATAAAACTCAACACAAAAAAAAAACCAAAAAACAAAAAACAAAACAAAACAAAAAACACCTGCAAAGAATCCAATTAAAAATGGGCAGAAGACATGAAAAAAAAAAGAAAAAAAAAAGACATGAAGATGACAAAAGACACACATGAAAAGATGCCTAATAACACTTGTCATCATGGAAATGCAAATCAAAGGTACAATGCCATATCACCTCACTGTCAAAATGGCCAAGATCATCAATACAAGAAATAACGAGTGTTGGGGAGGAGGTGGAGAAAAAGGCACCTTCGTGCACTGTCGGTGGGAATGTAAACTGGTGCAGCCACTATGGAAGACAGTATGAGGGCTCCTCAAAATCCTTGAAAATGAAACTAACCTTCCATCCAGTAATCACACTACTGGCTATTTACAAAAAAAAAAAAAAAAAAAAAAAAAAAAAGAAAAGAAAAGAAAAGAAAAGAAAGAAAAGACTAATTCAAAGGCATACATGCATCTCTATGTTTACAGCAGAATTATTTACAATAGCCAAGATATGGAAGCAGCCCAAATAACCATCAATACATAAATGGATAAAGAAGAAGTGGTATATATAGACAGAGTAGAATATTATTCAGTCATAAAAAGAATGAAATCTTGCCATTTGCAAGGACATAGATGGAGCTAGAGAGTATAATACTAAGTGAAAAAAGTCAGAGAAAGATGATAACCATATTTCACTCATATGTGGAATTTAAGAAACAAAACATATATGCAAGGAATAACAAAAGAGATACATGGAGAGAGACAAACCAAGAAACAAACTTAACTCTAAAGAACAAACTGATGGTCACCGGAGGGGAGGTTGGTGGTGGGGGGATGGAACTAAGTGATGGGATTAAGGAGTGCACTTACCATGATGAGGACTGACTAATGTATAGAACTGTTGAATCACCATATTGTACACCTGAAACTAATGTAATACTGTAGGTAACTATACTGGAATTAAGATAAAAATAATTTTCAAAGTTAAAATTATGTGGTATTATCATAATAATCGTGCTGGAATATGGTTCTCAAAAAAATAAAGATCAACCATGATGCTTTTCCTAAGTCATTATGATGATGTAATATTTTCCCTCCAGGTTAGCTAGTAGAAAATTTTATCTGTTACAATTGTGTATTATATAAAATGCAAATTGAGTACATTTTTATTTAAGGAACTACAGATGTTATAGTTAGCTACCAAGTTACTGTCAGAGAAGCTTTATTAATTTGAATACTTCAGGTTATTTTTATAAATGGCAATCAACTGCACAGGCATTCTGATAAATTCTGGTGGAAAAGGCTGAAGAACTACCTTCTGAGATGAAATCTAGTAAGTCAACACATTCTAGTAGCAACAACTATGGTTATAATACCTACAATTTATTGATCCCTTGCCATGAGAGGCACTAGGGTATGCACTTTATATCCTTTATTAGACTTAATCCTTCCAATGACCTTGTATAAAATGCATTGGCATCTCTGTTTCACAGACAAGGAAACTGACAGTGGTGGAAAGATTATGTCCAAGGTCACCAGTCTGTAAATATTAGAATAAGAATTCACGTCAAGCTTCTCTGACCCCTCTGCCCGAGAGCTTGATGGCAAGACTGCATACTAAGTTTAGCCTTTTGTAAAACTGTGACTACTGTCAAAGTGAGCCATGAGATAAAATCATTTATCAATATGTTGTTAATGGTGGCTCAGGAAATTCATGCAAAAATCTAAAAGACCAGGGTGTAGCCTCATGTAGAAATGATAGGATTAAATTGAGAAGATATACAGCTGTATTTTAATTCCCTGGTATGACTATGTGATGTACTGTTATCTGATAAGTGAGGAATTCATTGGGAAGTTCTTGTTACTGTCTATTCAATACTCTCCAAGGTAAAGATATACTTCAAATACACAAATGATTCTAGCCCACCAGGAATGAACTCTCTCAAGTCCCTATGATTCTACTCTGATGCCCTTATCATCAAACCACTGTCTGATTTCTAACATGAACTCACTTTAATAAACATATGCACACACACACAACATATTTATACATCAGAGTGTGCATAGTCTTTGGTACGATTATATGATCACGCTGAATACTATGGAAGGTATTCCAGTTATATCTATGGGTGTACACCAAACCACTCGGAATGTTAGTGGCTTACAAATTTTTTAAAAAATTTATTTTACTTATAAAGCTGCAATTTAAGCACCATTTTGTGGATCCTGTTCATTTCTGCTCCCTTGTCAACAGCTGGGGAGTCTCAAAAGCTGAGCGCTCCAAAGGCTTTCTTGTTCACACAAATGGCAGTTGTAGATGGGAAGGCTAACTTGCTGGGTGCTGGAACACGTGGGTTCCTCAGTCTCTTCTCCTTGCTCCTGTGTGGTCTCCTCTCCATTTGGTCTCTTATCATTATGGCCTTATGGGATCCAGCCACTTTTCTATGTTGGTTGAGGGCTCCTAGCATACATGTCCCAGAAGAGAAAAAGCCAGACAGATACGGTTTTGCCTTTTGTGACCCGTCTTCAGAACAGAGTCACTTCCACTGCTTTCTATCCTTCAGGAACAAATCTCCATGACTGGCCTAGGTCCAAGAGGGAAGGATTACAACCCAGTGTGTGATGAGGAGAGTGTTAAAGAATCGGACAAACATGTAAGTATGCATAGCTTGTTGATTTGGGGCAAGGCCCAGATAGTTGGGAGCTGCCATGGAGAAGCACAAGTAAGAAAGATAAGAAAGAGGGAGGGAGAGAAAAGGGAGAGGAGCAAAAGAGAAAAGGAAAAGAAATATATCTGTGGGGGGTAGATATCAATATTGCACAGTTGGAAATGTTGTCCCTAGAGTATAAATTAATGAACTCATATGGTTCATAAATTTTGTGTGCTGTTTCAGCGCATGAGTTGGTCTCTTCAAGATTTGAGTTGCAGAGATTTAGTTCCTAAACCTGCAAATGTTTTTTGGCCAGACCCACGGTGATTCTTATTAGCTGGAGGCCTTTCTCCTTGACATGTCTTTAAGCAGCAAAGCAACATTTGATTGAGAGAGTAATTAATTTCCATTTATTCAGCTAACCTTAATTACTTCCCCTGCCCCTCTGCCTCTTCTTCTAATAGAGATTGGTTTTCATCATTACAGGGAGGTTTGGTTGGTATTGTTGTGTAGTTTTGTGTTCTCTTTTGGAGAGCTACCTGTAAGAACTGTGACAGAATCTTTGCAAGGTAATCAGTTGTGGTGGTTGGAAAGAAAATGTGGAAGGACTAAGACTAAATCATGGAGGGCAGTCCATGATTTCTAAAGAGCCATGCTTTCAACAGTATGGATGACCGTATTAGTGGATTATAAATCCTAACTTGTAGTAATCATTACTTTGTGGTGTCCTAACTAATCCTCTGGTCTGGATAACCTTTCTATTATTTGCTCTCTTGAGATCTGGTAATCACAGAGTTCATCTAGTCCCTTAACCATAGCTGATGGATCCTGTTCTATGTAGCCACTTCTTTCTAACCCTTGTGTTGTCTCTGCATATTCCTTAAGAGTAAATAGAAGCCATTCCTAAGAAGCTCCTCTAGGCTCAACTCCAAAAAAATGTACTTTTAAAATTTTTTTCTACTGCTGTGGTTTTATTCTTATAGAGCCATATGCCGTAACTGCTGACCTACAATGAACCCCATTATTCATTCTTCTCTATTTATATTTGCTTTTATCTATATGAGATAAACATTTCATCATTCAAGCATGTGACTACACCACAGTCCTTAGAAGTGAGTGCATTTAAAACATTTCATTGTCCAATCAAGAAAATGTCCAAATTTAAGTGCATGCCTTATAATAACTAATACCGCTCACTATTAAGTACTAAATTAGAATGGATTCTCTAAAGGGTCTTCATATATGGGGCACTGTGCTAAGTGATATGCTTTTTAATTGCTTAGCATAAAGTCACTTAATGAGATTTATAATTCTCATGAACATCAACGCAAGTTTTAATGAAATGTTAGAAGCACATGGAGAATTGGTTCTTTGCTTCATTGAAATAGTTCATTTTTATAAGACTGGTAAGGAATGAATAAATTAGATAACTCTAAGAGAAAATGACAGTTCTGTGATCCAGAAAAAATATAGGCATTTTCTGAATATGATGTGAAAATATACAGATATTGATAGTCATGAGATCTCAACAGAACATCTTTCATTTCTGAAAATTAGGAAGCTTTACTGAGTCTTGAATCCTACAAACACTCAGTGAAATATCAAGAATGATGTACAATCTTTGCTTCACAAATGGAGGCTGGAAATGAACAGAAGTTAATTAACGTGCACATAAAAACAGAAGGAGTTACAGATATGCTTCTTAACTCAGTCCAGTACTCCTCAAACTGTTCAGCATGAAGTTCAGTCAGCTTGATTATCCTTAGGAAGAAATGGATTCTCAGCTAGACTCAAAATTTACTTCATGTAGTAACCTACTTTTTGCCCTCTTTAATATTTTCAAAAGTTAATGGCAAAAAAAAAAAAGTCTCCAGTTTTCCAGTAAATTTGACAAAATGAGAGTGGTAGGAAGAGAAGGGAAAGGAAACCCTTTATATTGGATCATCCACTTTTGGCAATTACAGATAACGGAGAGTTGCCGATAAAGATAGAATTTCAATCAACCACTAAGCAGACTCCCACTGAGGAACATGCTGGAGAAACGTGAACAGATAAGATGGAAGACAACCATATGGCTGCTCTTAATGACCCAATAAATACAGGAAAAGTGTGGTGCTTCTAATCGGTTACAAACTAAAATCTCATTTGTATGTTGTGTTTCTAGTTTTAAGGAAGGCAAAATGCCAATTCTCATTTACCTTTATTCACACGTTCCCTGGGGGGATTGAAGGACAATAAGCAAATTGTATAAAAATTATCTTTTGTTTCTGTTCTTTTGAGATTTTTTTTTTTTTTTTGCATTGTTCCTTATCCTACCCATCATACCAACCAGTTCAACTACTACTTCAGCCTTCAAAATACCCAAACTTCAGCAATGGTAAGGTTACTTCTACTATAATCCTCTACATGCAAACCACAAGGTTACTTCTACTATAATCCTCTACATGGAAACTAAATAACAAACACCCCAAAAGGGAACTGTATTTCCTCCTGTCAGTCACCACTAAATTCCAGATGCTTCTCAAAGGCTCCTCCTGAAGCCCGACTCTTGCAAGAGGGTCCTTCTTGTCGGGTGTTACCCTCTGCCCCACTACCAGCTCATGCTAACTCCACCTGCAGCCCTCAGCGCCAGCTTGCCTTTCCCAGGCAAGGGTGCCCTCACTCACAGATTCCACCCCATTCTTTGTCTTCATAGCATCCTATGCTTTTCTTTTTCATCCTCCCTGATGACAAGTGCTAGGCCACCAGGGCTGAGAAGAGCTCCACGGAGGCAGAGAATGTTGGTTTCACACACAGGAGAGCCGAGCAGACTGCCTGGTATCTAGTAGTAATATTCATGGGATGAACAGCCCTCAATTTTCTATTCCTTTCTTCCTATTATTTTCTCTATCTCACAACATTCTCAACCTTGCCAACATCACCGGCTGGTACCACCTCCCCCAGGAAGCCTTTCCTTCGGTCATCTCCGTGGAGGAAATTTCTCTTCTCTGAACTTGCACAAGCATTTTTGGTGCTTGTTCCATGGCATTCATTCACCAATTTGTCTATTTTCTCTGTTTATTCACAAAGTGGAAGCTTTTTTTTTTAAGTGAAGTATTTTTACAGCCTTTTGTACTCATCTTTGACAATATTTAAGCTCATGGTAAAAATCTTCATTTGCGTGCACTTCTGACTCCACCCTGAATTTCTTCCCAAACTGTGAGAGCAGCCAATGGAATATTCGATTTTCTATGCCTAGTGCCTGGCATAGAAGACATGCTTGGTAAGTTTTTTATTTGCTCTGTTGAATCCGAATTGCAGTCATTTTTGTAAAGTCTTATCTCTGTAAATAGGTTCCCAGCTCCTGACGGCCAGTCTTTATTTTCTGCACAGTGACTAGCACAACAAATAAGTACCTATTATGAAAGTGACTATATTTCTTTCAATGGAAAGACATGTATTTTAAAAATTATATTTTGCTTTATGATCTTTAAACATAAAAGTGTTCTCTTTATCTCAAAAAAACTCATGTTTATTTTCCAGAATTCTGAGGATTGAGGGGGATGATAATTATTACCTACTTTAGGAAAATCAGATCTGAGGATCCCAAACTATGTTTGTTTTCCAAGAAATATTAGTGGAAATAAGTGTTTCACCACATGTGGTCAATAGCACATGGGGTTCTTCTCAATTTGGATTTCATTCTTCATGTATATATTTTTTCATTCTAAATCTTACATTTGGGAAACTGGCTTTAATTTTTTTTTTTGCAGCATATATCTTAAAAACTAAATTTTATCATGGCCCTTGATAACTTTTTGAGCTCTAGCTTGACCTGAGTAAGAGAGATGATGGTTTCTTAATGACCTCCATCACAGCATGATGAAGTGCAGGTCTCCGAGAGCCATCAATCACCTGCCTGAAGGATCAAGAGGGCTATTTCCTGGCTGAGAAGCGGTCCTCATTCTCTTGCCCTATCACTCGCACATCTTCCTTCTATTCTTCTCACTCCATTAGCCGCCTCTGTATCTGCACAGAGGTGATCACAGAGTAACCTCTGGTCCCTAATCCCTGTTATTTCTAGTTAGGTCTAATCTACCATCCCAGTTGAAAAGTTTGATGATGTTTACATGGTATTTATTTAATCTTCCTTTGCTTCTGTTCTTAGAATTTCATTTTAAATCTATTTGAAATTATGTTATTACACCTATTGCTATCTTTCCTAGCAGATCAATATGCCTTCTCCCCAATCTAAAGCCTAGTAGTCTAGAAATGAACCTTTTTCTAGTTAAACACAATAAATGTCTTTGTTGTTTCTTTGTTTTCTTGGCCCTTTGTCTAATGCCATAATACAGCCTTCAATGCAGCTCTTACTAACATATCTGGTTTTGGAATCTTTCTATGGAAAGATGAAAAATTAAGTAACTTTTGGAGTCTCTAGGGATAGTAAGTTTTCATTTGCTCATCTTATGCAGTGTAGTGGTAAGAGGCATGATTTTCTTCTATCATATGCAAAATGAGATACAGACTATAACACAGAGAATCACAGGTCCTCAAGTGAAAAACCCTACTGACAATTCACACAGAACTGGAGTTTCCTGGAATTGAGGAGGCAAGGAATTATTTTCAATACTCAAAAAAATATATGATGGAAACTGGACATTTGCTTGAACAATAGCATCAACTAAATCAAGGTTATATGTGTGGAAACTTGGCGTGGACACTGGTTATCTTGTGTGTACAGGGATTCTGTTGCACATGCATTAATTTCTGGTACCTGGTTTCATTTCCTGGAGATTTGTTTCATGGAATAGCATCACAGGAGTCTTTTACAACTACATGGAGGTGGCTGTTGATATAATTTTCCACCAAATTATCAAAGAGCCCAGACAAAAGGAGGCTTATATCACAGAAAAATAGTTCACTTGAATTGAGTCTTGGCTTCTAAGCCTCCCAAGTACCCCTAGGTTCTTGAAAATGACCTCAATTTCTTTAGCACTCTTAAAAGCTAACTCTTTTTTTTTTCATAGTAGACTAATTTACTTTTACAAATAAACATTTTTAGGTTTTAATTTAAATTTGCAAAATCTTCAGTGACTCTAACAAAAATATCTATCTCCCAATTCCTACCTTAATTCTTTAAAAAATGACACTTTTTGTTCTTGAGTGCTACAAACTTAGTTTAAAAGTGAACCGTCCTTGAGTCTGAATAGTTGATCGGTTTTTGAAAAATGTTCTACGAAGTTTCTAGTTTGTCACCCAAATTGCATGTCAGACAACAAAGACCACTTTGTCACGCTTAGATACCATTCAATCATAATCTGAGTTTGACTTCAAAGCTTTCACAATTCAATTTTATTTACAATTAAGAAAACATTACAGTGTTTGTAAGGACAGGGAGACCATTTCTCTTCGACCAAATATCAGGGCAGAATGAGTGGGGACCATATGTTCTCTCCTCTTTTCCTTCTGCTTTTATTCTCTTCCCTCCAAACTTAGGTGACCAGCTGCCCTCTCAGACAGATGGGGTTCATGGAAGCCATGAGGGCTGGGATTGTTTAAATGGGGTCAGAAATGTCTGTGCCCATGTTGGTTACTGCGATGTGTGGATGGGCTTAGCAGAACAGGGTTACAGAGCCTGTAGCAACTTTTACATCTTGCATATAAACACTGTCTTTTGTAACTATCTCAGGGATACCTGGTCAACCTGTGATCTCTCCTTAAGGAGTCAACTTTCCATTATTATTACATACTGGAAAAAATAAGAACATAGAGTCTATACCAGGAAACCATCCTGAGAAATCTTGAGTTTCATTTTGTGAGATTCTAATCAAATCTAAAACAGCAATAGAAACAACCAAAAGAGGGATCCCTGGGTGGTGCAGCGGTTTGGCGCCTGCCTTTGGCCCAGGGCGCGATCCTGGAGACCCTGGATCGAATCCCACGTCGGGCTTCCGGTGCATGGAGCCTGCTTCTCCCTCTGCCTGTGTCTCTGCCTCTCTCTCTCTCTGTGTGTGTGAATATCATAAATAAATAAAAATTAAAAAAAAAAAGAAACAACCAAAAGAAACACAGATCCCATGAGGAGAGTCATTTGATTAAACTAAAATATTAGTTAGAAACTTTTTGGACATAAACTACCCAAATGCTCTCTCTATGAAAATTGTTCAGTATGTGATAACTCTTATTTACTATTCATATCATTTTGGTCAACATCTCCCCAGAAGATGAAATCAGATATAGACTAGTAATATTAACTTTTATTCAAACTAATGTTCTGGTTGACATATACTGAGCCCAACTAGGGGAAAATATAAAAAATAAATTTCATGTTGAATAAGATGGAGCTTTCCATTTTTTACAGTGAGTTTAATAATTATGCTATTTATTATAGTTTATGGGATAGCTTTTCGCATCTAATCTCATTTGAGCTATTTTAAGAGGTCTTCTCAACTGTTTCTGATAAGTAACAAAAGTTCCTTGTAAAACCTATCAAAAGTTTAACACCTATCAAAGTCAAATAATTTTAAGCATAAAATACATTATTTTACATGAGATTTCAGTATTACCACTCAAAAACATAATGTATTTATAGGTTGTTAAGTCGTAAAATAATACTCCTTATCAAGAACAAAAATATTGACCTTAGCCCATTTATTACTTTGACGATTGCTATGAACTGAATATTTGTGTTCCCTTGAACTGAAATATGGAAGCCTAATCCCTATGGTGATGGTATTTGGAGGTGGGTTCTTTAGAAGGTAATTAGATCATAAGAGCAGGGAGCTCATGAATGGAATTTGTGCCTTTTAAGAGATGTTCCAGAAACAGCCCTTGTCTCTTCCACCATGTGATGATATCTATGAATCGGGAAGTAGGCCCTTCACCTTGAATTTCCTAGCCTACAGATCTGTGGGCAATAAATGTATTCTTTTTTTTATAAGCCACCGGTTTATGGTATTTCTGTTAGAGTAGCCTGGACAAACTAAGACAAAGACATGATTTAATTTTTCCTTTGTCATCTAAGGAGCTATCTCCTTCTCCCAGATCCTGCTGTCCAACTATAAGGTATAAGGGAAAAGGCGACATTCTCACAGTTGGCTAAGAAACCCTTTATTACCACAAAAGCACTACTAAGTCAGAGGTTTTCACAGGAGACTGTTTTCTGAACAAGGGATACTCACTCTTAAGTTATAATTTGGAACTCAGAAATAACACCTGGAGAGTGGGACCTCCCGGTATGCCCTAGCCTACATGTGTGCAACTAAGTAAACCACATATCCCCAGTGCATGGACAGACATGAATATCTTTGTTGTTTAAGGTATGATACATAAAATATCAAAGAAGATTTACAAAGAAAATTTAGTCTTTTTTTTTTTTTTTAAGATCTTATTTATTTATTCATGAGAGACACAGAGAGAGAGAGAGGCAGAGACACAGGCAGAGGGAAAAGCAGGCTCCCTGCAGGGAGCCTGATGCAGAACTCAATCCCAGAGCTCCAGGATCATGACCTGAGTCAAAGGCAGCAGCTCAACCACTGAGCCACACGGGTCCCCCCAAAATTTAAAGTCTTATGTCATATCCAAAGTTGATTTAATTTCAGTAATGGAAAAAATCCTAAGTGATTTTTGTCCTTCTTTAAATCTGAAGCATATATACCCTCTGAGTTGACTGGAATTCTTTTTATAAAAAGGTAAGATGCCTTTCAGATCTAATGCTATGCTCCTTCCTTAGATAACAGCGATTAGTGTAAAACTGAATTAGGTACAGATTTCTATGTCTAAAGTGCAGTTAGGGTCAAGTTTATATTTGTAATCTTAAAAGCCAAGGTTAGATTTCACTGCTACTTAAAATGATCTAGTTAGATTATCTTTAAGTGTATAAATATTAATTATGAATACATTAGAGACCTTGCTCTTTTGAATTTTAAGTATATGGATATTTTTCTCAAGTGACAGAAATTTAACTTTTTATGAGAATATAATATATCCTCATAAATATGTGAGTGTATAAAATACTGTCAAAAAGTTAAAATACCCTGAAAATTTAAATATGATAAACTACTTAAAAAATGCCTATCTTCTCACCTTCTTAAGAAACAAATACCACACACAGAAAATACAGGAGTCAGTGTTTATATGTAGCTGCACTGTAAAAATGGAATTCACAAAAAAAGACTTTAAGAAAGAGAAAGAATGAATTAAATTTCTCACACTGAGTGCTCTGCCAGCCACTGGTTACAAAAAAGTGTGCATGCCTTCAATTCCTTTATTTAATGTTCACTAAAAATAAGAGAAAAATAGTTGGATATAACAATTTCTTTTTCTACCTTTTAAACAATATGTTTACATAATTGTATTCTCTCTTCTTTTAGATGGTCCTAAATACTCCCTTTAAATTCTAATTTAACAACATCCCCAAGGATTTGATATGTGGTATATTTTCATTGTTGTTTGGTTTCATATTTCCAGTTGGACTTTTACTGACTAAGTTAATTGAATTTCTATGTTTCAGAGACTTTCATGGTCATGCTTTAAAAAAAAAGATTTTAGATATTTACTTGAGAGAGAGAGAGTGAGAGTGAGAGAGAGAGAGAGAGAGAGAGAGTAGGAGTGGGGTGAGGGGCAGAGGAAGAAGCAGACTCCCCACTGAGCAGGGCATCTAATGTGTGGGGCTCGATCCCAGGATTCTGTGATCATAACCTGAGTCAAAGGCAGCCGCTTAACAGACTGAGCTACCTAGGCACCCCTAGGGTTATACTTTTGTAAGTGTTATTCAAATGGCTTAATGCCCTAAAATATGATCAATTGTTGAAATGTTCTATATATGCTTAAAAAAAAGAAGGCATCTCCAGGTGTCGGGTGCAGTGTTCATGAAGCAACCCTAGTCACTGGTTGTACTGACCTGCCACATGCTTCCTGATTATGCTGCTGGAGCTCTCAACCCCTCAGAGCTTAATGTTACTATATCCTACCCTCCTACCAGATTTATCCATATACTTGATTAATCTTGACAGTATGTCCTTAATATATTTTGAGTCCATATTACTAAGATCATACAATTTTTAAACTGCTATATCTTTCTGAGTTATTGAAGCTTTTATCAAAATCTATTTTTAATAATGCTTTTTAAATTTTTAATAATGTACTGCTGCTGTGTAGTACCCAGCTACTCTGCCACACTCAACCATGTGCCTTCACCCGTCTCATGCCATGGGCCATCATGGCATACAGCCTCCAGCATTACAGCACTTTGTGAGATCTGGCATAGGACTAGTGGTCCAGTGCAAATTTTGCTAACACTGCTCTCAAGTTCCTGGGTGGGCACATCCCCTCAGAGCTGGCCTGCCTGGGTCCCACTAATGCTACAGAGAGCAAAAAGAGCTCATAACAAGCAGAGAGTCAGTTTAGATGAGGGCACTGAAAGGATAAGTAACTCAAACACTATGGTAGGGCATAAGCGACGTATATGAGACATCCCTGAAGTATCAGATTCTGGTGAACAGAGGATATTGCACTGCTGGGTACTCCAGGACCTCTTCATAAAGTCACTACTTTCAAGAGCAGAAGACATAGCTGACTTTCTTAACACATAGGAACAGACATGGAGAGGTAGACAAAATGAGGAGACAGAAATTTATTCCAAATGAAAGAACAGGACAAGGCCATGGCTAAAGAGCTAAGCAAAACAGATATAAGGAACATGTCTGATAGAGAATTGAAAATAATGATCATAAGGATACTCACTGGACTTAAGGGTAGAAGACATGAATGAGACCCTTAACAAAGTGAAAAGGAATAACAGCAGAGATAAAGGTCTCAGTAAAGGAAATGAAAATACATTTGATGGAATGCACAGCAGGACAGAAGCAGAGGAACAAATTAGTGATATAGAAGATAGAGTAATGGAAAGGAGATAAGCTGAGCAAAAGGGAGAAAAACGAACTATGCAAAATGAGAAGGGACTAGGGAACCCAGTGACCCTACCAAATGTAGTGATATTTGTATTGTAGGAGTTTGAGAAGAAGAAGAGAGAGATAAGGGGGTAGAAAATTTATTTGAAGAAATAACAGTTGGAAAACTTCCCCAATCTGGGGAAGGAAACAGATATCCAGATCTAGGAGACACAGAGAACTCCCATCAAGATAAACAAAAACAGACCCATACCAAGATGCATAGTAACGGGATGAGCACTGGGTGTTATTCTATATGTTGGCAAATTGAACACCTATAAAAAATAAATTAAAAAAATAAAAATAAAATGGCAAAATGTAGTAATAAAGAAAAAAAATTAAAAGAGCAACACATAAGAAGTCAGTAACTTACAAAGGAAAACCCCATAGGCCAGCAGGAGGTTTTTCAATAGGAACTTTGCAAGCCAGAAGGGAGTAACATGATATATTTAAAGTGCTGAATGGGAAAAATCTGCAGCCAAGGATATTCTATCCAAGAAGACCATCATTCAGAATAGGGGGAGAGATAGAGAGTTTCCTAGACAAACAAAAAACTAAAGGAGTTCATAACCACTAAACCAACCCTACAAGAAATATTAAAGGGGACTCTTTGGAAGGGACAAACCAAAAGTGACAGTATTAAGGTAGAAAACATGAAAGCAGCAAACATGAATGATTCTGTAGGAAATAAGTCAATGAACTCACAAAAGAAAGGATAAAAAATATAATAGCATATACCTAAAATGTGAGAAGGAGAGGAGAAAAGAATATACTCAAACTTAAACAGCCATCAACTTAATATAGACTGCTATATGCAGAAGAGGTTAGACACAAGCCAAACAGTAATCATATATGAAAAACCACTAATGAATATGCAAAGAATAAAGAGAAAGAAATCAAATTATATTACTAAAGAAAATCAGCAAAGCATGAAAGGCAAGAAAGAATCAGAGAAAATCTTCAGAAACAACCACAAAAGAAGTAATAAAATGGCGAAAAATGCATGTCTATCAATGATCCACTTTCAGCGTAAATGGACTAAACTCTCAATCAAAGACATAGGGAGACAGAATGGAAAAACAAACAAAGAAACAAGAGCAATCTATACGCTGCCTACAAGAGACTTGTTTTAGACTTAAAGACACTTTCAGATAGAAAGTGAGGGAATGGAGAAACATCTATCATAGAAATGGATGTTAAAAGAAAGCCAGAGAAGTAATACTTGTATGTACAAAACAGACTTTAAAATAAAGACTGTAAGAAGAGGCATAGAAGGACACTATATAATAATAAAGGAGATAATCCAACAAGAAGATATAACAGTTGTAAATATTATGCACTCAGCACAGGAGTACCCAAACACATAAAGCTTTAATAACAAACATAAAGGAACTCATCATTAATATTTCAATAGTAGTTGGGAATATTAACATACCACTTAAGTCAATAGACAGGTCAGCTATATAGAAAATCAATAAGGAAAATATGGCTTTGAATGCCACTGGAACAGATGGATTTAATGCATATATTCAAAACACTCCATCCTCAAACAGCAGAATACACATTCTTTTCAAGTGTACACAGAACATTCTCCAGAATAGATTACATATTAGTGCCTCAACAAATTCAAGACCAAAGTCACATCATGCATCCCTTCCGATCACAATGCTATGGAATTAGAAGTCAACCACAAGAAAAAAATCCAGAAAGATCACAAATACATGGAGGTTAAATAGCATGCTACTGAACAGTGAATGAGTCAACCAGGAAATAAGAGAAGAAATTAAAAAAAAATACATAGAAACAAATGAAAATGAAAACAAAATGATTCAAAACCTTTGGGATCCAGCAAAAGTGATCTAAGAGGGAAGTTTATAGCAATACAGGCCTATCTCAAGAAGCAAGAAAAATCTTAAAAAAAAAAAAAAAAAAACCAACCTTACACCTAAAGAAGCTAGAAAAACAACAATAAACAAAACCTAAAATTGGGAGAAGAAAGGAAACAATATTAGAGCAAAAATAAATGATATAGGTACTAAAAAAACAGGAGATGAGATCAAAGAAATCAGGAGCTGGTTCTTTGGAAAAAAATAAACAAAACTGATAAGCCTCTGGCCAGACTTATCAAGAAAAAAAAAGAGAAAGGACTCAAATAAATGAAATCGCAAATGAGAGAGAAGAAATAACAACTGAAACCACTGAAATTCAATTATAAGAGAATATTATGAAAAAAATATATACCAACAGATTGGATAACCTAGAAGAAATGGATAAATTCTTAGAAACATATAAACTACTAAAACCAAAACAGAGAGAAATAGAAAATTTGAAGAGACTGATAACCAGCAAAGAAAATACCCCAACAGACTTAAAGTCCAGGACCAGATGGTTTCACAGATGAATTCTACCAAACATTTAAAGAAGAGTGAATACCTATCCTTCTCAAACAATTAAGAAACAGAAAAGGAAGTTTTCCTTTTTATGAGGCCAGCATTATCGTGACACCAAAACCAGATAAAGACACCACTAAAAAAGAGAACTACAGCCCAATATCCCTGTTGAACAGTGCAAAAATTCTCAACAAAATGCTAGCAAATCAAATTCAACAATACATTAAAAAAATCACTCATCACAGTCATTTGGGATTTATTCTTGGGTTGCAAGAATGAGTCAATATTCACAAATCAATGATACATCACATAAATAAGAGAGAGGATAGGGCAGCCTGGGTGGCTCAGCGGTTTAGTGCCACCTTCAGCCCAGGGCATGATCCTGAAGATCCAGGATCGAGTCCCACATCAGGCTCCCTGCATAGAGCCTGCTTCTCCCTCTGCCTGTGTCTCTGCCTCTCTCTCTGTGTCTCTCATGAATAAATAAATAAAATCTTAAAAAAAATAAGAAAAAGGATAAGAGCCATACAATCATTTCAACAGATGCAGAAAAAGCATTTGACAAAGTACAACATCCATGCATGATAAAAACCCTCAGCAAAATAGGTTTAAAGGAAATATACCATAACATAATAAACTTTATCTATGAAAAACCCACAGCTAACATCATACTTGATGAAAAACTGAGAGCTTTCCCCTTAATCAGGAATAAGACAAGGATATCTACTCTCACCACTTTTATTCAACACAGTACTGGAAGTCCTACCCACAGCAATCAAACAACAAAAAGGAATAAAAGATTAAAATTGGTAAGAAAGAAATGAAACTTTCACACTATTTGCAGGTGACATGATACTACATATAGAAAACCCAAGAGACTGTACAAGAAAACTGCTAAAATCAATAAATGAATTCACTAAAATTGCAGGATATAAATCACTGTATTGAACTCTATTGCATTTTTATATACCACTAATACAGCAGCAGTAAGGGAAATTAAGAAAACAATCCCATTTACAATTGCACAAAACATAACAAGATATCTAGGAATAAACCTAACCGAAGAAGTGTAAGACCTGTATAAAACAGTGATGAGGGGCGCCTGGTGACTTAGTGGTTGAGCATATGACTTTGGCTCAGGTGGTGATCCCAGGGTCCTGGGATCAAGTCCTACATCAGGCTCCCCACAGGGAGCCTGCTTCTCCCTCTATGTCTCTGCCTCTCTCTGTGTGTCCCTCATGAATAAATAAATCAATAAACTTAAAACACTGATGACAGAAACTGAAGATGACAAAAGTAATTAAAGACATTCCATGATCATGGATTTTAAAAGAACTATTACTCAAATATTTGTACTACTTAAAGCAATCTACAGATTGAATGCAATCCCTATCAAATATCAAATATCAAATATCAAATCCCTCCTCAACAGCATTTTTCACAGAGCTAGATCAAACAATCCTAAAATTTGTGTGGAACCACAAAAGATCCCAAATGGCCAAAGCAATCTGTGAGAACAAAAAGCAAAGCTGGAAGTGTCAAAATGACGGACTTTAAGTTATCATACAAAGCTACAGTAATCAAAACAGTATGGTACTGACTCAAAAACTAGGCACTTGGATCCCTGGAGCAAAACAAATCCCAGAAATGCTCCACAACTACATGGTCAATTAATCCTTGACAAAGCAGGAAAGAATATCCAAAGGAGAAAACAGTGTCTTCAACAAAGGATGTGGGGAAAACTGGACAGTACCATGTAAAAGAAAGAAACTGGATCACTTTTTTACATCATAATACAAAAATAAACTCAAAATGGAGTAAGAATCTAAATGTTGGACATGACAGCATATAAATCCTAAAAGAGAACACAGTCAATAACTTCTTTGACATCAGCTGTAGCAACTTTTTTTCTAGATATGTCTCCTAAAACAAGGGAAACAAAAATAAAAATAAATTATTGGGACTAAATCAAAATAAAAAGCTTCTGCACAGCAAAGGAAACAATCATCAAAACCAAAAGACAATCTACAGGATGGGAGAAGATATTTGCAAATGACACAACTGATAAAGGGTTAGCACCCAAAATATACAAAGGACTTACACAACCGAACACTCAAAAAACAAATAATCCGATTAAAACCTAGGCAGAGGACTTGGAAAGCCATTCCTCAAAAGAAGACATCTAGATGGCCCACAGACACATGAAAAGATGTTCATCATCATTTACCATCAGGGAAATGCAAATCAATGAGATATCACCTCACACCTGTCAGAATGGCTAAAGTTAAAAACACAAGGATCAACAGGTGTTGGTAAGGATGTTTGTGGAGAAAGGGGAACCTTCATGCACTGTTGGTGGGAATGCCAACTGGCATTTCAGGCTCTGTGGAAAACAGTATGAAGGCTCCTCAAAAAGTTAAAAATAGAACTACCCTATGATCCAACAATCATCCTACTAGGTATTTACCCAAAGAATGCAAAAACACTAATTCAAAGGGATATACACACACCCCCTATGTTTATAGCAGCATTTTTTGTAGCTGAGATATAAAAGCAACCCGAGTGTCCATCAATTGATGAATGGATAAAGGTGTGATACACACACACACACACACACACACACACACACACATACATGTATATATATGATGGAATATTATATATAACATAATTATTTGTATGCTGGAATATTATATATATTATAATTATATACATGATGGAATGTTATTCAGCCATTAAAAAGTGAAATTTTGCCACTTGCAAGGATGTGTATGGAGCTAGAGAGTATTATGCTAAGTGAAATAAGTCAGAGAAAGATTGATACCATATGATTTCACTCATAGGTGGAATTTTAGAAACAAAACAGTTAAACACAAGGGAAGGGAAGGAAAAATAAAGTAAGAGGAAAACAGAGAGGGAAACAAATCATAAAAGATTCTTAACTCTAGGAAACAAACTGAGTGTCACCAGAGGGCAGGTCGATGGGGCGGGGGATGGGGTAACTGCGTGATGGGCATTGGGTGTCGTATGCAACTGATGGAATCACTGAATTCTAGCTCTGAAACTAATACTACAGTATATGTTAATTAAATTGAAATTGATTTTTTTTTAAAAAAGATAAAGACTCTTAATTCTAAAGAATACACTGGTGGTCATCAGAGGAAAGGTGGGTGGGTGAAAATAGGTGATGGGGACAAACGAGGGCACTGGTTGTGATGAGCACCAAGTGACGTATGGGAATGTTGAATATTGTACACTTGACACTGATATTACACTGTTAGATCAACTAACTGGAATTAAAATAAAAACTTAAAAAAAGAATATATATAAATACAAATTTTAATAATGCCTTTTCTCCTAAAAACTGATTTTATATGCAATTAAAATGGTTTCAAAAGCTGTCCTTTGAGGGGCATCTGAGTGGCTCCAACGGTTAGGTGGCTGACTCTTGATTTCACCTCAAGTCATGATCTCAGGGTCCTGGGACTGAGCCTCATATGTGGCTCTGGGTTCAGCACAGAGTCTGCTTCAGGATTCTTTTTCTCCCTCTGCCTCTCCCCTTCCTTGCATGCTCTCACTCTCAATCTTTCTCTCTAAAAATAAATAGATTTTTTTTAAAGCTATGCTTCGTTTAATATTTGCCTGGTATGGGGATCCCTGGGTGGTGCAGCGGTTTAGCGCCTGCCTTTGGCCCAGGGCGCGATCCTGGAGACCCGGGATCAAATCCCACATCGGGCTCCCGGTGCATGGAGCCTGTTTCTCCCTCTGCCTGTTTCTCCCTCTGCCTGTGTCTCTGCCTCTCTCTCTCTCTCTCTCTCTCTCTCTCTGTGACTATAATAAATAAATAAATAAAAATTAAAAAAATCTGGATAATTTAAAAAGAGAAAATATTTGCCTGGTATGTCATTTTCTACTCTTTTACTCCCAATGCTTTTGTTTTCATGTTTTAGGTGTATCTTTTGTAACTCATGTAGAGCTGGATTTTCTACTTTAAACCTAGTCTTAGAATCTTAATCTTTTATTTATTTATTTTTTAAAGATTTATTTATTTTTTTATTCATGATAGACATAGAGAGAGAGAGAGGCAGAGACACAAGCAGAGGGAGAAGCAGGCTCCACGCCGGGAGTCCGATGTGGGACTTGATCCCGGGACTCCAGGATCGCGCCCTGGGCCAAAGGCAGGTGCCAAACTGCTGAGCCACCCAGGGATCCCCAGAATCTTAATCTTTTAAAGTTCAGTACATTTAAATTTTATTTTATCACCATTGTATTTGGTTTTATCCTATCGTTTTGTGTGTGTGTGTGTGTTTGTGCATGCATGTGTGTACTCACGTGCGCATGTGTGAGCGTGCTACTTATCTGTCCCACTTTCCTCTACTTCACTATTCTCTCTTTCTTTTTTTAAAACTAATTTGACATCTGTATTTTATTTCAATCCCTGGGATGGTTATCTTAGGCAATTCAAATGATCTTTAGCTTCAAGGGTTAGATGTTGAAAACCACTAGATGGAGTAGATCACGGGGCCAGATGCTGTTTCCCAGGAGGGTAAACATGACAGCTTCTGAGAAGCTCCTAGCCTGAGGCTCCAATGACAGCCATGGAGATGCTGAAATTGGCTGGGACTGATGACCTTGGAGGGTGTGGTTGTGTGCCTCTCCTGGGAGAAGAGGGGCTTCTGGACAAAGCCCAGGGCACATCTATGGTGTATACACTGGACAACATTGTACTGTTGCTCCTGCTGGGACTTGAGGCCTCCAACCCCAAAAGGGGTGTGTGTGGTGAGTCGGCCTGGGCACTGGACAGCAAGAACGTTACCTGCCCCAGGCACCCAAGACTCAGACTTGAACCTACAAATTCAAGGTGTGTAAGGAGGCTTTCCAAGAAAAGCAGCCTTTATTTACCACCTGACAACTGACGGAGAGCACAATTCCACATGGTCAGGAGTGCGAGGTGTCTCCGAAAGTGCACAGCAGAGAAGAGCCTTCCATGAACAACGCCAGTGAGGAAGCCTTCATTAGAAACACTCTTCTTGTTTGGCACCAGAAAGTTTCAAGCACGGAAAGCTGTTTGAGTGCAGTAAGTATGAGACAGCCAAAGCCCCCACCTCCTTCTGGAAGTCCAGACAGCAGAAAGGCCTGGAATGGGAACTCCTTCAGGAGCTCCTGTGTCACCTGTCACCAGAAAGGTCACATGCTGGTAGGGGTTTATGAGTGCAGCCAATGTGGCATGTCTCCGGCATAAGATACACACTTGGTAGTTCACACCAGAGAGGGGCTTTGGCCACGGGAGGGTGGGAACTCACTCAGCATTCATCCTTGCTCTAAAGAGATGTATTCATACCTGAGAGGGGACTGTGAGAAAGCCTCTGGTCCAGAGAGGTGGTGGGGAGACACCGTGGGAGCTTGTGTGCAAGCTGGCAGGGGTTGTGCTACATTCCCTGTCCCCCCCCTCCCTGGGGAAAGCTGTCTGACCCCCACAGCTATAGCAGAACCCACCCCTCCTTTCCACCCTGGCTGTGCTGAGATGCATAGCAACACCCATGACATCAAATAAGGTGGCCCCTGTGTCTCCCCTGTCACTGCGTAGGCATAGATCTCAGCCAGGTGGCAAAGGGACCCTGAGGGGCATCTACTGGCGGCTTCTGGGCAAGGTTCTCTTGCTTCATGGCTTTCTTTTTTCTTCTTCTTATTCTTTTAAGTCTTCAGCTGACGGTTCTGATGGTTTCAATCCCCTTATCCTGGACACACTTCCTCAGTATGCCCTGTACCATGTGATAATAAAGGCTTCACCACATTTCACCAGGGGCATCCTATTGAGGTGGGCTGCAAACAGAAATGGGTGGCTTCCAGCTGCAGGGGGTCAGCCTCAGGACCAGTAGCACATGCCTCAGGGCACCATGGAGCAGGCTCATTTCTGAAGGGTTTTGTGGACAGACCTTCTCGTCTGGAATGCAGACTCAATTATGAGGTCAGACTTCAACCTGGGCTGGGGATGATGTGTATAATCCTAGAGTGGTCTGGGAAGGTGGGCAGGGGCTGTCCTCCTTCTCGGGGAGTCTGAATTTGCCTGGGATCTGGTTCATTGTGAGACCTTGGGCGGCCAATAGAGCAGGTGCACATGGGTGAGGAACAGCGAACAGGAGATTACAGTGAGCAGGGGTGGGGGTGGTAGGGGTGGTAGGGACAGCACACACTGCCTCTCCAGGAAGCTAGCACTTCCTCTCCTCTGGTAGACCTCACAAGGGTATCATGTTTTATGGGTACTAGCTCTATGTAGGATTCTGTGGTTTCATTTGCCACCTTGATGAAGCCATAAACTCAGCTATAGCCTTCCATGGATGCCTGCCCACCTAGGCTCTAGCTCCCAGAGATCAGTAGTTACTACCAAGGGGGTGGCTGGCTTCAGCCAACACAGTTTTCCCCCTGGAAAACTTTCTCCTAGTTCTGATATATATACTTTTTCTTATTAAGCTCTCAGCACAGCCATTCCTTTAAAAATGCATGTTTGTAATTTAGTCCAGTATTTTTATATGGTGCGCACTGAAAAGATTTTGAAGGGTATCAGCTCACCATGTTGTCAGATAGAGCTACGATATAACTTAATTTACACTGAATTCCATGTACTGATATATAAGGTAAGTAGAATGCACAACGAGCAAAAGAAACACTCCTAGGTCCCACTTAACAGAGTTTCTCCTTTTGACCGATGTGAAGCTCAATCCTTGCAAAAGTGTCTATCCGGCTGTGACTGAATCCTGCCAATTAATATCAAGGTCCAGGCGAGGTAGTCAGACTGTCAGGAATTACAGTCGATTTTCAAAGGACCTCAAATTACGGTAAAGATGATACAGAGGCCACAGTGTTATACAGAACAGATAACGTGTGTATGTTGTAGATGGGTGAATGGATAGAGGGATGGAGATATAGTTATTATTGCATGTAATTGTAATTAAGAGATATTGTATAGTATAATGTGTATATATTACACCTGTATGCATACAGGTATATGTAATTCTACCTAAGATCTCTGTTCCATAAATATATATACTTTCATTTCATCCTGGTAGCTAACTTATAAGACTATAATGCCGCGATATATGTGACTGACATACAAGTCATTATTTTTCTTCAGGATTTGCATGAATCAAAATCTGTTTGCGGTCCTCACCCCTGTTTGATGGAAAATGATTGTTAGTGCTGCCTACTGCTCACTCAATTCCTTGCAATCGCCCCGCAGGTTGGAGAGAGGAGGCACGCCTAATGATTCTAGCTCAAATGCTGTACCTGTTGCTACTGACAGACTTTGTTCCTTAGAGAAGATATTAACTGCCAGCTGGCTGTGACAGTTTGTGAACTAACATTGACATTTGGGTTGGCACCGTAAGAGTATTTACAGCTCAGGAGATATATACACAATCAGACGATGATAGATCCAGGAATTTTTGAGGTAAAAAAGTAAAACAATATACAAATTACAAACATGATCCCAATAGAAAATGGTTTAAAAAATGAGTTCAGCACTTAGTATCTCTTTTAAGAAATATCTGCTCTTTAAGAAACATCAAACTTATGGCACATGTTTGCAAAGGGGATGGGGATTGCAGAGAACAGAAGATGGTCATTCAATTGTAGAGCTGCTCATCCATATGGGATTTCCTAAAGTCCACTATGTATGTCAGAAAAAGAAAGGTAGAAAGAGATAAAGAAAGAAAGCAATTTTGAATTATTATAAAGACAAAATATCACAGCATTGGCACAAAGACTAACCTTATATCTTTGCTACTTTTTTTTTTTTTTTTTCTTTGCTAGGCTCTGAAGTGGCTCTTCTTTATATTCCATGAATATCACTTTGGAAGGAATTTAAATTGACATGCTTCTTTTATTTTCTTTTTTTTTTAATTGACATGTTTCAACACAGTCACCCAAAGTGGTAAAGCCTCTAGAAAAATGACAGGATGGCAATGAACAATGTAGAATTTGGGGCAACTCAATAAATACTTTGAATCTGGTGACACTTTTGCTGAACACTGTCAGATGGAAGAAAAGTCAGTTGGCATTCTTGTCTCTCTTCTAATTTCCCACAAAATACTGAAGATGCCACAATGAAAAAAATGGATTTGACCAGGTACTCACGGCTGTAGTCCCAGGGCAGTTTGCCGAATGGCATTCACCAGTCATCCGGTTTGGGATTAGGACATCGTCCCAGCAAGATGGACCCTTTGAGAAAAACAACATGTATTTGGTGCACAAAATGTAACATAAATGTACCCCCTAGTACACTTTCGAAAATCTATTGATACTATAGAATTATAATGAAAGTAATGTGGAGTCCAACAATTTTCAAAATATAACCTACAGAACCTGAGTTTCTCAGGATTCTTTTGGGGGGTCTGGTGGATCAAAACTATTTTCATAAGTACGCTAGGATGACCTTTAGCTTATTAATTCAAACATGTAGTACATTCACATGTAGTAATCTCCCAACTGTGGTTCATTCAATTGTTTAAAAACTGAAATAGCTTTCTTAAGTTCACTGCAATTTCAATTGATGATATTTACTTATTTATTTATTTTAAAGATTTTTAGAAATTTATTTATTTAAGAGAGAGTACAGGCAGAGTGAGAGGCAGAGGGAGAAGCAGGCTCCTCGCTGAGCATGGAGCCCAACACAGGGCTCAATCCTGGGACTCCAGGATCATTATCTGAACTAAAGGAAGGCACTTAACCCAGCGAGCCACCCAGGTGCCCCTCAATTAATGATTTTTGAATGAAAACACCCATGCAATCATGGTCAAAAGGATTTTTGGAAGGCAGCCGGGAACCATGAGGAGGCACACATAGAAGGGCCACCTATCAGAGCTGGGAGGCTGAGCAGGCACGTGTACCTCCTCCCTTTCCTGAGGCACCAAAAAATGACTTTTAAAAAGTAGCACCGTGTAAACCCGTAAGAGCAAGGAGAGCGGAAGACAGGGGTGGTTGAGGAGAACTTCGCAGGCACTTTTGGAAACCTCCATCAGGCTGCAGCAGAGGAGGGGCCTTTGTGCCCTGCAGGACCAGAAAATTCTGAAGGCTCAGGAGGAAGGCATGATCAAGAAGAGAATGAGACCTGGAGCAGCAAACAGGGAAATAATAATTCTACTACTAAAGTAGTAGAAATACTTTTAAAGACCAGTGGAAAGGATTTTTCAACCTCAAATTCTTTGTCAATTTAGGAGAATGATAACAAGTGATTTTGGGATGTGCAGACTTACAGAGTGTACTTGTGAGCCTAGAAGTTCTCAGAGTTCAGGAGAATGTCAGAGGGCTTGGGGGAAGGTGGGAAGTGGCCTAGCTTTGGCCTCATCCAATGTGTGGCTCTGAGAAGGAGCTGTGGGACAGACGGTGGTGTCTCCGTAGCTGCAGCAGAGAAGGAGGAGGACAGAAGGAAGGTGTCACCAGCTGCGGTGATGACAGAGCTTCCAGCCAGAATGTTCTGGGATCTGTGCCCAGCCCGCAGAGACGGTGAGAGCCAAGAGCTGGTGGCTGTGGTGATTTTATTACCATAGACATTGGGACCATGCCAGAGGTTTTGTGAGCAGTGGAAGTGGTCACCACCAGTCAGCACTAGGACCACCCTGTTCCATGAGCCAGACGGAGCAGTCTCCTGGCCACACTGCCGCACAAATCGATGAAAACTCAGAAGGCACGCAAGGATCCCAGCCATTCCTGTGTCTCTGTGAGTGCACACTTTCCCTCCCCCTGCACCAGCACACGTACCCACACAGGTGCATCAGACACACATACACACACACACATCACACTACCCACACTCAAACACACATGCATACCACACATTGACACACATCTCACCCCACAGACTTTCCTGTGCACATAGACACAATCACACCACATACACACATCGTATCACACACTTACCACATGGAGATGCACCACACGTACAGACACACACACTTACACACGCACACACACAATTTAGAGACAAGCAAGAGAAAGCAGAAGGAATATAGGAGATTCAGCATCTAACTTAAACATACTAAGCCAAACTTCTATAGAGGCTATTTAAACCAGACCTCGTAAGGAGCCACATTCTGAATTCACAGATCACTAAACAGAAGAATGTAAGCAGCAGGAAAGTGTTAGAAGCCTGAACCTACTGTCCTTAGGGAGGCCCCAGGCTGGTGTCTGGGAAGCTGGATTTGGGGAGTGTCTGCATCCACTCATTGACACAGAGGGTTTGTGGCACCATAAATGTCTGGAGTCTGGCACTGTGGTCCATGCTAGGAAGGGGTGCACAGTGACCAGCCCCCCCAGAAAAGCCTGGGTGCCGAGTGAACAGGTGTATCCTGTGCGGCTCTGCTGGCAGAGGACTCTTGGAAACTTGCCTGTGATCTCCTCCAGACTTCAGATGCCTTTTCTCTCTGCTACTCTGGATCCTGTTACTATGTGTCAGACTGTCCACTGAGTCCTACAAACCTTTCCAGTGAATCACTGAACCTGGAAGTGTGAGGCATTCTTGGGGACCCACGACATGATGATATTGATTCATCATCAAGGGAACATTCTCACACTCCACAGAAGGATCAAGGTTCACGATTAAGGTCCCATCAGTTACGGAAAATAAGAGATTTCATTTCCTTTGCACCTCTAAGTTTAGTGCAGGCATACACAGTCCACTGTAGTTATAGCAATGTAAATATCCACTTGATTTTCAACCTTACAATCTATATACTATTGAAAATGAACCAAGGGGGACACCTGGGTGGCTTAGTGGTTGAGTGTCTGCCTTTGGCTCAGGTCGTGATCCTGGGGTCCTAGGATCAAGTCCCACATCAGGCTCCCCCGCAGGGAGCCTGCTTCTCCCTCTGCCTGTGTCTCTCCCTCTCTCTCTGTGTCTCTCATGAATAAATAAATAAAATCTTAAAAAAAAAGATAAGAAAATGGACCAAGGATTGTGTAACCAAATGTACATGTCATGCCACTTGGACAATGTAAAAGTAAAGGCATGGATTTTTTTTTTTTTTTTAAGGCATGGATTTTTTAAAAAAGATTTTATTTATTTATTCATGACAGAGAGAGACAGAGAGAGAGAAAGAGAGGGGGTGGGGGCAGAGACACAGGCAGAGGGAGAGGCAGGCTCCATGCAGGGAGCCTGATGTGAGACTCCTCGATCCGGGTCTCCAGGATCACATCCTGGGCTGAAGGCGGCGCCAAACCGCTGGGCCACGGGGGCTGCCCAAAGGCATGGATGTTAAGAATTGGATAGCAAGGGTGGAGCTGAGAGATGTTGCTTTTTAATTAAAAAGTCATCTGTATGTTTGATTTTTAAGCATAGGCACATATCCTTTTGATCAAAGTGACACATATACTGACGTAAAGCAGAGGTAAAGAACTAATATCGAGCATTTGATCACATTCCCTCAGCCTTGCTTTCCAACTTAACATGAGGAATTCAGGGACAAATGTGGCTAGAATGCAGTCTCCCACGTTACAGTTCAGTCCTTGGCTGAGGACCCATCTTGGGGGTTACGTTTATCTGTTAATCTGTTTCTGTAGGATACTCCACGGATACTAGGAATCTGGTTTCTTTCATTTTTAGACAACTAGGAAAACTTTAGAGTCAAATCTGTGGCCCAGCTCTGGAAACTATACATAATTTACAATAAATACTAGGTTTGCTAATATTACCCTTGCTTTCATATCATTTTCCTCGATTTCTTTTCCTTTGATATTTTTCCTTATTTTATGCACCTTTTTCTTGTTTTTTTTTTTTTTAACCTCAAAATATTCTTGCAAACTTGTCAAATCCTTCTGAAGTGAGGCAGGGTCTCAGCAAAAAATTGCAGCTTTTTTTCTTTTGACTCTCCAAAATTACTGAGCACTTCTAACAAGAGCCGCTTCTTGTCCCTCTTCCATCTGGGACAGTAGCCACTTATGCTTAGGACCCAGGTCATAGGCAGGATGGTAGTGGCAAGTATTGGCTCACACTTGTGGCAGGTAGATGCTAACAATGAACAGTAGCACACCTGTTGCTTGGGAAAGTCCCTGGTTTCAAAGGAAATCTATTTCATTGTGGATAACCATTGACTGAACACAGAGACATTGCCTCCTTGATCTACCAACATGGAACATTCCTTCTGAGGCTGGTGCAGGAAGCACCGACCTACTTAGAGCAAGTGCAATGGTAAGAGATAAACCTCACTTTAGCACAGGCTGGAGAAGGAGCCCTAATAATCAAATGCATGGGTTAGGTCCCATTTGCATATCCCGCTCAGAGAAAGATTCCCTGCCTCAAAGTCTAGGATAAGTAAAGTCTGTACAGATACTTATTTTTCATGCCTTAATTTTTCAAAGTTCAAAAAGCAATGAAAACATTTATGCAACAATTCCTCTCACTGTCACCTAAGATACTACTTAATCTGATAAATCCTTGTTTTGTACAAGGAAATTATAGAAAACACGGTCATGATTTGCTTCATGATCTCAAACTATAACCAGAGAACGTAAGTAATAAAACCGAATAGAATTCCAATGAATATGGCAGTTCAACATAATGAAGCAAATGTGCTAGTTTATCCATACTACTCATAGTATGGGTATTGAATGTTATTGCAATATCCATCCTGAAAATTGAAACAAATGTTCCTGTGAATTTATGCCATTACAAAGCAGGTTTAACAATGTTGATCTTTTCTAATGGCTTAGAAAATATAAAATGTGAATTGGTTCACTGTTGCATACTGTGTTTTAACAGATGCGTGATGAAATAATTATATTTATAATTAATAGCCTTTATTTAGGGCTACAAAAGTCTCCAGACAGCAAAACTTTAAAAGGATTACATATTACATGACAGTCATGTCAAGGAGAGAATCCCCCCGCAAATGTATTTAACCTCTCAAATGTAAAGAACTGGAGAAAGACATCTGAAAAAAACATGTCATAATAATGTGAAATACGTCTTAATAAGGAATCGTTTGGCAGCTTTTAAAAAAAAAATTGTGTCCTTCTTTTGCCTAATATGGTTATACAACCAAGAGAATATAAAAGTTAGTTAAGCTTCTAAAGCAAGGGTGAGCAAACTATGGCCTGCTATGACCAAATCCAGCCTAGGGTTTGCTTCTAGACAGCAAAAACAATGGTTTTAAATTTGTAAGTGGTTAAAAAGGCCAAAAAGAATAGTACTTCATGGCACATGAAGAGCAAGTGACATTCAGGTTTCTGTGTCCACAAATGGACTTGAGTGGAACATGGCTGCAGTTGCTCACGTACCTGTTGTCTATGCTGCTTTTGCACTGCAAGGACAGAAGTGAGTCATTGCCACACAGAGGACATGGCTCCCAAAACCTAAAATATTTACTACCTGGTCCTTTACGGAGAAAGTGTGCCAACCTTGGATCTATGATAAGTAAAATTCTCCAAGTTCATATTGAAAAGCACTTAATTTTTTTTAAAGATTTTATTTATTTATTAAAGAGTGAGAGCACAAGCAGGGGGAAGGCAGAGGCAGAGGGAGAAGCAGATTCCCTGTTGAGCAGGATGCCCAAAGCAGAACTCGATCCCAGGATCCTGGGATCATGATCTGAGCTAAAAGCAGAGGTGTAACTGACTGAGCCACCTACGCGCCCCAAAAAGCACTTAAAAATACTATGTTAGCATTTTGGCCACCATGTAATGTCACCAGTTTGTAGAAGTAGCTACATCCTGAGTCTCAAGTGAGAAATTACTTCAATTAAAACCTTAGAACTACTGGCCTATGGAATCCAAGGTGTTGTTAGAATGCAGTGATTGAAGTTGTTGGAATTAGTAAGAATGGAAAACTGCAACTAAAGATGACTTTTGAGGATTTCTCTTGACAATATTACCATCAACAGAAAATCATAAAATAGAATATTATTTAAGCACATCTATATGGTGCATATAAATCAGAAATTCAGAAAAAATGATTTAATGACATGAAAACAGTGACTAAATCTGTAAGGTAAGGGTCTTAAAATCTACTTTTAAAAATCATAGAACTAATCCATAAGTCATTTTTGCTATGTTTTGCATGTCCAATCAAGTGGAAAACTGAGGTACTTAATTGGCTAATTCTTATCCAAATATCACTCTGACAATATTCAGACAAACAGTTAAAGCAAAAGAGGTTTATTTCCCCCATCTCTGAATTATCTAAACAAATTCTATAACCAGCTCTTCATAGGTGGGCATATACACTGCCATGTAAAAAACCATTTGCAAATCCTGTTTCCCAAAATGTTACTAAAAAATCTTAATGTTTGCAGTTTTTAAAAAAGGTTACTGTAAGGGTGTCTGGGTGGCTCAGTCAGTTAAGCAGTTTAAAAAACTTAAAAAATATAATATAATAAGGGTTATTTTAATAGTACTTTTACTTAAACTATGCCTTTAACAATTATTTCGAGTTATCAAATGTGTTGGATTTAATATATCCTCTTAAATGATTCTACAAACATTTAAGGCATATAATCAAACTTCAGAGGAATAATTTTGAAAATTATATGACAGCAAAAGCGACTTTAAAATTGTTATGCTCGGCCTCCTTCCTTCCTTTTCCTTTGTGTCTAACCAAGTGATACAGAGAGAGAGCTTCAAAGTTCACAGACCTGATGAATCCCAAGTCCACCAATTATTAACTAGAGGCTCCTGAGCACGTTTCATTCCACCTTTATCCGCCTCTTCTGAAAAGTGAGGGTTAAACATCCCCTTCTTGGGCTTTTAGGAATGCTAAATAAAACAACACCTTTAATGTTTGCCCAGTGCACAGGCTGACTTAGGGAAAGACGGCAACTGTTGCAAGTAGTATTCAAAATAGTAATCCCTGAGTAGGACTATTTTTAATTTCATAGACAGATAAGCAATAATTGGCCAGTTCCAAGGCACTTGACTCAGTCCACTATGTTTTTTATTTCTTATTTTTTCTCATTTTCCCCATTACCCAGCCATTCACCAGGGATTATGTCAGTTTCCGGAGCATGCAGCTTGTAACTCTTTTATTTATTTATTTTTTTATAAATTTATTTTTATTGGTGTTCAATTTGCCAACATATAGAATAACACCCAGTGCTCATCCCGTCAGTGCCCACCTCATTGCCTGCCACCCAGTCACCCCCACCCCCCACCCACCTCCCCTTCCACCACTCCCAGTTCATTTCCCAGAGTTAGGAGTCTTTCATGTTCTGTCTCCCTTTCTGATATTTCCCACTCATTTTTCTCCTTTCCCCTTTATTCCCTTTCACTATTTTTTATATTCCCCAAATGAATGAGACCATATAATGTTTGTCCTTCTCCGATTGACTCATTTCACTCAGCATAATACCCTCCAGTTCCAACCACGTTTAAGCAAATGGTGGGTATTTGTCGTTTCTAATGGCTGAGTAATATTCCATTGTATACATAAACCACATCTTCTTTATCCATTCATCTTTCAATGCACACCGAGGCTTCTTCCACAGTTTGGCTATTGTGGCCATTGCTGCTAGAAACATCAGGGTGCAGGTGTCCTGGCGTTTCATTGCATCTGTATCTTTGGGGTAAATCCCCAACAGTGCAATTCCTGGGCCGTAGGGCAGGTATATTTTTAACTCTTTGAGGAACCTCCGCACAGTTTTCCAGAGTGGCTGCACCAGTTCACATTCCCACCAACAGTGTAAGAGGGTTCCCTTTTCTCCGCATCCTCTCCAACATTTATGGTTTCCTGCCTTGTTAATTTTCCCCATTCTCACAGGTGTGAGGTGGTATCTCATTGTGGTTTTGATTTGTATTTCCCTGATGGCAAGTGATGCAGAGCATTTTCTCATGTGCATGTTGGCCATGTCTATGTCTTCCTCTGTGAGATTTCTTTTCATGTCTTTTGCCCATTTCATGATTGGATTGTTTGTTTCTTTGGTGTAGAGTTTAAGAAGTTCTTTATAGATCTTGGAAACTAGCCCTTTATCTGATACGTCATTTGCAAATATCTTCTCCCATTCTGTAGGTTGTCTTTGAGTTTTGTTGACTGTATCCTTTGCTGTGCAAAAGCTTCTTATCTTGATGAAGTCCCAATACTTCATTTTTGCTTTTGTTTCTTTTGCCTTCCTGGATGTATCTTGTAAGAAGTTACTGTGGCCAAGTTCAAAAAGGGTGTTGCCTGTGTTCTCCTCTAGGATTTTGATGGAATCTTATCTCACATTTAGATCTTTCATCCATTTTGAGTTTATCTTTGTGTATGGTGCAAGAGAGTGGTCTAGTTTCATTCTTCTGCATGTGGATGTCCAATTTTCCCAGCACCATTTATTGAAGAGACTGTCTTTCTTCCAATGGATAGTCTTTCCTCCTTTATCGAATATTAGTTGACCATAAAGTTGAGGGTCCACTTCTGGGTTCTCTATTCTGTTCCATTGATCTATGTGTCTGTTTTTGTGCCAGTACCACACTGTCTTGATGACCACAGCTTTGTAGTACAACCTGAAACCTGGCATTGTGATGCCCCCAGCTATGGTTTTCTTTTTTAAAATTCCCCTGGCTATTCAGGGTCTTTTCTGATTCCACATAAATCTTGAAATAATTTGTTCCAACTCTCTGAAGAAAGATATCAATGTTACCCAGGGCAATTTACACGTTTAATGCAATCCCTATCAAAATAGCTTGTAACTCTTTTAAATGATATATTTTCATCCATAAGGTAGATATTGTTCTGACATCTTCCCCCATTGGATTTAAAGATCCCATGCTTCTCATGAAGCTAAGTACAGTGCTGTAACTATACTCAAAGCTCAACAATGCAGTCATTAAATAGTGAGCAGGTAACATAATAAAGAAAAAATCCTCGGAATCAAAATATTCAGCAACTTAACAGATAGTTATTGAACATTTCTTAAAACCTTATGTTATAACCTTAGTTATGGAAAAGAGAGAAGAATCCTTTATCCTATAGATTTTATGGAGTAGCTACAAAAGCCAGTGTTAGAAAGGAACTGAGCAACTCATTCAAATAAATAGATGATCCTAAAAAAAATGCCCATACTAAATATTGATGATATGTAAAGTAACTGGAATACACACACCCTTCTAATGCAAATATAAAACAGCACAGCCCCTCTGGAAAACTTTAGGCATCTTTTAGAAAGTTAGACGTATAACCATCAATGATTTGACCATTTAATCTTAGATATTTATCCAAGATAAATGAAAACAATTCTTTAGGTCTACCTAAAGAATTGTATACAAATGTTCATAATATTTTTATTCATAATAGCCACCAATTGGAGACCACCCAAATATCTATCAAAGTATGAATGGATAAACAAAATGTGATATCTCCAGCCAACAAAATACTATTCGGCAATAAATACTATCATATTACTTATAAATGTAACATGGATGATTCTCATAATTATGTGAGTGAAGGAAGCAAAAGCTGTGATAGAATATATTACGTTTCCAATTATATAAAACACAAACAAATCTACAGTGGCAAACAAATTGGTGGTAGCTTTGAGGTTGGGAGCAGAGAATGTAATGGGCTACATAAGAGCATGAGGAATTTTTGGGAGGGGTTTTATGGGCTGAATTTTGTTCCCTCAAAATTTGTATGTCAAAGTCCTAATACCCTACAGAATGCAAGTGTATTTGGAAATAGGGTTTTTAAAAAGGTAGTAAGTCAAGATGAGGTAATTATAGCAGGCTCTAGTCTAATAGGACTGGTGTCTTTATAAGAAGAGATTAGGACATGGATACTCAGAAAAAGAGGTCATTGTGAAGACATAGAGAAGATAACCCATGCACAAACCAATGAGAGATGCCTCAGAAGAAACCGACCTCACCAATATCTTGATCTTGGAATTCTGGCCTCCAGAATTTTGAGTAAATACATTTCTGCTGTTTAAATCACCCAGTTGGTACTCTGTAGGCAGCCCCAGCAAACTAATGTAAGGGTTAACAGAAATGTCTCTATCTTAATTGTGGTGGTGGTTTTATGGATTTATACACTTGTCAGAACTCCTCATATTGTACCCTTTGAATGGAGGCAGTTTATTTTCCACAAATTATTTCTTAGTAAAATGAAAAGGAAAGGAAAAAAAAATTAACTGAGATGTTGCCATGGGAATCCAATGAGGGAGAGAGAGGGAGAATCTTTGTATAAAATGGTGCTTGAACAATTATATATCAATATCCCTCCTCTGCTTCCTCTTCCCCCTCCTCCTCCTCCTCCTCCTCCTCTCCCTTCTCCTCCTTCATAGATGCATCACCAGAAGCCTCATGTTTAAGGAGCAGTATGTTTCGCATTTACTTCTACTGTGTTGGTGGATACGAAATTAGGAACTAAAGGTAATACTTATTAAAAGCAAACACCTATGTCAATGTAAATGGTAAGTATTCATCCTTTCTGATGGCTGAGTAATATTCCCTTGTGTATATATACTACATCATCTTTATCCATTCATCTGTCAATGGATATCTCAGCTCTTTCCAGTTTGGCTATTGTGGACAATGCTGCCATGAACAGTGGGTGGATGAAACTGGAAGGTATTATGCTGAGTGAAATAAGTCTATCAGAGAAAGACAATTATCATATGGTTTAACTCATATGTGGAATATAGGAAACAGCATAGAGGATCATAGAGGAAGGGAGAGAAAACTGAATGAGAAGTCATCAGAGAGGGAAAAAACCACGAGAGACTCTTAACTCTAGGAAACAAACTGAGGTTTGCTGAAGGGGAGGTGTGTGGGGAGATGGGGTAATTGGGTGATGAGCACTTTGAGAGAGCACATGATGCAATGAGCATTGAATGTTATACACAACTGATGAATTATTGAACTCTACATCTGAAACTAATGATGTACTATATGTTGGCTAATTGAATTTAAATACCTGGCAAACTCCAGGTTAAGATTCTGCTATGAAATAGTTTGTAGATTTTTTGGAATATATATATATACACACACACACACACACACACACACATTCCATACTTTTAGAACATATATACACATACATATATATATATATATACACACACACACACATACACATACGTATATACATACACATATATATATACATACACATATATTTTTTCCCTATTCTTGAGGTCCCTTTATTTATGTTCTGTCTCTCTGGCAGCTATTTAAGAATTATTTCTTTTTTTTTCTTTTAAAGTCTTCATTGTTAACAGGGTTTTTTCCACACACATTGTTTCATTTGTTACCTCAGAAATCACATGAGATTTTACCTTGGATTAGTTTTCTATCATGCGTAACAAATTGCAACAAATTTAGTGGCTTAAACCAACCTAAATCTATGATCTCACAATTCCTGTGAGCCAGGAACTCATGCCTGGCCCGACTGAGTCTTCTGTTCAGGGTCCCACAAGGTTGTAATCAAAGTGTTGGCAAGGCTGTGTTCTCATCTGGAAGCTTGACTGGAGAAGCATCCATTTCCAAACTCTCTTGGGATAATTTCAGAACTAATTTCCTTTTGGCTATAATTGTAAGGGTGTCGGCTTTGTGCTGCCTGCTGACTGGTGGCCTCCTACAATTCCTTTCAACCTGGCTGCTTACTTTATCACTCCAGCAGGGCCACATCTGGTCCAGTCTCTGAAGATGGGATTTTCTATTATGTGGCTAAGGGGATTCTCATTTAACACAACCAAGGGAGTGGCACACATCTCATCACCCTTACTATTTTCTCTGGGTCAGAAGGAAATCACCAAAACTGCCCATATTTAAGAGTTAGGGATTTCACAAAAGTAGGAGGTAGAAAATCATTTTGTGTCTGTCCACACCATACGTATTTTGCAGAGAAGAAAGACCTTTTATGACATTAAAGTTTGAGAAATGATAATTCAATATGTGATGCTGGTTGCCAAGTTCTCAGGCCATTCCTTTTAAAAACATAATGCACTTTCCAGTTGAAACAGGTGAATATTTGGATACTTCTCTGGAGTCATTCTTTTAAACTTTTAAGTAGAGAATGTAATAGGACCACTTCTATAGAAAACAAACCAGTAGAGACTACATGAAGGGACCTACTATTGACATATTAGTCCAACTGTTGCTACAAACATTTTTAAAGCAAAAAGAGAGTTAGTAGGAAATGAATTAGAACTTAAAAGAAAATAAAAGACCTCAAGAAAACCTTTTGTCCATTCCTTATAAATATTTTTATTCCTGATTTGGATACTATATTAATAACAGTTAACTCTTTTACGAATCTGTTTTAAATGGGGTAGAAGGAAGCAGAAGAGAGGTGGGGAAATGATTTAGTGAATTCTACCAATCAACAGGAGAATAATGGCTTATAAAAGTAACGGCAAAGCCATCTTCTTGCATTAGTATAAAATTGGGTTCTTTATAAAGCACTTTCTTACATGTAAAATAACCTTGATTCCCAATGAAAAGTCTGTTAATCTATGTCCTATGGTGCTCTAACATGCAACTGATTATTCATGTGTTGGGGTAATCACAGAACTGTTCCTAAGAAAACCCTGCCCTTACATTTAAGTATTCATTTGGTTCTCATATTTAGCTACATGGTCATATCTTAAAGAATACTGCATTTTCATGAAAGGGCATCCATTTTTACACTGATTTGTTAATCAAAAAATATTGATCTTTTATTTTATAAAATAGAATATCTAAAGTCCTTGTTCTTATTGGAAAACAGCCATTTTTTTAAAGCTTGATCACAAGGCTGAGTAGGGGCTGGTGGATCAGCTTCATTCTATTCCATGTATAGTCAGCATGAACAACAGCTCAACTAGGGAATGAAGGGTTCACTCTCAAAATGGTTCATTGGCATGGCTACCAAGTTAAGTGCTGAATGATCAGCCCAGTGCAATGGGTTCCCATCTGTGGTTTTTCTCAACCAGGGCCTTTCCTGGGACTGCTTGTGCCTCCTTACAGAATGGTAGGTGCTTCCCAAGAGTGACAATACTAAGAGAGAGGAGGAAAATGCTTCCAGTTTCTTCAGAACTAGCCTGAATACAGCACAGTGTCATTTCCACCATATTGTTTAGGTCAAGCAGTCACAAAGCTCATATTCACTGGGAGAAGTTGGTATTCGAAGAAGAGAGCTATCTTGGCACCTTCTGTCAAATTTAGGTTTGGCAATTCACTGAATGGGATTCTATACCTGCACTCCTCATCAGTACACTTAGAAAGCTGTCTGATACTGGCTCCATTCCATCCCCAGCTTTTTGCTCTGCTTTCGGACAGTATAGCCCATTTAGATTTCCTTTAATATTTATTCAAAATGCCTGGCTGATATATTCTCTACTAAAAGTCTTTAAATATTTTAAAAACTATGAAAGAGTAACATGCCATATTGTATACAGTTTATGGAGACAAAAATAACAAAAATAGCCTAATTCTAAGTGTTCTCTGATAGTCCATTAGGATCTCTCTTGTTTTCCATTTGGGCACAGGCATAAGCAGACAGTATCTGGAACCACATGTAAACTTACCAATGACTTCCAATTATTTAATGTCATTTCTCTGATTACTAAAGGCATTCTTCAGGATGTTTTTAGAATTTGAAACTATCACCCCATTCATTTGATTGCTAATTTTAAATCATTATGGTCATTAATTCATTTGATAAATTATACACCTAATACATGACAGGTATTTTGCTAGACTGAAGATAAAACGGAGAAGACTCTTCCAGGTAGGAGGACAAAGTAATTAAACAAGTAATTAATACATGGATTTGGGATCCCTGGGTGGCGCAGTGGTTTGGCGCCTGCCTTTGGCTCAGGGCGCGATCCTGGAGACCCGGGATCGAATCCCACGTCGGGCTCCCAGTGCATGGAGCCTGCTTCTCCCTCTGCCTGTGTTTCTGCCTCTCTCTCTCTCTCTGTGACTATCATAAATAAATAAAAATTTTTAAAAAATTAAAAAAAATACATGGATTCTTGGAGGGACCCCTGACCTAAACTTTTGGGAGGATTATCATTTAAGATGAGACCTCAGAGACAAGTAGGAATCATACAGGAAGAGGGAAAGTCCCCTGAGAGAAAGAAGGGTTCTGAGCCTGGAAAACAGAACCAGACACCACCAAACCCTAGATTGGTTTCTGGGATATATAATTTTCAAGAAGATGATCTTGATAACTAATTCATAAGCAATTAATTACTTCTGTGCAATTACCTAAATATCTTAATCTAACACTACTACCACTGTTTGATTAATATGATTCAATTAAAATATATAAAAGTAACACTATGCAAGGTACTGATTCAAAGGAATGGGGATGTTCAGTTAATAAATGGCATCAATACTTTTATCAGACTGGCTGAATTTCAAGTTCCATTGTTATTACCAGCCATGTAACAATGGAGAAATTAATCAGTTTCTTGTGTGTAATGTGGGAATAAGAATTGATAATACTACATCAGACGGTTTATGGTAAAATGAGATAAAGTACTTCACATAATGCTAAATATACAGTTAATGTTCAATAAATATTAGAAGGTGCTGCTGAAAAGCATGAGACAAACATAGCATGAGAAAAACATGATCATGGAAAGAGTACCCCATTAGACCAAGACTCAGAAGACTTAAGTTCTAGACATAATTTCACTAGAGTTTAGGTTAATGAACTTAACATCTTTCTGCCTCGCTTTCCTAACTGTAAATGTTGGATAATAAAGTTTTGGTGTCCAATAAGATAATGAATAAGCTAATTGATGTGAAAACCCTTTATGAAGTATAACAGGCTGTACAGAACAGAGCTTTGTGTATTCTTAGACTGCCTAATTGTAAAAGTGGTGTATTCATATGTCTACCTCACTTTATACAACCCCCAAACACAATGCCACTTCCAAGTAGAAGAGATTCTTGATACATATGATGCAGCTGCTGCTCACATCAGCAATTAACCAGAGCAAGTGTCTACACTTGTATTGATGGTCTGATGCTGCCAAGTTAGCTCAACAGCTGTTTAAACAGAACTTCTCAGCTGGCCTTGGAAATTTTCCCCAACAACCGGGGTATCTCTATAGCTCATACAACATAATTTGGCATGATGTTGCATACAACAAATTTCTTCCCATTACTTAAATGTATTTCATATCATAAAAAGCAAATATTTCATAATAGGACACTCAATAACATATTTTTCCCCTCCAAGAAAATTGTTACAAGAGAAAACATCATATCTCTTTAAAGAAACTGCATTGTTATAAGGGAAACAACTCTTGGTCCACTGCACTACAGCTCTGTTGAGTTTTGACACAGTCAATCACTGTCATTATTTATTGAGGGTCCCTTTATGTAGGGTGCCATCATGCTAAATGCATTCAGTGTCAAACAATGTGCTTATTTCCCCACAATTTCCAGTTACCAAACTCTTCCTAAGCCACAAGATGCCTTCAATTATATTACTAAGTGTTGACAGCTTTGCTGTAGGCACATCACGGTGATAGCAGGATTCAAACAGCAGTGATTTTTTTGTCCTATTTCATACAATTTAAACAATGGAGACAAATAAAGACTTACAGATACAGTGATTCACTTTTATGCACTCTTAACAGATTTAATTTAGGGGAACCATATGATTATCTTCATCTGTTCAAGCTCTCTTTACTAAGAATAATCTTGCTATTGCACGGAGGGAAATTTGCCGCAGCTCAGATTAGAGGCAGTTTCAGACAGCATAATATGTGTCTAACTGTTGAGATGGTCGCCCTCATTTTAATTCAAAGCATGTAAATCTATTTGAATAACAACATTTATTATCATGTAAAGTTTCACAGTTATCTCGGCTGGCTTTATATCTTGATAATTATGACTGGTACTGGACTATGCTTATTACATGAGATAAGAAGTTTATTAGATTTCTAGTGAATGCCCAGATACCGTCATCATCATATCAACATTATTTAGTTCTCAAAATAAAACTCTATGAATAACACAGCATATTTTGGTATATACTACTGTACATTCTCCACTGAAGCTGAACTCAATCAGCCACCTCTTTTCAAGAAAGGGAAAAGAAGAAATATATAGGACATGGTGAAAACGAAAAAGGGATCATAAATAATTTTTCTGTTGCTTCAGTGTAATTAACTGTCCGTGAAGAGGTATCAATAGGGGGAATGTCTTGGTCGATCCATAAGGCTGCTCACATTACTCAGTGGAATAGGTGATCTGTGCTTGTAGGACTTAGATATTGTGAGGAAAATCACTTCTCAATCACACTCAACTCGGACAGGCCTCCCTCAGTCAGACATTAGACACAGATGTAATGAGCAGGATTCTAGTTGTACCTTAACCATATGGGCACCACTATGTATTTTTTTTTTATTTTTTTTTTAAATTTTTATTTATTTATGATAGTCACAGAGAGAGAGAGAGAGAGAGAGAGAGAGTGAGAGAGACAGAGACACAGGCAGAAGGAGAAGCAGGCTCCATGCACCGGGAGCCCAACGTGGGATTCGATCCCGGGTCTCCAGGATTGCGCCCTGGGCCAAAGGCGGGCGCCAAACCGCTGCGCCACCCAGGGATCCCACCACTATGTATTTTTGAGGCACTTTTATCCCATTACCAGGTATTTCCCCCAGAGCTTTAGCACATGGGCAGGGCATTTCTGTTCTTTCCCTATACCAACCTGGGATTTGTAGAGCTATGGAGAGTAAGGCCTTCCTTCTTAACAACAGCCTTAACCATAAACCCCCCAAATCAAGGAACCAAAAATGATTCTCAGCCAAAAGAAGTCAGATTTGTCCTTGGATACATATATTGGCAGGTCCAGTTTAATATGCATCAATCATTTGTTCTAGTCTCTACACTTGCCTCTGATCCTTCTCACTTCAAGATATTTCTAGCATCCCTTTTCCTTTTGTCTCCCTTTTGTCCCCAACTCTGTTATTGAGGCCCAATCACTGCAAAAAAATCATTCTAGCCTATTTATTTGTGACCCAATGAGAAAAGAGAGAAAAAGTCTTAATTCTAAATTATAACAACCAAATTTGTGGTTCTCTGAACCTTCTCAAGATTAATTCAAACTGGCTGAAGTTCACACCAAAAGTGTTTCACGTTTTCCAACACTTGTCTGTAAGAACCAACCCCATTATTATTTCATCATTCCCCCTCCCTTTAGCTCAATGTTTAGATCTAATAAAATGAACATGTCTAAATATATTTCCTTTCTGTGTGTATTTCTTTCTTCAAGTGGAATATGAAAGATCATTGTTGGAGAACAAATTAGATCTTAGATATAAATCATCCTTAATCTTATTTTTTGAAATAGTACTTTCAGGGGAACTTGTTATCTCCCCAAATCCCTGCTTCTGCTTAGAGAACTGGACTCCCACCTTCCTCTCGATGCTCCCATTCATCCTTGCAATCATCCACATGCTGTTTCTGTGATGAGGTGTGTAAGCCAATCCAGTGGGGAAAGAGTGGGTAGTCCCACAGCAGTTGCAAGCACACACTGCATTCTCCAGACTAGCTTTGTCAGCAACATGGCACATAAGGATGTCTGTTGATTCAACACCCACTTCCCTATTGGTTCAAAAGTGAAAGGAGGCAAGGATCTGGCTAATTGGCATTCTAAAACCCCGACAATGACCACAGTAATTGTTTCCTATAACATAGCTGTGCTGAAAATACCAGTGTATCTTCACATGCTAGATCCACATGCAGTCTGGTTCTTTGGCTCTTCCAAAGAACATATTTGGAATATTTTGGCTCTTCCTCTGGTTCAGATATGAACCTATTACACTTCTCTGAAAGCAAACCTGCTCCCACTAGATCCAGAACCACTCATCTGCCTGTTTTCATCTCCAGCACAAAAAAGTTCCACTTCAAGATACCCTGCAGGATTTCTACTGCCCCGGTGTGTTTGCCATAGCATAGCTGACAAGATGTTCTTCTCATTGTACTGATGAAACAAAATTAGTGTAAGTAAAATAGATAACCTGATCAGGGCATCTTGTCAATTAGTTGTGATTATTAGCTCAACATTCCTTCAAAACAGTCCCCTACTTCCCTATTTACTGATAACTCTTCCATGAATTACCAATTTTTAACAAAAATGAAAAAATCCAGGATGGTTTAGGATAAGGAAAACAAATATGAGTTTGCTTTAAAATATTTATTCTTTATTCACAAGACTGTCTCTGTTTATAATAATTCGAATCTATATCAGACTCCTGTTGGTTCTTTATGTTAACACCTCAAATTGGCTCCATTGGAAAAAAGATGGTATCAGCCAACAGATCAAAGGTTCTTGGCTTCTGATATTCAATATTCTCTTGTTTCTCACAGTTGTAAATCTCATGATTTCAGTACAGGTGCACAATTTGTTCAAATGCATCCCATAGCTTAGAACTACTGATTACGCTTCTTGAAACTAGTGTGCCAACTAAGGCATGCTCATACTTGATTTTGATACAGTTTCACATTAAGAAACTCATTCATAGAAGTAACTGTGACATTACTCAGGAATCTAAAGGCAAAGGAAAACTCACAAGATGTTTCTCACCTCAAATTACACTCCAGTTTAAAGAAATATTTTCTCAAAACCATGCTATTTAATTTTAGCTAATTCAGATCACATCTGCCATCACTTTATCCAAGGCCAAGAAAATTGGAACTTATAAAACTTTTTCAAGTTTTATAACAAAGCCACTTCTCTGGACCACGTGGTACAGTCTCTGCCTTCTATCTCAAAATGACTAAGCATAGGTGAGCTATCTTGGGCATTCATCTTGGCAATGACAAATAATGCATCAGAAATAAGTATTTGTGCCTAGAAGACCATACAGTTACAAAAAGATTTCTGTTTTGCTTGTGTGAATAAGATAGGACATTATAACCAGGAAACATTGTATGTAAAGAATGTTGTTATTATGCAAGTTTCCAAATTAAGACTTGAAAAATACAGAAAGATCTGACTTGATAGACTCCTAATCAGACCCTCTTTTATAACCTTCCTCCACACAAAATCACAATGCCATATGTGACTTAACCTTTCCTTGAAGTCAGAGGCTGGCAGACTGACTGTCGTGAACTCTGACAGCTCATGTCCTAGTGTCCATGAAGGAGGTGGAAAAGCTAATGTGAAACTCCCAAAATTCAGTACTGAGCTCACTAGGCAAGGCAGAAGGAGCTGGTCATGCACAGTAACCCCTGACAGCATCACTCCCTTTGAACAAGGTCAAATAGAAGGTTCAAGGGAATGTGGATGCAAGTGTAGGATCACAAGGACTGGCAGTCTGTTGGAAGAACAGAAAAGGCATTCAGAAATTATTAGAGACACTATAAGGCAGAGTTTCCAGCTCAAAAGTGACATCTCATTCACCAAGTCTTGTCCTCTCCACATTTGTTGAATTAGTGTCCTCTTTTCTAGATCCAAAGTCACAGAGATGTCATATTCTCTTTTGGATGATCACCATGACTTATTAACGAATGTCTTGCTATCCACCCCAGCTCCCTCAAGTGTTTTCTCCACACAACTGCCAGGCAGGATATTTCAAAACAAAAATGAGAATCTAGCCATCTCCTCTTAAATTCCCCCAGCAGCCTTGCCCTGTGCTCAGCATAGGCAGTGCTCTCCTTTTCTTAACATGGCTCATGAAGCTCTTTCTGATCAGCCCCACCTCTCTTTGCCCCCTTACCTCTCAGCTAATTTTCTAGCCATCCCCTGCATGTGAACCCACAGGTACACATACAATGAAATACAGTTGTGCATTATTTTCAATCCTCCTGGAATTCCTCTCTGTTTAGAAAATCCTTTGATTTTTTTTCCAGTCTTTTTCAGTAGGGCGATCTCAGGATATGCTTGGTAATAATGACGTTTTAGAGAGCTGGGATAGTGTTGCATTCAAGTTCTGTTTATTAGAAAAAAAATTGTATTTCATTACCCAATATTCCTCCTCACCCACTCTCTGCTGATGACAAGTACATATATCTTAAACTCTAGGTTGTTGCCTTTTGCTTTTCTGCTTAAAACTTCTTGGCAACTGCATTCCAGTAGGACTCTTCCCCAGCTATCAAGGCTGATGGAAACAAAAAGTCTGCATCAGATGCAGATGCAGAATAATGGCCATCATCTGAAATGTTTATTAGAATCCGGTGATTCAAGAGATTTCTAAGACAGCATGTAATAGAAAAATACAGACTTTAGAATAAAAACACCTGCACCTGAGTTCAAAACTGGTTATTTTACATACTAAGTTGTCCCCTTTGGCAAGTCATTTAAATTCTACAATATTTAGATTTCTTCAGGTGTAATATGAGAATTGATATCAGCTTTCTCTACTCAGCAAGTCTGTTGTGAGGATAAAACAACAACAGAAACATAGGAAAAGTGCTTTTCTACCTTTAAAACACTTTGCAAGGGTAGTTATTATTTTCTTTGCATTAAAACATAACATTAGAATCTTGAACAATCTACATTAGTAGAGTAGCATGCATGATGCTTTATATTGTAATTTAAAATTTTTAACTTGCAAAAAAGAGAAATATTTTTTTCAGATTATGAACTAAATGTGTCTTCCTGCCTAGTAATTGAGTATCACATCTTCTTCATAGAAACCCAGCATGTCTTTCTAGAAATTAGAAAAAGTCACAATCCACTTATTGTTACTTAATACCAGAAAGCTTTTGAAACACACACACACACACACACACACACACACACACACACACACACAGTGCCATCACTGTCTTCTACCTTATTTATATTTCAGGTTAAAGAAAGTCTGACATATTCCACTAAAAGCACCTGCAACAGAAATCTGTTAGCTATATATGAAGTGATATCATTTAGAAAATACATTAGTTGGTATTCCTTCATTTCTCTGAGATTTAATGTTAGCAACTAATAGTTACTAAAATTGTTATTTCTACAGGAATGCTGAGAATCTTATTATAATTGAAAACCTTTAAAGAATTAAAATAAGGAGTGAAGTACATGTAAAATTACAATAATAATAGAAATGATAATTATGATATCCATTTAATTCTTCAAAGGGAGAAAATCTATTAAACACATTATATTTATATTATCCAAAATATTTGAATGGTTAGGTCAAATTTCTCTTCCCAAATTAAGAATTTATTATAACATGTACTCTAAATCATAGAATCTCTTTAAATTCTGCTAAAAGTTTGTTCATTGCCAGGCACATATTAGAAAGTCAGCTACATGGTGTTAGTATCTGCAGAGTAACCCTTTCGAAGAAGCTATAGTATAAGTACAGGGAAGTGCTAAAGATTTAGGTTGCTGGTTTTTTAAAACTAGGCCATTGGAAATAGTTTTTTCATGTGGAGGGAAATTCAACAAATTGTGGTTGTTGTAGGCAGATATCCTGCTGAAGTGATCTGAGAGGTATCTAAAGGCTTGCCACTACACGTTAGCTATCATTGTTCAGTGTTATTTGGATATTAGGACTAGAACTTGCATGAAGACCCAAAAATCATAATCATGAATAAATTCATGAGTATAATGTGACAATTTTGTTATACTGCTGCAGTAGCTATGCAGATAACCTGAGATCTCCTGGGGTTCTTTATGAATTTAAAAATGTAACTAACACTAATGCTATATTCAAGGGAAGCACACATTATCAGTTGTCCTGTGCTGTGTTACTAAAGTGGAGTATTTTATACCATAGGTATAGGCAGCATAGCATCTCTGTAGTGCATATTAAAAAATTCAAACAAGGCTTAATTATAAGTCAGAAGATACTTCCTCAGTTGCGATATATCAAGGCATACCTGGGGTAAAATATTTTTATCTGTGGACAGTCAGATAGCCTAGAATTACTGCCACTAAGCCAAACTGCACTTAATATGAAAATAGAGTCTCCAGAGGCCTTTTTTTTTTTTTTTTTTTTTAAGTCTAAGGCAACACATTATTCTACCATCATTCATTGCTATGTTAGGACAGACCAGATGATCAGTGGTCTTTGTGAGTATGCATAAGCACACACAGTCCTTGTATGGTAGACCTGTGGGAGCAGGGATACAGATGTCACAGAGGACAAATCCAGATGGGACATTGGAGAGTGGCCTTAAAAACCCATGATGGCTCAAAAGTTACCAGATACATGGGATGTGGGAGAGGGCGAGGAAGAAGAAGATAACAGTACCCTTATTAAAAAACCAAGGCAAGCCTTAAAAAAAAAAAAAGAACTAAAAAATAACGTTTATTCAAAATAAAAAAAATAAAGAAAAACAAAATAATTCTAGATTAAATCCTATTATGTTGTTTAAATGGAGACTGAGAATGAGGCATTGGCCCCCAATACAAAAACAAGTGAGCTGAAATCAAGGGGTCGATTATATTACAAATCTTCTGGTCCCAATGTATTATTATTAGTTATATTAATTTATATTAACTTATAGCCTTCAATCTACATAAGATTTCAAACAAGCAATACATATTTGATTATTTAGCCATTCAAACTTCTATTCTATATCTACTAAGCTTTGCAGTAGGTTAGAGATGAAAGATGACTAAGGTTCAGTACCACACTTAAATATCTCATAATTTGATAGAGGACATAGAGATACCAAATATTTGACAAAGGAACGTATAATATATTGTGAGGGCTCAAATAATGGAGAGACAAATTACAATTTTGTTTCAAACTTAAATATCTGAAAAAATCCCATTACCAATGGAGGGGGGTTGATTTTTTTCCATTTATATTTAACTTAAACTGGTCAAATTCTGGTAAAATAAACATTCAATGTAGATTACTTTAAAAAAAATCATTGAATAGTTGGGATAAACAACTGATCAGTCAAGGCAAGGATACATCTTCCTTTCATTGCTTTCATTATTGCCCACCCCGATCTAAGAATATTTTGTAAGAATTATAACTATGCTTAAAAAGTATTTTTAGTCTCAGAACCAAGAGGTTTTATTGTAAATAAGTGTCTGAAGGAAAAAAGAAAAAAAAAAAAAGAACAAAGTGATGGAGTGATTTTTATTTTTATTTTTTTATGAAGTGATTTTTAACATAAAAAGTTACATAACAGTGTCTATGAAATAGCATCTCCACTATACTCTACCCATTTAATAAGTAACATTAGTCATGTTTTCTGTTCAAGGCTTTGAAAGTTCTCCTCTGTGGCCCTTATATTATTTTGAAGATTGTAGTAGTTACACAACCAGTAAATGGAGAGTGAATTCACAATTAATCCATGCCCTTCTCTTTAATAAAAATTATACTCTTTAATTATCCTACTTAAAAATTCCTCTTTAGGGAAGATTTCTTCCCAATATTTACAATGAACTCACCCTAGCTGGCATCCTACTATCTTAAAATTTTAATGAATTCATAACTAGTCTGGGCACCTCTCAAAATGCGGAGCCTCTGAGTGCATGAAAGGACTCTTATGCTACCAGACCTAGCTGCTTTCAAATCAGGGTAACCCAGGAATATGAATTCTTTTGAAAGAAAAGAAACAGATCATGCTTTTCAGAGTATAGAAAGTTCCGTGGCACACAAACATATTCTGAGCCAGCACCTTCCTCACCAGTGAAAAGGAGAAAGGAAGAAGACACAGATGAGCAAAATAAGTAGCTGTTACCATAGCAGCAGTGTCAGCAACACAAAACACAATCTTTAAAAATGTGTTAAGTTTTCAAAATGTATTTATCAACTGATAAACTCCATGCCAATCAGATTTGAATACTGAGGATGAAGACTGAATCCCTGGACAAAGATGAGTGCCTTTGGAAGGAGCTGGTCTACCTTACGGAAGTGTGGCTGAGTGGGGAGAAAGGGACACATTTATTTAGGTGGATAGAGCAGCTTTCACAACACTTCTCTTTTGTGATATTTATCTTGACTGCATCATTATTTACATGTTATCTGTGGAAAATTTGTCTCTCCAGATAGAAAGTAAGCTCCCTGAGAGAAAAGACCTATTCTGAATCTCAGGGACCACTATGCATAAAATTTGGGCTTAATGCCTATTTGTTGAATGATATACATGAATATTTGGAGGATTCTTGAGTGAAATTCGAGCCTAAATTGAGAGGAAAATATGAAAATGTCTGGGAAGGAACATGGACTGTAAATAGCAAATAATATGCCCTAAGATTTCCAGTCGCATGCTTCACCTAGGCTTATTTCATGGAGGAAGCTCCTTTTCTAAGATTCAAGAGATGGGCCAAGTGCTCAAATCACCACTGCAATGTGCCTGAGAAATACAAATATATCCATAAGAAAGGCAATTTTTTGTTCATTTGTTTTGTTTGGGTTTTAATAAAAGTACCACTTATCTTTTCCTTTACGGCTGGACTTTCATCTCATGGAATTAGAAAATGCTTCAAATGGAAATGCACCTGTCTGTAACACAATGACTAAAATTATATTGTCAAAATAAATAGTATCATAAACTTTCTTAAAAAGTCAATTTTAATACAAGAGGATCAGAACAAGATAATGTGTATCCTCTTGATAAGGAAAAGAAAATAAAGAAATCAAACATATATTTGAACTTTGCTGAAATAGGCTTGGAGATACATTCAGGATTTTTATTTTGTTTAAACCTATATCAGAAATGAGCATTTATTCTGTAGTAGGCACTGTGCTTCATAATTGAATGAGGCATAGTATCTACCTAAAGATGCTTATAAACCAAATTCTAGACTATACTAGCTCAAAAGGAGTAAGTGTAGACATTGTTTCTTACACCCAGGAGCTCTAATATTCCTCTGAGTTGTGTGTCAGGGATTAGAATACCAAGGTAGAAGGAAACAGCAAAACTGAGGAACATTGGGGATGATGCATCCTAGTACTGGTCCAAATTCCTCAACCTGTCCTACATCAATGGGGACTTTTAGAGAGGCCATAGTATTACTCATGTTCTCATAATTCAGAAAGGAATTAGGCGGAGAGAAAAAATAGGAACTGTGTATCTGAATCCCAATTGTAATTGTAATTGTTATTGTAATTGTAAAAAGGTAAAAATCCCAAAAGTATCCAATGATTCCAGAGCATTCTGACAATGAAAGGCATGGCATCTGGGACCATTCTATGATTCCGTCTCTTAGTAATTACTAAATTAATGAGGAGCTAGAAGAAACTTGTTTCTCTCCATCATTAGAAAGCTTCAAACTAATAATATATGGCTAGTTTTAAAATAAACTGGATATTTTGTCAGTTTGCAAAACTATTTGTAATCTCTCTCTACTCTTTATAAGAATGGCATTTATTAAGAAAAAATAAATTGGCTTGGTAAAAATATTTTGTGCATTTACTTAGGAAATGTCTTGAACAAAGCAGTTGAGTTTTAGATGCTGATAATTCATCTATAAAAGCAGATAAGAAAAAGAAAATAAAAGCAGATAAGATTATGTCAATGAATTGGAGAACCAAGATGAAATGGACAAATCCAGGAAGACACAAACTACTGGAACTCATTAAGAAGATATATAACATCTGAAGAGTCATATGATGATTAAAGATAACTAAATTAGTAGTTTTAAAACTTCTAGGAAAGAAAGACCCAGGCCCTGATGGATGCACTGGTAAATTCGATCAAATATTTAATTGACTTTCAGTAAGGGTGCCAAGACAATTGAACGACAAAATAACATACTCAACAAATGACTAGGGAAGCTTGATATCCATATGCAAAGGAATAAAAGTGAACCTCTACTTCACTTCATTTAAAAATTAAGTCAGGTGGGGGATCCCTGGGTGGCTCGGTGGATGAGCACCTGCCTTTCGCCCAGGGCATGATCCTGGAGTCCCGGGATGGAGTCCCACATCGGGCTCCCTGCATGGAGCCTGCTCCTCCCTCTAACTGTGTCTCCACCTGTCTCTCTCTCTCTCTCTCTCTCTCTCTCTCTCTCTCTCTCCCCCTCAGGAATAAATAAATAAAATTTTTTTAAAAAATTAAGTCAGATTGATCAGAGGCCTACATTCCAGGGATAAAACTATAAAACTCTTAGAAGAAAACTTAGGAGTAAATAAATATGACTTTGGGTTTAGGAATGTTTCTTAGATACGACACCAAAAGCAGAAGCAAAGAAAAAAAGAAAATACAGATGCACTCAACTTCAACTTTTGTGTTTTAAGAACACATCAATAACGTGAAAGGTGATCCGCCGAATGGGAGAAAATACTAACAAATCATACATCTTTATAAGGAATCCGTGTCCAAGATATATAAAGAACTCTTCCAACTCAATAGCAAGAAGACAACCCAATTAAAAAATGGACAAAGACTTGAATAGACATTTCTACAAAGAAGACATACAAATGGCCAATAAGCAGATGAAGAGATATTCAGCATCATGATTCATTAGGGAAATGCAGATCAAAATCACAAGATACTACTTCTGACCCATGAGGATGGCTAAAATTAAAAACCCACAAATAATAATGAGTGTTTATTTATTTATTTATTTTAATAATGAATGTTTGAAGGACTGTGGATAAATTATAACCTTCATTTGCTGCTGGCAGAAATGTAACTTGGTGTAGCCTCTTTGGAACACATATACCCACAAAATACCTTGTACGGGGTTGCATGATAGCCAAAGAATAGAAATGACCCATAAGTGCAGCAGCTGATGAATAAACAAAATGCAGTATATCCAGACAACTTTACTATTTGGTAATAAAAAGGAATTAAGTACTGATACATGAAACAAACATGGGTAAACCTTGAAACACTGTGCTATATGAATGCAGGCAGTTACAAAAGACCACAAATTACATGTTTCCATTTTATGAAATCCCCCAGATAGGCAAATCCAGAGAAATAGAAAGTGGATTAATGGCTGCCCAGGATGAGGGGAAGGATGAAGTGGGGAGGGGAATATGAAGTGACTGCTAATGGGTACAGATTTCCTTCTCAAGGTGATGAAATTGTTCTAAAGTTAGATGATGTTGATAGCTCCATAGCTCTGTGAATGGGCATAAAACTACTGAATCGTGTGCTTTAAGTTTTATTTTGAAAAATTTCAAACATACACAAAATTAGAACGTTTATCAAGTCCCCCAGTATTTGCTACCCAGCTTGAGCATTCATATCAATATTTTAAGAATCTTACTGTATACTAGGTAATATTAAAATATCATTAATTTCATTAGGTATGTTAGGTCTGATAAGTTATGATAGTTACATATATTTTTAAAAAATATATATTTATATAACAATGAAGAACTAATTTATAGAGGTAAGGGCACATTAGATTTGCATACTTTCTCTACATTGTTACTATGTTCTAATAAAAAAGTAATAGTGAATTAGTAAAAGTAATAATTGGCCAGCTGAACTTCATTTTTAGGAACCTTTTCTATACATTTTATTTTAACATGTACTGCCATAATTAGTATTAGAATGGAGTACTCTGGAACTTCTATAGACTCTATTTCACAGTCTAGGACCCAAACATAACCTATGTTTTCCTAGTGGTAGAAACAGTAGCCAGAATTAAAGAAAATAAGTCAGGCAACAGAATTACTGAGGAGGTAACTGGTTTTATCTACATCCCACTTGTTTGTGGCTATGTATTATACATTGAACCCAATATAGAAAAGCCAGATTTTCTCTTTTTCCTCATCTTACAAGCCAGTGATTTTCTTTCCAGTCAATTCTAAACATAGTACATCACAAAAGTTTTATCTATACAATAATATTATCAAGTATCATTGACACATACTGGGATGTATTATGTTTCCTTAAGATTTAAAATAGTTCCTGAATACCTCTTGAACACATAGCTTATTATAAATATCCCATTTTATTAAAGTTTTCTTCATTTCTCTTGTTATATATGTATATATATACATACATATATATATAGACATACATATATATTTTTTAAGATTTATTTATTTATTCATGAGAAACAGAGAGAGAGAGAGAGAGAGAGACAGAGAAAAGGCAGGGGGAGAAGCAAGTTCCCTGTGGGAAGCCTGACATGGGACTCGATCCCAGGACCCCAGGATCACCACCTGAGCCAAAGGCAGATGCTCAAACACAAACTGCCCAGGTGCTCCTGTTATATTTTCTTTTTATAGTACACATTACTGCTATGTGATTATAAACTTTTTTTTTAATTATGGGAGGAATTACGATCCAACTATATTTTGTAGAGTTATATGACATTAAACAAATGTGCTATCATAATTTAAAAAGAAATTCTAATAAAAAACATATAATATAATGCTATTTACATCACATAACTGTTTAGAAGAAGACAGAAATGAGGAAAAATGGAAGCAGTTATATATGTAATTAATACAGTTAACTAATAAAGCTCATGCTTCCCCATTCAGCTTACAAAGGCTTTTAAACACTCAAGCTAAGAGTTATTATCAAAACCATTAGCCTTACACATAACAGCATCAAGCTAAAATTGTTAAAATGTAGAAAGTGTGAATAAGTCTAGGATCAGGGGTCCTGCTAAGTAATTGACCTGCTAGAAATCCTCTGTGATACTTATGAACATTTTTATTTCACTAAAATGAACATCATAAGGAAATCTTTTTTTTTTAAAGCTTTTATTTATTTATTCATGAGAGACACAGAGAGAGAGAGAGAGGCAGAGACACAGGCAGAGGGAGAAGCAGGCTCCCTGCAGGGAGCCCAATGTGGGACTCGATCCCAGGACTCTGGGACCAATGCCCTGAGCAAAAGGCAGACGCTCAACCACTGAGCCACCCAGGTGTCCCCACAAAGAAATCGTAATGTACTCTAAACACTCTGCAGGCATCTATAATCTTGTGCTTTTTAAAAAGTACCCAAGTCAGGCAGTAGAGGGGTTCACTCTGAAAATAAAGAACCCAGGTATTCTTGAGTCATCTACGTCCATAGTGCTATGTTTTTGTTTTTTTTTAATTTTTTATTTATTATTTATGATAGTCACAGAGAGAGAGAGGCAGAGACACAGGCAGAGGGAGAAGCAGGCTCCATGCACCGGGAGCCCAACGTGGGATTCGATCCCGGGTCTCCAGGATCGCGCCCTGGGCCAAAGGCAGGCGCCAAACCGCTGCGCCACCCAGGGATCCCCATCGTGCTATGTTTTGTCTAATTTTATGTGTAGGGAAAAAAAAGCTCATATATTTTACTTACTATCACTTTAAGTAATAAATTTTGTTTTGATGAAGGAACATTTATGATATGTAGTTATTATAAAAATATAAGGAATAAAATGTTCAGTGTAAGTTATTATTTATAATTAAGTTCCCATCCTTAATGTCTGTCATTCTATTAACATATGCATTATTATTTGAGTCTTACAATACTACATAGTAAATAAATATACAAATAATGACCACACTCCATATTTGAAAGATATAATTTTAGCAGCTAAATGAGCATATACAAATAAAAATACAGTATTATCACCCGTCTGCTGTTTTATGGTTTAATAAACTCTACTTCTGATATTTTAAAATGATGTACATACCCGTTATACATAGAGGCTACCCACAGTTTCTAAAATCACTGGACTTTCAAACATTTTTCCTGGTCTTTTTTTTTTCTTTTTTTTAAGATAAACATATGAATGTTGATGAAGTGGAAAAGTAGTCTTGTGGAGCACTTTATTAAAAAAAAAACAAAAAACAAAAAATAAGATTGATGAAAAATATAATAAACTGCATCATATAGGGCTGAACTTACCATGCACACTGCAGTTAAATCCCTGATACTAACACAACATTTGTTTCACGCTCAGACCCCAGAGCCAAAACCCTATCGGAGAGATTTGAACTGCTATCCAAAGGCATTTCACGGTTTGAACCAAAAGGTTTACAGTCCTGCATTCCAGCTAATTCTGTTGCTTCTAATTCCAGCTGGACTTAAACTCTTATCTCTGGATGCCAGGCCTGCAGATAGGGCCCTATCACAGTAGCTCCAATTCCCAAGGAATACTCAACTCTGTGACCCAAGTGAGATTAAATCCTTCCAGATAGCCTAAGTAAATGGCTCATGACTTGTTCCTGTCACTCCCACTAATGCCTTTGTACTGTGAAAGAGACTAGCAAAGGTGTAAATATCTTCAAATTATTAGCTGCACTTCCTCGTCCTTACTTCTGTCAGTAAATTCCAGCAGCCCGCTCCTTATGGAGAACACCAGCTCTTGAACTTTCTTCTCAGGTACGTGAACCAATGTGTATATCACTGGTGTTATACAGAGACACGTTTCTCTTCTCTTTAGCATCTTCCCACTAAAGTTCTCCTACCTCGCCTGGCATACCTCTCTCTCCCTCTCTAAGCCAGACAGCATAGTTAGTAATTTATAGTTATATAATTTATGTTATCTAATTTAGTCTATTATGTTGGAGCAAACAGATTCCACCTCAAAAAAAGGCATATCTGAATGTAAAAGGATCTAGTTGTACGCGTGTGCGTCAGTTGTACTCTCTTGTACTGGCCTAATATTTATTTAAATAATCAAAACTGAAGCATGAGGGCTCCTGGGAGGCTCACTTGGTTAGGTGTCTGCCTTCAGCTCAGGTCATGATCCCAAGGTCCTGGGATCCAGACCTGCATCGGGACCCTGCTCAGCAGGGACCCTGTTTTTCCTGCTTATGCGCTTTGTCAAATAGATAAATAAAAATCTTTTTTTAAAATAATTGAAGCACACACAAATATGTTATGGCAAAGTATGTCTTAGAAAATACCTCAGGAATTAGTTTTAAATATCCCATAATTCTTGATGATTTGATTATGCATCAATTTCCCACTGGGCTGGATTTGCCTGAGAGCAGAGGCCATACCATGATTTCTGTAGTTTGTCCTGGACTTCATCTAGAGCCAAGGGCTCAGCGGGCTCTTAATAAATGCTTAGTGAGCAAATTAAAGTAATGTAAAGGAACACATTAAGTGAATCAGTAATAGGATCTACTAGATTCTGCAGAGTCATTCAGAAGACAAGCCTAACTTGGGAATGCAGGATAGAAATAGGCCGGAACCTGGCAAGGAAGCTGGTTCCAAAGCTCTGAACAAGCTGCATGTCAAGAAGCAAGTGCAGAGCAAAGACACTGGAAGTACAGAGCCCCGTGAGATGGAAGAGCAGTAAGCAGCCCAGCGCTGCCTGGGAGTTGGGGTTGTAGGAGGAAGCTCGGGCAAGCTAGTTAGGAGTGAGAAGGCAACACAATAAGGCCCTCGGCTCTAACTCACCTTACAATGTTTTAGGCATTTGAGTTATTTTTACATGCATTTTATCTCCTGCACTTGACCTATAACCACACGAGAGAGAAGTGTCCTGAACTCGAAAGACTTTATGAATAGGGTGTTTCTCCCATGACTGGGAAGGTTCACACAGATTCTGACTATGGCAATATCTAAGCTGTTCACTTCTCCAGGATCACATGACTTTAGTTTACGTTATTAGTTTTAATTCACTTTTAAAAATGTGGTAAAATGTAGCTTACTTTTTACAACATATTTAACCCATGATTTAAAACATTATCAAGATGAAATAGATAAGTTTAGGAGAACTATGAATCCTTCAAACGCATTTTGAAGTTTCCTAACGAAATTATATTATAAAGCCTTTATCTTGTCTAAGTCCAGAGTTTTGTTTATGAAAGTGTGTGTATCAAATAATATTTAATAATATATGAAGTGATACAGTATAATAAAATATCAAATAATATTTATTTAGAACTTTAAAAATGAGGCATATTTTTAGGCCCTTGTGGAGTTTTCAGCCTAGTGGAAGATGAGATGAGGGGTGGTCATGGTGATGTTTCATTGTCTGGTGATACTAGATAAAAACAATAAGACAGATGATGATGACAATGATAGATAGTTAGATAGCTGCTATGAAGAAAAACAAAGGGACCAAAGATTCTGAATGGAGTGATGGAGAGTGCTATTTTATGTAGGGATATCAAGGAATGCCTCTTTGATAAGGTGGCCTTAAAATTGTTGCAAGTGAATTATACCGATACATGAATTTAGTTTTTCTAGAGTTAGATCAGGTCCAGAGTATATTTCAAAAGAAATAGGGTCCTAGCTACATACATGTCACTGCAGAGATAAATCAGTCCTCATGAGACCCATTCACCTCTAGGACTTTGCTTAAAAATCAGCAAGATGAGCAATTTGTGAAATTCAGGGTCTGCTTCTTTATGGCCCTTTGCAGGGAGGGCTTTCGAGGTAAATGCAAGTTTGAAGCTGATTAGTATGATCCTTTCAACCTTTAACTGGTATGTAGAACACCATAAATTTTGAGAAGGTATTTTAAAATATTAGTCTATTTATTTACCAAAAAAACTCCTATTTAATACTGAAAGATTTTAAAAGTTTACACGGAGATGTGAATTATTTTATTGTAATTTAAAATACAATAAAAACTTTGGCAGTTACCATCGTATGAGCTATTTATTTGAAAAATAATGTAATAAATTTCTATTTTTTTTTCTGCTAAGCCATATTTCTGTGCAATGTTCCCGATGCCTACCCTTAATATCTGTATTTACTCATTTTGCATTTCTTTTCAAAGGCCCCCATAAATTCAAAGAATATATTGATGCAAGCTAAATGTCTAGGAAAAATTCTGATGCCAGAATGGTTTGATGTAAAGATGTAGGCTTCTGAATTGGGACATAGGTGGGTCTTATGCCACCTCAAACTGTGCCAAGCTTTGAGAGTTTGGACAATTTATTTCCTTCAATGGGTCACAGTCTACCCATCTGTAAAATAAGAACAGTGATGCCTAACTTAGAGAGCTGCCGAGAGGAGGAAGTTAAAGACAATCTTGTACACACACACACACACACACACACACACACACACAGTGCTTGGCAAACATTTCACCAGAATAAGAGATAACCATTATTTGATGGGTTCGAGTGCACAGAGAGAAAGATAGGTCTATAACAAGTGTCCTCCTTCCAGGCAACTGTATTTTCTATGTATAGCTGACAAATTTCAATATGTTACATAAATGGACAACTATAACCATAAAGATAGTTATATACCTAGAGATTATAATATTGGTGCTTCCTGACCACTTACAAAGATTATAAACCAAAGATTTTGTTTGGCTGCACTTTAGGATGTACTTTTAAAGGTCTTCTAGAATAAACAAATTCCCTAACATTCTACTCACTGGGCTCAAAAATTAGTTATAAATAATTGATATTTAATCCTCCAATGACATCTGATTCTGCTGTGGTTACATATGCACAGGCAAATAAAAACACACTAACCAATTACTTCTCATTAATCCTTTTTTTTTTCATTAATCCTTTAATAAACATCATGGAGCCAATCAAAATTTGACTCATTTAAGTGCATGCTTCACTTAGAAAGCACTCCTATGGTTTTTCTTTTTTGAAAGCACTCCTATGTTGATGAATATCTCTACTACCGCTGGATTTATTTTTCTCAGCAAAAAATAATAACCACCTCTCAAAATGTAGCTAATGTATCTGTATAAAAGATCCTCTTAAAAATATTACAAAAATACCACTTATGTAAAGGCAATGGAAAGAATATCTAACATGCTGGAACACCTATTATGTGCAGTATATATGAGCATGTTCATACAGTATCCACAGGAGCCACATAAAAACCTTACAAGAGCAGCATCATATCCTTATTTGACAAGTGGATCATTTAAGGGTTAGGGAGGCGAGATAATTTCCCCAAATTCATATACAGCAAGTGAGGCAGATGGGATTGAAATATGGTTCAATGCAACTTGGTACAATCTCCAAATGGTTAATAAGGATATAGATTTTACCTACTAAATAGCTCTAATGTCTATTCAAATATCTCCAAGCTAACACTCTCACTTCTCTGCTTAAAAATCTTTAGTAGCTCTACCACCTTGTAGAGTCATCGCTACATTTTTTTTAAACTAAGTATACTAATTAGTGAAAAATTGGAGCACATCCCTCTAACATATCATATTTGTTTATTGACAAATTTTGCATGCGTTACTCAACTAAGAGATTAAGTACATTATAAAATATATGCTTCTTGAATTTTAACAGTGGGAAGACTGCAAGGTTGAGATGAAGTTACTAGTTTACCAGTATTGGATAAGACACCAAACCAGAGGCTTCTAGTAGTTCTCATTAGTGTTAGAGACATTTGTAAATTTCTGGATGACCTCACTGAAGTCTCCTCCCTAGGATATCTTTCCCTCTTGCATTTCGTGGACACCTTTGCATTTCTAGAATATTCCTACTTATCCTGTAGATAAAGTCAGATTAAAAGTGACTCCCTTCCCACAGTATGGAGGGATTGGAAGACTTTTCTTCCTTGTACTTGGAATAATTATGGTTAGCTGGTCCAATATCTCAGTAGGATGGCCTGAAAAGAATTTTACTCTGCAAGCCCAGGGGAGAGGGTTGGAACCCAACCAAAGTCCCCACCAGCAACACTAGATAAGCAAGAGGACAGAATGGGGGAATGGATGTTGAATGAGGCTACACTATCTGCCATCATGACTAATGTACAAAATCCGGAGGCATTTTTCAATACATAATTCAAAGCAAAGATGCTTCAAACATTTTTAAATGTACCATATCTTTAATAAAAGTTTGTTTGGGGAGATGTCGGAACAATAGTGAATTACACTCTTCAAAACAAAACTAATTAATGGTAGCATATGTTTTTCTATACTACTTTCAAATATAGTATAATTTCAATTAGAATTTCTACTTTCTTTTAGCACGAAGTTTCTACTAAATCACTTATGCCCATTTGCTCTCATTCCTAAAATCATGGTTATGAGCTCTCTTTTGAAAATTATTTCTAGTGACCTTGACCTACTTAGGGCATTTAAAATGATTCTAAGGAATAAAAAAAACAAAAAAACAAAAAACAAAAAAACAACTTGTGCTTTGGTCTGCATGGTCAGTTTTGTTAAACTGGTAATTTTCTCGTAACTTAATTAAATTTCACACTGCAACAAGTTAAGCTGCTTTTATTAAGTCAACTTTTGACAGAAACATGCTCCTCTCTGGAGAAATAGTCCTTCAGGAACTGGGACTGTGTCACACTAAAGACACTTAGCATTTCCAATTTTATAAATTATTCTAATGTTTTTAACTATGATTCCTGGCATAAGGTAGACAACAGAATAATGTTTTATTGAAATGTTTATAATTGAAGTATAACACGTATATACATATTTTGAAACACCTGAAACTTAAACCTACAAGTACAATATAAAGAACTATTCTTTGGAAGTAAGTTGCTGACATACCCTATTGTACCTGAAAACTTTTGTGTATGTTTTCTACAAAGAAGACATTGTTTTACCTAATCACAGTCTGTTCATCTAAGTCATCTAAATCAGGAATTAATATTGATACATTATTATCATTTAATCTTCAGGCTCCATTTAAGCTATATCAATTATGCTCTTCAAATAAAAAAAAAACTACTAGGTAATAATCATGTATTATATTTAGCTGTCATGGCTTTTTACATATTTTATTCTAGAATAGTTCCTTGGCTTTCCATGACTATCACAACCCTGGCTTTTTTGATGATTGCAGAACAGTTACTTTATAGACTATTTGGATTCATCTGTTATAGCTTCACGACTCCAGATGTGCATCTTGGGCAGGAATACCTCAGCAGTGATGTTGTATCCTTTCCATGCATCCTATCAGGAGGCACATGGATCTAACATTCCCATCACTGAAGAAGTTCACCCAGATCACTTGTCTAAGGTAGCATCTGTTAAATTTCTATACTGCAAATTCATCCTCTGTAATTAATATTTAATTTATAGGTGGGTATTTTGAAATGATGTCAATGTTCTGTTTCTCACCAAACTCTCAATTTATTCAGTATGGGCCATGGATTTCTTATTTTATTTTATGGGTTAATTCATTCTATTACTATCATTATTTTGATGCTTCAAATTGTCCCAGGTTTAGCCAGTTGGACAAGTTGGTTCCTGTGTCCTTTTTCACCTGTCCCCAATTTTCTTTGAGTACTTCCTTGCTTTGTGACAACAATATGATGCTCCAGGCTCATCTCCTTTGCCTGCCCCAGTCCTGGAAAATGGTATTTAGAAACCAAGATTTACATGCTAGGCATGCTTATTGCTACTGAAGTATCATTGCTCAAGGTCCTCTTAGCAGAGCAAGCTAATTAATAGGTGTGTGTGTGTGTGTGTGTGTGTGTGTGTGTGTTACACACACTAACAGCTATTTTATCCTACATTTTCTACATCTATTTATATTATAAATCACAAATTCACACCAATAACTCAAATTCCAACCCAATTCTGTAGTGTTTATTCTTGCTTTCTTTCCCTGTTTGTAACTCTATTTTCTGATGGAGAGAAACCTGGCTACCATTACTCTTAATGAATTTGCTTATTTGATCAGTTCTTCTGCTTGTTATAATACCCCATCCTTGCAGCCACTCCCTCCTTCACAAAGATCATTTTGAACCCACTGGGGCCATGGTATTTCCCATGTCCTCTTCGCTATGCTCAAGATCTGCCTTCCTGTGCCAAGCTGTCCCCTCTTATGACTGCACTTCTCAAATTGTTGGTTTTCAAATGCTGCAAGGCCAGCCACTCTGCACAGGGATACCCTGGTTACCCCTACTCAGAGACCTGCACTATAGCATTGGGGCACCATATTATCATCCTATTGAGGCTTCAAGAAACATCTGGGTATCCCATATACACTGATGTTCCCCCTCTTCGTGTTTTCAGACCAAAATCCAGCTCTGGGGAACCATGGCTTTCCACTACTTTTCCACTGCAAAAAAAAAAAAAAAACATTGCATTCCCTTTGGCTTTTGAGTTGAATTGTTCAGAAAGGAAAGGAGAGAGGAAGAGAAAAGGAAAGTTGGAAGCATAACATTAAATACAACATTCAAATGACAATGGGAGGGTCCAAATTTATATACTAATGCAAATAACTGAAGTGACAATCATATAAATAGAAATTTGGGGGCTGGCTAAATTTATATATTGTCAAGCAATAAAAACTACAATAATCAATAATATCCAGGTAGATTCCTTGACACACTTTGCATAAACATTATCCTACTACTGTACTCTTAAAATATAAGAAAAATAGAGTGCTCTTTAAAATAAAGGAACTCAGGGATCCCTGGGTGGCACAGCGGTTTGGCGCCTGCCTTTGGCCCAGGGCGCGATCCTGGAGACCCGGGATCGAGTCCCACGTCGGGCTCTCAGTGCATGGAGCCTGCTTCTCCCTCTGCCTGTGCCTCTGCCTCTCTCTCTCTCTGTGTGACTATCATAAATAAATAAAAAATTAAAAAAAAAAAGGAACTCAGATATATAAGCATTTTCTCGGGCTTCTCATGTTGCATTCTGGAAATTAAATTCACATTTTTTGAACAAATATTTTTTAAAATAATGTATACATTTATTTTCTATAAAAGATTCATGCCTTATTCTGGATGGCAAGTTGAAAAGGTGGTTGTAGGACTGCCAAACCACAGAGCCCAATTTGTGGAAGAAATAGAGGGCATGGCCCATTGTTGATGAAGAACACAAGAGTGAGAGTGATAGATCTAGCCATTTCTCATTGAAATCATTACCATTTGCCATAGGTATTATAGGGCTCAGAAGTTCAAAGACTTGGATAAATATAGACTAAAGGAGCCATGAAAGAGAATTGCTTCCCTAATCCTCCTTGTTCCTAAAGTACCAGGACCTATTTACACTGCAGTGCCTAAGACCTGGGAGGGACCCCACATTAAACATATACCACAATCACTTCTGTAAGCTCTCTAATCTTTCTTTCCTGCAACACAGACAACTTTGTGTGTTTTTTTTTTTAATCTTTTTTTTTAAATTTATTTATTTATTTATTTATGATAGTCACAGTGAGAGAGAGAGAGAGAGAGAGAGAGAGGCAGAGACACAGGCAGAGGGAGAAGCAGGCTCCATGCACCTCGGGAACCCGATGTGGGATTCGATCCCGGGTCTCCAGGATCGCGCCCTGGGCCAAAGGCAGGCGCCAAACCGCTGCACCACCCAGGGATCCCAACACAGACAACTTTGACATCAGCACACAAGAAAACTGCAAAGTATGGGTTCCCAAGCCCCTCAGTAAGAGCAGCTCTTAGGCGTCACTAGAAAAGCAGTGGCAACATGGAGCGCCCCTGCACACAAACCCAGGATTAAGCTGGAGACCATCCTTGTCCAGCTCCTCCTTAATTAAAAGTGATATTATTTCAAAGTAGTCTGAATTTCTATTGACAAAAAGACAGAAAAAAAATCAAAATACATTTATTGGCAAAATTTTCCTTCCATTTGGCCCCAACATTATTTAGATTTAGAACCTTACCCTATCCTAGGAACACCACAGGTAAATCTCAGCAGGAAATTTATTAAAAAAAAAAAACAAAAAAACAAAAAAACAAAAACAAAACAAAAAAAAACTCATTCTTGAGGAGGTTCAAGATGGTGGCATAGGAAGATCCTGAACTCATCTCCTCCCACAAACACAGCAAGTCTATAGATATATAAGAAATAATTTCCCCTGAAAAATAGCTGAATTGCTCTCCCACAACAAAGGATAAAAGGGCCCCACTGAGAGGAGTAGAAGAAGCAAAGACACAGTCTTGCCAAAAATCCCATTCCAGGTATGGCAGTCTACAACTGGGGTTGGGAGAGGGATCTCAGAACTTTTCCCTGAAAGGTGAGGGGTTTGTGCCCTCACTTCAGGCACATTAACTCTCAGGAATTACATCAGAGAGATGAGACCCTAAATCTAGCCTGGTATTGAAAACCAGTGGGCCTCATGTCCAGAACCACAGAGCTGTAGGGAAATAAGAACCTACTCTTAAAGGGCTCACATGTAAACTCACTCTCCCTGGGACTGAGTACAAAAGCAGCAGTTTGAACAGCACCTAGACTATATGTGAAAGAGACTAACTTTCTAACCATAAAGCAGGAGCCATTGGGACTCTCTGGAGAGGCAGGAGCCATTGGGACTCTCTGGAGAGGCAGGAGCCATTGGGACTCTCTCCAGAGACAGAAGCCTTGGTAGGAGCCAATTTTCAGTTCTCTTTCTATCCTCTGAGTGCTGGTGCTGGCTGGTGCCATTTTGATGCTAACCTACTAGTACCGGTGGGCACACTCTGACCTCTGATCCATGGCTCCCTGCCACACCTGCTGGGTTAGCACCTGACAATCCAGCCACAGCTCATGGTCACATTCAGCTCATGCAGGGGATGCCCTTGAGCACCTGGCTCTGATGGCCAGAAGAATTGCTCTTCTGGCCCTAAGGTACATCTCCTATATATGGACACTCCTTTAAGATTGGGCAAGATAGTTGTTTTGCCTAATACATAGAAACAAATACAGAGAGTCAAGCAAAATGAGGAGACAGAGAAATATGTTTCAAAACTTCAGAAAAAGACCTTATTGAAATGGAGGTAAGTAATCTTCCTGATAGCGAGTTCAAAGCAACGGTGTTCCTTAAAGGTACTCATTGACTCAGAAAAATGGATAAATATAGTGTAAACTTCAATAAAGAGATAGAAAATATAAGAAAGAACCAAACAAAAGTCACAGAGCTGAAGAATATAATAATTGAATTGAAAAATATGCTAGTGGGGATCAACAGCTAATTAGATGAAACAGAAGATCAGATCAGCAGCCAGGAAAGCAGGACAGTGGAATTACCTAAATGGAGGAGTAAAGAGAAAACAAACAAATAAAAGTCTATTTTATTTTGTTTTGAAAAAACGAAATAAAAGCTTAATGGACCTATAGGGCAACATAAAGCAGAATACCATTCACATTATAGGAGTCCCACAAGGAGAATAGAGGGAGAAAAAGAAAGAGAAAATTTATTTGGAAAAGTAATGGCTGAAAACTTCACTAACTTAAAGAAGGAAACACACTCAAGTCAGAAAGCAAAGAGAATTTCAAATAAGATGAAGAGATCCATTCCAAGACACATATGTTAAAAGTTAAAGAGAGAACTTAAAAACAGCAAGAGAAAAACAACTTATTACATACACAGGAACCCACCACAAGACTATCAGCTGAATTTTCAGCAGAAACTTATAGGCCAGAAGAGAGTGGCATGATATATATTCAAGATTCTGAAAGGAAAAAGAAAAAAAATCCAAAAAAACAAAAAGCAAAACAACTTCCAACCAAGAATACTATAACTGGCAAGGTTATCATTCAGAATTAAAGGAAAAATTAAGTTTTCCAGAGACATAAAAGTTAAAGGAGCTCATCCCCACTAAAGAAGTACAAAAGAAAATGATAAAAGGACTTTTCAAGTGGAAAAGAAAAGGCACCAATTAATAATAAGGAAACATATAAAAGTAAAAATCTCTCAGATAAAGGCAAATATAAGGTAAAGGTAATGGGATAACCACTTATAAAGCTGATATGGAGGTTAAAAAACAAGAGTAATAAAATCAACTGTGTTTACAGTAAGTTAAAGGATACATAAAATACAAATATGTAAAATAACACGTTAAAAACAACATGTAAAGGGGGTAAAATGTCTAGTTGTTAGAATGTGTTAAACTTACATTGCTGTCAATTAAAAAATATTTATAGGATGCTCTATGTGAACCTGATGATAATCACAAAGCAAAAATCTATAATATACAAAAGACAATGACAAAGGAATCTAAATGGAACAGTAAAAGTCACCAAATCATTAAGAAAGAGTGCAAGAGAGGAAAGAGACAGGGAAGAAACACAAACACAGCCAGAAAAGAATGAACAATATGGCAATATGTTACATACCTGTCAATAATTACTTTAAATGTCAATACAATAAATTCTCCATCAAAAAATTAGAGAGTTGCTGAATGGATGCAAAAACAAGAGCAGTCTATATTCTGACTACAGGAGAATCACTTCAGAAGTAAAGATATATACAGACTGAATGTGAAGGGAAGAAAAATAAATTCCATGAAAATGAAAATGAAAAGAAAGCTGGTATAGCTGTATTCATAGCAGACAGAAAAGATTTTAAAAATAAAGACTTAATGAAAAAAAATAAAGACTTAATGAAAGATAAAGAAGGGTACTACATAGTAAGAAAGATGTCAATCCAAAGTAGGTAATGTTCATAAAGACTTAGGAACCCAACAGAGGAGCACCTAAATATGTAAAGCAAGAATTAATAGGCCTAAAGGGAGAAAATGATAGTGATTCAGTAAAGGCACTTTAATACTCCACCTATATCAATGGATAGATCAGCCAGACAGAAAAATCAGGAGAGGAATATTGTTCTCAAATGATACATTTTTGATCAGATGACCTTAATAGATACAAACAGAATATTCCATCCAAAAGCAGCAGAATGCACATTCTTTTCAAATGCACATGGTACATTCTCCAGAATAGATCATATATTAGGCAAAAAAAAAAAAAAAACTCAATAAATTTAAAAGATTGAAATCATATCAAGCATTTTTTTTTTTACAGAAAATGATATGAAACTAGGAATCAATTACAAGAAAAAAAAAAGAAGCCCACAAATATGTGAAGATTAAGTAACATGTTACTGGACAGCCAATGAGTCAATGAAGAAATCAAAGGATAAATAAAACAATACTTTGAGACAAATGAAAATGAAAATACAATAATGCAAAATCTGAGATGCACCAAAGCAGCTGTAAGAGGAAAGTTTATAGTAATATAGGCCTATCTCAAGGAACAAGAAAAGTTTCACATAAAAAAATCTAACATTACACCTACAGGAACAACAATAAGAAAAAGAACAAAGAAAGTCTAAAGTTAGAAGAAAGAAGGAAAAGACAAAATGGCAATAGAAAAGATCAAGAAAACTAAGAGCTGATTCTTTGAAGAGAAAACAAATTGATAAACCTTGAGCAGGATTCAACAAGAAAAAAAATGAGAGCAAGTTAAAAAAAAAAAAACACAGAAATTAAAGAGAAGCTACAACTGATACCATAGAAATATAAGAAGCATAGGAACTACTACAGACAGCTTATATGCCAACAAATTGGACAACCAGAAAATTTTTTAGATGAAAAAAAAAATTTTAATGAATTTCTAGAAACATACAATCTTCCAAAATTGAATCATGAAGAAATATAAACTCTGAATAGATTAATTATTGGTAAAAAGATTGAGTGCATAACAAAAAGTCTCCCAATGAACAAAAGCCCAGGACCAAATGGCTTCACTGAATTCTACTAAACACCAAAGAGGAATTAATACCTATAATCCTCAATCTCCTTCAAAAAATGAAGGAGAGGGAATGCTTTCAAATTAATTTCATGACTCCAGCATTACTCTGTTACCAAAACCAGACAAAGAAACAAACAAATAAACAAATTACAGGTCAGTATCCCTGATAGATATAGATATAAAAATTCTCAACAAAATAATAAGAAAACAAATTCAAAAATATTAAAAGGATCATATGACATAATCAGTGGGATTTATTCCAGGGATGCAAGGATGGTTCAATATCCATGAATCGAAGTGTTATAACACATTAACAAAATGAAGGGTAAAAATCATATGATCATTTTAGTAGATGCAAAGCATTTGAGAAAATTCAACATCCATTTATGATAATAACTCTCAACAAAACAGATATAGAGTGAGTGAACATGCTATATAAAGGCCATATATGACAAACCAACAGTGAGCTTCATAAAAAATAAAATGAAAAAGCTAGAAGCTTTTCCTCTAAGAATGGAAGAAGGGAAGGATGTCCACTCTTGGCACTTTATTCAACATAGTACTGTAAGTCCTACCCATAGCAGTTAGGCAAGACAAAGAAATAAAATGCACCCATTTGGAAAGAAAGATGTAAAACTATCACTACTTGCAGATAACATGATATTATGTATAGAAAACCCTAATGAGTCCATCAAAAAAACATCAGGACTAATAAAGTCAGTAACGTTGCAGGATACAAAATTAATGTACAAAATATTTTGCATTTCTGTACATTGAATATGAGCTATCAAAAGCAGACATTAAAAATCAAAAAGAATACAACAGCATCAAAAAGAATACAATACCTTGGAATAAATTTAATGTAGGAAGCAAAAGATCTGTACACAGAAAACTTCAAGAAACTGATAAACTGAAGGAGACACAAATCAATGGAAAGATATTCCATGTTCATAGATTGGAAGAATGAACATTGCTAAAATGTCCACACTATGCAAAGCAATCTACAGATTCAGTGCAATCACTATCAAAATTCCAATGGTATTTTCCACAAACCTAGAGGAAATAGTTTTAAAATTTGCAAGGAATCACCAAAGACCCTGAATAGACAAAATAACTTTGAGAAAGAACAAAACTGTAGGTATCATTATTGCTGATTTCAAAGTATACTACAAAGCTCTAGCAATCAGAACAGTATGGTACTGGCATAAAAAGCAAATATAACACTGGTACAGAATAGAGAGGCCAGAAAAAAACCAACATATATACAGTTGATTAATTTTTGACAAAGGAACCAAAAATAAACAATGGAGAAAAGGCAATTTCTTCAATAAATACTGTTGGGAAAACTGGACCACCATATTTAAAGAGTAAAACTAGACCACTATCTTATACTATATACAAAATTTACCTCAAATTGGATTAAAGACTTGACTGTGAGACCTGAAACCAAAAAAACTTCTAGAATGGTAAGCTTCTTGACATTGGTCTCGGCATTGAATTTTTGGATCTGACTCCAAAAAACAAAGGCAACAAAAGCACAAAAGATAAACAGGAGGGACAACACCAGACCAAAAAGCTTCTATACAACAAGTGAAACCATTTAACAAAATGAAAACACAGTCTAGTAAACAGAAAAAAAAATTTGCAAATCATATATCCAATCAGTTGTTAATATCCAAAATGTATAAAGAACTAAGACAATTCAACAGCAAAAACATAAAAAAAAATCAATTAAAAAGTGGGCAGAGCATCTAAAGAGACATTTTCCCATAAAACACACACATTTAGCCAACAGGTACAGGAGAAGATGTTTCAATATCACTAATTATCAGAGAAATGCAAATCAAAACTACAATGACACCCATTAGAATGGCTATTATCAAAAAGACAGGAAATAAAAAGTGCGGAGAAAAGGGAACATTTGTACAATGTTGGTGAAATGAAAATTGATGCAGCCACTATGGAAAACAGTATAGAAATTCATAAAAAATTAAAGCTAGAACTACCATATGATTCAGCTATACCACTCATCATAGATTTTTTTTTAAAGATTTTGTTTATTTATTCATGAGAAACAGAGAGAGGGGCAAAGACACAGATAGAGGGATAAGCAGGCTCCCCAAGAGGAGCCCAATGCAGGACTCAATCCCGGGACCCCAGGATCATGCCCTGGGCTGAAGGTGGCGCTAAATCGCTGAGCCACCCAGGCTACCCAGCTATACCACTTCCGGATATTTATCTGCAGAAAAGGAAAGCACTGACTTTAAAAAGATATACGCACCTCAATGTTCACTGCAGCATTATTTGCAATAGTCAAGATTTGGAAATATGGAAACAACTTAATATCTATTGATGGATGAGTACATTAGGAAGATGTGATATATACATATCACATATGTACATTATATCACATATATATATATCACATATATGATATAATGTGTATGTGTTCCCATAGAACACATACAGATGGCCAATAGAGAAGATGTTTCAATATCTTCTCAAAACACATTGGGGGTTATTAGGGAGGAAGGGGGTTGGGGAGTGGGCAAAACAGGTGAAGGGAATGAATAGTATGGTGACAAATGATAACTAGAGTAATTGTGGCGATCACTTTGTAGTGTACACAAAGGTAAACAAAAATTGAATCATCTTGTATATATATGAAACTAATTAAATATTGTATACCGTTTTTACCTAAATAATAAAAAAAACCTTCTCAAATATAGCTACATGTCATCCATTTCTACTTGCTTTAACGAGATTTCTAAATTAAAAAGAGCAATACAAATCAAGGTTTGCACCACACCTTGAAGATACATAACACTTTATTTATGGCACCAACAATTTTTGACTCTAATAATAATGCAGCAGACACTTCCAGCACTGAAAGAACACACTTTCTGAGACGATAAAATAAGAAGGTTCCCAGACACTGACTTTTCTAATTATAGAGGAAACAGTAATCATATGAGTGCCAGATGAGTACTTCAAACTACATATCCTTTCTCAGGATAAACAGCTTGTAAGTAATGGGCAGGTGATCCATGCATGCATCTATAAGGGCTAAGAACAGATCAGTGGGACATAAATTTACAGTCAAACCATGATCTGCTTAGTAAAAATAGCATAGCATGCATTAGATCTGCCTGCCTGTGTTTATCATATTATACTTTTGGAAATCAAATCCATCTTTTATTATTTTACCACACCTCTGTTGGATGTCATTATGGAGATACATGTTTAAACAGCATTGTCTACATAGAAAACTATTTATTTACATGTTGCCAGGCTTCTCAATTATAACACTGGCAGCTTCTATGTAAGCCAGTAGCTCAAATTTTTGGTAAACTTATTTTCATACTTTTTTGTGTTGTTTGCTTCTGATTAATGAATAAATGAAGAGAAAAATCCTCTGTATCCTCAACAGATAACAAATTTGCTACTAGTTCATTATAGATTTTATTTTCTGGCTTGCTAGCTTCTTAATTCACAGCACCAAAGAGCAGAAGGAAGATTAGTTTATGTAAGATTAGAGTGACATTTACACATTTTTCTCATGCAGATAGCAGTATAAAACATTTTAAATAGGAGTAACTGAGAGTTATTTTCTCCCTTCATTTGACATGCTGAATCATATCCAAGGCAATCTTCTATTCTCCAGTAGCTTCCATATCCAGCCAATTTCTAGATTCAGTAGGGCATCAGCTTTCCTACAAATACAGTTTTAGTTTTTAACAGGTAAACAGGGAGCTGTATGTACCACACAGCTTCAAAAGCTCTTAAAGACAGCTTATTGTCTTGACTCAACTAAAGCTATATAGTTTTCCACTTTTTGGTATGAGCTTCTCAGTAAATTCATCGATATGAGCCAGATTGCAGCATCTCAGCATTGGAAGAGACACTGGGACTAGCTCATCCCACTCATATTTGATACCAAAGAATTTCTTTTCCAAAGAATTTCCTCAGCAGTGGCTAATCTGTCTCCATTTCTACACTTCTTGGAATGTGGATTTAAGATTTTACTCTCAGCCCATATCTTTTAATGGCTATATATTTTAAACCATTAGAAATGGATTCTTTATGATGAGCCAAGGGTAGCCATTTAGTAATTTGTATGTTCACTCTAGATCTGCCCACCAGAGTCAGAGATTAAATTTAGACCTTTTGTTCACGTAACAACATAATGCTCTGCCTTCTCCGTCAGTCATCTCTCTCTCCCCCAACAGATCCCTTCTGTATCAAGCCAAACCCTGCTGGTACAACATGTGGGTTGAAGATTCTCAGCTTTGGATTTATAAGCAACATGATCCTGAAAAGTGTCATTTACTCTTAGTTTTTAAATTTTGTCTAGAGGAGATAAGCTTTGCTACAGCACCTTGCCAATTGGTTTTATTAAAAGAAAGAAATAGTACAGAAAATCAATCAGTAAATAAAGAATTAAAAAAATAGGAAAGCTTAAAACCAAAAATGGGAATTTTGCAAAAAAAGAATAAAGTAGATGAAGGTTTCACACAATTAAAGAGATAAAACAAAATCAGACCTTAAACGAGAAACTATAGACAAAGCATAGGTTGTCTAATGTGACTGAGATTCTAGGAGAGTATAGATAAAAAATGGGAAAAATGTGATGTGCCCCAACTGGTGCAAGAAAAGCTAGATATATTGCATGAAAATGTGTATGTATGAAATAAAAGGAAATGGGCTAAGCAAGCAGGGTCACATGGTTTTATAACTGAGCTCTTGCAAACTCTCAAGGGACATTATTTATATTTTAAAAAGGAAAAGAAATTAAACCACCCAGTTCATTTTATTAATTTCATAATAAAACAGAGACAATAATTCCTTTCACTTGTGAACATATGTGAAAATCTTTATTTGGAATTATATATCATCAAGTAGGCTTTATCTCAAGGATGTAAGGATAGTTTATTATCCAAAAGATCCCCATCAATGCAATTCAACATATGAATAAGCTAAAAATGGGAATCACTTATTATCTCTTTCAATACACAAAAAGTAATTCAGTAAGATTTAATACTTTTTTTATGTTACAAGAAAAAAAGAGCAAATCAGGTACAAAAGTTCTTAACCTGGTAAAGGTAATATATCAAAAACTGCAAAACATGTTTCTATTAATAGAGAAATTTTGGATAGCTACATTTTAACACTTGAAGGAGAAAATCATAGATCACCATATTAACAAGTCAGAGGAGGTTACAAACTGATACAAGCACTTTAGAAGGATGCTAGGGAAGCTGGCTCTTTGGAACCAAAAAAGGCTCCAATTTCCAATCAAGTGACTCAGGAATCAGGAGTAGGTGGCAGGGAGCTTTCAGCACTGTCTGTTAGAAGACGTGCACAAAATAACCGTGTTAGCTTGCTGGCTTCTTTTCTTCTTCTCTAATGATTGTTCTTGAAACAGATAAAATGTTCCTAGAGAAGCCTATGCTGTGGGATTGAAGCTAGGCAAAGGGTAAAGCAGAGCCTCAGGTGATTCTAGACCCCCTGGCACAGAGCAGAGAAGGAAGAGAGGAAGGCATCTCCATCCAGGCCTAAAACACACAAACATATCCTTGAAACACCGAAGACCTTCAGCAGTGTAGTCACCAAGACTATGGACTTGGGAGCCAGGCCACCAGGGTTTGAATCTCCACTCTTACCATGTGACTCAGTGACTCTGTCTCATACCCCAACTCCTCATCCCTGCAGCATGCTGGTAAGGGTACCTACTCTAGGATTATTGAAGGGATGGTCTTAGCTAATTAGAACAAAACGGAAGCCTGCCTGGAGACTGAGCTCACTAACACACCCCAGAGGTCAACTTGGGGCACAGGAGTTTGGTACACATATGCCTACAAAATGGAACAGGGAATCCACGTGATCTCCCACCTCTAAATATTATATCATTTAGTCATAAATATGCACAAGCAAGCAGGGATCACTATATTTTTGAGATAAGCAAATAACATAATGAGGTAAGATCAAAACTTAAAAAGAGAACAACTAATCCTGAAGGAAACAGGAAAGGATTTTTTCTTCTAATAATAAATTTATTTTTTATTGGTGTTCAATTTGCCAACATACAGAATAACATCCTAGTTCATTTCCCAGAGTAGGAGTCTTCATGTTCTGTCTCCCTTTCTGATATTTCCTACCCATTTCTTCTCCCTTCCCTTCTATTCCCTTTCACTATTATTTATATTCCCCAGATGAATGAGAACATATAATGTTTGTCCTTCTCCGATTGACTTATTTCACTCATAGAGGACTTTTAAAAACACGATCTGTAAACTTGTCAATGGGAGAGAAATTGGTCTGAAAATTGTTGGAGTGCCAAGAAAGCAATGAGAGAATAGGAAACAGTTGCTAGAAACTAAAACTATGAGAAATAACCACATTAATAGAAGTACTGTTCAAGAGAGTGAAGAGAAAAGAAAAATGGATCAAAGGACTAGTGCTTCTCAAAGTCTCATGTGCACATAAATGATCAGGAGATGTTACAATACAGTCTGGGTCACCAGACCCAGGGTGGAATCTGAAATTCTTCATTTCTAACAAGCTTCCAAGTGACATTAATGTATGTTGTTGGTCCATGTTTCACACTTCTAGTGGTAAGGATCTAAAAGATAAAGTCAAGAAATTTTCCAGAATTAGGAGGGAAAAAAGACAAAGAAATAAAAAATAAAAGCAGATTAGGGGAGCCTAGGTGGCTCAGTCAGTTAAGCATCTGCCTTCAGTTCAGGTCATGATCTCAGGGTCCTGGGATGGAGCTCCAAGTCAGGCTCCTCGCTTAGCAGGGACTCTGCTTTTCCTTCTCTCCCTGCCCCTCCCCACCATTCATGTTTTTCTCATATGCTCCCTCTCTCTTTCTCTCTCTCCGACAAATAAATACAATCTTAAAAAAATGTCTTCAAGGAGAAAGTATATTCTATGGCAACAAATTCAGTGTTTAATGACAAACATTCTTATCACAACATGATGGTATGTGTTTCGTTCATCAATAAGAAAAATGAGAGTCAACTTCTTTGAGAAAAACGGAAAGTTGTAAAAGAAAGCTATGCATGTGAATCAGAGGTGAAACAAACTAAAATATGACAGGATCTTTAGTAACTGATATTCTATATTGACTTTGATGTTTAGAACATTACTGGATAATACAGGTTGAGAAATATTAGAATATTATTTCTTACTTGTGGGTCCAAATAAAAGGCATCATTGATGTGTGGTAATTATAGTTTATTTATTTGACTACAACAAATGTACATCACTAATCATCAGGGAGATGCAAATAAAACCACAAGGAGCTATCAACTTACACCTGTGACCATCAAGGAGCCGGAGCAAGTGCCAGCGAGAATTTGGTGAAAGGGAATTTTATACACCATTGATGGGAGTGCAAATTAATCCAGCCACTATGCTATGGAAAACAATATGGAGTTTCCTCAAAAAATTAAAAATAGAACTATAATACGACCCAGCAATTTGCCTTCTGGGTATATACCCAAAGGAAATGAAAACAGAAATTTGATGAGACACATGCACACCTGTGTTTATCACACTATCATCCACAACAGTTAAGACATGGAAACAACTCAAATTCTCATCAACAGATGTATGGGTAAAGATTTGGTATATACACAGAATGAAATATTATTCAGCCATGAGAAAGGAGGATATCTTGCCATTTGTGACATGGATGGACCTTGAACACATTATGCTAACTGAGATAAGTCAGAGAAAGGCAAGGACTATTATAGTATTACTCATATGTGGAATCTAAAATAGTCAAACCTATAAAACAAACAAACAGCAAAACAAGGGCTACCTGGGAATGGGGGTTAGGGGAAGAAGATTGATGATATTTAAAAGTATAAATGTGTAACAAGTAGTAAATAAGTCATAGATATCCAATGCACAGTACAATTAATATAGATAATAATATCATGCTGTAACGATGTAATGTGATAAATACGGCTCTAATGACAATCATATTACATACATAAATGTCTCAAAGTAACATGATGTATACATCAAATTTATTTTATTTTATTTTTCTAAATATTTTATTTACCTATTTATGAGAGACAGAGAGAGGCAGAGACATACGCAAAGGGAGAAGCAAGCTCTCTGTGGGGAGCCTGAATCCCAGGACCCAGGATCATGACCTGAGCCAAAGGCAGACCCTCAACCACTGAGACACCCAGGTGTCCCTCAAATTTAAAATGTAATATGTCATTTATCAAATTAAAAAAAAATAAAGATTTTGAAGTAACAAAGATTTTGATTTATTTAGCAAAATATGGAAAACTTTGCTATAGTTACAGAACATAATATAAATCTTATTAGCCTTGTCCATGAAATTGTAATGATGTGGCTGACAGAATTTAGGAGGAAGAGAAAAAAGAGCAGAAATGAAAAATGTAGATAAACTAATTCCTTTCTCCTAGAACATAATTAGTTGATAGTACTGCCAAATTTTGTTGGATAAATAAAAGTTAGTACATTATTCAAAGTAATAATGTACCATATTATTACAGAGAAGAACTGAGGGTCAACTATCATCTGGCTTACCACAATGGGAGGTCCAACAGGGCAAGACCACATCTGTTTCATATCTCCAGCAGCTCCCAATAAGTTTGTGCTGAAGACTAGATAAACAATGGTAATGGGGTGGGAGAAGATACGAGAAGTAGAGTAAGTGTGTTACATTATTAATTGTTCAAGATGGGGAGACAACAGTCATATTTTAAAGTCTGTAAGTTAATGCATATGATGATGATGATTTCCAAAAGAAATAAGTAAAGCAATGTTTTAATAGAATGGTTAACTCTGGAGAATAGAACTAAGGTATGAGAGGATAGTATATATATAATGTATATTATATATATTATATATATAGAACTATATATATAGTCATTTTGTGAAGAAAGTAACACTCTTACTTCTTATATTATTTCTGTAATGAAAGGTATTTTAAATGGCAATACAGAGTTTGAGACACTTTAAACATTTCCAACTCTATTAAACTCTATTTTTAAAACACTTTGAATCATAGATTTCTTTCATTTACTTCTTCAGTTTACTTAGAAAGACTTCAGTATTCTTCCCAATTTCCTCCAGGACTTTGCACCATCATAAAAGATTTGCACAAGAGACACTTCTGACAGCACACAACCCTTTTTAAAAGTTCACGGAAAGGAAGAGCACTCATATTCTAGATATAGCTCATGCTTCTAATCACTACCTTTTTCTTTGCATATTCTATCTGACTTTCTTCTGGGGGTTGAGACAGGCATTCCAAGTGTTAGACTCGAGTGAGCAGTGAGATTCCTTACTTAAACATACATATTGCAACACACAGTGATTATTTTATAAAGCAAATAACTAGTTTTTTTTTTTTTTAATGAGAGAACAAAGGAGGTTATTAGGTTACAGAGTGGAGTGTGATAAAGTCATCAACTTTATAATAATATTAACCAGGAGAAGTATATGCCTTTGTAAACAGCTGCTGTTGTTACATTTCTAAGATGCAATCTGCCACTTTTATATTTTATTTTTTCCTGTTGCTAGGAACCAAGCTTTAGGCACAGTTGCATGTAAAGCTATTGGCAAAACCACAAAGATGTGAGTGTCTATAAAGGGTTTCTGAACTCCTGATCCTAAGGGTCTCCTCCAACTTTTCCATAGTTAAACATTTTCCATTTCCTGGTCCCAGTTTTTCTTTTTTCTTTTCTTTTCTTTTCTTTTCTTTTCTTTTCTTTTCTTTTCTTTTCTTTTCTTTTCTTTTTTTCTTTTCTTTTTTTTCTTTCTTTTCTTTTCTTTTTTCTTTTTTTTTTTTCCAAAGACAACATTGGTCTATAACCTCTACTCTTGATTAAAATTCCATAGCAGTTAAATTCCAAGCTCAAGACTTGTTTGTCAACTCTTTCTTTAGCAAAATACACGTTTCTTGAAATGTCAATGTTTCCTATCAACCACAATAACAAAAACAATTAAAGCCAGAATGTAGCAGGAACTCCAATCGGGATAATTACAATATATAATATATTTTATATAATATACAATATACACATATAAAATATAAAATTAGAATCCACTAACTCCCATGGAGGTAATATTTAAAAGGCAATTGAATTGTGAGCATAAATGCAGTTAGGTTTAAATGAAAGAAACCAGGCAGGATGCAGTGACAAAGGAAAGGGGATCAAACACACATTTCTGCAACATTGGGACTTGTTAAAACTCAGGCACGATTGAGAAGTCGGTCTTCATGTTGTGAACTAGTGTAAGGCTAGATATATTCTCCACCACCATGGCAGGGTCAAAACTCAAAAACTATAATACTAGGGCAGAGAATGTAACAAAGCAATGAAAATACATAAACAGAAAGCAAAGAAACAGATATTTTACAGGAGTTCACTGGAAAACACAACCTGCCTTAGCAGTAGCCGATGATGAAACCCTGCATATGCAGAAATTCAGGGTTTTCTACAAGATATAATGAAGCAGTCCTGAACAGAGTGATGCAGGGCAAGAACAACACAGGGACCAGCCATGGCTCCTCAGACTCTGGACAGTGACAGGACAATGACAAACTGAAAGAAATAGAGTTGATCCCATTTTGCTCAGCACTGACAGGGCTGTGCGCTCGTTTGTTTTCACCAATTCTTAGTGAGAAGTTAAAGGTTTGAGTGAGAAGTTAGAGGTTCAAGTTAGAACTTTCCTGTTTGTTATTTATAGTCTAATATATATGCATAGGGGCCTGGCTTGGCCAAGCTTATTCCTTGCTACAGATGCTATCCATTAAACACTTTCCAATATCCAAAAAGCACTTATATAAAGATTGCTTTTCCCTTTATTTACTGCCTTCTCAGCTGTTCATGAGTCAAACTATGTTCCTGTGTTGTTGTTGTAATTTTAGATTGGATATTACTCAAGATCTGAAGCTTATACGATATTCCTGCACCAAAATCAAGCATTGTTTTCCCTGTCAAAGTCAATTAACATCACATACCAATTATGCACTATGAATGCTTTGTCAGACATTGTCTAGAAACTTTAATATGAATCCTTGTGTTACACTTACTATGTTGAAATCTGTGAATAAGTTGGTGATTGATAGTAGTTTGGGTTGAGTAATTTTGAGATTCTTCTGAATGTACTGTGAGATAGAATAAGTGAATTAATATATTGATGTCTCTGGTAATGTGGTTTTCCACTGTGGGAGTAGATAGACATGGATACTGAATGGGTAAAGTAGTGGAGAATTCTATGGTGTGGATTTGAACTGCAGTTATCTGGGGAAACTCATGACTACGAACACACACATGCACACACATATATTCTGAAATAGTCTAGAAGCAAAGGCATCAGTATCAAAGTGCCCTCCTAATAGCCAGACTCTAGGACATGCAAAATATAAGATAAGCCTGGAGTATCTCATGCCAAAAACAAGGAAGTGCTCAAAGATTTATGGGACATATCAAAACTATGCAAAGGCTGAGTTAAGGAGTTCCCACTGGCCACAGTATTCTTTTTTTTTTTTTTTTAAGATTTTATTTATTTATTTATGAGAGACACAGAGAGAGAGAGAGCGAGAGAGGCAGAGACACAGGCAGAGGGAGAAGCAGGCTCCATGCAAGGAGCCTGATGTCAGACTCAATCCTGGGTCTCCAGGATCATACCCTGGGCTGAAGGCAGCGCTAAACCACTGAGCCACCCAGGCTGCCCCACAGTATTCTTTACAGAAAAACATTAAATATAAATATAAGAATTATAAAATTATAAATATCTCCTTTTTCCAAACACAAATGCAAGAATTGATTTGAGTAGGAATATAAATATTCTTTTTTAAAAACTTTTATTTATTTATTTGAGATACAGAGAGGAAGCATGAGCAGGGTGGGGGTGCAGAGGGAGGGGGAGAAGCAAGCTCCCTACTGAGCAGGGAGCCAGACATGGGGCTCAATCCCAGGACCCCAGGATCATGATTTGAGCTGACGGCAGGTGCTTAACTGACTGAGCCACCCAGGAGCCTCTATAAATGGATTCTTAACAAGAGTTGGGGAATTGGCTAATCACGAAGTACAAGAGTAGCACCCCACATTTTATTTACTAATTACAAAACAGAAAGGTATTCTTCATAAGAGAGAGAGAGAGATCTAGATGGTGGTGGACTTTACTTTCTCAAATGATGAAGTTCAGCATCGGAAGTATCTTGGGATGACCTGACATGTTGTTACCTGCTGATGTGATGTAATGTGAGGTACATGCCATTTAGGAGATATTCTTGCCATATACATTTAACCTGAGTATAATCATGGGTAAAACCTTAGGAGAATTCCAGATTGTGGGACATTCCAAAGACAACTGGCCTGAAGTCTTCAAAAATGTCAGAAACCATGAAAAACAAACAAACAAAACCCCCCAAAATGGCAGGAAGTTGTTTTAGATTGGAGAGTCAATAAATATGACATGGCTTGACATCACAAAAATCATCAAGTGTGATCTTTGCCTCAGGCTGGAAAAGAAAACAGAACAGCCATAAAAGACATCTGAGGGACAAGGGTGGTAATGTACACATGGGCCGCATACTAAACAATATCATTGAATCAGTGTTAAAGTCCTTGGATGTCATACTAATGGCATGACATTCAAGAATAACTTTACACTTAAAGAGATACATACTGAAATACTGAGTGAAAAGTGGTATGATATCCCAAACTTGCTTTCAAATAAATCTGCTCAAGACAAACACATGTACACGTGCATACCATTTATCTCACATTGCTATGTCAGTTTGGGTGCAGGATCTATGTGGAGTGAGGGTAAATGTGTGAGAAAGAAGGCAAATGTGTCAAAATATGAAGAGATACTGAATCAAGGGAAATACGGTGTTTGTTGTAGTAGTATTTCAACTTTTCTATAGTTTTATTTTTTCATAGCTAATAAACAAAAACAGTGGAGAAAATTTTTGCTGAAGAGAGGGAGGGAAGGAAAGCAACCAGAAAGTACGGTTGATTGAATTATAGAAATCACTGTTCAATATGCCACATCTGGGCAGTTGGATGTTTCACATTGTAGCACTGGTACCTCACATTTTCATAATCTCAGTAGAATTCCTCCACCAATTGTTGAATCCAAAGCTTCTTTCCAATGTGTCTGAAAGCAGAGACTGTATTCCAAATACAGAAAATCAAAATGAGCTATTAAAGTCATCCAGAATATTACTAGCCAACACATTATCAGAGACCTATGCATCTAAGCCAATTTTCTGATTTTAAGCCAAATTGTTTATCTCAACTCAACATCCTAAGTACTTCTATCTCCAAACATATTGAACTAACACTAAGCATGTTTCCATGTTGGAAAATTTGAATAGGTGATGTGAAAACTTGGATGCTATTTGCATCCATTAGATAGACTTAACACTCAAAATCCATTTATAAATTCAACTTTATGCTGCTGAATATTGTAGTGACATTCTTATAGACTGAATTCCTTCATTTGGAAAACGATATCCTGTTTTTTTTTTTTATTTTATTTTAGGGTATATGCTATTAAGTAGAAGAACTTTGTACAGTGTATTCCTATCTATATGTTTAGCAGGATATCTTTCACGTAAAATGCCTAGTTTTCTCATAACAGTTTTGAAGATTTTCATTCAAACATTACCTATAAAAAATGTTAGAACCATTTCTAGTCAAAAAGGAATTCAAGTTTCCTTTTGCCTTATTTGGCTCAACACAGTGTCATTCAGAAGTCCTCGTCATCACCAAAGTATAAAGCTTACTTCAGATCTGTGTCCTTCCCACCTGAAGTATAAGCACCTCAAGGATAAGAAGGAGGTCTTTTGTCACACTTAGATATATCGTGCCTATGCTTGTCTCTCAAGAGTGGATTAGCTGATTTCATAGCTGAAAATAAATGCAATATATTCCAATAGGTTTAAAGTTAGTGTCACATAAATCTCACATAATTTGTGGACAATAGTCTGACATCTTCCTACCAAAGGGTGGGATGAAATTATGCCATATGTACCTTACCATTTCTATGCATTAAGCCATATGAAATACCATATCTTTGCTGAGAAGAGACTACATTTACGAATATCCAATTTAAGAGAGTGTTTAAAGGTCATCAAGCATGATTACATTCTGTTCGACACTATAAAATGCACTCAAGTGTAAATGATTATTGAGCAAATTATGAATGATTAATTCACAGCAGATTTTTCATTAGAAGGTAATGTCTCCTTTCCCGTAAAGTCAACATTATGATCTGGGATGCCGTTTATTAGAACTTATGCTATTAAACATGATATGAAAAGAGAATCTTCTTAAGAGTCTCACATGAGTTAAATCACTCTCCACCTAAAAATGAACACATGCACTATAATCAGTGAAGGGAAAGGGGTGTGTGGTATGTTCATAATATGAGGGAACATGTATGCAAGTACGAGTATGTGCATGCTTTTCATCTCTGATCTTTGATTTACGACTGAAAGTCAATTATAAATAGTTATTTCTTTTGCTTAAAATATTAGACTTTAAAATACCCCAGGATTCATAACTACTGTATTAGTCACAGAAGGAAAACATTCAAATGAGATTTTTGGATATTTTCCAAGTATTAGCTGAGAGCAGCTTTGGGAGAAAGAATACCAGGGTCATTTGTAGTGAGATTTGTCCAAAGCAGGGGCCAACAGTGGTAGAGGATCATATAAACTCGTGGAAACATTAGCTGGTAAGAGCCCCAGGAAGGTCAAGACAGTTTCTGGAACTTGATGAAAGTGGATTTCAGAAGCAGGTACTCTACTTCCCAGCTTTAACTGCGAGTAATTCTGTTACAGCCAAAAATCCTTTGGTACTATATATATCAACAGCACTTGCTAAAAAGTTTATCCGAATAATGATCTGTTTATTTTTCAGTTTGAAATATGGACACACTCCACAGCATATTTTTTATCACTGAGAAGTAAGAGATGCCTTCACTTCCTGTGAAAAGGGCCACTTTACAGGGCCACTGCCCACTCTTCATATTTTAAAAGACATAAACAGGAATTTTGAAAACAAACAAACAACTCTCCCCATTTGCATATGAAATTTCCTGAAGGGCAAATTTCATCACTGACACATTGCCCTTGAGTGGGGGTTATAGATACATAATATTGAAAGAATAATCACCAAGTATTTCAATTTACTTGATTTCACAGGCTTTTAATCCACTCTAAGGAGTATAATTTGATTACTAAACTGCAAGCCAGATTAGGAGCTGCTAGCATGTGACTTATTTAATTGACTCCACGGAAAAGTTCATGGGCAATCCATTGATTCTGGCATGTACACAATTCTTGCTTGGGTGCTCTAAATCTCACTTTCTTAGTGCCAGAGGTGAGTTTCCATTGTTGATCAATTTCTGCATCATGATGCTAGCACAAAGCAGTCGTCCAGGATAGGTAGGGGTCATGAGTCGTGACAGTGCATGCAATGAAAAAAAAAAAAAAGTGGCTTGAGCCCTTGTCTCACCGGTCCTCTCTTCAATCTGATACAATCCAATTAGATAACCTTTTACTGTGTCTGAAGGAAGCAGGCAGAGGACGTGCACTAGTTCATGCATCTATTTAGATACTGAGACTAAGCATGTGCTGTGTGTCTGGCAGCACCGTAAGTTACTGCAGATTCAGAGATGAAACAAATAGCCCATGCAAGGTGCTCACAATGTGTCTGGACAGAGAGTGGGAGATACAGAGCGGCAGCGGTGGTGTAATAGGGTGTAATTAATTGCAGAGCCATGGACCGTCACCAGAGTTTAGAGGCGAGGAGAAAATACTTGAGTTTTCAGTAGTGGGATATACTTGAACATAAAACCACATCAGACTGTGAAGATCCAAAAGGAATGAATCGAAGGATGGTACTGTATTCTGCACCCATCGGGAAGGCATTGGGAGATTTTAAGGAACTGAGTGACAGTATCCATTCTGAAGTTCATAAGGTAACAGGCTAGAAGGCACAGTTTCAGCTGAGTGAGGGATGTTGTATCAAACCATACAGGATGGTTTCTGAGTAACACATAAAAATGTAAATCACTGAGGAAAGTAGCTATAATTCATGATGTCATAAAAACTGCTTTAAATCATAAACACAAAGAAAAGGTTTCTTAAAGCAAAAGAGAGAGAAGGCGGGACTTAAATGGGCAATAAATGATGATTTTAAATCTCTTTATGTTGACATGTAGATGGTTTTGATCAGGCAATTCCAGAAAGCTATGTGACTTCAAGTAAGAGTTATATTCAGGATGAGGCGCCTAGCCGTCTAATGGAAGCTCACTACCTAGTGGGTTTACTTCCCTGAGGGTTTAATGTGCCTCAGGCATCTGCCTGTGGCCCTTCCCTCAGGGAGGATGTGGACACTGGAAAGGTAATGCAGAGCACTGCCATGAGGGGAGCCTAGGCACGTCTCAGTCATGTCTCCCTCAAGAGGTGGGGAGAATCAGGGCGAGAGGCTAAAGACCATGTCTCTAGAATGGTCACCTGGGATCTGCCTCCCTACCCCTGGACAGCTCTGGGGAACAGGTCAGGACTTTCTGATTTCTCTCTGCCCTGAACCAGGGCCTCAGAAAGAAATCCCACACAGGCTCCACCCTCTCTCTATTCAAGCTGACGCACTGACGCTAGGATAGAAGGAAAAGGTTGGGGCACCTGGGTGGCTCAGTGCTAAGCATCTGCCTTTGGCTTGGGTCATGATCCTGGGGTCCTAGGATCGGGTCCTGCATTGAGCTTTCCATGGGGAATTTGTTTTTCCCTCTGTGTCTCTCATGAATAAATAAATAAAATCTTTTAAAAAAAGAAAGGACCAGCTTAAGAGCTATTAACCTCTGCCCATGGAGTGAAAATACATAACTGAGAGTGAACACTGCAATGTCAGTCCTGTGTAAACATCATGAAAACACATTTTACGGCAGGGTAATACCTAAGGGTGATGGGGTATACTATATTTAAATTTGCTATTGAGAATGATTCAGTATGCTTTGAATTCTGGTATCAAATGATGGAAACCCAACTTTCTTTAAAAATAAACATTTCCGGGATGCCTGGGTGGCTCAGCAGTTGAGCGTCTGCCTTTGGCTCAGGGCGTGATCCCGGAGTCCCAGAATCAAGTCCCACATCGGGCTCCCTGCGAGGAGTCTGCTTCTCCCTCTGCCTACGTTTCTGCCTCTCTCCCTCTCTGTGTCTCTCATGAATAAGTAAATAAAATCTTAACAAAATAAACAAAATAAACATTTTCATTTAAACTTTACGGTATAATAACCTGTATGCTCACACTAAAAAGAGAGACACTTTTCAGATTACAGCATACAGAATGTTTTCTATTAAAAGCTTCACTTTATATTTACTATTAATTATGTACAAGCATATTTACTTCATTTTTGTAAATGGATGGCAGCAATAAATGACACTGTGGTTCCTAAGTAAATGCCAAGTAAAGGTAGTCCACATTGGGGCCCTAACCTTGAAATGGCTAATGATAAATTACTGAAAAACACAGCATTAACATATGCCCTTTTACAGCAAATAAAGCCAACCACAACTAAAAGGGGATTTACTTTTTGTTTTCATTTATGAGGCCATCAGTTCATCTCTCTCTCTCTCTCTCTCTCTCTCTCTCTCTCTCACACACACACACACACACACACACACACACAACCTAAGATTCTCACAGCATTTCAAGTTAGCATCATGCCTGCCGGGATACCCTGCGTGAACACCAAGATGATGCTCTTCTGTCACACAGAGTCTAGAACACACAGGGTTGCTTTTCCAGTCGTGGTGGTAGATTAATTTTATTCCATCCACAGTGCATCCTAGTGCATTTGTGACCAAGAACATACATTTGCAAAATGGCTGGGTAAGATGTCAAATGCCTATTTAGGTTATGGAGTAAGCAAACGGAAGTGAACCAAATTAACCAGACAGACATCATGGTGGGAAGTGAAGGTGGATTCCTACTTCAATAAAGATGATATCAAAGATTTCCTTCAACAAAGCTGCTGTGTATGTTGGTAGACCCAGAGAGAAAGCATTCTTTTTCTTTGTAGAAGGCTTCTTTTGGAAGGGACAGAGGCACTCTACCAGTATTGAGAAAATATGGACGTTCCTTACTCCAAAGAATAGTAAGAGGTTATCAGTGATCCTGAAAATTGGCACAAAGTCTATAAAGTTTTAAATCAAGAGAACTTAAAGAATCAGGGAAAGTACTGTGGATAAGCTTCCAATCCAGGCTAGTCCTTGAAGGTTGGGCAGGGCTGTCAGGTATTTGTCATTTTTTTCTCAACTTCAAACTCACCCATCTACATTCCACTCTCGATGCTTGTGATGCAAGATGCTTGTGATGCAACGCTGCAAGCTACATTTCCTGGATTCCTTTGCCAGTGGGCTTTTGTCAGATTCTGTAAATAGGGGCATTTAGGGGAGGCTTGGAATGCCAAAGAAGAGGATGGAAATGTCCTCATTCCTGTCTGCTTGCTGCTCCTGTCAGCACAGTGCTAGGAATGGAAATACCCAAGGAATGGTTCTTTGTCAAAGAGGCAGCTTTGTTTCCAGCCTCTGGCTTCTCCTGGAACTGCCAGGACCAGTTTATCTCGCCCCTCTAAGGAACCTATAGCAACCAGATCTTCAAGCAAGGAAGGCAGAGAAGGGAAAAGGTCAGAGAAACATCAGATTTGGGAGCTCACCTTCAGTGCTGTCTGAATCTATCTAGATGACCCTCTCCAAGTGCCAAGATAGATCCAATGTCTTCCCAATCAATGCTATCACTTTCACATAAAGTGTGAAAGAGTGTGAAGCTTAGTTGTGAAGAGTGAAGAGTGTGAGCTTAGTTGCAGTTCTGCAACTTGTTGTAATTCTATAAGACTTTGGATTTGATTTTCCACAAGCCAGCTCTACCGCTTCAAGGCAAAATAGTAACAACAGTGGCGACAGCAACAAACCTTTTTTTAGGCCAACATACAAATTCTCTGAGTTTTGGAACATATCCTGAGCTTGTGATTTTCTCTAAGTTCCCAACCATTTGGTCTCATAGTCCTTGTTATCAACACAGGTGAATATGGCAAGGACATGAATAACCAAGGCACTGGCTTTATTAGATGCTTCTTCACAGTCCATCACAGTAAATATTCCTCTAAGATTTCTCTGAAGGATCTTGAACCATCTAATAGGATGACGGTCAGCTGGGATAAAATAAATATATCTATCTCCCAGGGATTATTGGCTCTGATTTGAAATTGACTCATGGTATCCAAAATGCCTTTCCTGTCCATCATATTTCTAACAGCATGCCCATCCACAGATGTATATAATGCCTAGTCACTGTATGGTGCTCACACACATTGCTTCTGAATAGTGAACTCAGTCATTATAAAGGACATACAGTAATGTACTTTGACTTTTTTCATATCATCCAGAAGCAGCTGGCCTGTTGGAATGGTGATCAGCCCAGCAATGCCTTAGTTGTGGTACCAGTTGTTGACAACATTCAGAAAGGCACAGTCACTGAGGGAACTCTGACAGGTGCTCTGAACTAATAAGCAATGTATGGTGCCATTTTTCTCACAGTCAAAAAATACACATACAGAATAAAGAGGCGGCAGTGGGAGTGGCTACCATCACTATTGCACCTGACAACCCACTGATAACATGTTTGATTTACATAGTCTCAATATGGCCTCTGTTCATTCAGATGTCTTATTATCCAAGAGTGCAGGGGTACTCTGCATAGAGGTATAAAAAAATAGTTCCTTTTACTAAAAGCTGAGAATAGAAAGGAATATACAAGTAGCTCTGAAATGTGTAAAAGATGAAAAAAATCTGGGCAGCCCCAGTGGCTCAGTGGTTTAGCTCCTGTCTTCAGCCCAGGACGTGACCCTGGAGACCCGGGATGGAGTCCCACCTTGGGCTCCCTACATGGAGCCTGCTTCTCTCTCTCTCTCTCTCTCTCTCTCTCTCTCTCTTTCTCTCTCTCTCTCATGAATAAATAAAATAAAATAAAAAAGATGAAAAAGTCTTATTCATAAGGGGAACTAATTAAAAATATACTGGCAGACCATCTTTTACCCATCAAACTGACAAAGTCCAAAAAGTCTGATAAACTAAATTGATGGGGATTTACAGAAATAGGCATGGCCATGCATTGTAAGTTTAAAAAAAAAAAAAAAAAAGGCCATTTCCTGGCCATTTCCTCAAATGCTGAACAGAGAAAAAAGAGGGATACTGGTTGGCTGGAGTATCATCTCAATTACTATGAGAAAACTGGGTTGCTACTATACAATGGTGACAGGGAGAAATGGGTATGATATAGAAGGGATTCCTATGTCACTTCTTAGTATCTCCATATCTAAGACTAAAAGTTAATGAGAAACTATGGCAACCTAATAAAGATTTCTGTGTTTAGAGCCATGAGGGAAGAAAATTTGGGTCACCATATAAATTTTTTATATGGGGAAAAGGTAACACAAGATGGGTTATAGAAAAGACACATTATAAAAAAATCTAAACTCTCATTACCAGTTACAGAACTAAGAACTGTATCAATTAGGTATATTTTTCTCCTTTCTTCCTCCTTCCTTCCTTCTCTCCCTTCTTTCCTTCCTTCTTCCCCCCCCCTCTCTCTCTATGTGTGTGTGTGTGTATATATATACCTATATGTGTATATATATACATGTATGTATACATATATATACACAAATACAGATACCCATACATATATATACACACATACAATATATGTGATATGTATACACACATACAATATGTGTGTATATAGAGACTATATATACATATTATATAGTATAATAGATATGTATATATGTATATACATATGTATACATATATAGTTTATATATATGTGTAATTTATATATATACGTATACACATACATAAATGTACCCATACACACACACACACACACACACACACACACACACACACACATATATCTGTGTGTGCAGTGACAACTTTTTTCCCCCTTATTTCTTCTAGTTACCTTCTGTTTATATCTTTGTGGTTAACTTTATAATTTAATTTATTCTTTAGAAGATAATCCCATGCAATGGAGATTAAACTAGAAAAAGAATTCGTTTCTCTCAGTGATGGACAGCATGATTATTGGAACTTGTCTTTCATTTTCAGGGAAGGCTCAGAGAGTCCTAGTATGAGTGATTGTTTCTTGCTGGGTATACAGAGGAAGTATTGGCCATTGTGGAAAAGAAGTTCAAATGCATATGCAGTCTGAGTAGCCATTCAATGTGGATTACTTAACTATTGTCTCTCAACTCCAAATCCACCAGCTATTCTCCATTTTTTTAATGTGTTGGTTGGGTGTTGACATATTAAATGATTCAAGCTCTTTTACCAGCTGGCTTCTTGCTAGATTATGCCAAAAGCAGCCATCACCAAGAGGTTAGAAAACAAGAGGAAGGAAGAGGGCTTCCTTCTTCCTGTTGGATGCTGCTTCTCTCAGCAGCCACATGGCTCTATACCAGCTCTTCTTTCCAGCCTTGAGCTTCTTCTAAATTATGGGGACTAGTCTCATCCTACCCTTTTAGAGATCTGAACCTCAAATCTGAAAGGGCTCCCCGGTGAGCTTCTAGGTTCTGAGAAACCTAATTTCTTTCCGTGTTCTTCTAACACCAAGCGTGGTTGTATCTTCTTCCAGATATCATCTGTCAGTGTGCTAATTCCTCATGTTAAATCCATTCTCTGAAAACCTAGTGGGATTTCTCATCCCCTGGCTGTGAAAGGGATACCGCAGAGTTTAAATCAATGATGTTGGGAGTTCAATGTGACATGCTAAGTACAAGTAATAAAGAATGTAAACTATGAATTAATACAATGGATATTATGCAAGAGAAGTCAATAAATTTGTCACACTGAATTTGAAATACAATTGAGAAAGGGGAAAAAATCAAAGATAAGTCTCAGATTTGAGGCTGAATAAATGGAATATGAGGGTAGAGATTATTGGTGTTGTGATACATATTGAACATGGGATGTTTTGAAGACATCTAAGTGGAAATTTATCACAGGTAAGTTTACATTTTTTTAGGTTCAAGGAAATCTCATAATATTAAAAACAAAGATTTGAGAAATATCTTAAGATCAGTCTATTTCATCTAGGGGAATAGATGAGATCACTAGGGAAGAATGACGAAGAAGGAATAAAATCCCTAAAGAAAGTGTTATAAAATCCCTCCCATAGAAAGGGGAGCCTAAAGATGAGGCAGTGGTCAGCTGTGTCAAACGCCTGAGCAGGAAAGTTAAGCCGACGCCAAGTACAATTATTATAGAAAGTGAGTAACTCTCCAAAATACCACCTTCCAACCAGCCAGCTGTCCTGTGGGAATGTGACACATCATCAGTCCTGACTTAATAAGAATGACACCAACAGTTAGCATACATAGAAACAGGGAGAATGCTGCCAACATCGTGTAGCACATCCCTAAATACAACCCATACAGACTGTTTCCACATGCTTCATACTCTAGACCCGAGAACTCTATGAATAACTGCATGAGTCTGTGGATGGTGCCTCACCTCCAAAGTAGAAAAATAGTTCCACTTACGACTCTCAAGGAAGCAATGCTTTAGATCATTCTTTTTTCAATTCTTCTTCATTGGCATTGCATTTTTTTGCTATTTGGCAACATGTAAATATTATCATTATATCTTCCTTTATTAGTGACAATGCTTCCTCCTCCCCCCCCAAAACAAAAACAAAAACAAAAAACTTAAGCTGAAGGAAATAAAGCACAGCTTCAGATTCAGGAAATCTAATGGGGGTTGGAAGAAAGGATTAAGAAATAATTATCCTCAGCAAAAATTAGGGAAGGGACCAAACACCTAGTCTGCTTGTCCCTCTCCACTCAGCCACTCACAGCTTATCATTTCCACACATAAAAGAAGCAATCATTGAGGAACACCTCTTCCATTTCTGACAATGCACAATGGTCAAAACTGTGAAAGGTCAAATGATGAAACCTGGTATAGCTGATGATTCTCCTCAAGCAGAGCAACACTCATAGTTGAAGATATATGGCAGGCTCACAGTAAGTATTTGTTGAATAAAGGTGCACATAAATGTATGGTGACTGATAGACACCTCTTTTCTAGGTATGTGGCTCCTTTATAATTATAGGATGAATTACTGTATTCAAGACAGAGGTAGAGCATTGTCAGATATAGTGCCTGCTAAGAATAGTCAGAGCCTATCAGATATTGATGACCTGTCATTGCTAGAAATAGTTTCACCTATTAGCAGCAACAGAAGCAGGATGTTGTGGATCATGATATCCAATATATTAGCTTCTTGTATGAAATGCAGACATAAAGTTAATGACCGTAAATATATTTCTGAGCGCTTATTTATCATGTGATGCCATGGAAAGTACAATGGGGGAAAGAGGTAGAAACTGTAGCTTCTGCCAAACAGAAACATCATCTATGCCAACACAGGCTTCTTCCATAGATATACACCTTTCCATTTCTTTAGAGCCAGTATATTATTAAGGTGATTTTTGTTAATTGTATTCATAAGCAAAAATAATACCTATAATTCACTTTGCTTGTGATTCTAGAAGCCGCCTATTTCAGGATGTTAAGAGCCCCCATCCATACCAATATTAGAGAAAGCTTCCATGCTTATACAAAACATCCTAGCTTGGCTGTTACTGCACGCAAGTCAGCTTCTCTGCTGAGTCCTGGTGCACAGGACGTTGTGAGATGCAGCCTGCCATGGCCCCGGAGACCCTGCACACTGTTGCTGAGAGTAATGAGCATCAGGGCTCTGAGCACTCTCTTCCCCAGCTTATTGGGAATGTAGTTTGTAGCGATCAAGCTTGAGGAATGAAGGAACATGCCCACCTCCCTCCCACCCCTGACAAACAGCAGCTTGCTTACTGTAAAAGTGGCAGATTCTCCAAGCTTAAGCTCCTCAGCTGTGAGAAAAAACCTGCAGAGTGGAGTTTCCATCTGGAATCTTCCATATCACCTCCACGGTGATGGGACTTGGGGAGCTAAGGGAGCCAACACAGAGACTCGGACACTCATACCTCCCACTGTGACATGAGTAACTGAGTCTCCTCACATCTTCCGCCAACATCCATGAAACTGCAACACGCTAACTTATTAGCTTGTGTGTCTGGTAAAATCCTAGAGTTGACAAAAGTTTACTGCTGAGAGAAGAAAATGTGAAAAGATAACAACCTATTTGCCAAAAATTTAGGTTTCAATGTCTGTCTTCTTATCCTCATTCTGAACTAGCAAGAGTATCCAATGCCTATCTTTGTTTGTGTCCATACTATCCGGGCTTTTCTTATCAGTATTTGCCAATTCTTGGACGATTACTCAGAGGTGTTTGTTTGTTTGTTTGTTTGTTTGTTTTAACATGGAATGATATATAAATGTAATAAAATTCATTGTTTTAAAAAGTCAAAGATTTTTACTTCTCCTTCAATGACTGCTGCCTGAGATCCATTTAATTAGCTTAGATCAACCTTAGAACTCTCCTTCACTTAATTAATCCTTATTTAGAAAATGATCACATTGTATGACAAATGCTACCATGGTTCATTTTGAAATAGTAAAATCACATGTTAAATGTGATATCATCAGTGTGAAGTAGTAGTTCACTGACTTAGTAATTTTATAATGCCTGATACTCAATTCTTTTAATTCTTATCAATAATATGAAAGGTTTTGACCATTAAGTAAAAAAGTATACCATGATGAGTCTTGAAGTTTTTTTTCTTTTTGGAATTTGTCACAGACAGCTGAAGCCCTGACCACTGCTACTTGCTTCCACAGCCCTTTATTCCAGAGTCCATATGTCCTGAATATGATGTTTGTCACCACAATGGAAAAGTTGAGATTCACTAAAGAAGGTGAAATATGGTGGCATTGTGTTATTTGGGTGTTTTGAAAATGTTTCAGAAAGTGGGATCCATCTGTCTGTCTAATAAATATTTTCACACATCTTCTGACTAGAGAATTAAATAAATACAAAGTTTTAACAAGATAAATTAGCATCTTTTCATTATTAAAGCAAATTTGCATTCAGAAACTTAGGGGTTATATATTTTTTAATGATTTTATTTATTTATTTGACAGAGAGAGAGAGAGCACAAGCTGGGAGACTGGGACAGGGAGAAGCAGGAGCCGGATGCAGGGCTCGATCCCAGGACCCTGGGATCGTGACCCAAGCCAAAGGTGGACCCTTAACTGACTGAGCCACCCAAGTGCCCTAGAAAGTTAGTAGCTATAAATGTTACAATTACCTTGTTTGAAAGTAAGCTGTTTTACAGAAATATCAAAATATCAAAACTGTTTTCATAGTTAAACCTCTGATAGTCCTGGTTTCAGACTGTCCCTAGTAAACAATTATGAAAGATATACCTTGTTTATTCTGACCAAACCAGATGCAATTACAAAACAAGACTAAGATTAGTTGTGATAATTTACTATTAAAAAACATAATCTATACCCAACAGACATAATTAATAGAACTAGTAATTATATAATTAATAGATAATACTAGTAGAAATAATGTCTTTAAAATTTTAATATTCTAAAAGAATTCTCATAGCTCTGACCCTGGGGGTACATCTTAGCTTCTTGCCTCCTACATTCTGATTCATGCAATATAAAACAAAACTAAACAAAATCTTTTGGGTAGATTACAACATTTAATTTAATTTAATTTAACTGACATCTACTGAGCTTTTGTTATTTCCCAGACACTGTACTAGGCATTGAAGATTCAAGGTATAAAATAGACCCAATGCCCGTTCTAGTGGTAGCTGCAATCTATTAGAATAAAGAACAAATGGGCATGGAAGTAAAGAATCACTGAAATCACTTTGATGTAGCTCATCAAATACTAATGCTTCCATATACCTAGTAGTCCTATAACCGTGTAGAGTCAAGGACTTTCTTTTTCAAGGTTTCTGTGGCATTCTGAAAAACTTTTATTCACAAATAAGTTCCAATCCACTTTTAATTGTAGGCAAGCTAGCTACCAAATTTATCTTTCTCTTGAGCTTTTTTTAGTATGTATTCATGGCCTACTTTGAGTTAAAACTTGCATTTCTCTGGGTCAATCAAGAAATACCTCTTTTACATGCTCCACTGTCTATTCCACCAACATTCTTCTTATTGAATTTAATTTATCTCTCTGGTTTCTTCTAGGAAGGATGAGCACTCCTTAATCTAGTATTTTCTCCATACTACATTTCAAACTTTGCTATGTTTCCTTACTGAACCATACTTCACAATAATTCAGTCAGATGCAATTTTTTTTTCTAAAACACACTTTGACATAATATGCTTAATAACTGAGATTGAGACCAGATATTATTTGCATCACTTTTGGTGTCATGTTCAGTCAGAAGCTCCTAGCGCTTTTTCTTTTTCAATTATTCACTTCTAAAAGCATTAAAAGGGTTACTTGGTTAAAGCTTGAAGGATTTCAAGGCAAATGTTGAAATAACTGTCAGATAATATCAGTGTACTTTGCAACAAAATCAATTCTACATGTTCATGCTCAATTGCAAAGGCAGGACATCTGCACTTTGACTACCTGCCCGGCACACTCCATGCCAATGATTTTTCTCACACTTACGGCACTTCGTCGTGCCTGTTACACAAAATGTGTCACTCTACCAACTCAGTTGTTACTTTTAAAATGTGACCCATTTCCGAGCACCTGGTAGCTCAGTCAGTTAAGCAGTCAATTCTTGATTTTGGCTCAGGTCACGATCTCAGGGATTGAGCCCTGTGTTAGGTTCCACACTTAGCCAGGGAATCTGCTTATGGATTCTCTCTCCCTCTCCCCCATTTCCCCCCACTCTTCTGCTCATTCTTTCTCTCTCTCAAATAAATAAATCTTTAAAAAAATAAAGTGTGACCCATTTGATTACTGCTTAGGAGAGATGAGTTGAAGAGTAAGAAAAATGAGTTTAAAAATGCAAATCAGGGGTAATTTAGACTCAAAGCTTCTGAAATCTGTGGACAAACCAACATTCCTCTTCTTCTTTCCTTATGCTACCCTAGAAGTCACGAAAGTGAGCAACAAGGAGCACAGCTTCACACGCTAGGAATGGCCAGGTAAAGCCACAGAAAGTGCAGCAGTGAATGAAACCAAATGCATCCACAACTTAACTAGAAATTATAACAACTTTTTGACTGCCTGGTATGTTGAATAAATCATTGTATTTTTAACTATTTCGCTAAATAAAAAGGCAGACTGAGAGAATTGTTTCAGCCACATATATTCCATAGTCCTAGATAGGTAACTTCACTGGCATAGTTATAGACCATTAAAATATAGTTTGTAAAGCTCAACTTGCCACAGGAGGATCCCTCCCGACTTTTCTCTCTTTTTCACTGCAGTTTCTCTCTCACTATCTGTGCCCTAGCTCTGTGGCAGAATTATTTCAAGTCCTTGAAAACTCTTATGTCCTTTCTCATCTCTTCATACTGTTTCTTGTTGCATGGGATATGACTTCTCTACTCCAGCCCTCCTTTGCTTGAAAAGTCTTACTCAAAGTGAAATGTCTCATTACCAGGGAGACTTCCAATTACCAAAACTCCTGTTCCAGAACGCTTTATTTTCTGTCACTGAGCTTTATTGCATTACTAAGTACCTTCTGTGCCAGAGTGTGAGCTGCACGAGGGCAGGGGCCCTGGCTTCTTAGCTCACAATACTATTATCAGCACCTTCTACACAATGCCCTGCACACGGTAGGAGATTATAGATAGAGCATATTATATACAATATATACTGCATATATACATACATACATATATATGTGTATATACTTTTATAACCATATATAAAAGCAAAAATCTAAAGTGAATGAGAAGATGATAATGTCATCCTAGCATTTTGCTGAAATAGTTCTTTTTAAAAAATTTTTCAGGGGAGGAGCAAGATGGCGGAAGAGTAGGGTCCCCAAATCACCTGTCTCCACCAAACTACCTAGAAAACCTTCAAATTATCCTGAAAATCTATGAATTCGGCCTGAGATTTAAAGAGAGACCAGCTGGAATGCAACAGTGAGAAGAGTTCGCGCTTCTATCAAGGTAGGAAGACGGGGAAAAAGAAGTAAAGAAACAAAGGCCTCCAAGGGGGAGGGGCCCCGCGAGGAGCCGGGCTGAGGCCGGGGCGAGTGTCCCCAGGACAGGAGAGCCCCGTCCCGGAGGAGCAGGAGCTGCACCGACCTTCCCGGGCGGAAAGGGGCTCGCGGGGAGTTGGAGCAGGACCCAGGAGGGCGGGGATGCCCTCGGGCTCCCTGGGACAGTAACAGAGCAACTGCGCGCCCAGGAGAGTGCGCCGAGCTCCCTAAGGGCTGCAGCGCGCACGGCGGGACCCGGCGGGACCGGAGCAGCCAGGAGGGGCTCGGGCGGTGGCTCCGCGGAGGGGGTTGCGCGGCCCCGGGAGCAGCTCGGAGGGGCTCGGGCAGAGGAAGAGGCTCCGTGCGGAGGGGGCTGCGCGGTTCCAGGAGCAGCTCGGAGGGGCTCGGGCGGCGGCTCCGCGGAGGGGGCTGCGCGGCCCGGGAGCGCGAATCCAACAGCGCAGGCTCCGGAGCACAGGGCGCCGGGACACAGCCCAGGATCCGGCCTCCTCCGGGACAGGCAGAGACCGGGAGGGCCCAGGACAGCGAGGACGCTCCTGCCCCAGCTGAGCAGATCAGCGGCCCCGCCCCGGAGCCTCCAGGCCCTGCAGACGGAGAGCTCCGGAGCTGAATCCAGGTTTCCAGAGCTGCCCCGCCACTGGGGCTGTTCCTCCTGCGGCCTCACGGGGTAAACAACCCCCACTGAGCCCTGCACCAGGCAGGGGCACAGCAGCTCCCCCAACTGCTAACACCTGAAAATCAGCACAACAGGCCCCTCCCCCAGAAGATCAGCTAGACTGACAACTTCCAGGAGAAGCCAAGGGACCTAAAGAACACAGAATCAGAAGATACTCCCCTGTGGCTCTTTTTTTTTTTGTTTTTGTTTTTGTTTTTGTTGTGTTTGGCTTTTTGATTTGTTTCCTTCCCCCACCCCCTTTTTTTCTCCTTTCTTTTTCTTTCTCTTTTTCTTCTTTTTTTTTTCTCGTTTTTTTTTCTTTTCTTCCCTTTTTTTTTCTCTTTCACTTTTCTTTCCTTCTTTCTCTCCTCTCTTTTTCTCTTTTTCCCAATACAATTTGCTTTTGGCCACTCTGCACTGAGCAAAATGACTAGAAGGAAAACCTCACCTCAAAAGAAAGAATCAGAAACAGTCCTCTCTCCCACAGAGTTACAAAATCTGGATTACAATTCAATGTCAGAAAGCCAATTCAGAAGCACTATTATACAGCTACTGGTGGCTCTAGAAAAAAGTATAAAGGACTCAAGAGACTTCATGACTGCAGAATTTAGAGCTAATCAGGCAGAAATTAAAAATCAATTGAATGAGATGCAATCCAAACTAGAAGTCCTAACGACGAGGGTTAACGAGGTGGAAGAACGAGTGAGTGACATAGAAGACAAGTTGATAGCAAAGAGGGAAACTGAGGAAAAAAGAGACAAACAATTAAAAGACCATGAAGATAGATTAAGGGAAATAAACGACAGCCTGAGGAAGAAAAACCTACGTTTAATTGGGGTTCCCGAGGGCGCCGAAAGGGACAGAGGGCCAGAATATGTATTTGAACAAATTCTAGCTGAAAACTTTCCTAATCTGGGAAGGGAAACAGGCATTCAGATCCAGGAAATAGAGAGATCCCCCCCTAAAATCAATAAAAACCGTTCAACACCTCGACATTTAATTGTGAAGCTTGCAAATTCCAAAGATAAGGAGAAGATCCTTAAAGCAGCAAGAGACAAGAAATCCCTGACTTTTATGGGGAGGAGTATTAGGGTAACAGCAGACCTCTCCACAGAGACCTGGCAGGCCAGAAAGGGCTGGCAGGATATATTCAGGGTCCTAAATGAGAAGAACATGCAACCAAGAATACTTTATCCAGCAAGGCTCTCATTCAAAATGGAAGGAGAGATAAAGAGCTTCCAAGACAGGCAGCAACTAAAAGAATATGTGACCTCCAAACCAGCTCTGCAAGAAATTTTAAGGGGGACTCTTAAAATTCCCCTTTAAGAAGAAGTTCAGTGGAACAGTCCACAAAAACAAAGACTAATAGATATCATGATGACACTAAACTCATATCTCTCAATAGTAACTCTGAATGTGAACGGGCTTAATGACCCCATCAAAAGGTGCAGGGTTTCAGACTGGATAAAAAAGCAGGACCCATCTATTTGCTGTCTACAAGAGACTCATTTTAGACAGAAGGACACCTACAGCCTGAAAATAAAAGGGTGGAGAACCATTTACCATTCGAATGGTCCTCAAAAGAAAGCAGGGGTAGCCATCCTTATATCAGATAAACTAAAATTTACCCCAAAGACTGTAGTGAGAGATGAAGAGGGACACTATATCATACTTAAAGGATCTATTCAACAAGAGGACTTAACAATCCTCAATATATATGCTCCGAATGTGGGAGCTGCCAAATATATAAATCAATTATTAACCAAAGTGAAGAAATACTTAGATAATAATACACTTATACTTGGTGACTTCAATCTAGCTCTTTCTATACTCGATAGGTCTTCTAAGCAAAACATCTCCAAAGAAACGAGAGCTTTAAATGATACACTGGACCAGATGGATTTCACAGATATCTACAGAACTTTACATCCAAACTCAACCGAATACACATTCTTCTCAAGCGCACATGGAACTTTCTCCAGAATAGACCACATATTGGGTCACAAATCGGGTCTGAACCGATACCAAAAGATTGGGATTGTCCCCTGCATATTCTCGGACCATAATGCCTTAAAATTAGAACTAAATCACAACAAGAAGTTTGGAAGGACCTCAAACACATGGAGGTTAAGGACCATCCTGCTAAAAGATAAAAGGGTCAACCAGGAAATTAAGGAAGAATTAAAAAGATTCATGGAAACTAATGAGAATGAAGATACAACCGTTCAAAATCTTTGGGATGCAGCAAAAGCAGTCCTAAGGGGGAAATACATCGCAATACAAGCATCCATTCAAAAACTGGAAAGAACTCAAATACAAAAGCTAACCTTACACATAAAGGAGCTAGAGAAAAAACAGCAAATAGATCCTACACCCAAGAGAAGAAGGGAGTTAATAAAGATTCGAGCAGAACTCAACGAAATCGAGACCAGAAGAACTGTGGAACAGATCAACAGAACCAGGAGTTGGTTCTTTGAAAGAATTAATAAGATAGATAAACCATTAGCCAGCCTTATTAAAAAGAAGAGAGAGAAGACTCAAATTAATAAAATCATGAATGAGAAAGGAGAGATCACTACCAACACCAAGGAAATACAAACGATTTTAAAAACATATTATGAACAGCTATACGCCAATAAATTAAGCAATCTAGAAGAAATGGACGCATTCCTGGAAAGCCACAAACTACCAAAACTGGAACAGGAAGAAATAGAAAACCTGAACAGGCCAATAACCAGGGAGGAAATTGAAGCAGTCATCAAAAACCTCCCAAGACACAAGAGTCCAGGGCCAGATGGCTTCCCAGGAGAATTTTATCAAACGTTTAAAGAAGAAATCATACCTATTCTCCTAAAGCTGTTTGGAAAGATAGAAAGAGATGGAGTACTTCCAAATTCGTTCTATGAAGCCAGCATCACCTTAATTCCAAAGCCAGGCAAAGACCCCACCAAAAAGGAGAATTACAGACCAATATCCCTGATGAACATGGATGCAAAAATTCTCAACAAGATACTGGCCAATAGGATCCAACAGTACATTAAGAAAATTATTCACCATGACCAAGTAGGATTTATCCCTGGGACACAAGGCTGGTTCAACACCCGTAAAACAATCAATGTGATTCATCATATCAGCAAGAGAAAAACCAAGAACCATATGATCCTCTCATTGGATGCAGAGAAAGCATTTGACAAAATACAGCATCCATTCCTGATCAAAACTCTTCAGAGTGTAGGGATAGAGGGAACATTCCTCGACATCTTAAAAGCCATCTACGAAAAGCCCACAGCAAATATCATTCTCAATGGGGAAGCACTGGGAGCCTTTCCCCTAAGATCAGGAACAAGACAGGGATGTCCACTCTCACCACTGCTATTCAACATAGTACTGGAAGTCCTAGCCTCAGCAATCAGACAACAAAAAGACATTAAAGGCATTCAAATTGGCAAAGAAGAAGTCAAACTCTCCCTCTTCGCCGATGACATGATACTGTACATAGAAAACCCAAAAGTCTCCACCCCAAGATTGCTAGAACTCATACAGCAATTCGGTAGCGTGGCAGGATACAAAATCAATGCCCAGAAGTCAGTGGCATTTCTATACACTAACAATGAGACTGAAGAAAGAGAAATTAAGGAATCAATCCCATTTACAATTGCACCCAAAAGCATAAGATACCTAGGAATAAACCTCACCAAAGATGTAAAGGATCTATACCCTCAAAACTATAGAACACTTCTGAAAGAAATTGAGGAAGACACAAAGAGATGGAAAAATATTCCATGCTCATGGATTGGCAGAATTAATATTGTGAAAATGTCAATGTTACCCAGGGCAATATACACGTTTAATGCAATCCCTATCAAAATACCATGGACTTTCTTCAGAGAGTTAGAACAAATTATTTTAAGATTTGTGTGGAATCAGAAAAGACCCCGAATAGCCAGGGGAATTTTAAAAAAGAAAACCATATCTGGGGGCATCACAATGCCAGATTTCAGGTTGTACTACAAAGCTGTGGTCATCAAGACAGTGTGGTACTGGCACAAAAACAGACACATAGATCAGTGGAACAGAATAGAGAATCCAGAAGTGGACCCTGAACTTTATGGGCAACTAATATTCGATAAAGGAGGAAAGACTATCCATTGGAAGAAAGACAGTCTCTTCAATAAATGGTGCTGGGAAAATTGGACATCCACATGCAGAAGAATGAAACTAGACCACTCTCTTTCACCATACACAAAGATAAACTCAAAATGGATGAAAGATCTAAATGTGAGACAAGATTCCATCAAAATCCTAGAGAAGAACACAGGCAACACCCTTTTTGAACTCGGCCATAGTAACTTCTTGTAAGATACATCCATGAAGGCAAAAGAAACAAAAGCAAAAATGAACTATTGGGACTTCATCAAGATAAGAAGCTTTTGCACAGCAAAGGATACAGTCAACAAAACTCAAAGACAACCTACAGAATGGGAGAAGATATTTGCAAATGACATATCAGATAAAGGGCTAGTTTCCAAGATCTATAAAGAACTTATTAAACTCAACACCAAAGAAACAAACAATCCAATCATGAAATGGGCAAAAGACATGAACAGAAATCTCACAGAGGAAGACATAGACATGGCCAACATGCACATGAGAAAATGCTCTGCATCACTTGCCATCAGGGAAATACAAATGAAAACTACAATGAGATACCACCTCACACCAGTGAGAATGGGGAAAATTAACAAGGCAGGAAACAACCAATGTTGGAGAGGATGCGGGGAAAAGGGAACCCTCTTACACTGTTGGTGGGAATGTGAACTGGTGCAGCCACTCTGGAAAACTGTGTGGAGGTTCCTCAAACAGTTAAAAATATACCTGCCCTACGACCCAGCAATTGCACTGTTGGGGATTTACCCCAAAGATACAAATGCAATGAAACGCCGGGACACCTGCACCCCGATGTTTCTAGCAGCAATGGCCACGATAGCCAAACTGTGGAAGGAGCCTCGGTGTCCAACGAAAGATGAATGGATAAAGAAGATGTGGTTTATGTATACAATGGAATATTACTCAGCTATTAGAAATGACAAATACCCACCATTTGCTTCAACGTGGATGGAACTGGAGGGTATTATGCTGAGTGAAGTAAGTCAGTCAGAGAAGGACAAACATTATATGTTCTCATTCATTTGGGGAATATAAATAATAGTGAAAGGGAAAATAAGGGACGGGAGAAGAAATGTGTGGGAAATATCAGAAAGGGAGACAGAACATAAAGACTGCTAACTCTGGGAAACGAACTAGGGGTGGTAGAAGGGGAGGAGGGTGGGGGGTGGGAGTGAATGGGTGACGGGCACTGGGTGTTATTCTGTATGTTAGTAAATTGAACACCAATAAAAAAATAAATTAAAAAAAAAATTTTTTTAAAAGATTTTATTTTTTCATAAGAGATAGAGACAGAGACAGAGAGAGAAGCAGGCTCCATGCAAGGAGCCCCATGTGGGACTCAATCCTGGGACTCCAGGATCACGCCCTGGGCCAAAGGTGGCGCTAAACCGCTGAGCCACACAGGGATCCCCCTGAAATAGTTCTTTTATTTGTTTTGCAAGTGTTTGCATGGTTTTATTGGTTATGATTTTATTTACTTATTCATGAGAGTCACAGAGAGAGAGGCAGAGACAGAGGAGGGAGAAGCAGGCTCCCTGCGCAGAGTCTGATGTGGGACTCAATCCCGGGACCCTGGGATCAAGATCTGAGCCGAAGGCAGATGCTCAACCATTGAGCCACCCAAGCATCCCAGCATGTGCTTATGTTTTCAGGAGACCACAGCCCGGAGATATCCTATATTTCACTATGATAATGCATCAAAGTTATGGATTTTCATGGTATGAGGACAAAATGTAGATCACAATAGTTGGCAAAAAGAGAATTCTGGGGAAAGCAGCCATCAAGAGCATAATCTAAGCCACAGCGCCAACTGACTGTATAATCTCAGTTTACTGAAGGCCAGACAGCAAATCACACACTGCTTTTTCAGTTGTATATTTAAGCTAGAAATGTCCTAATGAGCAGCTGTCCTGATAAAACTTTTCGAAGACAATTAACTGAAATCCCTTTCAAACGGTCTCCAGTTAACTTAAAAGTTAAATGGATGCTTTATAATGCATATTCAAATAATGTTTAACTTTTCCAGAACCATTGGAAGGGCAATATTATATAGTGGCGGATCAAAGACTTTTATAAAACTAACAAACTAGAGGCTACATAAAGTCTCAAAAGTAACAATACTTGATCACATATTATTAGAATTCACTTGGCTTTCTATTACTTGCCTCAACATCATTAATTCATCTAAGGTTTGTTAAAATTAGCTTTAACTTTATTTATAATTGATCATATTTTGTCAGAATCTGTAAAGAATATTTTGGATAGTATTAGAGAAAGTAATAAAACCACAATTATTTTAAATACAGATGCAAATCCAGATGGGTGCTTACAACTGGCAATAATGTATATTTGCTAAACTACTGTAATCTTAATATTTTTATATTGATAACATGTGTAATGCAGAACTGAGATATAGCCAGAAGAATGGAGAAATATGCATTAAATAAGCACCTCCAGTTTTTCTTCTAGAGGTGTATATTCCATACTTATCACCCAGGGAAAATAGTAAATAGAACAAGTAAATAGAAGAAGAATAAAACGTGGTATGTTTCCTGCTGTACCAAGCAGAATGTGAATATGCCATTTTATTAGTGCAGAGCATTCTAATGTTATTTGGTAAAATAAACATAACAGCATTAATTTTATTTTTAATTATTTAATAGTTTCATGCTAAACTAAACTTTTCCTGGTGTGATGACTGATTTGGAAAACTTAATAAAATTAATTCTAATTTTGTTATAAATGTTACTTAAAATCATGTATAATGAATGGCTCAAATTATAGAGTAAATAATAAATGCAAAACTGTTTTTTTTTTTTTGTAACATTTGGGAATGGAGCTTTCCTTTCTGTATTATTTACATTAAAGATAAAACAGCTAGATTATAGAGTTGTACACACACACACACCCCAAGAAACAATACTGACAGATTAGAAAAGGCAAGAAATTACTTTTATGGTTTCCAGAAGTGTCAAAATTGAGGAGAACCAAACCTGCCTCCCAATTGTTTCAGGAAATATTTTATTTATTTATTTATTTATTTATTTTTTAATTTATGATAGTCACACACACACACAGAGAGAGAGAGAGAGAGAGAGAGAGAGAGAGAGAGAGAGAGAAGCAGAGACACAGGAAGAGGGAGAAGCAGGCTCCATGCACTGGGAGCCCGATGTGGGATTCGATCCCGGGTCTCCAGGATCGCGCCCTGGGCCAAAGGCAGGCGCTAAACCACTGTGCCACCCAGGGATCCCAATATTTTATTTTTTAAAAGATTTATTTTATTTATTTATTTTAGAGAGAGAGTGAGAGTTTGAGAGCACACACATTTGAATGAGGGGAGGGGCAGAGAAAGAAAGAGAGAGAATCTCAAGCAGACTTCCCATTGAGCAAGAAGCCCAAACCGGGGCTGGATCCCAGGTCCCTGAGATTATGACCTGAACTGAAATCATGACCATCAGATGCTCAACTGACCGAGCCACCCAGACACCCCTTTAGGAATTAATTTAAGAACATAACAAGTCTCTAAAACTAGGCTCTATCTTATCAAGTAGCCTCTATCCACACAGAAGTGGTCCCTGTGACCTCACAATACAGAAAGCTTCCACTTTCCCAGGCTCTCTCCACTTCCCCTCTGCCACACTGTCCCACAAAATGCAGTAACTCTAACCTCATAAATTCTTTTGCTTCATAATACTGTTATCTAAATATAAATATCTTGTTTTTTTTTAATAACTTGTTCTTTTGGTCAATTAATCTAGTTCACTGCCCAACAGAAGCTTTCAATTTTTAGAGGTCAAAAAATTCTGTGAGAATATGATAAGATCAAATTTCTTTACAGAAAAAAAATGTACATATATACATGCACATAATTTTGTGCATCATTTCAAAGCCGTTGCAGCCTAGGCCCAGGACTGACAGTGAATGAGTGTGCTTTGGCATGGTCAGAATGTCAGTTATGGCCAAGGTCCATTCTGATAGGCTATGGTGCCCATTCTGATTGCCCATGACAAACCAGTTGATACATGTGCTGAATGACATCCCTGCCTGAAAACATGGATCCTGACCTGAATAGCAATGGTGTAAAATAATGGCACTGCCCACCTTTGATTACTATACCATCATTCAAGGAAGCCACATGGCACATACTGAATAGAATTCAAACTTTGTAACCAGGAAAATTAAAATTGAAATCCTGGATTTACCACTGGGCTCACTGTGTGATATAAAGACATTTATTTACCTTCCTGAACTTAAATTTTTCCATCTGTGAAATGAAGATGATAATATTTTTGTGATAGGGTTCTATAAAATATCAAATGAAAGCCATCTTTAAGTGTTTAGGTTAGAGTGGATCCTCACTAAATAGATGATGGTGATGGTGATGATGATGATGGTAACAATGGTTATACTGAACTGTTTATCATTTAGATAACCTTCTTAACAGTCTAAACAGTCTCAAAATCTACCACCTCACTAAAATCATAGCTTTGTGACATGTTGTGACAGTTGTCATAACCATGGTAAATTCTGTCTTGAACTTGGACCTTTTGAGAAACTTCTACAGGTTCAACTCAACAATCATTTATTGGTAATGCATGGGGTACGAGGCACTATATACACGGGAACTTTATGAACAACACATTATCACATGCTGTAAGCCAATACAGAGGAGCAACAACCTCAGATGAGAAAGATAACACATTTACAAAGCAAATAACATCTAAAATACCAACCAGAATATACAGAAATGCAATAATGGCCAAGTGAATTTTAGCAGTATAAATGTTCTTGCTTTCACATTGTTTCATAGCAAACATTTCTAGGCTTCTGTAAAAATGTGGTGTATGATGAAAAGCAACATTTATTATCTTAGCTTATATTAGTAACTCAATTTCCCTTAGGAGTGCTATAGATGTGTAAGGGGATTGGAACTGAATTAACAAAGCTATTTGGGTAACAGCTGAAATAAGATCCAAGAATGAAATAATGCATCTATAAATCTTTCTCTGTGTCTATAAATTCTGCAGTCCCTTGGGCTACTTTCTTGGTACCTGGAGGGCAAAGTGATTATTTTAATTTTAAAAAGCTAGTAGGTACAAATGTATGCTGTGATTTAGAGATAAGACTTAAATTTTTCTGAAAATATTTAATATATTTTACATGTGAAAATACAAGATTTTTTTTTGCACTGCTGATCTTCCAACAATGACCTAAAGATGAAGGATAATCTTAAAGTATCTGTTATTTCATCCATACATCCAGTAGATATTGGGGAGAACCTATTATCTACAGGTGCCTGTTTGGGGTGGAGTTGGCAAGGATGCTTGAGCCATAATCTCTTACTTCAGCGACACCACAGACCAGCTGGATAGCAAAAAATGTAGGCCAACATCTCTGATGGTTGTAATGAGATAACTGATGACAAAAGATAACATGCTATGACAGCTCATAGGATAAAACACTATAAGAAACTGGATTTGTTTATCAAAGACCTAGATTTGAGCTAAGCCTTGAAGATGAGAAGTGGACATATAGAAGGGGAAAGAATACCTTATGTAGTGGTACTGCTAAGAGGTAACTGAGTAAACCAGTGAAGACTGGAAAGGCAGGATGGTGGTAGACTGCAGAGCTTATATGCCAGGTCATGAAGACTGGCTTCAAGAGTCAAAACACAGGTACCCCTGAGGGGAGAGACCCCAATTTACACACCTAACACCCCCAGTGTCCATGGTGCCTGATACATAATAGATACTAAATAAGAATATGATGAATAAAATGACCGGAGACTTACCTCAAAATTTCAATAAAGTGGATAAAAGTGGCACCAAAGTATCCTATAAACTACTTTACATTTAGATCCTCTTCCTAATAACGTACAAGACGTGGATAAGAATGTTATCTTGTCTAAGATACAATTTTCTATCTGAAAGATACAATAGGTATCTTATTTAACAAGATTTTTGTGAGGTATTTTTAATGAACACTGAGGGCATGCAGTAATAATGAGATTGTGAGTAGTGCTAAAGAGTGTGGCATTTACTAAGTTACTCAAACATGGTTAATAGTTAGCTAATGTGTCAACTTGATTACTTTTATATGTCAGTGTGACTGGGCCAACGGATGTCCAGATTAAACATCATTCTAGTATATCTGTGGGGTGTTTCTGTATGATATCATTGTTTGAATCTGTAGACTTGGTGAAGCAGGTTGTCCCTCCTCCAATGGGATAGGCATCACAAAACCCTTGATTGTGATTTTACCTGAATAGAACAACAAGGTGGAGGAAGGAGGAATTCACCCTTTCTACTTCCTACCTGCATGTGGAGCTGGGACATTGGTTTTCTGCCCTTGAACTGGGATTTACACCATCAGCTCCCTTGGTTCTCAGGCCTTTAGATTCAAACTAGAATTGCACCACTGGATTTTCTGGATCTCCAGCTTTCAGATGGCAGATCCTAGGACTTCTCAGTCTCCATAATCACAGAAACCAAGTCCTCATAACACACCTCTTCACACACACACACACACACACACACACACACACACACACCTCCCTATTGGTTCTGTTTCTCTGGAGAACCCTGACTAATACCCCAAACAAGAGTCAATGACAATGGAAAATGGGGAGGTAGGGATTGATATGATAGATGGTTCTAAATTAAGGATCATAGGACTGGATATAGTAGGCAAGGGCTAGGGCATCTCTGCCTCCGATACCATGGACAAAATGAAGTGCCATGGGCAAAAACAAAACAGAACAGTGAATGGTATGTTAAAAAGCGTGGTCAGGGAAATTGTGTCGAAGTAGATGACAGTTGAGATGAATGTATGAAAGCATTCCAGGAAGAAAGAACAGAAAGTACAAAGGCCATGATGCAGAAAACCAGTCACAGTGATCAAAGAATGATCTAGAAGCCTATTTGGCTGGAACACTATGAGAGAGTGGAGGGTGATAGAACACATGCTAGGAGAGAGAGCTGCAGGTCACATCAGTAAAGTGCCATGGGTCATACCTAATTAGGACTTTGAATTCTATTTTCTTTTTTTTTTTTTAAGATTTTTATTTGTTTATTTATGAGACACTGAGAGAGAGGCAGAGACACAGGCAGAGGGAGAAGCAGGCTCCATGCAGGGAGCCTGACATGGGACTCGATCCCAGGTCTCCAGGATCATGCCCTGAGCTGAAGGTGGCACTAAACCTCTTAGCCACCTGGGCTGCCCTGAATTCTATTTTCAATGTGATGAGCAGGCATTTTGTTTTATACATATGAGACATGGTTTTAGAAGGATCACTCTGGTTGCTTGTTTGAAGAATAAGCTGAGGAAATTTCAGGAGTAGAAAGAGACCAGTTAGGAGACCACTGCATCAAGAGTATCAGGGATGATTGTGATTTTTGCCTAGAGGGTACAGGTGAGGCTGGGGGAAGTGACCGGATTCACTTTGAGAGAGGACCGACAAAGCTTGCAGATGATGAGATGAGATTATGTAAATGAGACAGGAGGAGACGTGATTCCAAGATGTTAGAGACTACTGAGTGAATAGCAGCATTGTACACTGTGGTAATGGCCTCTTGTGGAAAAGGCAGGTTGGCAAGAATACTTAGAGTTTTGTTTTGGACAGGTGATAGTTGAGATGCCTTCTGCCTATCCTACCATGTGTCCAGAGGACAGATGAATATGTAAAGTCAGAGTCAGGGACAGAGAGAGTCAGAGCTGGGGATGGCAATTTTGCAGTCATCAGTGTATAGTGGTATATAAAGACATGGGTCTGGATGACATTTCTTAAAAACAGGCAACAATAGGCAAAAATCTCTAAGACTGGAACCTGATAGTTTCAAGGTCAAAATGATGAGGGGAGGTCAGCAGGGACAAGTGAAGTGCAGTGGCTCATGAGATAGGGGGACATCAGAAGACTTGGTGTTCCAGAAGTCACATAAGAAAATAGCTCTTGGGATCCCTGGGTGGCGCAGCGGTTTAGCGCCTGCCTTTGGCCCAGGGCGCGATCCTGGAGACCCGGGATCGAATCCCACGTCGGGCTCCCGGTGCATGGAGCCTGCTTCTCCCTCTGCCTATGTCTCTGCCTCTCTCTCTCTCTCTCTCTGTGTGACTATAATAAATAAATAAAAATTAAAAAAAAAAAGAAAATAGCTCTTACATCTGGGGACATGAGTTTCATTGGAGGCCTTGACAACAGCAGTAGGAGTGAAAGTCTGACTAGAATGGGAGGCAAAGAAAGAGACAGTGATTCTAGATAGTTTTCACAGTTTTAGTTTCCTAGGAAAGGGAGAGATCAGGTGGTAGATGATCAGTGTGAACAAATCATAGAAAATTATTTACTAAAGTAATATGTAGCTTGGGAGATATGATGGCAAGCAAGTTCATGTGCTGATGGAAAGGATCCAGTGTAGGTTATCCTATTGAATAATTACAAAAGCCTATAAGGTAGGTATTATCATCATTTTACATGTAGAGAAAAAAAAAAGAAAGAGTTTGCAAGGGAAACAGGCTTGCCAGAGACAGCATAGGGATTGGCAGTGCTGAAAAAGAATGCCAACTCCACTGAATTCTAAGGAGGAAATTCGGTCTGTTGGAACAAGCATACACAATGACCATAAACTTATTTTTACCTCATGCCTAAATCAGGCCAGATTAGATTTCAAATAGCAAAGGGAATACTAGAATTTGAATTAAGGGCAAGATCTCCAAACCACTCATTAGTTCAATAGCATAATATTTTGTTTGTTTTAAAATACACAGATTGGCGAGAGCTTCAAGCATTGACCAGCTTCATGCACAGGACCCTTCAGTGTCAGGTGGGTGGCCTGAAATTTCAGAAGACAGAGTAGAGTGATTGGACCGAGACACCTCAAAAACATGCAATTCATTTAACTAGGATGTCTGAGGAGGAATAAACGAAGGTAGAAAAAAGTTGAAAAATCTTGGACGAGCTAGTTAAAGGCTTTGAAGCAGAGTTAGGATTTGGACCTGCTTCTTTTTAGAGTGAAAGCAACTGTGAGATCAAAGCCATAGGTAAAAGGAAAGGTTGACAGCAGCATTGAGAATTGATTGGAAAAAGTTTTTGATGGAGGCAGAGAGTGCCAGAAAGAAAGAGTAGATGTCCGCTCCTTCTGCTGGTAAGTAATTACAATACTGATCCTCTGGTAGTACTGCTGACATGAAAGATTCAAGGCGTATTCCAAAAGAGCTGCTTCCACGTGCAAAAAATTCTTAGTTTTAATAAGAAAATGTTCATCCTGAAATTATGACAACTCAATTATTGCCACTACCCATACTAAGAAGTACCTGTGTGTGATTATGACAAAAATGTAGTGTCAACTAACACAAACAACTCGCAATGCATCCTACCTTACTAATGCCACGTTGCTAGCATTGCATTTTGCATAAAGAAAATCTATCTACTTTTTGAAGTAGATTATACTTTCAGCAATAACAAAAATGTATTGACATAAGATGCCAGAATGATTTTTACTTTTATTACAAATTGGTTGTCCTAATTTAAAAAAATCAAACTAGGCTCTGTGAAATCAAATGGTAAGTTAGATCCCAGCTATTAGGAGAGTTAGAAGGGGCACACTTTAACTATTAAACTAATGTATATTTATGCCCACAGACTGAGACAATAAAAGAACAAAAAATACTTTTTAATAATAATAAAGATCCTTTTAAAATAATTCATTGAGGGGATGCCTGGGTAGCTCAGTGGCTGAGCATCTGCCTTTGGCTCAGGGCATGATCCCGGGATCCTTGGATCAGTTTCCGCATCGGGCTCCCTGCAGGGAGCCTATTTCTCCCTCTCCCTATATCTCTGCTTTTCTCTGTGTGTCTCTCATGAATAAATAAATAAAATATTTTTAAAAAATAAAATAAAATAAAATAATTCACTGAGGTTCAAAGTTTAAAAAAACTAAATCAGAGCTGGAGCCTTTCCTTAACAAAGGCTTCCAGAGTCCTGAGAATGTCTCTCCTCCTACCCCGACTCTTGTCCCTCTGCCATGCTGGATGTGCCTCACTGAGCATTGTGGCTGGAGATGTGGAGGCATCAGCAACAGGGCTGTTGGGAGAAGGTATCAGGCAGAAGTAATGGAGTGGCAGCAGAAGGAGGATGACGAGGCACCTTTGCTGGCATCACTGATCACAAACAAAAGAGATTCTTTGGAACACAAAAACAATCTATTTGAGGATCAAATTAAAACTCTCATTAGGATCAACTAAGACAAGTCACAAAATGGGAGGTAATATATTCACATTCCTCAAAATCATTCAAATTCCAACTGCTATATCAAAACCTGAGTCAGATGGAGCTCCTCCCTGAAGCCTTGTCCAATCCCCAAAGCTGTCCACCTTCAGTTCCAAATCTCCACAATATCTGGTATATATGTCTCAGGAAAGAAACATATTCTACTTTCTGTTACAACTTGACTTGTTCTTGCCTGATTCCCTCAACTAATCTTTATTTTTTTTTTCAACTAATCTTTACACTGTATGTGGGAAAGACTAAAATGTGACCCCAAATAGCTTCAAGTAGATAAAGAAAATTTGCTTAGCAAATAGCATTCTGAGTAGGTGATTGCCACTAAGAGAGGTTGCTATCTTCCAGATGATGAAAACATAATTAAACTATTCCAAATACATGTTAACATATCATTGTATATTACATATGTTATATAATTATGTGATATCTAGTATTATACTCAGGATGTAAGGATGCAGACAAAACCTCTACTTTCTATCTTGAAGGACTCACCTATAAGGATAACTCTATCATTTGGTGCCTGTTATCTGTTCAGATACAACCCAGTAAGTCAGTAATACATTTTTGTAATTATTCAATTTTTTTTTCAATTCTTTTGAATCAACCTCTGAAAGTCCTGGGTTGCTGAATACTGCCTTGTGTAAATGTCAGCTCATTTATTTACCTTGTGCAAATACAATAGTTCTAAGCAATATGTTTTTGTTTTTGAGTCATTAGTTATAGGTTTATATTTGGACTCTGGAATTTATCAGCTATGTAATTTGGGGAAGCTAATTAATCCGGGTAAGCTAATTAACCTTCCTAGGGATAAGCTTTCTCATTGGTAAAATGAGGAGTGTACCTCACTGGCCCATTGAGAAGGGACCCAGGATGATGTCTGTGAAGCACTTAAGAAATGAGGCCTCTGTCATCATCACTGTCATCCTTTCTATCATGATCTGATGAATTGCTGGCTTTAGCTTTAACTACAGAAATCCCTAGTGGAAAAATCCCAAGTCATTTAAACACTCATTACTTTAGGGAATGAATTCCAAGTCACAAAGCAAGAACTCAAACAGACTGTTTATAGTTCTTTTCCTGATTGTGAAATATGGAAGAGGCCATCCAGGTACCAACACATAATTTTGAAAGAAAGGAATTAAGTCAACATTTATTTAAATATCTACTGTGTGTGTAAATCGATTACAATTGAAAAATAATTAAATATAATTTTATTAAGCAAGTGGATCCAGAGGAGAGCATGAAAATGGAGAGAAAAGGATTTCTCTCTCAGTGCTTCTTTTTCAATGAGATTTTAGAAGTCATAATTAATCTACTCCAAGAAAAATACAGTAACATGGGTATCAAAGGATAACCTAAGCCCTCAGCTTCAAGCAAGTTATTTATTTATTTTTAAAGATTTTATTTATTTATTTATTCATGAGAGAGAGAGAGAGAGAGAGAGAGAGAGAGAGGCAGAGACACAGGCAGAGCGAGAAGCAGGCTCCATGTAGGGAGCCCCATGTGGGACTCGATCCTAGGTCTCCAGGATCACAACCTGGGCTGAAGGTGGCACTAAACCACTGAGCCACCCGGGATGCCCGCAAGTTATTTTTTTTAATGAATGATTTTCTTTTTTTAAAAAAATAAGATTATTTATTTGAGCTATATATAAAGAAAGTACACGTGTGTGGGGTGGAAGCCAGCAGAGGGAGAGGGAGAATCTTGGGCAGACTTCTTCGCTGAGTGCAAAACCCCACGTGGGGCTTGATCTCGTGCCCCAAGATCATGACCTGAGCAGAAATCAAGAGTTGGATGCTTAACCAACTGAGCCACCCAGGTGCCCTGAATGATTTTATTTCTAATTAATTTGGAAATCTGACTGAAATATTGTAAGAATATTATTGTGTTGTACAGGCTTTGGAATCAAACAAATCAGACCAGAATCTCAACTCACCTTTTACCAGATTAATGATCTTGGGAAAGTTACTCAAGTTTTCTCAGGGTCAGCATCCTTATTTACAAAAGAAAGAGGATATGAGTGTCTAAATCATAAAATACTTGTTGGAAAGCATATAAACCAGGTGAAATGCCTAAAACTATACCTGATGCTTTAAATTCCCTACTTGAAGGATTAGCTGCCATGGGCATTGCCAGTTCACTGTAAGCCAGAACCAGTGAGAAACAACTGTTCCTGCCACTGAGCCACAGGGAGTGTAGGACTGTGAAACCAATAAGAAGGAACACAAAGATTTGGCTCAACTCACTGTGCCTGTAGCACCTGAGACCACAGCACAGGGCAGAAAAGCTAAACGAAACCTAGAAATCTCAATACATTGGTGAGATTGGAAGCCAAGTTCAGGGAGGCTAAAATTTGCAGGGCAGAATGTCAGAAGTGAGTTGCACAGACAGATTATCTCAAATCTATGGTGTATTATTCATAGGTACACGTATGTCAGAGGACATTAGTTAAGGTGGAAAAAAATTCTTAGATCCAACCACAGAAAGAATATAAAAAATTTCTAGGTAGTGTTGAAATAACTTTCTAGGGGCACCTGGGTGGCTCAGTTGGTTAAGTTCTCTGTCTTCAGCTCAGTTGGTTAAGTTATCTGTCTTCAGCTCCGTTCATGATCCCAGGGTCCTAGGATCCAGCCCCACATCAGGCTCCTTGCTCAGTGTATAGTCTACTTCTCTCTCTCTCCCTCTTCCTGCTCAAGCTCCCTCTCACTTTCTCTCTCTCAAATAAATAAATAAAATCTTAAAAAAAAAAAGAAAAGAAAAGAAAAAGAAAGAGATGAGCCTAGGCCCATCCTAGGCCCAAGATGGAGCTGCTCTTGCCCTGGTGCCATGTTAGCACACTAAAATCTGGTTAACTTCATTGCCCTTGCAGATACTCCACTGGACCAGAAACAGAGTGTATCCAGTCAAGCCATCCCCAAATGCAAAGGCTGACTGGTAAGCCCCAGCTAATCAGGTATTTTCTATTTGTCTCTTCCTTGTTCCTTATTCTTCATCGTGGAAAAGCTTGTTGCCTCCCACCCTACCTTGTAGTTCTTTGAAAGGAGACTGCTTGCTCCCTGAAGTGTTAAAGTTTGTTTGAAGCACCTAATTGTTTTCTTTAATCATTTTTTAACAGTACCATTTGCTATTAGGCAACCCACTCTAGAGACGAGAAAGTATCTGCAGGCCTACTATGAGTTGTTTCAAGCAAGATGCATCTGCCAGTGCTCTGAATAAATGCTACTAAATAGATATATCCAAACAGAGACATGTCCATTACACTGATGACAGGTTAATGTCATCTTCATTTATTTAAAGTGATTCCTTCATTTATTGAAAGGACGCTACAAACTATTTTCTAAGAAGTGCTGGGTATTTGAATTATTTTAAGTCACTAAGTAATTCTGTGAAAAAAATTAATTCAACAGGATTAGATATTAGAATATAACCATTGTCGTTGCTAATATGATTTTGAACATTCAATTTGGGATTTTGTTTTGATTCAGTTCTTGCTCTGCACAATTCATCACCTTCCTTCTAGCTTTCTGGTTAAAATTATAATTTCTAAGGCTAAGAACTACAATTTTCTTTCTAACCTTGTGTTTTCCATGATAATTTAGAAAAAAAAAGAAATTGAGAAACATATTATGACAGGTAATCATCTGCAAACACACAACTCTTTCAATGCCTGCCATGTTGAGCTTCGTTTTATAGCATCTGTCTTGGCAATATAAATTGTGCTTGGCTGCAGAGATGTGTGGTGCAGTACAGTGAAAAAAGGGGGAAAAAAACAATCGTGACAACTGAAAAATAAAGCAGTGTGTGTGTGTGTGTGTGTGTGTGTGTGTGTGTGTGTAGTTCAGAATAGAGAAGCTCTTTGCTTTTCCAGCTTTCTTTCAAAAAGGAATGGTGTCATTTTGGTTGGTTCCTTGTCTTCTTTCACACAAAACAATGCCACTAGAGGAAACAGACAACAGTCACATCTATGAGGGCTGCCAAACAACCTCAAATCAGTACAAAAGGATCTCCCTTACCAGTTGCACAAAAGAAAGCACTCAGTCTAGCACACACAGATGATGTGTCAGTAATATTTACTATTATAAAAATTGGATTTTTCTAAACAAAAGCCTATTTTACATTAATTTTTTTGAAGTAACAGCACAGGCATGTTGTAAGGTTATATATGAAATTGTGACACTTTTGAAACAAAGGAGTCTGTTCATGTTCCTGCAAACTCTTTTATGCAACTTTTCAAAAAATCACTTGAAATACGTGTTAAAAATAAGTTTTAGGAGTTTGTTTTTTTTTAAAGCTAGAGTAGGTACAATATCTAAAACCTTGAAAGTACACATCTGAACCTTCAAAATCAAATCAAATTTATTTTTTTTATTTTTTTTATTTTTTTTAATTTTTATTTATTTATGATAAGCACACAGTGAGAGAGAGAGAGAGAGAGGCAGAGACACAGGCAGAGGGAGAAGCAGGCTCCATGCACCGGGAGCCCAATGTGGGATTCGATCCCGGGTCTCCAGGATCGCGCCCTGGGCCAAAGGCAGGCGCCAAACCGCTGCGCCACCCAGGGATTCCCTCAAATTTATTTAATGTTTTATTTTCCAAAGGGTATTGGTAGCTCTAGTTCAAACTAGTGTGCTTGTCTTAATGTTCAATTAGCATTCAAATTAACCAATTAACCTTTAACACCTTTTGTTTTATTGATTATTTATTTTAGGATATGCCACAAAAAATGAAATAAGTACAACACTTTTAGCCGGGAGGAAATATGTATAAATTGCCTATGGCAATCGATATCAGTAATAGAGAAATTTGAAAAGCACCCAGATGATATAAAAATAAATATATGACATTGCTATATGCTTTATCTTCTATAAATAATGTAGTATATTGTAAGGAAGCAAGGGGAGCCAAAGAAGATCCTACATGGCAGGTTAATATACACAAAGAACAGATGTAAAGAATCTACTGCCAATCACCCCAATAGATGGAAGTATGTATGCTCTTTTTCTATCCAGTGTTGAAAGAGAGTAAATCTACCTAGGATTACGTATGTGTTATCTGGTTTGAAAACAGTACACTCAGATGAGATGAGAACCATAAATATGCTCTGTAGTGCATCACAGTGAAGCTCTTTTGATTGATTTAAACTGTCGGTTTAAGCAAACACATGGCCACAAATATCAATACATATGTGTAAACTACTTAAATGACTTTAGTTCACAAGTCTCAGATATAAAATTCCAATAAATGGGAAAAGTACAAGGCATGGAAAAAGGAAAGCAATTAGGAGATACACAGAAAAGATGAAAATGTGTGATAAGGGTTGGCAAGGAGGCTAAATGCACAAGCTTAGGTAACGGTGCTGGAGAAACCCAACTGCTAAACCCAACTGCAGGGCAGGACATGCCATGGATAAGAGCAGGGATCTTGTCATCAGACCTCCCAGATGCCACCCTGCCTCCACTCCCTAGAGGAATGGTTGTGGTCAAGTAAGCTAACCCTCTGTGTCTTTGCTCCCTCATCTGAAAACAGTGAGAGTATAGTTCCTTCCCTGTAGGCTTGTTACAAGGACTAAACCAGTTTTCCTGAAAGACTCCAAACTGTGGCGAGAATATGGCAAACACTCTGTGTCTGTTAACTAAATGGCCACTCAACTTCCTCGGCTTTTTCATTTATGCAAAAAGAATAATAACACTGACCCCAAAAGGCAGTTCTGAAGATTCTATTTGTTAGTAGATGTACAGCATTACCCATGGTAACTGGAACAGGGTTAGCTTCCAGTGAATGTGAATGGCTGTAACTACTGTTATTGTAATAAAGGGCTAACATTTAATAAGAACCTATTACGTGTCTGAAAACATTCTAGGCATTGTATACTATTATGAGTTATTTTTCTCACAACCACCACCTTTGAGGTAGATTTTACCATTGTCCCCATTATGCAAATGAGAAACTGGGAAGAGGTAAATAAGCATAATAAATAATCCTAGTCTGAGAAAAGCTACTAGAATACAAAAATTTAGTTATGAACCAAAGCAATAAACAAAATTAATTTTCCTAAGTAATCCTTTAGCCTTTTCTCCCTCAGTTAGTTTCCAATTTTGTGAATGAGTGGTCAAGAGAATGGTTCTAGGAGATGTTCTTTATGTATGTTATATATGTTATATATGTGAGAGCTCTTGAACACTGTGTCAGAGGCTGCTACCTAGCAGTCTCACTAATACACATTTTTTCTCTTTCTTTCTTTCTTTTCTTTCTTTCTTTCTTTCTTTCTTTCTTTCTTTCTTTCTTTCTTTCTTTCTTTCTTTCTTTTCTTTCTTTCTTTTCTTCTCTCTCTCCTTCCTTCCTTCCTTCCTTCCTTCCTTCCTTCCTTCCTTCCTTCCTTCCTTCCTTCTTTCCAAGATTTTATTTATTTATTCATGAGAGACACAGAGAGAGAGGCAGAGACATAGGCAGAGGGAGAAGCAGGCTCCTGGTGGGGAGCCCGATGTGGGACTCGATCCCAGTACCCCAGGATCATGACCTGGACCGAAGGCAGACACTCAACCACTGAGCCACCCATGCGTCCATTTCTCTTTCTTTCTTAGCGAGTTCTAAAATATCTGAGCTGGTAAAATACCCACCACAGCACTGTTCTTGCCAGCTTCCCTTGCAGCTAGGAGGGATCATCGACTAATTTCCATCCAGAGAAATGCAAGCCAAAGTTTAGAGTTTTGTGTCTATAGAGTCCTAAAATACAAAGGATGGAGACAGCTGATGGAAACTTTGTCTGACATTCCCTTTTCTTCTTCATGTTTGTCACTAGAGACTTGATGGATGATGCTCTGTAAAACATTGCTGGCCAAGAGGTGACCTTGAGAATATAACCAAGCACTAAGGGGTGCAAAAAGGAGAGAAACTGGAACCTTGATGTTGGTGGTGATGTATATCAGCCTTGGACCACCTCCCACCGAACCTCTACTGTAGGGGAAAATACACTTGATTCTATTTCAGCCACTGTTATTTTTGGTCCCTGTCCCTAGCAGCTGAATGCACTTCTTGATACAAGCAGCCATGTGGACCAGACATCAAGGGCAAACAGGACATCTCTAAAGAAAATAAGAATACTGATAATTATTTGCAGTAAAGCATGAGTACATGTTATGCAAGAAGTAGCACAGGGTATAATGAGGTTGTCCAGAAGAAAATTGTTCATCATATCTGTGTAGGTTCTTAGAGGGGGTGAAGTTTGGATTGAGTCTTGAAATGAGAAGGCATTCAATAAAGTAGGAGTGATGGGAGGGGCTGCAGCCATTCCAGACAAAGAGAGCTCATAGAAAAAAGCACTTGGAGGCATGAGTAATTTTAGATGCCTCTGAATCAAACTGGTATTAGTCACTGGGCTCAAAAATATATAATTTAGTACAAAATGGATAGCATATTTGATTGAATAAGACATTATACAACTTATCTGGCTCATTTAAAGAAATCTACATATTCCTTTCCATTTAATTTGCCTAAAAGCAGTTTAATCTTAAGAGGGGAGGGAGAAGCTGATGATGGAGCTGGCCTCACACATTTTTTCTCAGGATGTCGATGTTACATCCTTTCTTGACCCTTTCACCGTCCACACTTTGGCTGAGGGTTGACAAAGTGCACTGAGAGGGAACTTAAAGGCAATCTTTAGAAAAGCACAAATCTCCAATAAATTAATATTCTCTCATCATGATAAAAACAACATAAAATATGCAAGATGGATTTTAATATTCATGACTTCCATCTTTCAAGAGATGGGTGAGATATCAAATGAAAGACAATAACAAGCAGCACTTTGTGGAGGTGTTCAAAGTACTTTGCAGCATTAATGGGTTCTTATACTATCCTTGACAGAAAGAAAGGAGGCAGAAGTCATTCACCAAACTTGCAGACAGGATTGGTGGCTGAAAGATGCTCCCAGAGATGGTGTGGTACAGCTTTCTGGTGCTCCAAGCCTGAATAGGACACTGGCATCATCTCAATGTTGGTGAGTAGGGGTGCAGAGACTGCGGTGTTGTGGGTGTAGGTCTGAGACCTTCAAGTGCATCCAGGTGATTCCACCATTTGCAGCATACGCACCATGGTTTCCATAGTTTATTTCACACATTTGGTAGTTCTATCTAATTGCTAAAACTGCGAAGATTTTTATCTTGGAATAAGTTGAAAGCTGATGTTCCACTTTTGCCACCAACCCTAAACTTAGACCTCTGCCCAGGTGGAACTTCCATGTCACACAACACAGTGACAGCAACCATTCTCATGGGTACCACACTATAACCATTCTTGCAGATTTCATTTTGCTGGCTCATTTAGAATAACAACAACAACAATAAAAATAATAATGAACACTTGTGAGCACATACTATGTGCTGGGTATTTTTCTAAACACTAACCAGTTAATTCATTTATCCCTCACTTTGAATTTATTAGCTTAACTCTCCAGCTTAGGAAGCTCAGATATAAGTAACTTGCCTAAGGAGACATACCTAATAAGGAGTAGAACCAGAATGTATACTCCAGGCTCTCATTACTATTCCCTAACAAACAATTTAGACCCCAAAGATGTTCTCTTTTTCTTAGAACTTCTGATCATGACTTCATAGATGTGCTATGGCTTGGGTTCCATCAGAGGTTTCTTTTACTCCATGGTATATACGCTCTGTCTCCAATTTTCCCAAATGAGGACTATCATATACATCAAATTTGCTGTAAATGTAACCCTTTAAAATGTAATTTTGATGAATCTTCTTTCTAAAAATATTTCAAAGTGTTTCTATCAGATGCTGTGCATAATTCAAATCTTATTTTTTATTTATATACTTTTTTTCAATAATTTGGTCAATAATCCTTGTGGCATGCCTAACTGTGATAACTTTCCTATTCCAATCCTTCCCATTTCCACTCCCACCAGCTGACATGCTGAGTCCCTGGCCCAGATGTAATTCTTCCTTCCCATCCTCCCAGCATCGTGTTACATGGTGTCTCCTCAGAATGGCCTTCTGGCTCCCCAGCAATGCCACCCCGTTATTCTCTTCTAATCTCACCCTGGTTACTTCCTGTGTAGCACTTACCTCAATTTCTATATACAAGTTCTTTCTTTTACGTCTCCTTCATTCAGTCCATGAGTTTATACGTCCCTTGATGACAGGGCTCGTATTTACTTCACTTTGCTCACTCGTCCCCCAAACACTACCTAGCACATAGTGGTTAATCACAATGTCTTGTTAAGTGAATCAATATTTTCTGGCTTCTCACAAGAAAGAGCACCCAAGATACGACTTGAAGGAAGAGGAAGAGTAGGTGGGAGACATACATTCAGGATGCTCCCTTGAGTTCTAGCTGCATGATGTCACTGCCTTCAGGGCTGTCTGAGCCAAAACTACACTTATCTCCTCACTTATTAGCTCTGCCTCTCCTTCACGAATAGCATCCTTAGACACCCAGACCTGAAAGCCAGCCACTCTTGACTCCTACCTAACCATCAGTCCCCAAACTCAGTCACCAAGCTTTGCCAATTCCACTTCCCTGGCATATTTTTACCATCTGGCTACTACAACTTTTCCCTTCTTTTGTTTCTCTGGAGGCTTTCATTAAACTTTGGCTTCCTCCATGCTGAACCACTTCTAGTTTCTCATATCACTACGCATGTTTTCTCAGGTGTCCATGTTCCGTTGAAAGCTATTTCTGCTTCCTGTTTCTTATGACTTTTTGTACTTTTTCAGTGTAGATAACCCTAGCTCATTCTTCAAAATTGCAAAGATTACCTAGTTTTATTTTTGTTTTGTTTCTTAATGTCTACTTACACAACCCAGGCTGAGTTAGGTGCCTTCCACCCACTCCACCCCACCCCCAGTTTCATGAATTACATTCATGCTTCTTTTATTACATTAGTGACCAGGCTGTTCTAGTTGATTCTAACTTGTACCTGAGCTCCATGTGAACAAAACCAATGTCTCCAAACTCATGTCACCTGGGGCTGACACAGTGGATGATACACGGTTGTACTCAAGGTTGTTCAAAAAGGGCGCTACAGTTTATTAGACCAAGGGAAATTCTAAAGAGCATCATAAATGGAAATGTAGGAGGATATGCAGGTTGGAGGAGATGGGCCCTTACAAATAGGACACTGGAATCAATCCTGAAAGTCAATAAACTGCATACTATCATGTAATAGTGAAAATGTTTTAAATAGTTCTTATTGGGGAAAAATGCTGTAATTGTGTACAAAAATAAGTAGATATAAAACTTAGTTCCCTCCCTCAGGAAATTATATGTCATTGGGGAAACAGATATATCAAGTAGCTATAAAACAAGTCAGAATTAAATAAATGTTAGATAGAACAATAAGGTATATACTATGAAGATGCCTAAGGGACAGATCTCCATTTGAACACTCCAAGGATAACACAAACATAATGATGACCCAATTTAGAACTAATCATTCTGCACCTAAGCAGTCCACCTCCTATTTTCTCTCTCTCATTCTATCTTGACCAATAAATTATTTATTCACATTGCAACATGTCACCTTGTCCCTTTCTCCATTTACCTCTGATAAATCTAATCTGAATAACGATGCCACTGTTAAAAACTCCTCTTGTAAAATAATTAATTTTTCCATTTTTTATTATGGTATAGTTTATATAAGGTAAGATTCATGCTTTTGGTGTGCAGTTTTGCACATTTTGACAAATGAATGCAGTTGTATAATTACTATCAAAGTCAAGTTATAGAACAATTCCATCAGCCCCCCAAAACTCCCCTCTGCTCCTAAGTCATCACCCCATACCCCATCTGTCAGCCTTTGGTGACAACTGATCTATTTATTGTACCTATAGATTTATCTTTCATATATCATGTAGCCTTATTAGTCTGGCTTGTTTCATGTGCAGATGCATGGGCAACTGATCTATGTCACATCAATAATCCATCCCCTTTCATTACTGCTAGTCTTCCATTATATAGAACCATGTACCATGGTTTGGTTATCCCTTCACCAGCTGAAACACATTTTGGTTGTTTACTATTGTTGGCTATTATGAATTAAGCCACCTTAAACATTAGTGTATAGGTTTTTATGTGAATGTAAGTTTTCATTTCCATTGGACAAATACCTAGAAGTGAGAATGTTGGGTCATCTGGTGAGCACATGCTTCTCTGCACTCCAGCCAGTGGTTAGACTTGCTCTATATGCTTGTCTGTTGTTTGATATTTTTGTAGTTGTTGTTGTTATTGTCATTCTAATAGGTGTGTAGTGGTACCTCACTGGAGTTTTAATTTGTACTTCCCAACTGTCTAATGATGTTAAATACCTTAGGGCTCACTACTCATCTTTGTATCTTTGGCAAGGTGCCTATTAAGACCTTTTTGTCTGCTTTTAAAATGAATTTGTTGAATTCTGTTCTCATTTTTTTGTCTTGAGACAAAAAATCTGGGTAAAATCCCTTTACCATACGTGATTTGTGAATATTTTCTCATCTGTAGCTTATCTTTATCATGCTCTTATTAACTCTTGAGCAGCAGTTTTTCATTTTGATGGTGTCTAATTTATTCATCATTTTTTCTTTTAATGGAGTGTGCTCTGGTGTCATCTCTGCCTAACGTAGAGTCATGGAAGTACTCTCCCATGTTTTATTTTCTAGAAGTGTTATAGTTTTAGGTTTTACATTTAAGCTTATAATCAATTTTGAGTTACCATTTGCATATAGTCCAAGGTATGGATGAAAGCTTTTTACTCTTCACACATACAGACATCCAACTGTTCTAGCACCATTTGTTAAAAGCAATCTAAAATGATTATTTAATTCAATCAAAGCATATCAGTAGTTTAACATTTTTCATTAAATGGTAAAAATGTAAATGCATTATCAAAATTAGAAACCACAGATAAACAAAAAGTAGAAAACAGGTTATAACAGGCAGTGGTAATCAATTTTGCTGTATGTATTTCCAATATTTCTTAAACATAATAGATAAGCAGTCAGAGAACCAGAGAGCTTGAACAGCTTCCCTTGGGTCACTCAGTAAGTGGCAGTGCTCAGAAGTGATCCTGGGAAGTCTGACTTCAGAGACACACACCTAATCGCATCATTGCTAGTTTAAGATGTTATAGTTAGTAAATGAGCTCACTCAGAAAGATTATACAGATGAAAAAGATAAAAGATAGAGAAGTATGATGAGTGGAAAAACCATCCACCTAGTCTCCTGAATTAGATTCCTAACCATTCACTTTCATCCATTAACATTTATCAATTATCTATCTCTATTATTTTTACACCCTGAATACTTTTTAGGTTCATCCTATTAGTTGACGTCTGTTTCATTAGAGGTCTTCATCATCTAGGATATTCCAAGAGTCTCTTAATTGCCCTTCAGTCTTGACATCCCCCAAGAAGAGTTGCCAAAGAAAATAAAGGAAAATTGATAAATTTGAATTTAAGATAAATAAAAAACCATATTTTAATATAAATATGTCCCATGCAATATTAGGATCATATCTATACTAAAATGTTATTTGTTTTTTACCTGAAATACAAATTTAACTTGCTGTCCTGTATTATTACTTGCTAAAATCTGGCAAACCTGATTCCCAACTCTTTTTGCTAGAGAAACCAGAGGGGTAATAAATAAATGCATAAACAAATGAACATGCCTTGATAATCGCAATCATGGAAAACCATGCATTTACACGAGTCCTTTGAAGGATGAGTAAGATTAAATTTGATGAAGGGAGAGACACTGACAATGAAAACAGAATGAACACACCCCAAAACCAAATTCTTTATGGATTTTTGTTTTATTGATAAATAATAGTTAGACTATTATTTTTGCTAGAACTCGCTTGCAGTACATTTGCTGCTGGAATAAATGTCTTTACCTAAGCTTTCATTTTATTAGAACCAAAACAATTATTTTTAAGTCCACTGCAGCAAGGCTGTTTAAATATACTCATCTGTTTGACCATGAGCATCTCGAACACAGCATCTAGGTCAGCTTGAAGTGCTTTTGCCCTCCAAGACAGTCATGCTAGCCTGGACTCTAAAGGCGAAGGTGACTGTATTGTAGTGTGATCTTAGGGTTTAGCTCTGACTTGGCCATATTTCTACTAGTTGTGGTCTCCAGCCTTGTAGATAAATATTACCTGCTGGGTAACAAATACTGACCGACTTTGGTGAAGGAATCTTGTTCCTTTTTTCAGTGAGACTTAATTAAGACTACCATTGAGTGAAACTATGCAGGTAAACATAAAAGGACCAACACGTTAAGGGATAAGTTAGCATAGTACCAACTCATCATTTTTGGTTCTCAGGACTTAATCAAGTATTCAGGCCTTTTTATCTAACTCCCCTTGGTGATTTGTTTTTAATCACTAATTAGAAGAGAGATCAGATTAAATTTCCAATGGGGAAAAGTCCCTATTTGCCTTCCTGGAGTGAAGGTATTCACTTCAAAGCAATTTATTAAGGAAATTGAACTCTTGTTCTGATGATGGGCAATGCAACCTTCAAAATACCTTTTATATATGTTAACATAAAGCCTTGAATTATGCTGCTCTAAGCGTTTAGCTATCTAATGATGACCTAAATGTCAACAGTTCCTGCCACTGTTCAAATAGAGTAAGACAATTCTTGATTCGGGGTAAGTACATATGGAATAAAACAATAGGTACTTCCTCATATGGTGATCTCTAGTCTGGGGAAACCTTTTTCCCTCTGCAACTGAGGACCACCTTGCCATTTTGTTCTAAGTCTAATGTGCCTTAGACTGTGCTTAGGAGTATTTACACATTGAGATGGACTGTCTCTCTTTGTGTGTAGCATCCATGTAGCCATTCAGCTATCACAAGCTTAAGATAGCAGAATACAGAGACAAACTGGGCTGTGATGACATCTTTGAAGAATGTAGTTATTCAATCCTAGAGTCTCCCTGTCTTTGAACTTGTCACATGATATGAACAAGCCTGCTATTCTATAGAGCTAAAAACACTTATCTAATATATAACATCTTGGCTTATATTCCTGTATACTTATCTTTTGTAATCTCCAGGTTTATTCATGCACATTGGATATTTTCTATTAAAAAATCTCTCATCCCCTCCCTTTTGTAAAGCATACAACAAAACTGAAAATAAATGCTTAGTTAGTATTCTATTTTTTTTTCTAAAAAGACACAGAATCATACCACTTCTATGTTGGGTATTCTCACTCCCTCCCTTTAGTTGATTTTATATTGACATAGTTCCCTTTGCCCTCCATCCGTAAGTAAACACAGAGAACTCACAGGACATCTAGTACAGAAAGGGGATTGGCAATGGCATAAGACCAATGTGGTTATCATCTTAAAGCAGTCCAGTATACTAAACTCCTCTCATCATTCCAGATGCCCAACTAAATATAATTCATGGTTCTTATAGATTTAAAGAACAACATTATTTTTTCTTTGATAAAATAGAAAGTAGTCTTTTTAAGACCACATCAACTTCCTGTGTTAAAGAGTAGTTGGTATGTGAAAGAAAGGGCAGGATGCTCAAAAACTCAATTTTAAAGTCATACTCTTATGAAATTAGGGATAACCAGAGGTAATTTGTGATAATCTCATATGCAGGTAGAACCTGGCATTTAGGGAGGCATTGCTGGGTTATAATTTTAACTAAAAGACTTTCAATCAAGGTAAATGTATTGGATATGTCTGAAGAAATACTCTACTGATAACAGAGTGGGATGATAGTCCTGACTAGCATAACAGAGAATTGCAAAAAGGCAAAATTAAGCACAATGTCCCTGGCACTACCCAAAGAAGAGATCACTGTGGCCACAAGTGAGTATTAGCCTGGAGGACCATTTAATGACACGGGACAGTCAGATGCATCAGGGTGTCATGGTTTTGCTAACATCACCCCTTACCATGATCCAACTAACTACTCTTGTAGAGTCTATATTGAAAATAACCATTGGATAATATTGAGCTGCCCCAGAACACTGATCAAAGTAGAGAATGTACTGATTAGCAAACATAAGTATCTTCTCCCAAAGTTTTTTTGGTTCTTATTCTACTTTAATCAACTAATATTCCTGTTTTTAAACAAAGGAATCTGGTGAGTTTGCCCCGTATGATTCAGCTCCATGGAGACTGGTGACTTCTGAGTTTACCAACATTTGCAGTTCCAAGTCTATGCACTTGAAAGGAAAAGAAGCCACAATATAGGAAACATTCTGATGCACTTTCATCTTGTCAGACTTACTTGTGTATGAATCAAGCCTTGTTCCCTAGATTTTGCCTTTCTCAACTAGGGTTCCTCATCTGAACCACAGAACAAAGAAAGTTATCTGAATGAATTATTTTCTCAACCTTCCCTAGGGTGGTGCATAATTATTACCATTCTAGATGCATTGGAGAGAAGTTAATTCATCACTGGAGATCCCAGGATGTGAGGGCTCAATTCTCTCATGAAACCCCTGGTCCCAACCACACTTACAAACTGAGACTTGAAGCAATACTTCTTCTCCTCCTGTGATGGGGTCAAGCAAGTCTACGGAGCTCATCAAATGGGTTTTTGCCATGTAAATGAGCTGCTGATGGTGTCCAGAGTAAGCCTGGTTCTCAGGGGATCCAAATCACAAGCACTCAGACTTGTAATGGCATTCATTATGGACACAATTGTTAGTATTTACTATCTTCTAAGCACACTCCATGCTATAGCAAGGACTTGTCCCAAGAATATTTCTCTCCTGAATTAGTAATATTAGTCTCTACTTAGAGACTACATTTCCCTTCTCTTATCTTGCAGCTAGTTGTGGCCATCTGACTAGGGTCTGACCAGAAGGATATGAGAAGAAACATCCTATCTTCTTCCCTCTTCCTTCCCTTACCTGGAGCACAGAGTTGGTATTACATATGATCACAGATATAAGGATAATGACTGGGTATGGCAATGAGTCAAGAATGAAGAAGCTTGGGCAGCCCGGGTGGCTCAGAGGTTTAGTGCTGCCTTCAGCCCAGGGCCTGATCCTGGGGACCCTGGATCCAGTCCCATGTTGGGCTCCCTGGGTGGGGCCTACTTCTTCCTCTGCCTGTGTCTCTGTCTCTGTCTCTCTCTCTCTCTCTGTGTGTCTCTCATGAATAAATAAATGAAATCTTAAAAAAAAAAAAAAAAAGAATGAAGAAGCTTAGGGATCTGACACAATTGAGATGCCACATAAGCTTTAGACCAACTCCCCAGACTGGTACAAGTGAGAGAACAAAACTTCTATCCAGATTATGCAATGGGTATGCTGAGGTCCTTTTAAACAGCAACCTTGTGTGTATCTTAACTAATTCACATGCACTATACCATTAAATCTTTTCAAGGATCTTGTAAAGTTAGTACAAAATATAAATAAAAGTCAAAGTGACATATGCCAGAGTGAAAACAACAACAAAACAAAACCAGTTACCACATATTTGAAATGTAGGAAGATGCCTTAAAAAAAAAAGAAAAAAAGAAAGAAAAAGGAAAAACACATAGCCAAAAAGCCAAGGGGATCTGTAACGTGGAATACACTTCAGAATCTATCATACTCCTGTTCCCTATGAAAAGCCAAAGGGCTATGGTAGCTGTCTGAGATAGGCCAACAGTCAGGAATTTAGAAGGTTCTGAGATTTGAGTCAGATTTCCATCAATGAGAGGTACTAATTGAGAAGCAGAGACAACACGCAATGGGGCCTTGTGTCATACTTCCTGCCAAGACAGAAACTGGCACCAGTTTTTAGATGACCTCAGGTCTGAGTATGTTAACCAGTGAGGCTCTGATGTGTGTCACCAAGGTGAAGGCATTTCCAGGACAGAAATATTCCTGCTTATTCGTCCGTGCATAAAATACAGCGAGACGTAGTCATAAGCAAATGGAGAGAAACGGCATATGAAGCTACAGCCCTGCTTCTGTGTCTGGCATTTGCTGTGACTTTACATCAGTCTCTGTTCAAACCATCTCCCCAGCAGGGCAACCCATTATGATTTCACACCCTCAAGATCATACAAGTGCATTGGCAATAAACCAGACAAAACTTGCTAGCTGGCCTTTAAAAAATAGGATTTATTTTATTTGTAAAATAAATTATAGGATTGTATATTTTTCAAAGGAAAGTCAAATCAGGAAGAAAACCAGCTGTATTATCCTGTGCAGCTAGAGGCCAAATGAAGGTCTTGAGGACAGGAAGTGAGTGCAGTTAGCCTGGTGTAAGTAGGACCCCAAATCTTTAGGGTCAGGTAGTTTGGACATCGGGGGCACATACTCAGAGATCTAGGGGCTAGGATTATTTAACTCCCTAGTAACACAACAGGTGCCTGCATCCAGCTGCAGGCACCAATGTGCAGAATGCGGAGGCAGCCCAAAGAGGAAAGGAGGGTGTGCAGGGAGCAAGGCTGCTGGGCCAATATAGGGAGACAGGATGCTAGAGAAGCACCAAGGGCACTGGGGTGCACGGCACTGAATGAGGAAACTCACTATGGATGGCTGCTTTGTGTGGGAAAGCACAGTACATTATAAATATTCTATATTCGTGCATTTCATCATAGGCATATACAAATCTTCATCTCCAACACATAATATTTGGATAGATTCTATCTGCTGAGATGTAGATTCCTTGATTCAGTGAAATCCAATGGGATATTAGTGAACTCACTTCTTGGTGATATTGTCAATGCCACACAGACTTGTGTCCTTCTAAAAAAATTAATATGTCATTAAGTTCAGAAAAGGATGTATATTTTAAAAAAAATGTCTGATGGACGATGACCATGAAAAGGACCCACCACAGCCAGGACTCAAGGGTGGGTAAATCTTAAATAGATACATCTATCCTTTGAAGGCATTGCCAAGATGTTTTTAATGTGGATTGAAAGTATTTGAAGGGGAGAGGGGGCTTTTCTGTTTCTGCTGTGTTCACTCTTGATTTATATGCTGTCTCAGGAGCTTGAGAGTGTAAACTATTTCCTGAGGGCAAACTCTTCATCTGCTCCCCACACACAAGGCTTTGTTATTGTAGGTCTGCTCTAGAGCACAGAGCCCCTGGCAGTATTCATTTCAGGTGAAAAGAACATCAAAGATGTTATTTTGAAAAAGACACACTCCAGAAAAATGCAGCACAGTATGGCTTTTGCTACAGATCCTGCACCAGGGAAGAATAAATCTAGCACAATTACATTTGGGTCCTACCTTTACAAAGGCTCATTAACATCTAAATCATTCAAATGATGTGAAGAAAGACTAAAATGAGTTTGAGCTTTGCCTGCCAGCCCTTTTTCAAGGTAAAATGCTCCTGTTGTTTAGGTACCAGGAATGGAGGAAATGTTCCAGCAACTCTGGTTGGCTCAGGCTTGCTGCAAACTAGAAACTGGGAGATATTTATCTATTTTAAGGAAACTGTCCAGTTTTGCTTATTTTTCCCCCTCCCATCATGTGGAATGAGTCGAGTAATTACTGAACCTCAATGTACAGTTGCTGAACACTATTAAAAAAAAAAAAAACACCCAAATGTCACCTGAGACTGTGCAGTATGTGTAGCATAATTGAGTTTCTAATAAAAGTAAGAGAGAAATTGGCAAAGCTTAGGAAAGCCACTGGCTGAGATCTAAGTGGAGCAGCCAGAGAGCTGGGGAGATCCTAGAGTCGGTGTAGGGACGAAGGAAGGAAGGCAGAACACGGCAGGACAGTGGAGGACGGCTGGAGCTGAAGAAGATTCAGGAGGTGAGCGGAACTTTCTGCCGCCTCTTCAGGAATCCTCAGCACAAGGCACGTGCCATTCACGCTCAGAGCTGAACCGGAGGCTACGCGTGCTGCACAGACGGCAGCCCAGTTGGCCAAGGGTTCGTCTCAAGGCTTGGCTGCCATCAGACGAGCAGGTGCCGGGCATTTCGTTCCTCCGTTCCCAAGGGCACCTTCTTATAAAATGAAATTTCATGCTCAGTCAAACTTTAGAAACATATGATTTAAACATATGCCAGTCTCTTTCTCCATATTTGCAGCTTCTCCACTTCCCAGGCCCTTTCTTAAAATAGCTTCTGGTGGAAGCTATGAGGTTTAGTTGAAAAGCGATTCTCTTCCTCTTCTCATCGGGTCTATAGAACTGTGTCACAAGACAACTGGGCAGCCATGAGAAAACTGTATTAATGGCATTTTCTGATGTAATATTTCATGCCTGAGGCTATTTTCAAAATGACAAAAGAATTGTCCTTTTGGAAACACACAGTGTCCCCCTGCCCCAAATTCACTATGAATCATAACCAATGAACCCAGTCCTACTTTAAGAAGAGAGAGAGACAGAGAGGAAGAGAGAGAGAGAGAGAGAGAGAGAGAGAACATGCTAAAATTATGAAGATAGAAGGGTCTTGAAATGACAATAATTAATTCGATACCAAGTTTTTACACATACAGAGTAAAAACTTATTTCTTTTTTTTTTTTTTTTTTTTTTTTTTTTTTTAAACTTATTTCTATCTGTAAGAAGAAAAGCATATGAGACATAAGAAGCACTGCCTAGGAGCCACTGGGGGGCTCAGTTTGTTAAGCATCAGACTCTTGGTTTTGGCTCAGGTCATGATCTCGGGGTCATGGGTTTGAGCCCAGTGCTGGGCTCCATGCTCTGCTCAGAGTCTGCTTAGGTTTTCCCTCTGTCTCTGCTGCTCACACACCTCTCTCTTTCCCTCTATCTCTCTAAAAATTTTTGAAAAGAACATATATTTAAAAAGAAACACTAATTTCAGAGCTACATGATAATTAAGTTACAATTATGATTTTACTAAAATGCAAATACAGTGTTCTTTTAAGGTATGCTAGTAAGCAAGGAATCAGATAACTCTAATGCATTAGGTATTTTCCGATGAACATACCGATGAACATCTCCAGGATCCATTAATACCAAAGGAGTTTGTGTAATGAGGGCTTCTCTGGAACCCCTAGGGACATGAGTCACTTTTCACCAAGGTAGAACTGTTGGCTGCTTAGAGGTAGAACTGGAGAGGGAACTAAGAAAGTCCTTCCTTGGCCAACCTGCACCAACTGACATATGCCTATTAAATATACAGTGTCCTTTCAAATACAAATCCCCTCAGGGGAGCTTTCACAGATCAAGTAAGGTCTTGTTATGACAATTACCCAGTCTTCCATGATGAGTGCTTCCTCACTTCTCTAGAATCCCCCTAATTCCCCTCCAAATCTGCCTCATCCTTCTAGACTCAGGTGAACCCCCATGTTTTCTATGATACCCTTCTTGACCACTCCAGCCCTATAATAATCTCCAACCTGGTAGCATCATATTTAGCATTTAACTATTCCCCTATAATTCCTATACATGCAACCCCATCACCTCAACCAAAGTCATGAGATGAAAACCGATTTGATGATATAACAACTGGGTACCATAGTATACAGTTCTTTCACATACATATTATAGGAACACAAGATGTATTTCATGATAACAAGTGATCCTCTCAGGAAGAATGAAGACTTGGTGCCTGCAGGGAATATGGGGTGAGGAAGCTCTGAAAGAAAAGCAAGATGAGGACACACATGGACAACTTCACAACACCTGTCTAGGACAATATGTTTTTTTTTTTAATTTTTAAGATTTATTTATATATTTGAGAGAGAGAAAGAGAGAGAGAGAGAATTAGATAGGCATAGGGAGAGGGAAAATCTCAAGGTGACTCCACCCTGAATGTGGAGCCCGACACCTGATCTCACAAACCTGAGATCAGAACTGGAGCCGAAACCAAGAGTCCATCGCCTAACCGATTGCATTGCCCTGGCACTTCTAGGACAGCATAGTTTTAAACTGCCAGGTGCCACTTATTCATGGATTATGAAATCTATAAATGGATAGGAACCAACATTTTAAAAATAAAATAGACCAGACTAAGAAATATCAGATTACATCACGCAGAGGAAGAATACATGCTTTGCAAAAATCTTTGTTTCAGCTACGTACATGTCTATGATCATGAGGCAAAGTTTACTTCTTGTTCCGGGACAAGGTCAGAGAAGTTTCAGATATACTGATTTAGTTTTTCTCAAAATATGCTCCACAGAAAACCAGTTTGATGAGATTAGGCGTGACCAGCACAAAAGGGCTCTATAGTCAGCAATGTTTGAGAAACAGTTGTTTAAACAAAATTAAACAGATATTTTAAATGCCTGACTTACCAGAGCTTTTAAAATGCTAATATGATTGCAAATGCCCAAGACTGCAAAATAGTATAAAGCACATTCTAAATGTATTTGACCATGAAACCCTTCAGAGGGGTACAATGAGGACCTGGTACCCCCTCATCATACTCTAGAAAATGCTGGTCACAGGCCAATGCCTCTGATGATGTGTCTGTCTCCTCTATACACCCTGTCTGACTTCTACCCATCCTGTACAACAAACCCCATTCTATACATGGGGATGGACCAAATGAGCAACAAAAGAGCTGAGGATATCTGTAAGGGAAAAAAAATTAGCTAAAAAATACTGGAAAATCTTCTTTTATCTTTTTAAGGAAGAAAAAATCCATCCCAGTTCAGCCCCCAAATCTTACAGTATAGGTTTCTGACATTTGTTAAGTGGTTGCATTACAAAAAGAACTTGTTAGTATATTAAGAAAACACTGCGTATCCAAACTTTAGTGACATTAAAACTCAAGAAGTAAAAAGGGTAGAATAAGATGAAGTATGTTTTAAGGAAAGGGCATTTACCTCACTCCGTGTATTGTCCTGCACCATTGTTATTTTTGTTGACTGCCTTTGTCTTTGACTTATCCCTCACTAATGCTAACTTCTGGTCATCCAAGAAATTTTTTTTTTTTCATCCAAGAAATTATTATATGAAATATAAGAGGGAAATAATCAGTTATTTACCCATCAAAACTGACTGCAGTAGTAAAAAGTATTCAAAGCAATATATTTTATTTTCCTTATAAACTCATAGGCTAGGAAGTCTGGGTGGCTTAGTGGCTGAGCGTTTGCCTTTGGCTCAGGTCATGATCCTGAGTTCCTGGGATCAAGTCCCATATCAGGCTCCCTGTATGAAGCCTGCTTCTCCCTCTGCCTGTGTCTTTGCCTCTCTCTCTCTCTCTTTGTGTCTCTCATGAATAAATAAATAAAATCTTAAAAAAAATAAACATTTAGGTACTTTCTTAATAGGGCACCATGATTTTTACTTTATATTTTACATTGACAGAAATTTGACATACACTTTTTTCTTCCTTTGACAACATTCTGTCACTAGCATATAGGAGGAGAGCCTCAAGAAAGGTAACAAAGTGAAGTATACTAATTCCCCTGTGGATTTCGGATGAAGAAATCACTTTCAAAATCTTTTATGCACTTTTCAGCAAATTACTAACAGAATGACTTACACAGCTCTTTTCACGGAAAATTTACTGTCCATCAGGGAGATGGACAAAATATAGTGTTTGTTTATCTCCTGGCTCTAGTTTGCCATTTTTTAACATTCCCTTCTTCACTTTTGCAGTTCTTGACATCAATCCTGGTATTTTGTCATATCACCACTTTTATAACAAAAATGGTGAAGTGAGAATAACTTAAATAATCAAATAGGTCCAGGGAAAGCTAGTCCTTGTTATGTTCATACAAATCTACTATATCAAAATTCCTACATATTCGCATCAGAGATTTTGGAATTTGTAGTTAAATTCTCATATCCTTCAAGGTAAAGTCTATCAAGTAGAAAAGACTGGAACTGAATGGCCTCAAAGAACTGAAACTTTGACTATAATCTCGATCCTTAGGGAAACTCTCCTTCATCCTTAGGAGCCATTTTCAAAGCGCAGCCCATGAGCCCTGTGCTGGAGATCTTGAGACCAGCTTAGTAGTGAGAAATCTGCAGTAAGAGAAAAATGAACCAAACGAAACACAAATTCAATTAAAGACAGAATGAAGGCCAAAAGGTATTAAGTGATTATGAAACAGCTTTCAATAGGACATGTGGAAGAACACAGAAAGTCTCAGAATGCAAGAGACTAAAGGAAATATAAATATAGGACCTTTTATTGATTTTCTGAAACAATTTCATTTTTCTCAAAATCAAATGGGGGGGCAGGTGTTGGGAGGAAGAATAATGAGTTACAATATGCCACTCTACCTCCACCTCATTGTTCCTTTGTTAAGCTAAATATCTTGAATATTTATATCCTCATATGCCAGATGCATTTTTGCCATGCCACTACTATCAAAACAAGTAATACAGCAAAACCAGTTGGCAATTAGAGTTAAAAAAAAAACACTTATCAATAAATTACATCTAATCGTCCAAAAGTGAGCCTACTCAGATAGGCAGAGAATTTTCTCTCCCTTTCTTCATGGGAGGAATGGAACTGGACACAACAAATAAACAGTTTGTAAAATTTCCACATCATGAGGTCCTACCTGGATGGTCCACACGGTACATTCCCACAAGTCATCTTGTCTCTAGCATTTCCTGATCATGAATAACATTTTATGAATATCCCTATTCATTAATCATTTTTTTTAATCCAATTCATTTTTTTTTTTTTTCATAGTAGAACAGGAAAGATTAAACTCTTGGGTTAGCAATCAGGAATTTTTTTGAACCTGGTGATAAATTTTAATCTGGTTGACTTAGCAAACTTATCTGCAAGCCATTTTGGGGGCTGCATTTTTGTTTCCTGATCTCAGATCATCTTCCTACTCTCCTTTTTGATCTCTTCTCTCTCAACCTTTCCCCCAAAGGGAAACCTTGTCCCACACACCTTTGCAAACTACACTCCATCTCCCAGAATGCCTCTGTCCGCCTAGGAGACATGGTGCTGCTTCAGACTTCAGACCAGTTGCTGGTTCTGTTTGGTGTTTGACCTGGAATTCTGTTATGCCCGGCTTCTCCTCATTTAACTCTCTCTTTCTTCCCACCAGGATGACTCACTTCCTCGTGGAGGCCGGCAATGTGTTCTATTCATGCCCAATATGTAGTGAGCCCATCTTACATTCTCTAGAAATACTTTACTGAACAGCTGCTCCAGCTAGAATGTGGACGGTGAATACAGACAAGAACACAACTAGTCTCTGGATCACTAGAACCTACTAAAGGATTTAGCATATAAGAGGTACTCCATTCATGCTTAGGAACTTTGCTTCACGTAGAGAAAATTCAAAAGACATCTCAAGCAGCCTAGATTATATTCTTTAAGGATTATTGTTTTTAAACCTGATAAGGTTAAGATGGATTAAATTGATTTAAAAATGTTCTACCACAGTTTTCTTAGGTATTTCTGGGACCATAATGCAAAACTAGTCAGATCCCCTGAACCAAAACACAATTAGAAAATTAGGGCTTTTCATTCCCCCCAAATGTAGTATATTCAACTTCTGGCTCTTGCATTTTTGTAGACTTGAGATTTTTTTTAAAGATTTTATTTATTTATTCATGGGAGACACAGAGAGAAAGAGAGGCAGAGATACAGGCAGCGGGAGAAGCAGGCTCCATGTAGGGAGCCCTGACTTGGGACTCAATCCCGGGTCTCCAGGATCACTCCCTGGGCTAAAGGCAGTGCTAAACCACTGAGCCACACGGGCTGCCCTAGACTTGAGACTTTTTAGTGGTCCCTGTATTTTATCAAAAGCTTATATTATATAATTATAAATTGTATTAATTTCTTAATTTAATACCTGAATTAATATTAAGCCCTCTGTGATACTGTTTCTTGTGATTTCTGATGAGATGTCTATTGCTTCTGATTGTCTATCAGAAGCCAACTCATGAACCAGATAATTATGTTCAGGATGAAACAGATTTTTTCTAATAATTTCTATTTAATCGATTAAACCAAGGTAATATAGTACAAGATTTTGTTAACTAACTAAAATTTTAAAAGGGAACACCATTAGGAAGGTTTTCTATCTGGATGTTGGATGTGATCTATCATACAGTTTAAAATAATAAATTCAGTTTTCTGTCTCAATGGTTGGTCTCTTCAGTCTCCTCAGGAAATATTACATGCTGAGCATCTACCTCCCATCACAGTGGTTCTGCATATTGAAAACATGCTGCTCATACCTTTCTCGCCTCATTGAGATACAATACTCATCTTGTACAGTGTACAAGGTCAAAGTTTTAAGCAAGCAAAGTCATTATGGTTGTACAAAAACAGAAAAGAACACAAAAAATACTTGGTCTATTTATCACAATTATTTGACTATAAATGAATCATTAAGCATTTAGTGCTTGGTCGCATTCAGCACTGTTGTAGGTGTTCAATGAAGAAAAGAACAGCTGCATTTCAGAAGCTCACCACCTACTTGCACAAGAGGCGTCCTACTGAAAACAACATATAAAACTGTTTAAAATCATATGAGATTATATGTCTGGATAAAATTTGAAATTGTTCAATCAGCTCCCCTCATATATATTGATTAGTTGTGGATATCAAATACAACAAAAATTATGGCTAATATATATGGTTTGAGTTGAGATGGCACTAAATATTCTATATCTATTTTACAAATGGTAACATTTTTAATCGGATGAACAATGTTGGAGAATCTTTAAAAATGTCTCCTTAGGCACCTTTACTTCCAGATATTCTCTATAGAATCTGGCACTGTTGTCCACCTTCTGTGACATGGCTTCGCCAGCTTCCTGATGTCCATCTCTCATCAGCCCTCCTCTTATATCCTTTATTTACACTCAGCTCCTAAAAACACAATTTCTAGTCCCAGTTAATTGTCACCAGGACTGCTATAGTCTTCATACTAGTCTTACATTAGTAGTCCATTCTGACTCTTTCCATCTCCAGGCCATAACACACCCCAGAGTATGTTCATGCTAAAGCACAGTAGCACTCATACCACTTCCCTGTTCATCAACAGTCATTAGCTTTCCTCTAGTTACCAAATTAAGGACAATCTCCATACTGGCATTTAGGATCATCCAGAGTATCCTTAACCCTAACCCTAACCCCAGCCCACCTACCTGTATGCCTGTACATTTGTACCTGTTACCATATGGCTCTCCCATGCTTACCCTTAGAGCCCATTGAAACAAGGCTGTATGTGTAAAAACACCAGATGAGTTGCCACCTCTCTGCATTTGCCCTGTGCTTCTCTATCTAGTAAATTCTACCTATCTTCTCAAAGTCTATCTTAAATATTCCTTTGTTTCCTAATAATCTATGTATATCACATAGATATTTGTGTGTGAGCATTCCTTTTCTAAAATGCAATATCACTTAATGTTTATCTCATGGAGCCGGCCACATTTTTCTTTATATTATTCTTATTTATGCATTTTTCCCAATCAATAGATGTTAAATTCCCAAAGACAGGTGTTTGGTCCTATTGCATACTTATTCTCTAGATCACTTAGCATAGTACTTTGCACATAGTAGTAATAAAATTAAAATTTATTGAATTGACATTTTAGTCATGTTTACGTATTCTCTCTAGGAAATTAGGAAACTAATTATTAATCATTAATGACAAACTAAAATCTAAGGATGGTTCAGTGGCAACATAAACAATCATCTTATGGGGTAAATGGATGTTGTAAGGGTAGGGAAGTTTCTAGATTTGGTATCCATGTTCCAGTGAGCGATATGAATGATTCCCTAAGATCCATGAATATCTGCATGTCTTCTTTTTCACGTGGCAACTAAAAATATCAATATGAGATCATATGTTCCACAAAGTGTACTGAATATGTCTTCAGGACTTGGGATCCTTTAGAAGGAATCACATTGTACTCTATATGTCATCATCTCTGGCAGTGGCTGGAATTCCTGCCATCTGCAGTTTTGCCATGATTACTTGTACTTTTATGGGCTTACTAACAAGAACCACAGGCATAATGGATAGTAAATTAGATTTTCCAAAAGCAACTTACCATTATGAGAAAAATATCTCCAGGAAAGTATCTTTAATTTTCCCAAAACAACCCACCATAGAGATACCGCTGATGTCCCTACAAGTTCCCATATAAGAACAGTTTTTAAAATTTATTCATCCATTTTATTAGGAACTATTTAAAACATCTAATGTCCTGGCACTTAAGAAACTATCCTTTAACGTTCTATCCAGCAGAGGTAACAAAAGGATAGGGCAAAGAAAGAAACCTTAAGAAGTCAGTGTCAGGATCCTTCCAGTTTACAGGTCTAGGATGGCTCTAGACCAACCCAAATCAACTTCAAGAAAGGATGCATTACTCTAACACTCTTGGGTTCTAAGGAGAAGATGGTATAAGAGAAGTCCAGCTAAAATCAAATACTGCTATACACAAGCCCACGGGTTTATCCATGAAGGTGAGCCATGGCTTGGTCATATGAATACCACCCCCTCCCCGCCACCCCGCAATGGCTCCCTGGAGAACTGAGTTTCAGCACAATCCTTTGGAAGGTGTGACAAGGACACTGAGCCAGGAGACTTGGTGTCCAACAGCAATATGTGCCCTGGAAAGGCAATGTGTGTCCCTTAGTGCGGGCAGAGCCTGATCCTTTCAAAGGTAATTGAGAAGTTCTGTAGAAACAAAATTCTATTTACAAATTCACTAACTCAGCATGTGTGACTGAAAGATAATTTGGAACATATTATCTCCATTAGACATTTCTCCTTCCAATGTAAACAGAAAAGTTGTAAACATATACACACATAAATACAGAAACAATTTTCCCTAAATCTTAATAACTTGGTTGAAAGAAACGTTCCTCATAAAACTTCAGTTCCTCTGAGATATTATTATTTGTTTGTAATCTATCATTTCATAGAATTAACACTAACCTTAAGTTTCTCAAAGTGCCATGAGTGTCTGGGCTTTTATGCCAATGTCCCTCACTTCCTGTGTATGTCATACTTGTTTCCATATAGAAGAGGCAATGAATTTTATGTCTGTGTTAAGGAGAGGAATCATAGGACATTTTACCTATAAATCATGTCTATTTTAAGGAAAGGGATACGGTAAACACATTTTCTCTATAAAGAATGCTGTTTGTCATTACTTCTCGTTAATCAAATGCAAAGTGTACACTGCCAAAAAGCCCTATACCATTTTCCTAATAATTATAGCTTCTAATCTGTATAACATGCTGCTCCATTTTAGCCAAATGACATTCTTAAAATCCATAAATACTAAGAGGTATGGAGAGAGAGAAAAAAATGATAACATGTACAATGTCTTCCAGCCAGAGAAGAACAAGAAACAGAAGAGAAAAATAGGTAATGCTTTCTACAGAGCAATGAAAAGTATGCACCAAAACCCAACTGACTGAGGTGGGAACAGCCAAGAAATAATTCTTTTGAAAAATAGTTTTAAACAGAACGATTATCTAGAGAAGAAACACAACATATAGCACTGCTCTGAGCAGCTCCAGAAAGCAGTATGATGCCTCTGGGAAGCAGAGCTCAGTGCAATAGTGCTGTCAGGGGAGAACATGAATGAAAGAGGGGAGAGCCTGTGCATATTTACAGCCACTCTGCAACAATCCACTGTCATTCACGGCCCTCAGTAGGTCTCCTTGCCTGAACCCACAAATGTGGAATTAGGCTCTGTGTATGCACCTCCTGCAGCTACTGGCCTTGGATTCCTTTTAAACCAACCCACTGCCTTGGAAAAATAGCTCTGCTCAGTGATTGACTGACATTTAGGAATGCACATGTGTGAACCTAAGATGAAAATGAGGGCAGAAATGATTTATGTGAAAGGGTATTTAAAGATGAATAAGTTAGGTGAGGTTGAGGAAGTTTGCCCAAGTAGAAATGGATGACGCATTTGCTATAATATGGAATATGAGCTGCTGAAATGCTAGGTCAAATCAAGCAGAAATGTAATCCTCATTATTTTACAATGGCCAGATGGAACTTGCTAATTAATATTAATCAAAGAAAATTTTTGAGTGGCCGATCTTTGTTCTTTTTATATGGAGAGTGAGAATGTTAGGCATGAGAATGCCCTAAACTATGTGTTACTATGGAACTGTATTATACAACAAAAAGAAATCTTTAAGAATATCACCATTTGGAATTTAGAAATTGTATTTCTATTGAAATGTTTATTGCAATGAAGTAGAGCAGAAAGGCCTATGAGTTACATAATGATGTGAAGGCCTATGTGACCTCTGAAGTCTTCTATCAAGTTTACTAAGACATTGGAGAGGTAGTTCTACAAAAATAGTAACATTAATTTTCACACATTATATTAGAAACTAAATATTTTCTATGCAATATTCAACTACTCTGGTAATTGCAGATCTTATGTCAAAGATCCTGGAAAATCTATTGAAGGTACTATGTCAAACACAAAGTGGTCAGCTATTACTAATGATAGCTCTACAATGTGTCTCTCTATAAAAAACACAATTATTGTTATCTACAGTCCAGAAATACACCCATGCATACATGGGCTTTTGAGTTTTGATGAAGGTACCAAATTCAACCAAAGCATAAGTGGACAACTGCATATACATATAGATATCCACACCTATCAGCATGATAAAATTAATATGAACTGGATCTTAAATCTAAATATAAAGGCCAGATCTATAAAGCTTCTGGAAGAAAACACAGGAAAATATTTCATGACTTGAAATTATGCAAAGGTTTCTTTGACAGGCTCTAGCAATAATGATAAAAGTGTAATAAATTTAAAATTTAAAACATCTGATAATCAAAAGATGATATTAAGGAAATGATTATCAACCTACACACTGTCAGAAAATAGACAAAAAACATATTATCTGACAAAGTACTCGCATCTAATATATATACCAAAGATTCCAGAAAGATATATATGCTATCCTAATGAATCTAATTTAAAAGTGAGCAATACATAAGTACAGAGGCATCACAAAAGATAAAAAGTATGAATCACCAATAAATATGTGAAAAGGGAATGAAATTGTCAGTCACGGGAGAAATCCAAATGAGCTACCACTGCAACCCACCAGAATTAATGTCAAGACTAGAGACTACAGAGCAACTGGAGCTCCCATATTCTGTTTGATGGGAGTGTCCATGGGTATAGCCTCTCTGGGAAAACAACTGGCCTTTGCTATAAAACTGAAACACAACTACTCTTTGGACCAGCAATTCCACTGCTAAGTATTTAATCAAGAGAAATAACATCTGTCCAAAAATCATGGTTTTAATAAATGTTTAAAGCAGCTTTATTCATGATGGTCAAACATCAGAGACAGTCCAGGTAACCATCTTTAGGAGAATGGAATTCTACCAAGCAACAAAAAGGAATTAAACTACTGAGACATGATGAAAAAGATAAATCTAAAATACAATTCTGAGTGAAAGAAGACTTACAGTGAAGAGTATAGAGTGCATGACTCTATATGAAGTTCTGGAACAGGAAAAACAATCTATGGTAAGTACAGAATCAAAAGAGTTGCAGTTGACTGCAATTAATATTGTTTTAGTTGGTCTACCTTCACCATACCAAAATAAGACAGAATGTAACTAACAATAGGAATGTCTATCCTGAACAAAGATATCTGGTCACTTTAGCCATGTTATCACAGTCACCCCTACCTCTCAGGAATAAGTATGGGATTAACTGTGATGGGGCATCTAGGTGTGTGCCTTTGCCAATACTCATGACATTTCAAGGTACATAAAATATACCTTAAAAAGTATAATTATAAACAATTATTAAGCTTTAAGCTTTACATGATGGTGTCCATGATGAAGTATTTAGAGAGAAAGTGTACCCATGTCTCTAACCCCCATAAAAAAGGCACCAAGATTAAGATGGATTCTTAAAGTGGATACAGATGGATATGTGAATATTTAGTTAACACAGATACAGTAAAAATGTTAATTGCAGAATTCAGTTGGAGTATATATGGATATTCACTGTACAAGTCCTTCGACTTTTTTGTATGTTTGAAGATTTTCAAAATATAACTTTAAAAAAAAGCCCTCAAAGTTCATTTGAACCATTGATCTATGGTACTAAGGGTCAAGTTTCATTCTGTTGTAAACTACCCATCAAAGAAAAATCTTGCTCTCCTCCCTTTTGTTCCCTCCATAGCACAGCTTCCCATACTCTCATCTGTTTCATATCCAGTCTCATTTCCTTTTTTTTTTTTTTCTAAAGGATAAGGAATATCCTTGCTTTGAAAGGATATTGGGGGCATATTACTTTACATCGCTATACCAATAATTTTCACTTCAGAGTTCTGATACTCAGATTCTAGTTGTTCAGTTCCCCATCTGCCTCATAATCTTGTCTTTCTATCCAATTTGACTGCAATTAATATTGTGTTAGTCAGTCTACCTTCACCATACTACAATAAGACAGAATGTAACTAACAATAGGAATGTCTATCCTGAACAAAGATCTGGTCACTTTAGCCATGTTATCACAGTCACCCCTACCTCTTAGGAATAAGTATCAGGTTTAGGTTATGCAACTTTTGCATAGTTGAGTCATTAAAGCCCCCAAACAGACCTCATAGGGCAGGTAGGGATCGATCATATTTCCACTTCCCTTAGAGTACTTTAATATATGTAGTTTTTTAAGTAAAGGAAAAAGATTTACATCATTATCATTGCATCACTGAATATCTACCGCTGTTTAGTTTCTTAGAAATCCACTAAAATAGGGCTTCCTAAAGTCTAACTTACCCCTGTAATATACCGGGATTCACATTAACAATACATGCCATTTCTATGTTAACCAAGTAGTCTAGAATTCATAGGGAATAGTCATCTTTTGCTGGAACCATACTCAGAACAAATTTGTGTGGGAAGGTAGGTGTTAATGTTACCTCTCTCTTCAAAAGATTGTTTTGTTTTGTATGATGGTACCTAGTAAATCTGTATGCTACTTTCCAGAATCACATTAATAAATTAGGTAGTTCCTTTCATTTTATATCTACTTTACCATAGATTACCAAGTAAATAAGATCTGGAGTCTTAGAGGAGGCAACAGTACTTGAAACCTGGCGTGCATGCAGCTGAAGACCAAACACTGCTGAGCATGGCAACAACTGGCTTGTAACTGCACTGACAGCACATGAAACATAAATCATCAGAGAGCAAACCTCTATATCTCAATAGCTTCACTAATATCAGTTAAAAAAGAAAGTACATTTTAAAGATTGATACTAATGGTAAATCCAGCAAAGAAAGAGGTTTACGTATAAGTGAAACCTCTAAAACAGGGATATAGACACCCAGTAAATCTCTTACATAATTATTCATATTTTTAAAAGCTATTATGACAACATGCAGATATAGATTAAGAACAATAAACTGAAGGAAAAAAAAACGATGTAATGACCCCAAAGAAACCTACATATATTTCACAGAAAAGAATAGAAAATCCTGTGGATAGGGATAAGCAAGAGAAGCAATCTGCTTGTCTAACTTGCAGAAGCAAAAAGGTTACTGCAGCTTTCTAAGCATGGAAAACTAGACCAAGTGTGAAGGGGGACGCTCACAGTGCGAATTGCTAAATATAACCTAGAAACCCCAGCTCCTTACACACTGCAGAGTTTCTTAAAGGAGGCTTCAAGATTTAAAGGATAAAAGTGGTTTAAAGATAATAGAATGGAAGAAAAGAGCAAGAGAGACCATGATGACTGTGGGGTAATGGTTCTCTCTGGAATAAGGAAGTATGGAGGAGAACCTAAGTGAATTCCTTCTCAGTGTTTACAGAAGGAGATTAATCATTCCCTACTCTGAACTATACAATGGGAAAGTTGGAAATGCTTCTTCACAAGTGGTCAATACCAAGATCTTCCTAACTAGACCAGCAACTATGCTGAATGTCCATCCATCATTTAGGGCAGAAAGGCAATCACCTGAGAGAGTTGAAAAGATGGAGGGAAAAATTGAGATGTTATTGACCAAAATGCACAACTCTTTCAATATCATTAGCCATTGTGTGAAAGAATGGGTTAGTGTTCCTATTATTCTTATTTATTAAAAGGTTCTACAAAAAGACCTGGGGATTATAGCACAGTGCATCATTTTCAATAGGACGGCCAAATATCTGGTAAGGAATAACCAGCTGGGACAAAAGCAGAATGGCTGTTCAAAGAAAGGCTAAATCCCCTAATAAGAAGTATCATTCTTTATGAGTTAAGTTAATAGGGCTCTTCAACCTCTCAATAAAATATCTGTTGAGCACCTTGTATTATTGTCAGTGTCAAGGTGCAAAGGATATAGCTGTAATAGGATACAAACTCTGCCATCGTGGACTTTATGTTCTAGTAGGAGGAAACAGATAATCTCAGTAATTTAACAAGGTAATTATAGCTAATGATAAATGATACCCAAGTATAAAGTATAAAAATGTGTTAGGAAGTCACTGAAGGAGATGATTTAAAATAGGTAACAAAGAAAATCTTTCTGAGTAAATGAATGACACTGAAGTTGCTAACAAACTGATTAAAAGTGCCCTCTGCTCAGTGGTCTGAAGGAGAGCATATCACGTAGGAGCTGCTTATGCATAAACCCGGAAGAGGAAATGAGATTCTAAGTTGGGGAACAGAAAGAAGGCCAGTGGTAGCTGGAACATACTGAGCAAAGGAATACTTGGTGTAAACCTTATTTATTCACATATATTTCCAGCACCTACTATGGGTCTACTGGGGGTAGAGAAGTAAGCAACACTGACCAAATCCATCCCATAAGAAAAATAACTTCCAGTGGAATCTCTGGTGGGATCAGAGAAGAAGACAAGGTAGATCATGTAGGTTAAGATGTTTTAGCCACAATATGAATCTGAACCTCTGCTAAGTGACTGTGTCAAATACATTTTCTGCCCCATGCCATATAGGCACATCCCCTTAGGATACCTGCTTCTACCACAACTCTCATGGCCAAATGAAGGTGTGTTGTGAAAGTGGAAAGGTCTATGTGACAGCATTGAGAAAAGCTCATATCAGAGCCAAAAGGGATGCTTTGTGGACAGCCAGGCCTTGGGCTTCACTATATGGGTTGCAGATTACATACAAACCTCTACTCAGGAAGAGTAGGTGATCTGTCCTTACCAGAATTATTCACACACTTCAGATATGGCCTTGCTTCCTTTGTCTACAATGCTTCTGCCAGCACCACTACTCAAGAGCATATGGAGTACCTGATTTACCAAAATGGGATCACACATGCCATTGCATGGATTCAAAGAACTCTTTTCATGGTGAAAGAAGTAACACAATGGGGAATAGGATCAAAGACCCCACTGATACAGTTCTATACTGCATCATGTGCAGGCAGCTAACCTAATATGATGTTAGAAGAGTCTATTTAATGCTTAAAGAACAGGATCTCGTATATTCATTGATCTAATGATTGGCATACGATGGCTATGTCTCCAAGAGCTCGAATAAAAAAGGTCTGATAAATGAGGTCCTAACATCACTGACTTATTTGCAGAATTTGTGGTTTCCATCCACTCAACTCTTGGCACTGATGATGAAAGTCCTGGTTCCTGAGCTGAGGCCCTAGAAATTAGGAGATAGAGTAAGGGCCGAACTGAACCTGAAGCTATGACTACTTTCTATTCCCTTAGAGCCCTTGATTGTAGTTAAATGAGCATAAAAAGAAACAGGTCATTAAATTGGGGGGGGGGGGGAATCAGCCCTGGATAGAGGGAAGAAATTAATTTCCACAAAATAATCAGCATTCTGGATCAAGCGAGTTGTGCCTTATTTACCAAATCTTAAATACAAAGCTAAGAAGGCATTTTTCCCTGAAAACAAGTAAAATTAGGGAAATAAGATGAAGTACTTCACATAGTACTAAGAAATGTATGGAATCCACTGTTCCAAAGAGGTGACAGGGATTTAATCAGTGTTTGTGCAAATGCAGGGAAAGGAAGTCATGTAGTACTGCCAAAAGAACGAGATCTACAAAGACTTCGAGTTTGGCCAGGTTCTTAATGAGGCAATCATCAATGAGGTTTCTTGTTGGTTCTCCTCATTACCTTATTTAATTCTCATGATCTTGCTATGAATATCTGCATGAGGTACAGAATATATTTAAAGCAAGAACATTAATAATAGTTCTTCATTTCAGATAGAAGAAGAATCATTAAATAAAAAATTTATTCTTTTGACATTTGTTGAGCTGTGCAGAAAAATGAAAGGATGTCTTTGAAGACAAAATTGCTTGAAGGTTGGGGCAATCTGCTCTTGCTATTAGTGAAATTCAAGGACCATTATAGGAAGTAGAAGTAAAATTATAATATCAATCAGAGAATAAAATATTTCAATAGAACTAACAGAATAAAGTTGCATATCCTTGCAAGATAAATTTCTCTTCTATCTCTGTGAAACCATGTATTCTTACTTGAAAAATGGCTATATAAACTATTATGTCTGCCTAGCAGCACATAATAAAGCTTTATCACAGGTATAGGCTCAGACAATGATTAGATACACTTAAAGTAGAGGATTTCTATGAAATCTAAGAGCCTGTAATTTTTAATTTTTTTCTTCTTACTGTTGCCCTGCCTAGAGGTAGACTAGAAGGACTAAATTTGGAGTTCATATGGGCTATCTAAAATGTACTTGTAATTTTCACTGCATTATGTATAGTACAGGTTCTCCTGTCCATGATTTAAAATTCAAAAGGGAATTATGACATTTGCAAGGTAAACCGGGTACTTCATCCATGTAATCTGAAAAAAGATCAAAGCAGCCATTTAGTGAACAAAATGAATGATGGAAAAATAGCAGAAGTATGTCAATAGAAGTGATATTTCAAAGATCCAAGAGACTAACAACTAATATGAACATTATCACTTCATCTCTCTAGATATTATATTATTGCCGTTGTTGTTATTGTAGATGATATGAATCTTTGTACACTCATTGTACACTGAAAAGTAGCGGAAGGGACGGATGTTTGTGGTCAGAATCTACAATGCAGTGAAGAGCAGAAGTCCATGTACCAGCTTATATAAGAAAGAACTGTAAACTACCAGCAAAAGTATATGTGTACCTGGGAATATACTATACAAAATGGCACCCAAACAAAACCAAATTAAAAAGCTGACTTAAACCCACTATTCAGGTATGCATTTCTATTTTCTTGGAAGACTCTTTTCTTGCCATTCAGAGTCCTTGGTTCCATATCCCTTTGTGATAGCAAGGGGCATGAGGGGAGAGAGCACCCAAGTATTAGGAAGATAGGGCTCAAAAAAAAAAAAAAAAAGAAAAAAAGGAAGATAGGGCTCCTTCCTAACAAGATTAAGTTTGGAAAAACTGCTATCTTTCCTTGTTTTGTTTTTGTTATTTTATTTGGCTGGATTTTTAGTGGGCTTTTCTTGTTGTTATTCTCATTTATTCCTCTTTGTCATTTTTGACTTGTTCCTTGAGGAGTTTGAGATTCTCTCACAATCCTGCACAAAGATAAACATTCTTCCAACAGAGGGTCTTCCCTTTATTTTTGATTGCTTTTTTACTTTTTAAAAGACTTATTTACGTATTTTAGATAGAGCATATGAGAACAGAGGGGAGGGGGCAACGGAGAGGAGAGGGAGAGAGAGAATCTCAAGCAGACTCTGTGCTAGGTAAGGAGCCCAATGGGGAGCTCAATCTCATGACCCTGAGATCAGGACCTGAGTTGAAACCAGGAATAGGATGCTTCACCCACTGAACCACCTAGGCACCCCCAGGGTGTCTTCCTTTTAATGGTCTTGCTTTTGAAACTGAGAGTGAGACCCCCAGGAAACTGACTATATTTGGACAATGAATGAGAGGCTGAAGGGACAGGATGGCTTATTCATCCCTTCATGACTCTCAGAATACCTGAAATACTATATTTTTCATAATTTGTTTCTCTGATGAATTTATAAAACCACTGTAACTGGTGGTTTAAGTTTGACAAAAAGATATTTTAGATGGTTAAAAGTAAGATTTTATAAATTTTGAACTTTGGTATTCATATATATTACCTCCCAAAGGCTTCCTGATTTTGATGCTAATAATAAATATTCCTAACTTCCACCCATATAATAATAATAAAGAAATGAACAAATGAATAACTGGATGAATAGAAATAATTTTTTAAAAAATCTTCTTTCCATTTTGTTGCCCCAATAATAGAGATTTTAGTAAAACCTGATCTGCCCAGATTCCATAGTGTATAAAATTAAATTTACAGATGAGAAAGAGCAATGGATTCACAGTCAGAGAGCTAAGACCAAAGCCTAATTTTGCCTTTTTCCCCCTTTTTATGCCTCAATTTCTTTATCTGCTTACTGAAACAGTTAGACCAATTGATTCCCCAGTTCTCATTTTGTTTTAAGATCTTGTCATTATAAATCATTGGAAAAGTCAAATTAAGTTTCATTTTATCAATAAGCTCAAGTTATTAGGACTTCATACAATGAGCTCAAAAACATTTTAAGTGGGGATCCCTGGGTGGCTCAGCTGTTTAGTGCCTGCCTTCAGCCCAGGGAGTGATCCTGGAGACCGGGGATCAAGTCCCACATCGGGCTCCTGCATGGAGCCTGCTCCTCCCTCTGCCTGTGTCTCTGCCTCTCTCTCTCTCTCTGTATCTCTCATGAATAAATAAAATAAAATCTTAAAAAAAAATTAAAAAAATTTAGAGGCACATATTATTAGTATTTTTTTTAAGTTTATCATTTCTTTACATTAAAAAGATTCCCCAAAATCCTCAGGCACATACTGCAAATGTACATTCTCTGATTTTCTTCTGTTTCATTACACCATGGACACATGGATTAAAGATACACAGTGATATTCTGGAGGAGGGGTTGGGTTAATTTCAATTTTAAATCTCCTCTCTAGACTAAAATTGTTCCTAGGCATTAGGCCTTCAAACATACACCAATTTCAGTGGCTCAGTTGTTACATCCGGATTCGCTTCCACAAATATGGAGGTTCTGTGGAAATTCTAACTGTTCCTTTTGATCTTCCATTTTACATTAGGTAAAAGGTTCCAGCAGCTTCACCTTTGCTACAATATCTTGCATCTAGGAGGCAAGAGCCATAAACTGGGGGGGAGGGGGTGGCATTCTGACACCAGAGAGCCGTTAAACATGATGGGGGAGAAAGCAACTATGCAACAGAATGTCCTCGAGAAGGAAAATGATTTTATCGCATGACTGCCTACCTCATTACAAAGTGAAATTCCCCACCACACATTTCTGCGTGAGCCTTCATCTTCCGCTGCACAGGAAAGCAGCTCCCCAGGCTTTCCGCAACCGCAGCTACCATGAATCTATCACGGGTTTTGTTTCTGCGCTCACCTCTCGTGCTCACAGTCTCCATGTCCTTCTGAGGCGATTGCAAAAGAGGGATGAAGGATTCTGTTTCCTAACTCTTCCATTAGTTATTCGTTTGTATCTGCTATGGGGGAGAAGACTGTAGGAAATGTGAGAGCAATCCACACATCAATGTTCTGAGATCCCACATATAAATGGTGCCGCCACGGAGAAGCGTCTTCCCATCGGCACTAATTAAAAAGCAATAAGTGCACTTGAGCAGCAGCTTTCTTCTGTTTCTTTTCCCCTGCATCAGACGTGCTCCTTTCCACTTTAATATGAGCATTATCGCTGTGCAAAAACAGCAACAAAAAACAAAAAGACAATAAAGGCAGGCAGAAAATCATACTAACTCATGCTTTGGAAAGACACTTCTTTTTCATCGATAAAACCTGCTGCATTCTTGGAAGATACTAAAGTAAAGCAGGTTTCACAGCCCTGAAATATTAGATAATAGTTTTTTGTAAGGCAAGACTACCAGAACTGATGACAAATTAGCTTGGCCTCTACCTCCATGGTCACTGGGAGGCTTTTTTAGATGCTGGTCACGACTAAAATTGGAAATTATTTTAGTGGCACTACTTCTGTGTTCATCATATGTCTTCAGCTCAGGGCCACAGAGAAGGGGGGAAAATGCAAATGGCACCCGGGCTTCAGAGTGTATACAAAAACCTGAATAATTGATATAGGTTCAATGTAGATTAAAATTTAGCACAAGTTCATATTCAGTATGATTAGTAGGGAAGGTTAAAAAATTTTTTAAAGTCATACTAAGGACATACATAAAGAATAACATTATTAATTCATTTACTCAATTAATAAGTTATTGAACATCTACTATGAAAGATCCTGTGCTAGAGACTGGAGACTGGAGGGTTCAAAGATGTATTGAGGATGGTTCCTCCAAGACCACAGAGCATATAGACAGTAGGTCCGAGTAGATACGATCACCCCTTTCTTGTCGGGTCACAGCTGAGAATGGATGGCACCACGCGTTCCAGTGGGAATACCTCCAAGGAGTAGGTTAGGACAACAGTGTACATCCCTGATGAGGGAGGAAGAGCAAGTAGGGGTGTGAAGAATCTGGGAGGAGGAGGATGGAAGAAACAGGCAAAGATTTATCAACCCTACCACAATTTTCAGAGCAAGTGCCCCAGGAGACAAAAGTCCATTGTGAAAAATGTCACTGCTAAAGCAACCTAGACTAGTGATTCTTGACTAGAGGCTACAATATACTGTAAGATTTAAGAGGGTGAATGTAGAGGCTTGTGCCTGCCTGACTGGTTGAAATCCTGCTTTCCTTACTGTTTAGCTGATAGAATGGCCCTGGGCAAGTGCCCTTATGTACTTGAGACTTCTTACCCTCAACACAGGGAAAATAATTTTATCCAGAGTAAAGGTTGAAGGAGTTGGAAGAAAATGTGGGTACGCGGTGCCGGGACAGTGTCTTGTGTTCAAGAAGAGAGCAGCACCTTTTCACTGTTTCCCTGCCCTCCACCCACATGACATTATGTGAGCTTTCCAGAGACCCTATCTTTAATGTCCCCCATCCAATTATTCTCCATCCCAACTTGATGTTTCCATCACTATCACAACTCATAACTGTTATTCCCACTTTACACAATGTTAGCTCATTTTACCTATCTACGTGCTTATTTGTTTTACGTTTGTTTTCCTCATAATAATGGCCCTACAATGATATTTTGGGGTCTGAAATGCAAATGTCCAATAAGTATTTGGTTTTTTATTATTATTTTTTTAATTTTTTTTTTAGTATTTGTTAAATCATTACTACTGGTGATGATGATGGTGGTAGTGATGATGCCGGCTTGACACCACATAGCTCTTTTTTTGTGTTAATCAGTGTTCCAGCAGTATTCTTAATTCTTATGGCAAGTCCAAGAAGCCTACCTCATAGATAGGTACTGTTATCATCCCTATCATGTAGATGAGGGCGTGGAAGCGCACAGAGGTTTAGAAGCTTACCCAAAGTCACATGGTAAGTAACAGACCTGAGTGTTAAACGCAGCAGTCTGGCTTTCAAAATCTATCTTCTTAGTCACTAAGCTGCCTGGCTCTGAATAACTACCTGATGGATATGAGCAAGGTGCTACCTGGGGGGCCAGTCAGCTAGAGGACAAGAATGGTCCCCAAGTGACTGAGAGATAGGAGCTGAAGCAGATCAAGAGACTAGGAAAACATTTTGTACTTTATAATTTTCCCAGAACCCCCAGTGGCTAAAGCTACCTTAACTGTAAATAAACTCTCTGCGTTTGAATGCATACTCTGAATGGCCTGCCAATCATCCTCCTGAATTCTGCTCCTTCATCTAGTATAGCCAGATGGGTCCAAGGCCTGGACTCAGGACACAGCTTGAATGGCTTTGGATCGTGGTTCTTTGGAGCAGATCAACTCTAAGAAAGTTATTTACTCTTTGTTCCTCCAGCATGTGGTGTGAAGTAAATAAGTTAATATAGAGAACAGTGCCCAGGACAGATGTAGCTCATAATTATCCATCTGAATGCCTTGGTCCTTTGGTCTAGTTTCTGATAATCATGGACGCTACTTTCCAAAAGTGACAAGTTTCTATACTTGGAAATTAATCCATGTCTGTACTCGAAAGCAGAAATATTGAAAGAACAAAAATAAAGTGGGCCACAAACCAGCAGATGGGTGCTGGAGGCTGTATCCTCATGAAATGCAGTCAGAGGCATTTAAGTGCAGAATATAGGGCTTGGCCAGGGTGTGGATCCCTAGTACAACTGTCACGTTCAAAGAGTAAGGGGGAGGGAGCATCGTGGGAATGCAAACTCAACCACTCCAAGGACTGAGCAGAAGCACATCAGAAACTGAGTAGGAGCAAATGTAGGACCTGGACCTGCAGACACCCAGTCATTGATTTGGTTGAGGATTGGGCTACTGTTCATACCTCCTCCTTCATAACTGCCTGGTACTTGATACTCTCTCCCATGATCACAACTGGACACTGGACCTCTTTCTGCATCATGCTGTCAAGGCCTGCCTCTTGTTAATTTCAAGCCTTCTAGCTCCCAGGGTTTTAGGATAGAAATCCATCAGCCTGTGCACAAGCACTAGCCCCAATTTAGAACTCCCTTGTCCCGAGCCCTATCACTGTGCAGTCTACATTCCCATCAAGCTCTAAATCCATATCACAACATCTAGCAGATTAAATAAGACCAACTAACTTTGCCACAATGGTTAATGCTGGATACCTCACCACTCTTAATAGTAAAGATTTAAAGTGACAATTCCATAAAGACTAATAAAATCTTTCCTGGGGTTGACCTTTGACATCAGTGGGTCATGTGTAGAGGGTCCTTGACATTTTGAGGTAGGTATTTGACACGTGATGATTTCTTTTTATTAAAAAGGAAATCTAACTAAATTGTTTTGATACTTGAGAAGAGTCTCTCCTACAACACTGTTCCATTGTTACTCGGTAAAGTAAAAATGGATGTTTTCATCTCCTCCGTCCTCTTCATCTTGCACTGATCAAGAGGGAAAAAAGGAGGGAAGAGGAGATAAGCCCTTGAGGGCAAACTGTTGAGTTCACAGTCAGGTTCAGCCTCTGGCTAGCTGTGACTCTGGGGATGCTAGTCTCTTCCTCTATAAAATGGAACTTTAAAGGTTGTTATGGGGAATACATGAAATAATGGGTTGCTTGGCCAAGGTAAATGCTCAATAAATGCTAGTTATTCTTATCAGCATTAGCTATTTTAATCATCATTATCAACCTGCGAGATGGAGTCCACTATCCTGGATACGTGGAAATAAACCATGTTTAAAGATTTTTGTGTATCAGTTTTCAAGGATCACCATATATCCTGCTCTAGGCATAATCCTTCTAATGAAGAGTAAATGTTCTAGAGGGAGGGATCCCTGGGTGGCGCAGCGATTTGGCGCCTGCCTTTGGCCCAGGGCGCGATCCTGGAGACCCCGGGATCGAATCCCACATTGGGCTCCCGGTGCATGGAGCCTGCTTCTCCCTCTGCCTGTGTCTCTGCCTCTCTCTCTCTCTCTCTCTCTCTCTCTCTCTCTCTCTGTGACTATCATAAATAAATAAAAAATAAAAAAAGTAAAAAAAAAATGTTCTAGAGGGAGAGGACAATGAGAGATATAAGGAGCAATCACTGAACAGATAAATTATATCTTCCTGTTAAGTGCTTTTGCATGCAGTTTATAGGTAGAAATACCAAAGCTGTATGATTTAAAATATGCCTGAGAAAGGTGATAGGCTGGCCAAAGTAATGTTATTTTTTTAAGGAATATGTTCACATGTGGAAAATCTGATCTTCATATTTACTGATGCAGAGCTGCTCTGATCTCTTCCCATCAGCACACAGAAAATGACATTTATCCACTCATGAAACAAGAGTCGGGTGAATTGCAAAGCCCTGTTTTCCCATATACTCACACAAATTGATACGCCCACGAGCACCTTACCATTGGGTTTGAATGTACACACAAATGGGAATTTGTTTTTAAGAACAATAGATTCAGTGTTCAATTTCACTTAATCTGCACTTTCCTCTTTCTATGTACTTTAACTCTGGAGTTAAAAACTAGCTTTTCCTATAAAATAAAACACATGGTATTTTAAATGTATCAGACTTCTCAGGCTAGTGGGCTTTATGTCATCATTTGTCTAGATCACTATCAGTTCTGGCTTCTAATCAGACTTCTAATCAATTCTATATTCTTGTTCATAGTGTGTTCTAATTTTTCACTTCGAGGCAGGAGTTCATTTCCTTATTCTTTGATTTTGTTCACTGCACACACAACTCGTCCCATTCATATGAAACATGTCCTTATCCAATCTGTCATGTTTTACAAATGAACTTCCAAACAGGAAGTCATTGTGTTCTTCCAAGTTCAGACATACCAACTGCGGGCACTTGAAACTAAATTAAAGGCTAATCACTTGACTAATATTTTAAATGATCTCAGGTACAGAACCAAATTGTGATATGGTTGGAGAGGTGCTGAGAGGTGTTTTTTTTTTTTTTTTGATAATTCAGAAATTACATGACCTCTTGAAGCATATTTTTCCACCCTGCAAGAGTCTAAGCTCTTTCCTGAAGAGACAAGAGAGACTTCATAGGAAGCTGATTTCAAACTCAATTATTTTTTAACCCAGGAATATACTAATCCAGAATTACAGATATGACAACCAGACATCAACTCTGGCCATCTTGCACATCAGGTAGGAAAACCTCTTGGTGCAATGTTAGCCTCCAAGTCCAGCACCAGGCAAGCTATCCCAGAAGTCACAGAGCAGAAAGACTCTCAGATCAAATCAAAATGCTTCAATCAATGGTTTTAAAAATCAATTTAAAACATAGTTTGAGAAGAAACTGAAAAGAGATAATAAGATCAAACACACTTAGGACAGGATGTAAGCAAGACAGGAAGACCATACAGTTTGAATCCTGGAGTATGTGATGTCCATATGTCCTGTCTCCCTCTCTCAGCCACATGGCCCTATCCTGTGATGGCATGGTTACAAGGAGCAAAGGTGACATTTGTAAAAGGGATCCACAGGCAGAAGGTGCCCTGGACCAATGACACACACGTGCTCTATCTGAGATAAACTGGAACAAGGTTAATTAGCTAATTACTAATTAGCCTGATGAACAACCATATATCCTATGTTTTTGTGGGCAGAGGAAACATGGGTCCTGGGATGGACATCACCAATAGGTGATCCAATTTAGACTTCCTGACTATTAAATACTGATGTCTATTTGGTGCATCTGAACATTTAGTGCTTCATATATTTTGTCTGACGTATATCCAAGTACCCAGGTGCCTCATGGATATTATGTTATCTCCTGGTACTGCCATCACTGTCTACGTTGAACACACACATTCTCCACTTGCTAATGATTTATTGTACACTCAACATACACCACAATTGTCTACCAGTTATTTAAGACACCTTAAAAGGTTTATCTATGTTTTCAAAATTATAAACTTATTTATGTAAAAAATTGAATAATTTTTTATTCAATAAATAATTGAATAATTGAATTGCTGGAAAAGCAATTTGCCTGCTATTTGCAGGATAAAAATGAATTGAAAATATTGAAACCCCACAGAATCCCTGAGAGGCTGGAGAGGAGGGAACACAGAAGACTAGGAAGTTAAGAACCAAAGCAAAGGTCATGCTTCTGAAAGATGCTGCTACCCTTACCAGAGCCACTGTAGAGGCAAAAACTGTCAATCATCCCCATGTGGTTGTGTCACTCAAGATTCAAGTTCCAGGAGTAAGGTTCAGACAATAGAATCCCAGTTTCATGCCTGTTCCTGGATATGCCAGAACTGAGAGAAGAAGAATCCAGCCCACCAGATTCCACAATGGGAAATGACCAGGGCTTCTTAAGGATACATAAACCAGAGCATTCCCAAAAGGGAGTTGTGGATACCAGACAAATGATCAATGTCCCAAACGGAAATCATTTAACCATTATTCCTGTTTAATATCTTATAGAGGTACCTGACTGAAAACCATATACATGTTAATGAACTGAAATTTATCTTAATTTATATTGTATGTATCAGCCAACTGAAAATCTATCGGCTTCTTAAAAGTAAATGTCCATTGAAGTTTCAATTCCCGAAACACACACACACACACACATTTTCCAGTTTTCCTAATCCTTGTAAATAACATAACTATTTACTCAGTCACACAAAAATAAATTATCAAATAGATAATAAACTATTCATCTTTAGCATCATGCTTTTCTTTCTATCATATAGCAAGTCCTTCAATAAACCCAAATGACTATCTCCAAAGCATAGCTTGTAACCAATGTTTTCTACCCCTAAGATAGAACTTCCATTATTCTCTTTGCGTATATCCTTCTCAGCATTTCCTCAAACCACTTATTACAGGTATGTATTACGTATCTTTTGGTTTATTGTCTATATTCCTTACACAATAATCTAAAAGCTACAAGAGCAGGTATTTTTTGTCTTTTTTTTTTGTTGTTATCTGTTATCCCAGTGCCTAGAAAAATGGCTGGCACACAGCAGGTGCTTTATGAAATGTATCAAATGAATATAAGATATAGTTACATGATTGTACTGTAGCTATTGTAAGACAATGCCTTGGCTATCAGAGATAAAATCAAACTAAAAAGCATCAATCTTCTATTCTGTGATCGTAGAAAGTACTTTCTCGAAGGTATACACAAAAGGATCAATAAGGCTAGATTTCCTGCATGGATCATTCAGGACACAGGTAACCCACAATCTGCAGAGAGCCATGGCAACTGTATGTCTAGTGCGTGAGGTCTTCAGTTGGGGTAGAAAGAAAAGGTGGGGTCAGGGTAGTAGGCCACTAATCTGTGCCACAGTGCTAAAACTGTAAGCCTGGACCCCCAGCTCTAGTTTACACCAGGGAAAGAACTGACACATGACCTCCAAGGGCTGAGGTCTGACATCCAGTATCACTAAAGAGCTGTGTTGCACTATCTCCATGAGTTTTTCCTGACAGGCTGTTCCAAAGTCAAGCTGTGCATGCTCTCTGCCATTCACCCTTTATTGAGAAGTATCTGGTGGATCTTTAATTTTAGAGGAAGGTTATAGGAGTTATAGTATTTTGTAATTAGTTGTAGGAAGGGTCTTCCTGGAACACATTTTTGCCACAATTACCTTTCAGTTGAATATCCAACTCTGATATGAGCAGAGGACCTACTAGAGAAAAGAGAGCCTCTAATGAATGATGAAGCCTTTAGACACTGAAAACGTCTCCAATGGAGGGACCAGCTATTATTTTGGAGGCATTGGAAATGGGTAAATCATATTAAAGTTCAAGCTAAAGAATAAATGTCCAAGAAGAGCATATAAAAATTATGAGAAAGATGCGTTGGTCAAAGTTAGATTTGTCTTTTCATAAACTAAAAGATACTATGAAATCACTGTGGTCAAAATCGTATGCAAGGCCATGCATTTTTATGGGTGCTAACAAATAAGAGCCTATAAATCAAGCTTATTAAATATGGGACTCCATTGTGACCAAGGTAATATTTCAATACATTGGGGAAAATAATTATGTAACAAATGGTAATATCATAGAGGTCCATCTTTCCAAAATAAATAAATTTGGGCTTCTTTGCACACTGCATGCAAGAAGAAAACCACACCTATTAAAAGGTTTTAAAGAAGAACATAATAAGATGCACATAAAACCTACAGGTTGAGGATAACTTTAAAACCAAAATTGAAAACATATGTACATAGAAGGGGCCCCTATGTGGTACATTCAGTTGAGTGCCCGACTCTTGGTTTTGGCTCAGGTCATGATCTCAGGGTCATGAGATCAAGCCCCTGAGCACTCAGCTGGGAGTCTGTTTGAGATTCTTTTCCTCTCCCTCTGCCACCATCTCAAATGAATAGCTACTTCATTTTTTAAATTGATTTTAAAAGAAAAGAAAAAATATATAGAAATATGTGACTACACGAAAAATGTTTCAGTTTGACAAAGAACATCATAAATAAAAGCAATAGACAATAGAAACCAACAGATAAGAAAATGTACATGCATTTTGTATAGTGGATACAAAGCTATTATCAGTTGGACAGATTTACATGCCATATATATATATATATATATATATACACACACACACATATTTGATTTATATGTATGTAAATATACATATATTTGATTTACAATGTGAGTTATAAAAACTTATTTAATATGATACAGGGGAGCATATTAAAATGCTTAATAAATGGATAAAATGAAAATAAATTACAAGAATATTTCATTTAGTCTTATCAGACTAAGAATATAAATAATTTTTTTGAGAAAAAAGGATACTCTCAAATATTGACAGCAATTGTGAATTGTTACAGCTTTCTTATAAAAACACAATCTTACAATATTTATTAAAATTAAAAAATACATGTCTTTCAAACTCAGAAATCTATTGTTTTAGAATCAACCCTATAAAAATATCAGAACTTAAGGATATAAGAATAAGGATATGTGTCAAACACAGAGACACATACGCAAGTACATGTACACACACATAATCCCTATTAACTGGATCCTTGCTTGTAGTCACCCACATACACACAACCTAGAAATGAAAGGTATATAATTGTGAAATGAAAGGTATACAATACACAAGATTAATAGGGAGACATTTCAGTAAAACCCATTATACCATAACATAGAATATTATGCAACCATACAAAATAAAAACATAGAGCCATAAAAATTAACTTTGAGAGAACTGTGATAAATTATTGTTAAGCGAGAAAAACAAACATAAAAAACAATCTATGTCTGTATGAATTCATCTCAAAGATACCAGCAAGGATGATCCCTCAAACGTTAGTGATGGTTATATCAGTGTTGTCTGCCTCATACTTTCCCTGCCGTTCAAGTGCTATATAATGAGAATGCATTATTTATACAGTGAAAACTATAAAGCTACTTTCATTATTAAAAGGCAGTGGTGTGACTATACCTTTCTTTCTCATTTAAAAATATACCTTCAAAATAACTTACTGCTTCCATTAGCTGCTAGTCAAAGAACAAGAAAAATTACCTAATGCCCATTATTTAAGAGAACTTTGATGTAATTAAGCAAAAACTGAAAGCAAGTTACATTCTCTTTGTGCTTTCCAAGTACTCTATGAATACAACAAAGATGGAGTTTGGCTGTAGGTTTAATGAAGAAAACAAATTAAAGGCGAGTGCTTTGTGCAGGGACATTTGAATCTCCGTGGCAGCTGCCAAATTAAAAAAAAAAAAAACAAAAAACAAAAAACAAATAAAGTGCCATAGATCAAGCAGCAGCGGCGTCCCTCTGAACCAGGCAGCTCCACAGGCCCGAAGCCACTGTCAGGGCCGCTTGGTGCCATGGGTGTCCTTCATTTCTCTTTGAATGTGACGGGGCCTCTTGAATGAGAACACTAGGTGGCATGCCTGCCAAGCTCTGGAATGCCATTAAACACCAGGAAGAAATGCCATTATGATTCTATTTGGAGATCATATTTTCCCTCTCTAGGCTAAGAAGGCATTCTCTAACACAGATGGGCTCTGCATTTCTCTAACAAGAAGATCAGAAAGTCTGTGAGGCTACTGGTTGGGATGACTCTTAGAAATAGAGTTACTACATATAGGTGCCAGGAAAGAACACATAACTGAATTCTCCTTGCAGGTCATCTGAAAAATTTTAATTGTGAATTCTCAAACCCTCATCACAGAGAGGAATTTCATAAAAATAATTCTATTTCTGATAAACCAATTTGAGCAGATGAGTCTCCCTGGCATGGCTGATTTTGTGCAAAAGATTACAACAGGCATATCCCTTAAAATAATTCCCTCTGTGAGTCTGAACTTGCTCAGCAATCTTACACCTGACTTGGAGGAGCCCTGGATCTGCGAGGCCAATTTTCTGGTCAGTCTCCAGCTTTGGCTGATGATTCTTGGGGCCTGAAAAGGCACAAGTAAGTGCCCTCCCTTGAAATTGGGGGTACCTAATATCCCTCAAGCTCTGCGATCAACCTACTCTTTTAAAGACTGCATTGACCATTTATAATGAAGAGAACAGAGTCATGTTCTGCCCGAGTATTGCATACAGATATGACTTTATGTTCAAAAGGACCTACATGATCCTTCAGTAATCAGTTTTATGACATCAGAGATGAGTAATCATTCAGGCTTTTTATACCTATTGGGGTTAGAGCCTCAGCCTCTGACTGAAGAACATTTTATCTGGGTGTTTGGCTTCATGAAAATGCATAATCTCTTCTTCTTTGGTCTTTTTTTTTTTTTAATATTTAACTTGAAAGAATAAGATAGTGAGGTGGAGAAGTGCAAAGGGAGAGAGAGAATCCCAAGCAGACTCCCTACTGAGGCAGAGCCCAATGCAAGGATTGACCTCATGACCCTGATATCATGACCTGAGCTGAAACCAAGAGTCAGATGCTAAACCGACTGAGCCACCCAGGTGCCCCTCTTCCTGTTTTGTCTTAAGTGCATTTTGAAAATTGGGCCTGGAGTTCAGTGGTGCCTGACCAGATGCCATATATTGTCTATCTGAACCTATTTCTCTGCTGGCCAGACTTCTTAACAATGAGACCAATGGATTTTTCATCTATATTACCTGAAGCTATGCCACATCTGCCTCAGGAGCCCCCCAACCCACCCACCATGTGTACCTGTGCCATGACAAGTCTCCCAGGTCTCCACTAGGTTCTGGACACCACAGTTTGGGCTGGTAGCTTTCCTGATCTGCAGCTGCTACATTTCCTTGGACTCCAAGCTAAGGGTCATCCCCTCCAGTGGACTGCTCAGCCCCAACACCCAACATGCTCTGTCTAGTGTGGCAACATCTCTGTCACATCACAAAGTATTCTTATCAGACAAAACCAATTTTGGTGATAGGAATCAGAAGAGTGTATCTTAGGGGGTGTGGGTAGTTTAGTAGGAGGTGGTTGGATGGAACGCTCTGGAAAATGTCTAAAACTGTATCTAAGTGGGAATTATACAAGTGTATAAGTAAAAACATCACTGAGCTGTACGCTGAAGATTTATGCCTCGTACTGTACATAAATAGCAACCAAGGTAAGCATCATATGCCAAAGGCTATCATTATTTGCCCATCTGGTTCATCTCTAGGGTGGCCATTGACTCAATTTACTAATTTGATGTGTGTGTGTGAAGGGAAGAGTTCATTCTCCTTCAGAGTTCTTGAACACTGTAAACGATGTCAAACTAGCAAATAGATAAATCCCAAACTAGTGGGACAGAGGTATTTGCATTTATTTTTTCTCTTCACCCTTTGTTTTGGCAGGATAATTTTAGTAAAGAGATAGTTCTCTTTGTTATATCATTGCTGTGTGTGTGTGTGTGTGTGTGTGTGTGTGTTTAGCAAAGCCTATTTCCTAGAAATGTATATTGGATGCCACAGCTGGAAGCCTTTGTGGTACATGTGAAATTCATTGCAAAGGCATATTTGAAGTGATTTTTCTTTATTGTGATTCTCTGTGAATTTGGAGCTACACTGAGAAAGTGACAAGGAGAAAAGGATTGTTACTATGATCAGCATGTTTTCCCCAAATAAATATTTTCACTTTGTTGAAAGCTATCAGAAGTCTTGAAAACTATAAACATATAGTCACTTATAGCATGGACTTTGTTGGAATCTCATCAAATAGAATGGTCAGGCCCAAAAGAAGCCTGAGAACAAAGCTGTGTGTACTGTAATAATCTGAAAGTCCCAAATGGCTGTTCTGTCTTTCTTCTTCTTCTTCTTTTCCTGTTCCCCATATTGATTGAATGGTATGTGATCTTCTTAATTTATTCTAATCAACTAGTTTTCAAAAACTCAGAGCAGGAAATGAACTCAACCAACTTTTTTTTTTTTTTTTTTTTGAGAGAGAGAGAAAGAGTAAGAGAGACAGACAGAGAGCAGGAGAGGAGAAGCAGAGGAAGAGGGAGGAGGAGACTCTTAAGCAGGCTCTACTCAGCCTGATGCATGGGGGGCTTGATCTTATGACCTTGAGATCATGACTTTAGTCAAAAATCAAGAGTTGGACACTTAACCAACTGAATCACACAGGGCTCTGAACTCAATCAAACATATTAGTAGCCTAAATAATTTTATGTTAGCTTTATGGGGTACAAAAGCAAGTGGATTATGCAACTAAGGATGCTATATGCCCTTCCTCTCCCATATTGCAATAAGTCAATTCATTAATTCATCTCACATCTTATGTAGTCCATACAAAGTGCAAGTTGGTCTTAAAAGCAGGGGAGGTAGAAAGCAATGTGGACAACAGGTAACTAGTAAATCGAAAGTAAATTAAATCTAGTTTAGACTTTATAGGCTTAGTTCTCAGATGAAAATATAACTTTTAATAAATGAATCCCTTCAACTGTCTGGAAGCTTCTTTATTTATTTGCACCCTGTTTGATTCAAAAGAGGATATAAAATAGCTTAAAACAATACACCTAAGTGAAGATATCTGGGGGGTGGGGAGCTAACCAAGGGACACAGGAGAGGGCAATTTCTGAGAAGAGCTGGTGGTGATGTTCCTAGCTCAGGGTAGGTCACCAAGTTTGATGTGTGTGCTCGAGGCAGGGTGCTCTTTTGTTTCTGAGTCTTCAAGTGAGCATAGCAGAGGGGAATATGAGATTAGCCACATAAAACACAAAAACAGGTTGCTTTCTTTTTGATATTTCTGATGCTGAAACTAAGGAATAATTCTCATAAATCCTATTAAGATGATGCTTCCTAGTGAATGGAGCGACATCTCCAGGTGAGCTGGGTGAGTATAGCAGTCACATCACCTCTGAATCATGCAAAGGCTTTACCATAGACAATACGTTTTACACAGAATAGGTTATAAGTGTTCCCTGAATTAAATAGGGCAATGGAAGTTAAACAGAAAATGGAAAAAGAAGGAACTAGATGGACAATTAAATAGAAGGTCAAGCTTAGAACGATGTTGATAGTGTTGTGAATGCACCATGGAATCCAATCTGGTACACCTGAGAGGCAACATACTCCTACTATTCCTACTATGGATAGAAACATGGGAAGAGGAAGGGAAGAAATAAGAATCACTGATAAATGAGTAGGTATCAGGCCCTGAGAAAACTGCCATATGTACATTTTAGTGCTTATCCCAGCATTACTTAGCAACTTCTAACTATTCCTGCCCAGAAGAGAGGTGCAGGCACACTGAGTATTAGACACTGGAGAGTTGCTAAAATAATGTAGCTAAGGGCTTTCATTTTAAAGGTGAGAAAGAGGCTCAACACAGGGGTCTTGCCAAGGGTCACACATCTAGGGAGAGGTATTTGGTTACACTACTAACAAAAACAGAAAATAAATTCTCAGTCTGGCAATGTGTCAGATATTACTGAGACATTAATCTGGGAATATGCCTACGTAGAATATTAGCAATCTGAGTTCCTGCCTTACCTTGTTTCCCCAAATCTCACAAATAACATGTATGGGAAGAAGGAATTACAGACAAAATAAATTAGCTTTACACATTTACTCTGCTTCCACTTGTCTCCACCCTGGAGAAGCACAATGGTCAGCGTTGTTATTTGCTGTGCTTGTGGTATACCAGTAGTCTATCTGATGGCTGCAAATATGCTAAACTGCAGCTATTAAATATGGATATTGCTTGAAGTTCAAATATTATGTTTAACATCACATCATGATTCCACTTGCATATACAGTTAGAATGGGAATAAACTTGATGAGAGGTGCCCAACATAAACTTATGCAATAGAACTGAAACGTTATCTTACATGTAGCAGGAGGTCTCAGCCTGAGGATAAGCAGCACCTGCTGTGGTTTCAATCATGCCAACGGAGGCTGTCTAGAGGACTGGAGGGGTCAATTTGGTAGAAGTCTACTTGCAAGAGAGAATGAAGGGTCACCTGGGAAAGACCTCCTCATAAGTGAAGAGGGCCTACCGGCACCCAAGCATGAGCCAAATGTAACACTTGAGTTGGAAAGATGGGATAGCAGGTTATTACCCTTCAGCCAGCTGCCATGGTTCACCCTGGCATTCTAGCAAGAATCTACAAGTGCTATCAAAGGACTTTCTTTTTCTCACTAAAATGTATATTTAAGGCTTATAAGAGTACACTCTGGGCCACAGGCCAGAGAACACACCAGATCTGAATATCCAACTGCTTACTTTGCATCTCCACCTGGGGGTCTGAAAGGCAGCTGAAACACAAGTATCCAAAAACCATACTCAATGATATTTTACCCTGGACCTATTGATTTCTCAGTGTTGCCGGTTTTAATTAATGGGATCAACCTGGTTTCCCAAACCACCTCTGCCACCTTCATAGTTTCTGTTACAAAACGACATTTATGCTACCACTCTATTCCTTTCTCCTCTCTGCCCTTCTCTGCAGCCCTCTCTAAGCTTCTGTAATATGCCTTTCTTGTTCCCAGCTACTGTCGAGATGCTTCTCCTGTCCAGCTTCACCAGCCCCTCTATCCACCCAGTAAGATTTTGGCTATTTTCCTCAAATCTGGCAGGCTCTGACAGAGTGGAAGGTACACAGCAGCTGCATATCCCCTTAGGAAAATGATGGGCCAAAGCAAAATCACTGCAACAACTCTAGGGAGCCTCTTTGTTTTTGTTGAGATTCTGAATCGCTGTTTAATTAGATCAGTAGTTTGTGGAGTGTGTACATGTGACAGATTCCCTTTCTTTTGCCCCAGAACCACTCACTCCACTGCTCTTAATATCATCTGCCCAGTGAGGTCACTACCCTCCAAAGATGGTAAGAAGTAATGGCTCAATAAGATTTCCAATGTTGCCCACTGGCCTCTTGACATGTGAGGTATAAGAATCCCAGCATTCCCTTCTCAAGGAAGCTGTGAGGAGAGGCAGCTGGATGACTCAGTGGTTGAGCATCTGCTTTTGGCTCAGGTCATGATCCTGGAGTCCTGGGATTAAGTCCTGCATCAGGCTCCCAATGGGGAGCATGCTTCTCCCTCTGCCTATGTCTTTGCCTTTCTCTGTGTCTCTCACAAATAAACAAATAAAGTATTTTATAAAAAAGGAAACTATACAGAATCTGTCTATGGAGGGCCCCCACTACTCTGCTACTGTGGCTTCCCTGATGCGATTGGTCTCTTGGTGCTACCAGGAGCCTTAAAAACAGAAAAGTTCTTGGACTTCTTTTATGGGATCACATATAATGTTACTACTGTGATCTTGGTGAATCTCAGCAATTGTTCCTTAACGGAAACTTCAATAGCAGTATTTTTTAAAATGTTTTTGTTTGTGTCTTAAAAATTAATTGACAATTGAACAACTGCTGATTTCAGACATTCAAAGTCAGGTCCTGTGAGAACTATTTTTCAACTACTTCTAAAGCCCATTATTATTCAGTCCTGTCTGCCAACCTTTATAACATATCTAACAAGTTGCTATTGACACTTTTCTGCTGATTTGAAGAAACTATTATTAAAATTTATTTTTATTAAAATAAATAAAATTATATTAAATTTAATTTAATTTAAATTAAAATAAATAAATATTATTAAAATAATTTTTATAAATGTGTGAGTACTAGGGTACATTTGGGTTTCATTGACAAAATTGGTCTCAGGTAGATCATATTTCTATATGGTCTCAGGTAGATCATATTTCCTGCCCAGCAACACTGCACTGCATTTGGCTTCTAAATGTGGAGGGATGGTATTTTCTCACATTGGGAATTATATACACTAGGAAGGTAGCTGCTATCCAAATGGGGAAAACATAAGGAGATGGAAAAGGAACAAGATCCTAAGGAGAAAGGCATAACTTTGGGGGGGGGGTGGTTTCTGCCACAGAATCCGGTCTATAGCCAACAGTGACCTGAGACAGAAGTCCTATGGATGCCTAACCCTCATAGGCCCAGAGTCAGCTTGGGTCAGCCAGATAATCTTCTGACCCAGTGTTCTCTCTGAACCATCTGGGATGTCCCTGAACCCCAAAGATGGCTAGCTGTGAAGTGGGTTGCTCTCTGAAAGAAATCCACCTCCTTTCTTGCCTTAGCATGGGGTGGGAGAGACTGTAGCCTTGCTGTCTGATAAAAATTAAAGATGTCTGGTTCCAAATTCTTTCACTTGAAGAGTACATATTTGGAGAAACTCAACGTGGTGACAAAATAGCAACTGAGAAGCAGGTGACCTCAATACAAGCAGTACATGTGTCATTATTGGCTGTGATCAAGGCAAATCTCATCTCATTTCTAGGCCTTGGGATCATTGATCATAAAACCCTCCTAAGGTTTAAATTCCTCTAGTACGACTTTCCCTGACCCCTCCAACCCCCATCTCCTGTCAGTAATAGCCACACAGCCACTGCATTAGCCTCTTCTCCTCTTCCCTCTTCTCCATCATTCTCCTTCTCATAATCCTCCTTTTTTCTTTGTTCTTTCTTCTAAGTTTTAGGAAAATGCACTTAAATTGTACAAAAAGAAAGAAAGAAAAGAAAAAATCCCAATAGCTGCATCTTACTGATCCACCCAGAATTCCCTGAGCTAGTGCTGCCCAACAGAATTCTGTGATGACAGGAACACTCCATATTTATCAGGTACTATAAAGTGATGAACACACACACACACCATCATCTCTCTCAATTGCCTTTATGAAATTTCCTTATTTGAGCTTGATCCCCTCCTCTGATTTTCCTTCCATTCTGATCCTCCAGTGCAGTTAAAGATGCACATTTCCTATGTGCTTTAAAATTTAAGCAATGCACATGTTTGGAGTAAAATGGGTAGTATTGAGAAGTACCTGTCTGTAGGCCTTTGAGAAACATAAAGTAAACCAATTTTCTTCACTTTCTAATAGTACCAATTTCAGTCTCCTAAATGAGACATTTCAAAGCTCGTATACATAAAAGTATAATCTTAAAGAAATGAAACAAAATCATGCCACTGTCCACCCTGGTCTTCTGTTCTGGCAAACCTAAATAAAACCCCATCTTATAAGGCAAAATTGACACTGCTCTGAAAAATTTGTACTGGGCTTGATCTTTCTGAACTTCTAGATGGGCATTTCCCTCGATTTGTAGTATTATTCAGTACATATTTCACCTAAACTGTATACCACAGCACATTTTCCAATCTTATGGATTTTTTTTTTCTAAACTCATTGGAATTTTCCAAGTTCAATATAATACACAGCCATTTGAAAACAAAGATTCACTAAATTTCAAGTTGTAACAGGTAAATGTGCAGTGTTGGTGTTTCCAGCAAATGACAGACCAGAATCAAATAAACTAATATTTGCACCAACTTACTCTCCTCTCTTCTCTCTTCAAAATCAGTTTTCCAAATAAAAGAAACAGAAAGTCATCCCTGAACATACTGCTCCAAATTAAACTAAAGTAATTTAAGTTCTTATCCGAAGTCATTCATGTTGCCTAAGAAAACACTAGGAAGGACAAGATTTCAGGTTAAAAGTGTCAAATTCCAGTGTTCACTGTGTCCTTCATTATAAGCGATTTAAAAATCTTTTTCTCTCCAGGAAAGACTAGTGAGTAACAGCTTAGTCTAAATGACAGCAGCTCTGTGCTATCAAGAGCGCACATTTCAGCTAATTTTCAGGTCTTATTATCTTGATACCATGAGCTGGAATTTAATAGATGGCTGGAACATCTATAACATGACATCTAGCAAAGAACATGTCAGCGGCATCTGTGGCCTCAACAAAGATGGTGCCTCCAAAATATAAATCAAAGAAAACATAAGGATGTCTCAGAAGAAAAGGCTGACAGGGATCCTGCACACTTAAAATATTTTAAATGCCTCAGGGAATCTACGGAACAAGTAGTGTTAAAGATAATGATGTACCAACTAAAGATATTTAGCTCTCTGCTAAGAGAGGAGGCAATGTAGTAGAACAAGAAAATCTCTAGACTGTTTTCAGACCACGTGGGTTCAAATTCGAGCCCCACCTCATACTCTTTCTTTGGTGATTCTCTTTTTCTCTATGAATGTCCCAGTTTTCTCATGTGTAAACAGCAAAAGGATGCCTATCCTTCCCTGTTTACATAGTTGCCATATGAACGAAGGCAATGGAAATGGAAATGCTTTTTAAACAGAGTCTCTACAGAGTCAATATAGGTAAGAAAATGTTATATTAAAGTTTTTAACTATGACACAGATACAATAGAGATTATAAACCAAGAGAGGTGCTGATTCCTTATGCAGATTTATAAATTTAAAACTCAGTGACAGAATTTTTAAGATAAACTTTATTACATCAGAGAAATCTTAAGCTAACAGCAAAACTCAGTGGAAAGTACAGTTTCCACTTACCCCCTCTCCAACACACAATGGGTTTTTTTAAATCTCTCACCAATAATGTGGGTGCAAAAGTGGGTTCTTTAGAGATTGGGTAGAGATAAATGTGTGAAGATGATTTCTTTGTTGAAAACTGCATTATATCAACATCCAAACACAACGGAACACCTCCCTTCATCTTAAATCAAGAAAGAAGAGTTTCACTGAAATAACTCAGAGAGCCTGATACTGCTCTTCTGGAGTCAGTGGGAGGCAGTGAGTCAGGGTCTGAGCCCCACTGGGTAAATCTAGAAGACTAGATGAATGCAGTTATGTTGGGCTCTGCTATAAGTTCCCTTTTTACCATTCTGCAATTCAGGCTTCTGTTCAAGAATGCTCTGGATCAACCCTAGCCTGTCCACAAAAGCCTTATCCAAGTGCGAATGGTCATCTGCTGGCCCTGTCTCCTAGAGCATCCTTATCTAGCAACGATATTTCTTTCACACGATTGCCACACTTTCCTGACTCTGAAGCTATTCACAGAAAACATATATTTGTTTGAGGCAAGGTGATACTTTCACACTTTCTTACATTTGAAAGCCACAAGTTTAAGACAGAAAAGAAGACTCGGGAAGTAAATTGTTTTAGCTACTTTAAACATGTGAAGGGCCACCTAATGGGAGATCCCTTGGATATTGTTCTATTTTCAAAGAGTTAGTAGAGCACTAAGTGAGGGGTGAAGACACATTTCAGGGCAAATAACTCTCCGTCAATTAAAGTTCTGTACAATGACAAGAGTTAACTTGGAAAGAAATGATTCCTTCCATACCAAAAGTCCTGGAGCAGAAGACAGGTAACAAACACTGAGCATATATTATAAGAGCACTTTTTTATATCGGGAGGAAATTTGGACTGGAAAACTATAAAGGCCATTCCTATTGTAAGATTATGGGTAGACCAAGGCGTACAGTAACTATGATGTCATCAGTTCAGTTATCCATTCACTCCACAAATCATGTCTAACAATCTCCACTGCATTCAGCACCGTTCTACAGCACAAAGATAAAAAAGGCATAGTCTTTGCCTCAAGGCACTTAGTCTAGAATTGAATAGAGTAGAGGGGTATCCAAGTAGCAGAGTCTTTCATTTTTTGGTCACATTCCATTTATTTTGTGAAGCTATGTCTATATAGAACTACATAGATCTATATAAATATAATCATCTTTCCTATATCTGTTTATGCAAAGCCTAAATCGTGGCTTTATGGAAGCATTACACAACTTACAGATTGTATGACATTTATTTTCACTGACCCTCGACCTCCTACTTTAAATAGGATATTTTACTCAGTAAGAAAGAGAAATATCATGATTTTTCATTTATTTTTAACACATTATGGTGGGGAAAGTTTCATATGTCCCTGAGATGATGCGACCAGCTCAGCTTTAAATGATGCCACATCTGATCATTTTAATATGGGTCATTTCCTAGGCAGCAGGTCAGTGTATGTTAATGAGTATGGCTTTCTAAATTAATATGAAATTCCCAGTGCACAACTGAAGATATAAAAGACATAAAATTCAGGGTCATGATGACACTAGACATAAATGTAATTCTCTGAAACTAGCTGGGAGAATTCCTAGTTTAATCATACTAACAAGTGATTGTAGGGACTCAGAAAGGTAAGTGGCCCCCGCAGGGCTCATGCCATGGTTTCTAGCTTTGTTAGTATTATGCCCTCCAACAAACCAGTGGACCTGACCAGTCACTTAGAAGCAGCCATAATTCACAAGAGCTCCCCTTTAGTTCCCTATGCTCCAAGTACACCAGCATTCTCCTATTGCCTCTTCACTAAAGGAAAACATCCACATTTCACTTTTTATCCAAATTTCCACTCCCACTTTAGAAAATGTAGTCTAGTAAATTTGACTTTTTTTCAGGAAAAAGCTGCAGGGAAGGCTCTACATTTCCTCAGTCCTAGTAAGAAAATGAATGTATCTCAATGTGGGTGCTTTGAATGAGAATATAAACTCAAGTCCCCAGATTTAACTCTCAGTGTGGCTCCTTTCCCAGTGGACCCAAGTAAAGTCAATTAACCTCTCCATTTCTCATCTGGCTTCACTGATGCATTTATGCAGGTAGCCTGATATTGCCAGATGAAAGATGGCATGCGTGCATTAGTATCGATGCTTCTGTAAAATGACTACAAAAACATATCACAGTTCTGATCTGTAGAGTATTGTCTAATTCTGTAGCAGGGTCATTCAATGTGGCTCTCCCACCCCCCTACATTTTATTAGTGCTAGGTAATATATGTATTCTTTATAAAGGGTTGGCAAAGGATCTACAATGGATTCAAACAGGGTTCCTAAATTCTAGTTATCTTTTCCCAGGAAGGTTTTTGGACCATGTACTTCTTAAGCAAAGAACAAATAAATTAACCCACTGGCCTAAATATCTTTTTTTTTTCTTTACCCAATTCTTGATAAAGCTTCTATGTTGTCAAAGTTTCATTTTGTAGACAACCAAAGAACTACATTTATGTATAGAAACAACTGTTGAAACAACAGTGGCATTTCATACACAAAAACAAGTTCAAAACTGAATTATGCTGGGATTGTAGCTATAATGAAAGAGAGTATAATAACACTGTATAATACAATATAAATATATAACTGTATACACAACATAAGACTCAGTAATGAAACTGATGAGTTCATGAAAGTTGTCTATCAGCAATTGCGCCTTTACAAATATGGCAGCCATTAGTCACAACCCACCCAATGCCTGTCTCCTTCTCTCTCCTTATTAATAGAATGCTGATTTTGATTGGAAGAGCAATGGACCCAAATCAGTGGATAAATACGATTGTTCTAAGCCAATCATGGATATCCTGTTCATTTTTGGAAAACACTTGCTTTGCAAGCATCCTTTATAATTACGGTGGCCATATGTCCAAATTTTGAACAATGAGATATGAGAAGCCTGCAAAACAGGCTTCTAAAATTATTATTAGTATTTCCTCTTCTAAATAAATGAGACATACGGCTGTTTCCCATCAATCCCACCCTACTGCAGACTTGATGCCATGAGCCCAGTGCTGTGCATGTGCATGGTAAAGTACAAACAACCCCAACAGTGCTTAAAATAACACTTCTATCCTTATGGATAAAGCCCTCTGTTAGGTGAATGTTCATTCTATCACTGCCGGTGGACAGTACTTTGTTTCAATAAACAAAGAAACACAGTTCTAAAATATGATACATTTAACTGCAAATTAAAATGAAATAAATAAATAAATGAAAAAAAACTTTCTTTGAAAGACTTTGTTTTCTTTCTGTTTTATAAATACATTTAGGTTGTGATTTTGCCAAAGTATTCTATGCAGTTCCATTAGATATTTCTCTCGTTTTTAAAGGTAACATCTTGAACAAGGAATAAAAATGCTAAGTAGCTCAATCAATTTCCAATTAAATAGATTAATGGTGACTTGTCATTACTGATTGACAGACGTAGGAAAAATTTTACCATCTTTCACAGAAAAAATGACACTGACATAACAATGCACATACATGAAAATTAAAAAGAGAATTCTTCAAATATAAAAGTTAAATTAGATATTTTGGTGAAGTACTGAGATTATATTCTGGTGTCTCATAAACATTCAATGAATTACAGTTATTAATAACACTCATTCCTCACGATAGATGAATTAGACAGATAGATAGATATAAAGAACTCAACACACTTTAAAATACATACACATACATCTTAGAATAGCATGACTTAATTTCCTACCCACACTTTCAGCAATTTCACACTATCATCATGGGTCAGGAGCATGGCTGAGTATCCTGGCAGCTATCGTCAGACACAATTTATAGCTTGATGCAGGATAACTGCCTGTAAGTACTCATCTGCTCTGGGAACATGTATTTGTAAGATTATTTTGTCTTTTCTCGTTCTTTTTCTTTAAAAGGTGTAAGTAAATCTGTGATTTAAAAAAAAAAAAAAGTCATTTACTAATACAAAGTCCCTAAGTAAAGAAGCTGTGAAAAACTTTCTCCACTAAATTCCAAATGCAAATTATTAGCCAGATTAAAATGTCAGTGAATTACCAACACTGACCAACGTTTATGCAGGCTTCAATTTACTGAAATCACTTCAGCTAATAACAAATCACCAAACAAAAATGTAGTTCTGAAATATTAAGCCTAAGACAAAAGCTCTCAAAGTAAGAATTTCTGTGATTGAAATAATGGACCATAGTAAATAGATGGCTAACGTTGCCTACACCTCAGCTGGAGAACATTTCACTTATTTCATAAATAAATTTACATTTACATATAACACTTGACTTATTTCACACACAATTTTATATGTGTGTTTGACATTTTATTTACTTCAATAGATAACTATATTTCTACTTTTTGTTTAGAAACTATTAAATATTCACATTAATGTAATATAGGAAAAAAATGAATCTTTTTCCATTCCACGAAAACACATTTATTGTTTTTGTGTGTTTATATTTCTAATGAGAAGTTCCCTTTGGTTTACTAAGAATTATCAGCAGTCCTCCAGAAACAAACACTTGCATCCAGTAAAGTATGAGTGTGGCTCAGATGGCTGCTGGCTGATTACTCGCACACACGGATGTTGGGATTATTCCTCAGGGATCCTGTTATTTCTAGACTTCTCCCACCCCTGCCTGTGACTGTTCCCCACACAGGACCACTGCTGAGTCTGTCAGCTCCAGCTGTTCTGTTTTTTGGTCTTGCTGTTAACTCCTGCTCCAGCTCCTGCTTACCTATGCAGCTTGATCAAAAGCCCACTGAGGGCCTCCCTGGTGTCAGCATTAAGTGTTGGTTATATGGATATCCCAGCAAAGAGGGAAGACATGATCCCAGAACTTGTGTTTTCAGATGAAGTATAGATGAGAATTTGAATTTCAGATAAAAAAAATATGTAGTGTAGTCATGTTCCATGCAGGATCTAGAACATACTTGTCTTACAAGAGTATTCATTGTTTATCCGAAATCAAATGTAGTTGAATCCCTGAATATCCGTGTGCTACTCTGGCAGTCTTGCCCAAGATCTCTCTGGTCCCCAAGAGATGCTGGGTTCCCTTCTCCATAGCTTGGAATGTTCCTAGCTCTGACTTTTGCCCAGGTTCTCACAGACTCTGATAAAAAACGACTCTCTGCTCTCATTCTCTGAATCATGAGGCTCAGGCCAAGTCCAAAAGGCCATTCTGTTCCCTTCACTCTCCTCTTCTCTTGTCTATGGCTCTTTTCCCACTAGAACTCCAACTGAAACACTGGAAGAGTCACTGAGAGCCATTAAGAAGACCCAGAACTTTTATGAAAGTTTTTATCTTCAAACAAATAAAACTACTGTGTTCTATTTCTGTACATTCTGTGGCATTTGTAGGAGGGGCTTCTAGGGAAGTCAGCTGAAAATCAATTCACCAAAACTGATTTACCAAATAAGCAAAAAAGCCAATTTACCTAATATAATAATTTATTTCATTATTTAAAAGATGTGTAGCTTGGTCTTCCGTGCTCTGAGCTCTTCATTTAAAAAGAAAAATAGTTAAACTCCAGTTAGTTAACATACAGTGCAATGCTGGCTTCAGGAGTAGAATTTAGAGATTCATCATACTTCCAGTGCTCATCACAAGTGCCCTCCTTAATCCCCATCAGCCATCTAGCCCATCCCCCAGTCACCTCGGTCCATCAACCCCTATCATTAAGTTTGTTTTCTATCATTAACAGTCTCTTATGGTTTGTTTCCCTAGCTCTTCAGATCCCTCCCCTGCCCTCAGAGTGCTGTGTGCTCAATGTCCTCTTTCCGGCGATTTGCCTCAATGGCCTTCAGCTGCAGCAGGAAATAGCTGGTGTGTGAACAAATTTTACATCTCACATGCTTGTAGGAATATAAAGTTGTTCAGCTCAGACTGGAGATGTCTTTGAAAGCCATTACAGCAGTTCAATTCAATATAAGACGCTGCAGACTTTATAATTGGTTAAAAGAAATCTGGGGGAAATTGGTGAATATTTAATAGAGAAACTGGTGGGAAAACAATGAATAACTCTGGGATAAAAACAAAATAACTAAAATAAACATTAGAAAGAAATCAGTATAATCCAAAAGTTCTTAAATGAAACGTTATGGTTTTGTGTATATTCCTAAGAATATATGCACGAATATGTTCAAGAAGAAAAACTTCGTAAGATGAATTCACCTATGATCTTTAGCTTTCAATCAACTGAGTATTTCTTAAAGTCTGCTAAGAAAATATATCACTGAATGTTTAAGATAATCAAATGAATAGTGTAATTACAATACAAATAAAAATTCCAAAAGAATGTTCCAGAACGATATTATTTCCTATAATTTTTTTGGTAAATTAGTAAATTTGGCAAAATCAGTAACATAGGTTAGGAAATTAATCAGTAGTCAGTGGAGACAAATGTTGGTCATGAGTAGTATTTATAAGCTTGAATACTAGGCATCGATTTTCCAAAACTACTACAGATCTTAGGAGAATGAAACTAGTAGCATTCACTTACAGTTTTAAGTCTGTTATATCAGCTGACATTGATCTCTCAAAGTGATTTGGATTAACCCAATTCAAGTAGATTATTTTACATTTAGAATTTACAGTGTTCAATATATTTGTATACTATCAAAAATAATGTTTTAATAAAAAATAAATCATTAAAACTTAAAATTCTTTATGGTAATACTTTGAGGTTTGGTTTATTATTATTATTTGTTTATTTTTACCTTAGGCTGGCTCTTTTCCAGGTATTGGTTTGGGAGAACAGAAAAAGAGGAAAATCTTTTAATCTCTCAATCTTTTGTCAGTTACTCTTCATGGGACACTTGATCAGTGTGAGGGCATCATTCGTGTGTGGCTGAGAGGGCTAGAGTGTGCAGGGAGGACCAAAGAGAATACAACACAAAGAAGGTAGGCTTCAGAAAGATGGAGGGAGGAGAGTCCCTATGGTCAAGAGAAATCTCAGGGCAGAACTAATGGCAGGAAAGGGACAGAAGTAAACATGAGGGTGCCTCAGCATCTGTAAGGAACAAGACTTGTGTTCTTCTCCCTCTCAATCCTAAATCCTTGTTGTGAGATAAATCCTTACAAAAACTCGCTTCTTTAGGCCTGGCATTGTAACGCAAATCAAAACAGACTTCAGGGCCAGGTTACACATTTTAGACATCCAAAATGGGCTTTAAAAAATAATATACATACATATATTTAAATAACAAAATAATTTGCAATGACTCTTTCATTAAACCCTATAAGCTCAGAAATGCCTAATAATTGAATAAATAATTCCTAAATAAGCTTAGATGTATTCCAAGGCTTTATTGCACAGCTTTTGATATTAAGAGAAGCAAGTAGACTCCTTCCTAACAATTAATCTGTAACAAATATTAAGTTTAGGAATGATTATACATTTAGACAATATTTCTTAATAAATTTCCTCACATAAATTGTTCCTAATCTATAAACCAATTTTAAATAAAATCCATCACGCCAGGCATTTTACATCTTACTCTATTTATTGCCCCATTTCTCATCAGAAACCTTTTAGCTTTAATGCTATTTCATGGCAGAGTATCTCATTAGAGTGGCAAAGATAAAGTTCTTTTTGAGATAAAGTAATTATAGTGATTGTAGGAGAAAAAAAAAATCTCCTGGAGTTCTTGGCTGCAGTAATCTCCTTGCTTCTGATTCATTTGAAAACTAATAAACTGAGTGCAAACAAAAAGATGTTAATGGTGGATAACTCGGGTTACCTCCAGTTTATGCAGGAGAGATTAACAATTTGTAACCTTCACCAGAATTAGAGTCCTGAAGGTTTATGATGGGAGTTCAGCAGTTGTTCTGATGCTTTTTTTGGCAGAAAAGTCTTCACCTAACAAACCACAGTAAGAACAACAGTCTCTGAGTGTTTACTATGTGCCTCCTTGCGAGGTACTTAATTTTTCTCTCTGCGCTAAGTACTTGAGAGAGTTAAATCATTTAATCCACCATAACTTTAATGACATTGTTTACTTCCATTTTGTGACAAGAAAACAGAGACAAAGAATTTAAGTAACTTACCCCAAAGTCCCACAGCTACAGAATCCAAATCCAGAGCAGCTGTCGGGAAAGGGAGTGGAGGAAGCCATGCTCTCCAGCTCTCTGCTCCCAGACAGTTCCAAGTCCGATACGGCTCTACAGAATGTGCTCTGCTGTGTGTTCTCTCCCCTCAATCCTGTATCCATTCTAGCTTCTGATTATTTGCAGTTGATCAATTGTCTTATCCATAAGCATTCTTACTGTATTTTAAGCCTGTGTTCCATTCAAAAAGCTAGTCCCTTTCTCCCTATCCTAGAAGTTGTGTTGTCCTCAGGAAGTTGAGTCCACCTAAAATGTGGGCAATGGCTAGACCACATATGAACTGTGGTGTTGGGGCGGGGGGGAGGAAGGGACCAGGAGAGGACACTCTTTTAAGTCTTGGGAAGCAAGAGCCTGCAGGGCTGAGGAAGAGAAGCCATCCCAGTATGACCCCTGTGGACAGCCTCCTCACCATTACCATCATATTCTAACTAAACTTCATCAGCCCAGGCACGATGTTTAACAAGTTGCACAGTTGCATTCTTATGAATTGGTCCTGAGAAATCTGTGACAGCTTCAACTAAGAGCTGCACCTGACTGTGTACCTTGTTTCCTTGCCAGAAGGCTCACTCCTCACCACCAGGCTTACAGTTCCACAGTAGGACAGACCAGAAGGACCACACCCTGCTGACCCTGAAACTTTGAGTTTGGCAGGGTCCCAGGGGCAGGGAGGTGGAACAAGCATCTTTAAGCTTTCTTGGTGCTGTTTCTTTTTCCAGTTTAAGTTTAGTTTCCTGTTATTTCTAAAAGCTGCATATTTCCTACATATCTTGGAAAACTTTACTTCTTCTGTCCACATTATTTTTGTATTAAAGAAAAAAAGATGGTCTCTGAGGCTATGACTTGCTCATCATTTGCCTTTCCACACTAATGAGGGAGACAGTGATGACATGGGTTATTTTGGGTTAGCCATTTTATTGTTTAAGCACATAATCAGAAATATATATGCAAGTACAAAGCAACCTCCCTTTTACGCTCAACCCTGTGTCATTTCTGTGTGTACCTGAGTGGACAATCTTTGAAGAGACAAATGAAAATTGGAGGTTTGCCATGTTTTTCCAATCAGCTGCTGCTCACTATTTTCCAGTGAGAACTCATGTTTCTATGGGTTATTTGGGCTGGTGGAAATTCTGGTCAAGGTCACCATGAAATAAAGAAGGTAATTTGATTTAAATTCAGAAGGAAACCTGGTGTTCCAGCTGATTTTCAATTTACCTGCAAGGTCAGACCAAAACTTCCGGACATAGTTTCCCCATCCCAACAATGTGACAGAAATGCCGTCTGGTCTTCTTTACCAATTCATTAGAAGCATCATATTACATGTGAAACATGTAAACCATTAAACCTTAGAGCATTATGTACAAGAGGCAGCTCATTATCTCACACACAAAATTTAAATAGTGTTGAGGAAATGTTGGCATTATAAGTAAGTCTCCCACAACCACGACAAATAATTAGGAGTTTACTATTAAGGCTCATGAAAGGCAAAGTGCCAATTGTAGACTGATTTTTTTCAGACCAGAAAAAATAAAATTTGCGTATAAAAAGCTCCTTGCGGAAGCTCCTATAAAACACATCCTGCCCCGCTATCACTTGTCAGCCATTGTTTTTCTTGACCAGAGAAAATTCTGTCAGTTGTAGATCTTTATAAAGTTTGAAAATGAAACCTAAGAGTTGCCTATTCTCTACCTAGAAATCCTTCCTCTTGGCAAAGTTCAGCTCCTGCCCCACCCACCCATTGCTGAGCCTTGGCTTAAAGACTGGTGTGATGACTCAGCTGCTCCACAAAGCTGCTATCTGAAGGTACTATTGAGTGCGGATGTTTGTTATTAATAAAATATCAAAGTGCTTGTTTTTCTCATTTACTGGGTGGCAGTTATGTGGTATCTAGTAACTAGATTAAAATTTCAGATTAAAAAAATAAAATTTCAGACTAAATAAGTAATCTTTAAATCCTCTTTTCCATTCTCCTTAAATCTTTAAGTAGTTTTTCTTCCCCCCCTCCAAGAATATTTTTGAATGATAGTTTAAGTGTAGGGAAGTAGTTGGGTAATAGGATACTGACTACTGGATTTGTAGAGCAAGCAATCTATCTTAGAAAAGGCAGGGCTTTTAAAGAAACACAGAAGACTTTTCAACCCTGGCACCAGCATTTGTTAACTGTGGGACTTTGGGCTCATAATTTAAGTTTGTGGAATCTCTTTCTTAAAAACAACAGATAATAATATCTACTTTGCAGGTCTGTCATGAAAATTAGAGAAAATTACGAGTGCTAGAATTTAAATGTAAGGAAGGAAATCAATAAATGGTAGCAAAACAATCATAATTTCTATGATTAATGTGATTACAAAATGCCAAATGTAATTTCTAAAGTATGTGGGTCTATTGAATCAGCGTGTAAGAGTTCAAGTACAGATGCCATTCACTTAGCATGATTAGCTTTGAGTCCCACTATGGGCAAGGTACTCAGCGGAGTGTTGAAAATACAGTAGGGATCCAAACTGGCAAGTTATCTGATATAAGAGGCTTACCCACACTTGGAATATAGACAAATGGACAATGGCATAGAATGTGGAACAGAAATGTAATGATATCTGAAATAATGTAGGTGAAGTTAGAGCCTGTCAAGGAAGAAAATGAAAGAAAAGGCCAGATGGCTCTAGAAGAACATCCCAGAAGAGTTAACAATGTACAGAGCAAAAACAATGTAGGGAGAATAAGAGTCTGAATTTAATAATCAAATGTGGAGCAGTTCTAGGAACTGACAAAGTCTGAGGCGGTCATGGCAGTGAACATCTTAGATGGGGCAGAGGCTGGACCATTAGGTGGATGAGAGCATCCCTCCAAGGACGTGCTGGTCCAGGTGGACAGGTAGGGAGGGGTCTCCTGAAGAACAGGCTGGGAGGGGAGATGTTTTCACTTCATTGAAAGGAGTTAGCCAAAGTCTGGATTGATTTCATGGTGAAGTACCTAAACGTGTGTGTGTGTGTGTGTGTGTGTGTGTGTGTGTGTGTGTGTGTTGAATATTCATGAATAATAATTTAAAAAGTAATAAAATAAGAAAGCATTTAAGATTTCTAATTATTTATGTTCCAGCTACTGTTCTTTTTTTAAGATTTTCTTTTATTTATTTGAAAGAGAGATAGAGAACACAAGCGGGGCAGAGGGAGAGGGAGAAGCAGACTCCCATTGAGAAGGGAGCCCCACCGAGGCCTGGGATCACGACCTGAGCTGAAGGCAGACACTTTACCAATGAAGCCACCCATATGCCCCTCCAGCTACTGTTCTAAATACTCTACATATATGAACTAATCTTCACAAGAAATAAGAAGTAGATACCATATCACAGGTAATGTAACAGATGTCCCCGAGCTATACAGGTGGGAAATAATGACCACGGAATCCGAACCCATGCAGAATGAAGAGTCTGGAGAGCCATCTTCAGTTCTCACCATATAGTCTCTCAGCAATTACTCACTTGAATTAAGTGCTTACTGCATATCAAGATCTCTAAGCACCTAACACCAATGCACTATTTAACCCATATGCTATGACTTTCCTTTGTGCATTTGGACAGATGCTGCAGATTGATTTTCCCTTTTTGTTTTCTCTTTTTTCCCTCTATGGAGCACATTTTTAAATGAAAAATTTCACATAAAAATCCACATTTATGGTTTCTTTTAATTAAATAAAAGATTGGCCACATTAAACATACCCCCTAAGACATACATATTTGCTAACAATGGCATGGGCCTCGGTCTCTCCCCCCACCATGATCCTCACCCTCCTGCCACATCATACTTCTGATCGAAGTCTTAAATCACCTGTTTGATCATCGGGGATATTTGAGCATATGATACTTAGTGCAAACATACCTGTGTGGTAAAAATGAGGAGACTGCAGAGGTTTAGATCATACAGCCCAATTCAAACTCCTAGTCTCATAGGTCCCTGTTTCCTTAATCTTTTTAAGCCTAAATCTAAAATAAGGTTACCGACAGTATTTAGAGTGTCATGAAATAAATTAGATAATGCACGAAAATAATTAAGCTTGCTGTTCAATAATAATTTGTTATTGCTTTTTTTACTTAAGAACAATTAGAAGTTAGGATAAATAGGTCACATCCACCATCTGAGGCAGTCAAGGCTGGAGCATAGATCAGAAAGGCGGAAAGGCTGCTTATTGTGTTGGAAAATGCTCATGGCAGAGGAGAGATTCTGCTGGAAGAGAAACTTCCAGCTCCTAAGAGAGTACATTTCCCAGACAGAAACACTGTCCAGTGACACCTCCAGAGAAAGGTCTGGTCCAATGGATGAGAACAAACTATCACTTATGGATTTATCTCCCTGAGTGGAGTCACAGAATTCACCTGTATAGCAGAGCGATTATAGCATAATGAAATACTGAATTGCATTTTTGAGTAATTCTGCTATCTTCCCCAGGCTTGCAGCAAGGATCCATGATTTTTTCTTTGTTGGGTGTATCCTTTATGTTCTTCTCTACTGTTCCATTATACCCTTTCCACGGGCCACCGCCCCGACCCAGGCCTGTGGCTCCTCCCGCATGAACCATATGAAGAGTCTATTAATTAACCTCTTTGCCCTCAATCTGTCACCAACTTCAGTCCCAATGACAGACTGTTACAGCACTAATAAATGTTCTAAAATGTCATTTTATAGATCACCTTTATTTTTAACATTTTATCTTGGCTCCCCATCACCTGTGGAATAAAAAATCTAAATGTAGCCATAATAGGGGCCTGGTGTGGGGAGGGGGTCCTTGTCCCCACTTCAGCCCCAGATCACCCAAAAACCCTTTACCCTTGACCTTTGACCCTTGATTGCACCAACCAGAACACCCTCCTCACTTGCACATTCACATCCACATCAACTTTAGCCAAATCCTGCACAACCATCACGGGGAAGCCATAGCCTAGCAGTATGCATGTTTTGTATCATGGGTTCACGACATTTTCTCAAAGGGACCAGAGGTAGATTATGTCAGGCTCTGCAGGGCATCTGGTAGGTGTGGCAACTACTCAACCTGCCTTGGGCACAGAAGAGGCACAGACAATAGGTAAGGAGAAGGTACTGCTTTCTGATATAGCTTTATTATGGAGACTGGAATAAACTTTATAGAGCACTCATGGGCCACACAGCATTATTCTTTTGATATTTCCCAGCCAATTAAAAATGTAAAAACATTCTTAGTTTGTGAACTGTACAACATAAGCGGAGAGCACAGCAGATGGTAGCTTGCTGACCTCGGTTTCACACGCATACTGTAGTTGATCCACAACTTTTTTTTCACTCTTTTACTGCGGTGTAACTTACATGTAGTAACCTCGATTGCATCCATCTTCAGCGAACAGTCCAGTGGATTTTGACAGTTGTATACAATCACATTATGGTAACGCTGATCAGGATGTGAAACATTTCCAAAGTCTTAGGAAGCTCCTTCCTGGCATCTTTTAAAGATACCCCCACCAAAGCATAACCTCTTGTTGTCATAAACGCACTCTCTCTGCTTCCTTCCAGAAGGCCTAGGCTACACACATAAAGATGATGGCTCAGCACAGAGTCATGTACTTTTAAATGAAACTTTAGATACCATTAACCATTACAACCACCTAGAAGAATGCCTTTTATTTCAGTCATGGGTCTCATCTGATTAGAAACCTCAAAAGGCAGCTCTGGAAACACACACTCATTTTTTCTGGGCACTTTCTGCCAAAGCCGTAGCTCCTTACCTGGGCCAAGGTGAGCGTTGCCTGCTGGCAGGTGCTGCACTGCACCCTCAGTTTTCCTGGCTGTATTCTTTGACAGGGGCCTTTGCAGTAAACATAAAAGCTGTTGTAGGTTCGTCTACCGGCTGGGGGGAAAGAAAAAAAAAGCAGAGAAATAGCCAATCAACATTGAATCCAAATTGAGACAAATTTTCAAATGAACTCCCCAGGAGCATTCTGAAACATTAGTGGGATAAAGGTTCCCACAAGGATACAACAATTTAATTTAGAAAATCTAGTTTTATGCTCAAGAGTGAAAATCTTTTCTTCTTCTTGCCAACAGCCTCACTGACTTTACTCAGCAAAGTAAGCGACCTGCTGCCAGGAGAGCTGGCCAAGTGTATTTGCAATGCAGGGAAGTTAAATGCATTCTGTGCTACTGATGTTTTTAAAAAGGATAGGAAGTGCAGGAAATTTAAAGACCACTTCTCCTGAATTCTATTTCATGCTTCTTTACACAGTTTTGAAAGCTCTAGATTTTTCCTCTTAAAATCTTATTTATAGGGACATACCAGCCCATTTCTCTTGATATGTCTGGGATGATCACAGTTTGCTGGCTTTCCAGTGAAGACTTTCCAACACAGAGTTACACATGAAGTAAGACAAGAGTCCTGAGGGGCTTAAACAGTCTTGACACACCGCCTAGCAGCAGTGTGCAGAAATGGGTGCTTTGTGTTTCACTAGTGCTTTCTCCCTATACAAATGTCATTTGAACGATACAAGAATAAAAGCTGGGCAAAAAAAAAAAAAAATCAAGAATTAAAATATCTCTGATCACTTCTCTCAAATGTCAGCAAGCAGAAATAGTGCTACTCTGTACATCAGGGGGACCTTTCAGAGCAGTGTCCCACTGCCATTTCTACAAAGAGCTCACTTTATTTAGAGGCACTCACTAATGAAATAACTGCCTTTTTAAAGGTATAATGTTACTAATTCTTTTAATCCTTACACCTTATTTCCTGTCGTGTTTGGGTGTACATAAAATTCCATGGCATGTGAATTTTGCTTATGATTTTGCTATTATCATTAAGATCATCTACAAGTAATAAAGGATATTTTATCTTTATGAAAGAGTGAAAAGCTTCAGCCTCCCAAACACATACTGCTTATTAAAAACAACTGGTACAAAACAATGAGAAACAAGAAGAGATCCTAAAGTCTCCATGCAGCCCCATTTATTCTTACTAATCTATTTTTTAAAAAGCCTTTGTAGGCATCTTGGAATTGTCCTTTGTTCAGCCATCTTTACTATTATTTTAAGTGACAATACTTTGTAAAATGTAAAGTACAATAAAAATGTCAAATTTTATTTCAATGTTTGTTAATATATTTTATAATTATTACTCTCCAGAGATTAATATTTAGCCTCCAGTGTGAAGGGAAGATAAAATATAAACATAGGATAAGAAACTATGATAAGAAACTATGTTTTTCTGATGCTTCTTTGTAGCTTTGGTGCCTTTAATGGGCAAAATATTCAAGTCTATAAATATCACATTGTTACTAGCACATATGATAATTACATAAGAAATATTCCTCAGGTTTTATGTATATCACAAATGTTATTGGATAGAACCATATATTAAATTGATAGAAATATCATAACAACTGGCAGAGTATTAGAACACCACAAGGACTGACGATTTTACCATATAGCAAGAGAAGTGTAGTGAGGGATGCAGGAACCCTTACGGTTACAACCTTGTTCAGAAATAGGAACAAATCCAATGTCACAATTTTCATAACCTGCTGTAAAGGTTAAATAAAAAAAAAGCAGAAGAAGAAAAAGAAGAAGAAGAAGAAAAAAGGAGGAGAAACAGGAATGGGGAAAGGAGAGTCTTATGAGGGGGAGCCAGGGTGGCGAAGTCACTAGCATTGTTGAAAGAGCATATAAGCAGCAGCTTTACAATAGTAAATGATGCATCTATGAAACTGCAGGAAGCTAAATGACTCCTCTCTCTCCCTTAGGGCAAGAGCAATGTTTGCAATATTGTTTCAGCAAATGATATAGCCAGGCGCAATCCAGAGACTGGGGAACTCTTCCACTCTGTGTGCTACAACCTTCACCAAAGTCCTTGAGAAGTTAGTCAGAAAATACTGCATGCCCACGTCTGCGCCCTAGAAGCATACAAGATGACATGCAATCTATTACACGGTGCCTCCCAGAGCCAGCTGCAAGCTGGGGATTAATAGCCAGTCTAAGGAAGATCAAGGTCGGGCCAATCCTGGCTACGGCACATTTCACGCTGTTGGCTTTACTTGGTCAAGAAGTCTGGGCTTTCCGGTCAATCCTGAGACTCCCTTTTCAGGATGGCTTCCTCACTAATTTGGCCTCATCACACTATTTAAAGTTGGCAAACTTCTCTGTGTCATGTTGAGGTCTGGAGTGCACAGGACAGGAATAAGAATGAACACTATGCTGAGGTCTTTTCTGGGCAATGTTCTCATTGGCCTGACGGAGGGTCTGAGGTACAGAGTTTTGAATATGGAGCCGTACTCCTATAGGAATGGCAAGGCAATGTGAAGGATGCTCCAGCTGTATGACTCCAGGTCAATAATGTGAATCTCCTTCCCTTTCTACTTCTGCCTGGATCTTACAATCCTCCTTCTTGCCTAATCGACTCTTCCATATGGTGATCCCTTCACTGCCCAAAATAATCAATGCAGCTTGTGTTTGTGTTTATAATACATCCCTCTTTTATAGAATGGATTTTCAAAACTAGAGAAATACTTCAAACGTATTACGCATTATATCCTTCACTGTAGTTGACCAGTTGTGAACATTTTGCCATATTTTGAGTGCGCTCCCTCTGTGTGTGTGTGTGTACATAAACATATGTACACATACACCACCCATACATATTTCTGGATGAAACATTTATAATTAAGTTACAGACATCATGCTACTCATCCCTGGATCCCTTCAAAACATTCTAAAAATATGATGGACTTTTTCCTATAAAACCATAGAGCTCTTTGAGTGATTCGGTTGTGTCAGTAGTTCTGTTCAGAGGTTAATAAGTATATTTTCAGTACATCCTATAGAACACTACCATGTATTGCAAGCTGTGAGAAGGTGTCAAGCCAAAATCCCTGGGATTCCTCAGCCAAATCATTTTCAATAAGGCCAAAATTAAGCCAAGTCAAGCCCTTTCCCTGTGGGATATTCAGAGCACTGTGACTCTGTGAGGGAAGTCTAGAGCACAGCACATCCCAGACTTTAGCTGACCTCAGGAGTTTTCCTTTTGTGGAGCATTTTGTGAAACTGTTTCTCAGGAAAAAATTTTGAAAAAAAATCTGGAGGAAGGATTCAACTCACCGTGAAAGGCTGCATGTACAGCATGCCAAACTGCTCATGTTTCTAAACTCAACTTTAACCAGCTGCTTCTAAACAGCCTGCTGACAATTAAGTTCTTCCATCCTACCACAGCTATCACATTTTTTGTGTTATTTATTATTATTTTTTAATCATAAGCCAGGAGGCTTAGTCTATTAATGTAATGATTCTACAAAGCAAAGTATATTCCTTTCACATAGAAGTCCTTTTTTTTTTTTTTTTTTTTCTTTTTTTCTGCACAGAAGTTAAAAGCACAGCTAGTGTTCAGGGCTCTTCAAAGTGTGAGTCACTGTGTTCATTTAAAGAGCCCCTAAGGTTTCCTTAGCATTGTGCTTTTATCATTTTCTTTAGTTTTTCTCTCACTTTGTCAGTTAACATAATCCTTAGTCACTTCTCCATTCTTTCCTTGTTCTTCCTACTTGATCTGAGAAATTGCAGAAATCACTAATAATATTCACAACATACAGAATAAAGTCCCTTTTAAAAAGGACATATATTGGGGCACCCAGGTGACTCAGTGGCTGAGCATCCAGCTCTTAGTTTTGGCTCAGGTTGTGATCCCAGGGTCCTGAGATAGAGCCCCAGGTTGGGCTCTGCACTCAGCAGGTAGTCTGCTTGAGAGTCTCTCTCCCTCTTCCTTTGCCCCTCCCCCCATTCACACACATGCAGGTATGTTTTCTCTCTCCCAAATAAATAAATAAATCTTTAAAAACAAATAAGGATATGTATTATTTGCCTTGGCTTTCTAAGAAACTGGCATAATGTGCATAGTTTCCATTTTTAAAATGCATTTCAGATGATGGGTTTATGGCCTAATGCAATTATTTTAATAAGACTGATGAATACTTAAGAAAACTCCTGATTCTCATGAAAACTTTCCTTTGACCTCAGAAGTTTTCACCACTAAGAGTCACCACAGAGAATCGAGAGTTTAATTGCTTGGATAATTTGTTTATTGTGGAGGAAAGAGTGAGAGTCACCATTTTTAAAGCACAGTAAAATAATGTTTAGTGTCAATGTACTATAAAATCACAGGCCTATGATTGATTTACTAATACATTTATCAGATATGATCATATTAAAATATTAAGTAGAACAAGAGAACTTTCTGTGACCATTGAAATATTCTCCAGCTGACTCCCATATGGTAGCCACCATGTACTTAACCTAGAATTTCAAAGGCTGGGAGGAATCACGGAGGGACTCATCCCATTAGATAGCACAGAAGAGGAGAGTAAATAACAATGATGTGTCTGCTCCCTTCATTCTCTCCCTCTCAAGCCTGCAGAAACAATACGCAGGAGATTCTTCTGTCACACTGACAAGTACAGAAGCTTGCGGTTAAGTGGACTAATATGGAAACATATTAGTGTTGGCTGGTGAGAAGGGAACAGGGGACAGTTTGAGCTTGAATCACCATGAGGTAGGACTTGGGGACTTGCTGCGTTAGAGGCCGAACAGAGCTTCCCTCTCATTTCTTCCTTGCACGTGCCCATGCCCTACACCAGGTGGAACAAGTCTTGATGTGCGACTGGACAGTAATTGCTGCATCTTCACAGCCATCAGCATCTCTGACCCATACCTTCAAATTCCGGCTGAAATAGCCATCCCCTAAGAATTCTTCCTTTGGGGCAGCCTGGGTGGCTCAGCGGTTTAGTGCCGCCTTCAGCCCAGGGTATGATCCTGGAGACCTGGGATCAAGTTCCACGTCAGGCTCCCTGCGTGGAGCCTGCTTCTCCCTCTGCCTATATCTCTGCCTCTCTCTTTCTCTCTGTGTCTCTCATGAATAAATAGATAAAAATAAATAAATAAATAAATAAATAAATAAATAAATAAATAAGAATTTTTTTAAAAATAATTCTTCCTTTGATTCTCCCTTTAGGATAAGATATCTCAAATAATTACATCTAAGAATAGGAAAGGATCCAGCTTAGATTTGTCACCTTTAAACACTTGACTTGTCCCAACACTACAGAACCAGCATCTAATGAGGTGGAGTCTCTGGCTGGAGGCATCCTTCCCAGCCTTCCGCTGACTCCTTCCATAGTGCCCAGCCTCGCACTTAATATTTCCAGCTCTGGCCTTCTTCCTCCCATAGCCTTGTTCTTATTTCTTAAACACAGGGGGAAATGTCTGCACCATTAGCTTCATTTTTCAGCTATAATCTGCCAGATTCCCTCAGTTTACCTCTTCCTCTTGTCACTTAGGAGGTACCTTCCATCCTGTTTGACAACTACAAGCCCACTATGGAAGAGACCCATGGCCAGAATTTCTGAACCTGTGGCCCTGACCCTGTGACAGAGGGCTAGGCCATAGTGAATCCTCTCCCCCCCAACATTTTTCAGAATTCTTGCTATTATATTTCTAGGCAGTAGCCCTTCATCCAGAGGTGGACCACATTTGCTGGGATATATGCCCCATGAGCCAGGCACACAAAAAAATACATACCAAAAGAACAAAATCGGCACTATCTCTGAAGGTCAGCATTGTTATTTATTGTTATTTATTTTCTTCTTTCGTGCTATCCAATGTGACTAGCTCCTGAGTCATTCCTTGCTACCTTTGAAATTCTCAATTTTCCTTATATTGACCCAAAACTACCCATCTGGTTTAAATAATATATAAATAATGTATACTGAGTTGGTCTAAAGCAGTTCCACATGAAATCCATCCAGTGGGGATTCTTAGAATAATCTCTTCTGTGTGATGTTTTGCTTTGGATCATGGAAAAGATGAAGATCATGTCCACTTTGACCTAAAATTGGTCACTGAAAAAAATCTACCTCATGTTTGTCATACACTTGTTCTAACTTTCCTATTGTTACAACCCCCGTACATCACACTGCATCTTGTTTCATATAATCCAAAGAGCTGTTGCAGTTCCACGAGCTTAGTAAACATTCAGTAAGTATTCGCTGGGTCAGTAAATTCCACTACATACTGAATGATATAATAGTTGTAGCAGGTATGGTAAAGTGAGAACAAAATTCATATAAAACAGAATGTAGCCATAATTACAAAATATTTAGAACATCTTTCCACTAGCTATGCTTATTGGACTAACAACATATCCTTCAAAATATCGGCACATCGTATTTGAAATCAATTACATTAATATAATCATTAAAGTCACAAAAATGATGAATATAAAGTAAAACAAAAGAGAATACTTGAGAAAAATTTATATGGGACTTAATACAATTCTGAGTCTTTGAATGTTAAGTGGGGAAAAAATGAATACTGAAAATTTACAAGTAGAACTACTCTAAAGGAGGCAGCAATTACACAGAAACATATTTCATTTCAACCCTTATCCAATGGGTTATTATACCCCACTGAACCCAGCCACAGTATTCCATGCCTTTAACCAGCCATAGCCTTAACTCCTGCAGAGCGACCAAGGTAGAACTGTGTTATAAACAACTTCCAAATACATAACCATCCATCCAATGTATCCACTTTTAAAACATGGTTACCAAACTCTATGGAGATTCAAGTCTTAAAAGTTATAACTTAATTCTCAATTTTTGTGTTAGTGTCTTCATTTTTGTTTTTATTTTATTTTATTTTATTTTGAGAGAGAGATAAGGAGAGAGGGAGAGAGAGTAGGAAGGGGAGGGGCAGTAGAAGAGGAAGAGAGAGAGTCTTAAGCAAGTTTTAAGCTCAATGTGCCGAGTCTGACACGGAACTCGATCTCACAACCCTGAGATCATGCATGACCTGAGCCAAAATCGAGAGTCAGATGCTTCACTGAACTGAGCCATCCAAGTGTCTCTGTGCTTGGGTTTTTAATTAACATATATGCACAATTATGTCATCTGGTGAGGCAAAAATTGCAGATTAAAGCTAATGCTGTTGCCTGTTTGTCATGGCAGTGGTTGTTGCCAACTTATTTTCCCTAATTCGTTTTGAAAGTAACAACCAAATCTCCCATGGCAAGACAAAACTGCAGAACAAAGCATAATTTAAGGATTAGGTTTGTTTTTTAAGATTTTATTTATTTATTCATAGAGATGCAAAGACAGAGAGAGAGAGAGGCAGAGACACAGGCAGAGGGAGAAGCAGGCTTCATGTAGGGAGCCTGACATAGGACTCAATCCAGGGTCTCCAGGATCACGCCCTGGGCTGCAGGTGGCACTAAACCACTGCACCACTGGGGCTGCCCTAAGGATTAGGTTTAAATAAATCCAGTTCAAAGCCAACCCCGGTAAATATAATCGCTTTATCCCCCCAGAAATGGACACTGACAGGATATAGTTGTGGGTGCTAAAAAAAGTCACAGCTTTTTTGAAGTGTTGAAAGAACACCCCATATGTCTAATTTACATGGAATAACTTCTTGACACCACAGACGACAGTTCACAGTTTCAGTAGAACAAAATCTCTATATTTCAGGACATGCCCATCTAGGTCCAGACTGCAGCCTTGCCTCGTCACCTTTGACCCCTTAGGTCTTGTTTTCCCAGATGTAAAATGGGAGATGACAGCAGTTCCTAACTCATAGGCTCTGTGGGGATGTAACAAAGAATAACACAGGTGAAGCGCACAGCATGGTCTATGACACATGGTGGATGCTCCATAGAATTTAGCTACCCTTACCTGCTGTCAGAAAATTCAGAAGTCAGTTTACTCTCAGGTACTTATACCTCTGGGCATGTATACCTCTGGGCCCTGCTTCCTCAGTGGCCACTTTCCTGCTTTTATAAATGTTGATCCCTACATAGTATTTCCATCTTAAATCTAACTAAATTTTTAGAAATGGCTGAGGTGAACAATTCTCCTTAAAATTGCTTCAAACCCAATTACATCTTTTACAATTAATATTATAGAACATAAACCATGATGGGATGTCTTTAAATTGATTTAATGTTCACTAGAATATTTTTCCATGAATCACTTTTTCTTATTACCCAAGAGATTATAGAAAAAATAAGAATGGAAAGAGTAAACAATTTTATGGATCCAATCTAGAGGATAAAATTTTCAAGCTGACTAATGCACTAAAAAAAAAAAAAAAAAAAATTGAAGTATTTCCAAAGTGAAAACCGTGTGTGTGTGTGTGTGTGTGTGTGTGTGTGTGTGTTTGTAAAATGGTACTCAAGAACATTCAAAATGGATTTCAAAATTTCATTTTAATGGCAGACTAGCTTACAGTAGTGCTTCTTCTTTGGCTCACAGGCCTGGTCATCACCATTTTATAAATGAGGAAACACAGCCTAAAGAAGTTAAATAGCATCCCCAATACAGCCACAGAAGTAGTCAGAGATTTGAATACAAGTTTTTATGATTACAAAGCATATACTTGGTCCTCAACCACATAATAAACTTGACTTGGATGGTGGGTTTTACTAAATACTCTAGGGGATTAATTCTATGGCTGCTAAAAAGTGGCACTTGAACACAGGTTGGCCATTATGAACAATTGCCGGCAATCATTAACTGCCTTACCAACCCATTTCTCTCATTCAATTAGCGCTAAAGGTTTCACGGAAATTTCTATTAACGTTTTATAGCACTGGCATTCAGCAAGAATATGCAGGTATAGCAACTATAAATAAGGAAAAGTAAATCTTGTTTTTAAGGATTTAGCACGTATTCTAAAATTGCATGTTATAACAAGAAATGGTAATCCATGGTTTGACCTTGAAATCAACAGATTTCTTTTTTTTTTCAAAAGTGAAACTTTTCCTGCTATTAAAAAAAACCCTGCAATTTTACAATTGCCTTATTTTAAATATTCTAAGTGTTAGCAAAACCTGTTAAGGAAACGAACACTCAGTGGAATGGCTCCAATTAGAGAATATAGCAGGGCAGGCATGACCCTCCCCATTCCCACATTCTTCATTTTATTGCATCTACAAGAGCCAATATAATTAGTTTGGTATAAATATTCCGCTTAAGCATAATATTTCCAATTTTCATTACTACTGTTAAATATCCTCTTATAAATTCCAATGCTCTAAGTATCTTATTTTGTCTGTACCAAATGATAAGAAAAAAAATGTAATGTTAATAAATCTGATCCTTCTCAGCACTGATTGTGAAAAGTAGGAGAGAGTAGGAAGCTTCTGAGAGTAGGAAGCTTTTGGTGGCTATTGATATTCATAAAATCTCTACTGCTTCTTAAAATATGAGAAGAATTACTTTTCTTTAGTGACAGAGATTAGTTAGAAATGTAAGGTGATGTGGTCATGCTGGGAAAAAAAGATAAAATTATTGTCTTCTCTTAACCAAGGCTGATACTGTTGTAAATTCATAAGCTTCCAGAAGTACACATTAGAAGCATGCTAGCTGAAACATCCTTCACAGGTATCCCAGGACCCTTGGACCATGAAAGTCTTCTCACAACAAGGAAAGTCGCCTCCTAGGACCTATCTCACTCCTGCTCATAGCTCATGTCCCAGCATTGGGACCCCTCTCTCCCAGTCTATAAACTCAATGTCTGCATCACTCTGAAGCACCTCATCTTCTTTGGTGGCTTCATGTGTTTAAATCAGAATTTATGCTCCTAAGGTTAGGGTTTAGACAACCAGAGGTTTTATTTCTATCCTCCACACCCACCTTCAGACTAGAATATTATAGTTCATTGCAGAGACTGATCCAGTTGATTGATCAAATGATTGAGAAGCTGGAGAGATTAGGCAAGTCTACTTAAACTCAATATTGTGAGGACAGCCTGGGTGGCTCAGTGGTTTAGTCCTACCTTCAGACCAGGGTGTGATCCTGGAGGCCTGGGATCGAGTCCCACATTGGGCTCCCTGCATGGAATGGAGCCTGCTTCTCCGTCTGCCTGTGTCTCTGCTTCTCTCTGTGTGTGTGTCTCTCATAAATAAATACATAAAATCTTTAAAAAAATAAAGTCAATATTGTGAAATACAAGGAAGGTCACTAAGTTCATGTTGCATGTTACAGTAATGTCTGTACTACCTTCCGATATTGCTATACCTGGGAGGAGGGGGGAGTCTTGCTTTTAGAGTGCTACAGAATCACAGGCTAGCATATACTCCTCACCCCCTCTATAAAAGAAAAACTAAAATAGACAAATAGAAAAGAAAGAAATATGTTTGTAATTTCTTAGGAAATATCTAGCTTTCTAAATGTGGTGAATCTGGTCTGCCTAGAGTCAAGTTGGTTGGAGGAAAGAAAGAATAGTGGGAAAGAGGCAGGGTGGGGCTCATAAGGAAACAGAAGAATACTAGGAACCTATCAAGATTCTATCAATAATGTTAACAGCAAAAACATTGATGGGAACCTCACTGTGTGCCTGAGACTTTAGTAATTGGTGAGAAAATCTTAAAACATAATCAAGACAGTCTTTATGTTAACAGCCTTAAAATCCAAAAGTAACACTGACATGATCCATACATATCTTAAAGGATATTTATCAAAAGCCTACATAGTGGAGAAAGACTCTAGAATCCTGCAAATAATGGAGAATAAACTCAGAGTGGGGGTAGGAATATACACTTCTAGTAGAGTCTCTTGAAAGTTCTTTGAGTTTCAATTTCTGAAATGATCTAGTGGTACAATCCCACAATTCTGCCTTCTATCCAGGTGCATCTGCTCATACCTCCTGGAATGCTAGAGCCTTCGGAAGACAGAGAGGAGGCATCTGTCTAGATCTGTTCAGTGCTCTTAGGCAGTGAACCTCAATATCCCTTAACCTCTTGCCTCGGGTCTCAGGTATCACAGCACTCATACATTTTATGAAAACCAAGGCCCCTGGAAAAACCTAAGAAACACCTTCAAAAGGCTCTGGTTAAAATAAATAGGGACATCAGTTAAGGAAAGGTGAGTTCAGAGGTGAAGATACTTCAGCATCTAGAGTCTGTGATGTCCGCTCTGTGCACACTACGGTTTAGCTTCATTATTGGAGCCTTGGTATCTCGAGCATCCTACACATGATCTGCTGGATTCACAGAATCATGATGCCCCAGGATAGCCACACCAGGAGCCAGGGACCATGGTTTGCCCCCTCTCAGTAGCTCCATCTATCCCTCCCTACATCACATGGGGCTACTTCAGAAACAACAGCTCCAAGTTTCTTCTCTCATCTCCTTCAGTGGTCCCTATGCTGGGGCAGCCTCTCTTTTGTAGCCAAAAGTCTCCCCCAAACACTCCCTTCTTCTATTTTCCTTTCCTCCTGAGCAAGGAGACTTCCAAACTGCTAAAGGAACTGTCTTCTAAAAACACAACGTATAACATACTTAAAAAGAGAGATGCCAGTTTTTGCTTCCCTACAGCAGTGCTTTTCCCCCCTGGAGGCTGATGACAAGCCATCCAGGGTCCCTGGGTGGATCCCAAAGGGGTGCCAGGCAAGGGATGGGCCTTTTTATTAAAATTCATTTATACTTTGTATTTTACTATAAAATAGATATGCCTATTGTATTCCTTTAAAGATATTTTAAGTTATCATTATCAAAAACAATACTCCTAGAATACATACTATCTCTTTGAGTGCTAAAATAATCACAGAAATTGCCATTTGCAGATGAAATTTTTCATCATAGCCCCTCATGATTTTTTCCCCAGCCAAATTTAGGACTTAGTTACCACTGCCCTGTGCAGTAACAAAGTCGGAACACTTGTGATTTCCATGCAGTGTATCCTCAGGCCTCCACATCTGCCTTTGGCCTGGGACAAAGTCTGTCTATCAGGAAGCCACACTCACCTTTAAAAGTCTGCATCAAGTGTTGAATGTTATATCCTCGAGAAGCCTGGCCTTCCCTTTCCCACAATAGGTGGAGTGAGTGTCCCTCCCTTATGGCTCCTAGCATTTGGTTCATTTGACTTGTATTTGTTATTGGACTGGACATAGCTGCCGTATATTTCCACTTTCTTGTGCAACCAGTTTTCTCAGGAGAAGTGCCTGCCTTTTTCATATTTGTATCTCCAACTTTGGCAAGCAACTAGGGAAACATGGTACCTAGCCTAGTGACATGTTAAATGAGCACAGATCATTTACTGACATCTTTCTCTTTCCCTTACATACTTCATTTGAGGGGTCTATTCCATTTAAACAGCTCAGTGATGATGGGCCACCTTGCCCACATCAGCATGTGTCCCCATCATTCTTGACAACCCTGACTGTCATGATCATTTGTTCCTGTATATAGAAGCCCTCCACCCCCAAATTACAGCAGCACACTGACAGGCACAAATTGGATAAACATCTCAATCTGCTACATTGATACTACACATTAGAAATGTGTGATACTACACATTAGAAATGCCTACTAAGAACTTGTTTCAGCATTTTTATTCTACTATTATAAATTAATTTTCACCAAATTTCATCAATACAGATAAAAATCTTTTTAAAGCAGCATCAGTTTGACCCATACTTCTGTTAAACTGGCTCCTTGAGACTTCTTAAATGATTCTCTGACACCAGTATGTCCTAAAATAGATACTCATGTGAGAAGCAGTTTATCTCCTCTGTCTCTTGAAATGCAGGTAAATATGCAATGTCATCACTGCATTATACACCACATATGCCAGGTCATAACAATACATAAGGCGTGGTCTAAACACAGACATGTGTCTACTATCCTTCTGGGGCTTCCTCTGCTTTTCTTTCCTTCTCCTCTGGACTAAAGCAATTTACTAACAGGTCATTCTGTCTTTACACTCTCCAGAACCTATCAATTTTCCCAAATTGCTTTCAGATTAATTTTCCTAAAGTAAATCTTTGATCAAAGCCTTCTCCTTACATGTCTCCTCATTGCTTCCTGAATGAGATTCAAACTTGCTTTGCTTAATAAACTCAGCACCTCCATGGCTGCCCTGCAACTTATGCTCTCTTCTTACCTTCTCTGACTCCTCTACATTCAAGCTAACCAGCCCTCACATATTTATATCCTTTCCTACCTCCACCAGAGTAAGTATCTAAACCTTAGAAATAAAGCAAAAAACGTGGACAGCAAGTCCTTTCAAAATCATGGAGGTGAAAGCCATCCAAAGTTTTTCCAGGGTAAGTGTTGTAGAATAGAACCTTCTCCAATGTTGGAAATGTTACATCTGTGCTGTCCAACTGGGCAGCCACTGGTCCCACATGCCTACTGAGCACATCGAATATGGTGAGTGCACCTGAGGAAGTAATTTTTTGAATATAATTTATATTTATTTAAGGTAAATGTAAATAGCCAGGTGTGGCCACTCAGGTCTAGGGAAATACACACGATGTTAATCTTGGTTAAAGGTCTCAGACTTAATGAAGTTACTTGTGATTTGTAGATTTTTATCCAGTAGATAATAATTTCTGAGCTGAGAAAGATATGACCCCAAAGATGTATGAGCTCTTGGACATTTCTATGAATAGGCAGGTCAATGGATCTCTAATTTCTCAAGTGCATTTTGGACTGGTAATAATATCGTATTATGTCCTTCATTAATTAGTGGATTAAGTAAAATATTTCACACATGTCCATTTTATATTTGCTTGGGAGTCATGATTTTGCCTTTTGTAAAATGTAGTTTGAAACCTTATTTTTAGGGAAATAGGTAAAAGGCTTATAGCAAGAACAGTCTCCGAATGAGTACACGATAAATATCCACTTTTACTCCTTCCCCTCTACACTGCTTACAAATCTAAAAATGCATCTTTTCTCTGTTTCTACACATCCTCCCCCAAAATCTTTTGAAGTCCAGGTATACCACCTCCTCCAGGAAGCCTTAGCTGCTTCATTGTCAAATGCAAATCCTCTTCCCTCAATTTCCACTACTTTTTAATCTATATTTTATTCCTGGTACTTAAATCATTTTCTATCCACCATACCCCATAGATATTTCTATCAACCCTATTAGACTTCTGAATTTTGAAGGTGGAGACTACATTTCACTACATTCATTTCTCTCTGTGTCAATGAATAAATAATGGCAAATATGTGGAGGACGTCAAGCAACCAGACTTAAAACTAGCTCTGCAACACAAGAAAGTCTTTTAGCTTGCAAAAGATGATTGCAATAACCTGACCCTAACATAAGTTAATCTCTGTGACAATATAATGAGGAATGTTCTTCTAGACCCATTAAAATGACATGCAGGTTGATAATTATTTTTACAGTGCTGGGATTCTAAAACAAAATGTTTCTCAGCTTCTGTTATTTGGCGATGCTAAATGAATGTTGTCAAAAGATTAAATATAAATTGGTTATAAATCTTCATTTAACTACATTGCGTAGGGAAGGTTACATTACAACAGCCATGTTTGTGACAGCATTAGGAAAATAAAGAGTCTTATTTTAATAGTGTTAAGACTACTGAAATTATTGTTTATTTGATATAACAGGCTTTAGATTTGAAGATGATGCCACTGATGGTCATCACTGAATATCCGACGAAGGCTGAAGAAAGCCAAGGGCAGTGAACTAGCCCTTCTGGACTCCAAATGGACAGCATGGCCTCTTCCCAACAGCTGAAGCCACCATTTGCAGGGAGCTCTGTCATTGCCTGAAAGGTACACTCACTTTGCTAACCAGATTTTTCAAACTGATTGAAAAATCTGATTTCAGAAACAGTCCTTTTTTCAACCGAGTTTGTCTGACTTTTTAGGCGATGACCCGTGGTCTGATCACCTGTCCAAACCACCTGGTGGCTTGGATGTTACAGACTTATAATCTTGCAAAGAGGCCTCTCCAAAGCATCACACTCACCCTTTCACACTGAGGCTGTGCTGTCATGTGGCCACAGAAGCTTGATGAATAACCCCTCCCTTGCACACGGAGCTCATCAGGACCGAACGATGAGACCAGTCATGACCTCTTGGAACACTGTTATGGGACACCCATGTATTGTCTTCATGGCCGGAACTCCAATGGAGCTATCCGTTCCTGACCTGCTCTGCACTGCATATGGTGCATAAACCAAGCCTGACATTAGTTCCCTTCCAGCTCTTCTTTTGTTTCTACTGTTTTTGCTCCCTCTTCCTATATCTTTTGTGTGGAAGGTGCAGGGTGCAGAAAGCAAATACTTCCATTCCCTCTCCTTACGTTTCATGCTGTGATTTTTCTACCTACCCCTACCTTAAAAAAAAGGCTATTAATAATTACATCAATTAGAAAACTATTTAAATTGCTATGGAAAGGAATGATTACTTCCAGCTCAAGAAAAAAAAAAAAATCAGCATGAAAACATCCTTTAAGGAAGGAGACAAACAAAAATGTGAGCTGGGATTCCAGCACAATATCTTGGTGAGAGAAACAGGCAGTTTTGAGTACTGTTGAAATATAAACACCACCCACATGACTCACACACAGTATTTCACCCTGGGGTTTCCTGATCAGACTTTGAAAGACTGACTGACAGCACCAGCACACACAGCCATCTAGATGAAGGGCCATGGTCTATAAATCTTCTTGAGTTCCTGGAAGTCCTTCCTGGTGAGCAGCAGGATCACGGAGGTGATTCTAAATATTTTTTTTTTAATTTTTATTTATTTATGATAGTCACAGAGAGAGAGAGAGGCAGAGACACAGGCAGAGGGAGAAGCAGGCTCCATGCACCGGGAGCCCGACGTGGGATTCGATCCCGGGTCTCCAGGATCGCGCCCTGGTCCAAAGGCAGGCGCCAAACCGCTACGCCACCCAGGGATCCCGACGGAGGTGATTCTAGAATGCAGGGATGATCCTTGTAGACATACATCTGGGGAGGCCGCTTGGGGCAGACCTATCCCCTGCTGGTGGGGTAAGGGGGGATCAGTATGTGGACCCTAAGGCTAGAGGGAATCAGGGGCTCCAGGTAGGGGCTGGAGAGCTCTGGGTATGACTGGTGACCCCCACCCCCTGCCGCTGAGAGGGGCCCTGGAGTCATCCAAATCAGGACCCATTTCTCTGTTCTCTGTTCTCTGTTCCTAGTCCAGGGCAAGTGGCAAAGAGAGAGACCTTCAGGAGTAAGGGGTCGAAAGCCCTGGGGAGGACTGCAACACAGAGCAGTAGGAGCCTGTCCGGGAGAGCATCCTTGCAAATCCACATACCTGGGGCTGGGCCTGGAAACTGGTTATTTATTCAGTTTTAGTTCCTTGTTATTTTCAAAGCTTGCTGAGTAATGCTGATGTATAGTGAGGTATAGAAACCGCTGATAAAAAGATTCATGAGATTCAGATGTCAGCTGAGTGGACAGAAAACAGCCATTCCAGGAGAAAGCACTCTCTAGCGTGGGGTCCCACTGAGACAGTGCCAGAACCCTAAGGACAAAGCCTGGGTCCACCTGGAACAACAGGTGGGTCATGTGATGCTCAGAGCTTTCCACTCTTGCTCATCATCCAGGGCAGTGATTTAAAGAAAGGTCATCTTCTTACCTCCTACCTGTCTCCCTGCTGCCAGCGCACATGCTTCTCTCTTCACACAACTGAGACTCAGCTTCTCCTCAAGAAACTTGCCCATAAAATCTACTAAGATCTTGTAGACACGGAGCCCCGTAAATTAGCTCTTTACCTACAACCTGCATAGGCAATGACCACACTGCTTAGTAAAAATGATAAAAATTGACAAGCCAGTTGCTTTTTAACTCTTTGGTTTCTTCTTCTGTTCCTTACTAGTCTTGTTTCATTTCTGAGTTGAGCTGCATGTTGCAAAATCTGGCCAAATAGATCTTTGCTAGATACTGTGTCTTGCTTCTGCCAGAGATGATTTTCATTCAGAATGAACAGGAAAAGGCAATATTAGGTACAAAATGCAGGCACATTTTAAAATAAAGATTAAAAACACATGTGCATCATACAGCTGTCCTCCACAGCACTGAGGGAAAAGCATACTTCATTACGATAATGTCTTTTTTACTCCATTTCACAAATGGAGATCTACAATTAAACCACTTTTGTTTGGGTTGCCAGTTTTTCCTTGCTTTGATTCTTTGGTCAGGAAGTAATTACATTTTAGAGATTAAATGATGCTTGCATTGGGGGTGTGCCATGAAAACAGCAATAAATGTCACTGACCTGCAAGAAATATGCACCATTGTGGTTACTGTATTATCATGGTTTCTTCTTTGCATGAAAATTAATTATAAATATCTGCTACCCCGAGGTGTATGGCTTTGAGATCTTGGCTTACAAATAAAACTATAAGCGTAGAATATATGTTCTTTATCTTTTATTTTTTAATAATTGTTTACAAAGCTCTCCATTGCTACCAGGTACATTTATTGAGTGCCAACCATCATGCCTGCTCGATGTTACATTCTGTAGAGGATCCCTGAGGGGGTTATGTATCTATTTTGTGAGTTTTACAAATGAAAAGTCTGAGTTTCAGTAATGTCATCAGCCCAGGGTCATGTGGCTTTATAAATGCTATTTGTGGATTTAAACCCGACTGACTATGACTCTGGTGCCTTCCCTCTTTTGGCTACAGTACACTCCAGCTTTGTGAAATTAGATTTGATACCATAATGGCAGCCTCTCTAAGAAACTGAATAATCAAACTTCAAACCTGGAATTGGAGGAAAGGCTGCAATTGATAGAATTTTGGATTCAGTAATAAACTGGATCCAAATGCCAGTTGGGTTAATAGCAGCTTATGAAAACCTGTAGGGCTTCAGTTTATCTCCCAAACGTGAATGACAATGCATGCCTCAAATAATGGTTGAGAACAATAAGTGAAAGAACATATTTAATGGCTGGCGCCTACTTCTAAACCTTTTGAGTGAGAACGGTCAGGGGTGAGCCCGGCTAGGTCAGAGCACATGGAGAAAAGAGTCCTACAGAAGCTTAAAGATTGACAGCATCAATTGAGAGTTGGAAGTGAAAGTTCAAGGACAAGGAGATTGGCAAACCAGTGAACAAAGTCCTGATGGGCACAGAATGTTGCTGCAAGGCAGGGGAAGAGGAGACAGACCTTGTGGGGGGGCACAGTTCAGGGGCAGCACTCATCAAACACCTAAAGGGCTGTTCAAGGGCACAGCCTTTGGCTGGAATGTCTCATGCAAGGGTTAGAAACAGGCAGACCAAGTCCCCAGGAAATGCTTTGCTTCTGCGTTTCACCCTGGTCCTGATACGGGATGCATGGGAAATGCATTTATAGATAGCACCTACTCCTAAGTGGTCCCATGTTTCGGTCAGCTGCCCATGCTCTTGTCAGTGTTCGGGTCCAAGGGCTTCCAGGAGTACAGAGAGGAGAGAATGGTAACCGATCCGGTCTGAAAATCTCCCCCAGTATGTCGTCATGCACTGGTGTGAAGGATTTGTTTCTGCGGGCCTACTTTCTTTCTTAAAAATCCAATGTACAAATAAATGCATATTCTGCTCGTGTTTCTTCCCAACACGTTTATTTATTAAGAAATTATGTTTTTGTGTCTTCCTCATCCCTACTGCCCAGCTGAGTAACTTGCATTCGCTGTTAGTTGAAGATGCTGAACTGGCAGCAAAATGAAATAGACCTTCTGCACTTTGACAATCATTTTGCATCTGTGCATTTCTTTGGCAGCAACTTGACTGATGGATGATATTTGTTGAATACCAAAAAAAAAAAAAAAAAAAAAAAAAAAACAAGGCCCGCCTTAAGCCCTGGTTTCCGGCTTTGACTGCTTTCTGAAACCAAAGCCACTGCACTTTTCAAATGAATGTAGTTCTGGATGTACCCAAATTTAGAGTGGCCATGAACACTGAAGGTGGTTCACGGCATGAGGTACCACTCAGGCGATGTCACAGTGGCATGGCCAGAGCTTAGCAAAACTTCTCCAAACCATTCAAATATCCTAGTCTCATAAGCCATAACTGACACAGACCTTGCTTGCCTGGAATTTTCATTACAGAAAATAAGATTGTAAAGTATGGGAAACTTAGAATACAATGCTAATAGGGCAGGAGAAGGGAAGATCCAGAATGTTTCTTCACTGATTTTTGAGATAAAAATATTCAGGTGAAACTCAGTAAGTTCTGAAAGGGATTTTAACGACTGTACATTGAGGGGAAATTGTACGATGACAAGTATTTGCTTTATCATTTTGAGATCTAAGTTTGACAATGGCGTCATTATGAAAAAGAAAACATTTTCGGGCAGCCCCGGTGGCTCAGCGGTTTAGCGCCGCCTGCAGCCCGGGGTGTGATCCTGGAGACCCTGGATCGAGTCCCACATCAGGCTCCCGGCGTGAAGCCTGCTTCTCCCTCTGCCTGTGTCTCTGCCTCTCTCTCTCTCTCTCCTCTCTGTGTATACTCATGAATAAATAAATAAAATCTTTAAAAAAAAAAAAAGAAAGAAAACATTTTCAACAGAATCACCAGAAAGCTAAAGGTATAAAGAATTCAGACACTGAGCCAGTTATACACAGTCTCAACTAACTCTGTGCTGGTGGTTTCTAACAGGAGGAACATGTTGTGTTCGAGAATAAGAGACATGTGACAGTGAGGCTAAGAGGAGATTTTGTGGGGGTGTCTCAGAGTCCAAGAAACTTTAGCTGGAATCCCAACTTTTTAGTTTCATAACCTTGGATGATATTGGAGGTAGAGTTCTATAACAGCCCCAAGATTCCAGCCCCCCCCCCCCCTGTATTCGTGCCCAGTATTACTCTCTCACCTGGAACATGAGTGGGACCCGTGAAAATGACCGGATGCTATTCCTGCCATTAGCTGTCATTACATGGTGAAGGTGAAGGGGTTCTGGATATGCGCAGAAGGTCCCAATCTGCTGATCTGAAGCTAATCAAAGGGAGTTACCCTGGGTGAGTATGAGCTCATCACCTGATGCTCTTATAAAAGGGACCCTGGTCTTTCTTGAAAGAAAAGATGAAAAAGAGAGCATCTCCTGCTGGCTTTGAAATGGGCTTCCAGTTGGAGGAGTGCCCATGAAAGGGCCACATGGTGGGCACTTCAGGGGTTTCTGGGTGCCATGTGCAGCCTGGCTGACTGCCAGCAGAAAAGTGGGACTTCAGCCCTACAACTACAGCACCTGATTCTGCCAACAGTCACGTGGGTCTGGAGAAGGACCCAGAACTCCAGAAGGGACACCTTCAATGCGGCCTGTGAGACCTTGAGGGGAGGACCTAGTCACCCTGGGTCCACATTCCTGAGCTTCTGAAAACTGAGAGGTCATAAACAGGCATCATCTGAAGCCACTAAGCTTCTGGGAATTGTTGCACAGGAGAGGTGAGTTGTTTACTTAACCTCAGGAAGCCTCCGTTCTCCTGTGTAAGATGGAGATCACAATAGAAGATCACTAGAGAAATTCAGTATGATTAAATAACTCTCTCAACACATGCCTAGCATTTGGTAGGAGCTCAGTGAAAGCAGTTGTAGTAGTGGGACGAGCAGCACTGTCAGCAGTGGGAGTGTCAATTTCCAGCAATTGTAACATGTCCAAACACCTGAGTATGCTTATAAATAAAACAATCAGAGAAATTGGGAAAGTTAAAGTATCTGTATCCTATAGGCTAGACTAAATTAAATGAAGGTATCATTACATCTGTCAGCATCCACATGTATGTGCATATTGACCAGGCTCAATCAGAGATACACCACACACACACACACACACACACACACACACACACACACACACTCCCCTCCAAGAGCGCCAATTATTCCTGGTCTACAAATAGACTACACTCTTTAGCCTTTGTGGTTTATTCCATGTACTGCCACTTCCCAGTGAAATGTCATTTCCACATCTCTACCTGTAAAGGACTATTTGTTCTTCAAAGCCAGGCTCAGATTACATGGCATTACAATGTTCAAGGACTGTGCTGGTCACTTCATAAATATCAGCATGTTCAAACACAATTGCATGAAATTGGTATTAACTGTTGCTCCTTCTTGGTGCCTCCTTAGGGAATGGGAAATAAAGGAACAGAAAGATGAGCTGCCCAAGCTCACAATGCAGAGCAGAATCTGAACTTAGCCAGCTGTGCTCCAGAGTTTGTGCTCCCAGCAACCATACAAAGCTTCACATTGATGGCCTCCTTATAAACTCATCCATATCTACTGGCAATGGATTTTTCCTTTATCTGATCTCTTATTCTATACAGTTTTTTTTTTTTTTTTGATGACTTGGGTTTAAGCTGAGCCCAAGTTGAGCTATATATGGCATATGGAGTTTGAAAGCCAAGCTTAGTATATTTACTACATCCATATGAGGAAGGACAAGTTGGAGAAAAAGTTGAATCTATGCCTTCATTTACACCTCCTCCCAAGTGGAGGAGAGGAAATAGTCAAAGGCAATAATCGGGAGGGTTTAGGGCTTCTGGAGGGAATCTATGAAGGAGGGAGGAGTTGAGAACTGGATGGGGCATCCTCTTCTGGGCACACACCTGCTCCAACTGTCTACTCTGGTATTATGTGCCTCAGGGAAGAAATGAGGGCAAGAAACCAAAAGAGCTGTCACTGTAACACCAGAACACAAGTCACCTTGCTCTGAGAGGTTCACACAGAGGGAAAACTATTTCCTGGTCTAATTCTATGAAAAAGCAGGCTCACCAGCAGCCCAGAGTTCCCTGGGAGAGGCCTGGAGAATGTGGAAATTCAGGCCTTCATGTGATTGTGCTCCATTTTAAAGCTGAGATATGGGAACACTTCTCTCATCTGTCTTGTATCTCCAATATTTTGGGTAAAAAAAAAAAAAATGAACGTTCATGTGACCTTATTTTGCATAATGACCTAATTCTGATGGAGCCAGTGGGACCAAGGGAACATGAGGTCCTATGAAGCCTGTGGTCCTCTCTCCTGCCCCCAGGACTGAGGGCTTCTAGCGACCAGGACTTGCGGGTCCCTCGTCTCCACACACTTCACAAAATCTACTCTGATGTCTTATACTAGGGATACACTTAATAAATGTGCATTGGATAATGATTAAAATAATTTTATAATTCCACAAGAGCTCAATTGCCAGCAGATGTAGCTAATGTATTTAACTTCAGAGAAACATGTATAGGAGACTCTAATACAGAAAAAACAATTGTACTTTACTTTGGAAATAGTTAATAACCAATCTAAAAATGAACTACTGGCTACAGAAAATAATTGCTATTAATGTGGAGTTGTCTTGGGAATCTGAATATATTTTTCCCCCTACTGTGAGGAAAAGGAAATCTAAAGTTGAAATCTGGCTAATGAGAAGATATTGCTTTACAGAAAAAGAACAAATCTGAGCAGTGTTTAGGGTTGGTAGCTACTAGCTTAAACAAACCCGATCTTACAGCCTGTGTTATTCAAGAAAGAAAATATTTAACTACAATAGATAGTGATAGCATTTTAGATGCTTGGGTTTTGTTTTGTTTTGTTTTTGTTTTTATTTTTAGAAATGGCTCTTCTTGCTACTTATGACCCTGCTGCATGCTATATAGATTTCTAACCTGTCATTACAACCGTGTCCTGTGTCTGACTCCCCTACTAAACTCCGCTCTTCTTGATGACGGTGATAAGTCTTATTCATCTTCTTATCTCTAGAGTCTAAGCACGGATATGACAAACAGAAGCATCTCATTAACTGCATACTGAGTTAAGAAAATACTTCCAGCATTTTACAAAATTTAGAATTAATAAACCTTTCAAAGTGGTTGGTTTGGCTTAAATTCTTCTTGATACACACACAATGGAATACTGCTCTAAGGATATGAAGCAAAAGGGCTGGTGCTATGAAGAAAAGGTCAGGGTGCTGACCACAATCTTGGTCTGAGTTGTGCCTCTGTCCTGAGTACAGGCTCTACACCTGCCATCTGCTGATCCCTACCCCTTAGCCCTCCTATTCTGCAAGGAGAGCAACCTGCCACCTTGTGCATGGCCCACACCCTCACCTATTTGTTGAATAAATGGAGGAATAAATAAACCAGGGACCCTGCAACTTCTCCTCTCAAGCTCCCATGCAGAAATTCTTTTAAACTACATTGAATCTTCTATGCCAGTATAGGGAGCAACCACATGTTTTTTTCTCATGAAATCATTTCCTCATGATTTAAAATTCTGGCGCGCGTGTGTGTGTGTGTGTGTGTATGTGTGTGTGTATGTTTTCTATTTGTGCATGCTTCTACCAGTATGGGAGGGAGAAGGCAGAGAGAGGGACACAGCCCACCTAAGGAGGGAGAAGTCTCCTTCTGAGCTGCACTGAGCCCTTCACATATGCCTGATACCAGGGTAATGGCCAGACCCTCCATGAGGACATCCTCATGGGGAAAGACACTTTAAATGATGAAAACAGTCATTAGCAGCAGGCCCACATGGGTCAAGTTACCTCGTTCCCCTTGCTGGCATAAGCGCTGCTCATGAGGAAACGCCAGGTGGAGGGCAGGAGCTGCTCATTCTCCAAGTGCCCCGGTAAAAGGCCAGGTAGGACTGGCTGCTTGCACTGTTCCCCCAGAGGCTTTCTTGCCCAGGCAGGGGCAGGGGAATGAGTGAATAAACAAGATATTTATCTGTATTTAGCTTAACCATCATAATGTATATTCGGGATGGACATATGACCTACCTATATAAATATTTAAGTAGCCAGCATGATTCCTCTGTCTTAAAGTCTAGATTACAGCATGTAGTTCCCCTGACATCCACATTCTTCAGTCACTGACCAATTTGCTCATTTTTAGCTACTCAACATGTTTTTTGAAAATGGGGGGGGGGTTCCTTCTTAATGCAAGAAAGCAAACCACTGAATATTTTCTCTTGGTTTTCATTATCTGGAATAACTTGGTATTTTTTTCTAACTCTTCCTATATCCATTAGAACCCAGTTCCTGAAAATCACGGTTTTGCAAAACCCCAAACATATCCCATTATAGTTGTAATGTAAGAAACGCTGTAAGTGATCAATAAATCCAAAACCCACAAGCATTTCTGTTTTTACTTTAGAAATATCTCAAATATGTAAGTCCCAAATTGTGAAATTATAGTGTCGATTTTCATGTTGTATTTGACCTCTATATTACAGAAAGAAGTAAGGTCAGGTTTTGAATTAATTTGTCTTATTTACTCTTCCTGTTGTTCTTTAACTTGGAAGACATGCTAGGAAAACCAAACAGGACAAAACAAAATTGGACTTCTACCATTCTTATTCCCAAAGTGACATATAAAAGCCAAAGTGAAATTAACTACTTAGTAAAATATGGTGAGAGTATCATCACAGTCTCTGACGTCCACAGAGAAAGCCCTAAGGACTAAGACTGCACATCTAGATAGAAGTCTGTACTAGGGATACATCAAGGTGGCAGGATGCCTCAGGGAAGTCCAGAAAAACGGGTGGAACAGGATTTTTTTTTTTTTTTTTAAGTAGCTCCACTTAGGAAAACAAAATACTTAGTAACTTGATTAACTTAAATGTCTTTTTATGAGAGTCACTTTCCCTAATTTGATTGTGAATGTACAAAGTCCAATATATTAGTGAGGACAGGGTTCTCTAAATTTAAATTGTGGAAGCCTCACTGCTGGGATCATTCAAGGAGACATGCATGAAGCAGAATTTCAGTGCAAGAGGGACTGGCCACAAATAAAACAGGTGTCCTTCATCTATATCTCTATTTTTTTGGTAAGCATTTCAACTGAAATGTAAAAAATCACTACATGCAAGTCAAATTATTTATGAAACTCATCAGGAGGGCAGTGGAATTAATTCTATAAAAACATATTCTCTTGGAAATAAAAAAAAATTAGAGCATTATATTTGTGATCTAAAGCATAAATGAGTCCCCAATATTATACCCTATCATCCGAATGTACAGATGGGGGCTGGGGACTGTCCTTCACCTCTTTGCAAATGATAAATATTGATAATTATGGCCATGAAACAAATTCTCTGTATAAATGTAAATTTTCAGCAAAAAACTGACACTGAAAGCTATGATTCACTAAAATGGAAAACAAGAAATTTGAGGGAAGTTTTTTTTTTTTTTTTTTAGTTCATTGATCTCTCACTTTGCTGTAAAGTAGCTAAATGGTTTGAAATTAATGCCTGATAAGCATGTGAACTTATTGAAGCTATAAATATCTTCAAAGAACTATTCAAAGCTTATGAAAATCCTATTAATGAGGTGAAAACATGAAAATTATCTGCTTACAAACATCATTTTCCATCTTCTTGAAAGAGAATTCCAATCTGACATTGTTATAGTTTTTCAATTTTTTCTAGATTTTTGTAGAGTTGGGTCCAGTCACCAAGGACAGATCCTCCAGTAACATGAGTCAGGAGCAGGGTTCTCTAAGCACCACCAGTAGCTTCTCCAGTGCCAGGTTCTATGCCAGATCCTTTGCTGACCTCCAAATGTTGGAAGGTACTAGACGCAGTCCATGGGCATCTTCTTTTTTCTATTGATAATCTCTAGGTGATCTTCTCCAGTCCCATGGCTTTAAATGTTTATTCTTTGATTTCAAAATTTACCAAATTATCAAATTTACATTTCCAGCTTTGAGCTCCAGATCTGTACAGCAAACCGCCTCTACAGCTCATCCATACTAACTGGCATCTCAAAATTAATATGTCCAAACTAGAACTTATGATTACTCATCAATAAAGCCTGCTCCTGCCTTGTCTTCCCCATCTTAATAAAGAACATTTCCATTACTCAGACGTTCAAGACAATGTCTATGAATCACCTTAATTTCTCTATTTCCATCCTACTCGACATCTAATGCGCTGATGGATACTATGGGTTCTATCTTCCAAATGCTTCCAGAACTGGACTACTTCTTACCACCTCCAAAGCTATTGAACCCTAATCCAAGCTATCACTATCTCTTATCTGAATCCTCAAAATGACTTCCTCTCCAACCATTTCTGCCTGCGCCCAAGCCATTTTTCTACAAGAGGCTAGAACAGTTGTGTAGAAACATAAATTAGACCCTCTAACTCCTCCACTCACTATTTCTGGTGGCTTCACATCCACATACCATACACACACCTTCCAGATCCAGATTTTGCTCTGCAAAATCCTGCCTTGCCCCTTTCCAATTTTTTCACCTCATACCCCAGTCCAGCCATATTAACTTTCTTACTATGCTTCACATACACTAAACTCAATGCCTTTACTTGGCCTTTGAATTCAGCATCCCTTCCTTCCTTCCCCAACTTCTTTCAGCATTGTATATTGGCTCCCTCAATTCACTCAGGGCTCTGCTGAGAGACCACTCTTCCTAAAGTAGTTTATTTTCACTCAAACCATTTGCACCTCACTCTCTAGCCTTCTGATCTATTTTGTGTTTTTTCATGGCACCAATTACCAATTCAAATTATATAACAGATTAATTCAGATACCTGTTTATGGGCTGTCTTGCCCACTAGGAACCCTGTCTGTGGCATCCACCATTATGTTCAAGCACCTAGTATCATACTGGCACAGAGAAGGCACTCAATAATTACTACTTTTTTGAAGGAAACATTAATGATGCACACCCTTTCTCATAGCCTATGTAACTACAAAAGCCTTACAATCTATTACCATAATGCAATGTAAAGTACAAATAGATATGATATTAAATAGCAAGGTTATTAATCAGGTATATCTACGTATACATGTATATATCTTACTTAAGCAATTAATTATTGTACCATTGGTATATCAAGGCCCAAAAACCACATGAGTCAACCATAGATGTGTCTGTCTGTGTATGTAAGCCTAGAAGCAGCTTTGACAATGGCAAACATTCACACACCAGGATGTGTCTTCCTGCAATTGGTTTATTCTAATTCACCAACTTAGCCAGAAATACTGGCTGAAACAAGTGGGAAGGAGGACACCCTCTTTGAAGTGGGTTATCCTGCTGTCTTCTTGCTCTGCAAAATCTTTGCAAAATCCTCATCATTTTGACATTTCAGACTCTTCAAGAATCTTAGAAGATGGATGAAAGTCATGAAAGATTGCTAGAAGCCAGCTGGGAGCCAAGATCTTTTTGGTAGGAGCCAGGGAAAGAGCTACAAAAAAGGCACTTGGCTGATAGCCAACATCCTAAATTGTTCCATTTTCATTTAGTGGCTGTTATTATTATAGTTTTAATAATGCTCACCAGGGACTGTTAGGCTGAACAACGTATCCTACTGGTCTACTGACTGGTCTACTGACTTCAACTTTAATTTTATCATATTTTAATAGAGAACTGTGTATATAGCTTGAAGATAGGAATCTACACAACTGTTGATAATAGAGGAGGGACACAGAAATCTAATAACAGTCTTGCTTTGCTATCATGCCAGTCAATTGCATTCCACAAGAAACTCTTCCTGTTAATTCACTGCTCCTATCTTGTACCAGGCAAACCAATTCACAGTGAATAAGGTTTTGTGGCTCTTTGAAGAAGGACTTTATAAAAATTCTATGCATGTCTACATGAAAATAACTTTAAATCACTATTGTAGCTTTCTGGTTTTCTTTCCCTCCCATAAAAATATTTGAAAATAAAATAGTGGATTCAGACACCTGCCTTCCCAATGTGATGTAAATCCACAAATTGACCATTTCTATACTATAGCAGTGCTAAAGATGGTGGGGTAGTTCCACAGACAGTTTATCAGCTTTCTCAAGAAAGAAGGGAAAATTGACTCTTTTGGAAAAATCAGACAAATAAGTATTCCACCCCTCCCCTCTCTACTGCAAGCCAAATTAGCTTCCAAATAAAGTATTTTAGAGTGCTAAGAGATCAGATAGACACCAACTCCCCAAATCACTTTCCATGCAGTTTTTCTTGGCAATAAATTCCCACTGAAATATTAGCATTGTTTATGGAGAAAACATGTTTTTAAGTGGGAAAAACCTAATCTGTTGCCCCCTCTGTTCTAAAGAATATGTGTGTTACAAATGGACTTTCAAGTAGGTATAGCTAGGTCTTAATAGACACACATACCTTTTAAATGGGGGACAAATCCTTGAGAAAAATTTAGCCATGGTGTTTCACATTTTCCCTAACTCCCCAAAGTCTTGGAAGATGAGGAAATGCTTTTTATTTATGCCTAGAACAGCAAGAAAGTGATATGGTTTAATAGTTAATCCTGGAAATACAGACCAGAGAATAACAACTGCCTTCTAGATCTATACCCAGAACAACTGAATACCACTATTTTAGGTCAGTTGGGAAAAGAAGAGACTTGCACATAGTATGGTCCTGGACAAATTACTCCCATGTGGCAATTCCATTCAATCAATTAATATAAAACATGCCAAGGTTTTTGTATTGTGAAATTAAGGCACTACCTCTCCATTCATAAATCAGAAAACCTAATTTAATCATATTAACCATTGTCCCAAGTAATTGAATACATCCCCGAGACAGAAAAAATTAAATCAAACAAGTAATCTCTCTCAGGGAGGACAGGAGAGAAAATGTATTCCTTTGCACAAAGTGACACTGCTCTGGAATTTTGCTGGTCCCATCAATTATAAGGGGCATGGCTAGGATGAGGCTGTTGTGTGGATACCTGTCACATCACCTTGGTATTCACACCACGACGTCCCCACCTGTCACACACAGCTCCATGGATGGAAGTTTGTCACCTTGACTACACTGACAGCCCTTTGCCTCCCAGGCAGGTTATACTCATGGCCCTTGGAAAAGCATTTCTAATTTGGCTTCAAAATAAACTATCATTCCCACTAAAGGGGGAGGGAGGATCTTCTCAGGATTAAGAGGAACAAGAGGTGTATGAGTGGCTGCTCATAGATTCAGCTCAAAAAGTCACTATCTTTTCTGGCATATTTCTGGCCCTGGGTCACAGCCTTTTTGCAGAACCACAAGTCCCCCTTCGGAGGCTGTGTGTGCTGTTGCTGTGTGGTTCCCTTCCCACACCTGGTCAGCCCTCTTTTCTTTGGCAGCACCTGCCTTGACTTGGGAGAGGGTGGCAATAAGAAAGACTAGGCTTCTGCTGCTCATTGCCCCACCCCTGTGGTTCCCACTCATCTTCCTCACTAAATATAGCATAGCTTATTGAATGGTGCATCAGATGTCAGGGAAAAGTGACCCTTTCCCTCAGAACTGGCGGATTAATTGCCTTTTCTTTTGCTTTCCTGTACACAGGCATATAATAGAGCAGTAGTTGGGTATGAAATCATTGATTTGCCTCCAGGTGGAGATTAAACCAGTCACTTTAAACATTTTAATATCAGCAAAAAGGCTTTTTTTTTTCCTCTCTGCTGTGACTTTATTCGAGGTCTCAAGATCACAGGGGCTTTGACAAGTCTGTCAGTGATCAGAAGCCACCATAATCAAGTGAGAAAAAAACCCCAACAAGACCTATCACGCATCTATACATTACAGGACCTTTTTAATGCCAGCGTCTGCACAAAATGTGGGTTAGAGACTGTAGTCTTTGGAGGATGTTAATCAACACATAATGGAGAATTTATGGTGCAGCTCATTAACAAAGAGATGAATGTCAGAGCTTATATTTAAAAACCTACACTTGGGTCAAAAAAAATGGTAAATAATTGAGTAAAAGGGGAAATACCAGATCAAAAAGGTGTTTTATTTCTTCTACATGAATATCACCACCAGCACTAATGAACAACTAGGTTTCCTTACAAAATATTGATACAGCAATAAAACAATTCACACAGGGAGCCTTCTAACAGAAGACCTTAGATGGAGTATTGTAGTCATCCTTCTGCATGCAGAGAGTCACATGTACATGCTATTACTTTAGTATTAACTCTTTAAAGAAAAATGTTTTAAATATGCCTTCCATATCCATGTGGAAATAAATATTCACTAATATTAGCTAATGTTTGAATGTGATACTTAGAAAAACACAAACTGACTTTGAATGAAAATGTATGCATTATTCTTTTTTTTAAGACTTTATTTATGAGAGAGAGAGAGAGAGAGAGGCAGAGACACAGGCAGAGGGAGAAGCAGGCTCCATGCAGGGAAGGGAGCCTGACGTGGGACTCAATCCCGGGTGGGTCTCCAGGATCACACCCTGGGTTGAAGGTGGCACTAAACCGCTGAGCCACTGGGGCTGCCCTGCATTTATTCTTATAATTAATTACTTTAAGTAGTGCACTTGAGTGACAAGACATAGGATAAAAACTGATCCAGTGATTTCATTTCAAAAAGCTTATCCTAAGAATATGAGTCGAGAGCACAAATAGGTGCAAACAAAACGTTTTCTGAAGCAGTGTCATAAAAGCAGAAACCTGAATAAAAACTACTGGTCATCTGTTTGAGATTGATTCAATGAATCGCGTTACATCCACATGAAAGACAGAATACTATGCGACCATTAAAACTCTGGTATTTGATAAGTAAACAAGTACTCTCTATTGCAGGGCCAAAGATAGTCCATTTCAACAAGTGAATACAGGATTCTTCTACTGTTTTCAGCAGCCACTGCATTGAACATATTCATTTATCTATACATTCAGCAGATGCTCATTTTATGTTTAATCAAACACTATGTTCCAGATATATGTACTGATAAAACAGACTTGGGGTTATAAATATTAGAGTGACTTGCAAAACTAAATATGTAATTGTGATCAATTCCATGAAGGAAAACAAGAAGATGAAACCAGGGATTCTAATACCAGGCCTGATAGAGGTTGGAGGAGGAGAGTGGAGTTTCTATTTCTAGGACATGACAGGGAAGCTGAGAACATAGCAGTGGAGTGTCCTTGGCATCACCCTGGGACTGACATCCATTGAGTAAGGGCAGAGGGTTGGGGGATGGGATCCAGAGACATGGCAGCTGGGTCCCAGGGCTCCTTATCAGCCAGGTCTAGGATTCTGAATCTTGATTGAGTTCATTTGATCCATGAAAAGCTTTGATTTATTTGATTCATTGGGAAGATTCTCCATGGGGAAAATGGCATGAGTCACATTTTTAAATTAAATGCAAGAATTACTAATTGCATAATGCAATATATTGACAAGCCTCTACTGGAAAGCTATCCTTGGCATAATGGCAGCATGATTGTCAAGCTGTGTGGAGGTGTGCACCTTATTACAAACACCCAGGGCCTTAGTTTTATCATCTGTAAAGCAGTGGGTAGAGTAAATGCTATCAATGTTGATGAAGTTCCAAGCACAATTCAGCATCATGGGGACACTATTTAGGGATTCTGCAGCAGCAGTTACATTTTTACCATCGTTCAGTCAATAAAATAGAGCTTTATAAAAAATGGCATGAAAGGATTGTTTTGTTATTTTTGTAATACACACACACACACAAAACGGGTGAATCAGAGGCTTAAGGGATATTTGGCATTCGACTAAGTTTTAAAATAAGAGGTGCCAAAACTTACTGCTAAATCCTACCCTCCAGGATGCTTTTACAAGTTCTACTATTAGGGGTAAATTGGGAATCAGAATGTATTCCCAGCTGCATAACTATTAGGTTGCTTGATTTTTTTAGTCAATTAATATTCTCACCTGATGGCAATGTTGAACACTGTCTGAATGTCTATGTGGTGTGGAGTGCTACCATAAATAAGCATGATCTGTCCCCCTCATTCTGATATTATGGACAAATGATATAACTATACATGAATTACACATATACGGAATGCATATTGATGATGCTGAATTTTATCTGAGCTCTCTGCTCCTGAAACAGTGAAGATTAAAGGAATTTCCAGCCTTTTGTGTTCTGGAAAACAGCTTATTGCAAGGAACGACCCTTCCCCATAAAAGTCTCAGATGTCCACACTCCTCTTCCCCTGCACACTTTGTTTACCTCTAAGGATAGACCCAGACTCTCAAAATTCCTGTTTTCTGCTTCATAAATGATTAGCTAAACTGCTTGTCTCAGTGATCAATCAGGACACAAAGCTTGGTAATCAAACTTTGGTTAAGTTTTTCTCCTTCCTCCGAGCTCTTGAACTTGGATCCACCCTCGGCCTGAGCAGCAGACAGTCCATCTCGAGTAAAGGCTGGCCTCCAGGTACCCTAGTCTCTTATCTCTTCTTTAACGTGACCCTGGCCACTCAGGTTCTGTCTAGCCTCCTTTACTCCTCCTTCTCTATTCAAACAAACAAAACAAACTTTTCGGTAACTCTGAGAGGCTTACAGACATTCTGGTCAAAACATTTTCCCACTCCAACAATGCCCCCATCAGCATGGCAAGAGGGCAGCAGCCCCAGCCCCAACAATAATCCTTTCCAAAAAAAGCCTCTCCTTATTAAGTGGGGATTTATTTTTTTATTGGACAACATTTACAAGGAATGCTTTCCTGAAGGTCAGACTAGTTTGGTTGTTGTTTCTTAGTATCTCCTAATCTTTCCTCCAGGACTTGGGAAGGCATGCTCAGTGTAGGGGGAAAAAATGTGATTATTAGGCAATAAAAATAATTTTAAATCACCAAAGAAATCTCCACAAATCATTAGGCAAGACCTAGAACATACAAAAAGTCAGTGAAACAAAAACAATGAGAAAACTACCTGCCCACCCAGGAAACATGATTTACATAATCAGCTCATGCTTTTCTCCTTCACATTGTGGAAGTTTCTTTGTTCAACATTATCTCTAGTGGTCTGTTAAATGTGTGCAATGCATCAGCGCCTTTCTGAACAACATTTTGTTAGGAATGAAAAATGCCTTACCCATCAATAAGAAAGGCAACTGAAAGATTAGAATAAAGAAACGAGTTGGATGGAAATACTCATTTGGCTTCAGTCTTCGGTCTCAATCAGGGAAGGAGGTGGAGAGGGAAAGCTTATACTTTCCATCATTAAGGAAGAGCATTTTAGCAATAAGCAAGTGGTAACAAAATTATTTAAAAAGGTTATGAGTTCATGGTATTTTGTATCATTCTGAAGGTGAGCTACACAATAAACTCAGATGGTATTTCCAAATCTATAAAGAATAATTTTATTCCAATGTCAGGTATCAAGTACAATGTAAGGGGGAGGGGGGAGACATTCCCTTAACTCTTGTATCCAGATACTGAGATGGAGTGGGGAGGAAAGTGAGTGGCTCCAGGCCAGGGCCTACAGATGTCCTTGGTTCTTGTGGCATAAGACATAGGAACCCATGTGGCATAGTATCCAGGCTAAGAGGGTACAACGTGTCCCAAAGAAACTGGACTAAAAAATAGGGAACCTACCCTCCAGGTGAATGCCTATCAGTATCCTCATCAGCAAAATAAATAATGTCAAATATCCCAACTTGCACACATTTGCATGTGGCTTATACGTGTTCACATCTTTCACTCCTATATATAAATCCATAAATACCTGTAATGAGGACCTAAGGTAGCCACTCTAATCAGGCCCTAGACCAAGCATTTTATATACTTTATCCTTACAACAAAAAAGTGAGGAAGATATTATTATTTCCATTTTACAGACAAAGAGCAAAGGCTCTGAGAGTTAAGTGATCTTCTGTGAGGTTGCATGACCAAGCTGGACACCAACACTTGCCTGACTCCAAAGCCCAGGTTCTATGCTCCTATCTACTCTGGTTCTGACCCAGAACATTCTGGTGAGTTTCCAGTTGTTTAGAGAAAAACAAAAACAAAATCAAAGAAAGGATATGTGGATAGCAGAATTTTTTTTTTTAAGTCTCATATTCTTGTTTGAGTATTTTCAGCACCCAGATAAGAATGACATTTGGGGTCCATTGGAGACCCTGTTACCATAATTTACAAAGTGTAAACTCCTAATATCCACTCCATAAACAACATTGGAAAAGCATCTATGGGGTGAGGAGTAAAGCCAGTGGGGGGTGACCAGAGGCTAATGCTCCCATGTGTGCGGCATCTGCAGCTGGCATTCTCTGCTTATGGCAATGCCCCCAGGACACCTTCGTCAACTGTCCTGATGCTGTGAGAAAGGGCTAATTCACTGTAATACTGAGATGATCAGGATTGCTGACCTATCCTTCCACAACACATAAAATGAGTATGCAGGATTTACACACTCTTTCTGAGATAGGACTCAAAATACCTGTCTGAAAGTACACTTAGGAGACGGAAATGCTTCATTGACTATTTTAAATTAACACCTGGATACAATTAGCATAATACATAAACTATGGATTTGATACTCAGTACTTACAATTTTCTATGGCAAACTCATTCTCGTCTCCTAGACATTTGGGACCAAGTTTGCAAACAAACTTTCTTCACCAAGCAGGAAATGCTGGCCCTCAGATCAGCAGGCTAATCTCCCCAGATTTTACTTTCTGTTTCATTTAGATTTTGCCTGACTCTAATTTGTTTCTATTTTATTATATTCCATGTGCCTCTTATAAACTTCTTCAAATATTCTTGTTATAAGGTATTGTGGGCATGGACACCTAAAAGATGTATTTTTTCACTGTGAAATCAAATTATGACAGCTCTCTAAAACTCACTAGGATGTAACTAAACCATGGTTATCATGTATTTCGAGCTTATATGAAAGTTAAGAGTTTTAGATAAAATTTTCTATGCAATGTGCATGGCGATTCTCTTGTTTTTATCCTTTCCCAGAGGAGAAAATGGACACCCAGGGGCAGCCAGCTAGCACAGAGCAGAGCTCAGTCCTGTCTGCCCCTCAATAGCATGGGATCCCTGTTTTGTGGGAGTTGAGGAGCTGTCCTCAAACCCATCCACCCTGACTACACAGCAGAAGAATCCAGCCACAGTGGGGGAGTTTCCAAGAATGTGTTCAAGGTACTGGAAGATTCTGCTTGTAGCCTTTCAGGAACCTCATATTGCAAACCTAATTAGGGTGAAAACAGCCTAGGATAGACCACCGATAAGAATGGGCTTGTAGATGTCTTCTTTTGGGCTCTATTACAGTTAACATTTTGATCCAACTACTATTCTATACAATTTAGCTGTCCTGAGACATAAATGCTAAAAGCAAACAACAAAACCTTGGGCTTCCCAGATGTTAGCTGCAATCTGTTTTCACAGCTTCTTTGACTTAAGGTCAGATCACGGGAGCTGCTTCCCCAAATCTGGCCTCCTGGGACCTTTGAGCCAGGTCTGTGGTTTACAACAAGGATTCATCATAGCATGCATTTGTGGTAGATAAGAAATGTATAACCATTTGCCAATTACTGTGATTAATCATAATTTGTCTCTCCTAGGGTCCAACTGGAATCTGGCTTTGCTAACCCAGCCAGTGGAGTTTGTGTTTGCAAGGCAGGTGTGGGCTTCCAAGCAGTTCTTAATAAAGAGCCAGAGGAAAAAATTGAATGATGAAATAAAGTTAAAACTATTGAAAGCACAATATATTTGCTTTTATCAACTCCTGAGTAGGGAATAACTAACTGATATACATATATAATGAATCCTTCCTTCCTTCCTTCCTTCCTTCCTTCCTTCCTTCCTTCCTTCCTTCCTTCCTTCCTTCCTTCCTTCCCTTTTGTAATTTTTTTCAATAAATACTGTTGAATACCACTATGTATGTGACACTTGAAGTATAATAACTGGTGTGAAACAGATTTTCAGAGACTTTACACTCCCATTCTTTTCTTCCCCATATATGATCCACTTGTGAGTTGGCAAAAACATTTTTAAGAGGAATTTTATCTTTCACAAAAACTTTGGAAGCGTTAATGAGTGATGGCTATATTTCTCATAGCTATCCACTATTTAGAAGCAATCAACTTATTTCTGTTAAAATAGAAATATGAAGAAGAGCAAAACACATCCCAATATATCAACAAAAATAAAAACAATTCTCCTGCTTCGGAGGAAAGCAGGAATACTCTCTTGCAAATAATAATGTACTTTGAAAAATCATGAGTCTGAAACTCCATTATTCACAGGAAAAAAGCCATGCCCCTGGAGGCCAATGAATGGTTGAGTTAATTGTGTCCAAATATCAAGGAAGGATAAACACTAAAGACTAGGATGAGTCCTATTAAAAATAAGAAAAGAACAGGAAATAAAAGCAGTACTCAAAAGCACATTTTCTTAGCTAACATGTCATACAATTAATCATACTTTAAGACTCACAGATTTTGAGAGTTTTCAATCACATAAACCAATTCAAAGGTTAACCCTAGAATAATATTTTGAAGGCTTTGGTGAAATCACTGCCCTAGACATTTTATAGAACTGTACTGATAACCATCTCTCTTAGGGCCTTTGGACAACCTTCCTCAGAAACAGAGAATTTTGTACATAGAGTTATTGGATTTCCCTAAAACATTAGAAATTTAAAGTAGATAATGTATGTTAAAAGTCAAAAAGCCTAACTAATTATTTTTCCCTATCTTACCCCTGTACTTCAGTTTTATCCAACATCTTTTACTATGGCCTGAAAAATCATTGCTACCATCATCACCACCATTATTTTAGTTAATCATCTAGTACAGTATAACTGGATTTGGACTTTAAGAGGTTTTCAACATTATTTAGAACGGCGTAATAATTTTATTGTAAGTAAATTGCATCAAACTTCAAAAATACAATTTAAAACTGCAAATGCAACCAATATGCAAGAAATACATTAAGACTTTCATTACTTTATTCAAACAGCTATAGAATTGGCATAATGAATTACCACATAAAGCGACTAAATCAGAAGTATAATGAGTTCAAGTAAAGATGAGATCATTTTATGGAGATAAGTTTATTAGAGAGGTAGAAGATAAAGGAATAAGAATTGACTGAAGTAGAGTGAATGGGTGATGGGCACTGGGGGTTATTCTGTATGTTAGTAAATTGAACACCAATAAAAAATTAAAAAAAAAAAAAGAATTGACTGAAGTAGAGAATATTAGCGCAAGTGTAATATCTATTTCTTATCCCTACTTATATTGCTAGCCATGGTTTGGTTTAAAAAAAAAGTTTGAAAAGGATACCCAGAATTTATATGGTATCACTTCAACTATTTCCTCATCCCAAATGAGAAATACTTCATGGGTGTATAAACTGTTGTATCATGCTTTGCTTTAAACTTTGAATACTTCATCACGAAAATGCTTACATTGTAATAAAAACAGAGTCTGATAGTATCAAACACACTACTATAGACATCATTCAATTCTATAGATAGCAATGATCTTGAAATTCAGCATGTCACCAATGACACCAGCAAATTTTCTCACATAGATATACAGGTTTTCTTCAATTTAGATGGTGATATTTTATCTAGTTTCAGTAAAGTAGAATTCTTTCTTGAAGGAATAAAAAAGAAGCTGAATTTCCTGGAGCTTCTACTCCCCACAAGTACCTCTATAATTTATCAGTCTACATTTGCAAATTATTTATTTATTCACTTCTACCTCTTAGATCTTTCTAAAATAGACTTCTGCACTTAACATTAAGAGCCTACAAAGGAAATGTTAAAAAATAACATAAGAAATCACATAAAAACAGAAGGACAACCTAGGCAGATACACAAACTACTACCAGGTCTTACATTTAGCACTGATCTCTTAGCACTCAGAGCAACATGTACAACAAACACACATTGAGCTGAATCATCTCACTCCTGGTTATTCCTCATCCCTAGTATAGACTCCAGGGGGTACAAGCCTCCTTTCCCATGGAAATGTAGTTTCCCACAGTACAAATGACCATTACCTATCTGTACCAAAAAGAGAAAATGCATGAAATGCAGAAACTAGTTTAATTCTTACAGAAAGCAGAGGATCTAAAGTAGCCTTCCCAGTAGCAGACTAAAATATGTTAATTTTGATAAAGTATTCTTTGTTTTTCTAATTAGTGCCCTCCTCTGTAAAATCCACCTAGGTATTTCCATTTATAAAGAATAGTTACACAAATGAGTCGCCTTCTAGATGTAAGTAATCTTTTCCTCACAATCAACTATTCATTCAGGCAGAAATGTGTTCTGGTAATATATTGACAATGCCTTGCCCAATTAAGAGAAAGCATTCACATCTAAAATGCCTTCTCTATCTGGTCAGGGGAGGGGGGGAAACCTTGAGTTACATGTAGACAAAGTAACTCATATGTTCTCCCCTCCTTGCCAGCCTTTCCCCAATACACCAGAGAACAACCCTCAACTTCTGTTTACATGAAAGAGACTTAAAAACAACAAAGTAATTAGATATGTTCATGAGAAATAATTATGTCATGTAATAATGACTATTCCCAAAGTGCTTCTGGCTCCATGAAAAAAAGAATTTCTCTTCCATGCGAATCCTGCAGACTTGCAGGATATGAGGAAAGGCGACATTCTCATCAGAGTTAAAAGCATTCGATATGAATGGGGTCCTCCACATGGCAATGACTGCAATAAATTACCAAGTGTGTGTTCTGTTTTCTGAGATGAGCTCAATTCATCATTTTATTGAAAAGGTTCCATTATGCTAATGTCTTACAAAATCACATTCTGCTGTTGCTGGAAGGTCATGAGGGGATATAAATTTTTACATTTAGAACCAAGTGGTTGTATAGTAGTCACAGTTTCCAAGGGTTAATAAGAAGCCATCAAAGTACATTCAAGGACTTGTCAATGGCAAGGCTTTAGGACACTCTTCTAATTAATGGAAGGCAAAAAGAATATTATTCCAAATTAAACATTAAAAACAACTAATGCTACAAGAACAGAGGTATTAAAACTTGGTCAAGTATAGGGGTGATTATTTGAAAAAAATCTCTTCATTAAAATTTTGATTTCCCTATCGATTTGAAGTATCAGTATAATAGACAATATTAACTAGTTCTTTATTATATGGTAGGTAGACTGTCTAGATTATCCACCATCTTCATTTACCATCTTTCAAACACTTTCACCAATAACTTTGTTAAAGATCTATAATGCATGCAAAACCAACATGCATATTTTTGTGTATCCTCATTAGGTCTATATGAAGGGTGCTTAGGTTTTTGACTAGTCTCAAATCCCACATTTGAGTTCTCCAGAAAAAAGAAAGATGATGAGCTAATTATTCGATGCAAATCAGATATTATTCCCTAGAGTAAGGTTTTGTTTCCATCTTTCCAAGAATTATTGATTCCTTCCAATCACCAAGGACTGTGAACATAATTCATGAATATATTGTATCAATAATTTGTAGTCACGGGCAACAACTGTCAAACAGCTGAGTAAAAACACATTACAACCAGATAGCTCCCTTTGGACCAATTATTGTAAATCAAAGCAACGCTGAGGAAAAACAGTTGCTCTTTAGAAATACTTGCCTAGTATATATTTGGCATGTAATTTTCTAATGCAGCCCCCAGAACCAGGCTGTAAACAACAATTACCATGTTGCTGGATTTGGCATTTTGTCTTATCTGGTTCAGTTGCTGAGTGGTGGTAAGGTTTATCTTCTACAATGTGAGTGTTCTTTAAGATAAGGAAGCTATCCTTTAGAATGGTTCACTGATCACATTTTGATGCTCTTCCCAAGCAGGTAATGACTAAGAAGCCAGGGATGGTCCAGGGCTGGGCATGTTCAATCTTATGCTGCATTAAAGTGCAGAAACAACCGTGACACAACATACTCATTCATGACCTGGAACTAATTGACAGAGGGGGGGAAAAAGGCTTTAGAAATCTGTCCAAAATAGCTTGGAAGCGCAGTTCACAAAACTGTGTTTATGTTTGAAAAAAAAAAAAAAAAAGAAAGAAAGAAAGAAAAGAACAGATTATATAACTTCTTGGCAAATTCAAATCACAAGATTTCTTACTAACCCCGAACGTATTAAAAGTAATTTTTCTATGGCTGTTGTGTCATTCCTGTCAACTGGTATATTTGTTCAGTCAAATGCAAAGCTATGGAAAGCAGACATCTCTTAACTTAGGAAACTTACTGAGATATTTTACAAAATATCTGTTGAAGGCTTTATAATGAGGTGGCTGTTCTTGCATCAGGGTATATAGGATTACTGTTGATTTCACAAACTATGCTAAATCTAAGCATTTGCCAGTGAACACCAATCCAACTCAAAGACACTGGATTATTGACCAAAGATCTTGGTTCAAATCTTAGCCTCAACATGTTTTAGCTGCAGGATCCTAGACAAGAAACATTACTCTCAGTTTTAAGGGGAAAACAATTCTCACGGAAACTACTAAGAAATATTTAAAGAATCCAGTTCACATGAATTAAAATTCATATAATCAAAGTAAACTGTTGGACATCTGAACTGTTTAAATAAATTGGATTTAAGAAAGAAAAAAAAAAGCCATGTATCTTTTCTCAGATATGTCAGTTTTGAATATGTGATAAGATTTTTATTTTATTTTTTATAAAAAACTTGAGTTTTATTTCCCAGAAAGACAGTAGTTAATCTGAATTTATACTCCCTATATTGGTTTATTAAGTAATCAAACATTATACTTGTATGATATTTAAGTTTATGAAAAATATACATCTGTACATTTGTATCTGACTAGATTGAATTGTGATTCTGGCAAATGTTTTACAGCAGTCATGTTCTATAGTGTGTCAGCCAAAACAGAAGTTCTTAGATCCTTATGTTACTTAAAAATCTGGATTAATATTAAATCAGGCTATTTAATGAATAATCTTTAGATGACTAGATAATGTCTATTATGGTTGAATACAAAAGCATGGATGAATAAATATAATTTTAAGTTTGTATATTTTGGTTCTATATGCTACATGCTATAAAATAGCCATATCTTTGGTTCATGTTAATGAAGCTTTATTTTTGCTACTTTTATAACTCAGACCTGTGTAGTATGTATTTATGGGCTTTGCTACCCTGCTAAATTCTTGTGTATAACAGTTCTCAATTACCTACCTCCCAATTTTCTCTGTATAACAAACAGTGTTATTTTGGTTAAAAGTTATAATTAGTTTGGGTGGATGACACTGTATTAGAAGCAGTCACAACAGAAAAATAGAACTGTTTACCCAAAGCAATGGGATGAGTTTTTGGTTTTGTTTTTAAAGAAAGGAGACCATATTTTTCCCCTGAAACAAACTTGCAGTTTATTACAAAATATAAAATAAAAGTGGAAGACAAAACTTGAGACACTAGAAAATATAGCAAGTGGAAGGAAGTTTGAGGAAAGCAAAATTTACTTTCCTTTATTCATAATATTAAGTCTAAAAAGAAGTTATGAAATGTGTTAAAATTAGTGCAAAGTCTATCTAGTTTTGATGGGTTTATTCGTAAGATAATTTAAGGGGCAAAAAAAAGGAGCTCATAAAACCTATGCCATCAAATATTATAGTAATGCAAAATTAAAATTAGACTTTTCCTCTTGTTGAGATAATAAAATTAATGTTAGAACACCTAGTGAGGTATAGTAAAATTTTTTCCCCATCTATACAATCTTCCCAGATAGCATTCTATAACCCCTAGCATAATTTCAGCTTTGTGTTGATTTTATCATATTCTTTGATAATTTAAAAAGGCAAAGCTTCTTCACTTGTGAATGAGCTAAAGTTCCTTTTAATCATCTTATCTACATTTATTTTTAAATATTTTATTGTCATTTTGTTTTTTCAAAAAAATAACCAATGATTGTTTCCCAGGTGCCTAGGGCTTTATTAGAATCAAATGATCAAATCTCCTACGATAATTTCTTTGATCTTGCCTTCCAGAAATCAGATCTAAAATTTAATAAAAATTTAAAGTAGGGGCACCTGGGTGGCTCAGTGGTTGAGCATCTGTTTTTGGCTCAGGGCATGATCCCGGGGTCCTGGGATCGTCCCACATCGGGCTTCCCAAAGGGAGCCTGCTTTTTCCTCTATGTCTATGCCTCTTTCTGTGTGTCTCTCATGAATAAATAAACAAAATCTTGGGGAAATTTTTAAAGTAATAATTTCAGTACATACCTTGCATTTAAAAATGTCTTAGAATTTCCCAGAGGGTACCTAGAGAGAGATGCTAGAAACCACTGGGTTTGTTTGATATGCTTTGCATTTCTTTATTAGTGCAACATCACTGGAAGAGCTAGGTGATGAGATGTCCAGTAGAGGAGACTCAGCCTTCCTGAGGATTTGTTTTTATGGATAAGATATTATTATATTATTTATCCAAATCTTCCATAAATCGAAACAGGGGAAAGAGGCATAAAGATTAGTCAAAGTCCTTGTTGCCTATTATATGATCTTACCCTATGGGGAAACACTGATCAAACACTTATGAAATAGCTATATACTGTATCACCAAGGGGTAAGTTACTCTCCCCATTCTGATATTATTGGTCACTATAAAAATCCAATCAGCCTTTTTTTATTATGAAACCGGTCTGTGCTTCTATTTGAGGCTTGCTGAAAGCTCTCTATAAAACACAGAACTAGGCTTATGTCTTCATCACAGAAGAATGGTCTCAGGCCTCAGGGAAAGGACTGTGTCAGGTGCTTTGAACTGCTGATACTTCAAAGAACAGACTCCCAGAGCCGACATTAGCTTGAAAACTTCGAGGCTGTACCAGTGGAATGAATTAGGATTTCCAGGATCAATCAGCCTGGAAATAGATGTCCTTCATGAAAGCAATACACTAACCCAAGATCCAACAGAAGAAGAATTAATTAGATGAGAACAATTAAACCAACGAGAGAAATTTATGGCTATACTTTTGAATATTATTCGTATTGCTTTCACTGTTTTATTTTTATAAACATATGGAGATCTTTTTCTTCTTCATTTATCTCGCCTTCAATTTAGTGGACCATACTTTTGTTTACTGAATTAAACATTTGTCAATAGCATCTGATTTTCACTGGCCCTGAGAATTCAGAAACAAATACTTTTATGGAGCTGCCTTACTTTTCATGGCAACACAGTGGTTTGTACAGATTCAATAAGAACTTCTTCTCATTTTACCATGACATAAATGAATAAATAGCCCAACAAAGGATGCCCACAGAGTCATGTCTGAGAATACTTCTCACATTTTTAAGAAATGATAACCAATTTTACTTGTGTAGCCAATGCCTACAAAGCCTAGGCCAAAAAACAGGTTTGGTAGTAGGCCAATGCAGTCCCATTCACAGGTCATAATCCCTATTTGATGTGACAAATAATCACTAGATTATGGCTTATTGTTCTAGAAGACAATAACCAGTGCTGTATCATATCGAGCCGTCTTACTCTAACATTTCTTCATTACACACATACACACACACACACACACACACACACACTCCAATGTTGGAAGACGATCTTTAATTTGTACTTTGAAATTTCTACACAAAAGTACAGAAAATAGTACAATAGAACCATAATCAGACAAAGTTGATTAAAACAGAAGCTGATGATTTGTCCCCTTTAGTGACTCTAAGACTGATCACAGGCATCAGCCTGATTCCTTCATGGTATATCTACTCACCCACTTCATAACTTGCCAGATGAATTAGGACTTGCATATGGTGAATATTCTGACTTTGATACTATCTTCAATTATTGTCTGGAATAATTCTATACAGAAAAACTTTCCCCAACCACTAGGGCTACTTGGTTATCTTAAAATAGAATTCTTACAGGACAAGTACAATAAATCCTTACTGTTTTTTCTTTCAATTACCAATTTTCTGAGCCATAGTGTTCGAGTTATTTCCAATGCTTTCCAATACCTTTAATTTTTTGGTAAAATAATTTTAATAAATTGTACTCAATACTCTTTTTTATCTTGGGTTATTCCATCTTTGGATAATACATCTTTGTTACTCCAAGTGTCTTTCATGCTATCCATTCATCTTTGATGACTTACACAAGCTATCAAACAAGATAGTTCCATAAGGTGTCCAGGATTAATCTTGTATCTTTTCTATCCTAGGCCTAAATATACCATTCGCCAAGGATTCCTGGCTCCTTTTTGTGGGACATAGTGTCAAGAGACCAAAATTTGAGTGTCCATAAATTTACTATTAATTTATAGGCTTGGAAGAATGATCTAGATGCTCTACCTGAAAATTAGTTTGGTAAGGAGGGGAGGGTAGGCAGGGTGATAGGCTGTGATAGGATACATCAAACCACAGGTGGTCTCAACACTGGCTGTTTATCAAAATCACCTGTGAAGTCATCGAAATATAGAATCCCAGGCCCAACCAAGACATGTTGAATCCAATGTTCAAAGGTGAGTCCAAAGTTATTTATTTATTTATTTTTTCTTTAAGATTTTTTATTCATTCTTTTATAATAGATAGAGAGAGAGAGAGAGAGAGAGAGGCAGAGACACAGGCAGAGGGAGAATCAGGCTCCATGCCGGGAGCCCGACGCGGAACTCGATCCCGGGACTCCAGGATCACGCCCTGGGCCAAAGGCTGGCGCCAAACCACTGAGCCACCCAGGGATCCCCCCAAAGTTATTTAAAACACCCTCAGGAAATGTAATCATTTCAGGGGCCACTGGACAGGAATGCTAAGTTATAGTCTCCAAGTACCTACATTTCCAGGACCTTAAGATAGAGTATTTTGAAGACCTTTAGGAGTTGAATCATTTGTATCTTTTACTACTATTTTTTCTTATCTTAAAGAGTAATATATACTCATTTTTATAGAGTTATAATAAAACAAGTTTCAAAATAAAAAATAAAAATAAATAATCCTATTTCAAGGAGAAAAACCACTATCAACTCTTGTATCTGTTTTGTTTTGGTTTGGTTTGGTTTGGTTTGTTTTTTTTTGTATTTCATAGGCACACATGGGCTTATATTTAGTTGCCTATTTTTTTAGACAGGATCATACACTATTCAGTATTCCAGAATCTACTTTTTTCATAAAGCATTTTTCTGTGACCTTAAATATTATTCTCCAACATCATCTTCAATGTTTGTACAGTGTGCCATTTTATCAGGTTGTCACACATTTATTTATTTATTTATTCAGTCCCTAATGTTGCACCCCCTGATTGTTTTAATTTTTCCCAATATAAATAATGCTACTTTTGAACACCTAATAGATAATTCCTTGTACACATCCTTAATATGATTTTATGATAAACTCTAAAAAGTAGAATTACTAAGCCAAGAGGTAGAAGTAGCATTTCCTCTTGTAGAACTGCAAAGTTTTAAAATAATCCCCTAACAATTTGAGGTAACAGAATATTCTGTGACACCCATAAAGGACTATAATTAAAGAAGCAAGGGTATTGAAGAGAGAAGGAAACTTGTTATCTCATTTTTAAAGGACTGTCATACGTTGAATGCTAATATATGGAAAAACTAAGAAATGTGCAGGATATTGTGATTGAAAGATGGCGGCACTAAATGATGTCATGGCAACCTTGTGCTGGGGAAAATACAACATAGACCTTGACTGCATGTTTGTGAAGTAGAGGATTTGGGAAAAAGATTTAAATATTTGTTTATATAGAATTTGGAAGCTGGAGTATCTTGTAATGTTGATCTCAATGGTTAAGATATCTTTCTCTGACAGAAACACCTGGACACTGCTTCAGGAATCTAAACTTCTCCCACAACTTAGAATCATAGCTGTGAATGAATTACATCTCATAGTCTCAAAAGGCCATAACAAGGGGATCCCTGGGTGGCTCAGTGGTTTAGCACCTGCCTTTGGCCCAGGGCGCGATTCTGGAGTCCTGGGATTGAGTCCCACATCGGGCTCCTGGCATGGAGCCTGCTTCTCCCTCTGCTTGTGTCTCTGTCTCTGTCTCTCTCTCTCTATGTCTATCATGAATGAATAAATAAATAAATCTTAAAAAAAAAGGCCATCACAAGATTAAGGAATGAATGATGTTTTTATTATTTTAATACATATTTATTAAGTATCTCCTATGCTCCAACCACTGTGTGAGATAATGCAGACAGGATGAAATCCAGTCTCATGAAATCCACTCCCCAGTGGACCTTATACAACTTGTGTGAGCAACCCGGGTGCTCAAAGTCCTACTGTACAGTTAGTTGGCCTCTCAAATTAACTATGTTAAAAGAGAAAACTTGTTTTTCTTCACATAACCAAGAAAAATTATTTGCCATGAAGACCAAATCAAAAAGATACCTGTGGAAACAATAATTTAAAGAAATGTTGGAAAAGATAACAAGTCTGAAAGATTCTGGATTGTTCACTAATGAAAGATAATTTGAGGCTCTAATATGTTTCTCTGTAATAAGCAGCAAGTGATACAAATGTATAATCACACAGCGGCCCTAGATTATCGGTATGTCCTATCACTGAAGATGTGCTGTATTTTATTGAGCTATAGCATTTCTTACTGACATAAAGAAAATGGATTAAGCAAAGGATTTAAAGCCGTGGTTCTATTTTACCAGAGTAAGTTGACACGTGTGAAATATGGCAGCTATGCTAGCAGTATTAATTAACATATAAAATCCTTAGTAATTGACATAATCTTTCTCATTTTCAGGAAAGAAAATCCTCAATGGTCAATTTGAAGTAAGTTGTCTCACCACCTGTGGAAAAATTCTAGTTCCTACTCCTCTCGCTCTATCTTTCCCCAAGATTGTATTTATTTTTCAAATACTTGAAACACCATGAAAATTTCAGTGATGTCACCATGAAAGAGTAAACGTAGTAAAATATTATCAAATGATTCAACAATTTTTTGAAGAGTGATGACTTCATAGCCATCGGCTAGAAATCAAAGAGTTTTTGACTGGGTCTTTATCATCAAAATGATCATACAAGCATCAGAAACCCATACAGCATGCAGCTTTTATAAATAATTACTCAGGCAGAAGTATCAGTCACTAACGCTGTGTCTTTACATTCTTTGTGACAATATGAAGATTGCAAGGCAAACACCAGCAATCTGGGAAGGTTGGCAAATTGTACTTGCCTATGCCATCACTCTAGATTTAAATGTTTGCCTTTGTTTGTCAGCGCGTTAGCAAAGTGCCTTCTCTTTGAAGGTAGGACGTCATGAAGATGTGCACACATCTTTTACTTGAAGTTATGTAAGGGTGGGTATATGTTTAGACCCATATAAAGACCCATCCTTAGATTCATATAAACCTTAGAAGCACTCATTTCCAGCACGTTGTTCTGTATAATGACTCTGGTCTGAAAACATGTACTCAGGTGATAGAATCTAAATCTATGTGTGCTATCCTCTTGTTCACTGAAATATAAGCTCTGTCACTTGTGTGATCAGTCCCCAGCTAGTCTCCTCCTTCAAAATACTGTATGGAGCTAAATGGTTCTCCAAGCAGGGTCCAAATGAAAAAAAAAATAAAATATTGAAACAACTTCATCTCTTTTTTTGCCTTATCAAAACTTCCTTTCTGTCCAAGTGGTTCCCAATGACTAAAAACAGATCATGAAAACTAAAAGATTAGTCCTATTTTTTGATGAAATACTCTAGAAGTAGTAACATTACCTAACAGAGTATGAGAAAAACAAATCAGACATAACTCACAGCTAGAAAGTGATAACAATGTAGAATTTTAGGAAAATAGCCCTAAGAGATTTGTTGCAATGTCATTCTTCACTACCCTGGCACACCCACTATGCCAACTTGGTCCTAAATATATGGTGGAAGTGACCAACATTTAAAATTATATATTAATTAGTTAAAGTGAAATAAAACCCCAACTCCAAAACCACAGTAAGAAGAAAGAAGGCAGTCTTGGGAGCCAAAGTCTCTGAAGTATGGCATGAAGATAAAGCTCCTGTTTTTGAGTTTCTTTTTTTTTTTTTTTTTTTTCTGATTTAAGTCAAGTAACTCTGAATCTATAAACTTGGACTGATGTTAGAGTCCAGGCTCAACATCACAGCTTTTGCTCATATGAGCTGCAAAGAGACAGGATAACACAAACAGCCAACGGTTATTAATGTGTAACATGTAGTATGTGTCAACCCCTGTTCTTAAGTGTTGGTCACGAGTGAGCTGGAATGAAGCTATGAGATAGTTTATTTCATTATTTGTGCATTGTAAATAAGGAAACTGAGGCATAGCACCCTGAAGAAATCTCTCCTTCTCAAACTGGACTCTGCACTGTTTGCCAGAGGACCTTTTTAGACACACAGTTTCTGATTCAGTAGGTCTGGGATGGAGCCAAAGACTCTGCATCTTTGACAAAGCCCTGAGTGATAATGATATTGCTGCTCTACATACCTCCAGTTAGAGCAGCAGAAAGTGAACTGGCAAAGGTCACAGAAGCAGTAAGAAGCAGAGCTGGGATGTGGCTCAGTCAGCCTGGCTCTAGAGCCCACACTCATCACCACAAACTTAGCATCTGTGTCACAGATACATTACACACTAGGGTACTGTGGCCCAAGGTTAAACAAATGCCTATCACCTTTTTCTATGGCACTCTCCAGAAAACATTTGCAAACGTTTATTAAGTGCCTTCCATATAATAGGCACTGTGGTAAACACTTGAAGTATTAAAAAAAACATATTCCCTGCCTCAACAGATTTTTATTTAATCCACTAGACAAACAATTGGACATTTGATTCCTTCTAATCACAATTCCATTGACTGAACATTACAGATAGTTTAATTATCATACACAGAGAAGATAGAGCATTAACTTTCAAAGAATCAGAGTACCATAACATACTGCTAACACCATGGGTAATCAATATAATTCTCTCTTTAGGGATTGAGGAAAATATTTTTTTAGATATTACAGAACGTTAGGGGCATCATTTGGATAATTAATTATAGCTCAAGAGATTTAGAAGACACAGGAGTTTGGGTCTGATTCTATGGAATTACCTAGAAAAATAATTCAAAAAACAGAGTCCTGATAGTTGTTTTTTGTTTTTGTTTTTCTTATCATGAGGGTTTCAATCTGTTTTATAAAATGGACATTTTGCTAATTTCTATTTTAATTACATAGGTGGAACAAAGATTCTTGAATTATGTGTAAATTTCTTAGAAGCTACAGTTCACACAAAATAACACTTCCAATAAAACAGTCACAAAATTTCCATTAATCTTTATTTATTCAGAACAAACTTAGAAAGTTTTAAAAGAGTTTATTATAGGCAGCCAATTTCTACCACTTAATTTGTAATTTTTCTCTTTATCTTCCTTCTAACAAATCAAGAAAATGGAATCCAGCAGCTTGCCAACATTTTTGGCACAGTCTGCATTAATTAGAACGCTCCAGCGATTCCCAAGACGGACCTCACCAGCTATAAATATCCTGCCTTGGCTCCCACTCTCCCGTCAAGTGCAAATCTTCCCATCTTGGCACATGTCCAGTGTCCTCTGAAAGACCTCAGAGCTCAAAGATTAAAAAAATGCAAATGGTTTATTTTGTGGGCAGTAGGCCCCCAGGAGATGGATGCCTATGTGCTACCCATGGTAGGGCGTGTAGAGCATGCAGTCACGGGAGCCTCATGTGGTCCAGAGTGCTACTTCTCCCTTCCCCTTGTAATCAAAATATTACTCTGCAGAGGTGACTTCAGAAAAATCAAAACATCTGAGGCCCCTGGCAAGTACCACTGTGATTTCCCACCACTACCCGCTATAGCTCATTTTTAACTGCTTATGTTTTACAGCAAACAGTCACAAACCACAAAACACTTCTAACAGAATCATGTGTGCCAGAAGAGGCTGGACCAAAAGCACGGGGTAGGAAGGGTAGCCTTGGTTTGTCTTCCTTTCCAACAGGAAGCCTGCTCTCCACTAAGCCGGCAAGTCATAGATGAAGTCACGTGCTCACTCACGTGGCTTCTGGGCTTTCCTCCCTGTATTCTCTGTCACAGAGAAGGACACACTGGCCCTCCTTCCAGCTTTACTTGACTACATAACTCTTCTCCTTTTCTAAGTATTTAAGGAAGAAAATGCAAGATGTGGGAACACTTAACCACCAGAAGACAGGAGAGATGTGACAAAGAGTTATTATGGCCATTTTGGTCACTGAAAGTTTTGACTTCCAGACCTCTCCACCACAGGACACCCCCACTCTCAATCATGTTTCTGATGTCATCAATACTTTGAATCTGTCGTAGAATCCAGCCATGGTCATCATTGTCTGGAAACGATACAAGTTCACACACCTCTGAGTGTGACCAACTCCTTAACACTTCCTTCAAACCTCCATGCCTCGCCAAACACAGAAAAGTACTTCGTGTACAGGATGCTTATCTTAGCATCTCCATCCTCCAAAGCCCTATACTGCTTTGATTTGCCATTTTTTCACAACTCAGTCCATCTTAATTGTATAGGTAGATCTTTCAAACTGTTAGCTTCTTGAGGGTCTGGGTCTTCTTATTAACCCTTGTATTTCCTTTTGCCAGTTTATCATACATAAGAAGTTCTCTGAAGTTCTGACACATGCTACAACATGGACGGGCTCTGAAGACATCAAGCTAAGTGAAATAAGCCAGTCACAAAAAGACAACCGCAGTTCGGCTTCACTCAGATGAGGTATCTAGAGTCGTCAAATTCATAAGAAATAGAAAGTGGAATGCTCATTGCCAGAGCCTGGGGGGAGGAGGGAATGAGGAGTTGTTTCAAGGGTATGTAGAGTTTTGGTTTTACAATATGGAAAAGTTCTGGAGATTGGTTGCACAACAAGGTGAATATCCTTAACTCTACTGAACTGTACACTTAGAAATGATTAAGATGGTTACTGTCATGAGTTTTTTTTTTTTTACCACAATGATAATACGCAGAAGGTCGGCTGGTAAGAAGTGCAGGCACTAATTATTTGATAGCTTACACTGCTCTGTGTGGAGTGCTTAGTTATCTCTAACCACCACTCTACCAAGTTGTGGCTTCCTCAGGGTTAGAACTGTGGCTTGGACTCTGCACACCCATGGCATAATGTGCCCTGCTTTCTACATGCAAATATTAACCATTTTACCCACTATGTGTGACAAATGAGTCAAAAAGTTGTAAGGGCTGTATTTTATATGCTGAGAAACTTACTGGCTATATGACAATATAGCCATCACCACCCATTCTCCAGGCAATGGAATTACAAAGTATATGAGACTTGCTTGCATTTGATGAACATACTTTCAAAGTGAAAATGAAGCAAAAACAGGACAAGTAATCACACTGTAGTATTATGGAGAACATGATCAACAGGAAGAAGCAACTCATCCTGCTTTTAAAATAGTGTTCAGACTTCTTGGAAAGGAATATGACTATTCCTCCTCACCTCAAAAACCCACCCAAAAATATGTCACGCTGGCAAAATTCCCACTACCATGCAATATCATTTTCTATGTTTTCCCTTATAATACTGAAAGAGTATATTATAGCAAAAATATCTATGCTAGAGAAAAATATAAGTTCTTGGCAAAATCAATGTATTTTTAATAATTTCATGTGATAGCAACTTTAAGTTGCTCTAGCATGACTGCCAAAATTCTGTTTCAGGGAAGGTTTACACAAGGGGCACTCCTAAAGCTGTCCAATACACCAAGAAATTCACACTCTCTGGCTCAAAGTCATTTGCATGTCTAATACACATTTTCAAGCATTGAGATTTGATTTTGGATAAAATGAGAATTAATTCTGAAGTTTATCACTTTATTTCATTAGTAGGCCTCCATGACTGATTTGTATTTGGCAGGTGTTAACTAATTTATAATCCCGTACATAATTTTCATCTTGTACTACATTGAACCACTGGCAAAAAAAAAAAAAAAAAAAAAAAAAAAAAAAAGTGCTGATAAGAACATAGTCTCTAATAATCATGATATGTCTACAGGGCATATCCAGGGCTCATACCTTAAAAACAATCTCATTTCATTTTTTTAGTAGTCTTTATTTCTTTTTTTAATTTGAAGATTTATTTATTTATTTATGAACAGAGAGAGAGAGAGAGAGAGAGAGGCAGAGACATAGGCAGAGGGAGAAGCAGGCTCCATGCCGGGAGCCCGACGCGGGACTCAATTCCAGGACTCCAGGATCGCGCCCTGGGCCAAAGGTAGGCGCGAAACCATTGAGCCACCTAAGGATCCCCAGTAGTCTTTATTTCTTAGAGCATTTTTAGGTTTACAGCAAAACTGAGTAAAAAGTAGAGTTCCCATAGATCCCCTTCCCCAACACACACAGAACTTGCTCCACTACCAACACTCCACACCAGAGTCATGCATTTGTTGTAACAGTGACCCTACATCGACACACCATTATCACTCAAAGTCCATAGTTCAAATTGGGGTTCACTCTTGGGGTTATATATTCTATGGGTTTTGGTAAATGTATAAGGACATACATCTACCATGACAGTATTAACAGAATAGTTTTTCTATCCTAAAAAAAATCCTGTTTTCTGACTATCTGTCCTTCCTTCTCCCCAATCTCATGCAACCACTGATTTTTCACTGCACTGATAGTTTCCTTTTTTCCAGAATGTCATATAGTTAGAATCATATAGTATATAGGCTTCCAAGATTGGCTTCCTTTACTTAGTATTATGCACTTAAATTTCCCCCACGTGTTTTCATGGCTTGATAGCTCATTTCTTTTTAGCATGGATGGACCACAATTTATCTATCCAGCTATGGAAGGATCACAGTTGCTTCCAAGGTTTAGTAATTATAAATAAAGCTGCTATACACATCTGTGTGCAGCTCATTGTGTAGATATGCATTTTTGACTCAGTTGAGTAAACAGGAAGGAGAGTACTTCCTGTGTCATATGGTAAGAGTATGTTTAATTTTGTAAGAAATTGAGTTCAAAAGTGGCTATACAGGTGTGCCTGAAGGGCTCCTTGGGTCCTGGGATCAGGCTCTGAATTGGGCTCCCTGCTTGGTGAGAGGCCTGCTTCTCCTTCTCCTTCTGCCCTCTCTCCGCTGTGCTCATGTGCTCTCTCTCTTCACTCTGCTCTCTCAAATAAATAAAATATTTAAAAAAATAAAAAATTAAAAAATTAAAAAAAAATGGCTATACCATTTCATTTCCACCAGCAAAGAATGACAGTTGGTGTGGCTCCACATCATGTCGAAATTTGGTGTTGTCAGAGTGTTGGATTAGGGCTATTCTAATTAAGTGTGTAATAGTATCGCATTGTTTCAATTTGTAATTTCCTAATGGCACATAATATTGAACATCTTTTCATATGCTTATTTGCCATCTGTGTAAATTCTTTGGTGAGGTATCTGTTCATGTCTTTTGCCTAATTTTTAATCCATTTGTTCATTTCATTGTTGGGTTTTAAGGATTCTTTGTATATTTTGGAGAATAGTCCTTTATCAAATGTGGCTTTTGCAAATATTTTCTCCCAGTCTCTGGCTTGCCTTCTTATTCTCTTGACATTGTCTTTCACAGAGGAGAAATTGTTCATTTTAATGAAGTTCAGCTTATCATTTATTTATTTCAAAGATCATGCCTTTGGTGCTGTATCTAAAGACTCATCACTATACTCAAGGTCATCTAGGTTTTCTCCCATGGTACACTCTAGAAGTTTTATAGTTTTGTGTTTTATACTTAGGTCTGTGATCCATTTTGAGTTAATTTTTGTGAAAATTATAAGATCTGTGCCTGGATTTTTTTACATGGATATTCAGTTATTCCAGCACCATATTTGTTTAAAAGGTTATCTATTTTCTACCACATTGCCTCTTCTCATTTTTCAAAGATCTGCTGACCATATTTATGTGGGTCCATGTCTAGGATCTCTATTCTCTTCCATTGATCTATTTGTCTATTCTCCCACCCACACTATACTGTATTGATGATTGTAGCTTTACAGTATGTCATAACATTAGGTGGCATTTTTTTAAAGATTGATTGATTCATTGATTCATGAGAGACATAGAGTGAGAGAGAGAGGCAGAGACACAGGCAGAGGGAGAAGCAGGCTCCAGGCAGGGAGCCCAAGGTGGGACTCCAGGATCAGGCCCTGGGCCGAAGGCAGGCGCTAAACCGCTGAGCCACCCGGGTTGCCCAAGAACTGTATAAAATTAACAAGAGTTTTATTTTTAAAAAGAAAATAATAATACATCACGTGATATAAAATTGAGTTTTAAAATTTGACTACTTGACTAAAATTAACAACACAATTCTTCAAAACTACCTATTGTCAGACTATGTCTATTGTTTATAACCAAAATACTTAGAGGAAATGTAGAAGCTCATTCTTTACTTCTGATATCTATATTTTGAAGAGTATAGGCTACTGGATACTTCAAACACAAGCTTTGGAGTAAGACAATCCTCGGTAAAATCTTGTCTTGTCTGGATGAGTTCCTCAAAAAGTCTGATGCTACTTCCTATCTATAATGAGGACAATAATATTGTCTGCCTGTTGAGGCTTCTAAAGAACCAAATAAGACAGTCATGGAAGCAGTGCTTAGTACAATGCCAGGTTCACAGCAAACACTCATAGATGTTGACCATCATTATTACCACTAGTTCCTGATGTCATAAGCATTAGAGTATTCTATGATTCACAGGCAGCCACTTCAAAAGCAGCTGACTTAGCCAATTCCCTAAGTCAGATTACTCTACAGCATTGCCCAAACTTCTTCCAGTGGCTAACCTTCTCACCAAGGTAAAACAAGCTCTACAATACCCTATGCAACTTACTCCCATTTTGACTCCCTTATAACTTCCCTTCCTCCTATTGCTTCACACCCCTTGCTCCAGCCATGCTAACCTCCTTACATTCCAACCAGGTCCTGCCTTGATTCCATACTGGGCTCTCCCTCTGCCTGAAATCCCTTAACAAATGCTCTCCTGAAATATCACTTCATGAGAAAGGCCTTCTTAGCACCTTATACAAAAGAGCACCCCTTCCAACACTCTCTATTCCTTTTACTCTGCTTAATTTTTTGACAGAGGACATATACTTACTAGTTCTTTGTTTCTATGCTTATTAGCTATTCCCTAAGTAGAATGGGATCCATTCAGGTAGGCATTTTTTCTGTTTTTATTTTCTGCTACATCTTAGCACCTAGAATTATGCCTGGCTCAGAGTGGGGATTCACTGACTTTTTGTTCATGTAATTAACTGTATGACAAAATTTAGAGAATATTTTTTCCTAGGCCCAATAACTTCATAAAATCTGATTGCCAGGAGATAATGAATGGTATCTCATTAAAGAAATGAAGACATAACATGATAACTTAGTTCATGCATGGATGGGTTCCTTAGAGTTCAGGAGTAGCTTACTGAAGGTTCTCATTCGAATATTTATAATATTTATAAAATAACGTATTTTATACATTTGCAATATTTTAAAAAGTATTATTTAAATTATTTAAATATTTAAAGTATTATTTAAATTATTTTTAAATTTTAAATTTAAATTTAAATTTTAAAATATTTAAAGTATTATTTAAATTATATTTAAAAAGTATTATTTAAGTAGCGCTACTCAAAGCATGGCTGCTGGAATGACACTTTTAGCATGACCTGGGAGTGCAAAGAAATGGTGATTCTCAGCCTTTACTGCAAGCTGACTGGGCTGGACCCAGCCCTCACACAATTCTGATGAGCACTACAGCTTGAGAACCACTGCTCTAAGGGTTACCTGAATGAGTCACTTGATTTATTTGAATTCCTCTTATAAATATATAAGGATATATAACATGTCCTATATTCTAAGTGTAAAAATCATATAACTGGTTATTAACAGGGTCTCTCAAATTAAGCTATCTTTTGCCATCTATAAATAATAATAAAAAAACCCACCTTGCATGGTTTTAGAAGTTCCGATTTGTTTCTGCCACACATGTGGCTAGAGCCTAGCTACTTGCCCTTTAGAGATCTCCCAAGTTTGGCACCTAAATTCTTCCTTGTCTAATTTGAACACCCTAGAAACGTGAAGAAAGTGAGTTTAATTCTCTTCAAATTCTTTCTTTCAGGCACAGCTTTTAAAATATTTTGTAACCAGGGGTTTTATTTTCCCAAAATGAAACATGTTATAGAAGGGTTAATTAATATGTAAAACTAGTTAAGTATGCAACTGCTCTGGCTACCAAGGGTTGATTTGGTTTGCCCACTTCTCTTTCCCTGACCTGCCTTCTTCCTCCCACCTAGTTGAGGACACCAGGCAGGACTCACAGTTGTAAGGTTGGCAAATCCCTGCTGTAGGGCATAGTTTCTCAGAATGTAGTCAGCACTGGGATTTCTGGGCCTCTACCCCCAGCCAACTGAATTAATAAGCACAGAATGAGTATCCACAGATGGCTCTTCTGCACACTGGAGTGAATTACTGTTCCAGAAACTCTAACCTGTCATTTTTAGTAAAGAAAAATAATCATGTAAGCGCACTGCCCCTACAATCGTTCCAAATAACCCCAATCAAGGTACTACATTCATTCCAACACTGAAATTGCCAAGATGCTTTAAGAAGTGAAGTCAAATAATTTTAAATAAAGTATTGCTTCCAAAAGTTAAGTATACAGAAATTATGATGAAAATCTTAACTACATTTATAATTTTAAATCATTTAGTAAATGTTTATTGTCACTCTTCTAGGAGACTTGGGGGAAAAACTGTAATAAACTGGACAGATATCCTGTCCTCAATGAGAAGAAGTATATGCAAAGGAAATGAAGTACATATATAAAAGTGGTAGAAGGTACAAGGAGATGATTGAAAAGGAGATGATTCTTCCCAGATCTGAAGATGAAGGGATGACTCTTCGTAGTTCAATTTTAACATAATTAAGAAGTCTTTTTAAAAGTATTTTATTTATTTATCTACTTGTCACAGAGAGAGAAAGCACAAGCAGGGAGAGTCAAAGAGGGAGAAGCCGGCTCCCCACTGAGCAGGGAGCCTGATGGGGGAGCTCTATCCCAGAACCCTGGGTTCGTGCCCTGACGAGAAGGTAGATGTTAACTGACTGAGCCACCCAGGTGCCCCAACATAGTTAAATCTTAAAGTTGGCCTGGTATAATGCATCTCTCCTTTCCCTATCCCTTCCAGATTCTCTATAATTAGCACATCCCCCTCACACCACATGCAAGGCCCCAGGAGAGCTCATTCCTGGTCTGGGGGTGTGTGATGGCACCCCTGTCAGCCACCTGGTGCCCCAGCAAGTGGTACCATGACTAGTCTCCAGCCCTGCAAAAATACATACAGCTAACAGTCAGTGGGTTAATGAGAACAGGATGATCAGAGAGTGATCCCAGAACCCCAGGATCATGCCCTTTGACCAAAGGCAGGTGCTAAACCGCTGAGCCACCCAGGCGTCCCTCACTTCGTATTTTTAATTGAAATGTGTAATTCTTTCAACCCAACCAAGAGATTAGATAAACTCCTATAAATGTACATAATATGGTAAATGACAACACCATTATGGCTAGTGCCTTCAGATGACTCTGTGCTCCATGATAAGACTGTTTATACTTGCATAGACCTCAGAGAGTTCCATCTTGGCCTCTCTTTCTCACTCTGTGTCTCTCATGAATAAATAAATAAAATCCTTTAAAAAATATGAAGTGAATATTAAACATTTAGCAGAATATTCTGAGAGCCTACTTATATCTCTCTCAATCCTACAGTGAAAAAAGAAATTCTTTTTTTTTAAGATTTTATTTATTTATTCATGATAGACACACAGAGAGAGGCAGAGACATAGGCAGAGGAAGAAGCAGGCTCCACGCAGGGAGCCTCACGTGGGACTCGATCCTGGGACTCCAGGATCATGCCCTGGGCCGAAGGCAGGCGCTAAACAGCTGAGCCACCCAGGCTGCCCAAAAAAGAAATTCTTAACTAAAAGTATCATAGTCTAGAGAGACAATCAACTGAAGGTGACAATAATTTCAAAATTATTCATAATAAAATAAAACTGAAGATGACTAAAGACAATTTTATAATAAAATAAACAGTAAGATTTGTTTTTAGTCTTCAGGTAGATACCATTGACAAAAATGGCAGAGTCAGATATATTAAGAAACTGATTAAAATGTGTAAGTACAAAGGATAATTATTCTGCTGGTATTATTAATGTTCAGATGATAAATATAAAAGCTTGATTTTGCTCTAAAGAAAATGAATTTTTTAACTTTTGAAAAGAAATTAAATCCTATTGAAGAACTAATTCATTCATTTATTAAAATAACAAATCTAACTTGTTGATCCATAAATATTTAAAAATAATTGTGTATAATTACAATTTAATCATATTTAATGTATTTTAACTCTCAAACATATCCTGTTTAGACAAAATATATTACATGGTTATCGTTTTATAAACAATAGATATAATTGCTTTGAACTTTATGTTTGAAATTTTACATAAATTTTGCATAAACTGTATCTTACTGAACATTCCTTTGCAATTTACAACCCATTATAAGAATAAAATGCTGATTATCCATTCTACTTTTAAAGACAACTGTTATTGCTATCTTTTCATAAATTCCAATGGTCCTATTATGGTCATCTATATAGATGTCTCCTCATGTACTCTGAGTTCCAGAATATGTAGAGATCTGTAATTTCATTAATTATTATGAAGCTGTGAGTTGCTATCTCTGGTAAATCAATGGACATTCCCACCATCAAGTATGAAAGTACTTCTTGCCCTATATACTAACCAATGCTTGGTATCGTCAGACTTTTAAATATTGGCCCATCAGGTAGGCTACACTGATAAAATATTGTTGTAATACTAATTTCTCTGATCATTAATGAGACCTTGAACATATTTCCGCATGAATTGATCAGTTTTCTCCTAAATGTCATTTTATCCTCTACTTTGGTCTCTCCTATTTTTGTACCCATTAAATTAATCAATATTATTTTTTATACCAATGTTCATTTAAACTTGTATTTATCCTTGTATTTTTGAGCATCATCTCTCATATCCCATTTTGTCACTTTGAGTTCAAACCCATTCCTCGCTGTTGTGAGTACTTCAACAGTTCTTTCACACTGAGTACAAATACTCTCAGTGTTCATCTGAAAGTGTCTTTATTTCCCTCTCACTCTTGAGCAATATTTTTGTTAGGCCTGTTGGGTTTGGAGCCATAAGTTAACAAGTGTATCCCTTGGCCATTTGATATTATTCCAATATTGTTTTCTTCTATTATTCCTGCCAGGACCCATTCGAATTACTGTTCTATTATAAGTAATCTCCTTCTTCAATTGGTTTTAATATCTTCTTTTTTTCCTTGGTCCTTTACTTTCTTTATAAAGTGAATTTATTTTTGTTCATCTTGATTAAGACCAATTGTGTGTTTCTTTGTTTTATTATGCTTGGGACCATGTACTCTTGAATCAGAGGACTTACACATACTGGAAAATTTTCAGTATTCTCTTAGAAAACTGTCTCTTTTCTATTCTGTATTCTCCTGTCATGAAACTCATCAGAAATATGTTTGGCCATCTCTTCCAAACTTTCAGTCTCCTAAAAGCATTGTTTTACATTTTAACCTGTACCACTTTGGACAACTCCTTCATTTCTATCTTCCAGTTGACAATTTCTCTCTTTGGCATTGCCAAACTTGCTGTTTTAACCCATCCACTGAGGACTTTTTTTTTTTTTTTTTCATTCCAATAGCTAAAATTATGTTCTATTTAATAGCTGTTCTTCTATTATGGTTGTATTCTGTTTTAGGTTTCAATTTTTTTCTTTTATGCTTTAATTAACATCAAAAGTATTTGTTTTGTGTTCTGTTTCAAATTGTTACTTTATTTTCTCAAGTTTCAGGGGAAACCAATCTTCCAGTTTATGGAATATACTTACTTCTACTCAAGACAGAATGTCTCTTTGTTTGAATTGTAATGTTTGATGACGTGTGCCCCTTTAAGAGGGGGTGATTCCCTCTGGAAGCGACCTGCCATGCCACCTGAATGTTCTCTAGAATAGCTTTTATGTATGCTCCACTTGAAACATCAGATGCACCATAAATCGGAGTCCAATACTTATATTAACTTTCCATTCTGGATCACATGGGTGCTGCAGAGTTTTAGATGGATCTCATTTTTCCCCATGTATTACATTTTTTCCTATGTCTCATATAATCCTCACTTACTGTATATAGGAGAGAAATTTACTTATACTTTACAAAGTCATTGCTATTATTTTGTGCTTTCTGTCACACACAGGCAAAAAGAATCCTGTTATACCTTTGACTATTTTTTTTTAACATTTTATTTATTTATTCATGAGAGACACAGGGAGAGAGAGGAAGAGACACAGGCAGAGGGAGAAGCAGGCTGTATGCAGGGAGCCCGACATGGGACTTGATCCCAGGACTCCAGGATTACACCCTGGGCCAAAGGCAGGCGCTAAACCACTGAGCCACCCAGGCTGCCCCCTTTGACTGTTTTTTTAAAAGATTTATTTATTTATTTATTTATTTATTTATTTATTTATTTATTTATTTATTTGAGACAGAGAGGCAGAGAGACAGAGAGCCTGTGTGTGTGCAGGAACCTGGGAGTGCACAGCAGTGGGGAGGGGCAAAGGGAGAGGGAGAAGCAGATTCCCTACTGAGCAGGGAGTTGGAAGAGGGGTGGGTGCTGATCCTAAGACCTTGAGATGAGGACCTGAGCTCAAGGCAGAGCCACCCAGGTACCCTCAGGCACCCCTACCTTTGACTATTTAGATCGGAAAATAAAAGACTGGGCAGCCTGGGTGGCTCAGCAGTTTAGCGCCACCTTCACCTGGAGACCTGGGATCGAGTCCCGCATCGGGATCCCTGCATGGAGCCTGCTTTTCCCCCTGCCTGTGTCTCTGCCTCTCTCTCTCTCTCTGTGTCTCTCATGAATAAATAAATAAAATCTTAAAAAAAAATAAAAATAAAAGATTAAGGGAAATACATTAATATTGGCAAAATAAGAAAGGAATCGCCATCCTTGCTAAATAAAAGCATTTTGAAAATGGGGTGTAACACGGAAAGACAGAAACATCGTTCACACTGCGGGTGTTATTGACATTGTAATGTCTTAGCACTGGCACACGATTAAAGTTACCTCTAAAGTTCTCTTTCTGTTTTTTGAAATTTCCCTACATCATCAGAAACACAATAAACCAAAATGTATTTTAAGAAAATAAGAAATAGAAAAAGAAAGGCAAAACCTGGGAGGGATATAGATGCACCTTAATCATGTATTTTGACCCTAGCTCAATGCATCATATTTCCAGCATCCTGCTTCATCTTAATTAATTAAATTTAAAAATAACTAAAATAAAATACCATGACCATGGTCCTGACACCTGCTCCAGCCCTTCCCTTCATTCTTAATTTGAAAGCCCTGTTCTATTGTATTTATTAAATGTATTCACCTCAAATTTTATAGCCAAGTGCCATCCTTCTAATGATGCCTCCTTCTAGTAATCCAGACCTTACATGAATTAAATATGTACATACTGAGCCCCTTCCCTGCAGAGGTCGGCTACACAAAGTGCTCTATTGGCCGTAGACATAATCTGTACAATTACCTGGTCTTCTGGCTGGCAGAACCCTCTCAGAGTCGTCGCTCAGGATCACAGCTAGACCCACCGAGTGGGCTGGGAGGACAGAGCTGCTGAGGTCCACACGCGTTAAGCTCTCAGGCTCTCTGTCTGAGCCCTCCACTGCCTTCCGTGGGCCATCTCCTCCAGGGACCTCCCTTTCTTGGCTTTTGCTCCAGGGTCTCTGCACAACGTGAATGATGCTCTGCTGATCCAGGTCACAGCTCTGTGTGGGAACAAGGCAGACACAGACTGAGAAAGTGCAATCATTAAAATGCCAAGTAAGGTTTGACTTGTCCTCCATCCCAGAGTCCACAGAAGAGGCTAAGATCTGTTTAGGCCCAAGGTTGCAGCAGTCATGGAACTTGAGAGCCATGTGTGTTTGATAGAGGCAGACACAGGGTCAGCAGGGCCACGGCACTCACACACATGCCTGCTACCAAAACGTGGGGATACATGGAACACAGCAACAGAAAACTAGGGTAACAGTCAAAGCAACACGAGAGCTCATAGGGCAAAAACGTACCACACTGCACACATAAGCACAGCAAAAAGCAAAATTCTTTTAAAATTGATTTACTTCTGAAGTGATGTGTCCTCCCAATTCTCAGATATAAATACTGGCATTCATCTCCATTTTATAAACAGAGGGTTGGTTATTGTCAGTTACAGAGCATTTCTCTCTACAATTTAAAATCATGTTTATGGTAGACTCCACACGCATCCCCTATGTCACCAGCAAACATCACCACAGCGATGGGGAAGCAAGTGAACAGCATACGCAGGCCAATCCATCCAAGATCACAATTAAAATCAGTGAATATGTGAAAAAATGCTCTGCATCAATATATTGATGTGTATGAACAGAAGACTGTAAAATTTACTAGAATTAAAGTTAGAAGTCAGATAATTTGCTAGGGCTAAAACAAGACTACCTGAGATCAAAGCCTCATCTCAGAATATCTACTGGATGGAAAATCACTCATCTGTCTGCAGTCCTCCTCCTGCAGAGCCAGGACCTCGTTCTTTCGATCAATCCCTGAATTTCAATATCTATAAACTACCCACAATCATGCTCTCATCGTAGCAATGTTCAAACAACACCATGCAAACACAGCAATGCTTGTAACAGTCATAACTGGCCCCCATCCTCCCTCCAGAGCTCCATCACCATCACCAGCAAACATTTATGAGGGGTGCCCAACATGCAGCAGCATTTCCTGCAGGCTCACCTTGTGGACTCAGAAGATCACTGGGATGCCCTCTGGTCCTCAGTACCATTTCTGCTTCTGTACCCCATGCCCCAGGCCTCTGTCACCTGGACATGCTTGCTTTCCTTGCCACCTGTCCTCACAGCTCTGTGAATCTCAGGGTGGCTCCTACTCAGCCATGGTCACTGTGTCCTCAATCTCCATCTTAGTCTGCCCCACCTCATGTCCCCATTTCTGTCGAAGCACTGCCCTCCTCCATGGTACACAGGCATCAGGCCCTCCCCCATCACCTACAACTCTGATGATCCTTCTGTGTCTTCTGATGGCTTCAGTAGAATCACCGCTGTGGGCTCCTCCACCCTACCATTATATCCAGCAAGGTGCCAAGAGCAACTAATTCTGATTCAGAAATTGCCTTCATATCTTCCTGCTCCTTTACTTCTCAATTGCCACCTCCCCATTTTAAGCTTTCATCATTATAGTAGCTGTGCAATTGCTCCCTGACCTCCCATCTCCCTCTATCATCTATTATGTACAAGTTTCTGGAGTGTGCGACATAACCTTTTCAAATGTCTCACTATTACCTGTTGTATAGAATCTGACATCTTACTATCATCTTCAGGTGTGCTTAGACTTTTCTCTTTTTTAGATCACCTATCTCATGATTTGATCTCCTTTCCATCTCCTTCATCGTATATATGAGAGATGAGATTTTTCATCAGAGCTGTTCACTCCCATCTCTCCTTCTAGACTTGATTTGGGCTCAGTCACGTGACTGGCTTTGGCCAATATGATTGAACCAGGGCCTTAAAATGTATCTGCACCACTGCTGTGGTCAGCAGTAGAGCACCTCTGGGTGCTTTCCACCTCCTGAGCCAGGGCCCCATGTGTACATCTGACACAGACCTGTGTTCAACCACAGAGAGGACCAGGGCAGCTGTACCTACAGCTTGAGAAAAGCCTTCCAGCTTGAGGCAGGCTGGCACCACGGACCCCCAGTTGACATGAAGGAGATGCTCATTTGATGTACGGCACTGGGATTTTTGTGGTTGTTCATTAGGCAGTAATAGCTGACAATATCTATTTTCCATTCTCATTGATCTGATAGACATTCTATCACTATTTATCACAGCCTCCGCGTTCAGCCAGGACCATAGGAATTGTACATAGCCCTGAGCCTAAGTCATTTCAAATAAAGCAACACCAAGATCTGAGTACACTTGAGCAGACATGCGAGGACAGGAGCTCTGCAACAGGAGGAAACAGTTGAGAATGAGTCTCCTAACATCCCCTGAGGTTTTTGTCCATAGTGTTTTCCTTTCAAGGAGGCTCAAGAATTCAGTCAGATAAAATTCCTCTCTCTACCTTCAGGACTTACATGCTTCAGATAAAAGTAATGCCTTTCTTCTGCACCTGAGTGTCAGCAATCTTTGCCTGTCATGCTCTTCCTGCCATGGTCAGAGTGTAGAGGTTTTTTTTGGGGGGGGTGTCTGTCTGTCTGTCTGATCTTCAGACTCAACTTAGAAATTCTTGAGAGTGGCAACTGGGTCATACTTGTATTTTACTTATCAGAATGACTCACACAGTGCTTTGTACCAGATAGAGAAAATATGCCCGTCGATGGAAAAGTCAAAGGATGGGGGCAGAAATAAGAATGAATAAATGAAAAAAAAAAAGAATGAATAAATGAATGAATGTAACAAATATAAAAAGTCACAAGCTCTATACCTAAAATGTTCTGTGGGGAACCAGAGGCTGTGGAAGAAAGAACGTGGAATTTAAAGCCAAATAGATGTAATTTATTAGCTGTATAATTTCTGGCAAATTACTTTTCCTCCCTAAGCTCTGGTTTCTACATTTTTCATTGGCAATACCACAAACTTTGAAGACTATTCTGAAGATTTAAGGAAACAGAAGGAGGGCAGACCCCAAGCCACAGCAATAACTCAAAATACATAGGTGTTAGTATCAGTATCATCATTCAGGAGTTTTGAAAACTAAACAAGACTGGCCTCTGATCTTGTACGTCAATAAAGCCTCTGAATCTTATTAGGCTGTCCCATTGACACAGTCCTACTTGGAAAATGGGCATAGAAGGCAGAATAAGAAGATGCTATAGATGTGACAATCCTTCTGACAACATTCCAGCTTCCTGTGAACTAGACATTGTTAAAAAAAAATGCCTATATGCTCAGATGCCATGAAACACATGAAGAACCTCAGCAAATTCTCAGAGCCTGCTAAAATTTGACAACCATGGGAGAAATCCCCAAACTGAGATTTTCCTTTCGAGATTTTTTTTTTTTTTAATGCCTAGGCTAGAGCTGGAAAGGGGAACGGGAAGATATGAAGATCCCAAGCAGATTTCAGTAGCTACAGTGATATGTACAGAACATATTTCTCTTGGTCTCCATCCACGGTTCTGAGGCCATTAGCTGCTTAATTCTTTGACCTCTCATAGAAAGCGGTGTTGATCTCGGAAACAGTTCCTCTGCCAGATGGTATAACTACACCATCACGTTGGTAGAGTTCAAAGCCCTACTAATAACACATTCCAGAGATGATAAATTGGATAAAGTTTAGTTGTCTAGTCATTTCAAAGCCCCAAATAATATTTAGTTCTCATAGTATAGGAAAAACTTCCTTAGCTTTGGAAGATAGAGATTTTCAGTGTCTTTCAGAAAAGACAGCAGAGTTCTCCAGCATGGTTTTAAACTTCCTCTGAGCAAAAACAATCCCTTCTGTCTTTGTTTCCTCAATAAATAGAATATTTCCTGGCAAAGAGGAAACACATCATATTTGTGGTTTAATTTATTAATTCAACAAGTAAGGAAGTGATATAAGTTGTTCAATGTGGACAAAACAAGTAGTTATTTGCCCAACTGGGCTTGCTGTTTGCTGCCAATCGGACGGAGCCTCTGCCCCATCAGGGACTGAGAGATTTGGATCATATACACTCTCTCTATAGTACCTTTGATTTAGAGACACCCCAGTATTAATAAAATATCTATGGGAGATGATTGACAACCAATAACCAAGTCTCACCTGATTGGCCATTATCTAATAATATACAAGACATTGATTTTTCCTTTTCCTAGAAGGAGTTCCTCTGCTGACATGAAGTTAGGATTCAAATATTTGAGAGTCTGGTAATCCAATTAGGACACTGGAAATAGGGGCACATGGGTGGCTCAGTGGGTTAAGCATCTGCCTTCAGCTTAGGTCATGATCCCAGGGGGTCCTGGAATGGAGCCCTGCCTTGGGCTCCCTGCTCAGTGGGGAGCCTGCTTCTCCCTCTCCTGCTCCTCCCCACTGCTCGTGTTCTCTCTCAGATAAATGAGATCTTTAAAAAGAAAAAAAAAAAAAAAGAAAAGAAGAACATTGGAAATAAGCAAAACTTGAAAAACCTGTAATGCTTTTCAAAATATTCTTAACCTTTTAGACCTTGTAAAAACAAGCAATGTTACTCTGACAAGAAAATTCCTGGGGATTGCAAAGTTACTGGAGTGTTTTCCAAACACGTATAAAAGGGTGAGACAGACAATCTCTAAAATGATTAGTAATGAGATTCAAAAAGCCAATAATGTCACATTATTAACCAAGTGCTTTCATCTTCTATAGAAATAACAATTATATTGATACAATTAAATAAGTGCACCTATGTCTGAGCTCTAGCTCCCCTCCAGACTGTGTGACAAGGTTTCAGATGCAGTGAGTAGTTCAGCGTCACTAGAGTCACTAGAGTCCTCTGAAGAAAGTGCTGTTGCCATCTGCAGCGTGGTTTTGGGAAGCCAGAACTGGCTGGCCTGAATAAAGCTCTTTATTTCACTGGCTGCTCATTTCAATGGCACCTGACAGAAGATGCAGATGAGCCATGAGAGGTTCATGTCAAGCTCAATGTCACCTGGTTCCTGAGTGTGAAGCTGAGGTACGAGTCAAGGCCAAGGACACCCCATTACCCACGTCTGATGCCCCAAGGTCCACAGTGTGGCTCCTGGACAGGGTGGACAGAGCAGGACAGATGCCCAGGGCTCATGGTGAAGAGCCGGGTTTGGAAGCTGCAGGGCCACACCCTGGGTATGAAGGAATGATTAGAAGGAAAGCCAGATCCCCGGAATGTGCAAAGCTGTGGAAGACAGCCCTGCTGGAACTGGCTCAGTGGAGGTAGCAAAAGAAAGTGTGGGTGGATCTGATTTAAAACAAACAAGCAAACAAAACGATGATGAAAGTAAGAACCAGTGCCAGTTACAGAGCAACTGGTCAAAGCACATGAAGCACGACGAGCATGAAGCCAGCCTGGAAACGAGGCCTCACTCCCAGGAAGGAAGGCCAGTGCCAGCTCTTGCTGCTGCGGGATGGGCACTCCTCCAGGTCCCAGTGAGCCCAGAAGGTGGCACTGACCACTCTGCATGGCCCTTGCCTTTTTATGTGTTTCTCTCTGTTACCCAACAGTGCCATCTTCAAGAAAAGATACTGGATCTAATGCTGAAGTCTCTACGACAGAGACCTGGTTCAAAGTCCACACTCCAGAGACCTGGGTTTGTTGAATAACCCAATGATCCTGTGAAGCTCATATCAATTGTGGTAGCCATTTCAGAGGTAAGGAAACATTTCAGATGGCTTGGGTAACTCGCCCACATAAGACACATAATTAGGAAATGAAAAAGACAGCTCTGCAGCCCATGTTTTTTGGCTGTAAGCCCAGAGCTTTTTCAAATATTCTGCTTTGGACTCTCCACCTCTCTGAATTCATGATATAAACAGACATGTTGGACACAACCTCCTGTCTAAGCATACTGATCGCTCCACACTCATCAGCATACTTACTGTACCAATTCCTGTGCTCATTAAATTAGGTCAAGTTATCTCGAATACCTTCACTCTTTTTTTTAGCTCACTCCAGTCTGCAAAGTTCTATTTCATCCTACAAAATGCTTAAATTATTTCAATGGGAAGGCTGTCACATTTCCCATTGTATACTAACTTTACATTTTAAGGTCTGAAACATCTCTAATTTTCATTTGAGTTTTTAATAACACACATTTTTCTCCAGAAAAGCAATAATATAATCAGCTAATACTTATCAGATAAAAGATTTCCTAATTTAATAGGCGATGATGTTATCAGATTTTAATTTTAAAAATCATTTTGACATTAAGGGGGTCATTCTCGGATAACTTTACATAAATTATCTAAATAAGAAAGAAATGCTTTTTAAAACAACTTAAATTTTCTTTTCTTTCTTTGGCTGTTAAAAATCCAGAACGCTTATTAGTTGCTTCTTCTGACAATGACTTTTAACAGATATGTTTCTGTATGAGTTTTTAATAATGTATTTTCTATGTCAGAGAAAGACAAAATGGCAATTATTTAGGAAGTTACTTAAATATATTTTTAGATGTAATGGCTGGGAATTGTTCTGTATGGTTGCAGCTAACAATGTGACAACACAGAGAAAGCGGCAGGAGCCCAGAGATGTGCAAAGGGGAGTCAGAATAACCAGAAAGGAACTGCTCCCACAGCTTTGTTTCTCATGAACTCCAGTTCCCTCCGTTGTCTACAATGAACACTAAATGCCAATTTATATTAATTGGATGAGGATAAAAACTGTTCCTTCAATTTGAGCTTTCATTTTGTTTTTTTTTTAAGAGAGACTTGTGAAAGACAGATATTTTGTGATTTATGCTTTGAATGTATTTCACATTTCTTATGACTGGTTTTCATTATAATCAAAGATATTACACTACATAGAGTTATTGAAAGGCCCTTCTCTGTTGCTGAAGGCTAAGGAATAAGATTCCACGAAAGGTCAATTAGCCCCATACTAATTAGCCAGTGTGGGTCCAAGCCGAGTAGCCATTCACTTCCCTCCCACCTCGGACCTGGGACCATTATGCTGCTCATTAGGATCCATAGAAAAGGGAAGGATGGAAGAGGGAGAGGGAGCTGGATGGAAGGGGAAGGGGACAAAATAGGAATCCATGTCCTTCACTTCCTGGTAGCTGTGTGGTAAATGATTTATTGTGGGAAGATGTGAGTGCTGTGTGTGCAGGCAAGGTTTGGGGTTCCGTAGGTCCATGCACACCTTTTCCTAGATAACAGGTAACAGATAACAAGCCCTATGCCCATTAAACCAAGGTAAATCGTGTCTTACATGGTAAACTTTGCAAAAAGTGTTTCCCAGTGTTGTTTGAATACTCAATTACTAGTTATGGTAAATATTACAAATAGTTAAAAGCATACATATACATGAATTTGGCCAAGAGAATTAAATGAATGTATACAAATCACTGCATATGCTTGCTTATATTCATAAAGAGGAGGGGAGGGTGCAGGGTTAACAAACACTCTCCCTTCTCAAACATGTATGGCAAACAGACATGAATCCTGGAAAGTAACCCATTTTATATTATATCTTCTTCCTAAGGAAATCCATACAACCAGTTGCTACAACCCTAGGAAAAAAATAGGAAGCACGCCAACTGTCATACCAAACTCAGTTCATATGTCCTCTCTTTCTCACTGTGTCTTGTCTTTTTCCCAAACTCAGTGGAAAATTTATTACTGACAAAGATATTTTGCTTATAATGTGGAGAGAGATTTTGCAGCAATGAAGTCACTTCAGGAAAAAAAAAAACTGGTAAGGATAAAAATATCTTCATATCCTTTTTTTGGCTTCTATTTATTGTTAGCCCCCCCCCCCCCCCCCCAAAAAAAAAGAAAAAAGTCAGCCATCATTATTATTATCCAATTTGGAGAGTTCTGGTTTCCTTCTCTTCATCCCTCACATATTATCACTTCCTAAAAGAATCTGATGGTCTTTGCATGCTCTCCCCTCATCTCCCCTGTCTTCTCTCTGTCTCTGGTACCTTCCCTCCCCACTTTACTCATCTGTCCTATGCTTTATTTTTTTTTTAATCTTTGATCACTATTATTGGTTAAGATTTCTTTTGTCTAACTTAGTCTTATATACAGAGAAATATGGTAATCTTTACTTTGGGGAACAAAATCCAGCAAAATATATGCCAAAAGCTTAGCTATAGAGATGGTTTAGGGCTGTTCTTCTACCTTCCAGGCCTGTCAATATGACTCATTTCAGAACTGTGCATGTCTTCCAAACTCTGTGAAATAGCAAGACTTCCTAAAGGAAATACATATAAATTTCAGATAAAGAATATTGAGAATAGTAGTGGGGAAAAGCCGTAGGGATGTTTTGTTTGCGCTCAACTACCTTCTACCTCTAGGTCATGCATGATCAGTATGCCTTATGCTGTATTTCCAATCCATGATTTCTCTTGGGTAGTAACACAAGGGCCATGCTCATTCAGAATTTAAAACAAACAAACAAACAAACAAACAAACAAAACTGGGTTATGTCCCTTACATTAGGTTACAGCCCAATGCTGGTTTACTAGGAACTAACCTAGCAAGCACAGAAAAAATAAATTGAGGGATGCCTGGGTGGATAAGCATCTGCCTTGGCTCAGGTCATGATCCTAGGGTCCTGGGATCAAGCCCTGCATGGAACTCCCTGCTCAGCAAGGAGCCTGGTTCTCCTTCTCCCTCTGCCTGCCACTCCCCCTACTTATTCTCTCTTTCCCTGTCAAATAAATAATTAAATAAAATCTTTTTAAAAATTAAAAAAAAGATATTGATTGACTCAAGGTTGCAATGAGTAGGTGGCCAGCCTGCCTGGAAAAGGATAAGTTTTGTTGTACCGTGTTGTGTTTTGTTTTGTTTTGTTTTATTCCAGTGTAGTTAACACACAGTGTTATATTAGTTTCAGGTGTACAATGTCATGATTCAACAATCTGAAGCATTACTCAGTGCTCATAATGAGAATATGTTTATTTTAATTCATGTCTTTAAGACAAACTATTAGGTGACACATTAAATGTTTATTTCAAATCAGTGGAAAGCCAGAGTGATAATTTGAACCTCTGATTATTTTAAAACAGATCTCTCCTCCTCCAAAAACAAACAAAGAAAGAAACAAAACCAAAAACAAATCTCTCTGAGGAAGAAAAAGCCATGGAGTCACACACCTAACACGGAGCTTTAAGAAAAGAAATGTGTGTTAACTCTGGAAAGGAGAAAAATAATTGAGGGCCACTTATCCTCGAATATTAGTTTCTCCTTACTGCCATGCAAGATAATGTAGCCACATATCACATCATTGCAACTGGGGGCCACTCACTGAATCTGACTTCTCACATGTCCCATGGACCCTGCGGGAAGCTTGAATAGGGAAGGGAGGAGTGGGTATCCACAGAGTAGGGTAGGATGGGGAAGACAATATTCAGGCTCTTCAGGGGCAAAGAAAAAAGGAGACATGGCAGGCATTTGTATTTTTTTTTTAAATGACACAGAGATAAACAGTTTCACACCTTGGCTGTAAATTCCTTAAGTTTCCAGCCTTAGGTTTAAATTTTATATATAAATACAACACACTGTTACTTATGTCAGCTCCGTTTCATAATCTGGATATTTTATGTGATGTGCAACATTTCTTTTACTCTGGATAAATAAAACATGAAGCTTTTTCCCTCTTTCACACCTGGACTCCAAGCAGATGTCTGCTTGAGTCACCCTCCAGACATCGGCTTGTGCAAAGGCATTCAAAATCTGTGCAAATTGGGACAAATTCCTAGACTCTGGCATCCAACTACAAGAAAGGATAAATGGTATTCATTTCCATTGCAGCTGTTGGTCCTCACTAATCCTTTCCTGTAATCATTTATTCAGGAGAAACAATGTGTTAAGACCACCACCAGAGTCTATTCCTGAGGGTTACAGCTCTTGCAGGTGAGTAAAGATAATGTTTACCACAGGATCAGTGCAGGTAAATGAGAGAGATGTACTGTGCAGGCCAGGGACTCTAGCTTTGAACCTTTACTCTGAAATAACTGGTAAATACAGCCTTGGGTTAAAAAAAAACAAAAAAAAAAACAAAAACACTTTTCTAAATTCATCTAATGGGACTTACTTATAATGAACTTCCTTTAAGATTATTGACTGGTTCCTTGTTTGTTTTTTACATTTTCATAATGTACATTTTGGGGGCATAAGGACAGAATAAAGGCTCAGCAGGGACACATTCAATTTTCTTCTGGGATAAAGCAGTTGAAGAGATTTACAAAAATCCATTGTTTGGTGGGTGGTATTTGGGGACTATGAGAAAGTGCCTCAAAGCTTAGGGACAGTTTTATATCCCATTCTAATAAAAGCTAATGAAAACCCACAGGTGACAGGTCAGGCCATAGATTTACAGATAATACATTTTACTTGTACCCACAGTAACTTAAGTTACTTCCTCTGCTCTGGTAGAGAGAGAAGAAAGGCAAGATGGGAGTTCCTTTATAAATAAGTTTCTGAGGGAATGAGGACTCCCTCCTCAACCTATCAAGACAAAAGCTTGGATTGAGAAAGACTAAGCCTAGTACAGTGTCCTGATTTAAAAGAAAGCTCTAACTTCTCTTTCATTTGAACCTTCCTCCAACTAAAGGGAGTATAGTGGGTTGAATGGTGTCTACTCAAAATCCATGTCCATCCAGAATAGGAACATATTGGAAAATAGGGTCTTTATAGATGTAATTACCTAAGGATCTAAAGATGAAATCATCCTGGACTTACGTAAATCCAGTAACTGATGTCTTTATAATAAGAAAAGAGGACACAGAGGCACACAGAAGGAAATGCTGTGTGAAAATGGAAGCTGAGATCCGAGTGATGCCTCCACAAGCCAAGGAACTCTAAGAGCCACCAGCAGCTGGAAGAGGAAGAAGCATTCTTCCTTAGAGCCTTCTAAGGAAGCCTGACCCTGCTGACTTGACTTCAGACTTTTGGCCTCTAGAACTATGAGCAATAAATGCATGTTGTTTTAGGCTACCATGTTTGTGGTCTTTTATTGCAATAGCCCTACCCAGAAAACTCATAAGGGAAGGAACATTCTGGCCATAGGGGTCAAGATGTGTAAAATTAGGGTTGAGGGATCTAGGGAGTTGGGAGGAAGAAAAGCTAGACTCATTATGGCTGGGAGTAGGACACCTGTAGGCAGAGTCAAAGATAGATGGGGCTCCCTAGGATGACTCCCATTTTGGCATTCCATAAAGTCAATAACACTACATATCTGTTAACATTTAATTAGAGGAGACGTCAAGCTCTGTAAGGGTAGAGATAAAGAGAACTGCCAGTAGAAGCTACCTTCACAAACTCTCTCATCTTTGGATCATTTTGGTTAAATGGCATCCACTCTGGTCTATCCAGGACTGCTGAGTTGACACTTGTTGTCCTCTTGTAATTCTTAATAGCTCCCCCTCACCGTAATTGTTAATAGCTCCCCTGTAACCATCAAACATCTCTCATTCTGAAAGACAATTTATATGGTCACCCTATTCATAGATACCCATGGCACATAGTAGCTGTTCAACGCATAAATTTTGAACACTGAATGAAAGAAATATAATAGCAATAATATCTAGTACTTTTTGAATTGCCTACATGCAGGGCACTGTTCTTGGTCTTTTCTCATTTTACTCTGTGCAATGCCACAGTGAGATAGGTACTGTTAATATCTCATTTTACAGATGAGGTATAAAGAAGTTAAATCATTGCCAAAGGTCATACATAGGCACTAAGTGGCTGAGCCAGAATAACAAATATTTGTGTGGCACAACAGTAACTGTTTCACAAATCCTTTTCATCAACATCAACACATTTAATCTCACCTAATACTTTCACTAACCCTTTTTCAAATATTATGTTCACTATTTTAACAGAGTCACTTAGGGTTTGGGGAGACTAAATTAATTAGCCAGGATTACACAGGAGTTTCACACAGGTAGTAGGTTCCTATCCAGGTCAGAATCAGCAGAAAAATCACTTGGGGTGCCAACAAAAAGAACAGATTTTGACATCCTATCTTACACCTATGGAATAAGAATCTGGAGGGGTGGGTCCTGGCAATTTGCATTTTGAATCACCTCTCCAGTGAGAAGGCAGGTTGAAAATCTACCAAGGTTCAGAGCTGGGGAGGCATTCAAACTCTGGCCTCTCAGATCATTTCTCACTTACATGAAATCCTCCTTTCTGGGCACACAGGCTTCCTGTGCTTCCTTCTAAATCCTCCTCAGACTCTGCTCCAGTAGGTTATTGATGGATCCCAGACAGACATGCACCTTCAACTTTCTGACTCAACTGGACTAGTGGGGACATGACAAGAATGTCCTACCCATGCAGGCTTTGGGATCCAAAAGAACCAAGGGGCACCTGGGTGGCTCAGTGAATTGTTTTCAGCTCAGGTCATGATATTGGGGTCCTGGGATCAAGTCCGTGTCTGGTTCCCTGCTCAGTGGGGTATCTGCTTCCTCCCTCTCCCTCTGCTCCTGCTTATGCTTTCTCTTCTCCTCACTCACTCTCTCTCTCAAATAAATAAATAAAACCTTGAAAAGAAAAAAGAAAGAAAAAAGAAATAAGCCAAGAACTCTATGCTCAGGATCACACTCCCAGAACCATCCAGTAACACATTCCATCAAACCACCTCCAAAGGCTGTGAAGGAGAATGGGTTTACTTGTAAGTGGACAGGGGAAAGATTTAATCTATCATGTAAGTTTTTCTAATGGGTTATATTGACTATAAAAGAAAGCATATTACACAAATGCACAGAGAGAGAGAACATAGAGCCAGTTGTTTGTGTCAGACATTCACAAACTACCAATACGAAATGTGGCATCAATTATACTTTAAAGGGCAGATCCTGGAATTAACATACAAATAGTAATACTTCTTTTGTGTGCCCAAAGGCATGTGACATCTATAAGCCATGAATGTGTTGAGTAATTTGTAAACCTATAAAATGTTTAGAGCAGCACAAAATGAAGCCAGAAATGGAAAACAGGTTTTAAGTCAAGTGAAGACTTAATGAACCACTTCATTTTTCCTAGTTTTATAATCTAGCACACCAGCTCTTTTGAAATATAACAACTCAAAAGGAAATGGACTAAAGGAGACAAAGACACACATGGATGCTGATCTGATCCTACTTCCGGAGGAAAGAATCTGAAATAAGGGAATGATTTGGCAAATATAATTTTTTCAACACATTGATTTTATTAATTTTCTATGCGATGAAAGGGTAACCTAGGACAGAATCTGTTAGAACAACAACAAAAAAAGATAACATCACATCCATACTGACACTATATTTACATAGTGTACTTACAGTACAACCAAACTAAAAGTCCTAGAAATAAATACGAATGCATTCTTAAAACTGAATCTATCAACAGCCTATAAAACCATGATTCTAAATCATGATGCAATAAAATATTGCACACCAAAAATATTTTTAAAAATACTCTTAAAAAAAATACTCTTTCCATGGCAGACATAACAAAGGCAAAGACAAAAAAACAAAACAAAACAAACAAACAAAAAAACCCAAAACAAACTCTTAACTATAAAGAACAGATGGATGGTTTCATGAGGGGAAGTGGTTGAGGGGGTGGGTGAAACAGATAAAGAGGATTAAGAGCACACTTAATTATGATGAGCAATGGATAATGTATAAAGCTGCCAAATCATTATACTGTACACATGAAACTAATATAACACTATGTTAACTACACTGGGATTAAAAACAACTCACATATACACACACACACACAAAAAAAACCTTAGGAAAAAAACTTCAAAGAAAAAAGCAACAAGACAAGTGACAAAGTGGGAGAAAATGTTTTCAACTTAGGACACAAAGGAATCTTAACGCTGAAAAGAAAAGTTTAAGAATATGATAGAAAAAGGTATAAAAGACAGGAAAATTAATAATATGTATAAATGAATGTTAAAATATGAAAAGATGCTGAATTTTAATTAGAATAAGATAAACACATATTGAAACTATGTCCCTTTGCATCAATAACACTGACTACATTTTTAAAGTTTGACAAGTACTGTTGGTGAAGGAACTTGTGCATGTCGCTAGTGGGGAAGATTGGTGCCAACTAACAGAATGTCTGACTCATTTCTCTAGCATAATGTCTTCAGGATCCATTGATGCTGCCACAAATGTCAGGATTTCTTTGTTTTTAATAGCTGAATAATTTCTCATTGTATATTTACACATATCTATCCATTCATCCATCAATGGACATGTAGATGCTGCAAAGGAATTGAGGGTACATATATATTTTCTAGGTAGTGTTTTCATTTCCTTCAGATTAACACCCAGAAGTGAAATTGCTGGAACACATAGCAGTTCAGTTTTTTAAATTTTTGAGGAACCTCCATACTGTTTTCCATTGTGGCTGCACCACTTTACATGTGTGCAATGCTCAAGGGTTCTCTCTTCTCCACAACCTCTCCAACACACATTATTTCTTATCCTTTTTATAATAGCCATTCTAACAGGTGTGAGGTTATGTAACTTATTTTTAAAATTTTATTTATTTGAGAGAAAGAGAGAGAGAGAGAGAGAGAGAGAGAATGTGCATGAGTCAGGAGGAGGGGCAGAGAGAGAGGGAGAAGCAGACTCCCCACTGAGCAGGGAGCCTGACACAGGACTTGATCCCAGAACCCTGAGATCATCATGACCTGAGTGTGGGGCAGACGTTTCACCCACTGAGCCACCCAGGGGCCCCTAACTTATTTTTAACATAAGCTGAAATATATGTGCGTTTGTATTTTAAGGCCTTTTCTTATACAAATGATAACTATTATTTTTTCATGAAAAGTCTTCTTTCATGTGATAATTCACCCTAGAGCTCATTACACAGTAGTTTAGTGAAATTTTCCTAATTCTTTTTCATAACTACATAGTGACTTCATGTGTGGATAAATCAGTTTTATTCAATCAATACCCTACTGGTGGACATCTGGGTTGATTCCAGGTTTTTTGAAATTACAAACAATGCTTCTATGAGTAGTGTGTATGTATCTTTATATATTTTTCCAGTACATTAATATCAATATTAGTTTACTGCAGAGGCAAAGAAGATCAGTACTTTGACAGCAAGGAGTCCACCTAATACCCAAAAGTTTGTTTCAAAATATAATTTCCCACTTAGATGAACCAGAACTCCTGATACCAGGTCAAAAGAAAAAGTACAGTATGATCCCAGAACATCTTTTGTGTGATCCCAGAACATCTTGTGTGTGCCAGAAAGCAAGACTATGTTCAAAGACAAATGAGGTCACATTGGGAAAAAATAAACATAAAAAGGGATAATGATAGTAATGGGTTATAATACATTGTACAAAGATAGAATCAATGAATTTATAAAGATATTCAAAATATGGGGTGGGAAGTGAGGAAGAGCTCTTCTGTACAGAAGGATGATATAGGATAAATATGGAAAGAAGGATAGACTAAGAAATTTATATTTTTTAAACTACTATTCTAATAATTAATTCAGTTAAGGATCCCCAGGATAGCAATTGCATGAAAGACTGCTAAGAATCAAGAGATTTGTACAAAATACCTTCCCACAGGTTTCAAACGCAGAGGGTTGTTTCTATGAAGGTGGGTTTGGCAGGCCTCCCAATAGAGGAAGGGTCACAGTAGCATCATCAGTTACAAACTATTCAGTGTTGATGACAATGATATTTAACTGAATGTACTGACAAAGAAACAATAAAACAAACCCAGTTCACAGTACATTTTGCCAGACAACTGGCCTGGAATCTTTGAAATGTCTATTTTTGAAAAAAAAAAAAAAAAAAAAAGGTACGTGTAAGGGGATTGTTCCAAACTAAAGGAGATTAAAGATGCGTGATAACTAAATGCAATGTGTGATCCTTGACTGAATTCTTGATCAAAAAGATTTTTAAAAAAAGCTATAAAGGACAATTTGGGAATGACTGATAGGGATATTTGCATGTGGACTGCATAAGAAATACCACTGTATCGATGTTAAATTTCTTGGGTATGTTTAGGTACCTTGACTATGTAGAAGGTATTTGTTTTTTTTGTAGATATTAACTGGACTGTTTAGGACCAAACTGTTCTGCTATCTGCAGCATGTGTAACATCAAGAGGCAAGAAGAGAAGGAAGAAGGAGGGAAGGAGAGAGAGAACACTAAAGCAAATGTAGGGAAATGTTAAGAACTGAGGAATCTAGATAAAGATCACACAAATATTTGTAATAGTTTTGTGGGTTTTTCTTTTTTCCTTTTTTCTTTTTTTTTTACTTTTCAAAGTTTAAATCTTATAAAATAAGAAAGAGAGATCATGTATCTTCATGCTCAGTCACTACATAGAAAGTACCCATTAAAACAAGGAATGTGGTAAGACTACAAAATGTGTAGAAAGAAAACAACTGTATGCATTGCATGCTACTGCTCACTAATTAAGTTCTCTGGCCTGTGCCTATATCTCCATTAAAAACTGAACTTAAAAAGCCAGGAGTGAGAGAGATGAAAGCAAAACCCAAACTTGCTTGAAAGAAAAAGAAACCTTTGCTTTGAAAATTTGAAAGCTATTATAACAGTATGGATTACTATTGTGGTTTAAAGAGAAGAGTAATAGTCAATTAAACGATGTGGCCAGTGTACTAAAAGTTCAGCAGCTCATAGTAACTTTGAGAAGATCACTGCAATGAATAAATATATTTTCCCAAACTAGTGAATTTTAAGAATCCTAAAACAATTTCCAAGCATAGTGCAATACATGAACTAATGCACTGCGTGAATAACCAAAGAAAATGACTAAGTTCATGAATGGCTTTCTTTCTTACAGAGGCAACAGAAAGAAACTTCTTAAACATTTTGCAACAAAGAAGCTTTCCACATCATAAACTTCAAACAGATAAGGACTTCCATGCAAGGACAGTGGAAGAAAAAGAATAAAAGAAATTAAAATCTTCCCAGATAGTTACCCAAACGATCAAAAGGGCAAAAGATAGTGAGGAAACACATTTGCTAAAATCCATATTAGAGAGTATGTGGAAACATCTGTATTATGGCAAACAGCTAATTGGAGTAAACTGATTCATTTTTTAATAATTTATTTATTTATTCATGAGAGACAGAGAGAGAGAGGCAGAGACATAGACAGAGGGAGAAGCAGGCTCCCTGCAGGGACCCCGATGCGGGACTCCATCCCAGGACCCCGGGATCATACCCTGAGTCAAAGGCAAACACTCAGCCCCTGAGCCACCCTGGTGTCCCAAACTGACTCATTTTTGAAGCCCTTTTGGCAGAATTTATCAATATTTTAAATGTACATATAGAAATTCTCACCTAAGTGCTGAAAAACATGTATCCATGGATGGTCATTGCAATGACAATGAAACAAAAAGTGAAAACCATCTAAATATTTTCTCATTTTGGGCTGGCTGTCACTCATCCATCCAATTGGTCAGCATCTGTTGTGATTCCAGAATGCTCACATGAAAAAAAGATTCAGCCATTTTTTAAATAAAAACTTCAATTTGCACAATATCATGTATTATCTATTATTAACCCACTTAGTTTTATATATATATATATTCGTATATCAATATAACAAACTGCAGTAGCATTTAATAATATCTCTGGCAAATTTCCTGCTTGGTGTGTTAAATTTAGTGTCCTTTTTCGAAAATAAAGGTTCACAAACTCAGCTTGATTTTAACTGGACAAGATCCTAAAATCTTCAAATTATAATAAAGACACACTAGATTCACATATAATTTATAAAAATTTGAATATACATATTTAGCTTAAAAATAAAGTAAAATCAGTGAAATTGGGAAGCCTGGGTGGCTCAATGGTTGAGTGTCTGCCTTTGGCTCGGTCATGATCTTGGGGTCCAGGATCAAGTCCCACATCAGGTTCCTTGCAGGGATCCTGCTTCTCCCTCTGCCTGTGTCTCTGCCTCTCTCTCTCTGTCTCTCATGAATAACTAAATAAAACTTTAAAGAGAATCAGTGAAATAAATGAAATCATAGACCATTGTGACCTTGGGAATGGAGACCTGAGCCTAAATGCAAAGAAGGTGAATAAAAGCTAATTCTTGCCTTTTGGACTTTCAAATGCCCATGACACACTGGGGTCATAGTAGTTTAAGAGATTCCAAGGTAATTTAGTATGTTTAATTATTGTACATTTCATCTCACATCCTGACTTTTGAACTTTATCAACCCTCTTGTAAATATCAACTCCATTATAGGTGCTAACATTTTAATTTTGAGCGATTCTCTTTAATATCCTTACTTTTGGATTTTCTCAAAATATAAAATAAAATTAAAAATGGATAACCTTGAGCATCCATTTCAAGATGTTCAAAACTAAAAAAATATATTTATGTGCATCAAATGGCATAAACTAGTAGCTTACAGTTTCTCAGTTACTATATGGCCAAGTTTATGGTCATCGTCTCCCAGTACTTGGCAGGTACCTGAATGTCATGGGGTGACTGGTGTCCTCATAAAATTCATGTGTTGAAGTCCTAACCCCTCAGAGTGTGACTGGATTTGGAGATCGGATCTTTAAAAGTTGATCAGGTTAAAATGAGGTCATGAGGGTGGACTCTATCTCATCCACTATGACTGTGTCCCTATAAGAAGAGGAGACTAGGTCACAGACACACACACACAGGAAAGACCACGTGAGCCCAGGGAGAAGATAGACATCAACAAGCCAAGGAGAAAGGCCTCTGAGAAAACCAACCCTTGCCACCTTGATCTCAGCCACTCAGCCTCTAGAATTGTAACAAAGTAAGGTTTGGTTATTTAAACTACCCATTCTGTGGGACTTTGTTATGGCTGTCCTGGCAAACTAAAACACTGAGTTTCTGTATCTTCAGGAACCCAAAACTTTCACAATTCTGTTGCCTATGATTAATAACAAGAGCACTGATTTCCTACCTGTCCATTCACCTTTTTATTTATTCCATACAAACTTTTGGAGTCCTGGAAAAATCACACCTTTGCGGTCAGAACCTTGACACACAACACAACACCAGAGAACAGAATTTAGGGAGGGCTCACTTGGCACAAAGATTAGACAACAGCACTTTACATCTCCCCTCCTGATTCTGTGACAGGTGTCTCAGATCTTCCTCTCTACCTTAGGGATATTTTTTTTCCCCTGAGAGCCTTGGTTTCTCTGTACCTTAGGACACCTTAGCATCACGGGCAAGGCCTCCTTCATGCCAGAGAGCCTTCACTTTAAGCAGAGACAGTTGCACTGTTGTGAGGCAAAGGGGATATGAGTCATGACTGGGAGGTTCTGTTAAATAAATAAATAAATAAATAAATAAATAAATAAATAAATAAATAAATACAAAAGGACACGGGAAGCTATTAGTTTTGAATCTGAGAAGAAGGGGAGATCACTAAGTAAAAAAAGCATCTTTGGCTCTCAGCTCCAGTATTCAAAGTGAAGCTCGTGGTACTTTGCCCAAATTCTCATCAAAGCCACTCCTTACTTTATTCAAAATTCTGAAGGAAACTGATGATATATCATAGTAGGATTTTTACAGCAGGACCTTTACAGATTACAATTATCACCAAAACCAGCACTTAATGCATGTTTGTTGAATGAATGAATAATGATAGCCACTATCAAGAACTGTTCTAAGCACTATATTTATTAAGCATTTCACATACTTGTCACCCTTGCAACTACACTACGGAGCAGGGATCATGGCAGGGATTGCTAGCACCCGTCAAAATCTGCTTATTCCCTTTACTGGGCACCTAGCTGACTGCATCTCCCAGTCATCTGTGCATTTGTGGGTGGCCCCAGTAATCATTCTCACCAATGAGCTAGGAATGGAAATGATGGATGCCATTTCCTGGCCAGAGCACGCTTGCTGACATCACCGCGAAACACAGATGGATGAAGAGACAGACGTATGGCAAAATGGCTGGTCAGTGATATAAAAATACGGAAAAACTCTCCACTGTAAGCTGGGGGTTCATATCTTATGGTTTGAACCACACAACCAAAGATTGCACAAGTATAGGTTGGCAAAATACCCCAATTATGCCATTGGACTTTGGAGTGTAAATAAGTTTTCTAAATATTATTCTGCACAGCTTAAAGTTTAAAAATCGCATTGTACATTAAAGTTAAAAATCAGCAGGTTGAAAGAGGAAGCTTCTTTTAAAACAAGGCAGTAAATGTATAGGATAGCTGATTGGGAGTAGGTTTTATCAGATTGATTTTCTGGGTAATTGTTGAATCCATTGCCTTTCAAAATTTTTCTGATTTTTCTTTTTTTTAATTTGTTGTTGCTTTAAGTTATATTTATAACTGTTAGCTATAATCTTCGTGTTTCCTTGGGCAGAAATAAGTCATTCCCCTGTGTCACATATCACTACTATATTGTTTTTTAAGTTTTTATTCACACAGTGTATTAGTTCCAGGTATACAATATAGTGATTCAACACTTCCACAAAACACCCAGTATTCATCCCCTCACTCCTTCATCCCCATCTCCAATTGGACCTATCTATCCACACCTCTCTCATCTGGTAACCATAAGTTTGTTCTCTGTAGTTAAGAGTCTGTATCTTGGTTTGATTCTCTCTCTTTTTCTTTCCCCCTTTGATTGTTTTGTTTTTAAAATCCACATATGAGTGAAATCATATGGTATTTGTCTTTCTCTGACTTACTTCACTTAGTATAATACTCTCTAGCTCCATCCATGTTGTTACAAATGGCAAGATTTTATTCTTTTTTATGACTGAGTAGTATTCCATGGTGTTTCTGCATGTTTGTATGTGTGTGAGCACACATACACACACACACACATATATATTACACACAATATATTCTTTATTCATTCATCAATCAATGGACACTTGGGCTGCATTCATAATTTGGCTATTGTATGTAGATAGTGTTGCTATAAACACCAGGGTGCATGTATCCCTTTGAATGAGTATCTTTATATCCTTTGGGTAAATATCTAGTAGTGCAATTCCTGGATCATAGGGTAGTTCTATTTTTAACTGAGGAACTTCTATACTGTTTTCAACAGTGGATGAGTTTGCATTCCTATCAACAGTGCAGGAAAGTTCCTCTTTCCATATGCTTATTAACATTTGTCATTTCTTGTGTTGTTGATCTTAGCCATTCTGACAGTTGTGAAGTGACATCTCACTGTGGTTTTGATTTCTATTTCCCCAACGATAAGTAATGTGGAGCATCTTTTCATGAGTCTGTTAGCCATATGTATGTCTTTTTTGGAAAACTACCTATTCATGTATTCTGCCCATTTTTAAATTGGATTATTTGTGTTTTGGGTGTTGAGTTTTATAAGTTCTTTATATATTTTGGATACTAACCCTTTATCAGATATGTCATTTGCAAATATCTTCTCCCATTCAGTAGGTTGTCTTTTAGTTCTATTGATTGTTTCCTTTGCTGTGCAGAAGCTGCTTATCTTGATGAAGTTCCAATAGTTAATTTTTTTATTTCCCTTGCCTCAGGAGACATATGTAGAAAGGAGTCAAAGAGGTTACTGCCTGTGTTTTCTTCTAGGATTTTTACGGTTTTGTGTCTCACATTTAGATATTTAATCTGTTTTGAATTTATTTTTGTGTATGGTATAAGAAAGTGGTCCAGTTTAATACTTTTTGCATATTGCTCTCTAGTTGTCCCAACACCATTTGTTGAAGAGACTGATACCACCCCCCATCCTTTGGACATTCTTTTCTGCTTCGTCAAAGATTAGTTAATCATATATAATTATGGCTTTATTTCTACATTTTCTATTGTTTTATGTGTCTGTGTCTATGTTTGTGCCAGTGCCACACAGTTTTGATTACTACAACTTTTTAATATAAGTTGAAGTTCAGAATGGCGATGCTTCCAGACTTGCTTCTCTTTTTCACGATTGCTTTGGCTATTTGGGGTCTTTTGTGGTTCTATGTAAATTTTATGATCTTTGTTCTAACTGTGAAAAAATGCTGTTGGTATTTTGATAGGGATTACATTAAATGTGTAGATTGCTTTGGGTAGTAGAGACATTTTAAATGTTTATTCTTACAATCCATGCACATGGAATGTCTTTCCATTTCTTTATGTCATCTTCAGTTTGTTTCATCAGTGTTTTACAGTTTTCAAAGTACGAGTCTTTCACCTCTTTGGTCAGGTTTATTCTTAGGTCTTACTATTTTTGGTGCCATTGTAAATTGGACTGAGTCCTTTATTTCTCTTTCTGGTGTTTCATTAATGGTGTATAGAAATGCAACAGATTTCTGTACATTGATTCTATATCCTGTGACTACTGAGTTTGTGTATCAGTTCTAGCAGATTTTTGGTGGAGTCTTTCAGATTTTCTATATAGAGTATAGTGTCATCTACAAATGGTGAAAGTTTTACTTCTTCCTTGCTGATCTGAATGCTTTTTATTTCTTTTTGCTGTCCAATTGTGGCTAGAACTTCCAGTGCTATGGTAAATAATAGTTCACCTCCATATTTCTTACCATGTGTTTGTCATCTTCATAAACCTAAATAAAACTTGAATAACCTTTTGAATCCATTTACATACTATCTTAAGTCCACTGGCATTATATACACAATGCTAATGCCAATAAAATGTATCATTCTAAATGATCTTAACTCCTATGCAAAAACTGCAAATTTCTAACCCACTTCTCTCAGAAAAAAATCACTAGATCCTCCTGAAAGTGAGATGAACCGTTTAATAAGCAAGGCATTGTGGCTGAATGGTTGCTAGGACAAAATCCAGTGTGAGGGAAGACCATGATAAGGCATTCCTTAGGAAAGTTAGTTATTAGGCAGCAGTGAGAGTTGTTTTTTAATATTAGCCAAGTAGATAGCTTTTAAATGGATTGAGCATTTTACCTGCATTCTCTCATTTTAACTTCATAACAACTCCATGAAATAAGCACCAGAGATGAGAAAAGTGAAGCTCAAAGGATGCACAATTTACCCAAAGATAACCAGATATGAAACCAAATTTATCTTGTTCTAAATCCATTTTTTTACTATTCTTCATACCTGAATAAATGGAGGATGAATGAAAATATCTACTCTAATTAGCACATCCAAATCTTGCTTCATTCTGTAATCCAAGCAGTTTCATAAAAGTAGAATTCAGATTCACTCAAGATGAACTGTCAAATTGTTCTAGATTGCCTCAGAGGTTGTTTTATCTAATGGTCCAGATTTTTGAAACTTTTGAGAAATGATGACAGAGCATATATAAGACATAGAGAATGTTGTAAACAAGGAATTCTGGCCTGGGAGATGAGCCAGAGAGATTGAAAAGTCCATAAACCTCCAGAGGGATATAACAAGTCTGATATACCTCTATGGTAAAGTCAGCATGTTTCTCTAGTTATAAATCACTGTGCATAATGGAGATGTTTGGGGGGAAGAATTTTTTTCTAATAGTATACACTCATGAAAATGATTATAAAATGCTGTATTTTTTTCTAATAAGTCACAATTTAGGTAGGTGATATTATTTGTTTAGTAGAGAATTTGAAATGCAAGCACAAATGTAGTGCTTGCATTTCAAGCCCAACTGGACTAAAGCATATTAAGAGGTCTGATCGAAGGGCATTCTCCTATAATTGCCATCATTAGCATCATTCTTTTGTGTTTCAAATTGTTTACTCCAGGAGACTTCTATTCAACTGTAAAGTATTAACTGGAAGGGATAAATATATAGCAGATTACTAGATATTTGGTAATCATAAATAGAAATTTCATGAAGGAATAGGAAATGGAGAAATTTGGCTTTGGTTATGAAAAATGAATGAGAAGTGGCTGATACAAGTATGCAGCTAAGCTGGGGTAGTTCATGCTGATCAATCACTTCAAAGGCTGGTAACAGTAGAGAAGCTCCTAACCCAGTATCAGGTGGAACCTAGAAGCACAAATTTTAGTATGCTTGGGGTGAGTTCGAGGTCCACGACTTTCTATTTTCCATCACAGTTCCCAGGGCAAATGTCCCAGATTTTATCTTTTGCAATGTGTTCGAGGACCTATAGCAGAACTAGAATATTTCCCCAAATGTGAACTCAATTTATTGTGGTATTGAAAATACACCTAACCATCACAGCTCCCCTCTCTGTGTGGGGTGGGCGCTTCTCTAAACTATGCACAATTACTGTGCTGCCCACATCCTACTCTCAACCTAATTGCAAATGTAACCAACAGGAGAGAAAATTCTACTATGCCAGTGGTAGGTGGTATTCTAAGATGGCTCTCGAGATTATGACTCCCTGATCTATGTATGCTATATAACTTTTCCCCATAAGTGTGGACAGGACCTGTGACTACAATGGAGGCCACTTCCATGATTAGGTTACATCATAGTGCTAAAGGTGGGGAGAGGTATTTTTCAGATGTGATTAAAGTTCCTAATTAGCTGACTTGTTAAGCAAGAGGGAGATTATCCTGGATGGGCCTGACCTACAAAAGAAGGCCTACAGGTGAGCACCACAGAAGAAGACCTATAAGCCAGAGGCTAGAAGTGAGATGGAGTGACATTCTTCTTGCTGGGATTGAAGAAGCAGTCACGGTGAGTTCTATAGCTACAAGGAAATGAATTGTTCCAATGACCCTGTGAATGTGGAAGAGGATCCTAGCCTTGGAAGTGGCCTCCACTGATCCCAGATTGCCTTTAGGAGACCTACCAGAGAACCCAGATTCGTGGAAACTGAGAAACTCATACTTATCCCATGATAATTTTTATAAACATTTGATATATTTATCTTCCCAGGGACTCTGGCCATTTTCAGATATCTGTGCACTACTGCGGAAGTCAGCAGCTACTTGAGAGGCAGGCTGAGGCCTGCAGAGTTTGAAGGAAACAACACTATGTTGTTGTTGTTGTTGTTGTTGTTTTAACTTTCAAAACATGCTCCTGAAGATGATGTGAGTGGTACTCTTGTGAAATTCCATGTTTTCCACTTTAAAGGCCATGCTAGAAGGAGATAGAGGACTTTGTTGTCCACAAGGGCTTACGACAAGCTCGGATATAGGATGTGGCACAAGAGAGGTTTCCCATCATGTTAGTTTGCTAGGGCTGCTGTAAGCAAGTGCCACATGCTGGGTGGTTTATCAAGAGAAATTTGTCATCTCCATTCTGGAGACCAGAAGCCCCACATTAAGGTGTAGATAGGGCTGAGAATCATGAGGGACTGTTCAGCATCTCTCTTTGGTTCATAGACAGCCATCTACTTGCTGGGCTTCCACATCAACCTCCTTCTGTGTCTGTTTCTGTCTCTGAATTTCCTCTTTTTTTTTAAAGATTATTTATTTTTTTTATTTGAGAGAGAGAGAGCAAGCAAGAGAGCATAAGCAGGGGAAGTGGCAGAGGGAGAAGCAGACTCCCCCTGAGCAGGTTGCCTGATGCAGGGCTCAATCCCAGGACCCTGGGATCGTGACCAGAGCTGAAGACAGATGCCTGACCAACTGAGCCATCCAGGCATACCAAATATCCCCATTTTATAAGAACAACAATCATACTGAATTAGGGCATACCTGAAGACCACTTTTGAACATGATTCTATTAAACCCTGATTCTACTTGAAATTCTGTCTTCAAGTAAGAACACATTCTGAGGTACAGAGGGTTAGCATTTCAATATGTCTTTTTTCGAGGAAACAATTCAACCTATAATACCCACCACATAGTGAGGAGAAAAGCATCCAGGGACTGTGTATCTCACCCACAGGGCAGGCAAGGCCTGTCACATCTATATGGAGGTAGGAAACAAAGGTGACCCCTCCCAATTTATAACCTTGGGGGAGGAAGGCAGGATAAAGAAAAACCAAGAATCCTGAATTTTGACTGCATATTTAACTTTGTTCCTTCAGCTGAAACAGAATGACCTTCCTGGATGTGGAAAGATTATGATTTGTTTTTCCTCCTTTTGAGACTGAAAATTAGAGCTTGTGAGAAAGTTGAAAAATAGGAAAACTTTATTTCAGATTAGACGAATTGCAGTGTGTAAATACTTTTACTAACGCCGTGTGTGCTAGCTAGATTCTAGAGTACCTGAAATGTGCGCCATGTGGTTTTCAGAGGAACAATCTAAGATCTTCACTTGGTCCTCAAATCCAAATCTATGGACTATCATTGTCTCTGATTATGCATGCAGTAACTGTGCATACTAAAATATTGCCTTATGTCTAAACAAACCTGGATCAGATCAAATAAAGTTGTTTGTTTGCTCGGTTTGATACAAAATATTCAGTTACTAAGACTTCACTGAATAGGTTTATTAAACAGAAGGTCTACTCAGCCTTTCCACTGTTGACTGGCTTCTTAGTTAATAATTTTGTGAAAATATAAATCAATCTAACACAAAGCATTGGAATCCCTTCTTTTCTGAATAGAATTTAAATCCTTAATTTAAAACATTATACTATATTCTTAGTTTAAGTTTGATTTTTCAAATAATGCCTTTATGGCCTACTATATTGATTTAAGTAACAATAACATTGATGAGTAATTCTTTATTACCAAAAGTTTAATGTCTCACATATATTCTTTAATTGAGTTACTAATATTATGACAGTATTAATGCCATACGTTTTCAGACTAAAGCAGATCTCATTTTCAAAATGAAAAATTAATTCTCAAAACAAAATTTAAAAGTACTATGCTTAAAGCATTAATTGCTATTTCCTCCTTGCAAACTGCCACAGTATTTTTCCACTCTGCCCTAACAATCCAAGAGAAGAAAAGAGATGGTGGAAACTTTCTGACATGAAAAATAACAGTTAGGGGCTGTACGTTTCTTGGAAGACACTGGCGACTTTCCAGGAATATGGCAAAAGTGGGACAAATCTAACAATGAACATAAAACCAATCTGGTTGATGAGCTGGTTAAATGCTCATTCTCAAAGTTTCTGGTAGAAATAAAGGTGATAAAATCAAACATGAAATATGTTCTCCTAAATTCAGGAGTGTTAGACTGACTTTATATACTTAATGAAAGGAGGCAAGCCATGGATGACTTCACTAAACTTAGAGAACCCACAGAATAGCCAAGTATTTGCTGAGACAGGCATGGAAAATATGAATCTGCTAATTCAAGGGTAGAATAGGAAAGGTGATTACCATGTATTATGTTATAAGTGAAGACCAGAAAGTCACAGTGACCTCTCCAAGTGGAAATGCAGTTTAAGGTATGCAAGATGGTCATAATTAAACTTCCAGAATGTTCTTTCTTAGCCAGATTATCAACAACTTCTATGGGCCCTACCCAGCAGCAGTCTGCTGAGGGACTTGCCCAAACAAACCCCTCACTGGTATTTGTTATTGACACAAAACAAGCAGCTCCACTAAGCTGGATGCAAACAGAACAGGCCACAAAAGGGGTGAGGAAGAAAGTATGGCAGGAATTTTGATGCTCGCCAAATCCAGCTCTTAATGCTCACCCCTGGCTCCTGCTCCTAGCCTGCTATCCCTCCAACCCTCAGGAGAGGCTATCAGGAAATCACAAGGAAACAAACATGGCCCCACACATTTCTGTGCACTTAATCTCCTGTTTGAAAGGCAGGGGAAGGAGCCTTGTTGAGTCAAAGATGAAAGATGTTTTTGAAAGTCAGACTGATGGAAGAATGCCCTGTAAAAAGATAAAAGACCTTGCTTTAAGAGAGCTCCTTTTCATTTTTACCTTAGAAAGGTTTGCCTTTTATGTTTCTCTGAAGTCATTCAATGAGGGGACAACAATCTCCAATGGCATATCTTCCGTTATAGAGAAGGAAAAGCTATGGCACTGGGACTCAGTAAGGAAATAAAAAATTGAAGATAAACAAGATGTTCTGATACCAAGCAAACCTGATGACTCATTTTGTAATAAGTGAGCAGCCACTTCCAGATAAAATACATTTTGTCATCCTAGTTATTTTGTCATTTGTCAACTGACCCATCTTTCAGACATTCAGCTATTCAAAGAAGCAATGCAGTAATGGCACAGAATATTTTGAAATGTTACCTGATAATATTTTTCTTTCTTTTTTTTATTCCTTTGATGCCCTGTGGTGTTCTACCTTGAAGACTAGATCCTCAGGCAGAGCCTCTGATGGGATGGAGGACACACACAAAATCCCAGGAAAGGAAAAGGTCAAATGATTGTACTCTAAGTTCCTAAGAGATGCTGGTAAATCTATAGCAGCCGTAATAGTCCAGATAGAATTACTCCGTGAAACTTCCGAGGTGGGAAGAATGAGGATCAGAGCAAAGCCCTAAAGAACATAAGTAGGATCAGCTTGGCTGAGCTGGATAATTGGAGGGCGTATACTGCGAGCTTACACCTCTGTGAGTAGGTGAGAAGCCCCATCATCTTACACATGCCCACCAGGACCAATTGCCTGAGTAGGGATGGAGATGGGGTAAGGAGACCACAGAAATACCTAGATAGGTTTGCTTACATGAAAACATAGTAATAAATGCCTGATTCTTTAGTAGAACTCCCAGAGGAGACAAGCCTCTAGAATGCCTGCCTTCTAACAGTGAATAGCAGTCACACTACAGGTGTGGTCATGTGGAGTGTCTATGAACACAGCTCTGAGGCTCCTGGGGACCCAAAGAATGAAGGAAAGGAGATGACAGGGGAGCAAGAAGAGGGCAAAGGCACCAAGCATCAGCCAACATCTCCAGGGGCTTTGGCTGGAGAAGGTAAGAATGTTCACAGCAGGTGCCGGGAGCCTGAGCTTCAAGAGCAGATGTACGGGGAAGGACACCTACAAGATGGAGTCTACCCACCTTCCTTGCTTCCTTGCCAAGGAAGCCAGTGGGACAGAGTACCCTCTCCCTAAAGGTTACATCACATGGAGGCCCTTTGTTCAGACAAAAAAATTGAGGGGAAGGAGGAGAAGAGAACCCTGAATTTTGAATGAGTATTTCCCCAAAGGGCCAAAATTTTAATTCATCAGATTAAAAGAATGAAAGTTACAATTGAAGTTTAGATGAAGGCACCGGAATATAGAAAAATAGGTTTGGAATTGCCAAGTCATATATCCATATTCATAATTTACAAAAGAAATGAAAACTTTTGAACTGCTCTTGGGCCACTCACCCAGGCCAAAGATATAAAAGGAGACCTAGAAGAAGGGTAAGGGTGACTTGTGAAGATGTGTGTATGAATCCCTGCAGGGAGGGCCCACTTCTTCTTCCTCAGAGATGACTCAGGAAGCTGGGACACAGAGACCTGGGCTCCCAACATCATTCACACTCAAAGAAGCTAGACCAGGCTGTGGCAGCCAAGGATGACCCATATGCAGGGGTAAGGGAGGTGTTTCTGGAGACCAGATGAGGGCCAGGTGCGAGACAGATGGAGCAGGCTGAAGTCCTAGACCTTAGGACTAGAGGTTGGGGGCACCCCAGGAGCCAGAAGCCAAAAGTAAAGGTCAGTAGGTAAGATTCTGAGTGGCAACCTGGCCCACTTGAATAAAGATGCATCCATGAGGCCCAGCACCAACACAGAGACAAGGTCCCCAGAGGTTCTAATCTCATAAGGGCCCATGAAAGTGTCCTTGAGGGAGAGCTGTCGGCTCTGCCACACAAGGAGTCTGAGGCCAAAGTTCTCTTATCCCCTCATCCCTCCTCCCTCCTAGGCTCCTTCGAGCTTCTGCAAATTCCCTTTGAGCACGAGCCTGGTCGAAGAGAGTAAAAGAGATCAATTGAGAGAGGATGGACAGAGGCTGCTAACATCCTCTTCCTCAAGTTCAGGCATAGGATGACCTCTAGCCTGAACTGGGCAAGAAATAAAAATTGTAGAACTGATTAAAATCCTGGCCTGAATATCACAGTTACGAAGCTGAGACATGCGTACTACTACCTCAAGTGCCCACGGGACTGACTCTTACCTAAGACAGCGGGGGGGAAAAAATCAGAGTCTGTTGAAATTTTATACAGAAGTGGGGGAAGGGCTTTAATTCCTGAACAAAATTTATGGCCAATCAGTGAGAAGAAATTCGGTGTCATGATTTGATTACAAGTGCTTGCTCAGCATAATCATCACACTAAGCCTTCTGTCAAAAAAAGGGAGTGAGAAAAGGAAGCAAGGGAAGGAAGCAAGCTGGCTTCAAGTGTGGGAAGAGATGACCAGCACACAGGGTGCACCTGCCCCTGTGTGCACTCACTGCAGTGACATGGAAAGCACAGGACACTGCCTGGTCCTGCGCTGTGGCCCTTCCTCTGTCACACTGTAGTGCCCCTGCTTTCTACCTTCAAACCTCTGCCTCTATTTTTAAATATGTAACATAAGTTTATTGATACACAGTCCTACGTAGGTTGGGTCAATGTGCAGCTAAATGAAATAATCATCTACATCTACATCTATGTTTATAATCAGAGGTAAGGGATCACTGGGTGGCGCAGTGGTTTAGTGCCTGCCTTTGGCCCAGGGCACAATCCTGGAGACCCAGGATCGAATCCCACGTCGGGCTCCCGGTACATGGAGCCTGCTTCTCCCTCTGCCTGTGTCTCTGCCTCTCTCTCTCTCACTGTGTGCCTATCATAAATAAATGAAAATTAAAAATATATATATAATCAGAGGTGAGATAACCATATGGTGATTTTCTGATGCTCTCAATGCCACTAGACGGAACTGTGAACTAGAAGGATACAGCCCGCTAAATTACAATTTCAAAAGAATGAAAGATAATGTCAACACAACAAGCTCATACTTGGGATCTGCTCATTAAAAATACAAGGAGCAAACAAAGTGAGAACAAACAAAGAGGGGGAATGGGGGTAAATGAGCATAAGGACAGACATGGGGGGTAGGGAAGATGGAAAATTGATGAAGCCTGCAGGGGCTTGAGGACAGAATCAGGCCACTCCTGCCCCGTCCATGCTCGTGTCCACTCTCTGTTCCCCAGGGTCCCTGAAGCCCAGCCAGCGGCCTGTACTCTTCCCGGGCGTGGTGAGCAGCCTCCTTCTCGGAGAGAATGGAGTCAGGCTCTGTTCCATGTGGTGTCCGGAGTCTGGCAATCACAGCACAAGGCTCCTTCCTAGACACTGTATGCTGCAAGGGCCTTCTGCTGCATCCCTATCCCCAACTTCTGACATGTCCTAGTGTGCTGTCGGCTGCCCCTACCCTGGGCCCTGTGGAAACACTTACAGAAGCAGCTGAAGCCTGTTAACTTTTTATTCTGCAGCTAGCTTCCCAACATACATGTAACCATCCTTTTGGCAACCAAGTGATTATATGCCAGTGACACAAAACAAACATGAGTTAATTTAAAAGAGATTAAAATATGTTCAAGTTGCAAATATCTAACACCGAGCATGAAAAAAAAAAGCCATTAAAGCATGCATCTTAGAAAACTGTCCAACTCGAGGACCAAAACAAAAATTAAAAAGGAAGGAAACGTAGTGTTAAATTCTCCTAACTAGCAAAGTAAACGTGAAAACTCCCAGAGCATCTTCAACTATCCAGGGATTTACTGTAATTAAGTAGAAAGCGTTCTTTACCACCTAGCTTCAGCTCTCCAAATCCATCACGATCGTGCTTTTTAAAAATAGTACCTAGTCTGGAAAACAAGCGGATCTCCAGACCTCTGAAAGGACTTCTCCAACGGCACTTTCAACAGAGAAGAAATCGGTGGCCGGTCGAGGAAACTGCGATTTGATTGCTGTAATCCTTAGCTAGGAAAAGCCCAATCCAAATTAATCCTTGTGGCTGTATGCAGATTTCACAGCTTCAGTTTAGCTTCTACGTCTGTTGTAACAGGAACTAGCTGGCTCTGTTAGTCATCTGGTTTCTGAATATTTTTTTAGCATCTTATTTTCTTATAAATTGCTGGTCATACTGCTGTCAAATATATGTAAGGTATAAAATAGCTCTGAGTTCCTTTCAATTGTGCCAATTACATCAACATACGTTACAGGATTTGGCAGTAATATTAATATATCAAAGTACCAATGAAACCATATGCGCAAGGGTATTCATCCAGCTGTGTTTGTGTACTTCTCACATCTGGCACCAAGGGAGAAAAACAGATACTATCCAATAAGACCAAATTTGGAAGGAGCTTCTGTTTGAAAGGCTAGCAGAACAGAGGATGGCATATGAATGAATAAATGAATTATGAAATATGTATAATGTAACAATACAAGGAAATTGTTATAAGGCTCATATCTACTGATGCTATTGGAAAATATACCCATAGATTTTATAACATGAGCATATAAGTATCCATACTGGTCCTTAGCAGAGTAATTGGAAAAAAAATATTATTATTGATTTTTAAGTTCATTTTCAGATTATATATATATATATATATATATATATATATGATTTAAAAACATGTAATATAGAAAGACAAATAGGTTTCCTCAAATAATTTAAAAATAAATTTATTGGGGCAGCCCGGGTGGCTCAGTAGTTTAGCACCGCCTTCCACCCAAGGTGGGATCCTGGAGTCCTGGGATCAAGTGCCGGGATGGAGTCCCACGTTGGGCTCCCTGCATGGAGCCTGCTTCTCCCTCTGCCTGTGTGTGTGTGTATGTCTCTGTGTGTGTCTCTCATGAATAAAATCTATAAATAAATAAATAAGTACATAAATAAATATATTTATTTATTTATCGATACAGCAGCACACCACATGGGCTCTTCTCTCCCTGCTTTGTTGATTTCCATCTACTGCCACCCTGTCTCCAGCTCTAGCTGAAAGCCATACCCTCAACACTAAATATAAAGCCTCAGATTCTGTCCAGTGTGCTTAGGTCAGGGGTGTACCTGTGGGAGCTCGAATCACATTCTTTATTTCAGTTATTCTTCATTTTCATCCACTTACCCACTCCATCCATTGGCCATGCTTCTCTGCCCCACTCTATGTCCTGGAAGGTGGACCCAATGGACCACATCCTGAAGCTCCCTGTCCTCTGACCACGAGGTGGGTTTAGACAATGGGAGGAACCAGTCGGAGGTTAATGGGGGCCGAAGAGAGGGGCTGAGGGGGGTTGGGAGCATCCCTCCTCCCTCTGGACCTCCTTTGGGATCTCTGGTTCTGGGCTGGTCATGGCTGGACAGGCGGCTCCATTTCTCATCGGCCTCTGTCCCTGTAGACCTAATGACAGAAACAGCTGGTGGCTCCTCACTAGTTTTCTTCAGACTGCTCTGCAAACACTCCCCTCATCTACGCCTCCTCAGCCTTCCCTCAGAGGATGCTTTCTGGAACCTGAACTGACACACTAGGATTGCAGGGTTCTTTTCCCTGAACAGCAGGATTATGCGGGAAGTCCTCATGGAAACGTTCCCTCACTTGTAATGACCTATGTCCTCGAACCTCGTGATCCTCTTGCATGGGAGTCAGCAGAAGAGACTGACGACCCTTGCCTTGCAGGTGGTGAAAGCAGCAGCATGGGCGTGGGGCAGAATGCTAAGGAGGGACACCTGGAGAGCAGGTGGGCTTTCCTTCCCCTGCGCCCACTCTGAACTGTGGAGGAGTCTCTGGATTCTGGAAGGAAAACACCAGCCAAGGCTGGGTGGTGAGGGGCAAAGCTAGGGGCAGGTCTGAGAGCCAGGAGAACAGGGCTGGCAGGAGGTGGGTGGTGGTGGGGTCAGAGAGGCTGTGAACCTGTGGATTGAGACACCCGCTAATAAAGACGGCTCAGTTAGACACCTGGGTCGGCAGCACCTCAGGGCAGATGGAACTAAACCACAGGGGGGCACTTTTCAAGAGGCCCAGAGCTCAGACTCAACCGAAGAGAGAGGCTGAATTGATAAAGGGTAAACTCTGAAGTAACAGAGTGGACCTGCAAATATTGAAGATTACGGTTTTGCTAGAAAAGCATTCTTTTCTCTTTGTGAGTGGCTACTCAATACATTTTTTTTTTCAACTGCGCCAAAGTCGGGGCACCTGGATGGCTCGGTGATTGAGCATCTGTCTGCCTTTGGCTCACGTCATGATCCTGGGGTCCTAGGATCAAGTCCCCCATTGGGCTCTCTGCAGGGAGCCTGCTTCTCTCTTTGCCTGTGTCTCTGCCTTTCTCTCTGTGCCTCTCATGAATAAATAAATAAATAAATAAATAAATAAATAAATAAATAAACCTTAAAAAAAAAGCACTAAAGTCTTCGGTGGCTTGAATTAATTCAAAGTCACAGGAAACTATAGAATCCTTTTGATTTAATTAGATATAACTTTGGTTTAATTGTGAAACTGGCTCTTAATTGCATACACAATTATATATTGTATGGATATATTTATATTATGATTATATACATTTATAAACCATACATACATATCAGCAGATCCACCCACATCCCTGTATTTGTTCCTTTCAATACATATGTGTGTATTGTTCTATGCTTCACCCCCACACTGTAGGGTCAAATCGACTTGGAGAGAATTCCTCTCACCTGCTATGCTTAGCATATTGCACATAGGTGTTTAAAAGATATCTGTAACAAAGAAATACCCACACTTTTACCTTGTTTATTACAAATTTAAGTAAAGCTAAATAAAGGCTTGGTATATATTGTTTTCCAGAATAGAAAGCAAAAGTGAAATAAAAAATCTGCATCAATGTTTCTATGCAGAAAATATAAACTTTCATTTTAGCTTTTATTTGAGGTGGAAGTTGCTTTACATTTATAAAAAAGATTCATGGCATTCTTCTACATATTTAGTGCTGAGTAACGTTCATGTTTGCCTTACGTTCTCTGTTAGTCTTTTTTTAAGATAATACAGACATTTTCAAGCAAAAATAAACTGAGTAGCGTACTAGCATTATAGAAACACAGTGGTAGGCAGTAAATGATTTATGAAACTATCCTCTCTGGATAATGCAATAGTGTTATACATACACAATTACTTTAACAAAATTTGGAAGGCAAACATGAATAGGAATGCATACTACAGTCAATATATGTCAGTCTTTAAAAAAAATTATTTCTGAGCACAGTGGTTTTTCTCTTTAAAAAAAAAAAAAAAAGCTCCCATTCTATCAGAATTGAAAACATTCCAAAGATATAAAAAGCTGTCATATTCTTAAAGACCAACAGAGGAAAGGATTTGGCAGACATCCATTCCAATCCTTGATGTCAGTTAAATATTTTTTAGAGGTAATCTAGATCCCTATGAGTGAAGATCACGCAAAAAGCCCATTTCAGCTCTCAGTGATACAAACCAAAGATGCAATTCAGCTCTCTTCATGGCTTTTTCTTTCATTATTTGACTGCTTCAATCTTTCACCTGAGTATTTTCCAAGTTTTCCACATACATCTTTAATAGAGGAATCCTGGACCCAACCACACACAGAACACCACCTCACTCCCATAAGTTAACTCCCATAAAGTCAGCCACTCAGGGAATAGTCAAGAACCAGGAGGCAGCTGTGCACACAAGGTACTTGAATCCATGCTGACACGCCTCAGCTGAGCCCTGGAATCTGCTTAATCTCATTGTAGACAAAATTCCACTGGCCATAACTACCTAGTTTTCACTCAGCACATTAACATAATAAAATAAATGGCTGGACACTGTGTGATCATGTTCGGATGGTAGGAAAAAGTGAGAGCTGCCTGTGGCCACGAACACAGACAAGCAGGAAAGAAGCAGAATCGCTTCTACGGATGTTACCAGAACCCCAGAGTTTGATAATTCCAGAGGCCCCTAATAATAACACTCATTTGTCTTCTGCTTGATAGCTCAGGAAAAACGCTTTTAGTTGTCTACACATATATCAACATCACTATAGTTACAGAAATACAGAAACTTATTTAAACCTGCCAATAGCCAGGGGGACGCACACTATCAGCCTATGTTCCCCAGATCTAGGGCTCTGAGAGCTTAGGATGCCAAAGAGAGAGAGTGCCATCCACCCACCAAAGAGCAAAGCCAGGCTGCAGACCTTCTGACCCCCAGTTACTGAGCCCTCTCATTTACACAAGACACACTCAGCATTCTTAGACTCCCAGTTGCTTTTCACTCACTCTGTCTATTCTTGCCTCCTAAAATTGTATTTCTTCTTGCAAACTGCACTGGGCTTTCTATGAATCAGCTCAGGAAACCATGATAGAAATGCTGCAGACTAAGCAGCTTAAACAACACACATTTATTTTCTCACAGCTCTGGAGACTGGAAGCCCCAAATCAAAGTGCTGACAGGGCTGGTTTCTCCAGATACCTCTCCTTGGCTTGGAGACGGCCACCTCCTCATGGTGTCCTCTCTCTGGGTCACTGTCCTGGTGTCTTCCTCTTTGTCAGGCACTACCCTTAAACCTTAGTCACCTCTTTACAGGTGCTCCTCCAAATGGTCATATTGGGGGTTAGGGCTTCAAAATATGAATTTTCAGTGAACACAATTCAGTCCATAACAAAATTCTAAGCCACTTTCCTCAAAAAGCATATTTATTCTCAAAGCCTCAACTACACATCCACAGTGATGAATGCCATGTCTGGAAATGCCTGGAAACCCAGGCCAGGGCTCTTACTTGTGTACACTAACACATTTATCTACAATTACTCACAAATATTCCCTTCCTGGAGCCCTGTTAACTGAGACTCAGCTTGTCTCAAATCGAACTCATTGTCCTCTTGGTGAAACATTTTCTTTTCTCCTATATTTGCCTCAATCAATGGCTTGATTTGCTTTGAACTACCTTTGAGTGTTTTCTCCCTTTCTTCATTCTCAGACCAACCAGCAAGTATCACTGACTCTCCATTTAAAAAGGTATTTGCATCTATTCCTTTCCTTCTTTTAACCCACTACCGAAATCAAGGCCTTCATAGCCTCAAACCTGCATAACTACAGTAATCTCTATTATTTCTGTACCCTGTTGGTAGAACCCTAAGATGCTCCAGCGATGACCCACATGCTAGTCAATTCCCTCCTCTGAGCACAGAACAGATCTACCAATATGATAGTATAAAACTTCCCTGATTAGATTAGATGTTAACTTTAAGATAGCATTAATAACACAACCAGGTTAGTCCGGACCCAACAAAGTGAGCCCTTGAAATAGATGAAATACTTCCTGGTGAAAACAATTCCACAAGAAACAGACTCTCTTTTGCTGGCTATGAATATAGAAGGAGCCATGTGTCCATGAACACAGGTAGCCTTTAGGACCTTAAAGTGGCCCCTGGCTAGTAGCCAGAGAGGAAATGGGGTCCTTAACCTTAAAACTGCAAGGAACTCAATTCTGCTCAGCCACCTGAGTTTCGAGAATGACCTCAAGTTCCAGATGAGACCACAGCCCTGGCCAACACCTTGACTTCAACCTTAGGAGATCATGAGCACAGAATAAATTTGTTGTCTAAGACTCCTGAGCCATGAAGACTATGAGATCATAAACAGGTGTCATAAGGCCCGAAGTTGGGGTAATTTGTTGTACAACAATAAAAAAATAATATTATGTGATTTCTCCCTCTAATTGATTATCCCTGCCAAACTATCATTCCTCATTCAGTTAGTTCATTAAGAACTCACTAAAAAAGTTAGTTTCATACCCTTTTGCCAGCCTCATTGAACATAATCATAATGTAGAGAGCCTATGTTCTGAATATACACACATGCATGCACACATGTGTACACACATAGGTACCTTTTGGAAACATGACCAAACTGTCAAAAGTACATAAAAAGAGTTTTACATATTTTGAAAGGTATTCCATTCCACTTGTTTTGATACAATGTGATATATAAATGCAAAATTTTTTTTTATAAATGCAAAATTTTAATAAAAATAGCTAATAACACAGAAAATCTAGCAGCATTTATACTTTCAAGGGTTAAGTTTTATGCTCCAGCATTCTTCTTCCCCACCATCTTTATTCATGCTATTGAAACTTAAATTTTAATAAAATTTATCACTGTAAATAAAATTTAAATAAAATATAAAATTTACATTGTAAATTTTAATTGAAATGTAACCAGTTTTCAAAGAACCTTAATTTTGGCCCCACCTGAGACAGCCAATCTAGTCTCCCAATTTGCAATAAAAGTTTTCATTTCAGGCATGCCAATCTTCTGCTTTGTGCACCTCTGCTTGACATGATTCTTCTTCAAACTCATTTGCTTTCTCATCAATCCAAATGCCACATCTCCTGCAAGACTCATCTATAAAAGCCCCGTTTGTTAATTCATTAACTATCAAACATGTATTGAGTACATAGAAGTATACTTTGTATGAAGAATAGGATGAGGGAGGTTAAAAGTGACATTTTCCATAGGAAGTTGGTTAAGTACAGTAAATATGTACAATGGAGTATTATGCAGCTATAAAAATAAATGAGGAAAATCTCTATAAACAATATGAATCAGGGTGCCTGGGTGGCTCACTGGATTGAGCGTCTGCCTTCAGCTCATGTCATGATCTCAGTGTCCTGGGATTGACCCCATGTTGGGCTCCTAGCTCCATGGGAAGTCTACTTCTCCCTCTGCCTCTCCCCCCTGCTCATGCTCACTCTTTTTCTCTGTCTCTCACAAAAAATAAATACAAATTTTTTTTTTAAGATTTTATTTATTTATTCATCAGAGACACACAGACAGAGGTAAAGACATAGACAGAGGGAGAAGCCAGCTCCCTATGGAGCAAGGAGCCCAACATGGGGCTCGATCCCTGGACCCTGGAACACACCCTGAGCCAAAGGCAGATGGTCAACCACTGAGCCACCCAGGTGCCCCAATAAATAAAATTCTTTAAAACAACAACAACAACAACAACAAAACCAAAAAACACAATATGAACCAATACTGGTCAATATTGATCTCTATTTTATAAATGTCTCTATAAACAGTATGAGTGAAATTGTCTAAAAATGCACGTGTATAGCTAGTTCTCTTTTGCTTAAGGAAGGAAGGGAATAAGGAAGCAGACATTTTTACTCATCTTTGCAAAGCAAACTCAAGAGGGACAGATCAGAAACATGGAGCTGACTGAACAAAGTGGTGGAGGCAGAAGGAGGGGGTTCCACTTTTTCGAGGTACCTTTTGGAATAGATTTTGCCTTTGGAATTAGGTTAATGTTCCACATACTCCAAAAATAAAAAATAATCAAACAAGATGGGAATGTGAGAAAATTTTTTAAGTGAAAGCAAACTGCAACAAACAATCCCAATTGTATTCCAAATGAATGGCATTACCTCACTGAAAGGAGAAAGAGAGAAAGAGTGAGAGAGAGGTACTCCAAGTAATCTATATGCATAGTATTTGACTGCAGTACAGCTTGAACTGGTCTTTTCCCTACACCTAAAGTTTGTTGGCTTCTTGGTATATGAGTAATTTAAGGCCATTTCCTATGTGGCTTTGATCCCCTATTGTTTTAGCAAGACTCATAACAAGCCTGAAGTCAGTTTCCATGTTTCCTTTAAGTAGGTTTTTTTCTGCCTAAAGTACACAGTATAGAAGTAGAGACTTAACTATCTTGAATGTAAGGGGAACCTTCACTTCACAACCATCTGCCTGGTCTAAAAAGGTCACTGTTTTTTCTTAATGTGGCTGCATATGGTTATCAGAGAAAGTTATTTTAAACTCAATATATAAATACCTATAATCACAAAATCTGTACCTCAACTTGAGTCTCCCTTCCCCTTTCTCTCCTTCTGTCTCTGTCTCCCTCTACCTCTATGTAAACAGAGATGCCCAGCACTCCATGTATTGGAGTGGATTTGTGAGCTGGATTTGTGAGGTCTGATTGAACCAGAACATGGAAAGCTAACATAATGATGACAGAGGTGCCACATGCAGAAAGACATAGGGTAGGATGACTTCTTTGTGATTTGATTTCACCTTTCTACTTATATTATTTTCTTACATGTTCATCATTTATTTTCTTTTCTTTCTGATTGTTAGTTCTGTTTTATATAATGCTTCTGGTCCTTCCTTAATGCCTAGCTATTTTCACTTCTTGTTGGGTTGGAGATACAAGTTTCAAGTAAGCTTCTCCCTTATTTTCCAAGTGGTTTGGGATCATAGGTCCAGAAAGCCATGTCAGCCAGAGTTTTATATAAAACAAATATAAGAAAATTATAAGTATGTGACACTTCCCTATGAGAAATAAAGTCTGTGGTATTACATTTCTGATCAGGCTTTATAAAAATCAGTGTTGTTGGCTCTTAGTATTAAATTTACTTCTAAATTCTCCATGTCACTCATATTTCTCAATATGAGTCATTCTGTCAATCATTATTTTATGTGTTTGTGTATATATTCAAAATCATATATGTGTATTTACTTCTATATATTTATTTGTTAATATTGTAACCTTTCTTGCTTAAACTCTCAAGTAGTTCACCATGGAAATTTTTAAAAAGAAACAAATAGCTAAGAACCAATTCTTCCAAGACATTCCTAAATAACTAGGTTATTTTTATTAGTTTTCCTCTTAATGTATGGAAAATAACCTTCATAAGTCCCCTCACTAGTAGTATATTCAAAATATTCTTATAAGCTAAATACAAAGGCAGAATCAGAACTCTGAGACGGGTTATTCTAGTGAATCTTAGTCTACGTAACTATAAAATCTGTAAACTGGTGAATGATGCTGGCCAAGGCACACAGGTAGTTTGGAAATTCTCACTTGCAATAAATGATATTTCTAGAGGGCTGCAGGGCTAGAGGGAGACCAGACTCCCCTCTCTGGAGAGGTCATGGCACTTTGTGGTAAAGGATTGACTTGTGCTAATCCCTGTAGGGCAATTTTCAATATAGGTAATTACTTATTGTGTATCTAAATCTTCACTGAATGTTCAATTGGGAATAGTTTCATTAAATGTTATTCTTTACACACCATAAATTAATCCCCATACTGTATATCCCTCGTGAATCTCAAAAAGGAGTTGTGAAGATTAATCATTTAATTTGTGTGAACTGTTTGGAGATTGTTTTCCCCTTAGCTCTTCTAGAAGTTCAATGTGTGCCCAGCTGCACACAATAGATGTATTTTAACATATTAATTTATTGAACAACTACTATCTGTCTGGTACTATGCTGGGCAGTGTGAAGATAGAGAAAACTTTTAAAATCATCTTCGACTTCAAGGAATTTACAACCTAGCTAAGTAAACAAACCTTAATATACATGTATACTTTATATGCCCCTAGTATATGTGTGTGTGTGTGTGTGTGTATTATATATAATCACACCATGAACTCACATGCCTACCGGCCCGAGAGGAAAAGTTAAATAAAATACATTTCCTCGAGGGTCCCTGGTGACCCACAGACCCTGTTGCTCATCCAGGAACACATTAGTTTTAGTTCCAGTAGGCTGCTGCCTCCAAAAATAAGCACCCAGCCTTGCCAGATCCTGTTTGACTCAAGTGAAACTGGAAACCCAGGTTTTTGTTGTTTTATATATATGTAATCAACCAGTTTTCAAACATTGGCACCTAATTCAAGATTCTTATTTTTAAAACTATGTGTGCACCCACATGAACCCATCTATAGGTCACCTTAGCCAGTGAGCTAACATTGTTGGACCTCAGGTAGCAAACAAACCAACTAGATATAATGAAGCACCAAATTAAGTGTTACAAGCATATGTAGAAAAACATGAGACTAGGCATCTGAGTGGAAGATGCCATAGGAAGAGCAAGCCCTGAACTGAATTTTGAAAGAAAATATCGAATCTTACTCTACAGGAAATGGTTAAAAAAAAAAAAAAAAAGCTGCTGACCTGTCAAGATTATGCTCTATTGTATGGAAATGATCCTAAATGATGGAGACATGACCTTAACAAAAAAATCTAGAAAATAATACAAACATTAAAGCAAACAATGAATAATTTCCAAATAAACCTCCTGGCAAACAACATTCGATATTACTAGTGGCATACATTTCCATTAATAATAATAGAAGATGATTATAAAATGAATGTCCTTGTTCCTTCAGCTTTTAAAATATAAAAAATATTGCTAATGGATTATGAGATCAAGGAGGTTATGCAGACAAGAATGATGACCCTAACATTTGCTTTTAGAACATTTTGAAATATTTGTCAAGCTGGGAATTGTGCACAGATGACATTTAAGAATTAAATATTCTTTGAAAACTCCCTCCTCCTGGACATGTCTGGCCTAAGCTTGATGGGTTTTAACAAGAAGGGACACAGACTCATTTGTGCAGTCCCACACACAGCCTTCTTGTCGGCCACTGCTACCTGGAACCAAGGAATCATTACACACGTCTCTGTTGTTTGCAGCCCTGCAGGGTCACGACACATCCTTCAGACCCCCTTTTTATTTCTTGATCGATGGAGATACAGCCACAGTGGAGTGTAAAATAATATTCATGCACCTCCGCTAAGAAAGAAAAGTCAAAAATAGAAGGAGGGGAAAAAAAGAGCCTTTTGTGGGAAGAGAGAAATTGGAACAAGATCGGTTGGATAAAAGATTGATGAAGAGGTATTCAATGCTTGCAGGGAAAAAAATTGTGAAAACAATTGATGTCAGGAAGCTTTTGATAAGACACTCAAAAATTTCATTTTAATATTTATTGCTTGTAGTGAAATTGATCGGTATCTCTGGCATGATGAGGTCATGAAAGAAGAGATGGATGCTGGCAAATTCATTATTTCTGATTCTGTTCTTTCTATTTTGATATTAGTCTATTTTCCCCCAATAAACTATCCTATTGCATACCTCCCCGCTTCTGCCATTTTTTTTTGGTAATGTAATTTTCCTGTCATCTTTTATAAAATACTAAGGTACCTATCCATTGTAAGGATGGAGATAAAAATAGCTTCCGTTAGAAGAAATCACTGACTAACCAGCTAAGGATCTATATTGTAAACCATACAGAAGACAAGTCAATTTCTCTAGTGGACCTTCATCAAATGATGTCTTCTGGTGCTGGAGCAGCCTACCAGTGAGGGCTAATTAGCATGGAGATTTACTTAGTCATAAAATAATATTCTGATTTCCTCTTTTTTCATATTTATTCAATTAGGGTAGTTTAATGTACATCCTCCAATCTCATTTTATTCAAATCAAGAAAATAAACATGAAAAAATTAGAATAAATGATGCAACTTAGAGACCTTGAAAGGCCACTGGCTGAGTCTTGCATCCAAAGGACTGGATTCAAATGTCAGCCTACATCCTCATAGGCATCACCTGCTTCTAAAACTCAGATCTTTAAATCATAAAAAATGGAGGTGATGATGATACATATCCTCCTTCCTCAAAAATTTAGCAAGTCAGATCTCTATCCAGAAAATGCTTCTGGATCTATACATAGAAGGGTTGGGTCAGTCATCTTTATCTGGGTGGTCCTCTAAGTCAGCACATGGAGCTTCCTTAGATGGAACCCTGCATGTCTCTAACGATGTTGTCAACTGCACCATAGAGGAAGCTTCATCTGTATGAAAAAATGTTGCTATTGTCAAAGTTATTTTTTTTTAAGATTTTATTTATTTATTCATGAGAGACACAGAGAAAGAGAGAGAGAGAGAGAGAGAGAGAGAGAGAGAGAGGCAGAGACACAGGCAGAGGGAGAAGCAGGCTCCATGCAGGGAGCCTGATGCGGAGCTTGATCCTGGGACCCCAGGATCAGGCCCTGGGCTGAAGGTAGCATTAAACTGCTGAGCTATCCGGGCTGCCCATGTCTAAGTTATTTCTAATGTTATCACAATACCTATTATTTTGAGAATTCTGGAGGAAGGCAAATAGAGATTATTGGAAGAAAAGGGCTAATGGCCCACCAAACCATTTCCACCCCACCCCCCCAAGTTAGGACACACCATGCATCTCAACATTTCTACCACCATCACCCTGGTCCAGCCACCAGCCTCTCAAGATTAGGCTACTGCCACCACCTCGTTTGTGGTTTCCTGCATGCCTTTGCCAATCCACTCTCCCCACAGCAGCCAGAGGAGTTGCAGTGGAATGTCTATAGACTGATAGCCATCAGTCTATAGCAAAGTCTACGGTCACTCCCCATTCCCTTTAGAAGAAAATCCAAACTCCTTACCTCTACCTGGAAGGCTGTTATGACTGGTACCCACCCACTTCCCCGACCACATCTGCACTCACCCTCCACAGCCTACACCATCCCCTTTCTCCTACCAGCCTTTGGGCTGTCCCTCACATTAGTCAATCTTATTCCTTCTGGGGCGTCGCCCATCCTTTTTTTCTGGAACATGGAGCATTTGCCACCAAGGTATCGCAAGGCTGTCTCTCCATCCTTCTCGACTTTGCTGGTCAGTGTCAGCTCCTTAGAGAGTCCTCCACTCAGCACCCTTTGCAAAGTAGCTACCTCTACCCCATCACTCTCGATCCTATTACCCTGCTTCTTTTCTTCTTTTTACTCATCACCCATGAAGTTATGCCATTTATTTATTTGGTTTCTTCCCTGACTTCCTCATTGTCATCCATTAAGACAAGAACTTACAGCTAAGAGACCTCAGTTGCCTAGAACAGTTCTCAGGCTGCAGGGAATCAGGATATGTCTTTAATTAAATATATTAATATGTGACCTGTAAAGTACTTGTTACATAGCTGAATAATGCCTTCCCCAAGGACCTCCATGTCCTAATCCCTGAAACCTATGAATATGGGGCCTTGCCTGGAAAAGGGACTGTGAAATTGGGATTAAGGACCTTAGATGGGAAGATAATACTGGAATGCCTGAGTGGGCCCAATGTAGTCATAAGCATCTTTTTTTTTTTTTTTTTTTTTTTTTATAAGCATCCTTTTGAGAGGATGCAGGAGACTTAGAGCCAGAGAAGCTATATGATAGCAGAAGCAGAGGTCTGAGTAATGCAAGGCCAGGAGCCAAGAGAGCAGGTGGCCTCTAGAAACTGGGAAAGACAAGGAAATGGATTCTCCACAAGAGCCACCAGAAGGAAGGCAGCCCTGCCAATACCTTGATTTCAACTTTCTGAGACTGACTTTGGAATTCTGACTTTTGGAACTGTAAGATAATCAACTTGTGGTATTTTGAGTGGCTAAGTTTGTGGTGATTTTTAAAGAATCAACAGGAAACTCTGTGGTAATGGATATATGAACATTTCATTTCTAATTTGAAGGGAAAGGTGAATACAACACAACTGACATACTTTTAGGGCCAGTGTATTTTGAGACATCCATAGAATATATTTTGGCTAAGTGTAATGTTCATATTATTGTTAATAAAAAAATAAGTATACTGTCATTAAGTTTCCAGTATTGAAAGGAAAAATTAAACCTGTCACATCAGAGAGGTTCTCTGGTAATCATCTGGCTCTTTCTATATCTTCTGACAGTTATTATCTAAAACATATGGAAATGGAAAATTGCAAATGCCATATTTTTCCAAAAGCCTTTGGCTGGAAATGAATAACAAGGACATAGATGGTAAGTCTAAATTTCATAATTGAAATGAAGATTATAAAAGAATAAGAGACTCTTAGGCCAGCAACTATGACAAGGAAAACCTTCTGCTGTACCTTAACCAACAGAAGGAGGTTGATGTATATATAATACCAGCTACTAAGTTTAAGTTAAAACTATATTTATTTGGTATCTTATTAAAAAAGATGAGTTTCATTTAAGTCTCTTTGCTTAAGATTCAAGGGCATTGAACTTTCCTGTAACACTTCAAGCTTTGTTATAATAATTTGAAAGACTATTTGTAACTTTGATATTTAAAATATTTGTATAAAAGTAGATTTATTGAAATGTTGGTTGTAGAAACTGTTTACTGCAAGTTGTGAATGATGCATTACGGATAATAGCTTGTATCTGGCAATTCATGATAATGGACTTACAACAACTCCATTGATTTGGATCTAATTAAAGTTATCAGAAGGGCTATGAAGAGTGTCTTAAAACTAGCAGCACAGTTAAATGTATACCCCTTGTGAAATCTATTTTACACATGAAAATAAAAGTGACTCTAACAATGTGTAATCCTAATGTATTGAGGTAATTGTTAAAGGTAGTGCTGTTCTTAAAATTCTCCAGAGCTTATGGTGAGAAAACTGCCTATGATCTAAAATCCTTCCCAGGGAGGGGAAAGAAGCTGTGCTCTCTTCAGCAAGCTCACAGAGCACAGTTACTTGCCATATCCTCTTCAGTACATCTCCATACGTTTATTTTCTGTTCTTTGAGATTCACACAACCAAAAGTCTTGCTAATGAGTGCATGCTCGCACACAGACACACACACACAAACATTTAAACACTATGCATATATAGGCCAGTTTGTCTGTATACAAAAATTTTGCTTCAAAAATAGAAAAATGCATGCAAATGTTTAGAAATCATTGGCATTCAACCAAATGAGGACACCTCTGGGAAGGAAATTATTCAAGATCACCTCTGGGAAGGAAAACCCCTCTGTTTCTCCTCATATTACTCAAGATCACCTCAAGGAAAACCCCTCTGTTTCCCCTCATATTACTCCACAGCAGCACCAGGTTCAACCGTAAAAGTTTTCCCTTTATCTTAGCCGTCAGCCTGTGGCTCATCATGAGCCTTGGAATCCTTGTTATTTAACTTTTCTTTGACCTGTTCTTTCCATTCGACTCGCCGGCCCATGTTCCCTCCCCAATTTTTATTCTTCGGCTTTTGTCCTTGTTGACCTCATTGTAACTGCCTTGTGTCATTTCTCCAATCTGTCAAGAGCATTTGGAATTCCGATCCCATCCCCCAGGTTTTGCTACCCCATTTGACTTTATGACATTCTGATGCAAGGTGAGCATGTACCTATTCAATCATCCCAGTCACTGATGGAGATGTTTACCAGTCCTGGGCACCGGCTGACCCTGGCGCCACATCACCTGTGTCTGCCAAGCTAATGGCATGCCATTATTAATTACTCCTTAGGAGAAGTGTAGAGGATGACGGGGATACCATACCTCTAACAGTCCCAAGTGGAGAAGCACCTCTCTCATGAGCTTCTGTGAGGTTCACTTACATGACTGGTTTCTGATCTATTAGAGGCCATAGAGTCTTTGAGTAATAGATAAAAGCTATAGACTCTCTTTCCCCAAAGATGTACATGCACATGTACCATAACATTTTGCATATAATTTTAGAGGATTAAAGGACTTCCTTTGAAGTATCTGTGGAGCACCTAGAGATCTAGAGCATTCGGATATCTTCAAATACTGCAGCATATACACTATCTTGGAAATTAATGTATGTTTAATGTTATGTTAGTAGCTGCTAGAAGAAATTATAATTTAAAGGTCAATCTTCAATATGGAGGATACCACAAATACACCTTAAATTTTTCTTGATTAAATTATAACATCAGAAAAAAGAAAGAATTTTTCATGTGTTTAAATGAAAATGATTTTTTTCCTGCTGAAATAAGGTGAAATCAACTTTTCTAATTGTGGTAAAATACACATAATATAAATTTGATCATCTTAACCATTTTTAAGTATGCAGTTCAGTAGTTTAAACATATTAACTTTGTTGTGCAACCAGTCTCCAGAACCTTTTCGTCTTGCAAAACTGAAACTATATGCAGATTAAAGAACAACTCTCCATTTCCCCCTCACTCCAGTCCCTTACAACCACCATTCTCTTTTCTTTCTATGATTTTGTCTAATCTACACACCTCACATAACTGGAATCATACAGTGTTTGTCTCATTTTGTCTGACTTATTTCATTTAGCATAATGACATCAAGGTTCATTCTTATAGTAGTATTTGTTAAAATTTCCATTCTTTTTTAGGGCTGAATAATAATACTCCATTGTGTGTATATATTTATATATTATATACACGCCCCACATTTTGTATATCCATTCATCCTTCAGTGGACACTTGGGTTGTTTCCACCTTTTGGCTTCCGTGAAAAATGCTGCTATAAACATAGGTGTGCAAAATAAAGTTTTTAATAAAGAAATCTTACTGCTTATGTCAAAGCTATTGCACTTAATATTTTCAGATTTAAGGTTTTTTTAAATGCTTATCATTTTTATTGCTATAGGTAACAGACATGTAGGAAAGTATATGAAATAACTCAATGGATTATGAAAAAGTGAAGTCATGCAACCATCAACCAAATCAAGAAATAAAAAAGGTCCTGTGCAGAACTTACTTTCTACTACATGCCAGATATTTCTCATACAAAGTTTATTTGGTCTCCCCAACAGTGCTTTCAAGAACATATTATTATCTCTATATTCTAAGTCGAATAAAGGGGAGATTAGAGAATGTTGTACAATGTCACATAACAAGGGACAGAATTGGGTGGGAATCTAAAGAGAAGCTTTTCTCCCCCATACCTCCACATCTGATTAGACTAGGAAAAGGCCAGTTGACTCAATTAAACTCATCAACTGTATTAAAAATTACCAGAAGCATATATCTTACTGATATTTGCTTAACGGCCACATTGTCTATCCTTTTGATATTCTTCACAGTAACCCAGTATTCTAATTTTGCCCTCCAGAGTTAAATAGATACATTAACATTTCTATAGGAGAGTTCCTAAATGTGAATACTTATTCCAGGATTTCTTCCAAGATTCCCTCACTGAAATAGGGTCTCCAGACTAACTGCCTTCCTGATAGTCCTCTTCTGGCCACCTTCTAGTTTCTCAATGAACTCTGTACTGTTTGGTCTAGAACTAACATTGTATTTTAGACATTCCCTATCCAGCCCAATGACCATTCATTCATTCATTCATTCATTCAACAAATATTTAGAGCTTTCCATGTGTTAGGAGCTGCTCCATACTACACCACCTCAGACAAATGATTAATGCAGAGAAGATTACAGATACATTTTCATAGTCTTACCACTCTGTTGTCTCATATTGACATTGGGATCAACTAAAACCCCAAGTGTCTTTCACATGAACCACTGGCAAGTAGGGTCTTCATCATTCTACATTTACGTAATTGTTTTTGTGAAACCAAATTTGGATGCTACCTTCACCGTAGATTCCACATTTTACTGGAGTAATCTTTTAAAATTGGTATTTGGGTTTATCAACAGAATCCGAGATAAAAAAAAATTGTAGGACTTAAAAGTTAGAATTTTATCTACTTGAGAAAACAAATCCTGCCCTCTTTTATATACCTCTCTTTGCTGAAAAACAAATAAATAAAATATTTTATTTCTTTCATCATGTTTTACACCTTACAATCATTATCACTTCTGCTTTACAAAACACAGTACACTGACACCAGGAGTAATTAAAATGCTAGTAGAAACTAAATGTTTCTTTAAACTGAAATCTTTTCTTTCCTATGTGCTAAAAATGGTAATTTATCTGACTTCATCACAATTTTTCAAAACAAGAAAGTAGTTCTTGAAGTAGCTTAATTTACTTAGAAAACACCTGAACAGTAAATGGGAACTTTTTTTATTCCACTAATTGAACAAATACAAATAATGATTCAGAAAGTTGAAAGTGGTAAAGTAGCTAAGACAAATTATTATAATCATGACTTAAGGGAAAGTACAAATAACCTACAACCAATACAACCAATTGCATCAAGAGTTGGGTTGTCAGATACGGGTACTAAAAATACAAAGAACTCGGTTAAATTTGAACATTGTATTTCATTTCATTTCATTTATAATTCAACTATAACTGCTGTCCATTTATCTGGCAACCAGTATGCAATGACTTTGGACATGGCAATTATTAATTAACAAAGACATTAATCAGAATTATTTTTTCTACCAGAATTTATTACCTGAAAAAAAGGTAACTAATGTAACTTAATATTTGAGTTTTGCAAATTTGGAAGTCAGAGGTTTTTGTTTTTCTTTGTTTCATTTGTTTCTTTGAAATTGCTTTAAAATAGAAGGGACATAAAAAGAGCTCAGAGATGCCAGATGTTATTTTTACTATATCCAGTCATTTCTTAAAATTATATAGATAGAAAAAGGTCACATAGTGGATGTATATATACACACACATACATACATACATTTTGCTTATCCATTCATGGGCATTTGGGTTGTTCCACCTTTTGGCTACTGAGAATAATGATGCTATATGAACATGGGTGTGCAAGTATTTGTTCAAGTGTCTGCTTTCAATTCTTTTGAGTTTATAGCTGGAGGTGGAATGCTAGATCATATAATATTCTATGTTTAAGTTTTTGAGAAACCACCATACTGTGTTTTCCACAGTGGCCACATCATTTTTCAAACCCATCAGCAATACATAAGAGTTCCAGTTTCTCAACATCCTCAGCAACCTGTTATTTCCTATTTTCTGTTTTGTTTTGTTCTGTTTTTGGTAATTGCCATCCTAATGGATGTGAAATGGTATTTCACAGAAGTTTTGAGTTGCATTTCCCTAATGTTTAGTGATGTTGGAGTATCTTTTTATAAAAGTGCTTATTGGTCTGGCTATGAAGATATGAAAGTTAAATATTATAAACATAGCAACAATTTCAACAGGCCAAAGAAATATTTGTGAAGGCAAAAACTAATAAAAAAGGGATGCCTGGGTAGTTCAGTTGGTCACTTACTCTTAGTTTCAGTTCAGTTCATGATCTCATGGTCCTGAGATCAAGCCTGGTGTCAGGCTCCACACTCAGTGAGGAGTCTACTTTAGATTCTCTCTCTCTTTCTCCCTCTGCCCCTTCCCCCAAACTCTCTCTCTCAAATAAATGTCTTTTAAAAAATAATAAAATAATTCAAATAGGTGACTTTCTAATGACACTCATCACCATGTTATGTTTAGTAGTGGATGAAACTGGAGGGTATTATGTTGAGTGAAATAAGTCAATCGGAGAAGGACAAACATTATATGGTCTCATTCATTTGGGGAATATAAATAATAGTGAAAGGGAATAGAGGGGAAGGGAGAAGAAATGGGTAGGAAATATCAGAAAGGGAGACAGAACATGAGAGACTCCTAACTCTGGGAAACGAACTAGGGGTGATGGAAGGGGAGGAGGGCGGGGGATGGGGGTGACTGGTTGGCGGGCACTTAGGGGGGCACTTGACAGGATGAGCACTGGGTGTTATTCTGTATGTTGGCAAATTGAACACCAATAAAAAATAAATTTATTATTAAAAAAAGTAGTGAAAAGTTGAAAAAGAAACTTTAAAATCCCAATACAGAGGAATTGCTCAAGTATGTCACAAAGCACTGATACTACGAAGTACTAGATAAAAGGAAAATAAATCTCACTTTCAGTGGGTATTTAACAACATGGGAAACTAACAGAATGCTACAGGATAAGAGTGTGAAAGACTTGAAAGAGATACATCAAAATGTTTATTGTGATTATTTTTAAGATTTCATGAATAAGGTTTGTTTTATTCTTTACATATTCTTCATCATGGTACTTAATAAATACTCGTCAACTAAACACTGAATTTTAGGTTTTTTTTTAACATTGTTCGCTTAAATAATAAAAAATAATAATACATTTAGTTTAGAGTTAAACTTTTATAAAGTGTTTCTAAATTCTGGCTATATATGAGAATCACTCAAGGAGCTGTAAATACTGTAAATACTGTATTATAAAATACTATAAATAACTAGTACTTCTCCAGATCAACTATCTCAGAAATTTAGGGTGGAGCCCAGGTGTCTGTGATATTAATTCACCATAAGAATTGAGAACAACTATCACGGAAAATATTCATGAATTAGTCTATCTTGGAAGTGGATCCTCTGGCTTTGGTTGCCCCAGATGATCAAAGATGAACCATCCAGCTGAATCTAAATCCCTAAAGTCACAAAATCAAGAGTAAAATAACTTGTTTTAATGCTCTAAGTTTTGAGGTCATTACTTAAGCAACAATAATTAAATCACTTAATATCTTTTCCAATAAGAATGCACCAGGAACTATGCAAATTCATAACATTCATTACCTCTTTAACTTCCATAATAATCCAGTAAGGAAAATGCATTATCCCAAATGAAAACAGGCTAGGAATAGTTTAAAAAGTTGCTCTTGTAGAGCCCAATCCAAGTCATTAGTATATTAACGATTACCTAATATGAAGTAGAATAAATTCAGGTAGACAATTATGTGGTAATATAAATACACAATCATTCGCCTTCATTAGCATGGTTCTTTCTCAACTAATTTAAACACTCAGGATTTACACTGTCAGTTACTCTAAGTAGGTTATAGATTAGTTTCAATTTCTGGTGATTTTCATTTTCATAAAAAGAAATAGATTCATTTACCCATAAAATACTTTATTATACCCTCAAATTTTGATTTTATTTATTTTAGCCTTACTTGGTTTATGAGTCAATCACCAAATAAATACAAAAAACATAAATAAGAAGAGACTATCCCATGAAGGCTGGCCACTGGGAAAAGTAGAATAGGAAACTGTTGGAATTCAAAAGGATAAGCATAATTTTGTTAGTCCCAAAACTCCAGCACTCTCTAGCCCTACGGCTTTTCGTGTGTCACTTAATCTCTCTGATGGCTGATCTTCTCATTTATAAAATGTATATTCTGGGAACTAATTGAGTTAATCATTATAACAGGCTCATCATAATGATTGATATATATCAGTAGATATTCAATAAATACTAACTTTTCCATTCTATATTATAAGAAACTGGCTTATATTGGAGACTCTTAAGGGATAGTGGTATATGAGGGCAAATGGATTCATTCATGAAAAATTATGACAACTTTCACATTATAAGACATATATATGAAGCAACTAGTTTTTGTTTTGAAATAAATACAAACTATTCTCATATAAAGTAATATAAAAGTAAATAAAAACTGCATTTCTGCTAAATCGACTATCATAATTAAAATACCAATGGCATAGAAGCAATACTTAGAGAAATAAAACATATGCTCTCCTATGACCAGCAATCCTAATAGTAACTATGTATCACAGAAATTGATCAATAGCACAGAGTAGAGAACCCCACATGTAAGGGCAATAGGTTGCAGATAAAAGTGAAAAGGCAATTCAGTGGAGAAAAAGTCTTTCCCATAAATGGTGTTGGAACAATCAAGCATCTATATGCAAACAAAAGAACACCAATCAAGCTTTGATACATACCAAGTATGATGTACAAAAATTAATTCAAAAAGAATCATAGACGTCCATGTAGTACACAAAATAATAAAATATTTAAAGAAAACATAGGAAAAATTTTTGTACCTTACAGATAAATAGTCCTGAGATATGACACCAAAAGTATTACCTATTTAAAAGAAAACTTCCAAATTGTATCTAATAAAAAAAATTTAAAATTTTCTCTTTGAAAGATACTATCAGGAGAATGAAAAGATAAAACAAACCAGTATCTGTAATGATAAAAAAAGAAACTTCCATATCTGATTAAAGAAAAATCCTTTCATCTAGAGCAAAAAATTCTAAAAAAAATCAATAATAAAAATACAAACACCAAAACCAATGTGTGCAAAACACTTCAAAAGACAGTTCACCAAATATGTATGGATGGCAAATAGGTACATAAAAAGATAGACACCATCAGTAGCCATTAAAAATGCAAATCAACACCTAAGACACCACTACACACCTATTAGAATTGCTAAAAATGAAAGACTAACCATACTGAGAGTTGGCCAGGACGTAAGATGGTAAACAGTTTAGCACTTCTAGGTATTACCCAAAAGAAATGAAACTATATTCTGAACTATTAGAAAGCTGATTAATACATTCCTAAATAATTTATGAGTAAAAGGAGAAATCAAAAGGGAAATTCTGAAGTGAATGAAAATGAAGACAATCTATATCAAAATTTATAGGATGCAGCTAAAGCTGAAGTTTATATATGACTAAACACCTATATAGAAAAAAAATGAGACATTTTCTATATAGGTGTTTAGTTTGCTCTTTGAGAAGATTAGTAAATTTACACACCTTATAAGACTTATTAGGAAAAAAGAGAAGATACAAATCATCAATAGCAAGAACAAGAGATGTTGTGGCATCACAATAGATTCTACATATATTAAAAATACAACAGAATGTTATGAAGAACTTTACCCTGATAAATTTGGCAACTTAGATAAAATCGACAAATTCCTTGAAAGGCAAAGAAAAACTACTAAATCTCAAGCAATAAAAATAGAAACCTGAATAGTCATCTGTCCATTATAGAAACTAAATTTGCCAAACTGATTCCATCACTCTAGAAAACAGTATGGAAGTTCCTCAAAATGTTAAAAATAGAACTATCCTATGACCCACCAATTGCATTACCAGGTATTTATCCAAAAGATACAAAAACAGTATTTCGAAGGAGCACATGCACCCTTATGTTTACAGCAGTAATGTCCACAATAGTCAAAATATGGAAAAAGCCAGATATCCATCGATGGATAAATGGATGTAAAAGACGTGATATATATACACGATGGAATATCACTCAGCCATCAAAAAGAATGAAATCTTGCCATTTGCAATGACATGAATGGAACTAGAGTGTATTCTGCTAAGTGAAATATGTCAGTCAGAGAATGACAAGGACCATATGATTTCACTCATAGGTGGAATATAAGAAATAATACATATGAATATAGGGGAAAAGAAGGGAAAACAAAATAAGATAAAAACAGAGAGGGAAAAAAAAAAAAACAGAGAGGGAGACAAACCACAAGAGACTCTTAACTATAAGGAACAAACTGAGGGTTGCTAGAGGGGGAGGCAGGTAGGAGGATGGTGCAATTGGGTGATGGGCATCAAGAAGGGTACATGCTACAATGAGCAGTGGGTGTTATATGCAACTGATGATTCACTACATTCTAACCCTGAAATTAATAATACACTATATGTCAAATAACTTGAATTTAAATAAAACCTTAAAAAACACCTCAATTTGTAGTAAAAACTTCACACAAAGAAAACTCCAGGCTCAGATTCTTTCAGTGGTAATTCAAACATTTAAGGAAGAATTCATACCAATTTTACACAAATTTGGGGGAAATATGAAGACAAGGAAGTATTTTGCAATTCATTATTTCCAGCCAATATTACTTAGATGCAAAAGCAATACAAAGATATTATAAGAAAACCAATTAATGTGAATTCACTCTATTTATAGATGGAAAAAAGAAACTACATGATCACCTCAATAGATTTAAAATAAAGCATTTGATGAAACCCAATACCCATTCCTCATGAAATCTCACAGCAAGTTAGGAATAGAAAACTTTCTCAACTTGGTAAAGAGCATCGATGAAAATCTACAGCTAACATCATACAAACTTCATACAATTAATGATGAAAGACTGAACACTTCCAAGATCAAAGCCATTATCAGTTTTATCATTGCAACCAGCATTAAATTGGAGGCTATGCCCAGTGCAGTAAGGCAAGAAAAAATAATAACAAAAGGCATGAAAATTAGGGGAAAAAGTAAAACTTTCATTCCCAAAGTCAAGATTGCCTCCATAAAAATTCCTATAGAATCAACAAAAAAGCTGCTAAAATTAAGTGACTTTATCAAGAATTCAGATTACAAAGTCAAGATATAAAGTATCTAAAATTGAAAGAACACCATTTACAAGAGAATCAAAAATATAAAATACTCCAGAACAAATTTGACATTTTATAAGAACCATTGCCAAGTGAAACTAGAGAAGATCTAAATAAATGAAGTGATATCATATTCTAGAATTGGATAGTTCAAGATTGTTAAAATGTCAGTACTTCCCCAAGGTAATCTGTAGATTCCCAATCAAAATCCTAAAGGATTTGGAAGAAAATGATGCGCTAATTCTAAAATTCACATGGAAAAGCTGAAGACCTAGAATAGCCAAAAATACTTTGAAAATGTACAACAAAATTGAAGAAGAAGCACTATCTGTTTCAAGTCTTATTATAAAGCTATAGTAAAGTTATAACACCTATTATGGTATTAGCATCAACATATAAAAATATATCAATGAAACACAAAGATAGTAAAATTACACATATATGGACAATTGATTCTTGGTGAAGCCTGAAAGGCAATTCAATAGATAAAGGGTAGTCTTTAAACAAATAGTGCTGGAACAACTGGATATTCATTGCAAAAATTTGAACTTTGAGCAGTATCTTTTACTACATATTTAAAAAAAAAAACAGAAAAACAAAAACAACGTGTGATGTGCCTATATGAAAACACCTAAAGCTGGAAATATACCTTTTTATCTTAAATAGTTATTATTTATTTATTTATTTATTTATTTATTTATTTATTTATTTGAGAGAGAGAGAGTGAGCTCATGCATGTGCATGTTGGGGGCAGGGCAGTGGGAGAGGGCGAAAAAATGTCAAACAGCCTCAGCACTATGCACAGAACCTGACACAGGTTCTATCTCACCCCACTGAGATCTGACCTGAGGCCAAACCAAGAGTGATGCTTAACTGACTGAGCTACCCAGCCACCCTTGGAAAAAATACTTTAAAAAAATATAGAGAAAAAATTCTGTATGATCTTGGTTTAGGCAAATAGTTCTAAGAACTATTCAAAGTAAGATCAGTAAAAGAATAAATTGATAACTTAGACTTCATCAGAGTGAAAAGCTTCTGTTCCTTGAAAGACACAATGGTGGGCAGCCCGGGTGGCTCAGCGGTTTAGCATCACCTTCAGCCCGGGGCCTGATCCTGGAGACCCAGGATTGAGTCCCATGTCCCTGCATGGAGCCTGCTTCTCCCTCTGCCTGTGTCTCTGTCTCTGTCTCTGTCTCTCTCTCTCTCTGTCTCTAATGAATAAATAAAAATATAATCTTAAAAAAAAAGACACAATGGAATGAAAAAACAAGCCAAATATTGGGAGAATGTCTTCACACAGGATATATGTGATGTATGGTATGCATACAGAATATATAAGAACTCTCAAATCTCAGTAAGACAACGAACAACCTAACTAAAATTACTGAGCAAAAGATTTCAACAAATACTTCACCAAAGATACATGGGTGGCAAATCAGTACATGAAAAGATGCTCAACATCATTAGTCACTAGGGAAATGCAAATTAAAACCACAATAAGATACTTCTTCAAACCTATTAGAGTGGTTAAAATAAAAGAAAAAAAACTAATTATAGTAAATACAAGGATGTGGAGTAACTATAACCCTAAACTGGAATATTATATTTTGGAAATATAAAATAACAACCATTTTGGAAAAGGGCTTGGCAATTTTTAAAAACTAAAACCTACACCTGTCAAACGATTCAGCTAATTTACTCCTAAAAGGAAAGCATACATGTATTCAATGATTTATTCACAAATATTCATAGTAGCTTTATTTATAATACTGAAATAGCTTAAAAATTGATTAAAAACAAAAGTCCATTAACAGGTGAATAGGTAAACCAGTTGTAGCTAATACACACAATAGAACACACTCTGCAAAAAGGAATGATGCACTAACAACATGAATGAACTTCAAAATAACTGTGCTTAATAAGCCAGACGAAGGAGTCCATACCATGTGGTTACATTTACATAGAATTCTAGAAAAGGCAAACTAATCTAGAGTGACAGAAACAGATCAGCAGTTGCCTGGGGATGGGAGGAGAGGCGGGAGGAAGGAAGAAGCTGCAAAGGACACAAGCGGCTTCCAGGAGTGATTATTTGTTCACAACTTTGCCTGTGGTGATGGTTTCCTGGAAATATAATATGCTAAAACTTAAAAGTGTGTGCATTCTAGATATGTGCACTTGATTGGTGTCAGTTACACCTCAATAAATCTAAAAAAGAAAAAACCCAGAAAATATTTTTTAACCATTTTCTTTAATGGATAAGGCATATATAATAAAATGAAGGCTGATAGGAAGAGCATAGAAATCTTATCAATATCAACAAGGCTTTGTAAATTGCACGAGGAGTCCACAGGTGTTTGGTTAATTCTGCTTTACAAATACATATACATTAGAAACGTTCTTAAGCATAAAATAATAAGTATAAAAATTATAGATCCTAGTATACAATTAATGCAGTCACCATTTTACAATGGTGTGCATATGTGTATGTGTGAGATTGTAGATCTGGGATGAAGAGAAAAAGACAAAAGAAAAAACCTTGCATAAACCAATTATTATATTGTGCTGTGAACTAGTAAGTCTGATTAATTCAACTCTTTGCATCTGATATAAAACAAACAAAATCACTACTGGCTTTTAAATCCACTGGGTTATTTCTCAGTAATTTAATTTTATAAACAAAATAAGCATGCAAATCTAAGCAGACCTGGGATATTTCATTTTGGAAAAAAAGTATCCATATCTACATAAGGAGTAACGTTATTTTTAAATTAAATGACTGATTTCAAAAGGAAGTTTTGTTTTTAGTAACTTGATTAGTGACAGCTAAAGGACCCGTTAGCTGCAGAGCTCACGCCATGGCCGCTGAAAGGGCGGACACTCTCCATCTAAGCTTCCTCAATGTAAAGAGATCCAGAAAAACAGCTTTTTTTCCTCTAACACTCTGTTTGGCTGGTTAACACAAGTTATTGATCCTGGGATTTAGGGTCGCCAAATACTTCCTTAATTAAGAGCTCCAGATTATTGACTATCCCCATTCCCCCTGGGCCTCTTAGTCCTACGTGAGATTAGAAACCCTCTGTACCATTTCTCAGCTCATCTCAAGGGAAACACCTCAATTTACTATAAAAACAGCAATGGCTCACTCGTGACTTCATCTTAGTGGGTCAGGAACCCTGCTCCCTACATCTCTTCTATGTTCCCAGGGCCAAGCAATACCTGCAGCAGGATTTCACGGCCACTGTGTAACCCCTGTGTGACCACGGGATGCTCCTGGTGACACCCATGACTGAGCTGAGCACAATCCTGCAACTGCCCTGTGAGGTCAGTCCGACAAGCCAGCCAGCCTGAAACACTGTTTTGAGTTTTCCAAATTTTGTATTCATTCTAGACACCTGTAAATGTTAGCAGCTATTTTTAAAGTACATAAGGATGTTTTGAGAAAAAAAAAAAAAGTAGGTATTATTGCTTATTTATTTCAACAATTAATTACTTTGAAAGTTATTCTATATTCTTCAGCTATTCAAAATTGACCTTATGACATTTTTATTTTTTAAAAGATTTTATTTATTTATTTGAGAGACAGAGGTTGGAGGGAAGAGCAGAAGAGGGACTCTGCGTTGAACATGAAGCCAGCCCCCTACTTGAGGCGCAATCCCATGACCCTGAGATCATGACCTGAGCTAAAACCAAGAGTCAGATGCTCAACCGACTGAGACACCCAGGTGCCCCAAACTTATGACATTTCTAAAGATCGTTGGTTTACTTTAGGGGAAGAGTCACATTTGAAAAGAATATGCCAAATTCAGTCTGTACAAAATTTTAAATTACATTAAACTGTACGATTCTAAATTGATTGAAAACCTTATTATCAGAGAACCTAAAATGTGAAGATCTTTTCAGACATCCACAGCAATAAAATGAACATCCACATATAAACCAGTGATGTCTACTAGTGACTGTACAAAGCGATAGCTGTCCAGAGCTCAGTGAAATGCAAGCCATCAAATCAGACACTGCTGACAGTAGGAAGTTGGCAGGATGAATAATTTGTAAGGTCCAAAGCATAGTAGCACATTCAAATCCCCTGAATAAAACTTAATAGGTAGTAGATAGGCTGCGAAGCAATGCTTACATCATTTGATTTGCCGTATTGTTACAAGTTATGCCAAAGACTCATAATAGAAGACAATGGAAATACGTCAATCATAATGCAGAAAGATTTTTTTTTAAAACAACAATATTCAAATGTTCCCAGGGATTATGAGTCAGATAAAATTAGGTTGTGCAGTATTTTTATGTAATGTTTTGTGTGATACATTTACCTAAAGGCTTATCCTAAAGCAGTATGTTTCTGCTTTTATCAATTGCCTGAGGATGAAAACGTATCAATGATTTTAGAAATTTTAAACTTCTTTAATATTTGCATGATATTAGATGAGCTATAATCACATATAAAACTACCTCCTAGAAAGCTTTTGAGAATTGCTTTTGCCTGCGGACTCTGGCACTCACACTTCCAGAGATTAGAAATATATTCCTTAAAAAGAGTTTTCCTTTTGCCCATAGAAATCAAACAAGCTTTGTTAAACTGTGAGGCAGAAAAGGAACTATTATAAATCGGTTATAACCTCCTTCATTGATTAAGTTAACTTATCATAAATTAGAAAACAATCTCAGAAATGAAAAAGCCACATGGCCACGTGGTTGTCACAACATTAATATACTAAATTGAGGGAGAAAATCACATTTCCATAGATTGAAACCGGTTTCCATGCAATGCTCAATGATTGGGTTTTCTGACTTGACTGGCTTCCATGAAGACAGTGGCTGGCTATGAAAATAAACTCATGTAAAGAGAGCATTGTCAAAAAACGCTTAACCACACAGTTTTTTTTACCTTTTTTAGACTGATTTTACGTTAACATTTTCCTCTAAATTCATCCCATTATTACACATTTTTCTTACATTCCTCTTAGGTAAAATATTATTTCCTTGCTATAAATAATCTTTCTATAGTTAAAGTACTCTACTATTTCATGATCTAACAAAAACAGAATTTAAATTATAGCCATGTACTATGAAATGGTGCCCTGCCATTCTAACCTTTCTATGCTTTGTTTCCTTCTTTTTCAATATGGAAAATAAGGGCCATTTGTATGCTGAATATTGATCAGAAGAGAAAAATATATGAGGTATGAGTTTTACCCTGACTAGTGTCTTTACATTTGCTCAGTAATAGTTACCACATCAATCACTTAATCCTGCAATATAAGTTCTTTTTTTCATAAGAAAAGTATTGTTTCTTGTTTGTTATGTTTTTTAAGAAGAATGAGTAATTGGATTTTCTTCAGAGTTCACAAAACCCAAGAAAGAAGATATACTGAAAACTGCTTGCTTAAAAATGTCAAGGCTTTGATAGTGGTTTCCTTGATGGCTTTAATGTTTTGGTAAACTCTGAGTGTGGAGTGCCTGGGTGGCTCAGTTGGTTAAGTGTCTGCCTTTGGCTGTCAATTCCAGATATGCTTGTTTAGATTAACAGGACTTCAGACACCTGGGTGGCTCAGCGGTTGAGCATCTGCCTTCCACTCAGGGCATCATCCCAGGGTCCTAGAATCCAGTCCTGCATCAGGCTCCCCACAGGGAGCCTGCTTCTCCCTCTGCCTATGTCTCTGCCTCTCTCTCTCTCTGTCATGAATAAATAAAATTAAAAAAAAAAAAAAAAGAAATAGCTCATTCTGTCAAGAATCTCCCAGTCTAGAGAAGAAAAGAGCCTAGCAAATAAAGGACTTGGCATATGTACAAGTGCTGAGCCAGCAGCAGAAACACAGGAATAAATAAATGAGTGGGGACACTGTGATAGCTCCTCTTAGAAGAAACAGAGCCTAGGAAAAGCTTCACAGAGAGGTGACAGTTGAAGTTGGCCTTGAGGAATGAGAAGACTGTGTCCATTGGAAGAGGAAGGAGGAATTAGCACAGTGGAAGGTGGAGGTATACCCCAAGCACAGAAAACAGCACGGTCAGAGGCACAGACCAGGAACTCGTCCAGTCCACCTGCCCCATGAGCACAAGTTGTGTCATGGGAGCTCCACTCCCTTGACAAGGGTGTTGTTTTTTCTCTTCCACTTAATTATTATCCAGCCTCTTATCCATAACAAATTACATTGTTAACAGGTGGTAGGACCAAGACAATTAAAAGGCCTTGGTGAAAAAGGCCAATATTTGGTAAAATGCTTTCTCTGTCAATATATATGTGTGTGGCGGGGAGACACCTGGGTGGCTCAATGGTTGAGCATCTTCCTTCAGCTCAGGGCATGATCCCAGAGTCCAGGGATTAAATCCTACATCAGGCTCCCCATGAGGAGTCTGCTTCTCCCTCTGCCTCTCTCTCTCTGTATCTCTCACGAATAAATAAAGTCTTTAAAAATATGTGTGTGTGTGTGTGTGTGTGTGTGTGTGTGTGAGAGAGAGAGAGAGAGAGAGAGAGAGAGAGAGACCATGTAAAAATCTGCCATTGTTTAATTCCTAAGTATGGAGGCTAACTCCTTTGTTATTGTCAAAATAACTAAGTGATTGCACAGACACAACCAAAAATAATGTGCTGGTTTTCCTAACGGTAAAATAACTCCAGCCTATATAAAGGTAATGTGGGAGTGAAAATAGGGGAGGGGCTGGAACAGGGTGGCCACAGCTGGCCTTTGCCAAGGCCCAAAAGAGAAGACCTAGGTGTGAGCCTCAGGTACTTACTCAAAAAAACAGCTGAAATGGGAGGCGGTAGTTCTGATAGCTACTGGGCATATGCGTATTAAGAGCTCCAATTTATGGCCTCAAACTTTTCCATAAGTATGTCTTCTTTTAAGATTACAGGAACCAAAGGAAAGGTATAAAATATAATTGACACCAATATGACCCTACCCTGGTAGAAGGGACTCTGACTGCTGAGCATCAGCCCTGACCCTGGTGATGCTTTTTATCTCCCAAGGTGATTTTAAATATTTATATTAAATTAATTTTATATATTAAATATGTCTTTATCTACTATTGTTTTATTTTTTAAGAGAATATAAGGAGAAGGAACAAACTTTTGCTCTAGGTCCTTCTCAATAGTTGACAGATCATTAGAGTAACAGGGTCTCTAAAATTCAAAGGAATCAGGGGCATCTGATGGCTCAGTTCTTTAAGATTCTGATGCTTAATTTCAGCGCAGGTCATGATCTCAGAGCTGTGAGATCAAATCCCACGTGGGGCTGTGCACTGAGCAGGGAAACTGCTTCAAGATTTTCTCTCTCCCTCTGCCCCTCCTCCGTGCATGCACGCTCTCTAAAACTCAATCAATCAATCAATCAAAGGAATAAAAAAACACTACGATGAAAAATTCAATGACTCTCTGTATTTTACATATTCTTTGGCACAATAAGATAAATCCCCTAAAGTAATTTAAATGTAATTTTAAGACTTGAGAATCTATATCAATATAGCCAAGATAACATATGTAAAGTCACTGAATCAGAGATAATAATAGTTGGAGAAGCCCTCAAAAGCTATCTTGTCTACCTAATCAGATGCAGGAATCTTTTCTCAGCAGCTAGGCCAAGTAGACAACCAATTCCCTCTTAAACCCTTCCAATGGCAGGAACTTTACCATCTTATAACATAATCCATCCCACGGTTGAATAGTTCTGGCCCTTACAAAGGAAATCTCCATCTTCATAGCTTCCATTCTTCAATCCAAGCTCCATCCCCTGGAGTCTCAAGAACAAGTCAGCTGTTTAAAAATTCATGTGTCGGGGATCCCTGGGTGGCGCGGCGGTTTGGCGCCTGCCTTTGGCCCAGGGCGCGATCCTGGAGACCCGGGATCGAATCCCACGTCGGGCTCCCGGTGCATGGAGCCTGCTTCTCCCTCTGCCTGTGTCTCTGCCTCTCTCTCTCTCTCTCTCTGTGACTATCATAAATAAATAAAAATTGAAAAAAAATATTAAAAAAAAAATTCATGTGTCTTCCCATATTTTAAGTATTTATCATACCCCTCTATAATTCTTTTTTCCAGACTCTATGATCATATTTTCATGTGATGTGGTATCCATCTAGGCCTTCTCCTCCACTCTTTCTTTGGAAGTGGTATAGTATGTATGATAAAGTCCTTTGAAATTGTACAGATTTGAATGGGCATTGACAATGGAAGCTAATTTTATTTATTAACATTTTTCCTATACCTAAAAAATGGCTTTCTCTTATTTTATATTGGTGTAATAGCTTTTTACAAAATAAAGGAAAAACAAAGAAACAATGGCTTTGAATGATACACTGGAACAGATGGATTTAACAGATGTATTCAGAACATTCCATCCTAAAACAGCAGAATACACATTCTTTTCAAGTGCACACAGAACACTCTCCAGAATAGCTCACATATTAGGACACAAAACAAGCCTCAATACACTCAAGAAGATCGATAATACCATGCATCGTTTCTGACCACAACACTATAAAACAAGAAGGCAACTACAATAAAAAACTTTGGCAAGACCACCAATACATGCAGCACTTGTGTTTAACTAACATGCTATCAAACACTGAATGGGTCAACCAGGAAACAAAAGAAGAAAGAAAAAAGATACATGAAAACAAATGAAAATGAAAATACAGTGTCCCAAAAACTTTGGGATACAGCAAAGTGATTCAAAGAGGGAAGTTTACATCAATACAGGCCTATCTCAAGAAGAAAAATCTCAAAAACCCAACCTAATTTTACACCTAAAAAAAGTTTAAAAAAAAGAACAAAAAAGAGAACCTAAAACTAGGAGAAGGAAGGAAATAATAAAGATTAGAGCAGAAATAAATGAAATAGAAACTAAGAAAACAATATAAGAGATCAATGAAACCAGAAGCTGGTTCTTTGCATAAATCAATAAAATTGATAAACCTCTACACAGGTTTATCAAGAAAAAAATAAAATCGCAAATGTGAGAGGAGAAATAACAGCCAACACCATAGAAATACAAACAAGCATAAGAGAATTTTATAAAATATTAGATGCCAAAAAAAATTGGACAATACAGAAGAAATGGATAAATTCCTAGAAACATATAAACTAAAACAGGAAGAAACAGAAAATTAGAACAGATCAATAGCCAGCAAAGAAATTGATTAGGAATCAAAAAACATCCAACAAACAAAAATCCATAACTGGATGGCTTCACAGAGGAGTTCTACCAAACACTTAAAAAAGGGTTAATACCTATTCTTCTCAAACTATTCCAAAAAATAAAAGAGGGAGGAAAACTACCAAAATCATTCTATGAGGCCAGCATTACACTGATACAAAACCAGATAAAGAGGAGTGTCTGGGTGGCACAGTTGGTCTGACTCTTGATTTTGGTTCAGGCTATTATCTCGGGTCATGAGATCAAGCCCTGCATGGGGCTCTGCACTCAGTGTGAAGAGTGCTTGAGATTCTCTCTCCCTCTCCTTCTGCCTCTCCTGCCCATGCTCTTGTGCTCTCTCTTTCTCCCTAAAATAAATAAATCTTTAAAAAACAACAAAGGTACCCCTAAAAAAGAGAACTACAGTTCAATATCCCTGATGAATATAGTTGCAAACATCTTCAAGAAAATGTTAGCAAACCAAATTCAGTAATACATTAAAAAAAAAATCAATCTCCATGATGAAGTGATTTATTCCTGGGTTGCAACGGTAGTTCGATATTCATAAATCAATCAACATGACATATCACACCAATAAGAGAAAGGATAAGAACTATATGAACATTTCAATAGATTCAGAAAAGTATTTGACAAAGTACATCTGCTCATGACAAAAACCCTCAAAAAAAGTTTAGAAAGAACATAACTCAACATAATAAAGGGCAAATATGAATAACCCACAGCTGATATCATCCTTAATTTGGAATAACTTAGAGTTTTTCCCCTAAGTTTAGGAACAAAACAAGGATATCCACTCTCAACACTTTAACTCTACATAGCACTGGAAGTCCTAGCCACAGCAGTCAGACAACAACAACAATAAAAAATAAATAAAAGGCGTCCAAATTGGTAAGGAAGAAGTAAAACTTTCACTGTTAGCGATGGCATGATGCTATATATTGAGAGCCTGAAAGGCTCTACCAAAAAATTGCTAAAATTGATAAAAGAATTCAGTAAAGTTGGAGGGTACAGAATGAATGTACAAAAACCTGTTGCATTTCTATACAGCAATAACAAATAAGCTGAAAGAGAAATTGAGAAAATAATATCATTAGCTACTGCACCAAAAATAGTAAGATACCTAAGAATAAACCTAACCAAAGAGGTGAAAGACCTATACTCTGAAAATTATAAAACACTGATGAAATAAACTGAAGATGACACAAAGAAATGGAAAAACATTCCATGCTCATGGATTGTAAGAAAAAAAATATTCTTAAAATGTCTATACTATCCAAAGAAATCTACACATTTAATGCAATCCCTATCACAATACCAACAGCATTTATTCACAGACCCAGAAGAAACAATCCTAAAATGTGTATGGGACCACAGAAGACCCTGAGTAGCAAAAGCAATCTTGAAAAAGAGAAGCAAGTCTGGAAGCATCACAATTCTGGACTTCAAGTTATATTACAAAGTTGTAGTGACCAAAGCAGTATGCTACTGGCATAAGAACAGACACACAAATCAATATAACAGAGTAGAAAACCCAGAAATGAACCCACAATTCCACAGTCAATTAATCTCTGACAAAGCAGAGAAGAATATCCAATGAGAAAAAGTCTCTTCAACAAAAGGTTTTGGGATAACTGGACAGCAACATGCAAAAGAATGAAACTAAATCACTCTCTTACACCATAAACAAAAGTAAATTCAAAATGAATTAAAGATCTAAACGTGAGACATGAAACCATAAAATTCCTAGAAGATAACACAGGCAGTAACCTTTCTGACATTGACCATAACAACATTTTCTAGATATGCTCCTGGGCAAGGGAAATTAAAGCAAAAATAAACTATTGGAATTTCATCAAAATAAACAGCTTCTGCACAGCAAAGGAAACAATCAACAGAACCAAAAGGCAACCTACAGAATGGGAAAAGATATTTGCAAATGACATATTCAATAAAAGATTAATATCTAAAATATATGGAGAACTTACAAAACTCAACACTCAAAAAACAAATAATCCAATTTAAAAATGGGAAGAAGAGATGAGTAGACTTTTTTTTTTTCAAAAGGAGACATATAGATGGTCAACAGACATATGAAAAGACGTTCAACATCACTCATCATCAGGGAAATTAAAATCAAAATTACAATGCCATATCACTTCACACCTGTCAGAATGGCTAAAATCAATAACATAAGAAACAACAAGGGTTTGCAAGGATGTGAAGAAAAAGGAACCCTTGTGTACCATTGATGGAAATGCAAACTGGTGCAGCCACTCTGGAAAACAGTATGCAGGTTCCCTAAAAAGTTAAAAATAGAACTATCATAGGATCTAGCAATTACATTACTGGGTGTTACCCAAAGAATGCAAAAATACTAATTCAAAGGGATACATGCACCCCTTTGTTTATAGCAGCATTACTTAAAATAGCCAAGATATGGAAGCAACCGAAGTGTCCATTGATTGAAGAATGGATAAAAAAGATGTGGTATAGATATACAATGGATTATTATTCAGGTCTTTAAAAAAAAGAATGAAATCTTGCCATTCACAAGGACATGAATAGAGCTAGAGAGTATAATGCTAAGCAAAATAAGTCAGTGAAAGGCAAATGCCATATGATTTCACTCATATGTGGAATTTAAGAACCAAAGGAGCATAGGGGGGAAAGAGAGAGAGAGAGAGAGAGAGAGAGAGAGAGAAACTAAGAAACAGACTCTTAAGTCTAGAGAACAAACTCATGGTTTGTACCAGAAGGGAGGTGGATGGGGAGATGGGGTAAATAGGTGATGGGGATGAAGGAGGGCGCTTGTGATGAGCATCGGGTGTTGTATGGAATAGTTGAATGAACTGGACACCTGACACTAAGATTACACTGTGTTAACTATGGAATTAAAATAAAACTTTAAAAAAAAAAAAAACACAAAGAGCTTTGGCATTGTCTCTGCTAAACGTCAACCTGTTGCTTGAGCTCACAATTTCAACTGTGAAGGCTTATCTGCATTCTATTTCCTGAGCCTGTCACCCATCGAATCTGCTGCTCCTTCCATCTCAGAGTCAAGTCTGTTAAGCATTTTTCCCGTGTTTTCATACAAGCAGACAGAAAAGGTTTGAAGCACAGAAGAACTAAACAGGAGTCCTCGACTCGCCACTGGAGACTTCCCTCTGTTTCAACTGTGCCTATTGTATTTAAGTGAAGTTGTTGCAGGAGCTATAAATCCACCTAACTCTCCTCTCCTTTCTGTAAAAGACAAGAAGGGGAACAAGTGCATGCTGATTGATACACTCTCACCTGGACAACTCAAAGAAGGGCTTTCAGTCACACTTACCACATAAAGAATGTGAGTTGTAGAGGGCATCAATGTCTCATCTCAAGCCACAGAGCCAGGTGATAAGTAGGACAACTGTTGATACAGGCTTGGGTAACCCCCAAGCCCATGCTCCGATTCTTGGGTCCTCACTTACTCACAGACATGTCAAGAGAAGAAGCACATGGGGAAGCCAGATATTCCACTCCAGGCTTTCCTCTATCACTGTACTCACATTTAAAATTATTATTATTACATAAACAATCTTTCTATTCATCATCACTACCCTCTCTCAGCACTCACAAACTACTACTCTAATCCTTTCACAGTTTGCCAGACATAGTGACTAATTCACCTATTGGCAGCTGCCCTGAAAACAGGAACAGTATCAATTCACGTCCACCCTTCTACTGCCCTTGTCCAACATCTGGGCACACACAGATCTCCCAGTGCCCACTCGCCTCCAGACACATATGTCTGTGGTGTTTAACAAACTTATTAAGATATGCCAAACATTTCATATCTTTCTTTTAAACATTTCATATTTTGGGGCACTGGGGTGGCTCAGTGGTTTGGCTCAGGTCATGATCCTGGGGTCCTGGGATCGAGTCCCGCATTGCACTCCCTGGAGACCCTACTCTTCCGCCATCTTGCCCCTCCTCTCCGCATTGCACTCCCTGAAAGAAGCCTGCTTCTCCCTCTACTTATGTCACCGTGTCTCTCATGAATAAATAAATAAAATATTTAAATAAATAAATAAATAAATAAATAATAAATAAATAAATAAATAAAATTTCAGCTTAGTGCTCATAAAAATGCATGATCAAAATGGCACTTTCTCCAGTTACACATCATACATCAATAGTTTGAGAACTTCCAAATTTCAAGGATAAAATAAAATTTCAAAACAAAATGAGATGACAGACTTACAAACATCATTGTATTACCAGCTTTTATTTTTACCAAATATATATTTAAAATCACCATCATTTTACGTCAACAGAGGAGAACATGCACCATCCTAGAGTGAGACTGAATTCTTTAAAACAAGAAAACTTTTTTAAATTGAATAAACATAGTATATAATAATTTCTTCACAGAGATCTATTTATTTATTTTTTTTTATGGCTCACTGCTGACTTAGATAATGCCTCTTTATCCTCCCCTGTAGCATAGTTAAAAGAGGGCCTGGCATCTGATTGGCTTGCCATTCCTAAAGATGAAGAAAGCACCATGAATGGTGAATCCATGCAAGGTAAATCTAGAGTGACCAGAGTATGGGGTACTGGGACATGGGATTTTGAGTGCTAACAACAGAAACGTCCTAGATAAACTGGGATGAGCTGGTCACCGGGGGAAACTGGAAGCAAGGGCAGTGACAACCATGGCAGGACAATCTCCAGATCTCCACCTGCGAAGTGCTGGAGTAGCAACCAGGAGTATTACATCTATTCAAAATAAGTTCTGAAGCCTGTGCATGCCTTCTTTTGATATCTAATTTGGTGTTTCCATAAAGCAACAGAGACTGTACATTAAAACTTTTTAAAAGTATAAAATGTTCATGTTACTCTATCTTCTACATTTTTTCTTCTGGAAATATGTCTCCACATACTCTCAATGCCAATTTCAGTACATGTTCTGACTATAACCAACCCCCCTCTCTCTGGATGCCTCAGGGGAATGTTTCGGTAATGGAGAGTACTGTATCCAAACAGTCTTTACAATTTTAAAAGTTAAAGCCACCCATCTGCTGCTTATGACAGTGCCAACTGCAAAGGATTGAACTGATAAAGATGCACACCATAATGCTAATTCTCTGCACGAAGGAGGAATGAAAAGTATGTGTCAAAAATCTGAACATGATTGATGCCTGCCACCTCATCAAGACTGTCTCTCACATTTAATTTCACTTGATGATTTCAGATTACACATGGAATGGGCGGCAGGTGTTTGAGATTGCCTAACTAGTACAACACTTGTTTTCAGCAAAGGTGAAGCAGGTGAATCTCTGCCTCCGAGATTCCATGAAATATAATAGACCTTGATGTGACTTAAGAAAGACTCGGGTAAGGGCGCCTGGGTGGCTCAGTCCATTAAGCAGATGACTCTTGGTTTCTCCTCAGGTCATGATCTCATGGGCTCTGCACTCAGGAGGGAATCTGCTTGAAAATTATCTCCTTCTGCCCCTCCCCTACCCTTCTCTCTCTTTCTCTCTCTAGAATAAGTGAATAAATCTTAAAAAAACAACAACTCAAGTGCTCAGCCCCACCCCCAGAGACAATAAAACCCTAAATGTAAGGTATGGCTCAAGCCACTTTCAAAGGCACTGGTAGGTCCTCAAGATGCTAAAATTTGAGAATCACTGCTCTAGTCATTGTTAAGGCATTGAATTGTTTCAATCAGTTTTAGAAAAATTTATCTACATTTAAAAAAAAAAAAGTAGATCACTTGGTTTTCTCACTGTCTGGTTGAGAATGCTAAAGTTAGGTCAGAGGTTTGTAATAAGAGGAACTCTTGACTTATATGATTATTTCCGAAGCACACAATACTTTTCAAACATTACTCTTACAACTGTTATAGGTACAAATATTTAATTAGCAAATTCTTATCGCTAAAAAGGAACCACAGATGTTGACTTGAAAATAATCTCCTTGGATCCCTGGGTGGCGCAGCGGTTTGGCGCCTGCCTTTGGCCCAGGGCGCGATCCTGGAGACCCGGGATCGAATCCCACGTCGGGCTCCCGGTGCATGGAGCCTGCTTCTCCCTCTGCCTGTGTCTCTGCCTCTCTCTCTCTCTCTCTCTGTGTGTGACTATCGTAAATAAATAAAAATTAAAAAAAAAAAGAAAATAATCTCCTTAAGCCACAAGATTGTAAACTCAACCTGGCAAACCATTTAGTATGAATTGACCTAATTAGGGAAGGGCCTTTCAAATATTCAAATATTTCTATTACAAACACCACTGAAGATACCAGTTAGGAAGAGTTACCTGGTCTCCCCACTTCTACCCAGGGTATTTGAAATTGTGTTAGTGTTTGCATAAATATTTAAAATGTTTTACCTTCAACACAACAGGTGCTAAGCACTTCATCATCATCTTTTCAGAGTTCAACAGATTTGGGTCCATTCCTTACACAAATGAACTTACTTATAAAAATGTGCTATTAATGCTGCTATATTAGCATGGAATGGATAATCTTAGTTATTTTTGGACTTAATTGACATCAAATAAATTGTGAGGGATTTGAGAAGAACAGAGGAAGGGCTGGCAGCTCCGCAGCTTCTGTCCAACACTTACACTGAGCAGCATTTCCCGCAGAGCCCCCATCCCACTGGCAGCTGTAGTACCAGCAGGTCCTGATCCATCATCATCACTCCCCGGCCCCATACTGGCTGCTGGGACACATGGGTCTATGAACAACCACCTAATACCTTAGCATTCATATAAGAAAAACACACAGGAACTGAGAGGAAATCAGGGAGAATGAACACAATCAATAGAAAATTAGACTGAAGAAATTTAAGTTAAAGGGCATGAGATTACAGACTATTTTAATGAAACATGGGTCTATTAACTTTTAGGGCAAAGTAACAGGGCACTTCTCTTGCACACTCTTTTAGTGTGAAACTTTTAAATTAATGGTGGAGTGGTTTTTAAAAGCAATTAAATTAAAAAAAAACATGAAGCTTCTTGAATCTTGAAACTACAGTGTTTGGGATTATAAAAATGTGCTTACGAGCCACCTGGGTGGCTCAGTTGGTTAAGCATCTGACTCTTGATTTCAACTCAGGTCATGCTCTCCGGGTGTTGGGATCCACACTGGGCGTGAAGCCTGTTTACAGTTCTCTCTTACCCCCTCCTCACCATTCTCTCTCCCTCTCAAGAAAAAAAAAAAAAAAACAAAACTGCATAATTGACAGAGAATTTTGATACTATCAGTAGTGAAATTTTATAATACACATCGTACCACTTCTGCTTAACAAAATACTGCCATGCAAAAATGTTTTATTAATGTATTACATAATGCATTTATACTTCATTATAATTACTATAAATGCATTTTTAAGCTTTTTAAGGCTTCAAGAAGATAAATCTAAAACTTAATTTCAGTATAAATTTTGAGCATGCCAAGGGGATGAGGGCTTATATGTTATAAATAACAATGAATGGGGACAATGATTTGCACAAAAGGAAAATAAGGATTTGTCCCTGACTTCCAGATTCTTACAATCTTCTTGGAGAGACAAATATTCATACACAACCACAACAGGATAAAATAGGCTAATAGCAAAATCTCAAAAGAACTAATTCATGATTTCTATAATTCTATAGTATTTCATGTGAATGGCAAAAGTCATTGCCAAGTGGCACTGTGTGCTAAAAATTGGGGAACACCCCCCTCAGCCCTTGCCATCATAGAAAATGTCAATGTTCTGGCCTGTTATGCCAGCATCTGTCAGCAGAATGGCACCATGCCCATTATGGAATCTGAGATCCTCCCTGATGGGGACTATGACTTGAAGCGCTGTCAGTATGTAACCAAGAAGGTGCTGGCTGCTGTCTACAAGGCTCTGAGTGACCACCACATCTACCTGGAAGGCACTTTGCTGAAGCCCAATATGATAACCCTAGGCCATGCCTGCACCCACAAATATTCTCATGAGGAAATTGCCATGGCAACTGTCACAGCACTGCACCGCACAGTGCCCCCCACTGTTCCTGGGATAACCTTCCCATCAGGAGGCCAGAGTGAGGAGGAGGCATCCATCAACCTCAATGCCATCAACAAGTGCCCCCTGCTGAAGCCATGGGCCCTGACCTTCTCCTATGGCCGAGCCCTACAGGCTTCTGCCCTGAAGGCCTGGGGTAGAAAGAAGGAGAACCTGAAGGCTGCCCAGGAAGGGTAGATCAAGCGAGCCCTGGCCAACAGCCTTGCCTGTTAAGGAAAGTACACCCCAAGTGGTCAGGCCGGGGCTGCAGCCAGTGAGTGAGTCCCTCTTCATCTTTAACCATGCCTACTAAGCAGAGGTGTTCTAAGGCTGCCCCCTCAACACTCCAGCCCCTGCCCTCTCCCACACTCACTCTTGAAGAGAGGGCCTCACCTGGGGCTCCAGGCTGCTCTTTCCCATCACTTTGGCCTCCCACATGACATTGGTATGTGGTGTTGTCTGTATATGCTAATTCCATCGCTCTTTCCAGCCCACTGCCATTAAACAACTATTTAAGGGGGTAAAAAAAAAGTCAGAAGAGCTCACTAACTCTGTATTTTTTATTCAAATTATTCATACTTCCTCTATTTTAAATAATTTGGATAAAATACCCTAACAGGAACTCTGTCTTGATGAGTAAACTTATTCAACTTTATTCGAAAGTTTATTGTTCCGATAATTGGTTGGAAAAGTTGATTTTTTAAAGGGTTGTGAGTAAAAAAGATATAGTCAAACCAAAATGAAATTCTTCCAGAATAGGATTCCCCATTAAAAATTAACAGATATCTGACAGAGTCATCTCTGAAAATGGTTATACAATTTAAGTATATAATTCTGTAGTACAAAACCATTCCTAATGTCATCTCTACCATTGAAAGTCAAATGTTCTTCTAAATCTAAGTAATAATTGAATTAACATTGTGGAAGAATTGATTTTTTATTGTTTTTGTTTTTGTTTTTTAATAAAACACTGCTTTGAAACCTGACTAATCTGGATACTTGTTCAGCAGATCTTACATAACTATGCATATATAAATAAAACCTTTTTGTAAGTAACTAGTTATGTTCTTCAGTTCTGTGTCAGTCCCTATGGTAGAAAGAGGCAAAGGTGGGCAAGAATTTTCAAATATTACAACTGATACCGAATACAGTTTCTATCATGTTTCTAAGCTCATTTGAAGATGGTCAAAGTTTTCCACTCTAACATAATCCCAATATAATTTTCCACAATTAAACTGAGAAATGCTGATAATACTTAAAAACAAAACAAAGAGAAAACCCTGGTGTTTGAACAGAACTCTGAACATGGTATTGATGCGCGAATTAGCTCCAGGCACAAAGTGAAGTATTTTACATAAGGTATCTCATGTCTTCTCCATAATTTAATAAGGTTCCTTTATTTGTACATCTTAGAACTAAAAAGGATTAATTCATCAGTAATTAAGGTAACTTGCTAAGCTTAAATGGCTAGAAAGTGGTGGACTTAGGTGGACATTAATTAATTAACTGGTTCAAGAAACAATTAAGTGTTCACTATGTGCCAGGGACTTTGCTAGAGAGAGAAGCAGTGTTCATTCATGTGCTCAGTGACTCTGAGGATAGATTTAAACCACTGCTTCTCCATGCTATTTGATGATATCATTTGCTGCATGACACAACAAAGAAATGAGATTGATGGGACTTGTCAAATCCAATAATGGTGATGACTTTTTAAATGTTACTAATGGTCATTTTTGGTTTCTGATCCTCAAGAAAATACATTTAACTGTTACAGAAATTTTTGCATTAGTTTTAATTTCCAAACAAACACAAAATTGATGGGATAAAAAACAGTTCATTTTTTCATTTCATAAAATGTTATTCTTAGGTTTCTCTTTTTAGTGTCACATTATGACATAATCATGTGTGGTTCTTCCTTTAGTACCAAAGCAAAAGCCACCTGTCATAACCTCTTATGGGAATAGTAGAGTTGCACTGTTATTCTGGTTTCCCAAACACACACACACACACACACACACACACACACACACACACAAAAAAAAAAGAGTAGGAAGTATAAGGACAGAGAACCTAGCAGCATTACTGGTGGATCACGTGATGTATGTATATTGAAATCTGACACTAGGTGAGGTTTCTTAAGGCTTCCTTACATTTGATCAATTAGCATATAATTTTGTGAATATGGACTTACTGGTAAGTATAAGACATGAATTATTTGTGTGCACTCATTTTCATGGAAAGTGTGTTTGTGTGTATATGTGTGTGCAAAACAGACATTGTTAGAGTAGAATATAATATTGTTAGACATATGCAAAATTGAGACTGTTGACATTTTAGGAAACCTAAGTAATCTGTAGAGCAGATGCAAGGCTAATATAAAGCTTCTGCTATTAAAATAAATGCATCAAGATCTGTTATTTATGAAATATGTCCATGGAGAACTACTGTAGAGATGTTACCCATAAACAACACAAGAAAAGGAAGGCTATATGATAAAATTATTAAAAAACTGGTCTTCTGGTCACTCATGCTTCTGGCAACTTTACAACAGTTATGAGTCAGAACTGTGCTGAAGTGAATTCCTCTGCCAGTTGAGCCATCTGCTGCTGTCTCACAAATGGAATAACAGTCTAAAAGGAAAGTTTGTTTTGAGGTGCCATTCCCATATGCATACAATCCACAAACTGCCACGTATAACTGTGGTTCAGCATTACACCAAGCAAGATTTCATTTTTTTGGAAGAGCATATTGCACAGAATTTTCTGGAAATGCTCCCAATATTAGCTACATGTCACATTTGCATTGAAACATATGGTCTTCAATGTGCAATCTCAAATCATCTACAGAGACTTTGCAATCAGAGGTTCCCTGTTTTACCTTCCTTTTATGAGTCAATTTTCACTTAGCAAATTATCACACTGGTGATTTGGAGGCATTATCTTAATTCCTAATGTAAATTTATTTTCAGCAGATGTGGTTCTGTGAATAACATAAAAGCAAATGACACCTTATTAGTTATTAGCTGAAATTATGCCAAGGGGCGGTAGGTTTTAGATGCTAGAGCAGAGGAACAGAACCAAGCACATCATCCACCCCTGTCCTCTACCCCGGGGAAGGAAAGGCCATGGCTCTTGAACATTTTGAGAGCCAAGAGGAAAGTGATCTCTCTTTGATGACCTCCATACCCCAGTGCTCAGACATATGCCACCCTATCTTTGAAGCAGACTTGCTCCTCAGAAAATTGGTTCTGAGGATAGCAGGGTGAAGGAAAGTATCTAAAATGATGTCCCAGAGGATTGTTTCTGTTCCTTTACAATGGATGAAGCTTCAGGGAACTTGAGCACAGTGAGTTCATCAAGTATAAGCACAAGTGAGGTCGGATTGGTTTTGGTTTGAGCGGTCATTGAAACATGACAGAGATAGAAGGTAGGGAAGGATTTCACAGGGTTTTAACAAAATTCATCCATGGTAATCAGCCCTTTATACGTATCTCAGGTGAATTATTTCAGTAAAATTTTAAACACAAAATGGACATAGGAAGGTAAATAATTTCTTTGGACAAAGCTACAGTTCCTTTGGGAACCAAAGAAGCTATTCAGAAACCTCACTGGCCACTGCTCTCACACCCCTGAGTTCAATGAAACAATCCCCAGGCTCCAGGGCCTTCCATCCCAGACTCGGAGACAAAGAGGCCAAACTCATCATGACTCAGAACACAACAAAATTCCCCCTCACATATCACTCCTTCTTCCTCCTGTCCGCTACTGAGGAAACAGATAAATCATTGCCTTTTCTTTCTGGCAGCAAAACTGGTCATTTCCAGAAAAATAGCAGATGTTGGCTACACATAAAAAGCTGCCTAGGTGGAGGCTTGAACTTCGATGGCTCACTCAAAGCAAAAAAAATTAAGAAAACCACAATGTACTCTGCAGTGGGAGAAAACAAACTGATTATAGCAACAAGTACGTGTCCCTTCCAAGTAATGAGATAATGAGTCAGCTTGCTGATTGCACATTGTGGCTACTGAATGCATTCTGAGATGGTTAAGAAAAGGACTGATTGCTCATAATTGATGGTACATCTCTCCATTTACCAAAGGCTTATTTAACCTCTAGCAATAAAGTTTTGTCAAGTTATTCACAGAGGTCTTATAAATCTCTTGTTGGATATAAAGGTTCGATTTGTTTTTGATGTATGCAATTATAAATGGTAACTTAGAAAAACCACATTTTCTGACTATCTGTCGCTAGCAAACAGAAATGCAATTGATTTCTGTATGTTGAATTTTCATACAAAAAGTTACAAATTCTCTAATGAATTTGCTTGACATAATTGTATATTGTTTTGGGCTCTCTACATAGGTAGTCCCGTCAGTCAGCCATGAACAGAGACAACTGTGTTTAATTCTATACAACCATGATACCTTTTGTTCTTTTTCAAGCCTTATTATACTTTATATACTGTTTATAGTATAGTTGTGATTTTTCTCAGTCTTAAAGGATAACTAGTTTGTCATATTTGTATGTTTTATTAGATACTTATTCATTATATTAAAATACTTTTATTCATAGCTTGATAAGTTCTTAGAATAAATGTTATGTTTAATCTTGTTAAATAGTTTTTCAACATCTATGAGATCATATAATTGTGTTCTTCTGTTAATACAATGAATTACTTTATTGATGAAGTCATGTTAATCCAAACAAGCATATCTGGAATTAAAATGATTGGGTCATGATAGTTTATCCTTCATGTCTCTTCCTAATTTGGTTCCCTAGTATTTTATTTAAGACCTTTGAAATAGTGGTCATAAATGATACTTACCTATATTTCTATTTTCTTTGCTAACTTTATTAATTTTAGTAAGTAAGGTAATCAAAATACCCATTGGAGAATAATGTCCCTTTTCAGTAATGAGCAAAATATGTATTCTTTTGAGGAAATATTTGGATAGGAATTAGTTCCTCAAATGTTTGGTAAAACTCACTCATGCCTAGAAACTATCTAGGCCTGATGTTTCTTAATGGGAATATTTCTAATTAGAGATTGAATTTCTTTATTAGAGCATTAAAATTTATTAGATCAGTCTTGGTAAGTTATATTTTTCTTAATAACCATCCATTTCATACAAGTTTGCAGATTTACTAAATGAAATAGGTTATATAACCTCTGACATCATTTTAATCCCTAAATTAGTTCAGTTGTACACATTTTTCTATTCCTAATATTATTTATTTGTGACTTGACCAGTCTTTTCTGAATCAATCTTGTAAGGCATTTATCAATTTTCTTTCTTTTAAAAAAAACAATCACCAGCTTTCCTTCTTAACTTTATTTCACCTTTGTTTCCTTCAGAAATCTCTGACTTTTGTCTTTACTATCTTATTTATTTTATTGTGTTAGTTCTGTTGTTTTTTTCTGATATGTTGGATGCTTAGCTCTCTAAGTTTTCTGCCTCTGTTCTTTTTCTAACTAAAAACCTTTTGGCTATAAATTTTCTTTGAAGAACCATTATAAACACACACCTGGGAATTTTAATGTGTAGGACTTTTTTCTTTCTATTATTGTTCTATTCTTAATACCTTCTGGTTTTCTTTGTGGTTTCTTCTTTGACCTAGTAGATATTTAGAAGTTTCTTTTTTTTTTTAATATTTCATTTATTTATTCATGAGAGACACAAAGAGAGAGAGAGAGAGGGGCAGAGACACAGGCAGAGGAAGAAGCGGGCCCCAGGAGAGAGCCCGATGTGGGACTCAATCCCAGGACCCCAGGACCACATCCTGGGCCAAAGGCAGGCACTAAACCACTGAGCCACCCAGGGATCCCCTATTTAGAAGTTTCTTAATACTCAAACACAGATTGCCTAGTTATCATATTATCAGTATAATACTGATTATCATAGAAATTAATATTTCTAACTTAGCTGCATTGTATTCAGAGAAAATAAACTTTGTTAAATCTTACTTTATTGCTCAAATGTGATATTTTTTATAAATATGTCTATATGTTTTAAAAATGTATTTTTTAGTTATTGATTTTATATGTGTCAAAACAGCACTTGCTAATTTTATTGCTTATATTTTACCTATGGCATCCTCTCATCTTATTGAGATAGTTGGGTTAGGCAACCTCCCATTATATTGTTCAAATGATCTATTTTTTCTTTTAACTAGAAGTTTTAGTCCATTAGCATTTTTGGTAATTATTTGACTTGAAACAGTGGTTTGCAAGATACTGACTATCAAGCTTTAAGACAACAGTGGTCTCTCAGAGAGAGAAACAAATGAGGTGAGCCCTTTCATTACTCCAGCTTACTGCCTCTAGAGAGTTTCTAGACTGGGGTTCAGGGAGGGAGACCCAAGCAAAACCTGAAGAATTCCCTAAATGCCCAAGATGGAGCTGTAGTTCAGGAAGACCAAGGCAGCTGGAATCTGCATGGCAAAGTGCTGGAAAATATCAGAGTCCCCCTCAGATATTCAGCTTATGTACATCAGGAAGTTATCTGAGACACTGAAAAGAATTTGAAAGGACTGAGATAACAGGGCCAAGAATAGTGCCCATCCCCACCAGCCACACCGGAAAACATCCTGATTGACATGCATAGCATTGGGAAGAACATGTACCAGTGCCCTGCCTCACTGGGGGGACGATGAGCCCTGGCCTAAGTGATGCTCTGGTCTTGCCTAACAATGTGACCTGGAAGGGTCAAACTATTCCCAAGTAACATATCTGTGTCCCAGAATGAAGCTCAAAAATATTTACAGAAAAACAAGAATATCCCAGCACTAAACATGTAAATGGCAATATCTAACATCCAATAAAAAATTACCAGGCATTCAAAAAAAAAAAACAGAAAAAGAAAACCCATAATGAGAGGAAAAAAATCAGTCAATATAAACTGATTCAGACTAATATAGGCAAAAACATTAAAAGAGATATTATAACTGTACTCCATATGTTCAGTATTTTAAGACACAGAACATGTTAAAAATCAAAACAAAAACCTAAATTCTAGAGTTGAAAATTACAGTATGTGAGATAAAAAGAGAAGAATATACTGAATACAATTAAGGGTAGAAGAAAAGAAGTACATGATCTAAAGATATAGTAATAGAAACTCTCCAAAATGAAAGCTACAGAGATAAAATGGAATCAAAAATAAAATATAAAATAGAATAAAATAAAATAAAATAAAATAAAATAACCAAAAGAAGGCAAACAGGAAAAGTGGGAGGAAAAAAGGAACAAATATAAATCAATTCCCAAAGGAAAAAATTTTTTTGATAAATGTCTGTATTTAAAAGAAGACTCAAATCAATGGCATTTTTAAAAATGACAAGCTAAATTAAAAAAAAAAAACAAATTAATCCAAAGTAAGTAGATTATAGCAGAAATCAAAGATATAAAATGGGGACTGGCATACTTTTTTTGTAAAGGGCCAGATAATAAATATTTCAGGGTTTGTGAATATCACATGATCTCTGTTCATATTCTTTTTCTTATTTTTTTACAATCCTTTAAAAATACAAAAATCATTTGTAGATAGAAGGCCTTACAAAAATACAGCTGGATTTGTCTATCAGCTGTAATTTGCTCCACAAATAATATATAAAGCAGAAAAGCAACAGTGAAAAATGACTAAAACAAAAAGCTGATTCTTTGAGATCAATAAAATAGATAAACCTCTAGCCAGAGAGAAGACATAAATTACAGAATCAGCGATGACAGAGGTGACATCACTATAGACATGCAGATATTAAAATGATAATAAAGCAATATTATGGTCAGTTTTATGCCAGTAAATTTGACAACTTATATGAAATGGGCAAATTCCTTTAAAGATGGTCTACTAAAGCTCAGTCAAGAAGAAAGAAATAACCTGAGTGGATCTATTACAATTTACTGAAGAAACTGAATTTGTAGTTAAAACCTTCAAGTGAATTCTACTAAACATTTAGGAAAAACTAATATTGATTCTAAACAAACTTCTCTAGAAAAGTGAAAAGGAATGACTACTTCCCAACTCATCAGTGAAGCCAGCATTGCTATAGTACTAAAACCAGATAAAAACATTAAAAGAAAACTACAAACTAATACCGCTATTAACCACAAATACAAGTAATAAAATATTAGCAAATGTTCAGAAATTAGGAACAAACGGTTTATAAACTCTACAATATATATAGAAAGGATAATTTGACCAATTAGAGTTTATCCCAGTAATGCAGGTTTGATTTTACATTAAAAAAAAAAATCACACATTGTACTAACCATATTAACAAACTAAAAGGAAATAAAACCAAGATTATATTAATACACATAAAAAAGTATTTGACAAATATCTAATATCTACTTCTAATAAAAACTCAGCAAATTAAATTTGTAGGAGTTCTAGGAAGTTCTTTAACCTGATAATAGCATTTACAAAAAACCTACAGCTAACACCATAGTTAATGGTGAAAGACTGAAGGCCTCCTTCCCAAAAACAGAAACACTGTGAGGATTTCTACTCTTGACACTTCTGCTCAACACTATATTGATGCTTGTAGCCAATGCAATAAGTGAAAATAAAGAAATAAAAGACATCCAGATTGGAAAGGAAGAAGAAAAACCATTATTTATTCAAAGACTACATGATTGCCTATGTACAAAATTTTACGGAATCTATAGAAAGCTATTAGAAGTAGTGATTTTAGCAAAGTTGGTAGATACAAGCACAATATATAAAATTAATTGTCTTTGATATGCTATAAACAGTTGGAGATTGAAATTTTAAAATATTATTTACTGTATCATAAATATGAAATACTTGAAACAAATGTGACAAAAGGTAGGAAAGACAGGTACATTAAAACTAAAAAAAAAAAAAATTGCTGAGAGAAAATAACGATGACTCAAATAAAGGAAAAGGGATATTGTGTTTATGGATTAGGAGACTCCATATTGTTAAATGTCAATTCTTTCCAAGTAGATCTATTGATTCATTGCAATCCTGATCTATTTCACAGCAGGATCAACCAATTGGTTGATTTTAGAACTGACAAAATGACTCTAAAATTCATACGGCAATACAAATGACCTAGAATATTTAAAACAAAGTTAGAGGGATGCCTGGGTGGCTCAGTGGTTTACTGCCTGCCTTCGACCCAGGGCGTGACCCTGGAGACCAGGGATCGAGTCCCCGTCGGGCTCCCTGTGTAGAGCCTGCTTCTCCCTCTGCCTATGTCTCTCTCTCTGTGTCTCTCATGAATAAATAAATAGAATCTTTAAAATAAAAATAAAATAAATAAAACAAAGTTAGAAAGCTCACATTACCTGATTTCAAGAGTAATCAAGCTATAGGAATAAAACAAGTGTGTTACTGGTATAGAGACAAACAGCCTAAAAGAACTGAAGAATCCAGAAATAAACATAAACATGGGTAACTAACTGATCTTGACAAAGAAGCAGAGGCAGTTCAGTGGAGAATAGATAGGTTTTCAGGGGTTTTCCCAAGATATCATGCTGAACCAACTGGAAATCCATATGCAAAAAAAGAACTTCGATTCTTACCTCAAACCACATGCAAAAATCAACACACAATTCATGATAGTCCTAAATGTAAAAGCTAAAGCTATATAATTTCTGAAAGAAAATAGAATATCTTTAAGACTTTGGATTAAAAAATAAATAAAAAAAAGACTTTGGATTAAGAAAATATTCTCTAGGGCAGCCCAGGTGGCTCAGTGGTTTAGTGCCACCTTCAGCCCAGGGCCTGATCCTGGAGACCCGGGATCAAGTCCCACGTCGGGCTCCCTGCATGGAGCCTGCTTCTCCCTCTGCCTATATCTCTGCCTTTCTCTCTCTCTCTCTCTCTCCTTCTCTCTCTCTCTCTCTCATGAATAAATAAATAAAATCTTAAAAAAAAAAATATTCTCTAGCTATGGTCCTAAAAGCATGACCATTAAAAAAATTACAACTACATCAATTTTTTAACTTTATACTTAATGAACAACACTATTAATATACAAACTTGGGGCAAACCTTTGCACAATATGTATATGATAAATGCAATAAATGGTTTGAGTTCAAAATATATAATAAACACTCAAAACTCAAGAGTGAAAAAAAACAAAAATAATAAAAAGTAGGCAAATGATTTGGTCAGACACTGCATCCAAAAATATGTAGATAGCAAATAAGTACATGAGAAGATGTTCAACATCATATCTATAAGGAAAATGCAAGGTAGAAATGACAATAGCATTACAGAATGGCTAAAATTAAAAAGCTGACCAAAATAAATGCTGACAAAAAGGTAAAACAACTGAACTCTTCTATACTGCTGTGATGTAAAATGTTACAACCACCTTAGAAAATAATTTCAGTTTCTTAAATATTTAAACATACAGTTAATCATATAAGATCACTTCACAGGCAGCCTGGATGGCTCAGTTGTTTAACACCTCCCTTTAGCTCAGGGCGTGGTCATGGAGTCCCGGGTTTGAGTCCCCCATCAGGCTCCCTGCATGGAGCCTGCTTCTCCCTCTGCCTGTGTCTCTGCCTCTCAATCTCTCTCTCTCTCTCTCTCTCATGAATAAATAAATACAATCTTTAAAAGAAAAAAAAAAAAAGATCATCTCACACCCAGATATTTACACAAGAGAGAGAAAAAATACTACACAAAGATTTCTATTAGGATGTCCACAGCAACTTTCTGTATATTGGTCAAAACTTGTAAACGACCCAAATGTTTACCAACAGGAGAATGAATAAACAAAGTGTGGCACATTCATGCAATGAAATATATGTAAGCACTAAAAAGGAAGAAATAGTAATATAAGCTATAACATGAAGGAATCTCAAAATGATTATAGTGGATTGAAAGAATTCAAGCAAAAAGAATATACTTTATGGTTCTATATGTTTATATATTATATTATTATATTATAATTATATATTATATAATGTTCTAGAAAATGGAAAAGTAACCTATAGTGACGGAAGGCAAATCAGTGTTTGGGCGTAACTGCAGAGTGGGGGTGGTAGGAGAGCTGAGAGGGGGTATTATGAGGAAGCTGAGGAAAGTTTGGGGATGATGGATATGTTCATTATCTTGAAAGTGGTAATGGTTTATTTTATACAAATTGTACCAGAATAAAATTGTCAAAAATTCTTTCTCTTTTTTTAAGATTTTATTATTTATTCATGAGAGACAGAGAGAGAGAGAGAGAGAGAGGCAGAGACACAGGCAGAGGGAGAAGCCGGCTCCATGCAGGGAGCCCAATGTGGGACTCGATCCCGGGACTCCAGGATCACGCCCCAGGCCGAAGGCAGGCGCTAAACTGCTAAGCCATCCAGGGATCCCCTAAAAATGATTATTTCTATGGGATTTTTTCATTCTCCTCTCCTCCTCCTTATCCTTTCCCTGGTCGTGATTATTGCCAGGCAGTAAAATCCACTAGAACTAAATTAGTAACTCCCTAAATTGACAGGACCAAGGGCAGTAAATTTCTCATGGTTTCTATATTCTTAGGAAGTTGCATATAAAGTTAACTTTTAATAAATCATATTTTGCCATTGTCTCCATGGTCTATGTGGTGGGAGACTGTTTACATTTCATTTTTGTTCCTGCAACATAAAATCACTAAAGCAAACACAAGCTACTGGAATATTTCATCTGGCTATAGCGCATAGCCAGAAGCCAGTCTGAAATGGACCGACTCATGGAGCATCTAAAGCCTTGTCTTTCTACATAATAAATTCTTTCGGCCCAGGGCCTGATCCTGGAGATCTGGGATCAAGTCCCATGTCAGGCTCCCTGCAGGGAGCCTGCTTCTCCCTCTGCCTTTGTCTCTGCCTGTGTGTGTGTGTGTGTGTGTGTGTGTGTGTGTGTGTCTGTCTGTCTCATGAATAAATAAATAAAATCTTAAAAAAAAAAAAATCTTGGATAGTAATGTCCATGGCTGGCCCAGGGTTTTACTTCAAATTTAGTTGCTAAAAATGCAGCAGGGATATTTAAAAGATTTCCGAGTGTCATTAGGATGACATAGGTGATTTGACATTGAGAAAGAATTAACAAAAGTTTCACAGTGATTTTTCAAGTCTAGGGAAAGCTTCACTGATCACTAAATTTGCTAATTTTTTTAGTGGGGTAAAAATGAATGAGAAAATCAAGGAATTTTTCCCAGCCACTTTTCAGCTGCATTTAACATTAAATGGCAAAGCTAGATTCCAAAAATAATGTGAATCATCCCCACCAACACTAGAGTGCTACTTCTTATAACACACCCCACTGGGTGGGACAAAAATGAAAGAGAGGTGATGGTAGGTGACACACAGAACTCCGGCATCAGGACAGCGTGATTCAAAAGTATTTGAGACTCAAACTTTACAAACAGCCACATCATAAGATCTTTCAACAGCACAACTCCCAGTGACTTTGCATGGATGGGGCTAGCTGAAAAAGCCCTGCACCCAGGTAAACCTGGCAAGGGGCACTGAGAACCACAGCTAGTCTCCAGAAGCAAGCTTTAGGTAGGCAGTGGGCAGAAAGCAAAGGTAGATCACAGAGGAAGTAGCCACAGGAAACAAGGTGGATCTCTTTTCCTTATATCGATGACAGAAAGGCCTCTTCAAGCCTTCTTGACCCATTTATCTTTTGTACACTGCTGAAGAGCTAATGACTTCTCTTACTCCCAACTGCCATTTTAGGAAAAATAGTCTACATAGTAAAAAGCCTAGTCAGGTCAGTGTGAGTACGGATCCTGGTACCATCTTGATCCATGGAAAACTGTTTGGGACAGAGATTTCCAGATACAATTACACGTGGAAAGTAACATTGTCAACATGAAGGACATGGTGAAATAGATAGTGAAAGTAGGTTAAAACACAATAGTCATATTACTGTAAGAAAATCATTTTCAGGGGATCCCTGGGTGGCGAAGCGGTTTGGCTCCTGCCTTTGGCCCAGGGCGCGATCCTGGAGACCCGGGATCGAATCCCACGTCGGGCTCCCGGTGCATGGAGCCTGCTTCTCCCTCTGCCTATGTCTCTGCCTCTTTCTCTCTCTCTCTCTCTCTCTCTCTCTCTCTCTGTGACTATCATAAATAAATAAAAAAATTTAAAAAAATTTAAAAAAAAGAAAATCATTTTCATCTCATGAACACCTAATTATTTTCTTTTCCATTGTTCTTCTAAAATTAGTACTTGCTTAGTAATAGAAACATCAAGAAAGGACACAGGGAGTATTTACAGTTCTAGCAATTAAAAGCTGGCCTCCTCATTTTCTAGGTTTGATTTCAGGTCTTGAAAATATATTTTTCTCCAAATCTGAATGTCAACATAATGGCACAATTTAAACTTGAAGTAGTTAAGATAAATAGATGAGAACTGAACACAGCATACTTCATTTAAAACTAAAATGTTTCCCTTTCTTTTTTTCTGAAGAACAAAATTAAATTTGCTCCATAATTAAAAATGCTCTGTTATTTTTATTATTTTTTAGTTTTATGTTGGGTGAGAAGTTTCTCATGTACTAATGTCCACTGCAAATGTTCTTTAAAGCCTTTATTGAGTGGTAGTGCTAGACCAACACCACCACGTTGCCAACCTTGTAGTCTGAAATATTTTTCCAAAATGTTCATTTTTTCACTTGCCTTACTAAAAGTCATCCAGCATTATTCCTATTCCTGAAGCTTCTCAAAATACTGCCACAGTCTGATTCAATCAGCTTGAAATTATGAAAGGCTTAGTATTATTTGCAGATTTAAAGATGTCATGTCTTACTTTTGAAAACTAATAATTAAAATGTTTTTTAAAAAGCATTTCTGGGTAGGAGCTTTTAAGTGCTATAAAATCACATTTCTCTATTCATTACAGAATTTGTTTACTTACTTGCTTTATTTATTTATTTAGGTTTCTTACCTTTAAGGCAACACCTGTTTGTAATAAATATATAGTTTATTATTTTGAAATAATTTCAGTATATACTACTAAAGATCATTAAAATTCTTAAGTAGATGTTATTTGGCTATTTGTTTATTAGAGAATAAACATATTCTAAAGCAGCCCTCCTCCCTATATCTTCCTACTTCATAATTTTGGATTTTTTTTCCATCAAAATATTGAGGACTCTCAGAAATTGTGTCATTCAGTATTTGTGGACTTTTTTTGTCTAAATCACCTGTCTCTGCTTCCTTATGCCATGCACACCATACAAACATACACTTACATGGAAGGTCTGTTAAGAGGATTGACACCAGGCAAAAATAAATTAATAAATATTGGTAAGTGACTGGCTGAATAAAATACCTAGATTTAGTTGTCAAAGACATTCAGAATATTTGGTACAGTTATACTATCTGTCTGGCTCTATGACCTTATAGACCTTTTCATGTAAGTTGGGCCTAGGTGGGATTTTTGAGAGCTATAAACTGGTCAAGTCATTTAGGGAGCCAGAAACTAAGGCTAACAGATGTTTGGTCACTGTGTCCAGAATCTTAGTGATAGAGCCAGAACAGAATGCCATTACTTGACTTTGAATCCAATAATCTTTTTACTAAAAAAGTTAAGTTGCTAGTGAAATTCCCTCACCATTTTCTCAAAACAGAAAAAAAGTAAACATGAGCTCTGTATCTGTTTTTTCTTTGCTATAACTAAGTATACCTTTTACATTTTTTTTTAAATTTTTATTTATTTATGATAGTCACACACAGATAGAGAGAGAGAGGCAGAGACACAGGCAGAGGGAGAAGCAGGCTCCATGCACCGGGAGCCCGACGTGGGATTCGATCCCGGGTCTCCAGGATCGCACCCTGGGCCAAAGGCAGGCGCCAAACCGCTGCGCCACCCAGGGATCCCCTACCTTTTACATTTAAAAAACATAATTTTGGGGGCACTGGGTGGCTCAGTGGTTGAGCGTCTGCCTTTGGCTCAGTCCATGATCCCAGGGTCCTGGAATAGAATCCCACATTCAGGTTCCCTCCGGGGAGCCTGCTTCTCCCTCCGCCTATGACTCTTCCTCTCTCTCTCTGTGTCTCTCATAAATAAATAAAGTCTTAAAAAAAATAATGCAATACAATACCATACAACACAATACAATAAAAACATAGTTTTGAATGATTTCACTTCCTGCCTTTTGAGGTACCTAAAGCACCTCAGAAATGTGTCAACACCAATGGATTTATGTACCCTAAGGAAAAATATCAGGTGGCCAAACAGAATTCAGAAGCATTGGATGTTATGTAAACAATAGATGTTAGCCTATGAATAGCACTGAAAAAGTCCTACAGTAAAGGTACATGTTTAAGGGGTCCCTGGGTGTCTCAGTGGTTAAGCATCTGACTTTTGATATAAGCTCAGGTCATGATCTCATGGGTCCTGAGATACAGCCCTGTGTCGGGCTCTGAGCTCAGCAGGAAGTCTGTTTGAAGAAGAGGTCCTTCCTCTGCCCCCCACCATTTCTGTGCATTCTCTCTCTCTCTCTTTCTCTCTCTCTCTCTCTCAAATAAATAAATAAGTCTTTTTAAAATAAAGATACACATTTAAAGAAGAGTTTAATAGACCTACTACATTGTCATCCTCTTTTCTCAGAACTCATCAACATCGAACAGAGCAAATATACCACAGAACATGCTTTGGAAAACAATGGTCTAGGCATCTTTAGAACCCCTTTAAAAATACATCACAAAGTATTACTCTTCAAAAGCTTTCCTAAACAGTCTAATTTCTAGTCTTCCTATGTCATCTAATATGTAATAAATTTCCCTATTCTCACTAATTAGGTTCTTATTTATTAAACTATGGCTAGATTTAAAGCATAGAGATAGTACCTGGATGAGATAGGTGAGATATAAAGGTTGAGTCCCTCTCTTTGTCCCTTACTTTAAAAATAAAGCAAAAAATTGTTCTTTCCAATAGGGCGGATTATAGCCGATTTTTTTTTTTTAATTATTATGATCCATGATGCTCATTTCTTGTCTTTCTGGTAAGGTATTCTTAAACAACACCTCCTATTCCAGTGAACCATTTACTTAGAAAATGCTTCACTTACATATATATTCCCTAATATTTGCATTTATTTAGATTCTTTTATAAATAAGTGGTAATATGTTAATGGATTTTGAAGAAGACAAAATTTCTTCTCAAAAGAATTTCAACCTTTATGGAGTTGTGTTCTGAAATATCCTATAAAGCATCTTTCTGCTCCTTAGATACAGGCAGATATATTTGCTTCTTTTCTGAATCCTAAAAATAGCATTTAAAAGAAGTTCTTTCTCCTTTTAAAAAGTCTGATATCATAAATACCATGTAAACCCAGAAATCTCACAGAAGCCAGAAGTAGAAGGAGCAGAGCAGCCATGAGGCCATGACAGGGTGCCCTGGAAGCTCTTGCTGCCTTTCCATGTAAACCACATGCTTCCTTAGCACACCACAGGCCAGAGCTTAACGCAGGACCTCTCCTTAAAGTTACTGAGGTTAGCAGGCCTGTAACTCTGGCTTTTGCTGGGTGTGGGATGTATTGATGGAAAGACAGAAAAGGAAAAGGAACTGGTCCTTAGAAGACAACACACATCAGTGGTGACTTCTCAAATTAAACTTTCTGACAGCTTTGAGATTTAGTGAAAAATTTGAATGGAAAAACAAAAAACAAAAGCACAAAGTCCTAGCATTTAAAGGTGTCTTTCATCTTACATGAAATATTCCCATCAGAAACTCTGGCATCTTATCCAGTGCCTTTGATGAGGGCTGTAAAACAAGACAATCCATCTTATTAGCTGGGAAAACAAAACAAAACAAAACAAAACAAAAAACAAAAAAACGCCCTTCACCACTGAGGAAAGTATAACTTATAAACATCAGTCAAGTTGATATGATTAAATTTTCACTTTACGAGTGGGCTTCGTATTTAGAACTGATTAGGTATGAGAGAGAGAGAGAGAGCGCGCACATGCAAGCACACTATGGACTGATTTATGTGCCCCCAAAATTCACAGGTTGAAACCAGAGCCTCAGGGTGACAGGGCCTTTGAGAACTAATTAGTGTTAAAATCCTGAGGGCTGGACCCTCATGATGGAAATAAAGGCTTGATCAGAAGAGTAAGAAAGAGAGAAAGACTGTTCTCTCTCTGCCAGGTAAGGGCATTTTGCAAGCCAGGAGGAGGCCCCTCACCAAGAAGAGTGTCTGCCAGCACGCCTTGATCTTAGACTTGCAACCTCCAGCCATGAGAAACAAACATCCGTGGTTTGAGCCACCAAGCCCGAGCCCAAGTCCATGGTATGTTGTTACCACAGCCCAAGGACAGTAACACAGACAGACAAAAAGACAAAGAAAAATGTTCTTGCCTGTCCCTTTAATTGCCTATTCCTTATTTTAAAAAGCGATATTAATCTTGCAGGAGTGATACAAGTATGGTGTGCATGGATTTGATATTCTGTTCAAATTAGGTTTAAGTTTTTCCACTACAGGGAAATTTATAGTAGTAATATGTCAAGAGTCTTATTTGCTCCTGTATTTCCAATCGCTGTGAGCAACTGTAACCCAGTATCAAATTGAACCTTGAGGCCATTAAATAGAATATTTTAGGGGAAACTGCTGAAGACCGAGTAACGCATATGGGCCAGATAACCAGAGCTGGCAACTACAATCCCACCTGATAACATGGAACGCATTTACATGAATTATGAAAAGAAGGACTCTGTAACTCTTAGAGTTTTCAACTGTGAGTCACTCATATCCTATACTGTGTGTGATAAATGTTTAAAAGTGAAAAATCCAAAAACATTTTGCCAAATAAATCTTGCAGTGTACCAAAGGAAAGCACCAAAAAGATATTCATTTATAAAATTATAGTTCAGTAGGTAAATTATGAGGCTTTAAAGAACTTGCTGTTTCTTCTATTTGTCAATTTACAAGTTGACTCAACAGGTCTAAGCTTAATTTATGAAAAATCAAGTCATCTCAGGAATGTTTTTTTTTCTCTTTTTTCCCCCACCACCACATAAAATGTATGATCTAAAAGTAGCGTGCTATAAATTCTGTGTCTTAGCTATATGGAACTCATAACTCAGAATATTATAATGCTTAGTTACCTATCTTTAAGAAAGTAATAGTGAGGAACTGAGATATTTAGGGAAAGAAGTTTAACTATCAGAAATAAGTGTCATTTAACATAACAGCAGTATGATCCTATTGGAGATAAAATCCAATAAAAATAAAAATCATTAATACCCAAACCTTTCTCAATTCAGTCTTCCTTCCTTTCATGATAAAAGAAAATTCTTTCAACTGAATTAGATGAATCTGGAGGATATTTTAAATACTGGGAAAAAATAGTAGAAAGCCACAGATCCACATTCAAACAAGTACTTACTGTAGTCAGGCACATGGCTAACCCAGTAAAAACATTATTTTATGAAAATTGTCCTTGATCACAATTAAAGGGGCTTCTTTATAAAAATGGTTTCCACTGACTTGTTGGAGCTCTAGTCAACCAGTAGCTATGGTGTAGTCCATCCCTGTGGGCCCCCTGCCCACACACCTGACCCTGTCAGTGCCCTGCAGAGCTGGTGCAAAGTAGATTATGGAGGAAAAACAACAATGAAAACCCTTCTTTTTAGGGACAGAGAGAGAGTACATGCAAGTCGGGGGTGGGGGAGAGGCAGAGGGAAGAGGGAGAGAGAGAATCCTAAGCAGGCTACATGCCCAGTGCAGAGCCAGACATGGAGCTCGATCTTATAACCCTGAGATCATGGACTGAGTTGACTGAAATCAAGAGTCAAGTGCTTAACTGACTGAGCCACGCAGGAGCCCCTGAAAATCCCTTTATGCCGTTTTAATTTAATCTGGTTTCTATGTTGAAGCTGCAATTGAGTTAGCAATAGCCTTATTTTTTCTATATAAATCCACATCTTCAAGGCAGTCTGTATTTTAATGAACCTCCATTTAATAGCCAATGAATATATGCATTTAGAAATTTTCTTTATTCTTTCACGTTTAGTCTTAGTAAACTTGATGGCACAAGAAAAATAGCAGTGGGACAGCTACTTCTTTCATCTCTATGCTATTCACTGCTATGTTATTGCTGCTCTTGTTGTTTTAGAAATAAGCACAGAGGGGTGCCTGGATGGCTCAGTCAGTTGGACATCTGCTTTCAGCTCTACTCGTGATCCCAAGGTCCTGGGATCAAGCCCCACGTTAGACTACCTGCTCAGGGAGGAGTCTGCTGCTCCCTCTCCTTCTGCCCCTCCCCCTGTTCCTGCTCTCTCTCTCAAATAAGTAAATTAAAAAAATAAATAAAGAAAGAAATAAACACAGACCACTGTTTGCTGTCATCCCATAAGTTTGAAAAAACTTTTAAAAAGACTCTTTAAAATATATATGCAAAAAAATATATATATGCAATATGCACACATATATTAACATCACTATATACTATAAGATACTCATGATATAAAATTATGGTTTTGTTCAGAAAGAGTCCTCTGGTCTGGGCATTCCAAGACAGCAAGGTCCCTGCCTACTTTCTACTCAGGCCATTTGTCAGGGATGCTTATGCAACCAGTAATCTTAAGAGGTAAAGTGATGTCTCCCCCAGACAAAAAGTAGGCTTGCTCTCTACTTGTTATATAAGCACTGGATTGCCTCAGCTCAGAAGCCTCAGCTACAGTGCAAATCCACGCCAGGAGAAGTCACCGCCCTGCTGTAGGACCCAGGTGTATAAAGCACTGACACAAACCTATTTGCTCACACTGACTCTGTGCAGCATGTTAATATAGGGTGTTGCCTTTGGCCCAAAAAGCTCATGTCTCCTGCCAATTTACTTGTTTGCAAGTAGTATAAAATCAAATCTCTATCTGACAATACTATATATGCAAACATTCACAGCTATGACTCAAGAATCTAAATAACCGATGTTGTATGTCTCCAAGAACAATCGTGATGAACACTTTGCTGAAGCATTGCTCTGCAAAAAAGTTATCAGAACGATTACTTCTATTATCTTCATCCCTTGACTGTTTAACTGAGCCGTTTTTAAAATCCAGTTTCTGTGAGTTGCCATCAGTTTCATGATATAGAAACCTGCCTTTTCAAATCCCACTGTCATGTTCAAACAAAAGAAATCCCAACCTTTTTTTTTCCTTGTGATGATAATTAACCAAGAATAAAGTGTTCCCAAATATTAAAAAGGCATCTACTCTGACAAGTGGAGAACCAGAAGAAAAGGGGTTTCAAACATCAAAGGAGGCTCTCAAAATACTCTTTTATATGAAGAAAGCCCCACTTTCAGTGCCTTATCTTAAAAGCCACATTGGTTAGAGAGTGCCCTTTAAAGGATTACCTTAACATGCAAAGAATAGGCCCCTCTGTGATGTGTTCTGAAATTTATACTAAAACATGGCTGCATGACTGATGTGGCTGGGGGATACAAAGTGGGTCAGGAAGCAGGAGGAAAGGCTTAAATTCTAAAAGTGAGCTAGAGTTCAGATATGAAGCCATTTGTGGGAAAAAAACAAAAAACAAACAAACAAAAAACCCCAAGCAAATAGAAATATGACAGTCGGTTGTAAATTTGCAAAATGCTTTTACTCCATAAGGTAGCCATGCAAGGCATAAGAAACTACAAGTCCCAAGGCATTTTTAAAAATATAAATCTCTTTTCTTTGCCAATATGTGGAAAAGGATATTTTTCAGCTAAAACTTGTCCCAATTTCTCAGTTTTCTAAATACACTTTTCTAAATAGTGTAGTTTTAAAGCCATGGTTGTTTTTATTTTTATTTTTCTAATAATAAAATGAATGCATGATCATGCATCATGCACCATGCAATCACCTTCATCTATTGCCACTAGGATAGAATTTCACCTGTATTTTCCAGCTCTTTCTCCGTGTGTATTTTAGTGTTTTTAAAAAAGACACATTGTATTCAGTGTTCCAAAACACGCTTCCTTTTTCACTTAATAACATATGACTTATATTGTTTGATGTCAGGAAACAGTTTCCTCATTTTCAAACACCTAAATAGTATTTTACAGTGTGACTTTTATAATTTATTTAACCCTTCCCCTACTGACAAATGTTGAAAATTTCCCCCCTAATTTTCAGTTTCAAAAATAAAATGATACATTTACATTTCAAAGTCTTTCTCGCTGCCTATGGGTTCCATGCAATTTGGAGTCTGCCTTCCCTGGAACCTCTTATACCAACACTGTCCCACTACCCTGCCTTCCCTTCTTGCCATATACCAACCTTGCACATCTATGCGGAGGGCCTGTCCCAAGATCTTGGTGTGCTGGCTCCTCTTGCTTCCTTACCTCTCAGCTCACAGGCCTTTCCTCGGGGAAGTCTTCCTAGAACTCCCAATCTGAGCAGTCTCATTTCTCCTTGGTCGGTAGCTATCACCCTTTCTCAGTGTACTTTCTTCACAGTACTCATCACTCTCTGAAATTATCTCATTCACATATTTATTTACATGTTTATTGGCTCCTCTGGATATCAACTCTTTCCTCTGTTGTTCTCCAATGTATCCTCTATGAGAGTAAGTGCCCAGCACATAGAGGGTTCTCAATAAAACCCTCAATAAAACCCTCAATAAACCCTGCAGACAGGGTTTCTGTCTGCAGAAAAACAGGATGATGGGCATATCCTTCACTGTGTCACAGCACATATACGTAGGCATTTCTATAGAGTGGTACCTAGAAGTAAAACTGCTGCCCAAAGATGTGTACCCAGGAAACATTCATGGGCACTTTCCAAATGTAGTTCCCAAAAAAGCTTCAATGGCAACTTACATCCCCTCTAATTTTATATATGTAGCTCTTCTCCTAAATGCAGTTTTTAATGCCAATCTGACAAAATTTTTTACAATATTTATTTTTTTAATATTATCCTGACTTCAAGAATCTTCTTACATGTTTATTTCATTTGTGATTCATCTACAAATACATGATTGCTGAAGATATTTCTATTCTTTTCTTTCTTTGGTCATTAAGAGAATATCATTTTTATTTTCTTCTTTCACAAGATCAGAGAGGATTGCTGGTTTTTTTTTTGTTGTTGTTGGTTATTTTATTTTTTTAAGATTTTATTTATTTATTCATTTATGAGAGACACAGAATCTAGACAGGCAGAGACATAGGCAGGGGGAGAAGCAGGCTCCCTGTAGGGAGCCTGATGTGAGACTTGATCCCAGGACCCCAGGATAATGCCCTGAGCTAAAGGCAGATGTTCAACCACTGAGCTACCCAGATGCCCCTTTGGTTGGTTAGTTTAGATCTCAAATCTATCTGGAGTTATTTTTGTATATGGCATGATAAAGATTATTTGAAAAAATGCATAGGTTGTTTTTTTTTTCTTATTAGAATATGGTTTTGGTAGACATTTTAGAAATTTTCAAAAACACTATGGCAAAAAACATAAAAGTTACTCAGAATCATCATAATATGTGTGATTTCTTTCAAATGTTTTCCTGTAAACACATGTCCATAGAAACATTTATTCAGGGAACCCTGGGTAGCGCAGCGGTTTAGCGCCTGCCTTTGGCCCAGGGCGCGATCCTGGAGACCCGGGATTGAATCCCACATCGGGCTCCCGGTGCATGGAGCCTGCTTCTCCCTCTCCCTCTGCCTATGTCTCTGCCTCTCTCTCTCTCTGTATGACTATCATAAATAAATAAAAAATTAAATAAAATTTAAAAAAAAGAAACATTTATTCATTCTTACAATGTATACAATTTTGTGTGGTATTTTCTTAATCATGCTATAAGCCTTATCTTTTGTTAATAATTTTTTTAAATGATTTTATTTATTTATTCATGAGAGACACAGAGAGAAAGGCAGAGACATAGGCAGAGAAAGAAGCAGGCTCCAAGCAGGGAGCCTGATGTGGGACTTGATCCCGGGTCTCCAGGACCATGCTCTGGGCTGAAGGCAGGCGCTAAACCACTGAGCCACCCAGGGATTCGATCGATAATTTTTTAAATATGATTTTAATGATGGCATATTTTAATGTATAAGTGTATCATAATTGTATGTGTTTTAATAGTTCCTATTATTCAACAGTTAAATTACTGTTTCTAATATTAAAAAAAAAAAATCAATGACATCCCTTACTCATAAAATCTCCAGGGCTGTCTGATTACATTCCCAGAATAAATTCCTAAGTGTGGACTCCCTGAGAAAAGGAGCCTGAATTATTTTACGGCTCTTTTCAGAGCTTTCCGAAAGAGGTGTACTATGTTATCCATTTATCCCACCAAGTACCAGGAAGGATCCTATCAGGAGAAAAAAAAACCATACTAAATATTTCTATAAGAGTGCATTGCTATAAGAAGTTGGTTATAAAAGTGTTAGAAGGAAAGCCAAGAAAAAGAGTAGGGTGAGATTTGATTAACCTGTACCTGTAGAAAACTACTGCCCTCAGGACTGGGGAAACTCAACAGATCCAATAGTTTTGTCAGAATTCATGAATGCACTGAGAACATGCTGCTGTGCTGGGTGCCACCACCAAGACTGATGAGGAAACAACAAGGATCTGCCATCCAGCCATGCAGACACAGAGAGAAGACCATAGACCCTTCCAGAAGCAGGAGGGAGTCGGAAGAGAGACGCAGGGCAGGGATGAGGAGGAGAGAGAATTTTTTTTTCTCTCTCCCACCTTTGGACCTACTGTAAGAAGTCAACAGGAACTACCTGCAAGGGAATCCAAGACATGTAGTTTGTCACCACCCAAGCCACCTGTGACAGTGCACAAAGGGGACCAGCATGAGCAGGGCTAAGGAGAAGGCACTGCCGGCACCGCCAAGAGCTGTATACTCAGGTAAGAGAGTGAGAGGGCAAAGATGGACTTCTTAGGATTATAAAATACTTTTCCAGAGCAATCAGGAGAGTTAAGGATGTTACTGTGCCTACATGACAAACTGCTTCTTATTGCTGCGGAATTTCCTTTGGTTGCTGCACGCCAGGAATTTACATATTGATTGTGATCAGGACTCAGAATTACGATTAGTTCCTGAAACACAAGTACTTTTGAAAACATTAAAGGTCAAAGAGCTACTTTATTTTACTTTTTTTTTTCTCTGCAGGACTGTCATAACAATAGTACAAAATCTCACATTTCTGCACAGTGGCAGAAAGCATAAACAAATGTAAGCTGCCTCCCATCCAAAATTATATAGCATCATAAAAACAGAAAATAAAAGACAAGCAAAAGTATTTCCTCTTGGAGGAGCAAGATGGCGGAAGAGTAGGGTCCCCAAATCACCTGTCTCCACCAAATTACCTAGATAATCTTCAAATTATCCTGAAAATCTATGAATTCGGCCTGAGATTTAAAGAGAGACCAGCTGGATGCTACAGTGAGAAGAGTTCGCGCATCTATCAAGGTAGGAAGACGGGGAAAAAGAAATAAAGGAACAAAGGCCTCCGAGGGGGAGGGGCCCCGCGAGGAGCCGGGCTAAGGCCGGGGCGAGTGTCCCCAGGACATGGAGAGCCCCGACCCGGAGGACGCAGGAGCTGCACCGACCTTCCCGGGCGGAAAGGGGCTCGCGGGGAGTTGGAGCAGGACCCAGGAGGGCGGGGATGCCCTCGGGTTCCCTGAGACAGTAACAGCAACTGCGCGCCCAGGAGAGTGCGCCGAGCTCCCTAAGGGCTGCAGCGCGCACGGCGGGACCCGGAGCAGCTCGGGGGGGCTCGGGGGCGGCTCCGCGGAGGGGGCTGCACGGCCCCGGGAGCAGCTCGGAGGGGCTCGGGCGGAGGAAGAGGCTCCGTGCGGAGGGGGCTGCGCGGTTCCAGGAGCAGCTGGGGAGGGCTCGGGCGGCGGCTCCACGGCGGGACCCGGAGCAGCTCGGGGGGGCTCGGGCGGAGGAAGAGGCTCCGTGCGGAGGGGGCTGCGCGGTTCCAGGAGCAGCTGGGGGGGGCTCGGGCGGCGGCTCCGCGGAGGGGGCTGCGGGGCGGGAGCGCGAATCCACCAGCGCAGGCCCCGGAGCACAGGGCGCCGGGACACAGCCCAGGATCCGGCCTCCCCCCGGGACAGGCAGAGGCCGGGAGGGCCCAGGACAGCGAGGACGCTCCTGACCCAGCTGAGCAGATCAGCGGCCCCGCCCGGAGCCTCCAGGCCCTGCAGACCGAGAGCTCCGGAGTTACTGCCGGAGCTGAATCCAGGTTTCCAGAGCTGCCCCGCCACTGGGGCTGTTCCTCCTGCGGCCTCACGGGGTAAACAACCCCCACCGAGCCCTGCACCAGGCAGGGGCACAGCAGCTCCCCCAACTGCTAACACCTGAAAATCAGCACAACAGGCCCCTCCCCCAGAACACCAGCTAGACGGACAACTTCCAGGAGAAGCCAAGGGACTTAAAGTACACAGAATCAGAAGATACTCCCCGGTGGTTCTTTTGTTTTGTTTTGTTTTGTTTTGCTTTTTGATTTGTTTCCTTCCCCCACCCCTTTTTTCTCCTTTCTTTTTCTTTCTCTTTTTCTTCTCTTTTTTTTTCGTTTTTTTTTTTCTTCCCTTTTCTTTCTCTTTCTCTTTTCTTTCCTTCTTTCTTTCCTCTCTTTTTCTCTTATTCCCAATACAACTTGCTTTTGGCCACTCCGCACTGAGCAAAATGACTAGAAGGAAAACCTCACCTCAAAAGAAAGAATCAGAAACAGTCCTCTCTCCCACAGAGTTACAAAATCTGGATTACAATTCAATGTCAGAAAGCCAATTCAGAAGCACTATTATACAGCTACTGGTGGCTCTAGAAAAAAGTATAAAGGACTCAAGAGACTTCATGACTGCAGAATTTAGAGCTAATCAGGCAGAAATTAAAAATCAATTGAATGAGATGCAATCCAAACTAGAAGTCCTAACGACGAGGGTTAACGAGGTGGAAGAACAAGTGAGTGACATAGAAGACAAGTTGATAGCAAAGAGGGAAACTGAGGAAAAAAGAGACAAACAATTAAAAGACCATGAGAAGATTAAGGGAAATAAACGACAGCCTGAGAAAGAAAAACCTACGTTTAATTGGGGTTCCCGAGGGCGCCGAAAGGGACAGAGGGCCAGAATATGTATTTGAACAAATCCTAGCTGAAAACTTTCCTAACCTGGGAAGGGAAACAGGCATTCAGATCCAGGAAATAGAGAGATCCCCCCCTAAAATCAATAAAAACCGTTCAACACCTCGACATTTAATAGTGAAGCTTGCAAATTCCAAAGATAAAGAGAAGATCCTTAAAGCAGCAAGAGACAAGAAATCCCTGACTTTTATGGGGAGGAGTATTAGGGTAACAGCAGACCTCTCCACAGAGACCTGGCAGGCCAGAAAGGGCTGGCAGGATATATTCAGGGTCCTAAATGAGAAGAACATGCAACCAAGAATACTTTATCCAGCAAGGCTCTCATTCAAAATGGAAGGAGAGATAAAGAGCTTCCAAGACAGGCAGCAACTAAAAGAATATGTGACCTCCAAACCAGCTCTGCAAGAAATTTTAAGGGGGACTCTTAAAATTCCCCTTTAAGAAGAAGTTCAGTGGAACAGTCCACAAAAACAAGGACTGAATAGATATCATGATGACACTAAACTCATATCTCTCAATAGTAACTCTGAATGTGAACGGGCTTAATGACCCCACCAAAAGGCGCAGGGTTTCAGACTGGATAAAAAAGCAGGACCCATCTATTTGCTGTCTACAAGAGACTCATTTTAGACAGAAGGACACCTACAGCCTGAAAATAAAAGGTTGGAGAACCATTTACCATTCGAATGGTCCTCAAAAGAAAGCAGGGGTAGCCATCCTTATATCAGATAAACTAAAATTTACCCCAAAGACTGTAGTGAGAGATGAAGAGGGACACTATATCATACTTAAAGGATCTATTCAACAAGAGGACTTAACAATTCTCAATATATATGCCCCGAATGTGGGAGCTGCCAAATATATCAATCAATTATTAACCAAAGTGAAGAAATACTTAGATAACAATACACTTATACTTGGTGACTTCAATCTAGCTCTTTCTATACTCGATAGGTCTTCTAAGCACAACATCTCCAAAGAAACGAGAGCTTTAAATGATACACTGGACCAGATGGATTTCACAGATATCTACAGAACTTTACATCCAAACTCAACTGAATACACATTCTTCTCAAGCGCACATGGAACTTTCTCCAGAATAGACCACATATTGGGTCACAAATCGGGTCTGAACCGATACCAAAAGATTGGGATTGTCCCCTGCATATTCTCAGACCATAATGCCTTGAAATTAGAACTAAATCACAACAAGAAGTTTGGAAGGACCTCAAACACGTGGAGGTTAAGGACCATCCTGCTAAAAGATAAAAGGGTCAACCAGGAAATTAAGGAAGAATTAAAAAGATTCATGGAAACTAATGAGAATGAAGATATAACCGTTCAAAATCTTTGGGATGCAGCAAAAGCAGTCCTGAGGGGGAAATACATCGCAATACAAGCATCCATTCAAAAACTGGAAAGAACTCAAATACAAAAGCTAACCTTATACATAAAGGAGCTAGAGAAAAAACAGCAAATAGATCCTACACCCAAGAGACGAAGGGAGTTAATAAAGATTCGAGCAGAACTCAACGAAATCGAGACCAGAAGAACTGTGGAACAGATCAACAGAACCAGGAGTTGGTTTCTTGAAAGAATTAACAAGATAGATAAACCATTAGCCAGCCTTATTAAAAAGAAGAGAGAGAAGACTCAAATTAATAAAATCATGAATGAGAAAGGAGAGATCACTACCAACACCAAGGAAATACAAACGATTTTAAAAACATATTATGAACAGCTATACGCCAATAAGTTAGGCAATCTGGAAGAAATGGACGCATTCCTGGAAAGCCACAAACTACCAAAACTGGAACAGGAAGAAATAGAAAACCTGAACAGGCCAATAACCAGGGAGGAAATTGAAGCAGTCATCAAAAACCTCCCAAGACACAAGAGTCCAGGGCCAGATGGCTTCCCAGGGGAATTTTATCAAACGTTTAAAGAAGAAACCATACCTATTCTCCTAAAGCTGTTTGGAAAGATAGAAAGAGATGGAGTACTTCCAAATTCGTTCTATGAGGCCAGCATCACCTTAATTCCAAAACCAGACAAAGACCCCACCAAAAAGGAGAATTACAGACCAATATCCCTGATGAACATGGATGCAAAAATTCTCAACAAGATACTGGCCAATAGGATCCAACAGTACATTAAAAAAATTATTCACCATGACCAAGTAGGATTTATCCCTGGGACACAAGGCTGGTTCAACACCCGTAAAACAATCAATGTGATTCATCGTATCAGCAAGAGAAAAACCAACAACCATATGATCCTCTCATTGGATGCAGAGAAAGCATTTGACAAAATACAGCATCCATTCCTGATCAAAACTCTTCAGAGTGTAGGGATAGAGGGAACATTCCTCGACATCTTAAAAGCCATCTATGAAAAGCCCACAGCAAATATCATTCTCAATGGGGAAGCACTGGGAGCCTTTCCCCTAAGATCAGGAACAAGACAGGGATGTCCACTCTCACCACTGCTGTTCAACATAGTACTGGAAGTCCTAGCCTCAGCAATCAGACAACAAAAAGACATTAAAGGCATTCAAATTGGCAAAGAAGAAGTCAAACTCTCCCTCTTCGCCGATGACATGATACTCTACATAGAAAACCCAAAAGTCTCCACCCCAAGATTGCTAGAACTCATACAGCAATTCGGTAGCGTGGCAGGATACAAAATCAATGCCCAGAAGTCAGTGGCATTTCTATACACTAACAATGAGACTGAAGAAAGAGAAATTAAGGAGTCAATCCCATTTACAATTGCACCCAAAAGCATAAGATACCTAGGAATAAACCTCACCAAAGATGTAAAGGATCTATACCCTCAAAACTATAGAACACTTCTGAAAGAAATTGAGGAAGATGGAAAAGATGGAAACACTTCTGAAAGAAATTGAGGAAGATGGAATAGATGGAAAAATATTCCATGCTCATGGATTGGCAGAATTAATATTGTGAAAATGTCAATGTTACCCAGGGCAATATACACGTTTAATGCAATCCCTATCAAAATACCATGGACTTTCTTCAGAGAGTTAGAACAAATTATTTTAAGATTTGTGTGGAATCAGTAAAGACCCCGAATAGCCAGGGGAATTTTAAAAAAGAAAACCATAGATGGGGGCATCACAATGCCAGATTTCAGGTTGTACTACAAAGCTGTGGTCATCAAGACAGTGTGGTACTGGCACAAAAACAGACACATAGATCAGTGGAACAGAATAGAGAACCCAGAAGTGGACCCTGAACTTTATGGGCAACTAATATTCGATAAAGGAGGAAAGACTATCCATTGGAAGAAAGACAGTCTCTTCAATAAATGGTGCTGGGAAAATTGGACATCCACATGCAGAAGAATGAAACTAGACCACTCTCTTTCACCATACACAAAGATAAACTCAAAATGGATGAAAGATCTAAATGTGAGACAAGATTCCATCAAAATCCTAGAGAAGAACACAGGCAACACCCTTTTTGAACTCGGCCATAGTAACTTCTTGCAAGATACATCCACGAAGGCAAAAGAAACAAAAGCAAAAATGAACTATTGGGACTTCATCAAGATAAGAAGCTTTTGCACAGCAAAGGATACAGTCAACAAAACTCAAAGACAACCTACAGAATGGGAGAAGATATTTGCAAATGACATATCAGATAAAGGGCTAGTTTCCAAGATCTATAAAGAACTTCTCAAACTCAACACCAAAGAAACAAACAATCCAATCATGAAATGGGCAAAAGACATGAACAGAAATCTCACAGAAGAAGACATAGACATGGCCAACATGCACATGAGAAAATGCTCTGCATCACTTGCCATCAGGGAAATACAAATCAAAACCACAATGAGATCCCACCTCACACCAGTGAGAATGGGGAAAATTAACAAGGCAGGAAACAACAAATGTTGGAGAGGATGTGGAGAAAAGGGAACCCTCATACACTGTTGGTGGGAATGTGAACTGGTGCAGCCACTCTGGAAAACTGTGTGGAGGTTCCTCAAACAGTTAAAAATAGACCTGCCCTACGACCCAGCAATTGCACTGTTGGGGATTTACCCCAAAGATACAAATGCAATGAAACGCCGGGACACCTGCACCCCGATGTTTATAGCAGCAATGGCCACGATAGCCAAACTGTGGAAGGAGCCTCGGTGTCCATCGAAAGATGAATGGATAAAGAAGATGTGGTTTATGTATACAATGGAATATTACTCAGCTATTAGAAATGACAAATACCCACCATTTGCTTCAACGTGGATGGAACTGGATGGTATTATGCTGAGTGAAGTAAGCCAGTCGGAGAAGGACAAACATTATATGTTCTCATTCATTTGGGGAATATAAATAATAGTGAAAGGGAATATAAGGGAAGGGGGAAGAAATGTGTGGGAAATATCAGAAAGGGAGACAGAACGTAAAGACTGCTAACTCTGGGAAACGAACTAGGGGTGGTGGAAGGGGAGGAGGGCGGGGGGTGGGAGTGAATGGGTGACGGGCACTGGGGGTTATTCTGTATGTTAGTGAATTGAACACCAATAAAAAATAAATTAAAAAAAAAGATAAAAAGAAAAAATAAAATAAAATAAATGAAAATGTTAAAAATAAATAAATAAATAATAAAAAATAAAAAAAAAAAAAGTATTTCCTCTTAACACAACCAGTATCTGGTAGCTTATCACCCACTCTTCATTTCTCAACTTCCTCCAATTGAAAACACATTTTGTTATGCCAACAACCAAGTGATTTTTCTCAGTAATACTGAAAACCAATCATGTTCCTCATTCAGGCTACTTATAACACTAACCTAATTCCAACAGATTTCAGCACAAATAATTCACCATTGAAAAAAGAAAATATCAGTATGGGTTTCTTCTTTAGCAGTTGGGTCAGGGTTGCATGGATGCCAGCAATGGTAAGACTTCTTAACTATCCCACTCGCATTTCGCAGGATTAATTCATTTCTTTGATTTTTGCAGAAGCTTAAACCTTCACCAGAATAAGCTTTCTGATTGCAAAGGTAATTTATAATAGGCCAAATCAACTTATAATAGTTAGGTTCATATTTTAGTGTAGTTTCAAAAACTAATTTTAATACACATACAAAATAGAAACAGAATGGATCACTTTTTAGATTAAGTTTTTGTATTGATATATTTGACAGATTCCATTTCATGATGAGTCTTACTTATTCGCAGAGAAAAAAATAGTAAATATATGTGCTTCAATTTTAAACTGGCAGTGTACTGAGTATGTAATTTCAAGTGTTTTCCACCTCCAGTGTCCCTGGATAGAGATCGCCAACAGATATCAACATTCAAGACCTGAGAAACCTAGAACAGGAAAGTTGATGATATTTAAGCAAGCTTCCTGTCTTTACCACAGCAACTAGAAAATAATCACTCTGCTCCTAGAAAGCCTGTCTATATTTTGCATATAAAGCTCAGAGGAGAGGCATCTGGGTGGCTCAGTGGTTGAGCATCTGCCTTTGGCTCAAATCGTGATCCCGGGGTCCTGGGATCAAGTCCCACATGGGGCTTCCCGCAGAGAGCCTGCTTCTCCCTCTGCCTATGTCTCTGCCTTTCTCTGTATGTGTCTCTCATTAATAAATAAATAAAATCAGAAAAGAAAAGCTCAGAGGATGGGCAGATGTTGAGACATTGAGTTAACTGACCTTGGAAGTACCCTAACCCAGGTTTCATTGCTATATAAGATAACACAAGCTCTGTTATTTAGGTCAGTTGGTGTGGGGACTTTATTTATTTTTTTATTTTTTTGAAGATTAATTTATTTATTCATGAGAGACATAGAGAGAGAGAAAAGCAGAGGCATAGGCAAAAGAGCGGAGAGAAGCAGGCTCCCTGCCGGAGCCCAATGCAGGACTCTATCCTGGATCCTGGGATCACGACTTGAGCTGAAGGCAGCCACCCAACCACTAAGCCACCCAGGTGCCCCAGTGTGGGGACTTTAAAGTGAAAGCTTCCTAGTCAGGTAGCCTCTTCCTTGACATTCATAATGAATAAACACAGCCAAGGCCTCTCTCTTTATTATCAAATGACCACCTATTCTTTTGGAGTTTTAACACTTAAAATATAAACATATTCTTTTGTCTATTAAGAAGGCTTTATCTCCTTATAAAAAGTTTATCAGTAAATTTCAGAGGAATTGGTATATTTCGTCTTTATGTTTTTCCTTTCTGATGTGATCTTCAGCTCCTGACTGAATCCCTTGTTCTTATGCTTGTTTTTTGTTTTTGCTTTTCTGTGTGTTTTTTCTGCTGTTAGGAATGATCTTTCGTGACAAGTTCAATTGACATGTTCTTTGGATGCTGCCTCTCCTAGATATGTAGCTTGTTGACCTTTTCAGATTCAGCTTGTTGCTGTTTTAATATAATAAGATGAAAACCTGGGATAGTTTTTAAATATAACTGAAAGCAAATGGTAAGAACACAGGATTAAGAAACTAGGCATTTTAAAACTATCCATCTTTGTGTCATTATTTTGTTGGCTTGGGGTCTAGGAGACAATTTCAGTTTCCTAATCCACATTTTACTACAACACCAAAGTGCTGAAAGGTACTGTTGAGTACTTATCCATTAGAATAACATAATGGTTACTGAAATTTTTTCAGAGGGTGGGGGAGAAGCAAGCGGATTTAGATTTCTTGCAGAAATAAGAATATGAAAAGGAAAGCTAATGTCAAAGCCAAAGTAAAATTTGCTTTTACTCATTCTGTACAACATTTCTCTCTCCAACCTATCAAAAGCAGTATAAATGAATATAATTATAGCAACTAATTGAGTTATCAGCATCTCCAGAATAGACGTTACATGTTTTGGCATACTAATGGCAGCTATTTGGAATATTAGTAGTTCACAAAGAGTCCTATAGGACTGCTTGTCTCTGGAAAACTCATTTAGTGAATGATACTGAAACCAACAGCTTGGCTCATGGGGGTCATTGAGCAAATGCTTCTGAGCATGGAACATGGCCACTGTGAACTTACAAGTCTAATGGGCACTTTCTGTACATGGGCTTCTCCCCTAGACCACTAGTGCTTTTGGCCCAATAGCCAGGCCTAGTTATCAGACATCCTGACCCAGGTTATTACCAGACCAACACAGATGGGCACCCAGGGAAGGTGAGTAATTTCGTGCTCAGGGCAAGATAATAATTTGGTGTGCTTTCAACCCATTTGTTCAACATTTGCTCCTCGGAGAGACAGAGCATCTCCTGGGGATGGTTGAGAGAAGAAGGGACGCCGTGAAGTGCTCCTGTATGATTTCAAGCAGTTCAGCTCTGGGCTTGAACCCAAATGCTCATTCAACAAACCAACACCCTGCAGGTAACGGGAACTGTCTTGGTTAGGAAGCAGTTCGGTGATCAGGTGCTGTTAATCATGCGTGTCCCTTGGTGACTCAGAGCCGATTTCACGTAGCTTTGTGAGTTCTGACTGCCAGTATATCCAGGACTCCCCCTGAAAGAGCTACCTGAGCTGAATTCCGGAGTCAGAATGAGAGGATACGGACCCTGGCTCTCTCACTGACTGATGGTGGAACTGTCCATACAAGTTCCTTAGCCTCGCTGACCTCACTGTTCTCATTTGTGAAAATGAGAATAATACTATTTCTTACCTCCTAGGTGGCTGTGAAGACCAGCTCAAAGGACCCAGTTAAAGTGTCATCCGGCATGCAGTAAGCGCACAGCTGCACTCGGCTACTACCACCTGTAGCACCCCTTCCCCCTGAAACTTTGCTCCCTAGTGTCCTCACCCCTCCCTGTGTTCTGCCCCCAGTTTTGTGCTGCCAACAGCGCAGGTGACTGAGCTTTAGCATGTCATAATTTGTTCACTTTCCCTTCTTAAAAAGCAGGCCCTCCCTGCCTTCCTCAAACACAGCAGCTCCACAGACTCTTGAAAACCCCCACTGCTAAACAAGTGAGCTTGCTGGTGTGCAGATGTGAGAAGGGCACCACTGATGGGGTGGAGTGTTTTGATCTAGCACTTTCTTGACGGGGGGGGGGGGGTCTGGCCATGGTGCCCGTTGCTCTCAGATAACCCACCCAGGTACCCACCACCCTACTACCTGCCCCCCATGCCTGGGGAAATGCTGCAGTCTTCTGCTGCCCTCCTGAAGGACATGCTAGCTTCCTTACTTCATTTTCTCTGTCCTTCAGTTTATTGACCTAGCACAGCTTTGAGAAGAAACTAAGATGACAGATTTCACATCTTTTGGGGCCAGTGAAAATCTTTGGCTAAAGATTTGGCTGCGGCCAGTGCCAAGTGCCTATGACTCTGCAAGCAGTTCATTATTTCTTAATTTCCAATTTGCAAGCAAGCCTCTAGGCCAGCGACATCAGTAAACATCTAGAAATGTGTCCCTGTAGACTCTGGGACACTCATTTATTGAGTGCCCACTGTGTTCCATTCATTGGGCTGAGTTCACGCACATATGTTACACATTTAATCCTCACAAATCTGGAAAACAGTTATCATTATCCCCCTTTATAAGAATAAAAATCACATTTGAAAAGGTTTTGGGGGGAATCCCTGGGTGGCTCAGTGGTTTAGTGCCTGCCTTCAGCCCAGGGCATGATCCTGTAGTCCCGGGATCGAGTCCCACATCAGGCTCCCTGCCTGGAGCCTGCTTCTCCCTCTGCCTGTGTCTCTGCCACTCTCTCTCTCTCTCTCTCTCTCTCTGTTTCTCATGAATAAATAAATATTAAAAAAAAAAAAAAAGAAAAGGTTTTGGAAGGAGAATTTGAAATTTGGTCTGGCTGACACTAAAGCTCATGATGTTTCCTTCATCACACTGCCTTAAAGAATAGTTTTAGAAAGAAGCAAGAAATCCGAGCAGCACAAGTACTATGTTAAACCATATGCTAATTTTATTTATTTGGTTGCTATTATAGGAATAGGGAATTATCCCTACATAAATCATATACTTTTATCAGACTCCCCCCCCCCAGGTCAATTTCCTTATCTATCAGTAGGCATAATTAATAGATCCTGAGAAACTAACATAGTCAGGAGAAAGTATGTTTACCTAGTGACAGCTAATGACACTCAAAGAACAGTATATTTTGAAATAACACTATAGCATTTTTGAAATAACTATATTTTGAAAAAATAATGGTTCAAATAGTTAAACGATGTGTAAGTAGTGATGGAATACTACTTTCATTGAACTCTCATTTATAATTTCATTGCAAGATCAGTTTTCTTTTGAGAAAACTCTGGCTGGGTAACCACAGATAAATGTAGCCATTTGAAGAGTTTACAGCTTACTGGCTAATAAGTAGCCACAATTTTTTTGTGTTGGTTGAGTAAATAAACTGTGGTTTCAGACACAGTTTTTCTATGTGGGCCAATAAATAGTGCTTTTTGGACCTTTCTTATTTGATATCACTGACCTCTTCTTAAACGCTGATCACAATCTCAATTACTTTTTTTTCTAATATTGGAATTGATTTTCTTTTTTTTTTTATATTCGTGAATTTAGAAGCTAAAATGTGTAATAGTTTTACTTCAGTGAATCAGCAATCCTTGTTGGGATTTGAAAAGAGAAGGAGGAGGAAGGGAATAGGAGAAACTAAAGCCAGACTATGTAGGAAGTGCTGACAGTTTTGCGACTTTTGTTACATATCCTTTGTTTCTGGTGACAAAGGAGGAAGACTATCTAAATAAAATTATTATATAGCTGTGCTCACAGACCTTCAAGGATGGACAGAGGTAGTAACCAGAAGCTACTGTATGTACAAAAGGGCTGGAGGCGGTATGTGCAGGGGTAGGATGGCTCACTTACCAACTTTTAACTAATTCTGTCCATTTTCCTGTGTATTCAGCACTTACACAAAAAGCCTTGGCATGGTTTAACACACATGTTCCATACACTACACAGAATTATTTGTTTTATTCTCTAGTAAGTAGTTGTATGTGCAAAGAATATAAGCTCCCTGGCGGAGCAGCATGACCTGTTGCAAATGTTTTGTCCTTCCTTTCTCATAAAGGGATTAAAATGCAAGAAACAGAACACTCAAAACTTACAAAGTGGCTTTGAAAAATTTTTAGTATAAAAATTGAAAATCAGGGGCATCTGGGTGGCTCAGAGGTTGAGTAACTGCCTTTGGCACAGGTCGTGATCCCAGGGACCTGGGATCGAGGCCCGTATTAGGCTCCCTACAGGGAGCCTGCTTCTCCCTCTACCTATGTCTCTGCCTCTCTCTGTGTATGTCTCTCATGAATAAATAATAAATCATTAAAAAAAAGAATTGAAAATCAGATGTTATAGACCTTCTACACACACACACACACACACACACACACACACACAAACACACACAATGCATACAGATATGTAACATATATACATGTAAGTATAATTTTGTAAATAACTTTGGGTGGACATGGATTCAAATTTCATATCTGGCCTATAACTCCAAGGTACAAGTCCCTAATGTGTTCCCTGCATATCTGGAAATTTATACTTCTTCAGAGCTCTTATGAAATACCAGTCTCCCTACAAAGCTTCACTGGTACCCCAGGCCCACCTCTGAGTATCCAGAGCCTCCTCTTCACATCTCCATTTTAATACTTAGCACATATTGCAATGTTTTTTTACTTGATCAGCTAGATTCTGTCTCACTTATTTTTCTATTATTTTTTTAAAATATTTTTATTTTTTTTAAGATTTTATTTATTTATCTGAGAGACAGAGAGAGGGAGAGGACAGAGGGAGAGGGAGAAGATGAAGCAGACTCTCTGCTCAGCAAGGAGCTCCACATGGGGCTGCATCCCAGGACCCTTGAGATCATGACCTGAGCTGAAGGCAGACACTTAACCAACTGAACTGCCCAGATGGCCCTTATTTTTCTTTTCTTAATGTCCAGTACAGTTCAAAGTGTATAGAAGATCCTGCTGAATGAGACAATGACCACAAACACTTGCCTATTTAAAAAAATAGATAAAATTCTTGGGTTAACAAAGGAATATTTTTTTTCCTAATTACTCTGCCTATCCTAAAATATGCTGAAACTAGCCATAAAAGAAATTGGAACTGTTAAGTGCAACCTACTTACAAGAAATAAAGGAAAAAAACTAGAGTGGCAAGTTGTGTTACATCACCCATTTTACACACATGCACATAGATCCTTAGATTCTGGGAGCCCCAGACTGATTGTTGTCATCCCTGCCACATGCCTGCCCCTACCCTCTCTGAAAAGCAACACAGTGCCTTCCTGCTGCACATTTGGTTACTCTTCGTACAGAGTAACCTAACTCATCACCTGAACCAAAAGCAGCCTGGGACTAAGGACCTCACCCATTAAGAGAGATGAAGTGTTACTACACCAGAGAGTCTGGGTTTCACTCAGACAGTGTGAATGTGAAACACTTGAACACATTAGACAAGCAACATAGTGCAGAAACCCAGAAATGGACAGAGAAGGTGACAGAGGGAGAGAGAAGGCAGGTGCAGAGTAGGGGAAGACCATGAGGTCAGAGAGGAGAGGAAGAAGTGGGAGATGGAAGGTGAAGTCCAGGCACAGAAATGGAGATGGTGATAACCCAAGTCACAAGCTTGATGAAGAACCTGCTTCTAAAGAGAGCCACTAAAGCTAAGATAGTCCTAACTAGTGAAAAATGATGTTCCAGCCATACATACATCCTAGCAGGAAGCAGGCAGGGGGAGCATGATTTCCTGTTCTTCCCTCCTTTCCCCAAGTGAGCATCCATACTGTGAACCATGGCCCTCCAAGGCAATGAAGTACATTTCTGCTTCCTGTAACTTAGTTTAACTAACACTCAAATCAAAATGCATAATAGCTACTCAGGCTTTTCCTGAAATTGTGACAAACACACCCAGAAGACGTATCCAAGTTCTGGATAATTAGGGATGACTGGGTGGTCATGAAAGGTCCAGGCCAGTGACACCATAGCAAGCCGTAGTTTCTACCCCAGGGAGTGGATATTCTTTGCTACACACTTGAAGGTCCTGATGTGGGCCACTCCCACTGTTTACTTTTTCAGCTTCTACAGGTGCAGCAGATCAAAATTCTCTTTGCGTCTAGTGGAAACTCAAGAGGAGGGTACCTTTGGTTCACTCAGTCATGCTGGGCAGTGTTCTTGCATCAGCATACATCATAGGCTCCCTGATTACATTCATACTTGTAGACAAGAAAAAAGTGACATGGCAAATTTCTCATCACGACTCATTAGAGAAGGAGCCACCATCACCAGGAAAATCATGTTCAGACACCCTGAAGGCACATAAGTCATATTCGAACATTTACACTGGTAAACTAGACAATGGTGTTAGGGGTTTGGGGGAATGAATAAGAGTTATCAATCAGAAGTGTCCTAATTCCCAATGTGTAATGGCGTTGGCCTTTGAATCTTCACATTTATTGGCTATTTATACACCAAACTATAAATGCTTGAGACAATGGGGAATTTCAACTGAATGCTGGATAGTCTGGGGGCAAGAAGGGGAAAAGGGGTCTGCTGGAAGTGAAGCATCATGTTTTTGAATAAAACGAGAAAATCCCCAGTCTCTCCTGGGCAGAGTATGGTTATCACCTATTCCCTTTTGGGTAAAATCTATTCCTTTCATCATCTGTCATCTAGACACACACGTGGCACTTTCTAATGAAACATTTCTCTGCATCATGAAATCAAGCTATATTTATAAATGTATGCTGAGAAAAAAAAATAGATGATCCACCTGTAGTTTTTTGGTTTTGCTTTTCCTACCTGTGGACTGAAAGGATACAAAAGAGATGGAAATTAGAAGGGGAAAAAGTGCTGAAATGAATCCACAGTCCATTCTTGAGTGAAATGATCCATTTGGTTTGCCAGGGTAGCTTTCTCTGCTTCTCAGTCTTCCTGGGTCCGATTATCAGTCCCAACCAAGATCATCAGGAGAAATGGCAAAATAACTATCAAAGAGGAGACTGTTCAACTTCATGGCAACTCGTGAGCAAGCAGTTTGGTGCATTTCCCATGAGGTGGGCCCCTAAGGGTCTGAACACCTACAAGCCACGGAAGCTTATTTGCAGCAAGAGCAAACAACTTTAGCAGAAGTAATTTCCCAGTCCTATTAACCTAGTTTATTTTCAGACATGATTATTCAAGCTTTCATGTGCTATAATTAGTCTCCTATTTCCAGGATAATAAGATCGGTAAATGAGGCTGGTTATCAAGTGCCCACGCACAGTGGTGTCCACGCTGTCTTCCTTCTACCTAGTAGGCCCAAAAACTGTAAAAGTAGTTCTGACTTGATTACAAGAAGACACAGAACATGCTGAGGGGAAGGTCTGCTTATAAAACTAGGGATTTAAGGCTGTTAGACTCCCCATCCCCTAACCTTGGAGGAGCCTGCTGGGGTCACTCTCAGACAGTTCTTCAGACACACACATGTATAAGAGCGAGAATGGGATGCCTGTCTGTCTCTGCCAGGCCACATGTAGCCAAACTCAGAGGAGATGCTACTGCCTTCATGGAAGCCTGGTAGTAGGTAGATGTGCAGGAATCATGTGAGGACCCATATTTCAAGTATCCAGGTAAAAGCTGACAGGACATTTATTTAAGGAACCTAAATAAATCATAGCTCTTTATTCTCTGCTCACCTCTCTCCTCCTTACAAATTTCAAACCAGATAGATGTCTTCGTTACACTTCTCTCAGAAGTCCAAGTGTGGGGGTCTCAGAGCTATACTTAGCCTAGTTTTGCTTGACCACGTGGTGTTTTTAAAAAATTAAAAATCTGAAAGCCATTAGATGGGCAAGCTCTTAAGACAGCTGGTGCCACCACTTCCAAAGTTTCTTATCCCTGCAGGACTCCTTAAAATTCTATTCCCCAATGGATCCTATAACCATGAGCAGGAGTCCTCAATTTATCATGCCTTTGAAAGGCCCTGAGCTAGGAATTGCAAACTTAGCTGTACTCGGCAATTACATTCCCTACTTTCTGTGTGCATTAAGGAGATTAGAAGGGGTAGGGAAGGATATTTGGTGTGACTTCTCTTTCTCTACCCCTCAAAGCTAAATAAATACTAATTCAACTATCTTACTTACTTTGAGTCTCTAAATAAATCTCCCACACAGGGTCAGGCTAATCCTTTAACTCTCTTCTCTAATACCATTCTGATCCCTATCCTCCTCCACCCCACCCCACCCCCCCCCATTCAGAAAGGACTTTCCTGTGGGCTACCCACATCCAGCAGGCCACAGCTAACCGTTCCCATAACAGGCTGGGAGGACTGGCTCTCAGTGGGTCCCTCCAGCCTCCCGGCAGAGTTGCACATCACCTTCCATGACGATGGCTGCAGTACAGTATGAAGAGGTAATGAACTTTCAGCCATTTTGCAAAAACACACTTATGTAAAGAAGGATTTGGATTCCACACAGTTTCATCATACAGTATCTGTGTTTATCTCAGAAAGACTTCTTCTTAGGTGGCCAGGTCTTCAGATTAGTGATCCTGGGCAAATGAGCTTCATTCTGAAGTGAACGTGTTGTTGCAATCTGAGCAAGACCATGTCTGGGAGCTTTACTTTAAGCAGAAACCCTGCAGGACTCACTTGTGCATACAAGCTGTGAAAACAATTCAATATCCAGAGATAAATAGAGTATAAGATACCCACCAGTACATTAGACTGGAATGCAGCATCTTTTAAAATTATGTTGCCATATTCTGCACTTTATTGGGTATACTCGGTTTATATTTCATTTAATAGAATATGTAATTTGGCATTTTGTGTAGCAAATAGTGAAATAAATGTTGATGTGGTTTATTAGGGTTAGTAAATTCAAAATATGGTATAATGATAACATTATCATATGACATGTCATCACTTTATGAAGAAATTTCTCTAAGGAGCACAAAGTTCTGAATACAGGAGTACCAGTATTACCACAGAGAAAAGCAAATGTTCATTATTCACTTAGGAAAAGAAAAGCATATCCTGGCAATAAGTTTAAAACATGGGTAAGTAAAATAAAGCTCAGGGGTAGAAAACTCTTTGTCCCCTCCCTGTCTTTTAAGTGAACCTCCCACCTGCCCAACGCCACCACCACCACATGCTTCTACTCAGACATACCCTGAGACACCCCATCCACTCTTCCCACCCTCCTTCTACAGCTCACATCTCGTTTCTCCACCTTCTCATCTTCCCTACACCCTCCTCTGCATCAACCATGTCACCAGATTCGGCTGGTCTCACTCCTGAACATCTCCCAAACCTGCCCATCTCTCCATCTGTGCTGGTGTCTTGGTATGACCGGGTATCACCTCCGCATCTCTCCTGGTAATCACAATAACCTCCCAATGTGTCTCCCTCCCTCCACTCTCTCCTTCTGTTTCAATCTACTCTTTCAAGTTAGTCAGTCTGCCCCAGGGCTGGAAGCATGAAGGGAGCATTATCCAGAAGGCTGCATTACCCGCAAAGCTAGGATCTCTAACTATGGCACTAACAGCCCTCATGACCTGCTCCCAAGCTTATGGCTTTCTATTTTCCAGTGTACTTTTTGCTCCTGTCACTAAAACTATTTCCCAAAAACACCGGACAGGTAGTGCAGTGCAGTGGCAAGAGCAGTAACTTTGGACTTGAAAATAGCCACTGAAATCCTATCTCTGTCACTTGCCAGATATGCACCTGAAGGAATAAACTTCTCTAAGCCTGAGCTGTCTCTACTGTAAAATAAGGAGGATAAAACTTCCCTTGCAGCATTGTTTTCACTCGTCAATAATATAGCATGGTCACCCTCAGTGTGTGGGAGGCATTAGACACAGACACTTATCGCACACAGAAATCAGGTTGGTGTTTATGAGTCGTATCACCCCACCCGCGGGCAGTCTTCCTGGCCACCCGCACAAGCCTCCTTTCTTAGAGTAGCTGCATCCAAGCAGGTACCCCCAGCGACCAGAATGGCCTTGTGGTTCCCAATGACTTGCAGGGGCAGAGGGTGTAGGGTCCTACCCTCCTCCCCGTTCTGGAGAAGCTCACTGTGTCTCTCTCTTGTGCCAAGAGCATTTTTGATTCCCTGCCTTCAGGTACTGCTCACCCTCCCCTAGCCTGGCTCACTGCACTTCCTCTGATGGACAGTGTTCGGGCATCATCACCTCCCCTGGGAAATGTGCCCTCCTGTTTTGTGATGTTCTCACTCCCCATTTCCCTACCCATGCTCCTAACAGGCAGCGGTAAATGGCAATCACCCTCTTGTTCAATTATATTTCTGTAACTGTTGTTGCCCTTTTCCCCTCACGTTTTCTTCTATGTCCTAAATTCCCTCACTTAATTCCCAGTTTTTAGATTAACTGGCAGCTGCCTATTACCTTCTACTCTCCTTTTCTAAGTGATACTTTTAGTAAGCAATTCACTGCTACCTCCAAAGTGAACTTGCCTGTAATATAATTACATCCACTTATACACCCATTATAATTATGGCAACTTAAAATCCCATCTGTGGAACAAAAAAGATGCTTCTACTTATCATGTTCCTATTGTATATCCTTAAATATCATAAATGATCCTTAAATATCATAAACCACAATACTCTCACAAGAAAGACCACAGTAGATGCTCCCAACCCTACCTCCCTATATACCTTAGGTTAAAAACATTTTATATATATATATAAAATGTGTGTGTGAATTTATTTATTTATTTACTTATTTACTTACTTACTTACCATTAAGCACTACCATTCTATCATTTTTGGCTTTTATTAAAGTCAGAACTATAGTGCTAACAAGCAGTCAGATGGAAGGAAGTATGGATTCACCAGTCCACTGCTATTCTACACTGATAATTCATACACTGCTCTATTTTCAACAAGACATTAGTAGACTTCAGATAGAAACCCAGGTTACAACTCACCGCATTCAGCAACAGAGCTTTTTCATTTTTACCTCACAACACAGGAGAACCGCATGATCTATAAGAAGACACACGTGCAGACCTCCTGGAACTTTGTATCATGCTTAGCATCTTATTGGCCCAACAGCCTAGGATATCTTACCTTCTGAAAAAGTGGCAATGTTTTTAAGGTTTTAGTTGAGTTTGATCCTTGGAATTAAAAATTAATTTTTAGGGCAGCTTGGGTGGCTCAGTGGTTTAGCGCTGCCTTCAGCCCAGGGCCTGATCCTGGAGTCCCAGGATCGAGTCCCACATCAGGTTCCCTGCCTGTGTCTCTGCCTCTCTCTCTCTCTCTCTCTCTCTCTCTCTCTGTGTGTCTCTCTCATAAATAAATAAATAAAATCTTTTAAAAAATCATTTTTTATTTTAGCCTATAATTTGTATCATTTTCCCCACTTCAAGAGTTGTAAATAAGGCCAAGTGATAAACAAGCACCCCCGATGCTAACAATTGACCATCAACAGCAGCCAAAACAAGCAAATCCTTAAAATCAGATGAACCCACATTAATCTCATAAAAGGACAACTTTAAAGAGGAATAGAATTCCAATTATATACATTTCCTGAAGAAACAATTAAATGATGGAAGCATGGGGAAACTATAATAATACCAGGCAAGATGTGGGACAGGCTGCATTGCCTAAAACTACCCAGTATGGCAGGTATCAGTTGTTTTTTTTTTTCCCCATTTCACAGATGAGAAGAATGAGGCTCAAGAGGACAAATCTGTATAGAAAAGTAGAGTAGGTACTGGAGACAGGATTACAACACTAAATAGTGTGAAGTTTCTATTTTCTACTAAAATGCTCTACTTTCTCCTCTTTTCCACTACTTGTTCTAATATTATCATCATCAAGGCATCCTTGTTTCTATCATAGCAAGGTTATAAATATTTCTGGACGTGCTATTCCTGCATTTCTCCCTGCTCCCCCATGTCCTTCCCTCAGCCTAGCCTGTCTCTGTAATGAGAAAGCACAGCTCCATGCTAATTATTTGGCAAATGACTGAAATGCCATAGAGATGTGCACAGACAGAATTCACGTGAAAGTGAAATATGGATTAGCTCTGCCTTTCCCTCCAGAACTGAATAATAAACTAAATGTCTAGCCTTCAATGCCGATAGGTTTACACGCTACTTTTCTGAAATCACAGAAACACACCAGTTATCTGCGACATGAGTCTCCCCTCCATATCATTAAATAAAACGATAACCATTTAGCAGTGTTTATATAAGCTAAAAATTCCAGTACTAAAAAAGAGGACAATCATACATAAACAGAAGTGCAAAAAAAATCCTTCTCTATTGCTTATTTATAATCATCAAACCTGATAATATCACTAATGGCTCTTAGAGCTAATTGCAGTAACTTTTTACTGCTCTCTTTGATAAACTCCGTTATCCTGAGGAGGAGAACATCTGTGAGATTTGACTCATCCCAAACATCAAATGTGACACCACAGCACATAAGTAACTCTCCTGCACACTTTTCCAGCAGTTTCCTCCTCCTCTCCCCCTTTCTCATCTTCACAAGACAGACTACGGCACCAGCCTTCCCATGCTCATTACCAAGCTTCATGCAGACATGATGGGGAAGGAAGGAGAGCTTATTACTTGCTTTCTTCCCAGAGCCCCATCCCTGCCTTTTTGTCTTTCATAGATTTCTTTGGGAAAACAATATCTTGTTTTCTGAACAGAAGAAAATTGTGTTTCTAATCTTTTAAAAACAAACTTGGATTTTACTCAGTTTTTCTCACTAAAAAAAGTAAGTTTGAGATTCAAAAGTTTCTTTAAAAAAAATCTTAAAATTTTATATAAAGATAAGTAAAAAAAAGAAATGGTTCCTTGTGTCCTATTGAGAAGGACAGGTCTCATACAATACGGGGAAACAATTCTATAAATTGCAACTTTAATCTACTGACTGAATTTTTATTTTAAAATGTATCCCACGAAGATGCAGTATACATATAAATATTTGATAACTATATCCTGGTGACTCTCAAGCATTAAATATTTGCCTGACTTAAATAAATTAAATCCTAGTAAAGGAACAAAAACAAATCAAAAGCAAAAAAAAACAAAAAAACAAGCCTCTACAGGTAGTTTTTTTTTTTTAATCTGCAAATAAATTTTACGTGAATTAAATATTTTCACCTAATGTTTTGCAGCCTGTGTTCCTGCCACAAAATGAAAACACTGAAACTGCACTAGTGCTTTTGAGAAGTGGCTTCTCTCTCTCAGTCCATTCTTCTGGCAATTCCCCTTCACATCTTAGGCTGTGCTAAGTGTCCTCTGTGCTTCTAGAACACTCTTGTGCCTATTGTTAACCTGGCACCCATGAGACTACCCTAACCCCCATGTCTGTCCAATGCTCCTCCCCAGTCTGTCTGCATGATGTGTGTGTGTATGTGTGTGTGTGTGTGAAAGAGAGAGAGAGAGAGACAGAGACAGAGACAGAGACAGAGACAGAGAGATTAAGACAGATGCAAGGGCCCCTGGGTGGTGGTTCAGTTGGTGAAGCATCTAACCCTTGATTTCGGTTCAGGTCATGATCTCAAGGTTGTGGGTCGAGCTCTACATGGAGCTCCATATCGGGCTCTGCATTTAGCACAGTCTTCTTGTCCCTCTCCCTCTGCTCTTCGCACCCCCCCCACACACACTCCTCTCTCTCTCTCTTTCTCTCTCTCAAATAAATAAATAAAATCTTTAAGAAAAAAAGAAAGACAGATGCAGATTATACTGAGATTCTAATCAAAGTCAAGGTACTATTTTAGAGTTCTAAACTCAAACTCAACTTTTTTTTTTTTTTTTGTGGGAGTATTTTTGCTATTTAGCAGACACATACTGGATAAAATTACTCTAAAATAAATACAGAATATGTAAGTATGATAATATTATATTACATTATTTCTCCAGGGAAGAAGTCATGTCTTTTCTAAATGACATAAGTGCCTTTTACCCTGTGTTCATGATTAGGAATGTTATTAAAATGTCCATTTGAAGACAGCCTCTTCAACAAATGGTTTTGGATAAACTGGACACCTACATGCCAAAGAATGAAACTGGACCACTTTCTTACACCATACACAAAAATAAACTCAAATGGATTAAAGTCCTAAATGTGAGATCCATAACCATAAAAGAAAGCATAAGCAGTAATTTCTCTGGCATCAGTCATAGTAACATTTTTCTAGGTATGTTTCCAGAGGTCAGGGAAACAAAAGCAAAACTAAATTATTGGGACTTCATCAAAAGAAAAGGTGTCTGTTCAGTAAAGGAAACAACCAACAAACCAAAATGCAACCTACAAAATGGGAGAAGATATTTTCAAATGACCTATTTGATGAAAGATTAGCATATAAAATATATAACTTAAAAAACCCAACACCCCCTCAAAAAATAATCCAATTTAAAATGGGCAGAAGACATGAATAGACCTTTTTCCAAACAAGACATAAAGATGCTAATAGACACATGAAAAGATGCTCAACATCACTCATCATCAGGGAAATGAAAATCAAAACCACAATGAGATATCACCTCACACCTATCAGAATGGCTAAAATCAACAACACAAGAAACAGCAGGTGTTGGTAAGGATGTGGAGAAAGGGGAATGCTCTTGCACTGTTGTTGGGAATGCAAACTGGGTGTAGCCACTCTAGAAAACCTTATGGGGGGTACTACAAAAAGTTAAAAATAGAACTACTTTATGACCCATCAATTGGACTACTAGGTATTTACCTAAAGGATACAAAAATAATGATTGCAAGGGATATATGCATCCCAGTGTTTATAGCAGCATTATCTACAATAGCCAAGTTATGGAAACAACCCATGTGTCTCTCAATTAATGGACAAGGAGGATGTGGTATTTATATACAGTGGACTATTAGTCTTAAAAAAGAATGAAACCTTGCCACTTGCCAGGACATGGATGGAGCTAAGTGAAATAAATCAGTCAGAGAAAGAGAAATAACATAATTTCATTCATGTTGTGGAATTTAAGAAACAAATGAGTTAGGGGGAAAAATGAGAGAGAGAGAGACAGAGGCAAACCAAGAAACAGGCTCTTAACTCTAGAGAACACACTAATGGTCATCAGAAGGGAGGTGAGTTGGGAGATAGAGGACATAGATGATGGGGATGAAGGAGTGCACTTGCTGTGATGAGCACCAGGTTTTGTAGGTATTGTATGGAAGTGGTGAACTACTACATTGTAAACCTCAAACTAATATTACACTACATGTTAACTGCACTGGAATTTAAACAAAGCCTTCAGGAACACCTGGTTGACTCAGTCAGAAGAGCATATGACTCTTGATCTGAGGGGTCATGATTCAAGCCCCACACTGAGGGTGGAGATTATTTAAAGATAAATAAATAAAAACTTTTTTAAAATGTATATTTGGGCAAGCACTCAAGTTCAGGTTGTTTATTTACTGTTAAGTTACACACGAGTATACTGCTGTGCATATTATAAAATATGCCCAAAAAGAAAAGTTTTAAAAGGATGGTATGAATGAAATAAAAGAAACATTTTTAAGTACATAAAAAACGATATGAACTGAAAACCCAGAAATTGAGAATTAAAAAAAATAAACAGCAAATTTTATTATATGTTTATTTTCCCAACCTACTTTTTATTGGAAATTTGTGATAATTACTTATGCTACAGGTTACCATTCTAAATGAAAGGTTATTTTTTCCTTAGCAATATTTCTGGAGCTCAGTTCATAAACACAAATCCACTAACTTTATCATGAGAAAAATAGTACAAATGTTATCATGATTCACACAGAAGAATTGACAGAGATAAGAAGAAAATAAAATTAATGATTTAATATTCTTATAACTTCCCACTATCTCTCTCTCTTTCTCTCTTTCTCTCTCTCTCTGTCTCTCACACACACACATACACACACACCCAAAGCTTTATGTCTTCAAATAGTCCCTAAGCTTATGAGCCAAAGTGTCTGCCACAAAGCCCAAGGCATGAACTGAAGACTTAAAAGTTAAATCAATAGCACATTTTATCATGAAAGCTCTACAAGGATGGCATCTGAAATGCGTGCTAAGTATCTTCAGAATGCTACGCCTTAATTTGATTGCCTGGAATAGCACAGAAGAATGAGTCAGGTGTAAACCTGTATGGGAGGAAAAGTCATTCAAGACTGGTCCCTGGCTTAGTGGATGAATTCTCATTCATTTCTCCAGAAGCACTCAGTCCAGCCAGTTCTACGCCAGACTTTCTCTGAGTGTTGAGCACAGCAGTGGATGTGATAAATAAGCCCCTTCTAGAATACTTAGTCCAGTGGGGGAGATGGATTCAGAACATAAGAATTTTTGTTTTTTATATTATATTCTCTGTAAAGCAGAGAATTTAGGAAGATCCATGTAACTCACAGTGACTGGAGTACTATTTTAGAAAGTATTTGCATTAGTTCTTTAATGAAAATGTGCTTTGAACTGGCCCAGGGGAATACAGTGGATACAATGGTAACGAGCTAGGTTTCTGGGTGATGGGAGCAAAGGAGAGGGCAGTGCTGGGCAGCACAGGGCTAGGTTCAGGGACCTGGACAAGGCACCCAAAAGCTGCCATATAGCCTACCTCTCCAGGCTCTGTTGTCCAGGTTCTCAAGATATCCTGTACAAGGAAGGTTCCAGTGGCCATTCTCAATTTTTATTGCAATTAGGAGTCCCCAGTAACATTTCTGTGCTGACAAGAAAGGCCAGAGGGGGCTCCTTCCCCCCACCACCGACTCAAGAAAAAGAATGATAAATGTAGGACTAGGACTTCCCCCTCCTGGCTCACAGAAAGGTGAGGAGCAGTTGCTCTGAGCCTCACCCGAGAAGCTTTGACTCAGAGTCCAAAGGTAACTGCAAAGTAAAAGACCCTCATGACTGGATAAGCTAGGTATTATTATCCACAATTTACAAATTAGGAAACAATCTCTGGGAAGATAAATAACTTACCCAATATCATCCTGCTAGTAAGTGGTAATGCTGGCATTCACACATAGGCCTGTGTGATTCCAAAGCTTTTCCTGCTACTCAACAACAAACCCAAACAAACTCCATTGTCTGAACTTCCTACACAGGTCTTCATGCTACCTAAGGTAACAGTCCCCTGCGTAGATTTATTATAGTGTTTCTCTGCACTGGAATATGACCTTATATCCTTCTAGTCTCATGAGATCACCTCTCACTACAGAAAGCCACATCCCTGACACCTTCTGCTTATAACAATGTAAAGAGGCCCAGTGTTACCGGCGATGCCAGGCAGAAAGCTGCTATCGTGTCTTTTATTGACTAATGTTACCAAAGTTCTGTTGAAAGAATTAAATGAAACTACAACCTGTGGACCCACGTTGTTAGGGTGACTATGTTCCTCCATGGTGGGTTCCCATCCATAAAGGTCCCATTGTGGGCCAGTGACAGAAAAGAAATGTCATTAGGACTCTGAGTTGAAAGGGAGACATCTCAGGATGCTGCCTGAGTCCCCACATTACACAGAAGCCAGGAACTTGCTGAAGTGAACCTTTACTACTTGAAAGAAACACATATGCTTTAGAGAAATATTGTTGTGCTGGCTTATTTACTCTGAAAATAAAATGGCAGTACTATGTAGTCACGGGGTCAATGCAACCATTTTTCTTTTCCATTTGATCAATTTTTTAGGACCATTTTGTTATATGGCATTCTTGTTCATAAGAATAAGACTAGGGCATCCCGGGTGGGCCAGTGGCTTAGCTCCTTCTTCAGCCCAGGGCCTGATCCTGGAGACCCAGGATTGAGTCCCACATCAGGCTCCATGCATGGGCCTGCTTCTCCCTCTGCCTGTGTCTCTGCCTCTCTCTCTCTCTCTCTGTCTCTCATGAATAAATAAATAAAATATTTTTTTTAAAAAAAGAGTAAGACTATACTTACTTGCTTTTCTGAGCTTTGTGTTTGAGTACTACAAATGCTTTGGAAGAGCAATCTGTCATTAACTGGTAATGTTTGGTTAACTCAAGTGATAGGTAATGGAAAGGGGGCCTAATCTCACAAATGTATGTTTCCCATAAATGCTGCAAACTTCTTTAATCTTTTTTTTTTTTTTAGATTTTATTTATTATTTATGAGAGACACGGAGAGGCAGAGACATAGGCAGAGGGAGAAGCAGGCTCCCTACAAGGAGCCCGATGTGGAACTTGATCCAGGACTCCTGGATCACAACCTGAGCCAATGGCAGATGCTCAACCACTGAGCCACCCAGGTGCCCCAACTTCTTTAATCTAATGAGATCTTACATATTCTGTTGGAAAGAATCTGATTCTGATTCTAAAATATTAATGACTACTTTCTCTGCTTTTAAAATTGCATTAAAAAATTAAATCTATCATTTCAAATAGTGAAAAACAGCAAAAATCTGCTCATGCCTAAATTTCTTAAAAATCTCATTTATATTTGTTCTTCTAAATGTTCTGACCTTTTTTTATCTTTTTTAAATAAATTTATTTTTTATTGGTGTTCAATTTACCAACATACAGAATAACACCCAGTGCTCATCCCGTCAAGTGCTCCCCTCAGTGCCCGTCACCCATTCACCCCCACCCCCCACCCTCCTCCCCTTCCACCACCCCTAGTTCCTTTCCCAGAGTTAGGAGTCTTTGTTCTGACCTTTTTTGATGGAGATGCCAAATGCAGGATTACATTGCTAGGGTATATTAACCATTGGATTAGTATTCTTTATGAAAAAAAATCTTTTTTTTTAAGATTTTACTTATTTATTCATGAGAGACACAGAGACAGAGATAGAGAGGAAGAGACATAGGCAGAGAGAGAAGCAGACTCCCTGCAAGGTGCCTGATGTGGGACTCAATCCCAGACCCCAGGATCATGCCCTGGGCCAAAGGCAGATGCTCAACTGCTGAGCCACCCAGGTGTCCCTATGAAAAAAAATTCTTAAAAACCTTTCTCTTTTATTTTTAAGATTTTATTTATTTATTAATGAGAGAGAGAGAGAGAGAGAGAGAGAGAGAGAGGGGCAGGCAGAGGGAGAAGCAGGCTCCATGCAGGGAGCCTGATGCGGAATGATCCTGGGACCAAGGGATCACGCCCTCACCAAAGGCAGATGCTCAACCACTGAGCCACCCAGGCGCCTGGAAAAAAATTCTTAAGAACAAATTTTAATGCTGTTTTTATGGTAGAGATAGTACAAAATTGTACAGCATACAGTATACAATTCTACAAAAATAGAAGTTATACAAGAGCTAGACTTTTGAGGAAGAATGAAGCAGCAGAGATTATTATTAACATAAATCCAATATTTAATAAACACCATAGGGATCTATTTCTAATTCTAAATATTGGATTTATTAATTCCCTTTTTAACATGTTAGAATTCCAAGGATATTCCAATAAAACTTCGCTGTTAACTCATGAAAAATTGTTTTAGTTGGGCACAGATGTAGAACTAAAAACATTTAGACAGTTATTTCGGGTGGGCTTCAAAATCTGCAATATGAGCTTATTACGGAAGATCATTTTCTTACTGTGTGTAACTGACAGCCAGGCCACCACATGGCACCACATCCAGGCTCCCTTCACATAGCTTTCCTGACATCCTGCCTGGGAGCATGGAATGGAGCAAGGTTCACCATTTTCTCCATACTTGTAAAAATTCTTAGGTTAGGGCCAACCTAAGATTAGTGTAACATTTCTAAAACGTCAATACATTACATTTTTTTCCTGTGAATAAATATTGACAACTCTAGAATTTAAATAGTACATTTGGCTAGGATTATGGATTTCAGGTAGTCTGTATATCTTCACAATAGTATTCCATGCATGTAACATCTTTCACTTTTCTTAATGCTGCCATTTCATATATGTTTTTTAAATTTTGGATGCTATTGATTAGTACCCATTTTTTTGTTGTATGATCTCTCTCATTGCTGACCCAGTAGAAGATAAGTAACATACCTAATTTCTTTTACAAAACATGCTTTCATGTACTTGCTGCGTGCATTTTTATGGGCCACAGTATCTTCTCTGCAGCTGGGTCTGACTATCTGACAATAGTCAGAATTCACAGATAATGATGTTCATACCACTGTACCTCACAATCTAGTCTTTGAGACCACACATAGCCTTTCCAGTAGCTCAGAGGAACTCCTCTTGCTTTCAGCAGTTTGGGGTTCTTCATCTCATACCATTTTGTTCATTGAGGGTGACCACTCATTTCTGTACAATGACTCCATTATAGCTGACTGTATGTCTTAAATTAATCCTCCTCTCACTCAAATCCAGTCCAGTGGATGCATGGTCTTGTTCTAAGGAGATTATGTGCTGCTACTCACAGTACTATAATGTATACTACATTTCCAGTGACGAAGGCAAACCACTGAGGCCCGTAGAACATTTGGGTTTGCCAAGTCCAACATTTGCAGTCATGTAATGAGGCAGATACAGTTGCTATTTCTAAGCCTTTACCTTGGCCTAATGCCTAATGCTACACTGATGTCATAGAACTCCTTGCAATACTATTCTATATATTTGAGACTCAGTCCATCATTGCCAAAATAGAATTCTAAGGAAAATTTGCTCTGCATTTCTCTTAACCTATAAATTTATTTGTACTTACAAATACACTTTGGAAGAGAGTTAAACATACCACAACAGATATTTGGCTTCAATATCTGGGATCATATCAAACTCAGACTTCTTGCTGAGCTTTCTCTGACTCTGCACTTGATCCAGAATCTTGAGCACTTCAAGGGTAAAGGTTTCAAGAGGCAGCAATCCCATGAAGGGCGTATCAAGCTCTGACTGTGTGTTTCACATGAATTCTTCTACTCAAGCTGGCTCCAGTAACCAGGAGACTGCTGGAACAGGATTATCCATCACCATTTAAGGTGAACTAGATAACCAGCTGATGCTAGGCAGGGCTACGAAATTCTTAGAATACAAAAAAGATATTCTAAGCTTCATACTAAATCTGTGAACGTGAATCCATCAATAGAACAATAAAGAAAACCTTTACATATACGATCTTATTTACTCCTACATGATAGTATCAACTCGCACTAAACTGGAAATGTCATAATGTAGAATCTAGACAATCTTCATGAAATTCCTAATGTAGATATAGGCAATGTAGGCATTCAATGTGGCATTGTGGTGAGAGTAAGGATTTTTATCTACTCCATTTATTTGGAGATACACACACACACACACACACACACACATATATATATGCACATATAATAGATATGTGTGTATATATACACACACACACATACATACACACACACACACACACACACACACACACTTTACTTAAAATAGTATTATAACTTCAGGAGCATCACAAAAACCATAATATTTTCTCCTGAAAAACAGCTAATGATCAGCTTTACTACTACTACTTAGAAAAATATACTTTAAAAATACTTGTAAAGGTATCCTATTAGAAAAACTGAATATACTGGTAACTCAGATAAAAGAATGTTAGTTATTCACTAAGCCATATTTATTTTTCATATATGATGATTATATAGTAATTTTGATACTAATATATATCTAAAGCTATGTGACACATGAAACAAAGCTTACTTGGAAGCCTTTTAAAGTTTTTCTATATAGTCAGTATAATGTGGAAAGGTATATTTTTTAGATTTACTTGTCAGGAAAATCACTATATATTTTCAAAAGTTTCCAATATATTTTGCTTTCTATTATTGTAACTTGAACTCATGTTTAAATTTCCTATTCTCATATATTATATATTATTATATTATATAACACATTTTTTTATGTTTTTGAAGACTATTCCTTGAATTATAATGATGAGAATATACTTGTTCTTAGGACTATCTTAGGACTATAAGTATTATGTAGTTTATATGAGAAAGTACAATTCAAAAAGGCTCTCTGCTACTCCAGGCAGTTGAGTTCACAGTTAGAAATTTGCTTCCCCTTAGAAAGGTCCTAGCCCAAAATAAATACTTTTTATGAGCTTAGAGTGTGATACAGAAACATGTGCTTACCTAAAATTATCCTCATCATGGAGTAACCACCAACTCAAACATTTTTAAGGTGACCTGAGTATTCAGTGGAACTGCGATTGATTCACTTAGTCACTACTCACGACAGGCAGTGTAAGTGTACTCTATGCAGCATTAGATTTTTTTTCCTTGGTGGATGTAACATTTGGGATGCTCACAATAAGCCATCACCATGCCATTATAGATAAAAGGTTTCCCTACAAAAATGATGGCATTTGTGATATACTCCAAAACCTTATCTCATGAAGTCCCAGGGAAATATATTCATTTTGCTTTCACAAAAGAAACATATTTCACTTTCACAAAAGTAACTTACTGAGAACTGTCCAATGTAGTGTAACTTCTATACCAAGAAATAAAGTGAATCACTTAAGGGAATAGAAAGCAGACTACAGATGTTACTGAGGTTACGATAAAACACTTTTAAGTGGTTTATGTGTCTAAGGTTTAATAAAAAGCATTTGCATCCCATTTCCCTGGGTAATCAATTGAATGCTGTATGCTGTATGTGGCCCTCTAATATATGAATGAACGTCAGCAGTTGCTTCTTTATTTGCCCTAATGTCTGCAGCAAAAAAGTTAACAAAGAAGCGTCTGAATTTAAAAGTGTTGAAGCTTCATTTAAAAGATGTATCACTTCAATCAACTCACCTATGTAATTTCATTATTGGAGAAAAAGATGTCCTGCCAGGAGGTAGTCAGGGGTTGTCACTAACCTTCAAGATGGTCTTCCATGAAGCACACCCTCATTGGGGTATTCACACCCTTATAAAATCCCTTCTCATACTGAGTTATGGCTGACACCAGTTGATCATTATATGGTGACAGTGTCAATATGTGTAACTTCTGAAGCTAGATCATAAAGAGGAACACAGCTTCCCCCTTGGCCTCTTAGGTAGCTCACTCTTGGGAAAGCCAGTTTCCACACTCAAACGGTCCTGTGGAGAGTCCCAAATAGAAAAGAAAGGAGTCCCAGCACCAACAACCACTTGCCAGTCACATAATTAAACCATATTAGAAGTGAATCTTCCAGCCTCAGTCAAGCTTCTAGATGACTGCAGCTTCCTAACCTCTGTCATGAAATACTCAAATCAAGAATTGCCCCTCAATCTTTCCAAAATCCTTCTAAAATCATAGAAACCATGATAAATAATATGTAACTATTCTTTCAAGCTATATATTTTGAGTAACTCATTATACAGTCATGTAACTGATAAAACCTCAAAGCTGCCATGAAATCCCCTTGTCTCTGCTCACCTTTTTACATAGGGCAATGGTGGAGATTCATACAGAAGCTGCCCACTAACTCCTGGGGTTACTATGAGGCTAAACAGCTCAGATTTCAAGGTATACATGCTTAGTTACATACTCCAGAATTAAGGGCTGGTCCTCACATCCAATCTCTCTATCCAAGCATACATATCAGAACACATTTATAACTTAAGATCTGAGTTATTAACATTTTCTCAGCATTATCCAATTTAATGTCTGTCTTCTTCACTAGACTCTATGTTTTGTTTTGGATTATTTTGTGTGTATTTTTTTATTGGAGTTCGATTTGCCAACATATAGCATAACACCCAGTGCTCATCCTGTCAAGTGCCCCCCTCAGTGCCCATCACCCAGTCACCCCATCCCCCCGCCCACCTCCCCTTGCACTACCCCTTGTTTGTTTCCGAGTTAGGAGTCTCTCATGTTCTGTCTCCCTCACTGATATTTCCCACTCATTTTCTCTCCTTTCCTCTTTATTCCCTTTCACTATTTTTCATATTCCCCAAATGAATGAGACCATATAATGTTTGTCCTTCTCCGATTGACTTACTTCACTCAGCATAATATCTTCCAGTTCTATCCATGTTGAAGCAAATGGTGGGTATTTGTTGTTTCTAAAGGCTGAGGAATATTCCACTGTATATACAGACCACATCTTCTTTATTCATTCATCTGTCGATGGACACTGAGGCTCACTCCACAGTTTGGCTATTGTGGACATTGCTGCTAGAAACATCAGGGTGCAGGTGTCCTTCCATTTCACTGCAGCTGTATCTTTGGGATAAATCCCCAGCAGTGCAATTTCTGTGTCACAGGGTAGCTCCATTTTTAACTCTTTGAGGAACCTCCACACAGTTTTCCAGAGTGGCTGCACCAGTTCACATTCCCACCAACAGTGTAAGAGGGTTCCCCTTTCTTCACATCCTCTCCAACATTTGTGGTTTCCGGTCTTGTTAATTTTCCCCATTCTCACTGGTGTGAGGTGGTATCTCATTGTGGTTTTGATTTGTATTTCCCTGATGGCAAGTGATGCAGGGCATTTTCTCATGTGCTTGTTGGTCATGTCTATGTCTTCCTCTGTGAGATTTCTGTTCATGTCTTTTGAACATGATTGGATTGTTCATGATTAGATTGTTTGTTTTCATGATTGGATTGTTTGTTTCTTTGCTGTTGAGTTTAATAAGTTCTTTACAGATCTTGGATACTAGCCCTTTATCTGATATGTCACTTGCAAATATCTTCTCCCATTCTGTAGGTTGTCTTTTAGCTTTGTTGACTATTTCTTTGCTGTGTAGAAGCTTCTTATCTTGATGAAGTCCCAATAGTTCATTTTTTGCTTTTGTTTCTCTTGCCTTCTTAGATGTATCTTGCAAGAAGTTGCTGTGACCAAGCTCAAAAAGGGTGTAGACTCATGTTTTATTACTCTGGCACTGTAGTGCATCTATTGCAACAAGAACCATGCTTGGCATACAGTAAGCGCTCAATAAACATTGAAGAAACAAAAAAAGTGGTTTATATCTTAATACTTAGAGACAAAGTTAACCAAATCATTACTGAAGCCATATGAGTTTAGGGAGAGGACTTGATTTCAGCCAAAATAAAGTACAGCAAAGTTTTCTTTATACTTTAAGGCAGTTCTCAAACCTTTATTGGGCTGTTTTATTTGTATGTAGTGAGCTGATTGATGATGGAAATGTTTAAGTTTTTCTCAAGATAGATCATCAGCTGGGTAAAAAGTCATAAGGGGCTTCAGAGTATTCGGGCATTATTATGGCACACAGAATTCTGAATTTGCTAGCCCACTCACTGTGGGGCACTATACAACACTTGTTTCAGCCAAAGAGATGTGAGTGCAAGCAGTGGGTGCCATTTCCAGGCTAGACCATGAGATGCCAAGACAATGACCTCTGATGTTCCAACTTCCCTCCCAGGTGGTTGTACAGGCAGGCCTGTCATGGAGGAGCATCAGCCTGTACCTGTGTAACCACAAAAAGCAGATCTAGGTTGCACTTGTAGCTTGTGTGAGAAACAAACATTTTTTATTGTGTTATATCCCTGTGAATATTAGAATATTTGTTACAGCATTATTACTGTCTATCCTGACTTCCACAAAAATGCCAAAGTGAGATCAAGATAATAATAATGAGAATAGGGGTGCCTGGGTGGCTCAGTGGGTTAAGCATCTGCTTAAGCTCAGGTCATGATCTCAGGGTCCTGGAATTGAGCCCTGAGTCAGACTCCCTGCTTAGTGGGGAGGCTGCTGCTTCTCCCTCTCCTTCTGTCCCTCCCTTCCACTCATGTTCTCTCTCTCTCAAATAAATGATCTTTAAAAACAATGATAATAATGAGAATAATAATCTCTTCCTCCCCCAAATATACACAATATACACATATACATAGGAGTGTGAGCACACAGACACACACACACACACACACACACACACACACACACACAGAGGCAATCATAGTATGCTTACATCTGCCCAAAGTTCTTTCTTTAGTAACAACCACCTAACACCTTCCTTCTAAGGAACCACGATTCTACCACATTTGAGCCATGTGGCTCAAGTAGGAGTAAAGCACACCTTACACACATATACATGTGCACACAAACACATGCACACACTTTGATACTTTGAATGTAGGTTTTCACTTGGGTTGGCCAACCCACGCTACATTCCAGTGGTCAGTGTGGTACGTTTAAGAATGGGTGTGGGGGAACCCTGGGTGGCATAGCGGTTTAGCGCCTGCCTTTGGCCCAGGGCGCAATCCTGGAGACCCGGGATCGAGTCCCACGTCAGGCTCCTGGTGCATGGAGCCTGCTTCTCCCTCTGCCTGTGTCTCTGCCTCTCTCTCTCTCTCTCTGTGACTATCATAAATAATAAAAAAAAAAAAAGAATGGGTGTGGAAGGGATCCTTGGGTGGCGCAGTGGTTTAGCGCCTGCCTTTGGCCCAGGGCGCGATCCTGGAGACCCAGGATCGAATCCCACGTCAGGCTCCCGGTGCTGGAGCCTGCTTCTCCTTCTGCCTGTGTCTCTGCATCTCTCTCTCTCTTTGTGTGACTATCATAAATAAAAAAAAAAAAAAAAAAAAAAGAACGGGTGTGGAATCTAGAAGAGTTCGACAAGTGTTACTCCTAAGACATCTGTGGCACTATTAGGTATGAGGTACTCTCCTTCCATTTGGTTTGCTAAGCTGATAGAATGGAAGCCTGAAGCTTATGGTGACCAAACTTTGTGTCACCAGGCAGATACAGCCTCCTCAATGAAGGAAACTCAGGAAGACTCGCTTAATGATTGTTAAATAATTCAGTGAGTTCTCTTCTTAGCAATTCTTCAATTCTTCAACAGGATAGGAAAAAGAAGCAAACTCAGAAAGACCAAGGGACATATTCAATATGTCTGAATCTAGTTTAAGCACCAGGATTAGGTCAAGTCTGAGGCCAAAGTGAACACCAGTAATTCACAAATATTTGATCTGAGAAATTCCCTTTTTTGCTTAAGCCAGTCTGAGTTAGCTTTCTGCTTCTTGCAATTTAAAGAGTCTGGCAAATATGCTTTCTATGTGCACATGGCTGTATTGGGTATTTTGAGGTAGATGGAAGTGCAGAAGAAAAAGGCAAGCAAATATAATATGGTCCTTGCCTCTGGAAATTTGAAGTTTGATGAAAGAGTTAAGCTATAACCTAGAAAAATCCAAAGACTACAATCCATGATAGCTTTCTATTGCTGTTACACAGGCCTAGGAAAGCCAGGGACTCCATGCTAGTGTTTGGATCTTATCACTGACACTTGGCATTAGTGGAAGCCTACCTTACCTCCAACTTTTACTAAGGCAGAAAAGTAAACCCCACAGTTAACATTAATTTTTTCCACAAATTTAAGGAAAACAAATAAAATAAAGAATAATTCAGCAGCCCGGATGGCTCAGCAGCTTAGCGCTGCCTTTAGCCCAGGGTGTGATCCTTGGAGACCCGGGATTGAGTCCCATGTCGGGCTCCTTGCATGGAGCCTGCTTCTCCCTCTGCCTGTGTCTCTGTGTCTCTGTGTCTCTGTGTCTCTGTCTCTCTCTCTCTCTCTCTCTGTGACTCTCATGAATAAATAAATAAAATCTTAAAAAAAGAATAATTCAACATGCATTCAATTTACTATAAAAATCATATGTAATACTTACTATATAATTTAAAAATAAAGATCCCAGAATGCGAATGTAATACAAATATAAAAAGCATATGAAGGGTTTCTAATATAACTTTCTAACATCTGATTTGAGTGGGGTTTTTTTCTCATGTGATTAAAATGACACCAACCCCATTTTTCGAACTTATTTTCAAATGGTAAGTAGTTACAATGTTTTGGGAAAAAAAATCTGCATATATTTTCTGTTATTAAGAGAGTCAGGGCAGCCCGGGTGGCTCAGAGGTTTAGCGCCGCCTTCAGCTCAGGGTGTGATCCTAGAGACCAGGGATCAAGTCCCATGTCGGGCTCCCTGCGTGGAGCCTGTTTCTCCCTCTGTGTCTTTGCCCCCCTCTCTCTCTCTCTCATGAATAAATAAATAAAATCTTTAGAAACAGAAAGAGAGTCATCCAGATCTTCCGATTTCACAAAGACTGTTTTTTTCTTGCAGTTCAGAGGAATCTATATGCAAATTCCTGTTTTGCTCTATCCACTAAACCAACCTAGTTTCTGATGATTTCAAATGCTGAGGTCAGTGCTTCCGTCTTCCTGCTCTAACTGGTCCTTATTCATTACTTCAGATGTTCTGGTTAGGTGGGCTATACTCTAGTGGGCAATCTTTAAAATAACTGAAAACTAAAAAGAAATTTAAAGAGAGTATATATATATATAAATTATTTATAAATTTACATATTTATAAATATTTATTATTTATGCAAAATGCATTCTTCACGTAGCAACATAAAAAAGATGATTACCAGGAAGGAGCATGGAAAGTGAATGGAACAATAAAAATTCTCTAAGGGAGCTTCTGTGAACAAGGAGGTGCAAAAGCAGCATTTTCCCTTTCCAAAAAACCATCCTAGAACAACCAAGGAGAGGGAAAACAAAACACAAACTGCTGATTTTGTTGGTGACACTCAGGGAAAATTAAAGTGCTTAACCTCCAAAATGAGTGTAAAGGACACAGAGTGATAGGAATCAGGAGGGAGCCCTGTGGAGGCAAAGTCTGAATGCAAGAGAGAGAGCCTCCTGAAAAGAAGGAAAAGGCTGGCTTCACAACCAGGGAGGAGCTGAAACAATGGGTGGTGGCCTCCCTAGACCTGACCTGGTTTGGTTTAGGCAAAAGGAGGAGGCAGGTGTAAATCCATAATCACACTAAGAGGCCATAAATTGAAAGAACAAAAAAGAGTTTAATTTTGGGGGAGAAGAAAAAAGTTAAAAAGACTTGAATCTGCATATTCAAAGGACACAGTGTAACCCAGGGAAAATGGACCAGCATCGCCAGTACCAAGGTACAGTCAAATAACACAAGTTGGGGTCTGGGCTCCAGGAGAATCTGGGGCAGCCAAGCAAAGACAGAGTCACTGATACAGGGAAATGAATCACACCTACCTCCCATTTCTCCACGTGCAATATCAAATATAGGAGAATGGTACCAGTAAAAACCTCAAGGGAAGAGCGGCCCTGGAAGTTTTACCAAAACCGACCTTTAGTCGTAAGGCAACATCTTGTGCTAAATATGAAACGTTCCTGAAGCAACCCCAAGAAAGCATCAGGGAAACAGCAGCAAAAGCAGATTGAGGGTACAAATGGAAGATATTTAATAACAGAGAGTAAAGCAAGTATGTGTGTGAGGGAAACAGAAGAGTGCAACATTGGGAGGTGAAACAGGCAAGGCAGGTGGGCAGCAGAGGAAATTCTAAAACGAAGGGAATACCTCTTTTCCTAATACTTAGAGACTGCACTTTTGGTCCTAATAAAATATCAATAAATTTCAAAAACAAAGATACTACAAACACATGCTCTAATCATAAGGCAATGCACCTAGAAATGTAACAAAGAAAAATAAACTGTTGGCTACTACTTTTAAATTATTCTTTTAAGTGATTCCTGCATCTCATAGGAAATTCAGAATGAAATCGCAGAATATATAAAGAGCAATGATAATGAAAACAATACATATGATCAGGTAAAGCAGTGCTCAGAGAAAAATCATAGCCTCAAGAACAAATATTAATTAAAAAAAGAAATAAAAATATCACACCAAGGTATTCTAAAAGAACACGGAACTATGATTAAAGATATGATTAAGCAATATAAAGATTTAAAAAGCAGAAGGAATTTTAAGATAAAGTTAGAAATTATTGAGGTAGGAAATGAATAAAAATAGAAATAACAAATTAAAAATTTAGCTCACCCTTTAGTATTGAATAACCTATAATCAATAAAATTTAAGCTAATATTACCAAGAAAAGGAAAGAAATGCAAATATAATTAAATTAAGGCCCAGCAACAGCTACAAAGTACCTAGGAACAACAAAAGCAACTGCTTTGCATGATTCTTTGTATGTAAATAATAACTTGAATTAAATGGACACTTTCTTAAGAAAATAAAATTCACCCAAACTGAATCAAGATACAAAATCTAAACAGACCCATTTCCACCAAAGCAAATGCCTATTTTTGATATGATAATTCTGTAACTGATTTTAAGTAAACTTTAAAGATCATGCCAAGGATGCCTGGGTGGCACAGCTATTGAGCACCTGCCTTCAGCTCAGGGCATGATCTCAGGATCTGGGATCAAATCCCACATCGGGCTCCTCGCATGAAGCCTGCTTCTCCCTCTGCCTGTGTCTCTGTCTCTCCCTCTGTGTCTGTCATGAATAAATAAATAAATATTTTTTAAAAAACATACACACAAAAAACCAAAAAGATCATGCCAGAGTATTTCAAACAACAGTACACAACAGGTACACAAAGTTTTCCAACTATATACAGGAACAGATAATTGAGGAAATTAATATCCATTTGTACTCTTTTGCAAAACAGATCCCCCAAGTACATGCTGTGTCCTCCTCCTTCTCCCCATGTTTTGCCCTTTCTCCCTCCTGGTAAAACACAGTAGATCTCTCACTTGTGAGGACTCTGACTTTAATTCACTACCTCAGGGTATAAGACTACAAAAGTGATCAAAAAACAAAGGAAGGAAAGAAGGAAGGAAGGAAAGGAGGGAGGGAGGGAGGGAGGGAGGGAGGGAGGAATCCACTGAACCTCCCTGAATCAAAGCACGATAAATCCATGGTAGGGTGTCATGCTTCCCCTGTTGTGTATGCTTTCCTGTTAGCAGAGTGGCCATAGAGGGTTGTTTTGGCCAGTGCTGCGACGTTCTGAATTCAGAAACCCACAGTGATCTCATCCAGTCTCAAATCTTAAAATGCCATCTTTACTGTTAACTCTCAGATTTATCTCCCCACCCCCCACCGCCACTTGCGCCTGTGTTTTCCATGTAGCAGTCAGATTTTTCCCTCTCAACACTGAGCTACATCATGTCAGAGGAAGTGAACATCCTCTCAATTTCTCACCAGGCCCAATACCACCATCTGGCCTGTGCATCTCCCAGAGCTCCTCTCAACCCTCCTCTCCTCCCTGTTTCTACTCCCTGAACCTCTGTCCTGCTGTTCCCTTCACCTGACCTCTCCTCTCCCATGTAGGCCCCCCACACCCCATCCCCTCACTGTCTTCTCAGTGAGGTCTGCCTACACAGCCTTATTGTAAATGACCCCTACACTTCCTATCCCCAATATTTTTATTTAAAGCACATATCATCATCTGAAACACTGCAGGTACTTTCTGGATTCGTCATGTTTATTCCATCCTCCTCTTTAAAAGTATATTCCAGGAGTCCAGGAATGATTATTTTCTATTGTGTTTATAGCTTGAATTCCCAGGTCCTAGAACAGTGGATGACAAAACAGGTGCTCAAAAATATGTATTTGGTGTTTATGGCATCACATACATATTTGTTGATCGCTGTATTACTGGATTTAGGTTTATGGAGAGAAAAGAGTAGACTGTTACATCAGAGGGCAGAATTGGATCAAGCCATAAGACAGCTGTGAAGTTTGGATGGGATGGCGGTGGTCTGAGTAGAGAAAGCACAAAAATGTCACAGAGCTAGGGAATCATTGTGGGTTTTTTGTTTTTGTTTTGTTTTTGTTTTTGTTTTTGGAGGATGGGGAAATTTCCATGGAACAGTTGAAGAAATGAGATACAGATTGTTTCTTCAGGATCCATAGAGCTGAGAGTGGGACTAATGAAAGAAATGAAACCAGGAAAAATTAGGAAAAGTGTTCACAGAGTGTTCTTCAAAGAAGAGTAAGCCTGGCTGCTAATATGGTGACAGGCTGTCACTCTGTTCTTCACTTACCATCTTTAAAAATGCTGTAACTTTTTATTTCTTTTTTTCCTTCTCTACCCACAAAGTCTCAGTTACCAAGGCTTATCTTTTCCTTTTTTTTTTTTTTTTTTTTTTCCTATGGCATTAAAAAAGAAAATTCCACTCCATGATTCTGCCTAGCATTCCAGTAGGCTTCTCCTATCTTAATGGATAAAGATTGTGGGCAATTTGCTGCTTCATTTGTCAGTGTAGAAATAATCCACCTTTCCTCTTCCTCATTAGTAAGGAGCTCAGTGCTTCCTCCCAAGAATATTGTATCTGGACATTTGCCAAACCTTGGAGCATGTCCTTTAAAAGGCCATGCTCACACTACTCACATCAAAATTTGGCAAAGTTTTGAAACCAACGCTTATGATTAAAAATATACAACTGCACACAAAGTAATGAAATATCTTTAGAAGAAGAGTCCAGTGCTTGCCTCTTTTCATACATCTTTACATAAATAAATGGGAAATAAAGTCGGGAAGCAGAGCTACATTACTAATGCAAAAAGTGCTGTTTGTTTGGGATTGGATGAGTAAATGTGTCAAAAAGAAAGAGTAATACCAATGTGTCAGAATGTGCCCAAGCCCAAAGGTCAGCTGCTCCATGTGCCTTGGGGAGTTTCTGAAGCCTTTAAGAATCAAACAGTAAAAGGGACAAGCTTGTTCTGACATCTGTACATATTCCAAAAGAGGTTTTCATTACCATTTTTTAGATATCATAAACCTCTGGTTATAATGGAATGCACTATTTCTGTAATGGTAAATCTCACAAAATGGAAATGATTTTTCCAAATGTATGCCCTCACTCAGAGCTTTTCTACAGAGACTAGGCATCAGAATCATCTGTGAGGACTTTACAAAAGTAGTCTTCATGCATCCACCTGATTTTTTATGCATTCACATCTATAATAAATACTCATTCAAGAGTCCCATAATGACAGAGTTCTGGTGATTCAATATAAAAGAAGAAGAACATAGTGTACAAAACTCACCATCTAGACCATGGTGTATATGGGTGGGGAAAGCAGGTGCCAGGTGTTATGGATTGAATTGTGGGCTCCCATCCCTACCCCATAGTGATATCTTAAAGCCTTACTTCCCAGTATCTCAGAATGTGACTATATTTGCAGATAGGGCTTTAAAAAGGCGATGAATTTAAATCAGGCCTTTGGGTGGGCCCAATCCAATCTGTCTGGTGTCCTTACAAGAAAAGGAAGAGAGACCAGGCATACCTGTGCACAGAGGAAAGGCCATGTGTGGACACAAGGGAAAGACAGCCATCCACAAACCAAGCAGAAAGACCTTAGGAGAACTCAAATTTGCCAACACCTTGATCTTAGACTTTAAGCCTTCAGAACTGTGAGATAATTATGTGGTATTTTATCATAGCAGCTCATGGAAACTAATACACCAGATATGTAAATATATGACTGCAAAGCAACAGAGGACAATATAAGGGATATGAGAATAACAGGCAATCAAAGTGACTTTCCCTGGTGATCACAGATTCAAGGTTTGAAACCAATGTACATGGATAACATCATTGTTTCCTAGACAAGAATTTTACCGAATTCACTTCAATTGATAATAGCTAACATTTAGCGAGGCCTTTCTATGAGTCAGGATCTAAAAAGAACATTTTACACATATTAACTTAAGCTTCACTTCAACCCTATAGGATTATTTGCCATAATTATTGCAAATTTACAGAGCCAGGCACAAAGCAGAGGTTCCATACCTTTGCTAAAGTCCTAAGGCTAGGAGAGGTGGGACCAGAGCTCAAATACAGATACAAATGGATGGAATCCTCATGCAGAACCACTGTGCATCCTGCATTAATGGAGCTCTTGAGCTTTCTAGTGAAAGATTCTCTGTAAATCATTATTCCAGAAAAACATACCACTCTACTACAAATTCTCAACCAACATAAAGAGTGGTCTCCTGCCAAGAGTTAAGAGATACAGTCTAGCCATACAGTTTCCTAGCTACATCTGCCCATGGTAAATATTCTGTGAAGTATGATTTCTTAATGATTGAACTAGCTGTGCCTTTGTAAGCATAACACTATAACATATGGTATTGGACTCTCTTGTTGAATATAAGACTAAAGTTAACAGCCTAACCCCAATTCACATACTGGCAACTCTCTATTTGAGAGAATGGATAGAAACATATTGTTCACTGTCAGGCTCAAGGGAAAAGTCTCAGGATCCAAAATCAGTACCTTTATAACCTCCGTTCTACCTTTCCTCGCCCCTCCTGATGGCTGCCACCAAAGCTCTAGGCCAACAATCCCCAGCAGAGACTTTCTGAAAATACAGATCCCACCCTACTTTCTGCCTATTCCTCCCTTTCCCCAGTATTTGTACTTAGTAGATTGGGGTTGGTTCTAGAGATCTATTCTTTAAGAGTTCACAATGATACCGATTCTCTGCCAAATTTGGACATCTGATTCTTTGCCAAATTTGGGAACGTTGATCAACAAAGTAGATTTTTCAGAACACTGTGCTTTAACTAACACTCTGCTGATAGTAGATCACATGATCTAAATCTGTTTTGGAAATGCACACATTTATACTCCCATCCACACCTATCCTTACCCAGTCCCAAAGCAACCCAGGCATTCCCCCTGTCTCTCTGTAGTTTAAAATCCCTTTATCTAAAACAAAGGTGCTAGATGCTTATCTGATTAAAGTAGAGCTGCCAAGAGGTGACAGCTTCAGCTAAATACTGCCAGGGGTTCATTTGAATTTCAAAAACTCCCAAATTAATCTCCAAATGGGAACATTGTCCAGGGACATTTTTCAGCTATAGGCTTTCTGTTATTACCGATGTATACCAAGTTATTTTAAGTCTTTTACAAAGTAGTACAAAGAAGCTCAATCCAGGCAACAGCAAGTGTGGTCTCTCAAATTGTGGAAACAAATGTAATAATGTACATTAAATAGGCTGATACTGTTATTATTGCAAATGTCAAGTTCATTACAGCAGATGTTTCAACTGAAGATCACTACTCATTAAAATCAAACAACCAATATGCCCTGAATTCACCATTTGATTTAATGTGTCAGCTTCAATGCTCCAGGGAGTCAATCAGAATTGTCTTCCATGTAATTGTCATAGGATTATTATGTAACAAAGAATCAGGTTTCAGTTCTTATCACCTGCTAATCATGATCATTAAAATGTGAATGAAGAGTTAATCAGTGACACTGGAGGCTATACAGTGTTCTATGAAATACTTAACAGGTTTATGCTTGTTGCCAGAGGAGTCATTTTAATTCTAAAAGTAGATGACATTACTATTAAGAAGAAAATATTCAAAACTGAAAATAAGTAAAAAAAAATAATAATAATAATACAAAAACAAAAAACAAAAACCCACTTAAGTGATCTGTTGATGTCATACTACAGCCTAAGCACTCTTAATGTCCTCAACTCTCCAGGGTCATTTACATTTACCATGTTTTCTATTCCTAGAGCCCAAACACTTCACACTTCTTACAATTAAAGTTCTTATTATGATTTGCATGTTTGTCATGTTGAAAAGATAACCCGAAGGTTAGATTATTCAGCATGCTTTATTGCATAGTATGGTTTCTAATACATATGAACTATCACAGCATATTTTTTTGATCCCAGACTGTATAAAATTCCTATTTTCTTTCTTTTTTTTTTTTTAATTTATTTTTTATTGGTGTTCAATTTACTAACATACAGAATAACACCCAGTGCTCTTTTTTTTTTTTTTTTAAGATTTTATTTATTTATTCACGAGAGACACACAGAGAGAGGCAGAAACACAGAGGGAGAAGCAGGCCCCATGCTGGGAACCTGACCTGGGACTTGATCCCGGGTTTCCAGGATCATGCCCTAGGCTGAAGGCAGCACTAAACCGCTGAGCCACGTGGGCTGCCCTAAAATTCCTATTTTCATGTGTGTTTTTTTAAACTAGTTTCATTATTCTCTTTATTCCCTCATTAATTAGTTATATGATTGATCGTATACAAATGTATTTAATATTCCATTAGAAAAAGATATGTATCTCAGACTAGTCAAAGAATCAATGAAAATCTAACAAGACCAAGTGGCAACCATTATCAGAAAAGGAGAATATGCAAATCTCCCTGAAATTATCTATATTGAGAAAACAAAAGTGAATACTTAGTCGAAAATAAAATTGTTGAAAGAACGCCTGGCAAAAGTTTCACCAGTAAGTGCCTTAAAAATATGGATTCTTTCAAAGAGGCATCTCTGAAATGCCCTTATTATGATATGGAGAGTGATATGTATTCCTGAAAGCCACATTTAGATGCATCTTTAACACAGAATAGGCAATTTGCAAATGTGTAGGTCATTAAAGGACTATGAGTCGCCCGCTTCTAGCCATATTTTTGCAAATACATCGCTGTCCTGGCCTAAAGGGGTAAAGAGGAACAAGATCTAATGGAAGCTGTTTATGAATAGAGTTGACTATGAACTCTTGGACAGGTTGGCAAATGTACTTCAGAGTGGACAGTTTAATTTTTATGTAAAGATCTAGTAGATTACTATTTATATTTGAGCACAATCTAAATTGTTCAGAAGGATTTGAAGCTGATGCCTCACCTGGACCACATACATGATCATCTATCTGCTTTAGCGTCTTTCCCTTTCACTTTAATTGGTTCTCAGCTCACTGATGAATTACTAGGATAAAACCCTCATCCTCTCTCTTTCCTCTATCTGCTCGCTATTGGTTCAGATGTGGGAAGCAGATGCAAAACAAAGTGTAAATAAAATTAAATGACCTTATAACCTGCAGCCCATTGACAAATAAATACTTGAGACAGGCAGAAGGGAACATTCCTCCAGGAAACTCCCAACTGTCTTAACATTAATGCTTTGCTCAAGGGAAAAATTACTGTAGCTTGACAATAGCAAGGCCTCCAGTGTCCTGAGAGACTTCTTTAGCATATGAAAGCTCTTTTGGACACCTCCCTTGTTCCTTACCTCCCCCAAAACCCAACTATGTAATCAGCCATTCCTCGGGACCCCAGTGCAGCAGCTCTTTCTGCCCAGAGGTCCCATCTCGGTGCTTTAAAAAAATCACCTTTCTTGCATCAAATATGTCTCAAGAATTCTTTCTTGGTTGTCAGCTCCGGGCTGCAACAACACTCCAGAAACTACATCAGATTCTTATTTTACCAAGTAGGCTCCCTTTAACTTTCACAGATAAAGGTGATAATTTGCTTTGATGGAAGTTAATGCACATCACTTCTGATGTAGGAAACAAGGCAGGAGAAAATTATTAAATTTCCTTACTACCTAGAGCCCACTGACAAGTCCTTGAAATGGAGGGACATTGCTCTGGGGAGTCAGCTGTCTCAATGTTAATACTTTGCTAAGGGCAAAAGGCAATCAGCCTGACTCCCAGGATCCTGTAAGTCTACTGAACATACAAAAATGCCTTTGGAAACTTCCTTTATCTCTACCCAACCCCCCAAGATACATGTTGGCAATCATCCCCGAAGCATATGACCCACTGATATACATCTGAAGGGTCTCAGGACTCAGGTTTTATTAGACAGTAATAAATGACCATTTCCTAACAATCGCTAGTCCCCTCAAGGTCCTGGAAACCTTGCTTCCAAAAGTCTCTCCTTAGAGACTTATGCTGTCCCTGACCCCCTCCCAACTTGAAAGTACATAAGGGGGCAATCTTCATGATCCCAGCAGCTCTTTCTGTCCAGGGGTCCTAACCCAGGGCTTTAATAAAACCACCTTTTTTGCATCAAAGAGTCTCAAGAAGTCTTTCTTGGCCTTGGCTATGAACCCTAACATCTTTCCTACATCAACTTCTGTGGTCTACCTTGCATTCCTCCCTTCTTCCAAGAACAGTAACCTCTTCCCTTTACAGGGACACAACCCCATCCTACCCCATGATGCTTTAGTGAGTGTAACTGCCAACAGTAGTTAAACCATATGAAAACTCATTTCTATAGATCACACATAGTAGAACAGTAGCAAACTCATGAGGTCCAGCAAGTATTGTTCTTTTAACAACACTGACTTAATCCAATCTTTTATGAGTATGTCATTTAAAGTTTTATTACCGGTTATGAATTTAATATTTACTTCTCCCAAATCAGAGCATAAAATATTTTGCTTGCTTTAACTGCATATGTAGGACAAAATTAACAGGTCAACTGGGATTCTCCACAAACTGACTGGAAACAGCTTTTAGAGAAGATAACCCAAAGAGGAATTTAAAATCAATCCCACAGCAAGTAAAATCAACTTCTTTTCCAAGTATTCAGTCACATGGGAGCAAAAGAAGCAGTGTGGCATTTTCATTTTACAGGGTATGTGCAACCATGCTGCTTTAAAGAGGAGAAATAAGATAAGCTGATTTTATTTTCACCAGTGAAGAAAGTTTTCAATAGAGCAGCTTTCATAGACTCAGCATGGCTAACAAAGTAACATTACCAATGAAAATAAAATAATAGATTAGCCGCACAATCTAGGCATTTTGTTTTTAGAAGGACTTCTCTTACACTCTGCCTTTAGAGAGCCATGAATGCATGCTTCCTGAGAAAGAAAACTTCCCTGCTGTTTTTTCTGCTCCTGCGGAGATGACTTGCAAAGAATAAAGTCTTTTTTCTTTCTTTCTTTTTCTTTCTTTCCTTTTTTTTTCTTCCAGCTGGAGATCAGTTGGTGCAGGGACTGCTGGCCACCAGGAAGTTTTCTTTAGCCCCTCATCTGGGTCCCACGCCCTGACCAGAGTTTATCTCAACTGGATAGCTTTCGAAGCTGACTTCAGAAATAAATGGAAAAATATGTCCAGAGAAGCTGCAACTAAACTATAACTAACTATTCAAATGGAAACACCATCTCCTGCATCTAGCTGTTTCCCACATTCAGGGAGGGAATGAATGCCCTTTCCAATTTGGTTCCTGATTGAAAGCTAGGGCTGTGGTTGTCCCCCTTGCTAAAAACCCTCCTTTTGTTTTCCTTTTTTACTGTCAGAAAGCCTGCCTCAGAGGAGTGCACTGTGCATATCAATGAAGGAAAAGGAGACGAAGGGTGATTGAAACTGAAGATTATTTTTTCCCCTGTCATTTAAAGGGTTCTCAGTGAATCATGCCCTCTTTGTGATTCCATTTCAAAACACATTCTTTGCCAGTTCCAAGCCAGGAATCCTTTCCTTAGTGATCTGTTCAGCTATCCTGGAGTCTGGCTCTGGCTATGGGGTTGAGAGATGTAAATATTCAAGGAAATCAGTTCTCTGCCCAAATCAGCAGCCTTTAAGGCTCCTGAGCAAGGGAACAGGGAAGAAAAGAGGGGATACAAGGAAAGGATACTTTGGCTTGGCTCATAGTTGAACACCGAGCACAGTTGAAAACAACAAATCTGCGGGGCTAGCATTACGGAGTCATCCAGAAATGAAAAGGAGGAAAATGAATATATTTATAGAGCTCTGTAGGGTCTTATAATAACCTAACTGAAACCACACATGATTTTAAATTATAAACCTCTGCTTTAAGAGAAATACTGTGAAATTTGTTTGTAAGAAGTTAATCTTTCAAGGATATATTAGAAGTTAAAAATTATAGGAAAATTGAAAAAATCTGTTAGGCATTTTAAAACGTGTCGCAAAAACAAAGATCTTATTTTTAAAAATTTGACTATGCTAACCAGGAAAACATACTGTCTTAACAAAATAGTAAACCTTGAGATGTGTGTGTGTGGCATTTATACCAGAATTGCTATTAATTAATCATTAACAAATGTACTCTTTATATAAAAGATGACTGCTTAAATAGAACTGTACAAGAAACAAGATTTTTTTTTTAAATGAAGCTTAACACCATGTAACAGATGTTAGGTTTCTTTCTTGTGTCTACCCTAAAGAGACAGTGATACTGCTTGAGATGACAGTCGTTAACTGTGGAATATGGGTAATAAATTATAGAAGCTAAGATGTATCATTATTTAATAATCCTTTTTAAATAGCCCTATCATTTAACTACTACCTGCAAGAAAAAAATATATATATATATTTGGCAATAAAATATACACAATCAAAAAATACATAATCAAAGACTGGAAATTTTTAGTTTAAATACAATTGAAAAAATCTCCTATCAATTTCATTAAGTAGGAGAGTAGGGCCAATACAATCAAAGATGCAAAGTGAGTCTATTTTAAGGACCATATTTGTTCCTCAACCTTATCTTCACTTCCTGCCCCATCCTCTTTAATACCACAAAAACTGCTGTATTGGTATACCTACCAAGGTAGTCTGAATCTGTTAATCCTGCCATTCATTTAGACCATGGAATTCCCTTTGCTTTAAATTAAACTGAATGTTTGACATTGAGAAAGAAATTTCCTGCAATGAAATTATATTCTTCTTTTGTTCACAGCTGAGATGTGTATTTTCTGATTTAAAAGGCAACAGAGAAAGGATATTGCTTACGAGATCTTAATTTTGTTAAAATCAGAATAGTAAGCTGAATCTACTAAAGAACAACACCAAACTACTGGCTACAAATGATTAACAGCTATTAAAATCAATGTCAGAATATTCAAACAATACATCACATGCTAAAAGGCTCAAAGTAAATTTTGGAGCTGAACTCCCCTGAAGCAAATTGCTGAACCAGAACAATGTCCTGCTGGAAGGAGAGCATGTCTAAAGCAAGAGTCGATTCTGAGTATATATCCTGTGCTGGGGATTCTGGGAAATAATGAATAATAAAAAGAACAGGGAGGGGGATGAGGCATTCACCATGGACTGATAAATATGACCTTCAAATATGACCTTTATATGCAATGAAATTATGTACGCTTTCATGACAAGTACATGTTTGAACAATAATCAAAGGATCAAAGTGGGGGTAGAAACTACTTATCTGACCTCTACTATGTGACTTCCCATGGAATTCTAGCTATAATGAGAAGATAACCTATCCCTGTGGTCTTGAATGTCCTAAATTAAGACAATTAGGAAGGACCCTTTCTCACTACTATAAACATTCACAGTGATATGCTAAGTACAGTTGTGCTTTCCAGAGGCCAATACTTGATAGATAACCTCTTTCCAAAGCTGAATTTCAAATTAAATTTTATTGCCTATATTTTATTTATGCCCAACAAGGAAACAATTGAGAACAGCAAGCTTACAAGTGGGTAACTAACATATTGAACAGGAAATATAGATACCCATATTTGGATTATATATGCACAAGTGGAATATACACATTTGCAGACGGGATTATTAAAAAGGAATTTAAAAAAATAAAAAATAAAAAAACAAAAAGGAATTTTTTGGATTAGAACATTAAAAAAAATCTTTGAGAGGATAAGGTGGTTAATCAGAATTTAATAAATGTACTGCAGGCAATATATTTTGATGTATTTTATGTAGAAAATTTGATAGCAGGGTAACAGGGATAGAATGTCTAGCATGTTCCATAAGCATAAGTTTCTTAAATATGCAAATTTGGGAATCCTTGTGTATGAAGACTAGGGAAAACTGATCTGTGTCTGTATAGCTCATGTCAAAATAAGTACTTCTATACCTCACAGCTATAAAATTGGCTTAAAAAGACTAAAAACTGTGCAGCTTATTTACTTATCATTTTCTTTATCGTTGATGTCTGGAAGTCAGAACAAATGAAGAATCCCCTTCAGCTTCAGTAACGGTGACATACAGTTTACAAGAGTATGTGATTGATGTAGCCACAGATATGAGTTACAAACAGTCTACACATTTGAGTTAGCTAGCTTTGGGGGGGCAAATGAGAATCTTGAAAGGTTTGCAAAAAACAGGGAGGAAGAAAACAGATCAAAGTTAATAAACTGCCCCAGATAGTAACTAATTAGACAGCAAGGTATTATTGACAAAATGAAAAAAGAACAGAAAGACAACAAATGTTGTATTTATATTTTGCCTTTTTGATTCTACCCAGTTTCTTCTTCTATTTCATTCAAAAGACTGCTGCCTAAGTCACCCTCCTACTGCGTCATAACATTGTCATGGCTCTTTCCCTGGCTTTTGTTCAACGTATGGATTAAATTCAAATACTAATATTTCAGGACAGGCAGGGGGAGAGACAGAAGCACAGGCAGGATGCTATGGGAACATGGGGAAAGGAAACTTGGGATACAGGAAACAGGCGGAGCTTGTTCCTCCATAATACAAACTTAAAACTTATAAATCATGACTATTGGTCTTACATAGTTTCTGTAATAGGTAAGGGTAAGCAGGTATGGATTGCTGTTAGGACAAAAGTATTTGATCATCCTAAACATTACATTCCCCAGTGAACAGCTGATATTTTAAATTATTTACTATCTTGTTAAACAACAAGAATAGAAAATGTAAAGATTATACTTATATAGATATAGAGTGAGCATTCTTAAAACTGTTATTGGTGTCCATTTATGAATTAGGCTGTCTTCAAAAGCAACAGATTTTCTATCCGTAGAGATGCTGTATATGATTATTATTTGTTCCTAAACTTCTACGGGCCAGTAAAAACTATATTATTGTATTTCAAAGGATAAAGGATATCTGATTCAAAGGAAAAGTTCAATATATTCATTTATTCTACTTTCTTCTCTTTTTAATGATTCTAAGTCGAGGATGTGGCTGAAAATCGGGGGTGGGGGGGGTGGGGAGGACCATGCCAGGCATTCTGCAGAAGAATGGGTTGAATGTAGCTGCCATTACCTGGTCTTACAGAAAAGCAGCAAAATGCAGTCGGTTGGATCTGCAGCACTACAAATATCTAAATTTTAACATGAGCATAATCTCATTTTCTTCTTGTTTAAATGTATTCAAACAAATGACATGGTGATGCAGCACTGATTTGAAGCAATTGTGTGCAGGCAATCAAGTGTCACAGTGAGCCCAGGAATTCAATAAAGGCAGTTGAGAGTTGCCACATTTTCAAAACATAACAACAGGTGGTGTGAGGGCTACCCTGAAAGATACTCATAAATGCCTATCACTCACATATCTGAATATCTTTATGTCAAAAGCTTCCTACTTTAGCAGTAGCTGTTTAACATCCAGTGATGTGTAATTTAATTAAGAGGTTAGGGGAAAAAAAAATTCCTCAAATTTAACCAAAGAGGAAAGGTATTTTTAGAATACATCATTCAGAACATTTTGAGTAATGAAAGGTCTTCATAAATTATATTCAAGAACATGGATAATGGACATCTTTCCACTTGAGAGACTGGAACACACTGACTACTGTTGTTTGGTGGCACTGAATTCTAACATTAAAAATGAAATAAGAAGACCTTTAAATGGGGCATGCATTCTCTAGTTCCCCATAGGCTTCATCACTTTCCAGGATTTTATCTCCAATATTATATACTTTAAAATACCTGCCTAGTAACTGAGGACATGTGTGCTAACGATCCTTGGTCTGCATTTACACAAGGGTTAACAACAAAATTGTTGAGGTTTAGTATCTGCACCTTCTGTTCTATTTTTTCTAAATTATACTTTTAAATTAAAAAAAAAATTCTGATTTAAGTCTTATACATTTTCCCCACCATATGATTCTCTAAGCACCCCCCCTTCCCTACCCAGTGACATCAGGGATAATCCTAGCAGAGCTCTGCTGACTCTGAGGGAGCCTGTCCTGTGCTAAGAAGTAGGAAAAGTGGTTAATTATCTGATGAAGTCTACTCAGTCTGTGCCAAAAAGAATATTATGTTTCTGGTTGTAGGTGGAAGCAATATCACTTAATTACTCGTTTCATTCTCCTTTTCACAGCTATATGCCTTAAAAGCAGCAGAGTAAGTATATTTTATTTGGAAGCATTTTGATAAATTAATCCTGCTTTCAAAAAAAAAAAAAAAATCCTGCTCTCAGGTAGGAGAATTTTGTGTGTGTAGTTTTGTGGGGAATATATCAATCAGTGTTTCCAAAGTTTGGATATCCAGACTTTTCCTTTAGGTAGATAAAAGTTTATTTACTATATTTTCAAATACACTTTTTTTTTTCTTTCCTGATCTTATTCCTAATCGTCTGGGTACTCACTCAGACCAGATTGGGGTCAATGCTTCACATTTCTAAAGAGCATCTCCGGCACACTTCCTACTTCTAAAATGGCAATTTGTGTAAAAATGTACCATCCTTCATAGGTTCTGTACATAGAAGACTGAAAAGCTCTACATACACCTAAATAAAGTAACCTAAGAATTGACAAAATAAATTAGTTTTTAAAAGGATGGAAATCTTTGAAAATACCTGGTTCAGTTTTAAGAGCTAAAACACAAAGCAGCCCTCCAAGTTAAGCAGCTGTTTTTAAATACATCAATCTTCTGCTCCAGTATCTTAACAGCTGGAAGAAATTATAGTCCAGAGAGACATGTGCATAATCCGAATTAAGCAGTTGCAGGCTGTGAAGAAAATCAAATATCTCAGGGTAATAGATGCAAACAATGTTACTGAAACTCTAAGAAATCTTTGTTTCTTCATAATGATGGCGATGTTGTGCCATTCTTGTGATACAAACTACCTATGCTAGTCAAAAGTAGTGAATATTTTCTTTTCCTTTTCCTTTCAAAAGCCCAAAAGAAAACATGCCGATTTCTAAACCTAAGCGACAACATAGTCATCTCTGGACTCTTCCATTCTACAACCTTCTTTTGAATCAACATATTGATTTGGTGCTGGCCTGGACTGCCAAGCATTCTGTCAGGATCCACACTGTGCCAAGCCTATCAAACCAATCATGTTGTCACATGCTGGGGCGGGGGATATGTCCCAGGCTGAGTGAGGAATGACAAAAAGGTTAAGAGAAATATTTGTTCTCTAGAGAAGGAGTCATTGCAACGCTGTCTCTCAATTCAAAAAAAAAAAAAAAAATGCGTCTGACCCACTTTAATGACCACGGGCTTGCATTTAAAACAGGCACAAGTTGCCAAATACTTAGGGCCAGATGGTGGCTTCTAGAATGAACATACCGGGAAACCTCAGTGTACTCTGATACCAACAGCATTTCCACCAGATTATGCTCTTTACTTTTACCACTTTTTGTTTCCAGCTCCCTGTATGAAAGTGTTCAGGTCTTCGACTTAGAGTTAGTATTCACATACGTAGTCCAAACACGAAGTATGAAAGTGACAATTATATTTTATACAGCATCCCCTTAATAGTAGACTACTCAGTGCTCTGTCATCTCTCAGTTATTGATATGAAACAAAATAAATGTAAATATCAACAGGCATTTGGAAAATAGCCTGGCAGTTCCTGAAGCAGCTAACCATATGTTACCAGATGTCCCCACATGACCCGGTAATTCTGCTCCTGGGTATATCCTGAAGACAAATTAAAATCTAGGCCCATGCAAAAACTAGTGCATAGACACAGCAGGATTATTTATAATAACCAAAATAAATTTTAAAAATTAATAACAAAAGTGAGCACTTACCATGTACTAGGAACTGAAGCATTTTATGTGTATTTGCTCTGTCTTTACACAAATACAAAGAGACTGTGTAGACAAGCAAGCATATAATAATACCACAGTTACTATCCTCATTTTACAGACAAGGGAACTGAGGCCTAAGAAGATCAAGCAAATTTGCCAGCTGCACAGCCAGCCCGCTGCAAGGTCAGGCAGTTAGACCCCAAACCAGCTATTAACCTTGGGACTCTAGCACCTGAAGGACACTGCCTCAGCATCCCACTGTATGATGGACGACCTTTGGGGGTGAAGTGATAGGTGATTTTCATTTTCATTTGTATGCTTTTGTTATTTTCGAACTCCTTATGTAAACAACTAGGTCTTCTATGCAAGACAGAGACAGAGAGGGAGACACAGAAATGACTATTTTGCACAAGAAGAAATAACTGCTTATTGCCCTCCTCATTTTGGAATATTTGTATGAAATTAAGAGTATAAAGCATTACAGGTAAAATACCACAGTGAGGTCAAAATTTTAGGCATAAATTTAAATCACATCGAATCCATTATATCTTTCATTAGTCAAAAGTTGTGGTGTTGAGAGACCACCCCTTAGAATGGCTGTGAGTTGGAAAATCTTGATTCATGTACCTGTTGCCCAGAAAGTCACCTGGGCAGCCTGTTAGGGTATCTTCACACAAATGCCCAAGATTCAGGTAGCTTGGGAGGGCCACCCATTCCCTAAAAGTCTCAAAATACTGCATTATAACAAGCTTGCCCACCTCTATTCCAGGAGATTCTGATAAAGGAAGCCTATGGCAAATATTTTTTTTTTAATAAAATCTTTTTTTTTTAATATATTTTTTAAATTTTTTATTTATTTATGATAGCCACAGAGAGAGAGAGAGAGGCGCAGAGACACAGGCAGAGGGAGAAGCAGGCTCCATGCACCGGGAGCCCGACGTGGGATTCGATCCCGGGTCTCCAGGATCGCGCCCTGGGCCAAAGGCAGGCACCAAACCGCTGCGCCACCCAGGGATCCCTATGGCAAATATTTTGAGGGGAAAAATGGTATCCTCATTATTTTTAGAAGAAAACATCCAAAGATACTATATTAAAATTTAGGCAACATTAAACAGAATAAACCTTAGCTTTGAGTTACAATAAGTGTAAGCAAAATGAATACCCACTAAGAGACAAGTTTTAACTTTTCAGCACTTTTCTAGAGCCAGACAAATCTGGACGGGCTGAAAATTCTGATCTAATCAGTTTTGATCCTCTACCTATGTGCTCTTCTTTCCTGTTATTAAATTTCAAAAACAAGAACTGCAAACTGAAGCCAAACAATGTGAGTGAGCTCAAGTTAAAGTGGGGTCAAATCCACTACTTCAGCCCTAATAACACCTGGCATCCCTCCCACCCTCATCCCTGTGAGGAAACATTCACGAACAAGAGTCCACCAGAGGTGTTCTTACAACCGAAACTGATGGCCAGAAACAGTACGCTTATTATACCTTCAGGTAATTGTTAGTAACTTAGGAAGCGTACTCACTTGGCAAATTTTATATACAATGTGTGATTAATGATGAATTATGTATTAGGAAGGAAGAAGTGTTTGAGTTCTTGCCTTGTGCCAGGCACCATGTGAGGTGCTTTGCAAACCTATTACTTAAACCTCATAAGAACTGCAAGGTCAATACCATCATCCCCGTCTTCCCAAATAAACTAAGCCATGAGGACATTAATTAACTTGCTTGCCATCTAAGATAACAGATGATAGATCTAAGAGCCAGTGCCAGATATGACATCTTTTTCCACCAGATCGTCTTGCCGCTGATGGAAAAGGCTGCTCGTGGATGTATATAACCAATAACAGACCCAGATACGCGGCATTATCTGCGAAATAATAAAATATGCAAACACTGACCAAATAAATTAAATGATGATACCAGGTCGGACATAAGAAAATCATCAAATGCCTTTGATTTAATATATACAAAGGATCCTCAAAGGCCCCAGTGAATACACTCCACATCTAAAAGTTCTTGACCTTCATTAGAGTATCTGTATGTCCTGATAACAAGTGACCTTGAACCCAAAATTCCATTACCTTTTCAAACATATTCCCTAAAGAGGAATAACCAAAATCAAATTGGTATCTGGCAAGCACTGAAACATAAAAGATTTTGCTAATTAATTTTAGAGCAGAACTTTTCATGTTTTACCTGATTAACCTTCAGTCTCAATACTACTAATCAAAAAAAAAAAAAAATCCAATCACAAGTTAGGAAAGTATTGCATCTTCTATATAAGACAACAAATAACCAAAGAACCTTTTCTGGAGAACATATTCGGTGATTTAAGCAATATCATAAATAATTACATCTTTTTCATATTTGAAAAAAATCATTAAAAATGATTCAGTTTATAGACCTGTGTTTTCCATACATTTATTTATACAGTTGCTAATTCTTAGTAATATGGGTTCATCCCAAAATATGGCTAAATGAAAAAGTTGGGTTGCATAAGATAGCTGTAATATATTATAATTTTTAAAGTTTAAAAACATGCAAATTACTAGCATTCCATATTATTAATGGAATGGTAAATGCCTAAATAAAAACGGTATTAAAAACACAAATGACAACAATAAATTCCAAAATTCAGGATAAAAGCTACCTCTTTGGGAAAGTAGGGAAGAGAAAAGAATCACAGAGAAGTATACTCAGGGATTCAATGTTAGTTGTCTTTTTTTTTTTTCTTAAGCTGAATAGAGGATATATTGGTATTTGTTATATTATCCCCATAGTCTTTTGCATTCCTGAAGTACTTTACAATGACAATTACAAATACATAACCCCTCCGAATTTGATACAATGGTTTGCACATAAACCATTCATTCATCTTTGACTTGTGATGGAAATTTGACTTGTAAAGGAAATCAATATTGCTAATGTCAGGCACTGCAAAAGAACAAGCATACTAATCACATTCGAAGCCACTAATATAATTTCCATGTATTTCTATTACAGTTCTCTACATTCGACATCTAACTTCATCTGGAGTGGGAGTAGACGTGTATATTCTCAAACTTTAATTGAAGAGTGTGTCTTGCTATGTATTATTTTTCTGGCACTGTGTGTCAAACACTGAGTCTCAAATTTATATTTCCGTTCTATTCTGTCTCCTCAAAAGTCTCATATAACCAAACTCTCTCCAGATACCTCCAATTAAAATTTATTTGACACCTTAAATCCCTCAAATAAAATTTACTTAACCCCCTCCTCCAATGATATCCCTCTTTTTCCTCCGCTCTTCCCTCATCCCAGTGGCATCAACAAGGAACTTGTTTTCAAGCCAAATATCTGTGTCATATTTAAATCTTCCCTTCCTCTCCTATCAGTTAGTTCATCAGCCAGTCCTATTGATTAACCTCTAAAACATCACAAATCTGTACACTTGGGGCCGATTCACCTTCTAGCTCTCTATGTGAGTCCCACCGTGTCTCCTGCAACAACTACCTTAGCCTTCTATCTAATCTCCTTGCTTCCACCATGTTCCAGCCACATTTACCTTCTTTGTGACACTCAGATATGCTTCACTAAACCTCACTCCGGGTGGAGACACCAGATTCTACCTCCCTGTGGAAAGCTTCCCTCCAGATATTCCCAGGACCAGGGCCAGCTGCTTCAGGTCTCAGCTCAAATACCACCACTGAAGAGAGGCCTTTCCTAAATTTATTTATTTTTAAAGATTTTATTTATTTGCAAGAGAGAGAGCAGGAGAAAGAGAGAGAGAGAGAGAGAGAGAGAGAGAGAGCACAACCAGGGGGAGTGGCAGAGGGAGAAGGAGAAGCAGACTTCCCCTGCTGAGCAGGGAGACCGATGTGGGACTCCATCACAGGACCCCAGAATCATGCCCTAAGCCTAAGGCAGGTGCTTAACCAACAGAGCCACCCAGGTGCCTCTAAATTTCTTAAATACAAGGTAGTATCATCCATCTTGAGCACATTCTCTGTTCTTCTAAGCACTTACAATTACCTGAAATGGACCACTATCATTCACTTAACAGTTAGGTCTAAGTTTGGTTGCATGTAGCAAAACACTGACTACAGAAGCATAACCAGATTGGGATTTCTTTCTCACAGGTAAAAAGAAGTCCAGACAAAACCTGTCCAGGGCTGGTCCTGGGGGCTCCATGATGTCATCAGGCACCAGGTCCCTTATATCTTTCTGCTCTGTCCTTTTTAACACATGCCTTCCATCTTCATGATTCTCTGACAAGAAAGGTTTAGTCACTTCTTATTGCTCATAGGATGTCAGCTCCATGAGAAGAGAGACCTTGCCGGTCTCTTCTACCACCGGAAGAGTCACAAGTCATGTATTAAGAGCTTCATCCATATTTGTTTAATTATAAACCAATGAATCAGGAATCAGAAGTCCTACATTTAGGGTGTCATCCTTCATCCAAGCTGTCACACATGAAAGCCATCCTGCCCCCTTCACTAACCTTGTGGGTTCTACCCTGGATCTCTCTTCAGAGCCCTTCCTTCATGTTCTCCTTCATAATCACTGCCTGAGCTCAGATGCTAGCTGTTCTCAGCTTGCAATGGTCTCCCAAGTGCCTGGACACCCATTTCTCCCTCCTCTCTCTATGTCACACCCTCACACAAACTGATGAGGTAATTCCCTAAGTAGAACACTCCCTGAGGAAGGCATGGGTGGCTCAGTCAGTTAAGTGTCTGAGTCATGATTTCATCTCTGTTCATGATCTCAGGGTCTGGGATCGAGCCCTGTGTTGGGCTCCACACTCAGTGGGGAGTCTGCCTGAGATTCACCCCCACCTTCCTCCACCCCTCCCCCTGCTCATGTTCTCTCTCTCTCTAAAAATAAATAAATCTGTATTAAGCAAATAAAAAAAGAATACTCCCTGAGACCAGGAGTCCACCTGCCCCATTTCCCATTGTCCCCCAAGGACTATGCACCAGATGCATGTCCAGTAGACATCCAGGGGATGTTTGCTAAAAGGATCAGAGATACCTAAACTCCTGAGGACTATGTTCCAGGCACCTTAGCACTTGTTCCCAGTCCATCCTTGTCATGACACTGCCTTTCTTGTTCTTCCTCTTATACTGATTCGTCACAGCACATATATACCTGCAGTTGTAAACTGTTTCAGACCTTAGTGTTTTCTCATACTTTATTAACTCTGCATAAAATGCCTTTCTCCTTTTTTAATCCAGGACACTTGTAGAGGTATTTATTAGGTCTCAGCTTCTGATCCTCCCCAGCTGAACTGCCTTCCCTGCCAGTTCTGGGCAGAGTAGACTGTTCTCCATCAAGGGGCACTTTAATGGCAGCAATGATAATGACGATGACAGGAGAGAGTGCTTGCTCCAGCACTCCTGTGAGTCCTGCCCAGGTACAAATGCATGTAATATTTGTAATGACCCTCCAAGATAGGCAAGGTCTTTTTCTCATTTTAAAGGAAGAAATTGAGCCATAGAGAGGTTAACTAGAACTCTAAAGTTGGCAAAATTAATAAACGACAGAGTTTGCATTCAAACCCACATGGTCTGCCTCTGTAACCCATGCACTGTGACCTGCTCACATATCTGTCACCAGACTGAAAGGTCATTGGGAGCAGGGTCCATGTCTTATTTGTGCCTACATGGGTTCTCAATTAAAGAATGTTAAATGAATATTTTTTAATTAGTTGTACAATTACAGAATAAGAAAACTGGCTCAAATTCAGACTAGTGAAAAAGAGCTAGTGGTTTAATACTGAATGTGTATGACTGTATGAGCCACATCACTGATCCTAAGATAAAGTTCTGGGCCACATGAATAGCATGCCTTACTAAGGAACATTCAGTTGCTGGATCTAGCACAGATCAGGCCAGTTCCAGAGTCTAGTGCCCTCTCTGCTGTTCAAAAATCACCAAATGGAGTTTGTCTAAAGATGTGGGTAAAATAAAATAGAAATGAAGACACAAGGAGAAAGAATTTCTGGGTATAAAAACTATCCTCAAACACATGAAAAGGTTTTGTAAACAGAGGCTTCTTATGATTAAAAAGGGCACAAGAAGCCCAAAGGTAGGAGCACAGAGACAAGACAAGGGGTTCCAGTGTTGTGCTGAACCACCCACACTTACACCTAAGAACACATTCTGAGCATCTTTCCCAATTCTGTATTCAGTGTTATCATGTACATTCTGTGAGAAAGATTAGAATGGGAGGATTTACACCACAGAAACGCCAGAGCTACCACCAGACCTTTTTATTCTGGAGAATCAGTTTACCAGCAGACCACTCCATTTAACCTATTAGTGTTGCTGAAAAAACCCAGGAGGTTGCTTCGTACAGGGCGGGTGGTAATTAAGAACGCTGGAGAGGGCGAGATGTGAAAATTGTAAGCAGAATATAAATCATGAGTATACAAATAAATTTAACGAGAGAGCAGACTGGGATGTAGGAACAGTTGTCAGTCTTTTGTGCTTTTTTAAAAAATTTTCTAGTATTTATAAAAATACTATTTATAGATAAAACTCAAATATTCGAAGAAATAGTGTGATACTTAGCATTCCTCCCAGCAGTCTCTTGTGCCAAAAATAATGAATTAAAAAAAAAAAACCCCAAAACTAAAAATAGCCTATCTAATACTTTTGAATAGGAGATAGTCCATTGCAACATTCTTCCACCTGAGGCAAAAGTTGAAAATACCAAGTCAAATAGCAAACCCTAAAAGACTATCAACAAACTCGTAACACAAAATCTAGAAGTGTGTTTTCCAGTCAAACCAAGCCTTACAACTAATGTGTAAATTTATTGCTCTTTTCAAACAATAATATCCTTTGATATTTGTTTTCTATATACATTTTGAAACTTTCAATGACACATTTTTAATAAATTGAAATCAATCATAAGAAGAATTGCCCACTTTATCATAATTAACTTGGTCTTTTAATAGCTCATATACTCTTTTACAGTCAGTGGAACAGATTATTAAAAAAACTGCTTACTAGCAGTGAAGAAGATTGAATAATTGATATACAATTTAATATACATATTTTTAAGGCCCTGGTAAGGATATAGGACTGAGAGAAAATGAATCATCATATACAACATAATATAAGCAATAGATGAAGACTGACATGTAAGAAATCAACCTTTTCCTTTTTAAAGTACTCAAAAAAGATACGAACTCAAAAAGATACTGATTTAATTGGCAAGAACCATACCACTACCTTTAAATGGACTACAAAATAATAGATTATGTAAATTTAGCATTTCTATTCTGTTTTTAAATTACAGAGGTGACCAATGAGTCACTGAAGTAGCCTATATAATGTGTTTTCTCTTTAGAGTGCCTCCTAACCCTCTTGTCCTCTATTTTAAATTTGAGTGACTCACAAACTCTTAGGAGCAATCTCGAATAAACGGATTGTGAATAATAAGTACTCTTGTAAAATTGCTCCCAGAGTAAATGGTGTGTCCAGATATGTTCAGCAAGAGAAAGGTAAACTCCATTAGATTAGGACATGCTATAAGATAAAAATTTATCATAAGACTTAAATCAAAGGAGCTCCCATGAGTAAGACATACTGAGGTTATCCTGAATACAAAACAGGAAATCTGGCATGGGGTAAACTTGTTCTCTTTTGGAGAGATTTAAAACAAAATAAATTTCAGGATGAATCAATTGCACATTGGGGGAAAAAAAAAAAAAGCTTTTCTTTTGTGAATTATTCCTCAAGTGAAATTAATAACAATTAAAATTTTGCATCAGTCCTTTAAAACTCAAAACAACCCTAAAAAAATGCAGGCACGGTTTCTATTTCCATTTTATAGATAAGAAAAATAGAGATGGAAACATTTAAAGAGTTGCCCATCCCAGAAAGTCTGACTTTAGAGTGATTCACATCCACTTCATTAGAACTGTGTTCTCGACTAGAAAGTCAAGTAGAATTCTAACTAAATGACTTCACCCAGCATATGATATTGTTGATGTTTTAACTTCTCTGTTATATATGGCAATAAGCAAGTGCGAGAGATAATACCATAACACTCCTCTGTAACATATATATATATCAGTCATTTAGACTTCTATAGAACAGCATGCAACCCATTTTTGCTCAAAAGGAGAAGAATTAACTGAGAGGCCAAACAGGTGGACTGAGGAAGGAGGTGTTTTGCAGGTTCTGAAGTTCTTTGTGTCCAAGTTTCAAAAAAGAATAGAAATGTCTTTGTAAGTTTTTGTTTTTATTTTCTCTCCTTCCAGAATAATGTTTTGATGAATTATGCATAAATTGAATGCAAACACACAGATCCATTTCCCTTTGAAATACTTAAGGATGTAAAAATGAACAGAAAATATCCCTGGCAAAACCTGTGTGGAGCTTTCAGAAGAGCACACATTTGAACTAAAGTTTGTGATGTACTCCAAAACATATACATCAGCTGGTTCTTGCATTCCTCACTTCTCTAGTGTCAGAATGTTTTATCAATTTAAAAAGCACAGCTCTGTGCCACTAATTAGGCTATATATTAAATGCCATAGGACTGGCACTTCTGAATGCAAACTGACCAGCTCCAACAACAGGGGATGAAACAATTGAGGGTAAAATAAAACCAAATGACAGAATAAAACTCTCAAATATGTTTACACTAATGTACCCACAAAATTTACTGTTTTCTTCTCAAGAACTGCATTCCCCAAATGAATGTGTGCTTGCCTGTGTAAAGATACATATACACAAAAGGCTATATTTTAAAAATCCACAAATCATTGAGACAATAGCACTACTGATACTAAGTTTATAATCATGAGTCTGCACCACAAAATCAGGGATACTTGAGGTTTTGCTCCTATTCAGAGGAGTCTGTGGGTTCTCTGTTTTAGCTCATGGCCAAAGAATACTGTCTTAGCACATCCTTCAGGGGCTCAGAAAGTCTAGTGTGGCAACACCCACTGATCCCACCGTAATTTCATTTAATTCCACTTCTACTGTCAAGTGGCTTACGAGAATTGTGATCTTGTCAATATTAAATCTAATAATTGGAGGGAAAAAGCTAATATAGCATATTAAGACAGGATAGTAAAACTCTCCTGGTCCCATTCAATGCTGCTTCCTTAGTTTTATGAGTATCGCTGAAGGTATAACTAAAATAAATTATTTCATTACACCTTTAACTTTATATCCCATTTAATTCATACCTAAAGAAAATAAAAGGGAGCACAGCAAATATTTACCAATGTTAATTTATAAATTAGTTAAAACTGTGGCTCAAGTCCACCCACAAAAAGAAAATGAGGAATGCATAGTCTGATGTTTATCTGTCACAAGTGAGTCTGGTATGTAAGCTTGACAGAGCTTTTTCATATAAAATTTTTCATTGTTCTCTGACAATAATCCCATGCTTGTTACAATTACTTGGTAAGAGGAAAGAAGGAAAAGGTAAAATCTAGGTGAGCAAATTTTTGGTTTACAGTTTTAAGGTGAGGGATCCCTGGTGGCTCAGCGGTTTGAAGCCTGCCTTTGGCCCAGGGTGTAATCCTGAAGTCCCAGAATCAAATCCCACATCAGGCTCCCTGCATGGAGCCTGCTTCTCCCTCTGCCTGTGTCTCTGCCCCCCGCCCGCTCTTGTCTCTCATGAATAAATAAATAAAATCTTAAAAAAAAAAAAAAAAGAAGCTTTAAGGTGAGGGGGTGCCTGAGTGGTTTAGTGGGTTGAGTGTCTTATCCTTGATTTCAGCTCAGGTCATGATCACAGGGTCCTGGGATGGAGCCCTATGTTGGACTCTGTGCTCAGCAGGGGGAGGGGGGCATGGGGGTGTATCTGTGTGAGATTCTCTCTCCCTCTGTCTCTTCCCCCATTCTTTCTAAAATAAATAAATAAATCTTTTTTAAGAAGAGGTTTTGAGGTGAATGGTATAGACACAAATTCTTGTGTCTTCCAAAGGTTCTTCCTTCTCTAAAGGATAATGACTGTATCAAACAAAATCTTAAAACACAATTGGGTCAACTGCACAACGGAATCTGAGTCCAATAACAGAGACAAGAGAATAGACTATTTGAAATGAGGACTTCAGTGAAGAGTAATAAAATTTCACATTGTGTACTCATTCTTCCACTTGTCAAGTTTCCTCTGAGACAGGCTTTTTCCCCTTATATACTCTAATAAAATGCATCCAATGTTAAGATTTAGGGGATTGGTTTGCCCCAGAGTTTTATTCCCTCACACACCATCTACCTTGGAAAATGAGCACGATAAGGACAATGGAAACATCTTTGAGAGGCACGAGCCTATTAAATAAACCCACAGACTATATCTTCAGCCTCTTATAAGCTAAAAGAATCTCAATTTTTTTTTTCGTCAAGTCTGCGTTTATTCATGGCAATCCTCAAAGACATTTTATAAGTCCATAGGGGCACACAAATGTCAAGACTTCCTTTCAACAAAAAAATAACACTTCTGAGGGTATTGAATTATGCAAAAAATAAGTAATTCAGAGATTTTTTTCTTTCTGAATGATACATATAAACAACAGACACAAGCATATTGAATCAGGGACTTCTGGAAGCGGGCTCTTGCCCTGACCAGATTATCATCCTTTGGCAGTACTTACAAGCCACCATAATAATGCACCAATACTTTGAAGGAACTCAAGAGGAGAGGGTATCTACGTTGACCTAAATGAATGCAGACAGCACTACATTTTATTAGCAAGTCAACACTTCGAAAAAATGTTTGCATTATTCCTGAAGTGTTTGCAGGTCTCATTTACACAGCTGTACTTTTAAATACAAAGAAACCACTGGTTTCTGAGTATAATGGTATGTAACCTGGCTTCCTTCTGTCTTACTCTCAGAGGGAAAAAATGAATTTTAAGTAAAATATATTGGCCGTTTCTGTCATTTGCAGAATTCTTCTTTTATATACAAACAAAAAATCATGATAGAACTGCTTTATGTGTTCTAATTTAATCTAGCCTCTGTCTTGCATTGAAGAGAGAAAGTTGTAAAAAATTAAATATATTCAATTTATAAATGAAACTATTTCATCCCTAAATTCTTTCTATTACATAAATGTATAGTACCAATAAAAGAGGAGCAATTTTTCCTTTTTTTTTTTTTTTTTGAGGAGCAATTTTTCTAAGTGAATGTTTTCTCTAACCGTCATAACCACAACGGTTACATAAGATGCTCATTTATTTCCTAAAACAATTATGCATGACTCTTGAATCAATTTGGAAAATACATATAGCTAGAATACACAATTGTTAAAAACTTTATTTTTGGGGATCCCTGGGTGGCTCCGCGGTTTAGCGCCTGCCTTTGGCCCAGGGCGTGATCCTGGAGTCCCGGGATCGAGTCCCACGTCAGGCTACCGGCATGGAGCTTGCTTCTCCCTCCTCCTGTGTCTCTGTCTCTCTGTCTCTCTCTCTCTCTCTCCCTCTCTCTCTCTCTCGCTCTCTCTCTATGTCTATCATAAATAAATAAATCTTTAAAAAAAACATGTTAAAAACTTTATTTTTGTTTCTTTTAATACTTGGTAAAGGTTTTAAAAATAAATACTAATTGTGGCCATTCAGATCTACAAGGTGCTAACGATTCTGTTCAAGAATTCAAAAAAGATGCCTTAATACTTCTATAAGTGTTACGTTTATTGGCCCTCCACTTTTGGTGTGAATTAGTCTTTAAATGTCTCTAAGAATCAGTTAAATTGTTTTCTAGTTTCTCACGTTGAAAAATCACTTACTAAGAAATACTATTCCATTAAAATAGATGCAAGCTTATGTATTTTCTATAGGAAGAGATAGTTTCTATTCCTCTGTGGAAGATGGAAGAACTTGTTGTTTTAATTAACCTTCATCTTAAGGTACTTATAGGTTCAATGTAGTTGTAAGAAATTTCTAGGTGTTTCTAGGTGTCCTCTTCCGAGTTTCCCAATAGTAACATCTTACAAAACCATACTACAACACAATTGTACTATCAACACTGGTACAGTAAAGAATGTCCATCATCACAAGGGTTTCTCTTGCCCTCCTGTTGTCCTTTCACTGCCAAACACTCTTCCTTCCTGCTCCCACCTCCCCAACCCCTGGTAACCACTCCTCTGTCTTCCATCTCTATAATTTTGTCATCTCAGGAATGTCATATAAATGGAATCGTTTATCATGTGACCTTTTGGGATTGGCTTTCTTTCATTCTGCATAATTCCCTTGAGATTTCATGCAAAACTTCCCTTGTGTGTATCAAGTTGGTTCTTTTTTGTTGTTGAGTATGATACAGATGTACCACAGTTTGTTTAATCACTTACCACTAAAGGACATGAGGGTTATTTCCAGTTTTTCATTAATGTGAATGAAGCTTCTATAAACATTTATGTCCTGGGCTTTGTGTGGCCACAGGTCTTCATTTTTCTTTAAAAAATAACCAAGTGTGACCACTGTGTTGCATGGTAAATGTATGTTTAGCTTTTTTAAGAAACTGTCATGCTCTTCTCCAGGACAACTGTACCATTTTCTGTTTCCACCAGGAATTTTTCCATATCCTCAGCAGCATTCAATGTCATCACCATTTTACAGTTTGGTCTTAGCTATTTTAGTGGTGGCTCTAGCTATTACTTTATGCAATGGTAACTTACCACACAAGTTACATTTTATAGCTTCAAGTGAAATATAGAAACCTTACTCCCTTTAAGTCACTTTACCTCCACTTATAATGTATTTGTCTTGAATATTTCCTCTACCTATATTTAGAACCACATCAGACATAGTTGCAAGTCTTTACAACCCTCAAGCATTATTTAGAAAACTCAAGAGGAGAAGGAAAGTCTGTGTTTTCACACGTACTTTCACGTTTACTGTGTTCTTTCTTCCTTCCTAACGTTCCAAAGTTCCTCCTTTTTTATTTCCTTTTGTCATAAAGAAATTCCTTGATTCATTCTTTCAGGGAAGTTTGATGACAACTTATCTTAGTTCCCCCCCCCCCCATCTGAAAATATAATAATTTCTCCTTCAATTCTGAAAGATCTTCTCTCTGGGTATAGGTCTCCAGACTGACACTTCTTTTGTTTAGTTCTTGAAAAAATGTTCCACTTTCTTCCAGCCTTCATGGTTTCTGATGAGAAATCCACTGCCATTCAAATTGCTTTTCCATTTTGCATAGGATGTGCAGACATACCTCATTTTATTGTGTTTTGCTTTACTGCACTTCGCTGATACTGCAATATTTTTACAATTTGAAGGCTCGAAACTTCAATGGAGGAAGTAGATGCAGATGAGGCAGAAACAGCAAGAGAACTGGAATTAGACACGGAACCTGTAGATGGGACTGGATGGTTGCAATCTGTAAATAAATATTTACAGATGAGGAGTTGCTTCTTATGGATGAGTGAAGAAAGTGGTTTCTTGGGATGGAATCTACCTGGTGAAGACGCATGGAGAATGTTAAAATGACAACAAAGAACTGACACTATGGGACACCTGGGTAGCTCAGCAGTTGAGCATCTGCCTTCAGCTCACAGCATGATCCTGAGTTCCGGGATCAAGTCCCATATCAAGCTCCCTGCACAGTTCTTCTGTGCCTGCTTCTCCCTCTGCCTATGTCTCTGCCTTTCTCTCTATGTCTCTCATAAATAAAATCTTAAAGACCCTCCACCAGCAAAAAGATTATGACCTGCTGAAAGCTCAGATAATGGTTTGCATTTTTAGCAATAAAGTATTTTTAATTGAGATATGTATATTTTTTTTTAAGATATAATCCTATTACACACTTAATAGACTACAGTATAGTAAAAACATAATTTTATATGCAGTAGGAAAGCAAAATATTCATTTGTCTTTATAGGTATACCTCCTTTATTGTGGCAGTCTGGGGGAGAACCCGCAACATCTCTGGGGTTTGTCTATACATTTTACCTAGCTACTTCCAGGAATTTTTTCCTTGTCTTTAGTTTTTAGAAGTTTACTTATGATGTGTATACTGCTTTGACTATGTCAAATTTCTGGATTCTCTAGCTTTCCTGAATTTGGAGTTTTATGTTACTTGTGGAATTGGGGAAGTTTTCAACCATTACTCCCTTGAGCACTTTTAGCCTCCCCTTCTTTTATCCTCTCCTTCCAGGACTCTGATGATACAATTGTGAAATGATCTTTTATAGACTCACATATTTCTGTGACTTGCTCTTTTCTATCTTCCTCTTTCTCTTTCCTTCCTCTTTCTCTTTCTTTCTTTTCTTTCCTTCTTTCTTTATTCCTTTCCTTTCCTCCTTCCTTCGTCTGTTTTCTCTGTTCAAATTGTACAACTTCTACTGTTCCATTTTCCAGTTCACTGACTTTTTCCTCTATCCCTTTCATTCTTCTGTTGAGCCCATCCAATGAGCATTTTATTATTGTATTTTTCAATTCTATAATTTCCATTTATTCTTATTTATATCTTTTTATTTTCTCAGAATTATTCTTTCATTTATTCCAAGCATGTTGGTACTTATTTATTGAGGTTTTTTTTTTTTTTTTTTTTTTTTTTTTTTTATTATTGAGGTATTTTATCATGGCTGCTTAAAATGTCAGATAAATCTAACATCTCTGTCATCTCAATATTAGCATTCTTTTCATACAATTTGAGATCTTCCTGATTCTTGCTGGTTTTCCTTTGAAACCTGAATCTTATTTAAACCTTCTGCTTTAGCTGGCTTTTTCTGACCCTATTTCTGCAGGAAAGGGGAGTCACTACCTCATCATTGTCAATGGAAATAGTAGTCCAGACCTCCACTCAATTTCCGTTGAAATGAAGACTCCTCATTATTGCTGGGTGGGAGTGATGTTCTGGCACTGAACATGATCTCCATTGGCGCTGTGGTACCAGTGGCCCTGTAGACACTTAGCAACAGTGAAAATACCAACTCACCTCTAGGGCTCTTGTGTTATTATGCCAGCAGGTAGAGAGAGGTGTAGTTTATTATTGTCAAGGGAGCAAGTGTGTAAGGCACTCATTATAGCCTCACAAGGAAGGTAATCTAGACTCTAGCTTTCATTACTATTGGTGGGGATTAAGGAGGGGCCACAGTTCTTCTGTGCTGTTTAGCTGCAAAAGTATGGTTATTGTCTAAAAGTTTTCTATATTGCTAGGTTACTCTGTTCCTGGTATTTTGGATAGAAAGCAGGCTTTTTAGAGTACCTTTTTCTTGTTATTGTTGTTTATACATGCTGGCATTTCTAGGTTACCAATTTCATCATCTCCAAGTCTAGGATGTATCTGGTAAAAGGAAAACCTAAAACCCATACCTGTATTGTTTCTTCGGTCCTGAGGTCCCTAAAGAGTCTGCATTTTTCTTGTCACCTTTTAGAATCCTCATATGTCTGTATATGTTGTATGTAACATCCAGAGTTTTAGTTGTACTTAGGAGGAGGAATAGGTAAAAGTTTGTCTATTCCATTTTCACAGAAACAAAGCCTATGCCAGGTCATCTATTTTTTGACATTCATATTTTATCCATTTTTCTTTAATTACTTAAAGTTCTTAAAATCTTGCTAATAACAAGAAAGAATATATTAATGTATAAAGAAAATGATTACACTTTAATAGATTTTCAAACACATCTGTAGACATATATTCTAGGAACTGAGAATTCCATGAGATTGTTTAAAATTTTGATAACAGGTTATCATCTAAGAAATGTCCTTTACCAGTTAAAAAGATAAAACACTTTCTTTTGATTTTAAAAATGTTCATAATAAGGGGTACCTGGGTGGCTCAATTGGTTAAACATTCAACTCTTGACTTTGGCTCAAGTCATGATCTCAGGGTTGTGAATCTCTGTCAAATATGTAACCCATTGTCATTTCTTAGCTCTTTATTGCAGATACATTCGTCATAATTCATTATGGAAAGTAGTCTTGTATTACTTAAGGTGATCTCTTAGATTTTGAAGTAGTCCCTAATAATAGTGATGACAATCATGATGATGAGGATGCTAATAATTGCTAACATTTATATAATGTTTACTATATATTGTACTCTGTTCTTAGTGCTTTACATAAATTAACTAATTTAGTCTTCACAAAATTCCAGTGAGATAGGTACTAGTATTATTCCCACTTTATAGATGATGAGCAAACTGAAATACAGAGAGGCCGCATTCTCTTAAGTACATAAGATACATTTAAAAAAGTTGTTTTGCCTTAATTTGTAGTATTAAAAACAAGTAGTCCCTAAAGACTTAAGAGTTATGATATAAACACCCCATAGAGTATAATCCATGCACTTAGAAATGAAGATTACATAACATGGAAAAGCTTATGATACAACATTAAGTGAAAAATAATCAGAATACAAAATCATATTTCACTGCTTACAGCCATATAAAAGTCAGCCATCCACATCGTCAAGGGTTAGCCCATGTGGAACAAAATGCAGGACCCTTGGCTCCTCCAGGAACTCCCCTCCTCCTCTCCTTCCTCTCACTGACAAGCTGAGCCCCCTCATGATAGTCCCAGCTCATGATGAACCCAATAGCCTGGCTTTGACCAACCACAACCCTGGACTAGAGTCACCACTATAGCCATCAAGTCCAAAGGTTCTTTCCTTCTTATCAACTCCATCTTTTCACAGCACATGTACTTCTTTACCAGTAATTTACTTTTCTAAAATATCCTCAAAATCATCAGTTGGATGGATAATGCCTCCTTTACTGGCTTCTCCCCTCGCTAAGAGACCTACCTACTCAAGCTTCTGTCCTCTGTCCCTTTGGCAATCACAACTAATCCAATGGCTGTAATATTTACCTCTATGTAGCTAGTCCTCAAATATAAAGTGAGCTCCTAAGCAACACAGCTAGGTTCTCAAACGCCTGCTAGACAACTCCACATATATTTCCTTTGGCATCCACTTTTCATGCAGGTTAAGGTTCCTCATTCTTCCTACAACCAGACTGGATCTCCAGACTCCCATTTCTCTGCATGGCACCCTTTTTGCTCTAGCTCTTAATGCATGAAACCTCTGTAAAAATACAGCCCTAAACTCCCTTCCTGCCCAGTCTTCAACATCTCTTCTAGCTTCTAGAAGAACAGGGACTCATACTGTTCTGCAAGTACACTCCATGCTCATTCTCTAACCCTGGGATCTTACTCAAGTTTCAATTCATCCATGAAGTCTTGGTGACTTACACTCAGAAAGATGTGTTTTCTCTACCGTTAAAATCTTGTAATACTTAGTTTCAGCTTCTATATTATGGTTCTCCTGTTTGGCATTTTTATGTTGAACCACATGAAACTGCTAATAGTTTTATGCCATATGGTTTAACCTAATACTTCTGTTGCTTTTAGGGCCCCTAACTAGTCACCACAAAAGCAGGAAATGAGTTTGCCTTTCTTTATGAGCCCCCAGGAAGCCCAGAACATTGGAAGGATTTGTCAAAATGAAAAGAATCTGAATCAATATATATCTTATACATATGAGTAAGGGTTAGGCAGGGCTAGGTATGAGAGATGGGGGGCTATGTTATCCGGCTCACAAAAATCCCCCAAATGAGGAGGTATGAGAAAACCAGAGATGAGGGAACAAACCAGACCACTCTACCCTAGGTGTCAGAGGTAGGGTCTTGTTATAACAGCTACTTGTGACCAACAAAGAATTACCAGATCCTAAAGGTGTTATCACTAGTCCTTACTTGATGGTGTTATCAATAGAGGTGTTAAAAAGATTTAAGTTTCCTGGCTACTTTCAATAAAAGACCAACCCTAAAAGCCCTCAGTGGCCACCCTGTCGGGACCCCTCTCACTCTTACTGCTTTATTCACTCTCCTTTGTCCTGAGAGAGATTCATTCTTCCACTCTGAGAGATAAGAACCTTGCTCTCTGCTTCATGTATATGTTGGTAAAATGAATCATCTGTAGCAATTAGTCTAACCTATCAGCTTAATGGTAGAGGTGAAGAGTTTTAGAACCTGAAACTTCAAAACTCCTGGTAATATAAAATATTTTGGTTCAAGGAGCCGTTTTAAAATCATTTATTTGTGAAGGGAACATTCTTGGATTTAGAGGTTGGCAGGTACAGTAAAAAGCTTTTTAGTTGACTGGAATAAAAAAATAAAAAGCGAAACGCTTTTTTTAGCAGAGGCACTTCCCTTAAAAAAACAAACTGCCTAAAAGCAAAGCACAGCAGTTTGTGCACAGTAACATGTGCCTCCAGCCATCAGCAAAGACCACTGGGGCCAGAGCTCGATTTGCATTTCTATGGCTTCTTTTTGTAGGCGCACATTCTGAAAGCATTTCACCAAGAAGCTGTAAGCATCATCAGGAGAAGACACAATGATGGGATGTCTATACAGGAGAGGCACCAGGTAGCCAGACCCAGCAGCCCTCCTGCGCACAGCAGTGGGCCCCCAAGAAACATAGGTGCAATTAATCTGTGCTGGTTGAGAAAGGGGAAAGCTGTGTCTGATGGGTCCTTCAGCATCCCCTGACCATCCACAGAAGCCATCTGCTCTTTCATGCTTTTGCAAAGCATGACTTCAATCCAGTGAAACGGTATCTGCTGGTATCCCCATCAGATAACAGTGCTCCACGTCTAGGGGAGGGCGCTGCTCATCAGTTCACCTGCTCTCCCCCTCTTGCTACAGAAATCACCCTTGGGAATTAAACACCCAGGTGAGAGGACAGTAGGCTTCATAGGTACCAGAAGCAGCAAGAATGGTGTCAGGAGAGGACAGGCACTGCTTGCTTTCTGACATTTCAGTAGTCTATTCTAGGGATGGTTTTAGGGCAGCTCAGAGAAAATACGCACAAAGAGGGACTTTTGCTCTGTTCCTGTCTCCGTTGGCCGCTAGCATGGAAGCTGTGATTTTGATGGGGTTTTGATGGGGTGGGGAATCTCTCAATGCCTGTCCTAAAAGGGCCCTGAGCCCCGGACCTCCTGGAGCGAGCTGCAGCCGCAGCCTTCCGATTATCCTCCAGGGGTCACAATTGGGTTACAGATTCCTCGCAGTGCAGTGACTGAGCAGTCTGATTTGGAACAATTTATTCGAATCCTTCTTCATTAAGATTCAAATGGAATAAGTAAGGTAGAAATTGAACAGACACAGAAATTGCGCCTTGCTGCTCCTGTAGTCAGTAAACATTTATTCACCAAGCCCAGCCCGTGTGTTCTCTCTCTCTCCCTCTCTAACCCACAGTTGTTCTTCCAATCCTTCCTGCTTGCTGTTTTAATGCATAATTAAGAAGGTCAGAATTAATGAAGCGGTGTGGAGTAAAGTTCAAGGAATCCCCAGGCACTATTTATTCTATTAGATCTCAGGCATGAATGTCAGCTTGGCAGAGGAAGAGGCATAAGCACTGGTGCTGGCTGCATCCCAGGAACCATCCACCGAGGGACACTCACCTGCACTGTCAAGTCATTCCTAAGCTCCTTCCCAGCGAAAATCACACGCAACTGGTCAACCGGGGCCCCCTGTCGCTTAGCAACCACCTCCTTGAGCTGGAAGATGCTGGTTTCAGAATCGACCTCCACTGGGAAACCATGGCTGGAGTTGAACCTGACGAACACTGACCAAGAGATTAGGAGAGAGGGGGGGAAGTGAGCATTACTCAAAGATCAGACGTGGCAACAGCAACATTTCTGTACCAAGTTACCTCTCACCTGCCCTTCAATGAACAGGGTACATTTCCTTTTACTTATAATATACTTCATGCAATGGAGCAACATTTGAAGAAAAACAGGTTCCCCATGGGATTTCCCTTTCATACATCAGTCAGTGACCTTCCCATGCAATCGCTTGCTCCCTTTGATGCCAGTCCTGGGAAACAAAGAGCCCACACAAAACACTTGCTAGACTGGAACTGTGAGGCTCCCATGAGTTTATGGAAGAGATTTGGCTCCGATGGCCGGTAGGAATGCGCACTCCCTCTACGGTGCACCACTTTACCAGCGTGGCAGGTGTCATGTTTGCCCTCACAATATAGCCATGGGAACCACTCAAGCTGTCTTACAGATGAGAGTGAAGACCCACCTGAGGCTGTGTTTACGAACCCTAGACACTGGGTGACCTCGCCAAAAAGCTCCGTGGGATCTTATGTGATACTTAGCTGCCCTTTCTTTTGAACCTACTGACACCCTCTTTCTTACTAGAGCCACTCCCGCCTCACAACCAAGGCTGGGACCTACAGTCTCCGCATGCCTTCCCGGTACTGCCGATTGTCACTCTAACTTGTTGATGTTGCCTACGCATGTCCTTTACTGCCTGCATTTTCTGTCACTACTCTCAGGCGATCTTTTCCAGATTCATGCACTAGCCTCCCACCCCGAGTCTTGACATACTCTCTTTACTTCAAAATGTCCTGCACCATTCTACAGAGGAAGCCTTATCAATCCAGAGCTCTGACCATAGCATGCATAGCACTTGAACCCTTTAAAGTGTCACCCTGTCTGCTGGGGAGAAAAATCCAAGGCCCCCTCATCTGACACAAACCTATATCCCAGCAGCTGTCAGCCCCCACATGTACACTGCTACATTGAGTGCTCCCAAAAAACTCTTGGCACATCCTTCTTCACCTCTGCCTGTTGAAAGCTCCGTTCACCACATGAACCTTTGCAAATGTCTCTCCTCTAAGAGGCCTCTGGCTATCAGCCTGGTCAAGACCAAGCCTACCTCAGAGGATTGACCACAACCTTCTTCCACCGTTTGCAGCATTCTCTCATGGAGGCTGCAGAGCACTGAGGTTACAAGGGCACCCTCCAGGGTGGGAAGGACCTCTGTGCCAGTTGCTGCAGGTCCCTTCCCAGCAGAGCAGATGGGGTATTACCCCTAATGCTTTAACTCCCAATTCCCTAATCACCACAATAAATAAATCACAGAGGGTGTTTTGTGATGTTTTAAGTAATATTTATACTGTTTATAACTGTCACATAATTACTGTCAAAAATAATGAATGTTGGTGTATGTCTTACATGTTTTTGGTATATATTTCTTCTTCTTTAAAAGATTACAAACTCCTTAAGGCCAGCCATTAGAGCTTATTTTCTACAGCATCTCCTTTAAATGTATTATTATCACTTATTAGTTGTCAGTTCAAGTATGAAATGGCCCACCTAATAATTATAATAAACTAATAATTACAATGCCCATAATAATCGAATACTTACTATGTGTCAGAAGATGCATATTACTTACATATGCTATTTTTAAGCTTTCCAATGGCCTGGTAAGGTCAGTATTATTATCCTTACCTAATAGAATAGTAAATTGAGTCCTAGAGAATTGTAATCACTTTTCTAAGGACATCGGCTGCTTTGTAATGGAATCGCAACTCAAATTCAGTTCAATCAAACTCTGAACTCCATTCCATCTCTACCATAACAGGCTGCCTAAAATATTCTCAGAAGAAAAGTCTACATTCCTTTTCCTTACGATAAAAAAGACAAACAACAACAGCAAAGAGCTGTATAACATCATTCAGATATTCCCTATATAGGTTACCAGTAGAAAATGGGATTAGTAATAAAAGCTCCGATAAAGAGTTAAGAGCAAAGAATAATGACCAATGGGCATAGGACACAATAAAATAAAAATGACACCAAAATGAGAGGAGGTACCACAGATGACATGGCAAGAGCACAAACCTGACATATTTTACCCAGCAGAGAAAAATATTCAGAAAAGGTGTATGGACTGGAAGTGACAGAAGTGCTCCAAATTAAAAAAAAAAAAAAAATGATGAAAAAAAATTACAGAGGAAAAGGTGCTTTTGATAAACTTTTAAGTAGATGTCATATGACACCACTGAAGTAGAGGAGGAGAAATAAACATGTATTGGAAGCCCTTGAGGTCTATTCACAGCATCTTCAGATCAGAGACCATAAGGCAACCAATTCATCAGCTAAGATAGGAGACGAGTAAGGAGCAATAAGGGACAAAAGGTATGGTCCCAGTTCTACACATGATTTTCTAGTAGTGTGAACAGATTTGTTTTAAAAGCAGAATGCCATAGAGAAGAATATAGCTGGGGACCATATAAAAGTTACTAAAACTAAAAAAAGGAATAAAAATTCTAGGATATCCTGAGTTGATTTTTTTTTCAAAGATTTATTTATTCATGAGAGACACACAGAGAGAGGCAGAGACACAGGCAGAGGGAGAGGCAGGCTCCTCACAGAGAGCCCAATATGGGACTTGATCCCAAGACCCTGGGGTCATGACCTGAGCCAAAGGCAGATGCTCAACCGTTGAGCCACCCAGGTGTCCCTGAGTTGGTGATTTTTCACTGAGGGTTCCAATTATGGGGATTCTACCTTAAGAACAAGAATTATAAAAACAAACAAGCAAAACTAAAGAGGAAAAAACCTGCAAAAACATACTAAGTAATTCTGTACCATAACTCAAATCATTAGTATCTAAAGGCCTCTTCCATTTATATAATAGAAAAATTAAAGTCTTTAAACTTAAGTTCAATTTGGATAATCATGTCAATACTTTATAAATAAATATTTTTGAGCAGCAGTCCAGATACACAGTATGGATTTACAATAGAAAAACTTACCAAATGCATAGCAGGTATTAGGCAAACTAAAATATTGTCATGGATAAGAACAAACATTTTAAAGTGACCTGATAAATAATCAAGTGCCATTATGTGGAAAATGACTAGTGCTTACTGGCCATAGTATATTTTGTGGTGGGTCTCTACGTCTTCTGGCACATGTGAGAAATGTGTCATGTCCCATTTGTTCTGGTCCTGTAACTACAAAATTCCCCGAAAAAGGATCAAATGAATGTTCATCTCCCTCCTAATCCTTTCCCTCTACTATCTCTCGAAAAGTCACAGGAAGTAGAACATTTTTAAAGCCAGAAAAAGAGGAATTGGAAACCCGGTTGTGCCACTTATTAATTTTATGACTTAGGACAAATTACCTGGTCACCTTTTCTTAGCTTCCTTATCTGCTGAATGGAGATAATGTGTGCAATCTTAAATGGTCCATTACAAAGATTTGTTGTGATTGTGGATGTATCAGGAAATTCTGAGAAGAGTCATTTGCAACATTTTTTGTACACAGGGCAAGGTTGTACTCTAAAATCAGTTCCCTAATTTTAGTCACCTAGAGGAGGTAGTGCTAATTAAAGTGTATCCATTCTTTATATTGTACCTAAGATAGATTAAATGGGATATGGGTGAATGTTAACTAAAAGCCTATTTTTCTGGTTTCTGCTTTTCTTCGCGATGGGCAGAAAACTCCCAGAAACTGAGAAACCATGATAAAGAATTTAGCTTGTCTTCTTTCCTGAGATTTAATTATAAATTAAAAGTTGGGAATGCACTGTTTTAGTGATACCTATAATAGCATCAAAAATAAACATTATACCAATTAACATTATCAATAATGTTAATAATCAATAATAAATACCATAATGCACTGCTAAGAAAAAGATGAGATATAGCCACACTCATTTTGATGCCATCCCTAACCATGCTCAGAAGATCCAGAGGATAAGAAAGTACTTGAGAATAAAAGTGTTTCTCTCAAGGCTATTCTATTTGCCTGGCCTGACTGGGGTAAAAATGCTTGAGTTACAACTACAGTTTCTTACCATTCATCATTCCTATCTTATGTCCAAAGATGATGGTCCTTATAGGGTCCTGAACACCTTGAAAGCAGCCATTCTACCTCCTGCACTGAGAGCAGTCATGCAATTCAGGCAGAATGAGCCACTCTCTCCCTCAAGTCCAGAGTGGACTCTTATTAACCAGCACAACCTCATCCTCCTTGTCACAGTGACTGGCTCAAGGATGAGCAGAAACCAGTCAGTGCCTGGTTCTCCCTGAGTCACAGGGATTGATTTCCTGGAGATCTTAGAAGGGGTGATCTAAGGTGGACAAATCAAAGAGTAGTCCAGCTTTGTCAAAGGCTTGGCTTTAACTGTCATGGAATATCATGTGAGGCCCATACATTTCTGCTGAGAGAATCAAATAAAAACAGAGTCCAAGATAAACCATTGTCTCAAGTGGGCTCAATGCATTTGGGGTAAAGCAATTCTTCTTTGAGATAGAATGTCCTAAGCTCTGCAGGATGTTTAGCTCCAGGTGCATTCTGGTAAGTACTAGGAGCACCCTTTGGCAATTGTGGTGACCAAGAAGTACCCCTACTTATCTCTAAATATCCCTTGGTGAGGTAGTTCTTCTTTACCTTTGATAACTTGCACTAAGTCTAGAATCTCCTATCATAAACAGACATTATCCTCACATTCCCCTCCAGGCATGGTGCCACTTCTCTGCACAGAAACCCCTATTGTGAATTTCTTATAGTCCTGCTCTCCACTGATTTACTTTACATTCTTTTGTGAACCCATTCTTGAAGCCTACTGCTGGTAAAGCAGTAGCCTCCATAGTTCTAATTCAATGGTTCCATTCCTATTCTTCTCATAATTGACCATTCAGAGACACTCAGTGGACTCTTGTTCTTACAATGCATTTTTTCTCCTGGTATCTGCTATTTTTTTAATCCTGGTATCCCCCTACAACACAGGACATGCTTTCTTAGCTTCATCTACTGGGTTCCCTTCCTGTGTCGGACCTGCTGATTTTAGAGTGCCCAGGGGTCTACTTAGATTCCCTTCTTTTGTATGAGTGTTCTCCCTGGGTTGTATTAGCCAAGCTGCATGCAACATAACTCATGTGCAATTCAATATATTTCCATAGGAAATGTTCGCTCAATGTGATTTTTACTTTATATTCTTCTTTTAAAATTCAACCGTCTCACAATCGTCTATGCCAGCCCATCCCCAGAATGATGTGAGTCCATGGAGTTATCTACCTCTTAGGACCAATTCCTATTCCTCATGCTCTAGAGCTACGTAAAGTTTCATGTGGAGTTTAAACCACATGCAAATATAACAAGTACGACAACTGCAGCATAAAGAATGGGAGAATGGATGTGGACCTATTAGGTTGTAAGCTTTCTACACTTTGGGAGGTGATGTAATATCAACAATAAACAGAGTAAAAATCTAAGAGTGTATGCTATAATTCTTAGAGTAAAAATCAAAGTGACGGCTCCGCAGAGGGGGCTGCGCGGCCCCGGGAGCAGCTCGGAGGGGCTCGGGCAGAGGAAGAGGCTCCGTGCGGAGGGGGCTGCGCGGTTCCAGGAGCAGCTCGGGGGGGCTCGGGCGGCGGCTCCGCGGAGGGGGTTGCGCGGCCCGGGAGCGCGCATCCAACAGCGCAGGCGCCGGAGCACAGGGCGCCGGGACACAGCCCAGGATCCCGCCTCCCCCGGGACAGGCAGAGGCCGGGAGGGCCCAGGACAGCAAGGACGCTCCTGCCCCAGCTGAGCAGATCAGCGGCCCCGCCCGGAGCCTCCAGGCCCTGCAGACGGAGTTCCTGCCGGAGCTGCATCCAGGTTGCCAGAGCTGCCCCGCCACTGGGGCTGTTCCTCCTGCGGCCTCACGGGGTAAACAACCCCCATTGAGCCCTGCACCAGGCAGGGGCACAGCAGCTCCCCCAACTGCTAACACCTGAGAATCAGCACAACAGGCCCCTCCCCCAGAACACCAGCTAGACGGACAACTTCCAGGAGAAGCCAAGGGACTTAAAGTACACAGAATCAGAAGATACTCCCCGGTGGTTCTTTTTTTGTTTTGTTTTGTTTTTTTGGTTTTTTTTGTTTTTTTTGTTTGTTTGCTTTTTGATTTGTTTCCTTCCCCCACCCCCCCTTTTTTTCTCCTTTCTTTTTCTTTCTCTTTTTCTTCTTTTTTTTTCTTTCGTTTTTTTCTCTTCCCTTTTTTTTCTCTTTCTCTTTTCTTTCCTTCTTTCTCTCCTCTCTTTTTCTCTTTTTCCCAATACAACTTGCTTTTGGCCACTCTGCACTGAGCAAAATGACTAGAAGGAAAACCTCACCTCAAAAGAAAGAATCAGAAACAGTCCTCTCTCCCAGAGAGTTGCAAAATCTGGATTACAATTCAATGTCAGAAAGCCAATTCAGAAGCACTATTATACAGCTACTGGTGGCTCTAGAAAAAAGCATAAAGGACTCAAGAGACTTCATGGCTGCAGAATTTAGATCTAATCAGGCAGAAATTAAAAATCAATTGAATGAGATGCAATCCAAACTAGAAGTCCTAACGACGAGGGTTAACGAGGTAGAAGAACGAGTGAGTGACATAGAAGACAAGTTGATAGCAAAGAGGGAAACTGAGGAAAAAAGAGACAAACAATTAAAAGACCATGAAGAGAGATTAAGGGAAATAAACGACAGCCTGAGAAAGAAAAACCTACGTTTAATTGGGGTTCCCGAGGGCGCCGAAAGGGCCAGAGGGCCAGAATATGTATTTGAACAAATTCTAGCTGAAAACTTTCCTAATCTGGGAAGGGAAACAGGCATTCAGATCCAGGAAATAGAGAGATCCCCCCCCTAAAATCAATAAAAACCGTTCAACACCTCAACATTTAATAGTGAAGCTTGCAAATTCCAAAGATAAAGAGAAGATCCTTAAAGCAGCAAGAGACAAGAAATCCCTGACTTTTATGGGGAGGAGTATTAGGGTAACAGCAGACCTCTCCACAGAGACCTGGCAGGCCAGAAACGGCTGGCAGGATATATTCAGGGTCCTAAATGAGAAGAACATGCAACCAAGAATACTTTATCCAGCAAGGCTCTCATTCAAAATGGAAGGAGAGATAAAGAGCTTCCAAGACAGGCAGCAACTAAAAGAATATGTGACCTCCAAACCAGCTCTGCAAGAAATTTTAAGGGGGACTCTTAAAATTCCCCTTTAAGAAGAAGTTCAGTGGAACAGTCCACAAAAACAAGGACTGAATAGATATCATGATGACACTAAACTCATATCTCTCAATAGTAACTCTGAATGTGAACGGGCTTAATGACCCCACCAAAAGGCGCAGGGTTTCAGACTGGATAAAAAAGCAGGACCCATCTATTTGCTGTCTACAAGAGACTCATTTTAGAGAGAAGGACACCTACAGCCTGAAAATAAAAGGTTGGAGAACCATTTACCATTCGAATGGTCCTCAAAAGAAAGCAGGGGTAGCCATCCTTATATCAGATAAACTAAAATTTACCCCAAAGACTGTAGTGAGAGATGAAGAGGGACACTATATCATACTTAAAGGATCTATTCAACAAGAGGACTTAACAATCCTCAATATATATGCCCCGAATGTGGGAGCTGCCAAATATATAAATCAATTATTAACCAAAGTGAAGAAATACTTAGATAATAATACACTTATACTTGGTGACTTCAATCTAGCTCTTTCTATACTCGATAGGTCTTCTAAGCACAACATCTCCAAAGAAACGAGAGCTTTAAATGATACACTGGACCAGATGGATTTCACAGATATCTACAGAACTTTACATCCAAACTCAACTGAATACACATTCTTCTCAAGCACACATGGAACTTTTTCCAGAATAGACCACATATTGGGTCACAAATCGGGTCTGAACCGATACCAAAAGATTGGGATTGTCCCCTGCATATTCTCAGACCATAATGCCTTGAAATTAGAACTAAATCACAACAAGAAGTTTGGAAGGACCTCAAACACGTGGAGGTTAAGGACCATCCTGCTAAAAGATAAAAGGGTCAACCAGGAAATTAAGGAAGAATTAAAAAGATTCATGGAAACTAATGAGAATGAAGATACAACCATTCAAAATCTTTGGGATGCAGCAAAAGCAGTCCTAAGGGGGAAATACATCGCAATACAAGCATCCATTCAAAAACTGGAAAGAACTCAAATACAAAAGCTAACCTTACACATAAAGGAGCTAGAGAAAAAACAGCAAATAGATCCTACACCCAAGAGAAGAAGGGAGTTAATAAAGATTCGAGCAGAACTCAACGAAATCGAGACCAGAAGAACTGTGGAACAGATCAACAGAACCAGGAGTTGGTTCTTTGAAAGAATTAATAAGATAGATAAACCATTAGCCAGCCTTATTAAAAAGAAGAGAGAGAAGACTCAAATTAATAAAATCATGAATGAGAAAGGAGAGATCACTACCAACACCAAGGAAATACAAACGATTATAAAAATGTATTATGAACAGCAATATGCCAATAAATTAGGCAATCTAGAAGAAATGGACGCATTCCTGGAAAGCCACAAACTACCAAAACTGGAACAGGAAGAAATAGAAAACCTGAACAGGCCAATAACCAGGGAGGAAATTGAAGCAGTCATCAAAAACCTCCCAAGACACAAGAGTCCAGGGCCAGATGGCTTTCCAGGGGAATTTTATCAAACGTTTAAAGAAGAAACCATACCTATTCTCCTAAAGCTGTTTGGAAAGATAGAAAGAGATGGAGTACTTCCAAATTCGTTCTATGAGGCCAGCATCACCTTAATTCCAAAACCAGACAAAGACCCCACCAAAAAGGAGAATTACAGACCAATATCCCTGATGAACATGGATGCAAAAATTCTCAACAAGATACTGGCCAATAGGATCCAACAGCACATTAAGAAAATTATTCACCATGACCAAGTAGGATTTATCCCTGGGACACAAGGCTGGTTCAACACCCGTAAAACAATCAATGTGATTCATCATATCAGCAAGAGAAAAACCAAGACCATATGATCCTCTCATTGGATGCAGAGAAAGCATTTGACAAAATACAGCATCCATTCCTGATCAAAACTCTTCAGAGTGTAGGGATAGAGGGAACATTCCTCGACATCTTAAAAGCCATCTATGAAAAGCCCACAGCAAATATCATTCTCAATGCGGAAGCACTGGGAGCCTTTCCCCTAAGATCAGGAACAAGACAGGGATGTCCACTCTCACCACTGCTGTTCAACATAGTACTGGAAGTCCTAGCCTCAGCAATCAGACAACAAAAAGACATTAAAGGCATTCAAATTGGCAAAGAAGAAGTCAAACTCTCCCTCTTCACCGATGACATGATACTCTACATAGAAAACCCAAAAGTCTCCACCCCAAGATTGCTAGAACTCATACAGCAATTCGGTAGCATGGCAGGATACAAAATCAATGCCCAGAAGTCAGTGGCATTTCTATACACTAACAATGAGACTGAAGAAAGAGAAATTAAGGAGTCAATCCCATTTACAATTGCACCCTAAAGCATAAGATACCTAGGAATAAACCTAACCAAAGATGTAAAGGATCTATACCCTCAAAACTATAGAACACTTCTGAAAGAAATTGAGGAAGACATAAAGAGATGGAAAAATATTCCATGCTCATGGATTGGCAGAATTAATATTGTGAAAATGTCAATGTTACCCAGGGCAATATACACGTTTAATGCAATCTCTATCAAAATACCATGGACTTTCTTCAGAGAGTTAGAACAAATTATTTTAAGATTTGTGTGGAATCAGAAAAGACCCCGAATAGCCAGGGGAATTTTAAAAAAGAAAACCATATCTGGGGGCATCACAATGCCAGATTTCAGGTTGTACTACAAAGCTGTGGTCATCAAGACAGTGTGGTACTGGCACAAAAACAGACACATAGATCAATGGAACAGAATAGAGAATCCAGAAGTGGACCCTGAACTTTATGGGCAACTAATATTCGATAAAGGAGGAAAGACTATCCATTGGAAGAAAGACAGTCTCTTCAATAAATGGTGCTGGGAAAATTGGACATCCACATGCAGAAGAATGAAACTAGACCACTCTCTTTCACCATACACAAAGATAAACTCAAAATGGATGAAAGATCTAAATGTGAGACAAGATTCCATCAAAATCCTAGAGAAGAACACAGGCAACACCCTTTTTGAACTCGGCCATAGTAACTTCTTGCAAGATACATCCACGAAGGCAAAAGAAACAAAAGCAAAAATGAACTATTGGGACTTCATCAAGATAAGAAGCTTTTGCACAGCAAAGGATACAGTCATCAAAACTAAAAGACAACCTATAGAATGGGAGAAGATATTTGCAAATGACGTATCAGATAAAGGGCTAGTTTCCAAGATCTATAAAGAACTTCTTAAACTCTACACCAAAGAAACAAACAATCCAATCATGAAATGGGCAAAAGACATGAACAGAAATCTCACAGAGGAAGACATAGACATGGCCAACATGCATATGAGAAAATGCTCTGCATCACTTGCCATCAGGGAAATACAAATCAAAACCACAATGAGATACCACCTCACACCAGTGAGAATGGGGCAAATTAACAAGGCAGGAAACCACAAATGTTGGAGAGGATGCGGAGAAAAGGGAACCCTCTTACACTGTTGGTGGGAATGTGAACTGGTGCAGCCACTCTGGAAAACTGTGTGGAGGTTCCTCAAACAGTTAAAAATAGACCTGCCCTACGACCCAGCAATTGCACTGTTGGGGATTTACCCCAAAGATACAAATGCAATGAAACGCTGGGACACCTGCACCCCGATGTTTATAGCAGCAATGGCCACGATAGCCAAACTGTGGAAGGAGCCTCAGTGTCCAACGAAAGATGAATGGATAAAGAAGATGTGGTTTATGTATACAATGGAATATTACTCAGCTATTAGAAATGACAAATACCCACCATTTGCTTCAACGTGGATGGAACTGGAGGGTATTATGCTGAGTGAAGTAAGTCAGTCGGAGAAGGACAAACATTATATGTTCTCATTCATTTGGGGAATATAAATAATAGTGAAAGGGAATATAAGGGAAGGGAGAAGAAATGTGTGGGAAATATCAGAAAGGGAGACAGAACGTAAAGACTGCTAACTCTGGGAAACGAACTAGGGGTGGTAGAAGGGGAGGAGGGCGGGGGGTGGGAGTGAATGGGTGATGGGCACTGGGGGTTATTCTGTATGCTAGTAAATTGAACACCAATAAAAAATAAATTAAAAAAAAGAAATCAAAGTGAATAGAAATGTTGAATTTGAAAAAGCACACAAAAATTACAATGGTATTCTAAAAAATGCTGAATCTCCAAAAAGGCAGAAAAAAGAAACAGGAGAATGAAAACAGAGGAACACAAAGAAAAAAATATAATGAAATGAAATGACCAAATTCAACCATATCAATGGTTGAATTAAATTTTAATGAAATAAATGCTCCAATTAAAAAGCAGAGACTTAGAATGGATAGAACAAAGTAGATCCAAATATATACAGTCTACAAAAGCTCCATTTTCAATATATAGATACAAATAGTTTGAAAGTAAATGAACAACAACAAAAAGCTAAGCAATATAATTATAAGAAGGCAGGAATGGCAATATTAATATTACTTAGGTTCCAAGACAAAATTATTACAAAAAATAAAGATGTATCAGACTGTGTTGCGATCACTTGAGTTGGGAGAGAAGGCCAAAATCACACTCTGTTCTCTCCTATTCCTTCCCATTTTTGAATTGGGAGAGGTGACATGTACCTCATTTAGCCAGACTTGGATTTTGTGGGTCTCTCTCAGCTCCCAGACTCCCAGAAGAGACAGACAGGAGGGCGAGCCCTTTCTACGCTCCTCAATGGGCAAGAGACCAGGAGGTTGAGCTAACAGTGACTGCCAAAGATGTCCACCCATGGCCTTGAGGCTATCACTGTGATTGACAAAGGAATACCCATTGGATTTCCCATTGGTCCTTTCTCTCTCTTTCCCCTGCCACACACTCTTTTCTTCATTGATCGATTCTACCATTTTTCTTAATTATTAGCAGAAGTCACAGTATGGGAGGTAGAGAATAGGAGGTAGGAAAATTGCAATTAAGAATCTATATAGCAAGAATTGTGTATTGTGGCTAAGACCATGGACTATGGAACTGCCCACCAGGATTCAAAGCCTAGGTGTGACCCTTGTATAACTATGTCACATAGGTTCTGAACTTTAGTTTATTCTCTGTAAAATAAGAGATAATAATACTGCCTGCCTCATTAACTGGTTTTGAGAATTAAATAAACTGATATATGGAATGTAGAAAAGTGCCTAGTACACTATGTTTCAATAATTATTTGCTCTTACCTAATGCCCAATATATGGCTTAAAATTGTGGTTACTATGTCAATTAGACAATATTAATATTTTGGATAACCAAAAAGTCTTTTATTCTTTTCAATAAGAAAGTTTTTCAGATGGAGTGCCATTTCACCATGCTTTGTAGTACACTGTAATTGATCTAAACTGACTTTAGGATACAGATAATAATATCTTCTGTTTAGACAGAGCTCTCAGTTTTCAAAATGCTTTTACAGACATTATCCCAGTTAATCTTCACAATAGCTCTGAAAGATAATTGGGGTAGCATTTACTATTCCTACTTTTAAAATGAATAGACAGATGCACAAGAAGGCAAAGTGGTTTACTCAAAATTTATTTATTTATTTATTTTTAAAGATCCTATTTATTTATTCATGAGAGACAGTGAGAGAGAGAGAGAGAGGCAGAGACACAGGCAGAGGGAGAAGCAGGCTCCCTGCAAGGAGCCTGATGTGGGATTTGATCCTGGGACTCCAGAATCACACCCTGGGCCGAAGGCAGGCGCTAAACCACTGAGCCATTCAGGCATGCCTACCCAAAATTTATAAGAAAAAAAGCAGGATCTAGAACCTGTGTCCTTAATGCCACCCCTTGAGGTCAGTGACAATGTACTACCCTGACGGCCTGAGAAGATAATCCTTCCACTTCTTATTCCTCACATACCTTCCTTAACACTGACATGTCTAAAAACATGTTAATGGCTGAGGCATCATAATGATCTTTTGCCCCACCTTCTCTTCAAAATCAACATAGTCTCACTTTACAAAAAAAATGTATACCATGCACCCTTTCGCAATTTCACTCTGGTTACATTACCCCAAGGCATCAAAAACGGACAACTGGAATTACTGGTAACCAAGAGGTCTCTTGTAACCTCAGGAGACATTACCTTTATCTTCTATTATCTCTTTTAATCCTAGGAGAGGTTCCCTGCTTGCACAGCAGGTTAAGGGTTGACAACTGGAAGCAGTGTCATTAGAGGCTGTGCTATGACCACATGGTTTGCGTTGAGTGGTTAGGAATTCAAATACACAGTAATGAGGGACACGAGGAATGACCATGTTCATTCAACTATCCCAGCTCTTCCACCTCCTCAGTATTGCTAAAGAATTTAGTCCTCCTCAGAGAAAGTCTCAGAATAGCAGAATTAAGATCCTCATTTGTAACATGGAAGGTGAGAGTGTCTTTATATTTCATTTAGGAATTGAACTGCTGTCAAAGTTTCATTCCTCACCTAACCACCCACCCTTCTATCTATCCACCCATCCATCCATCCATCCATCCACCCCCTGCCCACCCACTCAGTCATTTAGCCAGCTACACAGCTGGTTAGACAACCACACAGCCACACACCCACTGTAGGATAATAATTAGATTATAACAAGACGGCTGTGTGGGCCCATTTCTGTTCTGACAAATTATTTTTTATTGGCTGACAGATTTCATAAAGAAGGCTAGTTTTATCAAACATGATGAAAGGCAGGTGTTTTCCATAAATATAATAACTTATATACAGCTCCAAGGCTTTGATTTGATACTAACATATTTAAAGTAAGATAAAACCATTTAATCAAAAAAACCCTATTTAATCATAAATTTTGCATGGCAAAGTTGTACTGAAATTAATGTTTTAATTTTCCCAACATTTTGTAAATTTATCAGATTAAACGAAACCCCTATGAATGAAAGAATAGTAAATTAACAATGAGTTAAAAAAAAAATCTTGGTATAATCTGTTTGATACTCTTCCCAGAAAGCGAAAAAGTGAAGGATTCCATGTGATTATGTTCCCAGTAAGTACGTAATTGCAAATTCTTTGCTTTCAACAAAATTAAGGATGGACTCGGTTGGGTCATAAACTGATAAATCACTGAAATAATCGTAATGAAGGCTTACTAAGTATTTTCCTCACATTATGATTTTGAATGCATTAAAAATGAAGTAATATTTTTATAATAAAATTCCTCCTATTCCCATATGCTTATTTATTAGAACTATAAAAATGAAAAGAATGATGCTGAACTTACTCCAGTTTAGCAATAAGTAAAATTCATCCACACATACATGTTCAGAGATAAAATATAGCCCAATCCACCTAATTAAGAGATGCATTTCCGATATAATTTTATGTCTAACAATTATTTGTCAAAAGCATCAAGAAATTATTCATCCAAATATATATTTATACTGTTTATAACGGTTATACTGAAAAATAGTACAATATCACAATCCAGTAGAAATTGTTAATATCAAGGCTTTATGATGTCAAGGAATTTAAAAATACCTCTTTCTTTTTTTTTAGTTTTTATTTTAATTCCAGTTAGTTAACATACATTGTTATATTAGTTTCAAGTGTACAATATAGTGATTCAACACGTCCATACATCACCTGCTGCTCATCAGGACAAGTACACACCTTAATCCTCATCACCTATTCCTTGCTTCTTCCCACCCCCCTTGCATCTGGTAACCATCTGTTTGTTCCCTACAGTGTCTCAGTTTGTCTCTCTTTTTTTCCCCTTTGCTCAACAGTTTTCTTTCCTAAATTTCACATATAAGTGAGATCATATGGTATTTGTCTTTCTCTGACTTATTTCACTTATCATATTCTCTAGCTCCATCCATGTCCTTGCAAATGGCAAGATTTCACTGTTATGGCTGAATAATATTCCATCATATATACATATATGCCACATTTCTTTATTCATCAGTCTATGGACACTTGAGCTGCTTCCACATCTTGGCTATTGTAAATAATGCTGCTATACACATAGGGGTACCTGTATCCCTTTGAATTAGTGTTTTTGTATTCTTTGGGTAAATACCCAGTAGCGAAAATCCTGGATTACATGATAGTTTTATTTTTAACTTTTTGAGGAACCTCCATACTATTTTCCATGTGGCTGTACCAGTTAGCATTCCCACCAACAGGCAAGAGAGTTCCTTTTAACCCACATCCTTGCCAACACCTGCTGTTTCTTCTGTTATCAATTTTAGCCATTCTGACAGGTGTGACATGATACTGCATTGTGGTTTTGATTTGCATCTCCCTGGTGATAAGTGATGATGAGTATCTTTTCATTTGTCATTTTCATTTCATTTCATTTTATTAACCATCTGGCTATCTTTTTTTTGGAAAAATGTCTGTTCATGTTTTCTGCCCATTTTTAAATTGGATTATTTGTCTTTGGGTGTTGAGTTTTGTAAGTTCTTTACATAATTTGGATACTAACCCTTCATCGGATATGTTATTTGAAATTTCTTCTCCCATTCTGTAGATTGTCTTTTAGTTTTGTTGATTGTTTTGCTTCGCTGTGCAGAAGCTGTTTATTTTAATGAAGTTCCAATAGTTCATTTTTGCTTTTGTTTCCCTTGTCTCCGCAGACACATCTATTAAGAAGTTGTATAGCCAGTGTCAAAGAGGTTACTGCCTATCTTCTCTTCTAGGAATTTTATGGTTTCATGTCTCACAAATAGGTCTTTAATCCATTTTGAATTTATTTTTGCCTATCGTATAAGAAAGTGGTACAGTTTTCCCAACACCATCTGTTGAATAATGTCTTTTTTCCATCGGATATTCTTTCCTGATTTGTTGAAGATTAATTGACCGTACAGTTGTGGGTTCATTTCTGGGTTTTCTATTCTATTCCATTGATCTATGTGTCTATTTTTGTGCCAGTACCGTACTGTCTTGATGACTATAGCTTTGTAATATAACTCGAAATCCAGAATTGTGATGCTTTCAGCTTTGCTTTAGTTTTGTGGTTCCATACATATTTTAGGATTACTTGAGAAATCTATTGGTATGCTGATGGGGGTTGCATTAAATATGAAGATTGCATTGGGGAGTATAGACATTTTACTGTATTTGTTCTTCTGATCCACGAGCATGGAGTGTTTTTCCATTTCTTTGTGTCATCTTTAATTTCCTTCATCAGTATGTATTTTTTAAAAGATTTTATTCTTTTTTTTTTTTGAGAGAAAGAAATCATAAGCTGAGGGGGAGGGCAGAAGGCAAGGAAGATGCAGATTCCCATTGAGCAGGGAGCCCCACACAGAGCTCAATCCCAGGACCCTGAGATCATGACCTGAGCCAAAAGAACCTGCTTAATCAGCTGAGCTAACCAGGCATCCCTCATCAGTGTTTTATAGTTTTCAGAGTATAGATCTTTTACCTCTTTCGTTAGGGTTACTCCTAGATATCTTATACTTTGGGTAGAATTGCAAATGGGATTGATACCTTGATTTCTCTTTTGCTGCTTCATTATTGGTATATAGAAATGCAGCAGATTTCTGTTACATTGATTTTATATCCTGCGACCTTACTGAATTTGTCTATCAATTCTAGCAATTTTCTGTTCTCACTCATCTTTTCTACTCTTTTCTCATGTCTAGTGAGTATCAAAATGATCATTACTTAAATTCTCTATTAGGCATGTTCCTTATATCTGTTTTCCTTATATCTCTGGCCACAGCCTTGTCCTGTTCTCTTATTTGGGGCAAATTCCTCTCTCTTCTCATATTAAGTCTCTTTGCCTGCTTCTGCATGCTAGAAAAGTCGACTACTTCCGTTCTTGAGGGTAATGGCCTTCTGAAGAAGAACTCTAAGGACAGAAGACACAGTGTGGGTGGAGGTTTGGGCTGGCCTTCTCAGGGTGGGGACGAGCCTTGCTGGGACAGAGAAGGGCGGTTTCACCAAGATGTAAGGGTATGGGGCTTGACATACGCAAGTTAGGTAGCAAGTATGAGCTCTGTTTTGGTTTCTGCCAGTGGCCCTGTGTTTATGCTGAGGGGCAGGGAAGGCAAATGGTGCCTGCCAATTCCTTTGTTCCTGGAAGGAATCTTTCCATGAATGCCACATCTTGAGGACACACTCCAAGATGAGCAAAAGACCTTCCTGCTATGTGCCCCAGCACTCTTCCGATTGCTGTTTCCCTGCTGGATATCTGTGGGTTGTTTGCCCTGACTTCTCTCCAAGAGAAGCCTCAATGTCTGTTGAGCTCTCCCTCAACCAAGCCCTTTGACTTTTAAAACACCAAACTTTAAGCCCTGCTGGTTGCAAAAACTCATGAAATTCAGTGGCTCCTGCTTTCCAATCCAATTGCTAAGGAGATTCATTTTTCCTATGCATTCTCCTCTGCATGAGTCTGTCTCTCATCCTCTGAGACCACAGCTTCAGCCCCACCATAGCAGCAAGATCCATTTCTCTCCCAAACCACATCTCCACACTTCCTACCATCTTCAATGTAGACTCTTCTCCACCTTTAGTTTTGGAATTGTTCTTCCAGGCTTCAGATTGGTTTCTGGGGCATTTAGGATGATTTGATAGTATTGTACTTCTGTGGGATGAGGTGAGCCTGTTGTTTCTCCTACTCTGCTACCATCTTCTCTGGTCTCTCTCTTAAATTTCACTTTATGTACCTGTTTTACTTGCATAAATAGTTTTTAGATCCATTTTTGTTATTTATGGTAGTTATATTATAGAAAATTACCACAAATACCAAATTCACAAAAACTGAGCCATTTTGCTCCCCGGAGAAGGAAAGTTAGGTACCTGTGAACTTCTGGTCACAACACTTTCATGAGCTAATCAATACATAACCTTGTTTTATGTGTCTGTTTAAAGACACCTTATTTAATATATATGGTTGATCTTAACACTTAACTCATAACAAACAGTAATTCAAACTCATGTCTGAACAAAGCTTCTCTAACATACATATTTTCCCCACTAGGCACATCACAGTCTTTTCGTGCTTAGGAATCCAAGCCAGCACTTCCTCACTATGCCGAATCATCATTTTAAACAATGTTATCATCAACAAAATATGCAAAAATGCAAAAATATGGCCTTAAATAGACCACAATAAGGACACTTGTTTACAGCATGAGAGTTGAAACAAGAAAGCAGAGAGCTGCCTTGTTCAGCCCCAGCTGGGATTCTGACCATGGAATGTCTCAAATTTCTCACCAGTCTGTGCATGTCTGTGAATAATCAGGAAAGCGCCAGAAGTATTGATTTTGGGGTTACAAATATATTGAAATGTGTAGATAAATTAAATATGGAGGGGATCCCTGGGTGGCTCAGCGGTTTGGCGCCTGCCTTCAGCCCAGGGTGCAATCCTGGAGTCCCAGGATCGAGTCCCATGTTGGGCTCCCTGCATGGAGCCTGCTTCTCCTTCTGCCCGTCTCTTTCTCTCTCTCTCTCTCTCTCTCTATCATGAATAAATAAAATCTTAAAAAAAAATTAAATATGGAATCCATGCATAAGAAGGGTTGACTGTATTACATTAAGATTAAGTTCTGTGTGGAAATGAAACAGAAAACAAGTTTGAAAAAAAGCATATGTAAAATTTCTATTAAAAATATGCTTTTTCATGTATTATTAAAAGGATGATAGTAAAGAACAAATCATTATAGTTTTAATATACTACTGGACCCATTTTAAAAATGCAATTGTATCATTTAAACCTTAATATTAACAACTTGACAATACTATAACTATTTAAACCTGGAATAATTTTTTATTTATTTATTTATTTTTTAAAATTTATTTACGATAGTCACACACAGAGAGAGAGAAGAAGCAGAGACACAGGCAGAGGGAGAAGCAGGCTCCATGCACCGGGAGCCCGACATGGGACTCGATCCTGAGTCTCCAGGATCGCGCCCTGAGCCAAAGGCAGGCGCCAAACCGCTGCGCCACCCAGGGATACCCAGGAATAAAATTTTTATATCAACTTAAAATGTGAAAGAAAGTACAGGACTTTTTTAAAATAAATATTTTATTTATATATATATATATATTTGAATATTATTAACTCTGATATAAATAGAGGCTAAAATCACAATGAAGCTGATTAATACAAAGAAATCAAAACTACACAAACTACAAAATGAATGTCAACCTACCTAGAGTCAATTGTGAAACTAAACAGAGTTTTAGTGCTACAGACACAAACTCTAGGGATCACAGAATCCTGAGGTTCAAAGGTGTTTTTTGGTTGCTTAAATGTAGGTGAAATATTTTCCACATGTAATTTTTCTTTGCTCTTTTGCATAGAAACAACTTCAAACAATTTTGCATGTCAGTTCCTTCAATCAAAAAGAGGTTTATAAAGATATCTAAACAAACAAACAAACAGCAACAACAAAAACCAGTTCCTCAGATAAGAAGTACCATTTTAAGGAAAATCTACTATTATAACTATAACATAAATATATCCTGATGTTAAATTTTAATAATTTATGTCTTTCTCTCCCAGGGATGGGACAGTTGTTAGATGTGTAATACCACATGTAATAAAATGAACTAGACTTGGTTGGGTTTTTGTTTGGTTTTGTGTTTTGTTTTGCTTTTTGTTTTTTGGGTTTTTTTTTTGGCAAATTTTTATTTTTATCTCTTTTTTCCCTATAAATTTACCATGTGATGCTAAGGTAAATTTCACAAGCTTTTAAGTTGAAGAAAATGAATAAAATTAAATTATTTTTATTAAGTAAAGAAAGGAAGAAGTAAATGTTTTCACTGTAATATAATATAGATCATTGATTCATGCATTCAAAATATTTAAGCTCATATATTCCAAAATCAGTGCCATACTACTGTTGAGTTATATACAAGAAACATTTGGAAGCGTGCCTGGCACACACCAAACACTCACTAAATTACAGCACTAATATTAGTATAAGGAATCCACACACTGATATTTTCTATTGACTTGGCATAAATCACAATTAATGGTTAACAAAAATTGATGTTAGTCAATAAACTTAAGTCTTTGTCCCATAGACCAAAACTTATCACTACAAATTTATCCCTAAAATTTATATAAAAAATTCCACTTTCAAATATATTTGCTAACTTTCCAGTGAAATTTTAAACCAGTGGCATGTACTACTCAACATGTACCACTGTAGAGTGTATATTCAAATACAGAGGTGCCCACACCAGACACATGGGTGCAATCTCTTCTCTGCTTTCCTGATGTGCTATTTAACCTTTCTATACTTTAATATCCTCAAAAGTAAGAATAATATTCAAAAAAAAAAAAAAAGAATAATATTCATACCCCCTATCTTACAGGGACATTATAATTGTTACAAGGATTAGATGACTGACTACATGTCAAATTCTTAGATTGATTCATAGTATATTGCATTCTGTAAATGTTAGCAGTTATTGCTAAACAATAGAAATCAACCACATTTTCTGAAATAAATTGGAAAAGAGCTCTCGGACATTCATCAAAACTCTCTCACATTCTTAAGCTCCACGTGGAAATATTTGTTAAAATCTCTTAAAATCTCTACAGATGTGGAGAAATTGGAATCTCATATATTGCTGATAGGAATGTAAGATGGTGCAGCTGCTTTGGATAATAGTTTGGTATTTCTCAAACAATTAAAACTACTACATGACCCAGAAATTCTACTCCACAGTATATACTCAAGAGAAATGCAAACATATTTCCATATACAAACTTGTGCATGAATGTTCATATCAGCATTACTATTAATAGCCAGAAGGTGGATTGGTGGTAATTAAAAGGGATGAAGTACTATAATGTGAATGAAACAAATATTAAGTAAAAGAAGCCAGTTTCAAAAGACCACAAATTGCATTATTCCCTTCACATTAAATGTTCAGGATAGGCAAATCTACAGACATAGAAAGCATATTAGTGATTGGCTAGGGTAGCAGTAGTGAATGTTTGGAGAGAAATGTGAGTTACTGTTATAGAGCAAGGAGTTTCTTTTGGGGGTGATAACAATCTAAAATTGACTGTGGTGATGTTTATGCAAGTCTGTGAATATATGAAAAACCACTGAATTAAATGGCCGAATTTTATAGTATCTGAATACTGTGAGCTGTCTCCTCCTATATCTTTAAAAAAATCTCTATATCCACCATTTATTAAAGTATTTGGAAAAGATAGTTCCTTAGTACTTCTGACATAAGTAAATGAATGTGTGTTCACTTCATGGCTTTCTTTACTATTTTTTATCCATTATACAAGCCTGGAATTATGGGAATAAACTTAAGAAACTTGTAAACATCACCTTTTGCATTTAGTTGTTTGTTTTTAGACTGTGGTCAATTTTTGTAGTTAAATATCCCACTGTTGCTGTACCTAGAAGTGCTTTAAGGACCCAGAATAGTGGTAATGTGTGAAAGAAAAGAAGACATATATTTCAACATTTAATATAGAAAATCTAATTTGCTCAAATTACTCACACTCTTCTAATTTCCATATGCTCTAAAGTAAGTATGAATAAGATTTAGACCAAATTGCTGGTGACATTAAAATTCATTCATTCGTACTTTCAACAAATATTTACTGAATAAGTAACTATGTGCTAGGCACAGTGCTAGAAACTGATGTTACAAAAATGAATAACACAGCCTGGGGCAGAGATATTAAAGCAGAATTATGCATTACAATGTGATATGTTATATTAGGGTTTGTATCATGTGCAATCTACTGAATGCTCTGAGACAAAGAAGAGGGAGTGGCTAGAGGCTGGAGGTGTTTAAAACTATTTCAGACAGGGACGCCTGGGTGGCTCAGCGGGTGAACATCTGACTTTGGCTCAGAGCGTGGTCCGGGAGTCCCAGGATCGAGTCCCACAATAGGCTCCCTGAATGGAGCCTGCTTCTCCCTCTGCCTGTGTCTCTGCCTCTTTCTTTCTGTGTCTCTAATGAATAAATAAATAAAATCTTTAAAAAATTTTCAGACAGGGATCCCTGGGTGGCTCAGCTGTTTGGCGCCTGCCTTTGGCCCAGGGCGCGATCCTGGAGACCCCAGATCGAATCCCACATCGGGCTCCCGGTGCATGGAGCCTGCTTCTCCCTCTGCCTGTGTCTCTGCCTCTCTCTCTCTCTCTCTCTCTCTCTCTATCATAAATAAATAAAAAATAAAAATAAAAAAAAATTCAGACATATAGGAAAATTTATGGTAGGTATAGTACAATAAATGAGGGATTTCTAGATTTTTTTTTTTTTGCAATAAATAAAAGTCACAGTTTGATAATCACTCTTTTAGGGAAAAACCAAGATGTTTTCATTAATCATGAGGATACATACCACTACTATAGGATGATATATTTGCAGTAATGAGCAGATAGTAGCAAAGGTCTCAAATAAATTTGAGAACTCTGGAGGTATTCCTTGAAACTTTTAACAGGCTAACTTTACTATGGCACAAAAGGACAGAGTAAGGGGATCCTTGGGTGGCTCAGCAGTTCAGCGCCTGCCTTCAGCCCAGGGCGTGATCTTGAGTCCCGGGATCAAGTCCCACATCGGGCTCCCTGCCTGGAGCCTACTTCTCCCTCTGCCTATGTCTCTGCCTCTTCTTTCTGTGTCTCTCATGAATAAATAAATAAAACCTTTAAAAAAAAAAAAAAGGACAGAGTAAGCAACTCATCTTTCAATATTCAGACAACATGTCAACTAACCAAAAATATCCTGGCTATCACACATTTCAAAAAGAAAATGTCAAAATATCTACATGCTTACATTCTGAATTGTATGATATTCTGAAAGTTGCTTCATGATTATGTACTGCACACCTGAGGCCAACATTTGGTTTACAAATGTGTACTGTTAATTAAATTGGGCATCAAATGTATGACTGTACATGGTTTCTCACAAAGGCATCTCTAGTTCAACTATGTACATTGATATAATTATCACAAACATCAGACCTGTTTAATTATAACTTGACTTTTTTAAAAGTATTTATTTATTCACGAGAAACACACACAGAGAGGCAGAGACATAGGCAGAGAGAGAAGCAGGCTCCATGCAAGGAGCCCGATGTGGGACTCAATCCTGGGACTCCAAGATCACGCCCTGGTCTGAAGGCAGGCGCTCAACTGCTGAGTCACCCAGGCATCCCACAACTTGACTTTTGTGACAAACTTGCGTGTGTGTCCAGATACATGCACACACAAACACACATACAGCCTCCTCTAATATGAGCATTAAAAGTTAAGAAGTTTATGTGTTTCCTGCCTTCTCATCATACACAGTTCTGCAGATCCCTCTGTAATAACAACTCTGTGCTCTGATAGATGACAGAGTAATTCCCAAATTTTAACGCTAAATGAAAATAGCTTAGGTCCATCAGATAATTTTAAGGCCAAGCACCTGACTTTCAAGGTCAGGCGTCAAATAAAAACTTTAGTTCAGTATGTATAAAACTGATTTTTGAACACGTCAGTACTGCGTTGATATAAAGTTATGTAAGAGTTGTATTAAATCACTTAACTCTCCATTATAAATTGCTCCTAACCTATTTCAAATGACTGCTCTTCAGGAAAATACAACAAACATTATGGTAAAGATTATTCAAAAAGTTTTTCCATTAAATCATTATAATTTTAACACTGTACAATACAAAAAATGAATTTAATTCAAATATTTCTGTTTGGAGATCATTCTCCATTGGATCTTTTGTGTTTCTGCAATCTTGCCTCACTACCCTCTGAGCTAGATTATCTTTTCATGGGCAATTGTATAGTTAACATCCTTGGAAGACACAGAAAATCTCTCTTTCTGGAGCAAAGAGTAAGTATGTGTACTGTGTTACAAAAGATTTGAGTTGCTATTTATAGAATTACTGTGTTTTCCTTTCATTGTAGATCCCCAAACATGTTGGAGATGTCCTAGAAGGTGAATTTCAACGTTCAGCAAATTGTTTTTTCTTATGAAAGTTTCATCTTCCAGCAATTCTACATCTTCCTCTGAAGGAGGCTTCCAGAATTTTAATTATTTTTAAATTTAAATTCAATTAATTAGGATATAACGTATTATTGGTTTCAGAGGTAGAGTTCAGTGATTCATCGGTCTTATGTAATATCCAGTGCTCATTACATCACATGCCCCTGGTTACCCCAACCATCCCCACCCTGTCCCCTCCAGCAACCCTCAGTTTGTTTCCTATAATTAAGAGTCTCTTATGGTTTGTCTCCCTAAAATAAGATGAAATCAGAAAAGGAGACAAATTTTACTACAATTTTCATTGTATTACCACAATATGAGTTCACATGATTAATTCACAAAAACTTCTAATTTTCTGCAGAATTAAGACAGACTGATCTCTTTTTAATTGAAATCTAATTCATATACTATAGAACTCATCCTTTTAAAGTACACAATTTAGCTTTTAGTATACTTACAGAGTTGTACAACCATTCTAGTTGTTCATGACTTATCTAGTTTCAAAATGTTTGTTATCCTCCCCCAAAATATCCCCTACCCACTAGCAGCCACTTCCCATTCTCTCCTTCCCCCAGTCCTTGACAAGTATTTATTTTCTCTCTCCCCAGGTTTGTCTATTCTAGGCATTTCATAAAAGTGGATTCATAAAATATGCATTTGGCTTCTTTCACTTAGCATGATGTCTTCAAGATTCCTCCATGTTGTGCTATGTGTTAGTAACTCGTTATTTTTTTTAATTTTATGTGACATATAACATTGTATTTCCATTACTTTTAATGGCTGAATATTATTACATTGTATAGATATACAACAAGTATCCATTTTAGGTTGTTTCTACTTTTTTGACTACCATAAGCAATGCTGCTATGAACACTGTATGCAAGTTTTCATGCAGATCATGTTTTCATTTTTCTTGGGCCTATGACAGTGGGATCATGGGATAACACTACATTAGATTTTTTGAGAACCATCAAATCTTCATTGGTCATTAATGTGCTGCAAAAGTGTAGTTTCATACAATCTAGCTCAAGCAATATTTTTTCAAACTAGCAACACAAGACAATTCACTTGGCATTTCTATGATGTAGACTCATCTTAAGTGTCAAAGTGGCTCCTACAATTTTTGGAGGTAAGGTTGCTACTTACTGATGATTATGGTAACACTAATCTTTACTGTGAGAATTCCTTATCACGAGAAATTTCAGGAAAAAAATCTTGTGGTCATAATGATTAATTATTTCTCTGCTAAATTTCCCTGGTTAGTTTCTATCCTTTTAACTAGTTCTACCACAATTAAGCTTCACATTTCTTCTTTTTAACCACAAATCTAGGTTTCTACTTGAAAATATAACTTTAAAAATTGTTACATTTTGAAAAGCTAAAGAAATGACACTAAAATCACTAAACACAAATTTGGGGTAATTAAAAATAAATCTAAAGCCCAATACTTCAGATTTGCACAGTGCAAGATGAAACTACACTAGCATTAAAATTACTTTGCTTCCTACTAAAATAAAGCAAAATAACAGTAAAAATAAAATCTTCCAGTAAATGAAACAAAAATTCTATGATCCCTTATTTTATTTTTTATTAAGGTATAATTAACACAGCATTATATTAGTTTCAGGTGTATAATGAAATAATCCTAAATTTGTATATATTGCAAAATGATAGACAAACTAAGTCCAATTAACATCCATCACCACATATTTACAAAAATTTTTCTTATAACTTTCAAGATTCACTTCCCTAGCTATGCTTAAATATGCAATATGGTATTATTCATTATAGTTGCCATTCTGTACATTATATCCCTATGTCTTGTTTGATAACTGAAACTAACTATCTTTGGCCTTCTTTACCCATTTCACACACATCTACCCCCTGCCTCAGGCAATTACCTATCTGTTTTCTATATCCATGTAAGTATGTATGTGTTTGTGTATGTATGTGTGTGCTTTCTTTTGCTTGTTTTATTTAAGATTCTACATATAAGTGAAATCATATCGTATTTATCTTGTCTGATTTATTTCACTTAACATAATGACATCAAGTTCCATCCATCTTGTTGCAAATGGCAAGATTTAACTTTTTGTCACTGAATAATATTCTATTGAAGACAGATACAGATACTGATATATATGATATGTCTATATATCACATCTCTTTATCTATCACATCTTCTTTATTCATTCATCTATTGATGGACATTTATGTTGTTTTCATATCTCAGCTCTTGTAAATAATGCTCTAGTGAACATGGAGGTACATATATTTTTTGAGTTAATGCTTTCATTTTACTCAGATAAATACCCAGAAGTAAGTTGCTGTATCATACGGTAGTTCTATTTTTAATTTTTTAAGGAACTTTCATACCATTTTCCATAATAGCTGCACCAAATTACATTCCCAACAACAGTTTACACTTCTCTTTTCTCCACATCCTCATCAATACTTGTTTTCTTGTCTTTTTGGTACTAGGTACTAGCCATTCTAATAGGCATTAGGTGAAACCTCATTGTGGTTCTGATTTGCATTTCCCTGATTAGTGATGTTGAGCATCTTTTCATATACCTGTTGGCCATCTGTATCTTTTTTTTTTTTTTTTTTTTTTTTTTTTTTTTTTTTTTTTTTTTAAAGATTTTTTATTTATTTATTCATGATAGTCACAGAGAGAGAGAGAGAGGCAGAGACACAGGCAGAGGGAGAAGCAGGCTCCATGCACCGGGAGCCCGATGTGGGATTCGATCCCGGGTCTCCAGGATCGCGCCCTGGGCCAAAGGCAGGCGCCAAACCGCTGCGCCACCCAGGGATCCCCATCTGTATCTTCTTTGGAATAATGTCTACCCAGATTCTCTGCCCATTTTAATTTTTTTTTTTTTTGGTTTGGTTGAGGTTTTTGTTTTTACCATTGAGTTCTTTATGTATTTTGGATATTAATCTCTCATCAGATATATGATTTGTAAATATTTTTTCCCATTAAGGAGGTTGTCTTTTCATTTCATTGATGGTTTCTTTTGCAGTGCAAAAACTTTTTATTTTGACACAACCAAACTAAATAATAATAATAAACATTTGTTTACTTTGCTTTTGTTGCCTTTGCTGTTGGTGTCAAACTAAAAACATCTTCACCAAGATCTATGTCAAGGAGTTTAATGTCTATGTTTTCTTCTGGGAGTTATACGGTATTCAGGTCTTACATTCAAGTCATTAATCCAGATTTGGCTCAGGAAAAATCCTGAAAATTCTATGGGAATGAATTTGGATTAAGAATTCAGTACTGGCACGTGAAACTATTACAATGTGATATGTCAATTATAATCTCAAAAAATAATAGTTCAATCTGATGAATGTGGGATGGTGTGATGTGTGCCAATTTTGTGGCAGTAAAAACATAGACTATATAACACAAAACAGATGAAAAGCCATCTTTACAAGGGAGGAGGAAGCAGCCCATAAAATTTAAAGTGGAAATATAAACACCATGTTTACAGAGAAGAAGCAAAAATTGCTATTCCAATGTGAGAAGGCATGCATCTGTATACCCCTTAATGGATCTAAAATAAATAAATGGAGAGAGAGGGAGAGACAAAGAGAGGGAGAGTCCTCAGTGTAGGGTGCCCAGTAAAATAGGGTGTTCTGAAGATTATATATGCATGTAAAAACTACCAATGATAGGCCAGGGCTTGATGGCTATCATGGGTTGGGATTTACTGAAACTTCTACAAAAAAAGCTGAATCTCATAACAAGTTAAAAACTAATTCTGAATGTAAAGGCACCAAAATAACCCTGTCTATGATCAGACTTGGCTCCTTCTCCAACCTGGGTATGTGAAGGTCAATGAGATTACAGGTGAGCTTATTTTTTTCCCTCACTCTTCCAAATGTTTTGTTATGTGTTTATAATGGGGAAAATGCCTCCAAATAAACTTCATCTTAAACTCAAAAGAAAATAGTGTCCTGATAATAGCAAACAAACAAACAAAAAATTCACTAAATGAAACAAAAATTCTATGATCCCCTATTTTTATAGTAAAACAAAACAAAGCAAAACAACAGCAACACAAACAGAAGGCTGACTTTGACAAGCCAGGTACTCTAATTCTAGCTTGATCACATGTGTGGCTGAGCCTTTTCAGACTGCACAATATCAAAATATCACATAATTTATGGTCTCAAGTTTTTTTTTTTTTAATGATCAGAACAGAAAGAAAGGGTTGGAGGAGAGAAAGAAAGAAGGAGAATAGAGGAGGAGGAAATATTTCAATAAGTTTTTTAGAACAAAAAAGACAACTTGTAGATTTCTAAGAAACCAAATAAAAGCTAAAATAGGCAAATGGGAACTGGTAATACAAGAATGGAGGCGATGTGGCTTGTGTGGCCATGTGTTGATACTGACTGTGGAGGACATGGGGCAAGAGTAGAAGTGTGTCCTCCCAAGACTCAGATAGAATAGATAACTTTATAATATTGTGTGACTTTTTCAATTTCTCCACTTCACTACACAGGGTGACTTTAGATACTTATCTTACTTATATATGGTTCTTTTAAATTATTAGGTCCAATATGATTTAAAAGTAGTGAGGGAAATAGATTAGCTAGGATTATATTTTTCTGGCTTTTCCTCCATATAAAAGAATGGTCATTCATTTCAATGTAGACTACAGATACATAGCACTTAATATAGCAAATACTATTTTTAAGCCAAAATATTACCTGCTGCATTTTCATGTTTGGAATAAATAATGTCAATAAAAACAGTGACACAAAAATTGAATTCCAGGGTAGCCCCGGTGGCTCGGCGGTCTAGCATCACCTTCAGCCCAGGGCGTGATCCTGGAGACCCAGAATCGAGTCCAACGTCGGGCTCCCTGCCTGAAGCCTGCTTCTCCCTCTGCCTGTGTCTCTGCCTCTCTCTCTCTCTCTCTCTCTGTCTGTCTCTTTCTCTCTGTCTCGAATAAATTAATAAAATCTTTCAAAAATTGAATTCCAATATTATGTCAGAAGAAGCAGATTAAACAAGTGACCTTGTTCCAAAGAAATCAAATGTAAAAGAAGTTTTTTCTAGAGGTATTATTTAGCTAAATGGTGGAATTTCTTTACAAATTTCAAGATAGAGTACAAATATTACTGTTACATTAGTTTTCTAAATAATGGCAAGTGTTAATGCCTAGTAAACAAAAGAACACTGATTTCACCTGCACATACTGATATGGAAATTTTGTTTCTATATAACATATTATATGAAAATTTAATATCACTAAATTCTATGATAGGTTTTATGTGCCCCTGAAAATCCACTAAATTTCAGTTAGGAGGAGAGTATATGATATAATTGAAGAATTTAACAAAGCTATCACAAGAACATTATGCTCAAATTTTATTCTCACATTCTCTTCCTATCTGCAACCTCTGGATATATGGTAACTAACATATCTTAATGCATTTCTGTATATCAATATTTTTATTAGGTTATTTCTTAAGATGACAGGTCCAAATAATAACTAGTGCTGAAAGAAAATACAAGAATCACCAATATTTTTTTCTTGACATACTTGCAGATGTATATATTTTTATGTTTATAACAGAAACTAATAAAGAAACATGCCCAGCTTATTATTTCTGGATTGATTACAGAAATAGCTACTACCCTTTTTGATGATGTGGAAGTTTATACATGTATTGATGAGGCAACAGCTGTGATAAATTACTTCAAGGAAATAACACTTTTCATTGCTTTTCTTTTTCCACTACAGCTTGTGTTACGACATGAAATGTGCCTGGGCTTGTCTTTAGGGGGTGGGAAGAACATGATCATGTGCAGAACATGGTGTGTGTGCTAACATCGAATATTCACCTATGCCCAAGGCATTACATTATATTATTGTTAATTTTCAATAAAAGGTGACACCTCACTTTTTTATATGCCTCTGCTGTATCTGCTTCTACTGCAGAATAACATAGTTGCCACTATCTTCTTTGTTTTTCATTCATTTTTCTTCCTTAATGCTATTATTGTATCTAAAGGCAAGATGGATTTGGTTAATTTCTCATTGTTTAAGTAAGGTAATTAAAAACTATTTGTGTGTGTTGCATATCATGGTTTGTATAGGATGAGTATAATGACATGTACAAAGGTTGGTGGGTATTCATTACAGCACTTATCACATTTTATATTATTTATCATCAATGACTCCTTCCACTCCTTCCTCTGGTCTTCACTGAATAAGTAGCACCATCAAGGAATGGCTCATGGCAAGAACATGGAAGTCAGAATCAATTTATCTTTTCCCTTTGTCCTTCTTATCATTATGTCCTGGGTCCTATCTCCAAAATATATCTTGGATTTTTCTACTTCTATCTACTATCTCTACCATCATCTTTCTCTTAAATAAAAACAATATTTGTATTTTTATTGTCCCTACCAAAAGCAGTCAGATGAATCTCTTGAATAAAGAATAAAGGCATGTCATTTCCTTCTTAAAACCTCTTAATGGCTTTCTGTTGCTCACAAAGGGAAATCCAACCTGCAGGGCTGCATGACCTTGTTCTAATTTGTCCTTCAACTTTATCCCATGCTCAGCAACACTGTTCTCCATGCTCCAGTTACATTGGCTTCTTCTCTGTGTTTCTGGAATAAGTCAGTCTTTCTGAATTTGGCACCTGCCATTCACTCTGCCTGGAACATGCTTCCCTCATAGCTTCACAAGGTTCACTCATCCTTTGGATAGCACTTCAAATGTCATCTTCACATAAAGTCTTCCATGACTGCCTTAATTAAGTAGTCTCCCCAGTCACCATCTCATTACCTTGTTATTGCCATCATTCATATTACCAGTTTAATTGTTCATTTGTTATTTACTAGGATGTGAGCCTTAATAGAGCAAGTACTTTGCCTTTTTGTATTTGGATTAATCAAATGCCTGGCATAGAGAAAGTGCTCCCTATATAGCAACTGAATCAATAAATATAACACTCTCCTTACCAGAATCTCCACTTCTCATTTTTGTAATTCCAATGTCTAGTGAATGAGAGAACATGCTACAAATGCTGAATGAAGTGAATGAGAAACCTTAAATCTTTTATTGTCATCATGACTGCCACCCAGAAAAACCTTTGTTCATAAAGATTTGCGTACAATAACTAGACTAAAAAAAAAAAAAATGTTGAAGTCATTCATTTGACATTGACTCAATGTCCATCAAGTGCTAGAAAGAGCACAGGGCCATTTGGATTGTGAGTGCAGAACAGAGAATACCGTCTTCTAACTTTTTCATAATCCTATAAATGTGGAACACACACATTTCACCAAGGCATTTGGCAGTATCTTTTATTATATCATATTTCTGCATATATTCTAATAATTCTAATATGAAGAAATATGGGTTGGATAGTGCTCTGCTAATGGATCTGGCATCATAATGTGGTTAGATGAAGAGTTCTAAGAGCATTGAGCATGTTCAACAGCTAATTCAATGCAGCAAATATTTGTTAAGCAGCTCCTGCCAGCCAAGTACTGAGCGTGCACCAGAAAAATAAAATAATTATCTGTGGCCTCTTACCTAGAAGGGTACATAAGTTTTCCAGTGACTAATCACAGATCTATGCCCTGTACTATTGACACCATTTTAAAAATGAATACATTAGGTGAATGTATAGAGAGTATACTTCTATCAGTGTCATATGAGAATTGTAGGAAAAGACGACAATAATAAGCAATAAATAAAGCAAGATTCAAAAGGTGGTAACTGTCTAGAAGGCTGGGATGAATTCTTTGAATGGAATTTAACTCAGATAGACATAAGGTCCTACGTTTAAGTTCAAAATACCAATCATGTATTGACAAAATGGAGATGACAATGGAATATGGATCCTCATAAAAATTGCAAAGACATTTTAATCGACAGTAATCTTGGTAAATATATATTGTGATACAGCTAAGGGTGGAAACTTGTTTGGCCTTCTGGTGCATTTACAAGGGAGTAATCAGTCCAGTGCCAGTCAGACTATATTCAGAATATTATGTTCAGAAGTGAGTGCTGCACTATAAGAAAACATGCAGTGGAATCAGCCAAGATGATGATGAGAATTCTTGCTGTTATAACACTTGGAATTGCTAAAAGACTTACACTTTCAAAGAATCTGCACAGGAAGCTGGAGTACATTAAGAAATGGTGGGGTGAATGGTGGGGTAGGAGGGAGATGACAACTGTCTTTAAATATTAAAGAGCAGGTATATGGAAGAAATTTTATATCACTTATATATCACTCCAGGACAAAGAACTAGGAAACTACAGAGAGATTTTGATCAATTACATTAAGGGCCAACAAACAATAGCTCTATGTCCTGAGAAAGCTGAAGCATCTCACAGGGAAATGAGTTTTCCACCAAAGGCTGCTGGGATATCCTCTTCACAAAGGTATCATACCGGAATTTGAACAATGGATAAGTGAGGGATTAAAAAAGATTCTAGACCCTAAGAGTTTGATCATCTGTGATATAACAAAAAGAGATATAAAAAATTAGTAAGGGTAGGGCAGCCCCGGTGGCTCAGCGATTTCGCACCCCCTCTGGCCCAGGGCCTGATCCTGGGGCCCCTGGGAACGAGTCCCATGTCAGGCTCCCTGCATGGAGCCTGCTTCTCTCTAATAAATAAATAAATAAAATATTTTTAAAAAAAAAATAGGAAGGGTAAAGTTTCATTCATTTATTCATTCATTCATTCATTCATCTAATACCTGCTATTGCTAGGCACTGTCATTCGTACCACGGACACATGAGTGAATTTAAATAGGCAAAATTCTGACCTTTGTGAAGCTTGCATCCTAGATGGCTTAGAACAAAAAGTCTACTTAGTGCTAGTATGAGGCAAAGCCAATCATGTGTGTGTGTGTGTTTTTTTTTCATGTGTGTTTTTTTAATTGGAAATTATTATGGATATAGCCATTTGCATAAGCTACAATAACTACTCTAGTGCCTTCTGCCTTTATAACTGTTGTGTTTTCTCCCTTCCTCTCTAATCTATTGCTTTGCTCATCACCATTGCAAAATAGCAATTTATAATTACTTGTTTATACATCATATTTATTAATAAAATATATTTTGCTATTTACTAAAGTATTAGATCTTAATGTGTTTTCTTGGATTTGAGTCTCTGCACACTAAAATTTTCTACTTTTAAAATTATAAAATATAGGTTTACTATTAAAATTTAAAATTATAGATAAGCATAAAAGTTATAAGATGTATATATTGCTGATCTTTCAATAGAATGATCTATGTATATATACAAATACAGATTCAGACATATTTTTCCAAATCTGATGGCATGTCTGCAGCTTTGTATTTTATTACATTACTAAAATTATTAGAACACTAGTCTTTTTGGAGTTGATTTAATCTCTTTGTTAGAATTTTAGCTCTCTATCATCAACTTTGTGGGCTATCTTTAGGTTTAAGAAGATATAACAAGCTATCATCATCAAATGACACTTAAAAAAACATGCTGTGTTGGGTATCTGGTACATAAAAACATTAAGTATAAAGAATTTCCATATTTAGATCAATTGATGAACATCAAGTCAGTGACAACAGGGAATGTTTTGTGGATAGAATGGCTGTCTTCTCTATATCAACAGGAAAAAAAACTCTAAAACTATATACTTAATGATTCCTTATTGATATAAACATACCTAGAACTTATTTATACTTTTGACCTCTGTCAATTGATGGGAGTTAAGACTTTCCAGGGCAGCCCGGGTGGCTCAGAGGTTTAGTGCCGCTTGTGGCCCAGGGCGTGATCCTGGAGACTCGGGATCGAGTCCCACATCAGGCTCCCTGAATGGAGCCTGGTTCTCCCTCTGCCTGTGTCTCTGCCTCTGTCTCTCTCTCTCTCCTCTCTCGATTAAATAAATAAAACCTTTAAAAAAAAAAAAAAAAAAAAGACTTTCCAAACTTTAAATTTTCTGATAACTTAGCAAAATTTGAGAAAATATCACAAAGTTGTTCAGAACAAAGAACTCAGCATAATGAAAACCTGTGTGGGCACTTATTTAAAATATAAAATATTTTATGCTTAATAACATAAAATAACCCCAGTATAAAATGGTTACATTTGTAAGGCAGCCCCACAGTATCTACCTGAACATTGTAAACAGATACTCTAGAAACCTATACTTGTAATATTTTGGATACTGGTGAGTTGGGCCATAGTTATTTGATCAAAAGATAAATAAATTCTTTTTTTTTTGAAGATTTTATTTATTTATTAATGAGGGACACACAGAGTGTGTGTGTGTGTGTGTGTGTGTGTGAGAGAGAGAGAGAGAGAGAGCGAGAGAGCGAGAGAGGCAGAGACACAGGCAGAGGGAGAAGCAGGCTCCATGCAGGGAGCCTGACATGGGACTCGATCCCAGGACTCCAGGATCATGCCCCAGGCCAAAGGCAGGCGCTAAACTGCTGAGCCACCCAGGGATCCCAGATAAATTCTTATATTGATTTTTTTATCAGTCCTTTCTACTCAGGCCCCTGAAAGAAACCACTAATATTCCTAAATCTATCATCTGCATTCCATAATTGCTTAATTCTATTTCTTTCAACTCAGGGAATCCTAACTTTTTCACATATATGCCATAAGACACTAATTTTACATATGTGCCATAAAACACTAATTCCTTGATTACTTTATCTACCCTGAAACTCTTGTAAGCCTTTCTACGATTTTAGGGTGCTTAGCAGAATTGGATATTTCATGAAGGGAAGCAGTATGATTTTAAGCAAAGATTGGAAAGTAATTTTTTTTTTTTTTTTCTTGCAGGTAAACGTCATTCTAGATTTTTTTGGTCTTTTAGGTAAAAATATTCCACTAAACTACTGCCTTCAAAGAATAGGACTTAATGACTCTCAGCCTTGTTCTCAAATAAGCACAATTTAAATTAGTTTTCCCCAAATGCATTACTCTATAACTTTAAGCTTGATATTAGATATAATGATTTTTCAGTACATAAATACAAAGGCTGTGGCACTTATACAACCATGTAATTTTCTTAGCCTCTAGAATAGGACTGCCCAATAGAAGTAAGACCCAAGCCACAAATGTGAGCTATTTATATAATTTTTAGTTTTCTAGTAGCCAAATTGAAAAAGTTAAAATAAAACAGATGAAATTTGTTTTAGTATTTCATGTATACCCAAAATATTATATTTGCAATATTTAATCAACATAGAAAATATTAATAGGATATCATATATTCTGTTTTTCATACCAAGTTTCCAAAATGTGCATATTTTACAATTACATCATAATGCAATTCCAGCCAGGCCATGTGTAGCCAAGAACTACCTCCCTGGAAGGCACAGTTCTACAGCTGAGGTGTCAGGCCATGTGTTGGCAGAAAGTTTAGAGCTAGTACAGTCTACATTCTCATCTTACTATATTACTAAGACTCTCCGCTCCTTAAATTCTGAATATAAATTAATCTATTAAAATGTCACCATAATTATAGATTTACAACCACTTATATTAATTTTTGTTTTAAAATTATGGGGTGGGGGGGATGCCTGGGAGGCTCAGCAGTTTAGCACCTGCCTTTGGCCCAGGGCATGATCCTGGGGTCCTGAGATCAAGTCCCACATCGGGCTCCCTGCATGGAGCCTGCTTCTCCCTCTGCCTGTGTTTCTGCCATTCTCTCTCTCTGTGTTTCTCATGAATAAATAACTATAAAATCTTTTTAAAAAATTAAAAAATGAAAAATAAAATTATGGGGGGGGAATACATTTGGTTTCCCACCAGTTATGTGCTTCAATGACCGTTACCACAAAATGAAGTAAATTCCTAATTCCTAATGTTTCTAATAACTTTAATTAAAACATGCCACTTTAAAGGTAACATACATGACTCTAGGATGGCCAGCGTGTTTGGTTTACTAATAACAGGAAGGCTCGACCCCATTCATATGAAGCTGGAACAATATAATTCAAATGATTTAATACCTTTGAAAGAACAAAGTACAGAAATATTTACATAACATAACACCATAGGTGGACTATCCATCTTAACCTAATGCTAAGAATGACAAAGGGGAGATAAACCAGCATAATATATCTTATTTATTTTCCAATAATACAGCTGGGACATTCCATACAGCTAACTTCTTTAACCTGTCAGGAAGAGTAACCTATCTGTATTGAATTTCCCCCAGCACATATTGAATGAATAAATTGTGAGAATATGTTTGAGCACTTCTTTTAGAAACAACTATATTTCTTTATGTTAATTTTTAGTGAGAAACCACCAAATCCCATTTCAACCCCCCCAAAAAAGTAAATAATTAAAAAAAATGAAGATCGGGTGGGGGATGGTGTGAACTTACTAGTATGTTATAAACATGATTTCCAAGCCTCCAGGATAAATTCACAGCTTTCCAGGAAATCACAGGAAAGTCAATGTAAAAAGTATTGTATTTTTTGTCAATAAATCCTATTTGTTTTTAAATATTTTATTAAATATAAATGTTGAACTTGATGGGATGAGCAGTGGGTGTTATATGTTGGCAAATCAAACTTAAATAAAAACAAATATAAAAAATAAAATAAGATAAAATAAAAAAATCTAAATGTTGAGAGTACTATTTATATCAGACAGCTATGTTCAAAGAAAGTTTCAAGGCAAACATAAAACAAGTTATCTTAGGAGTCACATTACAAGATCCAAAGATTAGAATTTGTTAGATTGAGGATGTGATGACTGATATCATAAAACAGGCCGATTAAAAAAAAGAAAAAAAAAAAAAAAAAAAAAACAGGCCGATCAGGGTAAAGTCCAAGAGATCAGCTAGGGCAAGGAGGACCAGACAGCTCTCAGATGTCTCCAGCTATGGGACATTGGGCAAGAGAGGTCAAGCACAGGTCTGATGATCATGGTTAGAAACTGAGATCAGGAGATCAGGAACCAAGGCAGGAATGAAGCACCAGAGTCAGGGTATTTCCTGTGCTGGACCAGAGCTGGGCTGCAGGATGTGGGCAGACCTGATACCATAGGCCCAATGCAGCAAAAGGAACAAGAGAAAGGATGAAGGGCAAAGGAGATACCAAGACCGTCAACATTTAAAAAGAAATGTCAAAATAGAATTTAAAATGGAGACTTTTTAAATACAAAAATTTCTTTGAGAATCCTTCATTTTTCCCTCTAGAAAAAAAGTGAATTTAAGATGAAGAATCCTATTTCCCTTATGTTTCACATATTATTTGCCACTTCTTATCAACAATGTAACAATTATCTGAGGAATAGTTTTCACTCTAGAATCCAGAAGAGTAGGCCAAACAAATTAAAACTAAAAACTCCTCACGATTAGAAAAAAAAAAAAAAAAAAGGGCTCTGAAAATGCACAAATGATCTTCGTCAACAGGGATAAGGCACTCATTCAATCAGTACTGACTGGGGGCTTCCCAGGTGTAAGGGCCCCTATGGATTACCGTGGTCCAGTGTGATGGGTCAACAGCAAATTGAGTACAACAGAACTGTAACTTCAGCCTCTAGCCTAGTAACTCCAAGGTAGAGGCAAATGGGAGAGGTAACAGGGGAAGAGGAAATAAACAGGGAAATGAAGAGAGGAGGGGCAAGGGGGAAGAGGAACTAGCCCTCAGCAGATGCCTGGGGGTGGGGGTTGGGGGGTGGACAAGACAAAAAAAGCAGAGAGAAGATGGAGCTGAGAACTGTACACGTACATGCAAGTATGCGAGGGGCAGGCGCAGCCCTGCCTGCATCATGTCCCCAGAAGTATAAGACATCACTCTTTTCAGGGGTAGAGTTCACAACTACATGCATGTAAAATTCTTAGCCTGGAGACTTCTCTAACGTGGCAAACGGTAATGCTGCAGACTCATAAATCATAAAAGTTCGTAAGAAAGTTAGTAAATCTTATTAAGTACGTTATGAGTAGACTATCTTCCTCAAACAAAACAAATGGGTGACATAAACAATAAGCTTGCTAATTGTAAGAGAAAACAGGCAGTGTAAAATATAGAAGAGCCAAGCACTTCTGGCAAACTTGATGGGTCAGAATGATGCCTAGTATCGGAAGAGGCAGCTCTTCAAATTCTCCACAGATAAACATCCTACACAAGGGCTAGTGAGCACACATGATAACCTTGGCTGTAAGAATAATGATGATGAAGATGATTATATTTCTATTGTTATATTCATGCCTGAGCCCCATGCCAGGTACTTTTTACATCATTACCCACAAGAAGCCTGAAAACCTGGGTTTGGCATCCTCTTTGTGTACATAAGCAAACAGAGGCACTGAGTCTCCCTAATATGACCACGATTATACAGCAATAAAAGTGAGATATAAGGATTAAGTCCAAATGTGTCTGGTTTCAAAACTAGGTCTCTCCACCTACGCTGGACTCTAATCTCGGACGGAAATTACAACAGCTCTGAGTGAAAGACAGGTAGTGATTCCTCTTCCAGGTGAGGATTCAGTGAAGAGGCAAGTGCATTTGACTCTCTCAGAGGGTTAAAGAAATTAAAATAAAACAAAGCCAGAATCTACACTAAAAAAAAAAAAAAAAAAAAAAAAATCTGATGTCTATCTCTTCAAAACTCATTTATGAGCACAATATATCTCCTTGCTTCTTTTACAATGCTGATCTATGGTATTTTATTAAGTCCTACTAATAGCCAGTAGGTACCTAAAACCTACCAGGAAGCCTAAAAGGTACCAGTAGATTACAGTGAATCCCTCAGGCTTCAAACAAAACTGTTTTTGCTTAGGTTGGTACTGCAGGCAGTTACAAAATAAAGTCTCTGATGAATATGTTACCTCCTAGGACTTTCAAGCATGTGATACACAGGCGAGTGCATGAATTGACATGTGCATTTTGCATCTATAATTGTACAATCATATCAACAGAATATTTCCAGAATGCTAGCTTACCGAAGTTGCTATGCAATTGCCAGGCAGATCTAACTGTGCCTCTTCTTCTGTTGAACACTGTCTATAGCAACCCTGTTCACTGAGAATGACATTCAAAGTCCTTTGCTAGGGATCCAAAGCCCTTCACAATTTCTTTCTTCAACTTATTTCCTACTGCACCTTCCCTTGCTGTATCCACTCTCTTCTTCCTTCTCTTGGCCATGGCCTCCCTGAACATCCCAAACACCAGCCACAAGGAACTTGCCACATCCAGACTGTGCTTTATATTTTACCACCATAAAGATTTCTTTTTTTTTTTTTTAAACAGTGCATTTTCCCTGGAAGAATCTTGCCATCACTATTTTCTCGAACAGTGAAGAAGCTAACTTTTTTGAGTCTCTTTCCAAATTACACCCTTCTTATAAGCCCTCCTATGTTCTCCTCTGCTATCTGGTAACTCCAAGAACTTTTACTACACCCCACTGCAGCCTTGTCTCAGGTTTCTGAGCTTATATATTATCAGTTTTCTTTTACTAGAGTGCAGACTTCTAGGACACCCTGCGGGGTGAATACATTGTTTACTCACTGGTGGACCACACTATCTACTGTCTATATAAGGAGGACTGATGCAGACTTGGTCAATTTTATGAATGACTGCAGAGTTTACTCCAAGAAAATGGATTCAATGATGATCTGTTACTGGGTATCGTCTTTCTGCCCCCAAATATCATCTTCCTGATTCCGCCTGTGGATCAGGGTTCTCTAAAGAAAAAATTAAATTGCGTTGAAAATGATGGACAAGAATGTTAAAGCTGTGATTTCTAATGTTGCTAGTGCCTGAAATTCTACCAAAAGCCAAACATTAAGGAAAACTTCAAGCCTGAAGAAGTTATGTATCTGCTCATTAAAACGCAGGAAGACTTGGAAATAAGCCCTTCACAAACATCCTGACCCAAAACTTGGAATACTGAGGAGCATGCCCTTTGCACACCCCAGGAACACAGTGAGGGTTATGGGAGGTAAGAAGGGTAAGAACGAGCTTGTGACTGCTGAGTAACCAACTGTGAGACCACGAGGTAAGTATCTGTATGATCCGGTCATTACTGACCACAGAGGGAGAAGATGGCAACAGTGAAGAAGGAGACATTGTGCCAACAATCTCTGAAGGAGGATAAAAGTACTGGGGAAGTACTCTGTGCTGTGGCATCTCAAACTAACACGGCTGAAAAGCAGGACCTGAGTAATGACTAAGACTATAGCACCACTGTGGAAGCCACCTGACAGCATGAGCCAGTTGGTGGGGGCCGACCAGGAGAAGATGTTTAAGGCTACCGCCCACCCCCCACCGCCCTCAAGGAAGGGCTTCCTTGACTCTAGCACATCACAATTACGAAAACACATATGATGATGCCACAGAGTCACCAAGAAAAGATTAAGTTGTATCTAGTTACTCTAGGGTAAGATGGGTGGAATGATCCAGTACCTTTGAACTGATTTTTAGCCTACTGGAAATAAAATTTAAAGTTTGAACTTAACGATTAAACAATCAACTGTATTCAAAAATAATCAATTTTCTATTGACACCCTAACATTGTTAATAAAACACACACACACATTTTTTTTAACCTGTAATTTTTTGCACTGAGTAGAAAATCAAAGGGAGGCAGACTTTGAGAGTGTTTCATACTCGAATTAACTAGCATGATATTTGGCATCTCACTGGGATTCAAAAGAGGACATTATTTGCTGCTGTGCACCATTAATGTCAGCAATAGTTATTGTTTTTTTATAAAATGAAGAGAGCAGTTCCATTAACCTATTATTTCCTAAACCTCTTTAGCTCATAGCTTTGATTAAAACAAATTTTTTTTGAGATGAGGAAGGGCACAATAGGCTAATGACCAGTACACTACTTTAAAAGTCAAGGAAATGTGAATTACTGACCAATTTTCTATTTTCTATCAAAAAACCAAATACATTCTTGTGTGCATGCCCTTTAAATGGGCCAATATAAGCTATTCCTGGTATTTCTAGAAGTAATATCTGGATTTTTTAAGCACACATAAAATCCTCAGACTAAAATTAAGAAAACATGCATTTTAGGCTGAAAAAATATAAAAGGAGTAATCTGCAGTGATGCGGCACTTTATAATACCCTCTGCATAGTCTTTGCCCTTTTTCTTCTTTGTGTCCTTCCTTTTCATCATGTTTAAACTTCTATTTAAATAATCCTATGGCAATACTCACTGTCCTGGACAGTTATGTTTACTCCAAAGGTGAAAAGTGGTGTGACAATCTTTCTTAAGACAGTGTGGTGTTTTGTTTTTTTTTTTTAAGATTTTATTTATTTATTCGAGAGAGAGAGAGAGAGAGAGAGAGAGAGAGAATGGCAGGAGAGACACAGAGGGAGAAGCAGGCTCCATGCAGGGAGCTCGACGTGGGACTCGATCCCGGTTCTCCAGGATCAGGTCCTGGGCTGAAGGTGGTGCTAAACCACTGAGCCACCCGGGTTGCCCCAAGACAATGAGGTTAAATCCCAAAAGTTAAGTGCCTTAAAGATTCTTTTTGAGTATCTCCACATTTTATACAAGGCACTGATTTTACTACAAAAATATTTAAGAGGTTGTGTGCACAGGCTTTCTGCTACTTTTTATGCTTTAATGACTTTTTACTTCATGTTCATCTGGTACTCAAAAAGTTACTTTTCTACAATATTCTGACCAATACATTTTTGCATAAATATTCCGTCTTTCATCCAAGGAAGTGGACTTGAAGAAAATCCAACTGAAAGCATAAAAGTACTGCCATGGTTAGCCTGGAAACCTATTAGGACAAGTTATGTATATGTCAAAGCACATGACAGTACAACTTCATAAACCCCTGAGAAGCTGTGCCACAAAATGCCGCAATAGCTGCCATGGTAATATTTATAACATGGAATCCAAAGTAACCATTTGTGGCATCTAGTGTTCATTGGTTAGCTATAATTTTTAAAGTGCTTCATATTAAATACAACTAAAAAATATACGATTGGAGGATCCCTGAGTAGCTCAGTGGTTTAGGGCCTGCCTTCAGCCCAGGGTATGATCCTGGAGTCCCAGGTTCGAGTCCGACATCAGGCTCCCTGCATGGAGCCTGCTTCTCCCTCTGCCTGTGTCTCTGCCTGTCTCTCTCCCTCTATGTCTCTCATGAATAAATAAATAAAATCTTAAAAAATAAAATAAAATAATGGGAATCCCTGGCAGCTCAGCGGTTTAGCACCGCCTTCAGCCCAGGGTGTGATCATGGTGACCCAGGATCGAGTCCCACGTCGGGCTCCCTGCTTGGAGCCTACTTCTCCCTCTGCCTGTATTTCTGCCTCTCTCTCTGTGTCTGTCATGAATAAATAAATAAAATCTTTAAAAAATAAAATAAAATAAAAAAGTATACGACTGGGAACACTAAGTAAAATGAATAAATAAAAGAAGACAAGACAAGTATTTCATAGGGATAAAAATCTACTCCAAAATTCAACTCTAGGAGGAGATGGACTGGCTCTAGAATAACAAAATCTTTGCATCTTCCTGGTGGATGGATACACAGAGATTGACTTGTCTAATCCACAGTCTAATATAGAAAGTTCTTATGCATCACTCCTGATATCAAATTAATGCAATTCCAGCTAAAGCACTTTGGGGAAGATTTAATTGCTGGATGGCTCCATTTGGTAGAGTTCAACCTTCAACTGATGCTTAAGATGTGAAGACATTAACACTCAGTAATGAATAACTATAACTCATTATAATCACTCTACCCTCCACAAATATGCTCCTCAAGATGTAAAAAGGCACATCACCAGAAGACAAACACAGCAAGATCCCCTGTCTCAAAGATATTTCACCTGCCACATGCATTAAACTCAGTTCCATGATATATTAATCTGGGTCCTCTGAGAAGCACCCCAATATCTGATTAGATTTACAGGGAATTTATTGGGGGAAACACTTGTGTGGGAAAACACCAACAGGTTCTTTGGGGAGTTGGATTTGTTCCATATCCTGTGTATGGTAGAAGTTAACAGAGTCTACACAAGTATAAAAATTTACAGAATAGGGCACCAAAAAAGTGAATTTAACTGTATGTAAACTTTAGAAATTTATATATATATATATATATATATATAAATTATATATATATTTTATATTATATATATATTTTTATATTTTATATATTTTTTTAATTTTATATATTTAGGGGCACCTGGGTGGCTTAGTTGGTTTAAGTGGCTCAGTCAGTTAAAGTGTCTGACTCTTGCTTTCGGCTCAGGTCATGATCTCAGGGTCATGGGACAGAGCTCGTCTGGTGCTCCTGTGCTCAGCAGAGAGTCTGCTTGAAATTCTCTCTCCTGCACCTTCCCCTACTCGTGTACCCACAGATGCACACATGCTCTCTCTCTCTCTTAAAGAAATAAATAAATACATATATTAAAAAATTAGGAGAGAGTTATAAATATCTGGGAGTCATCTGACCATAATGCAGATGCAACCCTGTGAAGAAAAAGAAGGAAGGAAAGAAGAAAGGCAGGCAGGCAGGTAGGCAATCTTAGACTTCTACACAGTTCTAAGAATATTTGGCAAGGTCAATGGACAGCACATGAGCCAGAGTATCTGTCAGAAGTGTTCTGGATCTACCTGGAATGGGCCTGCCTTAGGATACCTACTGTGCCCAGACACTGGCTGGGAAGACCCCTGACGATGTTCAGTCTTTGTGTGCACACAGGTATTCTATTATCTCTTACCTAGGTATTTATTTATGGGAAGGCTACTGAATTTCTAAAAATTATTTTTTTGTCCCGCATTCACGCTGAATTCTCTTACTGTTTGTAACAGTTTCTGGCCTTTCCTAAGCTCAAATCATGCATCTAAACATAATGAAAATTCTACCTAATTATTTTGAATTTTTACACTGCTAGTTACTATATATATATATATATATATATTAGCATTGGCTAGAATTTTCAAAACAATGTCAACATACTATGATGATGGACAATCTAGCAAATGACTTTCAAAAGAACACCTGTACTTTTTCCACATTAAACTTTAAACATAATGGATAGTAGGTAGGAAAGTCTTGTTACATGAGGCTCAAATTCAGAAGACTTTAGGAACAAGGGAGCAAGAAGGATTTGATTATGGTCATGAGAAGCTAGAGAGTCAGTCACCTACCACATTTCCAATGATGAAAGGGCTGTGGTCAGAAAAGATGTATTCTCACACAGAGTCATTAGGGAGCAAGCTTTCAGTCAGAGCAGAGGGTGAAAGGGTCATTTATTTATTTTACTCATCAAATTATTAAAGATCAAAAAGTTTGATGCCATAGTATACTGAGAAAGGTGTAAGGAAACAATCTATAGATTGCTGAGGGATGGCATGACTGCCAAGGAGGATATGGCTACCCCTAATAAAATCACAAAGGGGAGTGGGTGCCTGGGTGGCTCAGTAGGTTAAGTGTCTGACTTTCATTTAAGTCATGATCTCAGGGTCCTGGGATTGAATTCCGCATTGGGCTCCCTGCCCAATGGGGAGTTTGCTTCTCCCTCTCCCTCTGTCTCCTCCCCCTGCTCATGCTTTCTACTCCCCCTCAAATAAATAAATCATTAAAGAAAAATCACAAAGGTATATAGTCTTGACCCAGTAAATCTGATTCTAGGTATTAACACTACAGAAACATGTATGAAAGATGAAGTATACACAGGGCTTTTAATTATAACATCATTTATAAAAGTGAAAAAATGGAAAAATTCACATAAATGTCAACAATAGGGAATTATTTAAATTAATTGGTTTATGTTCCATCCATGTAATGGAATACTATGCAACCCTGAAAATACGACTTTCATATGCACTGATATGGGGATACCTCCATTGATTAAAACACTGATTAGATATGCTATTTTTTGTATTAGAGAGAAGTAAAGTATATGTCTACATATATATTTTTTGTGGCATATGCATAAAATATAACTGAAAAATACACCAAAAACTGTGATGATAATGGATGCCTCTTCATAGAGGAGCCGTCTGAGTAAAAGGAGGAAGCAGGAAATATTTCACTGTATATCTTTCTGCAAATCTGGAATTTTGAATAATGTAGATATATTAGCTATTTTTAAAAATAAGACTAAAATTTAATGGAGCTGAAAAAGATCACTGTCTATGTTAGATGAAGAATATGGCTTATTGAAGGGTGAGGGTAAACAGAGACAGATCTCTTGTGGGATACTGGCAGGTGAAATAGGATGATATTAGTGGGGATGACATACCCAGAGTATGTGCTGAAAATACAGCTGACAGAACTTGGCAGAAACTAAATAAAAGCATGGTGGAGGGGCAAGGGACCCACAAATGACATCTGCACCTCTGGCTCGAATCTCTGTAAACAATGTCCACACTGGTTGAGATGAGTATCACTAGGCGACAAGTAGGCTAACAGGTAAGGAGACATACAAAAGAATTCTGACTTGGCCCCCACTGAAGCAGGTCTAACAGGACACCAAAGCTTATGAAAGGGTCTATTCACATCTACTTTTAATTTGTGGTTCCTCAACTGTGAGTGACACTGAGCATTCTTCTTAAGCTTTCTGATCATTTAGTTTATGTTACTGTGACTATCTGTTTGCAGTCTTTTCATCTGCTTATTGGGCATATTTTTCTTATTAATTTGTAAGAGCTGGGATGACTGGGTGATTCAACGGTTGAGCATCTGCCTTTGGCTCAGGTCATGATCCCAGGGTCCTGAGATCAAGTCCCGCATCGGATTGCATGGAGCCTGCTTCTTCCTCTGCCTGTGTTTCTGTGTCTCTCTCTCTCTCTCTCTCTCTCTCTGTCTCTCATGAATAAACAGATAAAATCTTTAAAAAATTTTGTAAGTTGTTTATATAGTAAAGGAAATTAGCCCCTTTATCATATACATTCAAAGGGTTTTTTTTTTAATGTTTTAAACTTTTTTTTTTAATGCATCAATTTCACATTATTTTTCTTAGAGGAATTTTTAATTTGTATGTAGTTATATTTATCAGCTTTCCTATCTTCTGGCATATATTCCTTTTCACAATTAGGGAAAACAACTTACTTAAAAACCAATTTTGTTACTAATTATTAATATTAATGTAAATTCTACAACAGAGAAAATATGCTTTCAGAGGGTTTAAAAACTTAGGAAGGTTTTAAAGCATAAATTTTTCATTTTTATGCTAACCCACTGAAATATCTTTTATAAAGTTATAGATAGCATTGCTTTATTCCTCAAGAAAAATTGTATAGTTAGGAACATTCTCCAACTCAAAGCCCATAATGAACTCAGTATGCCTTAGAGGAATGCTAGGTATTATTTTTTGTTACAGCATTAAAACTCAACTAGAGATAATAACTGTTTGCTTCGCATATTTTTAAAGCATGTTGGCACAGTGACTTTCTTCAATTATTTTTTAAAACATCAGAGTACTATGAGAGACACTGCTATTTTTTAAATGCTACTCAGTACAACTAATGATTTTATGAAATAGGCAATTATTTCCTTTGAGGTCAAAAGTAGATTTAATGTTAGAGTAAAAAACCAAAATACATGTGATTGGCTTTTCTCAAAATAGTAAATTAGCACTTGACTCCCACCTGCACATTGATATTTGTCTTTGTCTCTGGAACTAGTAATTAATCTTTTTCAGCAGTAGGGTACAGGGATGCCACTCGTTGTTTAACTCACCAAGGAAACAGCTGTTTGTATTGACATCCATTGCACTTGTCTTTAAACCCAACAACTGTTCACATTAATTTGGGTTGACTACCTGTTGAAGCAACCTGTTCAACCTCAGTTGTGTACTGGATGTGAGCAGTCACAAGATGACTGGTATCTGAGGAAGCCACAGCCACGGACTGACAAAGACAGACTCTCAAATGCTAGCTCTACAGGCTTGTTGAAGAATCCAAAAGAACTACAGGCTTGCAAGAAGAACCATAATCTTCTACTGCACCTGCAAAGTAGGTCTTACTTCAAAAGGTTTTCAGTATCTATTAAGGTGAATTGACACAAATCTATAACAGTTTAATATCTGACATTAAAGACAGCTTTACTTCAGTCCTTTGTTTTTCCTAATTTATGAATGAATTGCTTTTTATTTTTGTAAGTGCATAAATTTAAAAATGGGAATACCTCCCCTCCCTACTAACACTTTCCTAATTCCACTATCCAGAAGGTAGTGCTATTAATATTTTGGTGTACATTTACCCAGACCCTTTTAATGTGGCATTATTATGCATACATGCCATATGTGTGTATATTTATGTAATGTACATATGTATATACACAAACACGTTCAATCTATACCTTTTGTTTAAACAAAAATGGCATCATACTAAAAGTTCTACAATTCCATGTTGTAGTCAGTAACACATCCTCTGGCCTTGGCTGGTCGGGCTCTTGACCACTTACCATTAAAGTGGCTGCATTTCAAGGAGAACCATACAATGACCTACTACGAACATTTAGAAAATGTGATCAACTTAGAGCGATGGGAAGGGGAAGAAATTTTTACAGCCAATGAATGCTACAAACTGTGGGTATGCCACCACTCAGCCTTTAGTAATTATGACAACCACTCAGTTTTTAAAACCCTAATAAAATATAAATGCTAATCCCTTGACCCCCAGCATATAAAGCTTTATTCCACCAGGTCAACACTATTTTGCTAAGGTACATTTCCCTGTGAATGGTTATTAGTTATCTTTGCCTGACGGCCTTTGTTTACACTGTCATGCTCAGGTAAGGCTGATAAGACTTATTGTAAAAAGAAAAAAGAAAGAATGGTGTTTCCATTTGTTCTTGCAGAAAGAGTAAGCGTTTTCAGTGCTTTTCTTTTCTTTTTCCTTTTTTTTTTTTTTTTTTTTTTTTTTTAAAGAGGGCCACTTGGGTGGCTCAGTGGTTGAGCATCTGCCTTTGGCTCAGTCGTGATCCCAGGTCCTGGGATTGAGTCCTGCATCGGGCTCCCCACAGGAAGTCTCCTTCTCCCTTTGCCTATGTCTCTGCCTCTCTCTCTGTGTCTCTCATGAATAAATAAATAAAATCTTAAAAAAAAAGAACAAAGAAAGGGAGATTGGGCACATAGCAGAGTCCCCACAGGCAGCAGGGCACACCCCAGCACAACTGTCTACTTGGTACTCTGTCACTGCTTCTCATGCTGCTTCCACACTTTCTCACTAATTCCTTTTCTTTACCAGGGAAATGAGCACACATTTGTGTGAAATGAAAAAACAAACAAAAATAACTAAATGAATTTACACAAAAATTTTCACTGACTTAAAATTCTTAGGATCCATGGTTCCCAGATTTTGGAATTTCATGAAGCAGAAAATGAAAAGGAAAGTGGTGAGTTCAACACAGGATCATGACATATTCTTTCAAGCATAAACATGAAAAACAAAAACAAAATCTCAGCCAAGCAACCCAGATTCTATCAGCAAAACTGATTTATAAAATAATAGCTTTTTAACACTTAATAGTTTTACCTAGGTAATCTTGCAGGACATAAGTACAGACATTACCCATCATTTCCTTTTCTCATTTTAAGGCAGAGGATAAATACTTGGTGACACGGTCTGGAATCAGCACTCTTCAGTAGCTCATATAACCAAACAAATCCCAGATTTCCAAAGTTTAAGTATTTCAAAACTCACAATATCTCTGATGAACATACATGTAAAATATTAAACAAAATCCAATAATATGTTAAAAATATCTTTCATCATAATCAAGTGGGATTTATGGGATTTATTCCTAGGATGCAAGTGGTTTAATAGTTATGGTTCAATAGTCTCAAATCAATCAACATAATACATTACATCAACAAGAGAAAGGATAAAAACCACATGATCATTTTAATAGGTTCAAAAAAAAAAAGCATTTGACAAAGTACAACACCCACCATTCATGATATAAACCCTTCACAAAGAAGATTTAGAGGGAACATACCTCAACATAATAAAGGCCATTTAATATCATCTTCAATGAGGAAAAACTGAGAGCTTTTACACTAAGTTCAGAAACAAGATAAGGTTGTCCATTCTCACCTCTTTTATTCAACATAGTACTGGAAATCCTAGCTATTGCAATAAAAAAAACACAAAGAAATAAAAGGCATCCAAATCAGTAAAGAAGTAGTAAAACTTTCACTATTTGCAGATGATATGATACTCTATATAGAAAACCTGAAATACTATATAAAAAAAAACACAAAAAAAACCTATTAGAACTGATAAATTAATTTAATAACTTAAAAGTCACAGGATATAAAATCAACGTATAGAAATCCATTTCACTTACATACACTAATAATAAAGTAGCAGAAAGAGAAATTAGCAGACAGTCCCATTTACAACTGCAGTAGAAATAATAAGATATCTAGGAATAATCTTAACTAAGGAGATAAAAGACTTATACTCTGAAAACTATAAAATATTGATGAAAGAAATTGAAAACAATACAAAGCAATGGAAAGACATTCAATGCTCAGGATTAGAGAAACAAATACTGTTAAAATGTCCATACTACCCAAAACAATCTACAGATTTAATGTAATCCTTATCAAAATACCAACAGCATTTTTTCATGGAACTAGAACAGCCTTAGAACTTGTGTGGAACTACAAAAGACCCTGAATAGCCAAAACAATCCTGAAAAAGAAGAATAAAGCTGGGGGTATAACATCCCAGTTATCAAGATACACTACAAAGCCAAGGTAATCAAAACAGTACTGGCACAAAAATAGATACATAGATCAATAGAATAAAGAGCCTAGAAATAAACTCACAATTGTATGGTCAATTAATCTTCAACAAAGGAGGCAAGGGCATGCAATGAGGAAAAGACTCTTCAACAAATTATTGGGAAAACTGGACAGGTACATGCAGAAGAATGAAACTGGATCATTTTTCTTATACCATACATAAAAATAATCTCAAAATGGCATAAGGACCCACATGTGAGACCTGAAACCATAAAAGTCCTAGAAGGGACCACAGGCACTAGAAATCTCTCGGACGCTGGCCATATGAACATTTTTCTAATTATGTCTCCAAAGGCAGGGAAGTAAAAGCAAAAATAGACTATTGGGACTATATCAAAATAAAAAGCTTCTGTATAGCAAAGGAAATAATCAACAAAACTAAAAGGCAACCTACTGAATGGGAAAAGATATTTGCAAATGACATAGCTGATTAACGGTGAGTTTCTAAAATACAGAATATAGAAAAAATGTATGGAACATCTAAAATCAAATAATCCAATTTAAAAATGGGAAGAGAAAAAAAAAAAGAAAAAAATTAAAAAAAAAAAAAATAAAAAATAAAAAATAAAAAAATAAAAATGGGAAGAGGACATGACAGACATTTCTCCAAAGAAAACATAATAAAAAAAAAAAAGAAGACATAATAGATGGCCAATGGACACATGAAAAGAAGCTCAACATCACTCATCATCAGGGAAATGCAAATAAAAATCACTATATTGTACACCTAAAACTAATATAACACTGCATGTTAGTTATACTAGAATGAATGAATGAATGAATGAATAAATAAAATAGAAATATCAGAGATAAATGTGGAGATTCCCATTGGTTTTAATAATTGCTGCTTATATAATGAAGAATTCCTGTTAATTTTAGCTAAATATTTCTGATGTGCCTTTATTCTTTGTGTTTTTTTAAAGGTCTTATATATTTGCGGGGGAGGGGAGAGCAGAGGGAGAGAATCTTCAAGCAGACTATCTGCTGTGCCGGGAGCCTGATGTAGGGTTGGATTCCATGACCCTGAGATCATTACCTTAGTCGAAATTAAGAGTAGGTGCTTAACTGACTGAGTCATTCAGAGGCCCCATCACTGTCTTATTAAAACCAATGAGAATCTCCAGGTATGCATGTTTTGCATCAAATTCAAGAAACACCCCTGTGCCCTATTTGGAATTTCCATCCTTACCCACATTTGTCCCAGGGAAATGAAATTACTGAAAAGCAAGTGCCAACAGTAGGGGTGGATGGGCTCCCTGAACCATTCTTCCCTGGAGAGCTTGCTTACAACCACTAAGTATGGGCCATCTTCCACTCCAGTCCACATGCTAGTAAATCATCAGAGCTCAGGCTATCTTTATTACTCCTTTCCTCCTTTTTACAAATATTTACTCACAAATGATCCAGTGTAATATTCAAAAGCATGAGCTGTGGACCTAGACAGTCACCATGAATGCTAGTCCTGCCATTTATTACATCTGTCACCCTGGACAGGTGACTACCTCTCTAAGCCTCGTCTTCCTCCTCTAGAAGCAGGAACAATAACACCTGGCGTGTAAGGTTGTTATGGGCTCCCATAACATCCCTAGGTATTGTGAATTACTGAGCAATGAAAAAGGCCTGCTCTGACGATGCTGACATTCTAATAGAAAAGACAGGTATTAAATAATCATGCAAACTGAAAAGTGATATATGATAATAAGAGGTAGGTGAAGGGCCTATTGAAGTCTGTGGTGTTTTACCAACCTACAGGGGTGTGTTCATGACTCAACCCTCTCTGAGATCTGAAGCAGTAGGAGCTAAGAAAAAAGGCAAAGAAGGAAAGGAAAAGAGTTCCAGGGTGAAAAGAAACACCCTTTCTCTCTTTTTTTTTTCTTCCCTGTATTATAAATGTCAACTATTCTAAACAAGGCAATATCTTCAAGAACAGCCTAGGAATCTATGCATTGGTATAAGCCTTAAACAAAGTTAGAATTTACTCCAATGCACATAAATCCCATTAATCTCCATGAAATAATCAATGATAGCATTATATTCTAGAATCCTCCTGCTGGCATTCCTCCAAAGCCACAGAAGAGCTGAAACAGCACTCATTCAGCTCATCTCATAGAAGAATACTTATTTTCTAAAGTGCACCAAGTAAGACATTAGAAAGGCATTCAGTACAGAATATTAAAACTCAATATTTTTCAGCTGCTGCATTGAGGAAAGATAGACAATTTATCCTATAGAAAAACTGTGAGTTTGGACTAGATCAGTTTTTAATCCATGGCTGATGAATCAATATTTGCTTTGAGTCCATATTTTTAGGCAAAGCCATATTTTGTCCTACAGGATGGCCTAACTCATGAAATAAACATGTCAAGCCCCAAATATCAAAGGACCCGTAAGTATGTCTGGAGCAGCGATCTTGGAATTACTTCCCCAGCCTCTGTCAGTCCCTATTTGCAGGAAAACGATTTCCAATTTGCCTTGTGCTGTGGACCCTTGTGGCAGCTCAGGTGTCATAGCTCATGTTGCATGTGCCCACTGCACCACTCCAAATGCCACAAGCTGGCTGCCTCCACTTCCTGACAAGCAACTGTCTCTCTGCCTTCAGTAACTCTTCTCCATATTTGAGAGCCATGGCCTGTCCTCAGGCACCGCCTTTAAGTCCTTGGAGCAAATTTCCAAGTTTATAATTGAAATAAACAATAAAAGCAATAAAATACTGCCATGAAAACAGATGCAAATAATTTTATACACCTAAACAGTTCCATATCATTCTTTTATAAATGGAGATGAATATCTTTGTCACCATGACAGTACTCACCAGGCTCCCTGCAGAATGCTGGTACCTATGTTTGTCCCGGGGGGGGTAATAATACTGTATAGTATATCTTACATGTGGGAAAAAAAAAGAGTGAGAAAGAGAAAGAGAAAGAGAAAGAGAAAGAGAGGAAGAAATAATGTTGATTTCATAGAAACAGAGTAGAGGTGATAGCCAGGGGCCAGGACCAGGGGAAAAATAGGAAGATTGTAGAGATACAGGTCAAAAGGTTAAAACTTTCAATTGTAACTAGTTCTGAGGACCTAATGTACAGCATGGTGACCATGGTTAATTACACAGTATTGTATGCTTGAAAGTTGCTAATAGTAGATATTAAATGTTCTCACCACCCCCACACACAGAGTGAACACTTGAGGTGTGGATGTGTTAATGATTCTGATCTTGGTAATCACACCACAATACACATGTATATTGTATCAGCATAGTGTTCACTTTATTTTTTTAAAGATTTACTTATTTATTTTGGGGGGGAGGGAGCAGAGGGAGAGGGAGGGAGAAAATCTCAAGGAGACTCCCAGATAAGTGTGGAGCCCGATGCAGGGCTCCATCCTATGACCCTGAGATCATGCCCTTGGCCAAAACCAAGAGTCAGACACTTAACTGACTGAGCAACCCAAGCGCCCCAGCACTGTGTACACTTAAAACACACAGTTGTCAGTTTTTCCTCAATAAAGACTTTTTTTTTAATACAAGAAAAGAGGAAGAGGAAAGGATAAGAAATAGTGCACGCGGAGCCTCTACACCTTAGTACTTTCTAGATGATTCCTTGTGATGAGCAAGAAATTAATGTGCTTTTGTTTTTAAAGTGTACTGCTTTATGACATATTAAGCAAAATGTATTACTCCCAAACTACCAGGGAAAGAAAGGAAAGCAACTAACGTTAAGCTTCATAGAGAAAACAGACACCTCGCTAGATGTTGTAGCTTTGTTTTGATATCTGAGAGATCATAAATATAGTTATCTATATTTTTCCTAGTCAGTGCAATAAAAAATGCTACTGACTAATAACTCAGAGCACCAAGATGGCAGCCATGAATTCCAGAACCCAGGCCTTTGTATTTCACATTTTTCTGTAACCCCTGAAAATCTCCAGAGATATTCCACTCTTTTTTCTTTAACCAAACAATGCTAACTTAATCATTCTCTGATGTTTCTAATGAGATTCTAAAATGACAGATGAAACCAAAAAGGAAAGTAGTCTACAATCACTGGAAAAAAAATGAAGCAATGATCCTATTTTGTGAAAGTCAACTTTCACTTATCCGTTCTCTCCCTCCCTACCAACCTCAAGTGCAAGAGCACAGGATTCAATGAAAGCCTTCAGAGTTCTATTCAAGCCCTAAAATTGCCCTCACATTTAAAAGGTCCCAAAGGACGACACCTGGGGCCACTTTAATGAAGACTATAAACAACAAATTGCTTGGCATAAGAAGCATTTCATGCACACACTAAGGAAAACCTGATGCCCAAGAGTTTTGTGCCATGATGTCAGCCTACGACCTTGGCCACCTCACTCTGGCCATGGGTACAGCAGCCAGTCCCACAGCTGCCACCCCAGAGCATCACTCACCATGGCTTCCTTCCTCTCCATGGACCCTCATATGCTTCCAGTTCCTGTGATGTTCATGGGGACCCACTCGGCCATGTGGCACACACACAAGCCTAGACGGGCAGGCAGTGTCCCCGACTGGGAGAATGGGAACCTGTGTCTCAGGGAGACACATCTCAGGTACACTTGGTCCACTCATGACCATCCTCACAGTGGGTTAGGGTCAGGATGGAGGGATGAACTGACTTGCCCCCCTTCCCCAAGTCACTCTCCCAGCAGCTGCTCCTGCCCTGGGAGTATCTGCCAAGGTAAAACATCTGCAAGGAAGCCTTGGCTCTGCTTTTTGGGCAGAATCCAGCCTGAGAAAAAAAACATTAAAACAAAAAGGGGTGTAGAAGATAAATCCTGCAAGACCTCATCTGTTCAGATAGAGGGCATGCTTTGAATCTAATCATTTACCCTACACTTTCTACCCTTTCAGGTGATTCTTGCCACTATATCCCCAAAGGCTCATCTTTTATCATTTCGGTCACTTCAGCTTCTGGTCTTTGTTAGTTCAGGCAGTTATAAGAGGTTCCGGAAGCACAGATGAGAACAGGAGAATGACAGACAGCAGACAGGGGCCACGGGATAGAGTTCTGAAGGCCTGAGGCAGGGGGATAGTGGGAGAAGCAGCACCGTCATTTCCTCTGTAAGACATGACAGCAAAAGTCATGCTTTGAAATCTAGATGATCCAGAGACAGATCTTGGCAAGGCATTTATTCCGTGGCTTTTGGCAAATAGCTGACCACCCCATAGGCTTTTATCCAGAGCAGTTTCTCCATACCAGTTTGTTTCCCAGAACATAAGTTGTGACAACTCGATACTTTTGTTCAGAAGTGTTCTAGTAACTAACATGTTATCAAGTGGACAAGCAGCCAAACACTCCAGTCCCTGGATCCTTTCTCCTTGGCTCATCCAAGAAGCAGAGAATAGCTCAGCCAGCATGAGGTTTCCAAAGGTCACTGCAGGCCTAGCTCAGGAGTGGAGCCTCCAGAAACCCAACTTGGAACATGCTGAGCCCCACCTCTCCTCTCCAGTGTCCCTTCTCTGGGCTGAGGCTCTTTATTGGAAGGGAGAGATGTTCTCTGCAGACATCACACATACTTTGGAAGTCAGGAAGCAAAACATGTTGCCACCAAATACAATTACTTTGAATTTTCTTGTCCTCCACCCATACCCCTGGGAAGGGAATGGGGTTACCAGGAGAAATGAATTGTCCTCTTCCAAGTTTTGTTGTTTTTATGCGTCCTATCACTGACCCCTCTTGCTCAGCCAGCTGTGTCAGGTGCTATCAATGATATGCTTCTCTCCAGCCAGCTGCTACTTGGAACCACCAACGCTTTCTGTAGAGAGAGAGAGGGGCAATTTGCAATGGAAAGCAGAGGATGTGTGAAGAGGGAGGGTCAAAGATGACAGTCTTTCCCAACAACTGAAAGTTGAAGAAAGTAAAACATCTGCCAGATTTGTAGGGAGAAAAGAATACAGTAAACTTGGAGAAAACTTTTCAGATGGACTTGGTTATGAGAAGAAAGAAAATCAGGCAGGGATATGCCAAGGGCATTTAGAAATGACATGAGTAGTACTTAATTCCACAAATAGGTATCAGGTGACTATAAGGAACTCAGAGAAGAGGTCCGTATTTTAGATATGAAAAGGTTTATCTCTTGGGTCGAAGAAACTGCATATATCAAAGAGAAGTAAGAATAATCAGCTTACAACTAAGAAGACAGACTCTGAGGAATATTATGAGATAAACAGGGAATACTGAAAGTCATTTTGAATTTGAAATGTGAGCTACTGATAAGTAAATAATGAGAGAATTACCTCAGTTCACCTTCTGGTTTAAGAGTCCACGCATGAGGCCCCCTTTCCTTCAGTAATCAAACTGTGGTATCACACCATGTCCAGAGTACCCACTGACTACACCACACCACCTAAGCCAGGGAGCACCATGAAAAATGAGGAAGGAGGGCTTCTTGACCTCTCTGCAGCTTGTCTCACTCAAGGTCTCTGGGAAAATCACTTCACCTCTTGCCTCTGTCTATCTGGACTGTATAAGAGAATACCACAGAGCAAGAGTACTTGTATTTCTGTTCTGGCGGCTGGAAGACCACAATCGAGGCACCAGGAAATTTGGTATCTGGTGAGCCCCTGCTCCCTGGTTAATAGCTGGCCTTCATCTGGCTGTGCCCTCCTGAGGCAGAAGGGAAGAAGGAGCTCTCTGGGGTCTCTTCTGTAAAGTATGAAGAGCTCTGCTCTCGTGACCTAATCACTTCCCAAAATGATTCTCCTCCTTCCACTTCTGAATACCATCCCATGGTGGTTAAGATTATAAATTGTTGGGGAGACACAAACATTCAGTCTATAGTATGTCTTCGATGTTGACTAGACTTTCACACTTGTGATGAGGGAGAAGATGCCACAAACTTTGTGGTCACTTTCACTCTGAAATGTGGCCAATGAAATGGATGATGAACTGCCCACATTTAAAGACTTCCTATTAAACTCTTCTTAGTTTTGGAGATTGTATACAAATGGCGGGTTGTAGGACACCAAGCCAGAATTCCATTCCCCAATGTCTCCAGTTGCGGTAGGTCCCTGATTGGTTCTTAAGTGGGAGGGAAGCAGTAGTCACATTGTTGCTCATCCACCAGCTCCTGTCATTGGCATGAGGCATCAGGTAGGTCTGCAACTGCTCCACCTTCCCCTGGTCCTTCTTCAGCATCTCTGACTCCTGAGCCAGGTATGTTTACTCAGCTCTTCAATGGAGGGGGCTTCTGCAGGACCCTTGACAACATCAAGATCATAAGAATGATAAGGGTTCCAGTATCATGTTTGTGCTTTCCAGCTCATCCTTGCTCTCTCCCAGGTTATTTGCATCTCCTTCCCCAGCACTTGCCCAGTGAACTCAGAGCTGCAGCATGGCATATAAGGACAATGGCCTTACAGAGACTGTCCAGCTCCCTAAGGTCACATCCCTGTAACAGATCAGTGTGAGTGTGTATCTCCAAACACACACGGATCAGAGTCTCAGATCTACCATTTATTAGCTAAATGACCTTGGGCAAGTGACTTAACCTTTCCTAAACTTCTTAAATAGAGCTTATAATTGTGGCCACATCATAGGATCACAAATGAGATAGTGAATGTGAAGTTGGCACAAAATGCCCAATAAATATTTTATTATCAATTAATTTAAAATCCCAATTATACTGCAGAGGAAATCCTTTCATGATTTGATTGCTATAGATTAAGAGAAGTATGCAACATGCTCCTGCCCTATAAGAGACCGAGCTAATAGGGCTTTGGCTCTACTGAAAAACCCAAGAGCACACCATCCTGTTTTTATGAGAGAACAGAACAGAGTAGCTAACATAGGTAAGCACTGACTTCTACTTCCAAAGAAATGATGGCAAAGCCAGAAAGAACTGATTACATTGAGATATCTGAATGGCATTTAATGAAGATAAATTTTAATGGAGGAGTCTGATATCTATATTAAAAGATAGTTAATTGTAAAATATCATACAATGGGGCTGTTCTGGTGAATGGAATACTCTGGTTGAAAGTCTGAGGAAATGATCTTTCCTTTTTCAGCTCTTAATAATGATAAAAAAACACAATTCGAAGAACTATTTGAGATGGACTTAAATATAAAAACTACTTCTTACTTATCTACATCATTTATACCCTATCTTGTTCCAGGAAGATCCAAGTATATGAAATTTTTTTCTTCAGTGAATTAGGATTTAAGCCCATCAAGGAATCTCAGTATTTTTGATATGTAAGGTAGCTTTCCATCTTTATTTCACTTTCTCACATTTAAAAATGACGCTGAACAGCTGTCTTCCCATGGTTACACAGTGAGCCAGTAAAGCATAGGGCGGGGGTAGAGGGCTGTATGTCAAGGGGCCAGGGAACCAGTCTTCACTATACTATGACTTCCAAACTGAAGCTCACATCCCTGACTGACCTCAGCTTGTTTCTTAATGCCAACCACCTTCAGACATACACACTTCAATCAAATATCAGAGCCACATACCTTTCCCAAAGTCTCTGCCAAAGTCACATTTCTCACAGCCAAGTTTAAAACACTAGTGCCAAGATTTCTTCTCTCCTTTATAACCTATATTTACAGTTACTCACCAATTCCAGCAGGTCCTAAGAACTATGTCCACTATGCGGCTGCCCTCCTGAGGTTCTCACTGTCCCTCTCCTGGATACCTGCTCTGCCCTTAGGTGGTCCCATTATTCCTGCCCTTCCTTCCACACATTCACATACTGCTAACTCCCACCCCAATTTCCTCCTCCGTAACTATGATGATGCCATCTTTTTACAGAAACTTTTAATTCCTATACTAGGAACTATATTATATCCTAGTTCTTGGATATAATATAAACACTACCAATTGAGACAAAATATTTCAACTAAAACCACTTTTGGGTCCTAAAGCCACCACCCAGTTTGGATGGCCGCCATGGCTGGAAGACATCATAAATAGAATGCTTAACTGTTCAAATTTAGACAGATGTTAGTTTGAATTTTGGCTGTGCCATTGAATAACTATGTGACCTCACTCAACTTTATTTTCCTGATATGACAAACTAGGTTAATTTAGTGCCTCATAAAGTTATTACAATTAAATGACATAATTCATGTGAAATGCTTAGCAGGAGAAATGCTGAGTATATGGCAGCTGCTATGAAAATCAAGAACAGCTCCTTTGGGCTACATCTTCCCTGCCCCCTCACATGGAGCTGAGGATGGCTCCCATGGAAGGAAGGTCAGCACTTTGGCATCAGTGATGCTACAGGCCCAGGGAACTGCATCAACACACTTCCAAATCTGGACATAACCTGAATATGCATTTCAAACCTACCTCTCATATCAATTTATTTTGTCTGGAAAAAAAAATGCAAGAGACACATCCTGGTTAATTAGGGGTACTACTTACTTAGACTAGAGTTAATCAGGTTCTTAATTCCTATGATCTTTCCAAAGGATTAATAATAATAAACATGAAATAGGTATAAATTAAGGAGTTTTCTTAAAACACCCTTAATTGGTTCAAATTCTCTTAATGTGGGTGAAGGCCCCTTAAAAAAATTTAGGTCTCAACAGTATAGATTAAAATGATAAATTGTAGAGAATTCTGCTGGTGGAAAAGTAAATTTATACTTGCTTGCATGAGTAACTTCTACATTCTTTGTAATGGATTTTACATAATAGGAGCATGTATTTTGTGACAATAATAGGCCCACTCAAGCAGCTGGATATATAGCTAACTCTTTATCACTGTCAGGGTTGAAATAAAACTTGGTTTACTTCTTACATGGAAAAAAGTCCTGCCTTTCCAAAATACCAAATACATAAACTTAGATTCATTTAGAATAGTTTACTTCTCCAGTAGACAATAGATGTCTCATATACAATAAATCTCTGCAGACATGCAGACACACACACACACACACACAGAAAAGAATCAGGCACACAAAGGTTCAAATGCTAGCTTGGCTCAATGATCTGGTATATTACTTTCACTTCAGCCTCAGGTTTTCTTTTCAAAATAGAAATAATATCTATCTGATAAGATCATCATGAAGATTAAATTAAATATTATATCTAAAAGTGACTCAGGGCGCCTGGGTGGCTCAGTCTGTTAAGGGTTCAACTCTTGTTCTCAGCTAAGTCTTGACATTAGGATTGTGAGTTCAAGCCCCATGTTGGGCTCCATGCTGGGCATGGAGCCTACTTAAAAAATAAATAAGTAAGTAAATGAATGAATGAATGAATAAATAAATAAAGTGCCCCATATGTAGAATGTGTGGCACTATGGAAGCAATTGATACATTGTAGCTATAATGGTATATATGAAAGATTAAAGAATATTAATCTCTTTCATGTGTATTCCTTCAAAGCTATACTTTTATGATAACTATATTTAAAGCTCTATCTGTTGCTATCTTGGTTTTACTGTAAAATCATCTTATAATGAAGACCTTGATATTTTTCTAAACCTCCTGTAGATGGAAGGAATCCAATAGGAAATATCCAGTATGTATAAGTATACATATTTTATATGTAACAGTGTGTTTCTAGATTGATTTTATTAGTGTTATAATGGCTGACTTGGAAAAATTTCCAAAGTATCCTTGCATTTCCTTTAACTCAATTAATGTATCAGCTCTGAGGCAAATGGAGATTACAATTATACACTGCGACATTACCATTAACTTCCCTTTATGCTCATGTAATCTGACTACAATAAATGTTGCAATACTGTTACCTAATACATAGTAGGTACTCAATAAATATTCAATAAAGGTAAATTTGGAAAGTTACCAAAGAGAAAAAAATTTATTTTAGACTATACTTCCAGAAATAGGTAAAAGAGTGAAAGATGACACAGAGTTTCAGGTGTAGGAAATCTAAAAAACATAATCCTCCAGGCTCTCCGTTGTCAGAGTGTGAGTACAAAAATAGTGCTTATGACTTTTGATATTAGCAAATTGGCTCACAATTTTTCAGAAAGAACTGTGGTTCGGCACTGTCACACTCCAATGGCCTTGACACTGTAGTTTCACTAATACACAACGCTTGCGACCATTTTGTAGAGCAGGCTATTCTGTGAAGCGTAGGGATGCTGTAAACACCTCAGTTACACCGTGGATAAGGTTTTCCAATGTTTAGCCTTCTTTTAGCTAATTGAATTTGTATGACTCCATTTCTTACAAACCATGTAAATTCCACAATCTAAAAACCATATTCAAATGTTTATCATAGTCCATCATTTGTAAGCAAACCATAAAAAGAATATGTATATTCTTTTATGTTGCATCCTAGGATCCTTTAAATCAGTTGTGATCACTTTTTTTGAACCCTTGCAGCATGGGATTTGTGCTTTCCTGACACTTACTCAACTCTACCTAGCATTCTGAACAGCTATATATGGTTGCTTGCGCGCACATCACATCCTCAGGCCTTGCCCTATAAGTTGTAAGCTCCCTGAAGATGGAATTTTGTGCTCTCCTTCCTGGGGCAAGTGGCACTCAACACGTGCTGTCTGTTCTGTGTACCTATCTTTTTAGCACAATCTTTCTAAAACAGTTCACAGCTACTGCCTTTAAATGACTGAATCCGGAAATAAGTGCCAAGAAGTCCAACAGATATCCATGAAAGTACTGCAGAAAATGACATGTAATATGAATACAAGAAATAAATGACATTATTTTGTAAAAGAAAAATAATGTTTACAAAGGCTGGGTTATTTTTTACAACAGTAACCTTTAACTGCTATGGTTTGATTTATCACCATCCATCATGCACAGGCATGCTACTACTTACAATGCTCACTGCCTAGGTAGGACTGAAAAAATAACTGTGCTCATTCATTTATTCACTCACTCACTTATTAAATAAATATCTTAATCATTTCAACAGTTTATATTTATTATTGCCATAGAGAAATCTGACTTGAATGTACTCAACTTAAAATACTTCAATGGCTACTTAGTGTCCCTGGAGACAAGTGTTGCCTTGGTACATGTGCCCCTCTATGACCTGGCCTCTCCCTGTCTTCCAGGCTCATTCCACTCTCCCCCTGCTTACACCCCCTATTCGTCACACTGGTTCACCCGCTACATGCCTCTGTGGATCTTTTATCTGTAGGGAAGATTCCCCTCCTCTGTCCTAATGCCTGTGTAACCTTAATGACTTAACTGAAGGCACTCCTTACCCTGGGAAGTCCTCTATATTATCACATGTTGTAAGTTACACTCCAGGTGAGCTTTTCCTCCCACGGATACCCTTAGCATTCTGGGCTTGTCTTTTGTTATATTATTTATCACATCCCTTCCAATCTGTGTCTTTCTCTCTCTTGTGCCCGAGACTGTGACCGGCAGTATGATAGAGGGCTTAGCAAATGCTTGACAAAGAGTAGGCCCTCAATACATGTTTACTGATGTTTATTGATGTAATTCATGTTATTAATTTTGAAAAAAAATGTAAAGACTGGGGCAACCATGACAAAGAGAAGAGACAACTCGAATTCAAGAGACTCAGATCCTGTTATCAATATTGAAAGACCTCTGGAAAACTATTTAATCTTTTCTGGAACTCTTGGAGTAAGCCAAGGTAGTCTCCAAAGTTCTCCTTAGGTCCATGGCTGTGTGACATCTAAAAATGATGAAGTTCTAGTGGCCTCTAGCTTAGGGGAATAGCCGGCAACTTAAAAGAAGATTATTTGTTTGCTTAAGGAGACATTCCCTGTCTTAATTCCAGATTGCTTATGACAGGTCTCTGATAAAATGTGTAAAGTGTCAAATTCATCATCTTTTCCAAAAGATTTTAATCAAAATGAAATCTTACAAAAAAGATTGCCCTTGACAATATATCTATAAACAGTATCTTATTTTCTCTCCCAGTTAAAGATGTTACCTAGTACGAGGCTTTGCAACGCGATATCAAACCTATCCAGTGGTTCACATCCCTACTATTTGCAGAGAAGGGCAATGTTCGATTCCTGTCCTGCCCTCTTCACTTCAGATTTAGATCTCTTTCCTGTCAGACCAAACAGTTATCCATATGACACTTCTGGGTGTCAAGGGCTGCTAAACTCCATGTCTCAGAAAAGCATAAGGAATGAGTATTCTCAACAGATTCTCACATACTGTGAAATCTTAGCAATTTGAATTATTCAAAAAGAGTTACTGAATCAGTTCATAGTCTGTTTTCTTAAAATGGTCTAAAAGCTTTCAAACACAAAGAAGTAAATAAGGCATGCTAACAAGTACGTTTGCCATTGAAGTCTTGTCTTTTTCCTCATTAACCATTTGCAATTAATATACTGTCCATGTAATGTGAACATAACCAAAGTAAGGGCTTTCAAAGTACTTAAAAATTATGCTTCTCTGGATATAGTCAATATTGTTTTTTTAAAAAAATTGTTAATATCCTTACCTTACTTAGTAAAGGTTTTTAAAATACTTGTCCCTCAAGTTCCAAAGGGTAAATTCTGAATTAGTGGAGACTTAATTGGTCAGGTTTTAATGGAATAAAAAAAAATCTAACAGTACAACAGAACATTTCCATCTAACCCCTTCATTTCAAGTCAGACCTCATGAACTCAGCATCTTTAAACTTAATTAAGTCCTAAAATTCTTACCTTGTAAATTAGGAAATGTGTTTACATGGAAGTACAAGAGGGAAGACCCGTAGTACCATCTCAAAATGATGCCAGAATGCAGAACCAAGACTTATATTAATAAAATTGCTTGGGCACCAATTGTCTTGTCTGAGTGATACCCTTTAAGATAAGAAATAACTGACATCTGACACAGAGAATTCACCTGTAGGCATTGTAGATAAATGTTCCACAGCCCTCTCTAAGATCTACTTGTCTGAGGACTGGGATACCTGATATAGTGTTGGAAATAGAGGAAATATATTGTAAGCAAAAGAGGAGTAGAATAGTTTTAGAAATTATTCAATAGACCACCCAGCTGGAAAAAATGGTAAGGAGAGAGACCAGGGGGGAGAACGTGGCATTTTGTTTTTCAAGCAATAGATTAATAGGGTCCCTCAAAATATATTGATCATTGTCCAAATTAAGCAAACATCATCACTAGGATATGTGAGATAGTTGAAGCTGATGAACAATACCCTTTGAGATGAAGAAATCATGGGAGGGCTTCATTAAAGTACAGGTTTCCCAGGATGAAATATTCATATAACAGGTCTACAGAAAATTGTCATATCTAATATTTTTTCTTTTAGTTGAATACTTATAATTTAATATTGGCACATTTATTTTCATTAATATTTCTGTCTAAAAATATAAATTAAATGTTTTAAATAAAATTTTAAAACTGACATCTAAGTAAAAATAATATACATTTTCAGTAAAGGGATGATCATAGAATTCTATAGAATTGGAAAATACATAGGTAATGATCAAATCCAATTATCTCAGTTGATAAATACACAAGATACCCAAGGGCTTAAATAATTATTCAGTTTTATCCACCCCGCTTATTTCTGGACTCTCAACCTGCTGCTCTTTCCAGAACGATACTCTGTTACATCATTTTATATTTATTTAAAAACTACATTTTAAAATTAAGGGGTCCTATATAGAGAAATACAGTTTTGTATATTATCTGGACAGAAATTTTTTTAAAATAATCTTTTATAATATTTAACAGAAAATGTTCCTGAAATATAAAAATAATGTATTAATTATTTCTTCTTGGTGCAGAATTTTATATCTTACAGAGAATATATATTCTTCTTTTATTTCAGTGAAACGTTTATAATAATCAAATGTGTATTTGACTACATAGAAAAGTTTAATAAATTCCAAAATGTAGGAAAGTTACAGACCATAATATTTAACATAATCCAATAAAAGTATAACCAAACAATAAAAGATAATTTAAGTATTTTTACTACTTAAATATAAAGTAAATCTTTTAACCTTTGAACAAATGAGAATATCAAAAGCATGTTTATGATAATCAAAAGCAATTTAAATGAAAAAAAAACACCTAAAATATGCATATAGATAAGGTTGAGCTTGGAGGAAATGAATGACTTCCATATAGTAAGAGAAGGTACAAACTCAACAAAGCCAGTGTAGGTGGAAAGAGGGTAATGGACAAAGTGGCCAAGCAGGAAGCTAGAACCCCAGGCTAAGTCAGAGTAAGAAGAATTGCAGATGCCATGCCAAAAGAAAGAAAGAATTACCTTCAGATTAAAACAGAACACATCAAAATTTTCTTGTAAGAAACACAGATGACTTTTCAGCAACACAGCTGATTGCACAGGGGGAAGCTCTTCCTGCTGCTCCAATCATGTGGAATGGCTAGAAAAACTGAGGTAGAAAAAGCAATGAAGGCAGGGACATAGAGTGGGAGGGGACAAGGGAAATGGAGGGATGGGGAATAGAGGGGAGGAGGGAAAGAGAAGGCAGGGGATGGAGTGGGGAGAGGAAAAGAGAGGGAGAGAGGGAGGGAGGGAAATGTGCAGGTGTCAGAAATGAGAAGGAAAGGCCAGTACAGAGCCCAGAGCGGGGCAAGAACACCTGCTGCCTTAGTACAGACAAGGATCCTGCACCCAGGCCATGCTGTCAGATCTGATGGGATGGAGCTGAGCACACTCACAGATACTAGAGATGATTTTTGGGTTGCACAAGAGCCAGAAAGGTAGGTCTAAGAGCTGTGCTTAATTCAGGACCCTGGAAGAGTCCCACGGAAAGACGGTCTGCAACACCTCCCTTCAAGAATGGGCAATGAAGCCCAGGGCTCTGGAAGATTGTAGAGGGGGAGCACAAAACTATAATCACACCATAGTAATTAAAATAGGAAAATATTAATATAGAAGATAGATAGTAGATCAGTGGAGAGGAACTTAAAGTCCTACATAAATATGACATTTTGGTATATGACAGATACAACGTTAGATATTAGGAGGGAAGGAGAGACTTTTCTATGAGACTTAAATGTGAAAAGCAAAATGCCAACATTTTAGAGAGAAATATAAAAATGCCTTCATAATGTTAGCATTATGGGAAGGTTTTATGTAAAAAGGCCATGAAAGAGAGAATGGACATATCTGCCTTCACTGAATTTAAAACACCTGTATGTTCAAATAAACAGAGTATCATCCCAGTGAAGGCAAACCACACACTTGAAGAAGGAACCACTGATTAAGCATTAGCGACCCAAAACACATAAAAGGCAGGCTTGGAAATCAATATGGAGGGGGGAAAAAGTGCAATAGAAAAACTGAGGAAGGAAAGACCCAGGCAACACACAGACGAGTGTAAGGAGAATAACCACTGGCCATAAAGAAGATGCTCCACCTCACTAGTGATCAGGAAAACATTGATTACACACCCATCTTACTGCTGAAAAATTTAAAAATCTGATAATACTGAGGAAGGGTAAAAATGAGGAGTAGTGAGAACTTTCATAAACTGTGTGGGGATATCTCTGTACAAGTAGCTTGGACAGAAAATTTTAAATATCCATAAAATTTAGCATTCAGATTTCATCAGATCTAGCAATTCCACACCTAGGAATATGTTTTTTTCATGTGTGTGCGCAAGTAGGCACACTCAAGAGTGTTTATTGCAGCTGTGTGTGTGACCGCAAAAATAAGGCGACACACAAAATGTTTATCAGCAGGATAATTACATAAATTGTGACAATATCCTTGTTAAAATGGGTTTACCAAAGCAATATTTCTCAAAGTGTGGTTCAGAACAAGAAGCAATAGTATCACCTGGAAACTTGATAAAATGCCAGCCCTTGGGACACACCCCATATCTACTAAATCAGAAACTCCAGGGATGAAACATCCTGTGCCTGTTTCAACAGGGCCCCTGGTTCCAGTTGGAAAACTACTCTCCTGAAGTTAACATGTGTCCACCACAGGCAAGTGTTAAAGCCAAAATCTGAGCCAAATAGAAAATTTAAAAAAGGGGCAAGGGTATAATACAGTTAAAATAAATCTTAAGAACATAAATCTTAAGAAATACAGTGAATTGAGGAGGGAAGAAGGGTGGCAGGAAAGGAAAGAGGATTTCAATGGTACCTGTAATATTTTACTTGATAAAAGGATTTGAAGTAAATTCAGAAAAAATATGTTAGTAATTTGCCAAACCTGGATGATAGAGGGATGTCTGTTAAATTATTCTTGATAGTTTTCAGGTCATTTTAAATATTTCACAGGTGTAGTGACATATCTAAGTCTGCGCTTTTGTGAGATGAGCATGGTGTACAAAAGGGTGTAAGGGGGGAGAACCTAGGGACAAGTGGACAAGTACGTTAACACACTGTTTCTGCTGTTCAGGAAGGGGAGACAGCTTCGACTACAGCAGGGAAGGTAGGAGACTCCCTAGAAAACTGTCAGGCACCAAATAGAAATTGACACCCTAGTATATGCTGGGTGAGAAGGGACATGGAAGATTCCAAAATGTATAGTTCTCTTACATGACTCATGCATGAAGACTGACAACAAAGTCACTCTTTGGAATCGGAAAATAATAAAATTCTTCTGACAAAGTATACAACAAGAAATCTGGATCTAGAGAGAAAGTGAGTGTCTTTGCAGTAGAGCTAATAAATGGTCCAGGCAGAGTAAAGTGTGGAAAACAGAAGAAAAGAGTACTGAGGACAGAATCCTGGAGAAAATAAAGAGAAAACAGCAAAACAAAGACATGCCTTTCAGGTCGGGGTAGAAACAAAAGCAAAACAGTTTCTAGTAAGGTCAAGGGAGTTACAACAAAAGTGATCATGTGGTAGAGTTGCCTTGAAAGCTTAACATGGAGAAGAGAAATGTGATCCAGGAAGAGGAGTCTGATCATTAGGAAGGCCCCTGCCTGAAACACGTACTTCATTAGAAGTCCAGGAGACAAAGTCATATTATACCACCTGGAAAATCATTATGTGTGATATGGTATTGGTAACAGCAAGTATGAAGATAGAAGAGCATCTGAGGCAAACATATAAGAAAAGAAGGTGATAATTGATGGATGAAAGTTTAGGAGAAACGGGGATCCCTGGGTGGCGCAGCGGTTTGGCGCCTGCCTTTGGCCCAGGGCGCGATCCGGGAGACCCTGGATCGAATCCCACGTCGGGCTCCTGGTGCATGGAGCCTGCTTCTCCCTCTGCCTGTGTCTCTGCCTCTCTCTCTCTGTGTGTGACTATCATAAATAAATAAAAATTAAAAAAAAAAAGAAAGTTTAGGAGAAACGGGGATAAAATGGAATCATGAACCAGTGTGAAAGGGTTTGCTTTGGCAAAGATGAGGAACTCTTTCACTGAGAGAGGGCAGAGATAAGGAGGAGTTAAGATACAGAAAACCTGGGAGGAGGTAGAGACAAGTTAAGAAAAGTTCAATGGAAATATAAATTCCACCCAGTATGACCTTGAAGGCAAGATCATATAACAGGTGCTGGAAGTGGAATTAAGAGGTTGAAGAGAAGAAACAAGGTTGAGATAACTGCCCCAGAGAATTGAAAAATGGAATTTACCAAGGACAGTGGTGCAAAAATCGTCATTCACCATTTTGAGAACATTGAAGATGAAAAAAATATTTTATGTAATGAGTCCAATAAGCATAGTTACATGACTTTAAAATAGCCTGAGAGCAGAACAGCAAAGAGGCTCTTTTTTTTTTTTTAAAGGGGGGGGGGGTTCCTAAATGGCTGAGGATTGACAAGGCAAGTACTCCAATATCTGTATTATCCAAACATTCAATGATCTGAAAGATGTGCTTGAGCCACCTCTGAAACATACTGAATTCCATTAATTCTTTTTCCTTCTGTAGTTCAAAACACCAGGATTTCACATCTAGAAGAGTACAAATTGGTAACTAGTCTCTGTGCTACCATTCTACTTCCTTCCTATCCTCTATGTCCTAGTCCCCTCAGGAGTCAAAATAACCCTTGAAAAATGTAAATCACATGATTTCACTCCCATGCTCAAAACCATCCAAGGGCTTCCCAATGTCCTTAGAATTAAATCCAAAGATTGACCCTAGAAAGCAGGAAAAGCAGAAGGGTGTCCCTTCCATGCAAAAAAGAAGGAAGGAGGGAAAGGAAGGAGGGAGAGGGAGAGGGAGACTTTTAAACCTTAAATATTAAAAAAAATTAATAGTCCATTCCTTTTTATAGCAACATATAGATAGCTTCAAATTATATTCAATGATTTTGAAGAATATATTTGTAAAATCTAAGTAAGCATAATACCTACTAGACAAATTATAATTACTGTTAAGTATAAATTAACTGAATCAATAACAAGAATAGCATTCACATAGCAGGTCCAAGACTTATAAAAACATATACTATACTTTTTATTTCTAAAAGACCTACTTTGTAGTTAAACATTTGAATGATTATTTGATTAATATCTATCTTCCCTGTTAGACTATAGGCTTCAAGAAGTCAGGGACCATCTTTACTTTGCTCATAGTATATCCTTAGTACTTGGCACAGACTCAACATGTTGTAGGCACCCAATTAACATTATTTGGATTACTAAACATGTATTGAATAACTGTTGGTTGAATTAATTAACACACTAACAGGTAGAACAGAAAACTTGAGATGAGTCACAGGCAGATTAAAGGATTGGAGGTCAAGCTCTGTGATCAAGCAAGTGTGCAAATTTTATCAACCTTGGTTGTCACATTTGTCAAGTGACATATTATTACGTGTATTCTAAGGAAATTAAAATACTCTAGTGTCCTATTATCACAAATAGTGATGACTAGCCATCATATAGGATGTTGTGAGAGTCAGTTTGCTTTCTGACACACTAAAAGCCCTGAAGATTTAAACATGCAACAGGATCCACCATTCCATGTTCTGGCAGTCATCCTTCATGGGCATCTGACGGCAGTAGGGAGCCATGGCTTCAAAGACCAGAGTGGTCATATGCTGTCAGGGTGGAGATTCTTACAAGCTCTACACATTTTCTCTTTAAGGCCTTTCAAGCCTAGGAATTTTCACCTAGAAGAATCTCAGAACCCCACAGTTAGAATGAGAAGTAAGAGGGAAGCTCTAGGTTCTTTATTAAAAAAAAAAAAAAAAAAAAAAAAGGCAGAGAAGACTTCACAGAGACATCTGGGTACTCAGATGAAAACTGTCATAACTTTCATGGCCTTAAAATCACTATTAAAGAATTAAGATCGGGCTCCCTGCAAGGAGTCTGCTTCTGCCTCTGCTTGTGTCTCTGCATCTCTCTCTGTCTTTCATGAATAAATAAATAAAATCTTTAAAAAAATAATAATAATAAAATAAAAAATTAAGAAGGGGGAAAAGCCACTAACCTTCAATGATAAGTCACTGTTCTTCAACTAATCACTATAACACCTTGCAAATATTGTTGCCAAGGATAATAATAAATTCACTGTGTATAAAAACAAATCACAGTTTTACCATCATGGCCCTTCAATTTTTTTTAATGGGCATTTGTATAAACATATCCATAAGCCTCTTGCACACATGCAGTTAACCTGTGTTTGTGTTGAAATTTAAAATACAATTTTAAAACATTTATCACCATCATAGACTTCTTCCTTTACAACCAGACACCTATTTTCCATAAGGGTCCCTTTCAATTTACTTGAGCACAGAGTCCATTCTACACACACTGGTTAACTTTTACTGAATATTTCTTACAGGTAATTCAGTATATATAGCCAATTTTGTTCATATTATTTTGCCATTTTCCTGAATATTTCAATATAAAGGATCAATGACAAGAATTGGATAAAATGTCTACATACTGAATTTAGTTGATCTTAAAAATAAGTTTATCTTAGGATATTCTCTCCGGCAAATCATGCAAAATTCATAGATTTCTTTTCTTGAAACATTTTTATATACATATCCATTTACCTCAAATCATTAAAAATGAATTTTACTATTGTTAATAGTAAAATATGATCCATGACAGAAAAGTTACTCAGACAGCATATGTCTTATGTCACAAAGGGTGTACCTCTGCTGTCCTTTGTATTTACATAGACATTATAGTATTTAAAAAGATATTAGTTGTCTTATTTTGCAACTTTATTTATTTTTAATAAAAGTGGTGTAAATCATTAGATTATTTTGGATTTGAAAGGCAATTCCTTACTCCCCTAAGAATCCAGCTGGGGATGTGCAGCCCTGCTGGAAGTACTTGTGGGGACTATTCCTCTGAGCGAGTTACACAATTCCTTAATCCGCAAAACAGGCAGCTCCCATCTAGCGCATCATTTTTTTATGCCCAAGACCTCCATTTCACACGCAGCAAATCTTGACAGAGGTACAGAAAGGGCATACAAAAGAACATGATGATTTACATCAGCCCCAAAAGGCTCTGATTTTTTTCAACGAAGAATGTTTTGATAGAAAGTATTTTCTTCCATGTAACAATTAAAGCTTGGAACCTGCCAAAACAACAACAGTCAAAACCAAACACTGAAGCATCATATGTTCAATACACAGACATTTTTGTTTACTTAACCAAAAACAGAGTGGTCCAAGCAGTCAGATACATTTGAGCATTCCTTTTTTTTTTTTTTTTTTAATTGTAGTTGAAATTACGTTGCTTGAATGAAAGTTGGAACATGCCTCTCCTACCACTGGATCCATGCCACAGAACCTGTTCAGGATTTGGAATGCATTTTCCATAGGAGGATGGCAGATGCTCTCTCTCTCACAAAAGGTGGGTATCTACTCAGGGGCAAGTCTAGTAACTGTTAAATCTCTGTCTTTTCTTAAAAGCAGGCCCTTGTCTAGACCAAATGCTCCCCAGACAAGCTGCAATGGGAGACAAAGGGAGGCAAGGGGAGACTTCTAGCTTCTCACTTCCTCATTGCTTATGTAAATGAAAAGCTAAGCATGGGGGATCCCTGGGTGGCTCAGCGGTTTAGCCCTTGCCTTTGGCCCAGGGCGCAATCATGGAGCTTGCTTCTCCCTCTGCCTGTGTCTCTGCCTGCCTCTCTCTCTCTCTCATAAATAAATAAAGATTAAAAAAAAAGAAAAGCTAAGCATGGTAAGTCCTTCTACGTCGTTAAAAAAATATTTACTAAATACTAAATATTTATAAATACTAAAATCTTCCATCATTTTGCAGGAAGAGTAGTTTCACAAAGGGAGTTTTAATGTAACTACAACTTATAAAGACTGACAACTATACTATTTTCCACTAATAATCTTTTTGATGATATTACCTTTGAAGTTTTTCTGTAGAAAGAAACAGCAATTTTACATTTTAATTACCTTCTCTTTTGGTTCGCCTTATTGAATATCACTCTTTGTTTTCTATTCAGGCCTGGAAGCTACCACTCTCTTGTATTACTTACTAATTGTTGTTTCTAGTGCTTACTGAGATACACTAGCACAGGTTCAAATGGCAGCATGGAACACAGCTGTGCCTACTTACCCACATTCTAGATATACATGTGCCATATTCCCTCAAAGTGCAGTTTCTTTATCTGCAGAAATCATTGGGCTACCAGAGTCACAGACACATATGTGGACAGTATGCACTGTGTCACAAGAGTTCAAGATACAATCTGTTTCCCTTTCTCAGAGTTTTCAGGTAATTTAGAGATTAATGGACTTCTACATAAATTTTGCAAATATAGATAATTCAGAGTGAAGACAAAATCAGACTCCAAGCCATTGGTTTGGTTCTCCATACTATTCATGGACTAATATATGCACAAAACTAAAGAGGTTAGGCAGATGGAGGTGTATGAAAGAACTGTCATTCAGGGGCATCTGGGTGGCCCTGCACTGTGCGTGGAGCCTGCTTAAGACTCTATCGCCCTCCTCTCCTACTCCACACCCCCCCACACACACACACACTTGCACTTGCTCCCTCCCGCTCTAAACAAATAAAAAACAAAAACTGTCATTTACCCCATACCACTCCAGAGACCACTGTCCTGGGAGTCAGCCCCTGAATGGGCAGCCCCATACAGAAGCCAACCAGCCTTTGGCCAGTGCTGTCTCTCACAAGTGAGACACACTCTTAGTGAGTACTAGCTCTCAAAAACTGCATTGCACAGGGGGAGATGTATTTCTAATCATTTAAAAGTAATGGATATTACACAGAACACAGTGATGTCTCAATGAAAGTAAGCCTCAGCTAATGCAATGTACGTTTGAACGGAGACATATTTGAAAGAAACACCTTATATGAATGCTGTTAGGGAAACAGCACAGAAAGGCTGAGGGAAGTGTTCACTTCATGTCAATATGCTAAACATCACAGGAAGTATGTAAGTGGATTAGGATTCTTAGAGGAATCTATCTAGCACAGCAATATGGAACGCATTAAAGTCAAAGAAACAAAATGTCACTATCATCACTTTTCTTGCAGCCCCCCTTACTAAAAATGGGTTATGTCATTTCTTATTACAATCCCAGTTTTCCCACATAAGAATATTATTAATACGGTCAGTGGAGGGATGGAAATCAAGTGTAAGCGTAAGAGTTTAGTTGCGCAAAGCATTCCTTTACTTCAATAAAAAGTGAGAAACATTTCTTAGTACTTATGTGACACTGCTGATTACACATTCTAGAAATAATTAATGCCAATCTCAATTACCAATATGCAATTCATATTTTAAGCTAACTCAGTAACTGAAATGACAACAGAAGAGAATTTCCTTTATAATGTTCAGAGGTACTCATAACCTGTTTAGGCAGTAGAACACGTGGGACTCACACGCTCTCTGCAGCCATTCTTACGTTGGCATCATGATTAGGTATTAATAATTCTGCTAAGTGTAAGTGGTGATCTTATTAGAAAAATTACAAGATGCAAATCTAGAAAACCTATCTAAATGCAGCTGACTGCTTCTATACTTTTCTGCAATATTTCTTTGTATTTGCTTGCCTATTCCTGGCTAGTTCTCATTAACATACAAAGTTGGTTTGAGAACAATTACAGGATAAAGACTTCAAATTTAGAATTTACTCCGCATGTATTTATTTTTTCCTATGAAATTAGGGAAACAGGGCAATTATTGAATTCAAGTGGTAAAAGATTGGTTCAGCTCACTGTACTATGCACAGGGGCCTGAAACACTGGTAAGGCACTATTTTTGCCCATGATGTACTTATAGTCTGATAGGAGTGACGGAGACATTAAATTTATAGATATGCTTCTGAGTTCGAGCCACAGTGTCATGATGAGTCTGCAAAGAAAGGTGGAAATGACATTCTCAGCAGAGGAAACAAAGCAAGGAGGCATTAAAGGGCATTCTGTGAGAGGGAGGACACTGATGGTTTTCATTACTAACTACTAAAAGTTCAAGACTGGGATTGATGAGAAGAAGTGGGACATAATCAGAATGTAGATGACAGGGCAATGGTTATGTAATGAGACATAAGGCAAATGCTTATGATTTGGGGCATGAGGTAGTAAGACTGTTCTTATTCTTTTGAAATCTAACCTAACAATGAAAGTATCAGAAAAGAGAACAATCATATTTATAATAATCCTCCAAACTGATTTTAAAGGAACTTTTAAGTGGCAAGACAAAATATAAAAATAAGTAAAATAGGAAGACTCACTGTTCTCAACAAACTGGTGGTTGCCAGAAGAGAGGTGGTGGGGGGGGGGGCAGATGAAGGCAATTAAGAGGACACTTATCTTGATGAGCATTGAGAAATGTACAGAACTGCTGGGTCATTATGTTGTACACTTGAAACTAATATAACACTGTGTTCATTATACCTAAATAAAAATTTTAAAAGCTCAAAAAAAGAATGACTCAAAATAAGCAAACAAATAAAAAGAGCACAGAATTAAAGACCCTATTCAGGAGGCTTTTGCAACTTATTTTTTGCTTCTAATGGTTTGGGAAAACTCCAGTAACCTTAGTGTTATACGAATTTAAAGCCACGTAAACTTCCTCAGTCACAGTACACTTATAAAATGGGAAGAAATCTAGTCATGAAAGACATAAATATCAGTAAAGCAAAGTACTAGCTTGCATGTGAAAAGAAAGCAATAGGGATCCCTGGGTGGCACAGTAGTTTAGCGCCTGCCTTTGGCCCAGGGCGCGATCCTCGAGACCCGGGATCGAATCCCACGTCGGGCTCCCGGTGCATGGAGCCTGCTTCTCGCTCTGCCTATGTCTCTGCCTCTCTCTCTCTCTCTCTCTCTCTCTCTCTCTCTCTGTGTGACTATCATAAATAAATAAAAATTAAAAAAAAAGAAAGCAATATTCTTTGGGGTGAACTGATTATGAGATAAATATAAGGTTCTAATAATCCAAATATTTTTAATGATTTAATTTATTATTATTATTATTATTATTATTATTATTTTACTTTATTCAGCTTTCTCTTTCTATCCCCATCTCCAGTTATAAATCTTCAAACAAACTCTCTGAGAGCCCTTGACCTCAAGACAAAAGTGAACATAAGGAGTTCTACCTAACAAAGACTCCTAAAACTCTCAGACTTAAGGAGTTGCTATCTGTCCCCACTGAAATGGCACTTCTAACAAGCTAAGTCTCATGACTGTCAAGAAGGGTTCTCAGGAGGGGAGGCCCAGCTATATTCTGAATTACTGATTAAAATGTGACCATTTGGTGCCACTTGTTCCAACTTATGATGGAAGCTGTTTCTTACTCTAAATAAACTACATCTTTGTGCTAATGGGGTTGAATGTTATGCCTTCCCTCCTAATCACAGATTCCCCTTTATCTGCTCTACATGGTTCTCTGATCCTTCTCGGCTCTCAACATCTGATTACTATGTCCAGTAATCAGACTTCTGACTATGGTCCCTTGACTCAGAATTACCCCTTGTGAGACTTCAACATCTGCAGCCAGGGCAGGTGTCAGCTTATCCCATTGCTCTTGAACTCCCAGACCCTTCCTTCTTCCTTCCTCCCCTGGAGACTGTGTCCCTTGCGGCCCCAGATGCTGCACCCTACACTGGCACACCTACCCAAAGGTGAAGTCCCAACCAACTCCACTGGACACAAGAGTGATAATCCTACCCTCAGGCTCAGCCGGATTCCTACATCATATTCAAAGTTCTATTATTTGAAAACTTTTCTTACTAGAACATTCCTAGTCAGTGAATTACATTTCTTTGGCACCTACTCTATAACAGGAATTGTAACCAAGAACAAGAGTTGACGAAGTTGATCAGATAGAGGAATAAGAATGAGACACATATGCAAATAAGTAGATATAAGAGATTCTCCTTTAGTGGAAATACATATGAGATCATGGTGAAGAAAGGAGTCAATTCCTCTTGATGACCAGGATGAGGTGAGAGAGGTGATGAAACAGTCTTTAGAGATGTATTTTAATTCCTAGCTATATCAATACTTCCCAAATGCATGTTAGAATCTTGTGGGGGAGTTTTAAAGATCCTGATGCTCAGGCTATAGCCCAAAGCAATTAAGCCAGAATCTCTGGAGTTACAGAGCCCAGACATTAATACACATTTTTCAAATTCCCCAAACAATTTCAATGTGCAGCAAAGTTTAAGAACCAGTGAACTAGATCATTGCTTCCTTGATCAGATAATCTTATACTAATTTTAACCCTACAGAGCCTAGCATAACACAATGCCCACAGAAGATTCTTAATATGGGTTTGGTAGTGGAATAAAGTATCAAACAAAGGAATAATTTTACTAAACTAAAAAAGGACACAAATCAGTATTTTATGTTATCTGAGAAGTTGTATCCTCAGATTTTCTACTAACTAATCATATTTTAGACTTTAAAATTTGAAGCTGTATTTATGAATAGATATATGTACATCAAGGGAAATTAATAATAGATAAATCTTACCAAATTCTACATTGTTCTTTTAAACAAAGCTATTTATTTATTTGTCTAGATGTTGTAAATGCATACACATAGTTACAGTGATCAAACAGTATATACATAGTTATGTAAACGGTTGGTTGGTTGGTTCTAAAACATGTTTTCATATGCCAGGAGCCTCTAATGCAGTTTCAGTGAAACAAACTATCAGTTTGAGAAGATGAATCAGTATATTTATAGAATTATTACATGGTGAGCTAATCAGTCAGTAATCTCACTATACAAAAATTACTAGAATTTTCATTACCAAAATCTAGAAAATGAAAATTTAACATTATTTTGGGTGCTTATGTTTAAATTATATAGATATAATACTTCTATTATATATATATTTTAATATATACTTAATATATATTGTGTATGTGTGTGTGTATATGCACACATATATAGACCTCATTGCAGATTGCTTAGGATTATTTAACAGCAGTTTAACAAATTTAAATAATAAAAAACGAGGTGCCTAGGTAGCTCAGTCTGTTAAACATCCTACTCTTGATTTCTGCTCAGGACATGATCTCAGGGTTGTGAGACTGAGCCCCACATTGGACTCCTTGCTCAGGGTGGAATCTGCTTGAGATTCTCTCTCTCCCTCTGCCTTGGCCCCTCCCCCTTACTATCTCTCTCCTTTTCAAGTAATTATTTTAAAAATTTTTTAAATAAATTTTAAAACCTATTAATTCTCTCTTTAGTAGTTAACAATTGCATTTAACATGGATTTTTTTCTGACTTTAAACTCACTAGTGGATATAGGTTTAGTATAATAGAAAACACACCTACATAATCTGAACAGTTCATTCACAACAGTTCATCACAAGCAAAGAGCAACCAATCCCTACATTATGTCCACCACTTTAAATTGAGACTACATATAAATTCAGCTAATATACTATTATTACTGATGTTAATTCTGCCAACATACCATAAGCTTTTGGCTACTGCATATTTAAAGCATCCTGAGAATAAGAGAGACACAGTATTTGCACAGTGGCTCATTTCTGTACAGAATAATGTGAACTGGCATGTAATAGGCAATGTACGCCACTGTGGACATGGGAAAATTGAGTTCAGTGGCACTGGGTCAACTTCCAAATTCCAAAGGTAGATTCAGCATACTACCTTAGGGCTCTCAGTTCCTAACTTTGTAAACTCAATTGAATTTTCATGGCTCTAGAATAGTTATGACCCTAAGTCTGTGTGAGGGGCTACTATATATGTTTATCTTTGGTTTTGTGTGGCCAGAATACATAAGCCCTCATTGCTTTACTCCTGCTGCTGAGAAAGAGGCCCTCCTTCTCACATTCCCTAACTATATTTCTTTGATATGCCCCTGGCCCTTCCTCTTCTGATGGATGCTTAGATGATATGTGTGTGTGTGTATCTGTGTGTGTACATACACATCTCTCTCTTTCTGTATATATACATACATCTGCAGTCCAGACTGATGTAACACAAACTTTCATCTAAGGTGATAAAATTATAAACAGGCTCACATATTACAAGTCTAATTTATTTATTCTATTTCCCAGTGGAAAAAAATGGGCATTAGTAAAAATGCATTTACTTCAAATAGAACTGTTGCTTAATCGGCGACTAAACAGTTTATCAAGAAATAAACTCTCTAGGGGATCCCTGGGTGGCTCAGCGGTTTAGTGCCTGCCTTCGGCTCAGGGTGTGATCCTGGAGTCCTGGGATCGAGTCCCACATCAGGCTTTCTGCGTGGAGCCCGCTTCTCCCTCTGCCTATATCTCTGCCTCTCTCTATGTGTCTCTCATGAATAAATAAATAAAATCTTAAAAAAAAAAAAAAAGAAACTGTCTTCCTTAGATAAGAAAGAGTCCCTAGTTTTCCATTGTTCTTTGCTGTCATCTGATAGATGAAGAAAACCTTCATATATCAACTGCATTGTACTTCTGTAAATCAATACAATAATTAAAGATATCAAAGCACATTCACTCGTGTTAAAATATATGACTGAGTGTAGAACAACACGTTTTCAGAGTTACAAATCAATTAAAGGAAGCCATGGATCATCTGCCTTCCCAAGAAGAATTCAGACTTTTCTAAGACATTTGCACTGTGATATACCTTATTGGCTACTATTTTAGTTTAAAAAATGTAAATTCCATTTAATTATCTTATGTTTTTAGTACAGACAAAAAAACAATTTCCTCTAAAAATTAGCAGTTATAAAAACTATAAGCATTATATTAGCCCCGATCACCTCCAAGTTAACTTCAAATATAATGCTGAAATTCAGGGCCAGGGACATCTTGACCTATTTTAGCACTGAGGTCCATTAGGAAGGAATCTTTCTTTTGCCTTTGTTTTTATCACCTCAGATCTCCCTCCCACTTCCTTTCTGTACAACAGTTCCTGGGACTTCTCCTCCATGTGCTGGTACTCTCTCTAGGTCACTTGTCATCATGTAACCTATAAAATAGATTATCTATATACAACTGGCTTCTTGAGGCTACTTTTGTATCTCTTGTCAATTACTATAAACTAATACATTTAAAAACTGTTCAAACACAAAGAAAGGCTATAGCTTATTGTCTTAAAATTCCTGCTATGTTCCTTGATTAAAATTTAGTGTATCCCCCCACCCCCCGGGCACAAATTTGCTCTTTACTGCACTATTTCCAGTAAATTACTTACTCAATTTTGTCATTCAAATTTGTAAATGGAAAGAAAATGTCTGAGGCTCTTAGGAAAAGAGGAAGATTAAGAGTGTCAGAATTATTCTGATCCAATGACTTTAGCTAAGCAAATCTTTTTAAAACAGCTCAAATAGTATGAGCATTTTACAAATGAGCTTTAAACATTCTTAATCTAAATTGCTCTTAACTTCTGAATACCTAGCAAACTACTATTTGCAGCTTGAATATAAACATTCATGCCAGACTAATAAAGAAAAATCTAGGGCAAATCCATGATTAATATTTTTTTTCCAGTCCACAATATCTAGCTCTGCTTAAGAAAGGAGTTTAATGAATGCTACTATAATCATTTAAATATGAAGCTGATTTCATTCTTGCATTATCACTGTCATTTCCATCAGGATTGTCACTATCACTTACATCTTCTATTCATTATTTTCATTTCACAAAGGAAAATTACATCATTAAACACGTCGCATTTTCCAAAACTATAAGTAAGCATACTAACTCCTTTCTTCTTTGCAAAGAATTAGCAACATGAGGGCAAGCTCTGGCTAGCAGAGCAAAGGATAGAGGTTTCAAATCCATTCTTGTAAGTGACAGCTACACTTAAATTTAATTGTCTATAAACTAAAGGGTACTTTTCTCCCTGTGGATAAATGTAAATATTTAAGCATGGTTCATTCAAACTATTGTGAAAATTTATGGGCATATTCTTCATGATTACATACATTTTTGTCTTTTTTTTTTAATTTTTATTTATTTATGATAGTCACACAGAGAGAGAGAGAGAGAGGCAGAGACACAGGCAGAGGGAGAAGCAGGTTCCATGCACCGGGAGCCCGACGTGGGATTCGATCCCGGGTCTCCAGGATCACACCCTGGGCCAAAGGCAGGCGCCAAACCGCTGCGCTACCCAGGGATCCCCCATTTTTGTCTTTAGAAGGAATATTAGTAGTGCTTGAATGCATTATAATCACTTCTCAGAACCTACAATGTTTCTCAGAAACTCACGTTTCTCAGAAAATAGATATCTCTAATCTGCACATAGATAAACCCCATATAGCAATTAGACATATTTACATTATAGTTACATATATATATAGTTACATATATATAGTTACATATATATATATAGTTATATATAGTTATATATATATGTCAACCAAATACTTTTAGTTTAAGGAATATGATTGAAGTATAAAATATAATATTATTCAAAGAAAAAAATCACACCTTAATTAACAAAAGATTAAGAAAATTTAAGCAAATTGATTATAAATGTTAGGCAAGCTAAGTAGAATTTTAACTTAACATCTCATTGACTCAGTATTCACTTTTTCCCCCAAATCATAAGAGATTTAGTGAAATGGAGTATAAAACTATAAATTTATAAGGAACATTTTTTGGCATTACTTAGAAAGATGTTTAGCTTTTCTATTTAAAGTCCAAATCTAATGCTTATTATCCTCAACCTGACACTTTTATTTGAATAAGAATTATTTAGCACTAGAATATTAATGCTTGCATAATCAATCACAATTTTATTTTGAAGAGATTAGTCAACAATAAACAAAGCAATGGCTATTAGTTTATATCATGAGGAAGCATAGTAAGAAGAGTATTTGGCTTTTGTTTTTCTTACTAAACTGCCTTCTAATTAAGCAACCATGTTTCTCTTAAAGCCAGTTGATCCAAACAGCTAACTCCATGGGCTGCTGGCCACCAGAAATTCAATGAATGGGGCAGGTCAACACATTATGCCTGTACCACTGGGTTTTCCTCCCATGTTCTGAAAAACTTTCAAACAGTTAACCGAAATACTATATCCATAATGCAATAAGCACGACTTACTCCCATAATATTGCTAATCAGAACATCTGATCAGCAAAGACATTATTTTTCTACAGTTATAATTTCAGGGGAAAAAAGACATTTTAGTTGGGTCATGTTGCCTTAAAAAATGTAAATGATTTATCTTTCAGTCTTGACCTTTCCAACAAATAGGCCCAATCTCTTTCTCCTCAAATTTTCCTTCCTCTTGCACTTTCTGTTCCTTCAGTCACCAGAGTCAAAGTCTGGGAGTCATCCCTCATGCTTTACAGGGATACAGCAGCCACATCCCACAAGCTACTAAACCCTGCAGTTCAACTGTTCCCTCCTCTCCAATCCTGTTGCCACCTACCTAAGTTGTTAGCAAGTGGCCGGGGGAGCAATTTGGAGTTAATTAAGTTAGGAACAGCTCTTAATGAAAGTACAGACATGGCAATGGGAACTCATGTAAGTATGGGAGTGGAGGGAGACCAAGGAATAGTGGATGAGTCAGAGGCTTGTTGAAGATATTTACATGTGAGGGACTGAAAGTCTTAGTGGAAGCTAGGGCAAGTGGAAATAGTATGAAAGAAGCCGAGAAAGAAAAAATCCTTTGGATATCACACCAGATTTGTTGATGGGATCCAAAGAACTGTGAAATGAAGCATTCTACAAATAATGGAAGAGAAGAGGAAAGATAGCATCAATGTGGAATTAGCGCCAACAGTCATATTTCAAAGCAAATTCCAGAAGAAGATTGGCCCTGTAGGTAGACATGCAAACTTGGTGAATTGTTTCTCCTTTCATTGCCTCAATTATACCTCAGCCCTTGAATGAAGATGTTCACAGTGCCCAAATCCTACATTTCTTCTGAGGGTTAAATGAAAAACATGTATGCATGGAATGTACTAAAAGCCTAAAAGCAACGAATTACAAAATCCCTTTCAGCTCTGAAAGTAATTCTCTACCTAGTAGTTTAATAGTAATCCTGGATATTTCTAACTTACATACTTTATGCCAAAATGTGTCCAAAGCACCATGTTTCCATATGACTATATCCAATAAATATTCGACAAGTATTTGGGATTTTACTTCTAATTACGTATCTCCATGTGTATGAGAGGAAAAGGGGTGGGAAGGAGGTGTTTATATTATTTGGAGGAGTCATTTATTTTTTGGTTTTAAAATTTCCTTTGGACTATTTGTAACTCTGAGTTTTACGATATTACATCAAATACTTCTTTCCAAATTTTTAGTAGAACAAATTATCTTTCAGTGAACAATATAATCACCTTATAAAAAGGTTTTTATGTCCTCTAACTAATTACCATGTTTCAAACTAGCATCAAATCACAATAGGGCTGAAGTTAAAAATACGTATGACTTATACTAGCCTCCTGAATTTGTAGTATTTTGGGTTAACCAAATTGTCCAAGTGTTAATAGTGACCTGTCATTAAAAGAACAGTCTGTGAATTCTGTAAAATATAATGCCTACACCTTGGTATAGAGAAGAGCAATTTACTTGAGGGCATATTATCAATAATTCCCTTCTCTTGAGCTACTTTCATTTTTATGTGAATTCTTTTCAAAGTCAGGAAACTGATGCATTGTCTTAGTTGCACACAATTCATTTACAAAAATCCAGACCATTGGCTGGGGTGATTTATAGGGCTGCCTTAGCAAGGATAACTAGTTTGAGGTGAGTTCACAACCTCAAGTAATAATAATGCTTTTGTAATATTACATCAAACACTTCTTTCCAAATTTTTAGTAGAACAAAATCTCTTTCAGTGAAGAACATAATCAAGTTATGAAGGTTTTAATGTCCTCTAAATAACTCCCATGTTCCAAACTAGCACCAAGTCATAATAGGGCTAAAGTTAAAAAATACGTGTGATAGAGACTGGCCCCTGCATTTTCAATTTGAAATACAAATTATTCTTCAAAATGGAGGCAAACTAAATTAAAATTACAATAATTGACTTTTTCTCAAAGAATTTTAGAAGCAAAGTGAGCAATAAACTGTCAACTACTTAGAGCAAGGATGCAAACTGAGTCAAAATACTCAAACCCAGAGCCTGGGCTCCAACATACATGAGCTATTCTGGTTCTGCTACACTAGCTGTAAACCAATGAAGGGGACTGTGGTCCTTCTGATGTTTTGTGTGGTTTTTCTGTAATACAGGAATAATCACATCCTCATCATCCTGTTGCTCTATGGCTTCATCTCCAACCACCTTCCCTTTAGCTCCTTCATTCCAGGCACTCTGGCCTCTCCATTCCTCATCCCCCACTATGGGCTCATATCTGAAATCATCTGCAAATACTCTTTTCTCCTCCAGAACGGCTCCACCCCTTGAGGGCTGCAAGGCCTAGCTTACTGGCCCAGAAAGGTAGGCTTTATTGGAACATCAACTGGTCAGTAAGGCCTCACCTTATTTAAAATCACATATCAATCCTACCCCTTTCAGTCCCTTTCTTCTTAGTACTTATCATCAATATACTATATTTAACTTCTCTCTTCTGCTTATTTTCTTCCTTTCTTACTTGAATGCAAGTTCCATGAATCAGAGACTTGAGTAAATTTTGTTCAAATCGGTACCTTTTCAGTACTTAGAATAATGTCTGCAATGTGGCAGAAGCTTAAGGAATATCTACAGAATAAATAGATGAAGGTATCTACCCCAGGATGTTGCTGTGATGGTCAAACAAGACGTCAGGGGTAGCGTTTACAAAACTATAAAACATATGGTTCACAATTTTTAAATTCATTTTAACATTTTATTGAAACAGCAGAATGTATATTATAATTGAAATATGAAAGTCAATACAAAAAATGTTATAAGAATCTTAAAGTATCTGATAATACTAGAAGCAAAAGAAAAAAAAAAGAAAAAAAAAAGGAAGCAATTGAAGGCTTAAACATATACTAAAAATAAAAATACCCTAGATGTGTGGATTAAACCAGAGCTGTGACCTCTGGTAGCAATAAACATGTGACCTATAGCCTGGTACAGGAAAGCCATTTGAGGGAGAAAAAAAGTTCCATAAAAGAATAAGAGGTCTAGAGACAGAGAGGAAGAAAACGAAGAAAGAGGAAAGTGAAACCTCTGGAGAATTAAGTTCCACTCAGCAAACACACTTATAGAAGATTAGATTTTCAGATGCTGTTGACTTAAGCAATAAAAAGTACATCAAAGTGTACCCTGTTGATGAATGGCACATAACTAATAATTCCTAGGTTAGCCCTTTCAGACACATTGAAAGATTGGTCATTCCCTAAGTATGACACAATGAAATGAAACTGTATAAACCATCAAGTCCCAGGGGGAATAACCTGGTTTTTGACTTGAGCTTGTCCCAGGGAGAAAACAAAACAAGACAAAACAAATAAAAAGCAAAACTCAAAACACAAATTGACAAAATTCACCCTACACAATCAAATTCATATTTGCATATATTAGAAGCATGCTTTTTCTGTTCAGGTCAAGGTACAAGGAGCAAGTAACAAATATGTAGATAGAAAGATTGGTTTCTCCCTGGAACTTCAGCCTTGATTCAAAGGGTATAGTTTCTAGTGATGCTGAGCACTATTTCTGATCTGAAAATGGGATAAAATATAGCTGAGGATCCTACAACTCAGAAATATTGCCAAGCAGGATATGTAGTTAACAGTAAATAGATAACGAAGCTAATTATTTAAATTGGAGCTAATACTTTATAATGGAGGTAACATTTTAAATTTTTATAGAACCCTGCCTTAGAAGGTATGCAAAATCATTTTTATAAGCAGGAAAATTCAAAATAAGTGAATCATGATTTTCTTTAAAAAATGTTTATAAAAAAATGATTATAAAAGTCACATATAAATTAACTAAAAATTACTTCACAGTGGAAATAGAAATTTCTGGCTCTTTGGTAAATAAACTTATTAACAAGGTATTAATATAGAATTATCAGCATATATAGTTCTGATTTCTTTCATTAAAGGCAATTCTAAGATGTATAATCCCCTAACATATACATGGGCTATATATAAAGGTAGAACCAGTCCCCTGACTATGATCAGTCAAAACTGATCAAACACAGAACTAATTTGCAATCTGCTCATAAAGACTAAATTTAACAAAGCATCAAGTTTTATTTATATAGAGTCTATATGTCTTTGGTTTCTTTTTATCTTTTTTTTTTTTTTTTCTTTTTTGAAAGAGAAAGAGTCCAAGAGAAAGGAAAGAGAGGTTCTTAGGCAGGCTCCTCACTCAACGTCGAGCCCAACATAAGCTTCATCTTACAACCTTGAGATCGTTACTTGAGCTGAAATCGAGTGTCAGATGCTTAACTGACTGAACCACCCAGGTGACCCTGTTTGATTTCTTTCTTAATTGAAGTACAGTTGACACACAGGGCCACATTAGTTTCAAGTGTACAACACAGTGATTTCACAGTTTGAATTTTGTAAAGGAGGGAATAATAAGAAAGCAACACAGCCCTCATGGATATTTTCTTCTTGTCAAGCACATACACATTCACTTATTTTAGTGGCAAAGCCGTCCTGGGAGGTAAAATTGGGACATTTGACAAAAGCTTAAGCGGCAGACCCAAGGTGCAGTAACAAGTGCCAATAGCTGGTCCAGCTAAATCCAAATTGATGCTCCTTCCTCAACATCCAGCCCAAGGGTATGACCCAGAAAGACAGACAGCTTCTCATCATAAAACAATTGATCAAACTTGGTTAATTCAAACAGGATGTACGAAGCAGAACTCTGGACAAATTATAATAAAAGCAATGATCAGGAAGGAAGAAATTTAAATAGAAGATTGATAATTTACAGAAGGTAGTCACGAGCCCTACTCAAGTCCAGTTGTGGTCAGGTTAATAAATTCTATTCACAGAATGTATTAACTTCTCCTGGAAGTTGTGTTTTGGGTATAAACTGAAAGTACTAAAAAAAAAAAAACTGAAAGTACTATATGAACAATAGAAAATAACATAGAAAATGTGAAGTTTGGAGGCTAAGACATTGCTAACTAAATTTTAATGTTTCTATGCAAACCGATAGTAACAGAAAATGAAGTAGAATAACCCAGAAGGAGCATCCATCCTGAAACTCAGCTGTTTCAGGGACACTTTTATACAGACAGGTTTCATTCTCACTTAATGAAAATAAACTTGGTGGTTGGAAATGAATGTATAGAAATACCACTTTGCTCAGTAGTCATGGTTATTCATCATATTTAAAATACCCTTACACATTTGTGAACTAAAAATGCATGGATATACATTCTCTCTACAAATCCCACCCTGAAGAGCAGAACACCGATATCACAATGGAAAATCATAATGGTAACAACAGTTCTTAATTTTCTTTCATTCTGTGAGTTTCTAAAATCTGTAGAGTGATGGCCCAAACACCCAGATAGAAAATAGAAAACAGAAGAACAATCTTCCAGGAAGTGCCAGTGGGGTAGAGAGAGATCTTCCTTTGCCTGCCAGAGGAGTGGTGCGTGCACATTTCTTCGTGGGCAGCTGGGTGTGCAGGTCAGCCTTGGAAGACAGAGCTAGGGTAGATTCAGAGAACCATGGCTCACTGGCTTAGGACAGTACTCAAAGTCATGGTGAAATTACACACACTGCCACACATATTACATACACAAACCTCAAAGAATTTGGAATCAGAGGTTTCAGGTGAAAGTCTCAGACCTGACACTTATTAGCCATGTCCTTGGGTGAATATTTTAAATCTCCATTCTCAGTTTCCTCATCTGTGAAACAGAGAAGATACCCTGCCTCATCCTACCCCTTAAGGCTGCTGTGAGTATGCAATGACAAAAGCACCGGGAAGTGTATAAGAAGTCCAATGCATGCATGGATAATTGTTATTAGTAGTATTTTTAATGGACTGTATGTTTTATATTGTTTATATATATATATATAGTTAAACATATATTGTTAAAATAGATGTTTATATTATATTATATATGCTAAAATTTAAAGAAAAATAAGAGACACCTGGGTGGCTCAGTGGTTGAGCACCTGCCTTTGGCTCAGGGAGTGATCCTGGAGTCCCAGGATTGAGTCCCACATTGGGCTCCCTGCATGGAGCCTGCTTCTCCCTCTGCCCATGTCTCTGCCTCTCTTTCTGTGTCTCTCATGAATAAATAAATCTTTAAAAAAATTTAAAAATAAAGAAAAATAAATATGTGGGGTGTCTGGGTGGCTCAATCAGTTAAGCGTCCAACTCTCGGCTTCAGCTCAGGTTGTGATCTCGGGGCTGTGAGACCAAGCCCCAGGTCAGGCTCTGTGCTCAGCATGCCGTCTGCATGGGACTCTCTCCCTCTCCCTCTGCCCCTCCTGCTCGAACTCTCTTTTTCTCAAGCAAATAAATAAATCTTCAAAAAAAATATGTAAAAAGATATGTGTCAGTGACAAGTCGCTGAAAGGCAGGAAGTAATGAAAATACAGAAAGACATTTAAAAAAAAGCTTTATGATTATCAATTTTGTCTGTCACTCAAAATCTGCTGGAAAAAATTAATGATACACCATGTTTACTCTTTTTAACTATATTTTTAAGAACTTATCATACTTTTTATAATAGGACCAGCCAACAACTGGTCATTACAATCAACTATGTCTCCACTTGAGCATACAACAAAATATATTTTCTGTTTGCCCAAACTGGAGACGTTTCCGTGATGCATACTTTGTTGAGGTCTATCACCCCGACTTCTCTCTTTCTCCAGACAATACAATGGCTACAGTCCCTAAGTGAACCTTCATAGCACAAAGCCAAGCATGTCTCTAGACTCTCAATAGTCATTTTTATAGACATATAAAAATAGCAACCTAGCTTTCCACAAACATCTTTACTGCCATTAGTGAAAATATGTGATCATTATGTATGCATGCACACAGCATAATTCTGTCATCCTCCAGAGCTGAGCCTATATCACGGAGACCTGAGCACACATTTCATAACGCATATCACTTACACATCCCCCCAGGGGCTGACGGGCAGGGGCTTGGTTTGATCTTTCCTCCATCCTCTTGCACAGTTAAGAGTCCCTTGGGTAGTATCTTCTGTGTGCTCAAGTTTGATATTTCTTACTCAGTCTCTATGATTTCTGACCTAAAGCTGGCTGAGTTGTGATCTCCTCAAGGGGGTAGTGTCTTTTTCTCTGTCTCCCCCAGCACCTGGCCCCCCTTCGGCAGGCACTGGGCTCCCTACTGATGTTGAGTGGATTAAGTTGGTCTAACAAGAGGTGTAAACCACTTATGATAAAAAAGAAAACTTTTCTTCCACGCAAAAGGTCAGGGTAAATGTGGTTTCAAAACATAAAGTGGATTTAACAACTTTCTTATCTGCATCAGAATTAAAACTCAGTATGGTATTCCGAATATAGAATGGAGGACACAGCTACAACCTTTCTACATAGATGTAAGTCAGTACTCTTCCCCATTGCTAGAAACCAAAATTGGAAATCATCATTCCAAGTCTCCTTTAATAAAGCAGAAAAGATGCAATCATGTCAGTTCCCAAACACTGACAACCAAAGCCACATCTTCTGGCTCTAGGTGCTTATTAGCTGCACAGATGCACTTCACATTTATAATGTTGATAAAGTATAGGAATAGTCTTCCACCTTTCAAATTCCATTAGGTCAGCCTGGCTTGGTATTATTATAAACAGTAGTAAAGAGCAACAGCAGTATCTCAGTTGGGACGCTCATGTTCTACCCACTTACAATCCTATTTTTCTCTGGATGAATCAATTTTCAAGTAAATCTATTTCACAACTCATTCATTCATTCATTCATTCATTCAACAATTAAGCATCAGCTAACCATCTTCAATAGAGGTAATGTGATACATTGGAAAGAGTCTTAGTCAAAACAGACTGGGTGTAAATCATGGCATTATGCTTGACTAGCTTAATGATCTTCCACAAAATATGGTGTCTGTGTGAGTACCCACTTCCTGTCTCATAGAAAGGGATCTGGAGGAGTAATAATAGGTAATGTATCCAAAACATATGACACACCGCATGGCATAGCTGTGTTTTTGTTTCCTTTCTCTTCCTTTGAGAGTCAGTGGGTAGAAAGATGAGTAAAATGTGTTTCTGTCATTTAAGAACCCCAAATATAGTGGGACATGTGGATGGCCACCAATAAACAACTTCCTAATACCATTCCAAGATGATTAGTGATAAAATTCAGGCATGAATTTAATACTGCTATTAAGGACCAAGTAACTATTGACAGTGATCTTAACTCCAAGAGCCTGGGCAAACTTGTAAGGTAAGCTGCTAGAATTGACCACAATAAAAACAAGAGAGTTTCAGAGACAAGGCAGTAGAAGTTATATAAGCCATGCTTAGACAAATCTACACCATAAAATCCCCTGATGTTGGGCATCCATCCTCTGCCCAAATCTTTGACTGTTTGAGGTGCTCAAAATAAAGTAAAACAAAATAATGAGTTGCCTAATGAATAAAAGGCAAACTCCTTGACGTGAAGATCTCGAAGATATTGTGATTCTGCTCCAGCCTATTCCAGCAGGTATGTGCTCTGCTCTCCCCAGCAGCAAGGCTCTAGTTAAACTGGAGTCTTGTTCTGAAGCAGAGCTTCATATCTTTCCCCTGGAGCACCCTTCCCCTGCTGGTGCCCCTTGCCTCCTTCCCTCAGGACTCCATCTGCCATAAAGCTTTCAACGGCCCACTGAGAAATACTTTTCCCCTTCTTGGAACATCCAAAGTATATTGTGCCTCTTTCATGGCAGTTCTTTTACAACTTGTCACATTACTTTCCAAGATAATCACTAGATCACAAGTTTCATCTTCTTCATTAGATTGCACACTCCTTGAAGTTTATTTTTTTTGCATAGTCATTCAATAGACACTGACTGAAGACACTTTAAACTTTTAGAATTATCTATTAATTAAATCAGCCATTTTAGCATACTTTATTAAACGTACCCATTTACTAAATATATATAGTCTCCAGCCTTAAAAAATTAGCATCAGGTCACTCATTCCTCAAGTAATTTTCTGGTTAACTGCTAAACCAGTTCCCACCAGATCTGCTACTTACCCAGCACACAGCTCTTCCACTGACATGTGGAGACCAGCCATGTAAACTGGATTTGGGCGTGAGAGCCCTCATTGTGTTTCTTCAGTGTCCTGAGAGAACATTTCTGCCAGTTACTAGGTGAAAGCCCAACTTCTAAACTCTGCCTTGATCTATTGTCGTCATTTTCCCGATGGCCTCCTCCAAGCCTTCAGCTAAGGAATCATGGGGAAGCATATGTTAAGGACACCATTTTTTGTATTATTACCATCCATTCCCCAGGTTTAACTCCTGCAGATATGAAAAACACCTCATAACAGGTGCGAGGGTTTCCATCATATTCATAACCAAAGTTCCTTCATACCAGTTCTAGTCAGAGCCACCTGTGCTCATGTGCCCCAAGTTATCACTTGCTCACCCTTTCTACAGCCCACAAGAAATAGCTAGACTACCAATGCCAATGCATTGGGATGTTCCTTCAGGGTCCAGGGTCCCCATCAGGTCCCCACTATCTGTGTTGAGAGTTTGCACTTCAAGTAACTTTTCTCTCAATTACTCAGCTCTTAAGCTATACTACTACATTTAAGATATATAATCTCCATCATATATATAAACATACACACATATAATGACCTTGTACAAGATAATTTGTAGTACTCACTTCCTATATAGATAGAAGATAGATTTATACACACACACATATATATGTAACACACAAATACACATATGTAAATACATTCTAATCAGATAACTTGCTCCTTTCTATGTGTCATACACAATAATCCATATGCATGAATAATATTTCTCTAGCACTCCAGCATCAAAGACAAAATCTGGCACAGGGCTGAAGTATATCGGTCTGATGTGCTGAAATCCATTCCCTAAACTTGTCTCTACCACAACCAGTAAGTGCCTTATTGACACAGGACTACAGCAAGACATGTCAGTGAGGATTATAGTATCTGACTATACCACAAAGATGGTAGAACTGGTTTCAAAACATTCTGTTTGTAACTCGAGGCCAAAACAAAGAGCTGTTGTTCTTTCACAGGATGACAGAAAGCTCTCCTGTTATTTCCAGTCATGTCACTTTACTGAAGGACTAGCATCAACTACTGTAAAAACTGTGTAATATAATTCATTCAATGATACCCACTACTACATGTGGAAAACTTTAGTATTTAGATGCATAAAATGGACAAACAGAAGGCACTATTTTCTATTCTATATGTTCAAAAACAAAAAGAAATGGCCTTCCCTTGTGACTATGGAAATACTCTGCATAGCCCCATGCAATTGTCAACATCTCCATCTTTCAGGTCCTTTGGGTACCTGGTGTCATTTTGGCTTTCAGTTATGTATTTAAAATGTGGCGTGATTTTTTTTCTTAAATAAAGACAGTAGATGAACTTAGTGTAAAAAGGAAAATTTATTGCCACATCTCTTTCAAGTGGTCCTCCTTCCCTGTTTGCATGTAGGGATTCCACTGTGCTGCTACCACATCATACCTTCCGTTTACTCATCCCAGTGCACTGATGCCACAATGCTGGCAAATTTCTTTATTCCTTTATCGCCTTACTGCCAGTGGGTTTCCTTGATGGTGAAGCTCTCTGCTGCCTAAATAGAAGAACTAAGGGCCAGCTATAAGCTCTGCTTGGTCCCTGATAATCAGAGTTTGGTTTGGAATTGCCCTTTGTAGGACTCATGTTCTTGAATCCTATTCTCAGAACTGGTGTGATGTGGAGACTTTCTGTGCAATGCAAAATTAATTGAAATTTGGCTTAAGGGGCAGCCCCGGTGGCGCAGCGGTTTAGCGCCGCCTGCAGCCCGGGGCGTGATCCTGGAGACCTGGGATGGAGTCCCACGTTGGGCTTCTGCATGAAGCCTGCTTCTCCTTCCTCCTGTGTCTCTGCCTCTCTCTCTCTCTATGTCTATCATAAATAAATAAAAAAAAAAGAAAAATATGGCTTAAGTTTCTAGAACTTCAACTGTGACATGTAAGAAAGTACATTTTGCTGAAAAATGTTAATTCTAAGAAAAAGTCACATTATTTAAAATAATGTAAGAATTCTTGCCCTACAGTAGATGACATTGGATATCCCCTATCATTTGCATAATGATATATTCATTCATTGTATAATGTCTGAGTGTTCCTTTGAAAGAAATGTAAGGATTATTTAAAAAAAAAAAAACCTACTTTTTTGAAACTGACTTCAATTATAGTAACCCAAAGTTTCTGTAGAAAAAACTAATAAAATGCAACACAATGGTCAAAACCACATTGATTCTTTTTCTCCTAATTGTAGATAGTGTAAATATATATATATATATACATGCATATATCACAGAAAGTCTAATAAGAAACACATGGTTCTATTACAATGATAATCGCATGTTGGTTTTTCCGAGTTTCTTTTTATCAATTATATTCTCTATTTTGCCACTTCCAAAAAAATCATTTCAGAAAATTTTAATTCTCCCAAAAAAGTTTTAAGAACTCTATTTTAAAACTGTAATTGCCTGAACTCATTATCCTGAAGGGTTTGGTTACAGCAGTTTTGAACCCTGGCTGCATAGCAGATGCACCTGGGGAGCTTTTAAAACTATTAAATAGCAAGCTACCTGAAACATAGTAGCCAATCAATACATGGAAATTTCTTTCTCTATTATCCCTCCCAGCCTATCTGCAATTCCATATTTCCCCAATCCCTACAGAGTATAATCTGACATCTTACTAGCACCTCACTCGGCATGCCCCAAATTTTTCTTCTGTCACCACATATTCTATCCTCATAACCCAGTAAGTGACTGAAGGTATTGATTTTACCTATGTGATATCAGTCCCCTCCTCACATACCCTCTTGCTCGCAGGATCGTTGTGAACCATCTCCCAATTTAAACACTCAGTTGCCTACTCTGGGGCCTTATTACCTTTCCATTGTGCAAGTGTCATCACATCTCTCCCAGTACCATCTGCTCAAGTTCACATTCCCTCGCTCCTCCAAGCCCTGCAACCATCAGGGATTCTCTCAGCTTTGTACCTTTCTCCCCATGTTGACCTTTCTGGTCAAATAAAACTCTTCCTGGAATAAGACAGGATGTTTGAAATAGGTGCCTTCCCTCATTCTTTTCACATTCCTATTTGTATGTCCACCTGCTCTTAATGCTCGTCTTTTCTCATCTCCTGCTCTCTCTACTGGCAGTGTCCAGCTCGATATCAAACTGTGGCCTTTGTCACATACATATATGTGGAATGGTTTAACAATTAGAGGGAGTGCTAAAGTAATCTGTGAAAAAAACAAATCATAAAGGATCATTTATTCCAGGGTGTGCCTTCTGTCTTTGGTTATGTCCACATTTGGGGATACCCTTCATAAAATACACCACTCCCAAATATCCAGTGGGTAGCTACTATAGTGTTCTTTAGATACTGTTAGAAATACCATCATCTTCACAAATTAATATATCTCTTCCATAGGCATTCATTGAGTAACAGCAAAATAAATCTCAAAAATGAAACCCAGAAATCTCTAAACACCTAGGGCCCAAACAACTTAAAAATTATCATTGTACATCAAACTAAAATCACATCTTAATGAAAAAGTGGCAGAAAGTTTGGTATGCTGTGTGGAGTAGAAATGCATCGAGGAGTCGGTACTTTCTAGACAGAACCCATGTTTTTGTATTTCATTACAGCTAAAAATATTGAATTTAGACAGAATCTAGGAGGAAATGACAACGTATGAGAAGCCGACCTATTTAACTTGAGATCAGCTGACCTTTGGAGTATGGACATGGCTCTCTTGTACAAAGCTGAAAAACTGCTACAACTGTGTTGGATTTCAACAGCACTTTCCTCAGCACGAAGGACCTTTACAGGAGATAAAGCACTGATTGTTCTCGTCTCTTTCTTCTGCTAGAGAGAAGGCCCATCACTGTCGTGTGCATGCCTGGCAACATGGGTGTGACTTAATGATAAAAAGCACAGGACGGTGATTTTAAAACAGGGCTCGTGCTGCCAGTCAAACTGGAGCGACAGGATATCCTGTCCAAGTGATTACTGTCTGGGCTGTAGTGTGGCGAGCTGCCAGGTCAATTACAGCGGGCCGGGTCGGAAATATGAAGACAGATAGGCTTCATTCTAAACAGGAGCATCAGTAAAATAGAAACCTGGAGACATATTAATGCAATGGTCAATTATTTAAAACTGTGGCTTTGGCCAGAGCTACAAAATGTATTTTATATTGAGCCTTTCTATAGGTAAAGAATTTTTTTATTAATAAGAATAGGCATATAGGAAATTTTAAAAATAACACTTGTATCTGTATTTGTGGAGGAAAACATTTCTCACAGGAAAATTAGGGCTCTGTAATTCTCATCTAGAAACTTAAACACACGGGTAAGTTAATATTCAGGAGAACTGGCCAATGATATTTCATAATTGTTCATGTCACTGATACGTCAATTTTCCTTCCATTTTTCCCTACCAAGATGGATTTCAGTTCTAAATTCTCCCAATCTCTCCTCTCGATTGCACCTACCGCTTTTTTGTCTAAAGGAAAAAATACTAAGAGATCGGCAGCATCAATTTGAGGATTCATATCACAGAATACCTATAAACAGGAAAATATTTCCTTTGTTTCAGACTCAGGCTCCGAGTCTCAGGGAATCACATTAAACATCAGACTTGCCAGGAAAAAAAAAAAAAAATGCAGACTGTTTGAATCACAGCTTAATTGCTTGTGAACTAGATTCTTATATTCCTCTAATAACAGAGGAAAACCCCTGTCAACATCTATGTGAAGAAAATACCAGGCTGCTGACACTGAATTTTGCAGCTACACTATTTTTAATGGTGATTAGTAAGCTCTCAAACTGTGGAAGATTATAAAGAACACAAAAAAAGATGTAAATTAAAACAAAAATATAAGATGTACTATCATAATTTCCTACCAACCTAGAGATGTTTCTAAAAAAAATATATTTGTGTAGAATTTATATACATTCTAGGACACAATGTTCATTAAAACCTCAGTAATACAGGTAGGCAGTATTCAATGCTGGAAAAGGTACCAAGAACTGAAACAATATAAATCAAATCCAGCTTCCCCAAACTAATATTATAATATTATTAACTGATACTTAACTAATTACAGAAATGAAAATAAACACAGTATTTTATCTATCTCTGTGTATTATTTATATTGGTAAGAAGGTGCATAAAAATCTCTAATGACACAAGTCAACTAACTAGTGACTTAATCACTTCTAAACTACATAATAAAAGAACCTATAAAATTTAAAATGAGAGAAAAGATCCTAGAGATTCTGGACATATCTGTGCATGTATCTGTCACATACCAGTAGAAGTATCTCTGAAGCAATCTCTAAAGTTGCTGATATCTACGTGCCTAAATATTTCACTATCTTTAATCTATCGTAATAACTATAAATTACCAAGTGAGAAGTCTAGGATCAGAATAGAAGTCTTCAGAGGCCTTTGAAACCAATCTTCCAACCACCCCGGCATGATGGAGGGTTCTCTTTCATGCTACTCCAGTCATTCTTTCAAATATCAAACAACTTAGCTCTTTGGTACAACAATGCACAAAAGAGCAGAAACTCTCACCCTCATGTAGAAAGACAGACACAAGCTAAATAAATCACACAGGCAGAAAACATGGGTCGTTGGGAGGGAAGTGCAGCAATTTAACATAGGGTGATCAGGGGTGGCCTCAGCAGGAAGGTGAAATTTTAAGAGGTGAGGGCGTGAGCCATGCAGATAATTATGGGAAGAGCGGTCCAGAAGAGGGAAGGGCAAGTGCAAAGGCACAGAGCTGGAAGAGCACCAGTTTAGTTTGAGGACCAGTGGGGCTGGGAGGGAGGGAGCTGTAGGGAGGCTTTCAAGGACTAGGCTTCAGATCCCAGTCTGCAGGAGATGGGGAGGCTCTGGGGGGCTCCGAAGGTTGGAATATAAAAACATCTCCTAGGATGACTGTTAAATGCAATTCCCAGGCTTCCCCTACAGAGGGGACAGCTTCTAGTTTGGTGGGTTTCAGGCCCAGGAATTGACATTGTTTTAGTTCTCAGGCAATGCAGCTGAGTTTGGCCTAAAGACAACTCTGAGAAATACCGTTTGGAATCCCTAACGGTTTCTTCAGTCAGCTAGCCACTACACAAAGCAGCCATCGTGGGGGCACCTGTTTGTCTTACACAGGTGGGACAGAAAAGGAAGAAAGAAAATCCTAAACATGAGTGTTGGAAACAGAACTGCCCGCTTCTCACTTAGTGAGAATGAAGTCCCCATAGCTGCTGAGATGGGCTGGCACCTGGGGGCTGGTTAGTGACAGGCAAACCAGTGAATTATATGAGTACTGACAGTCCTATGACTATTCTGGTGGTTGATTTAACTAACAATTCCTGTGCCCTTGGGGCTTGCTAGCACAGAAGGTTGGTGTGTTTTGTGAGTTTGTAAACTGAGGGCCATGTCAGACACCCACTGTTCAAGTTATGTCATGTGACAGCTACCCACATGCCCAGGTTGCAAGAGGCTACAGACACCCAGTGACAGGTACGACAGGTGCAAGCATCAGTCCAATGATGGGAAATATTTCCAGTTCAGAAACTTCTTTTAGTGATTCCACTTAGTACTTTGTCAATGTTGCTTGCTGTCCGTGTGTGTGTGTGTGTGTACATGAGATACTGCAGAAACCCCAAAACCATTGATAATAGGTGCTTCCTCTGTACATAATCTTATTTAATCCCCAAAAGAGCCCTGGGAGGTAAATACCATGCAGGTGAACTGAAGCCCAGAGAAGTTAAGTCACTTGCCCAAGGGTCACAAGGCTTATAATAGGCAGAATGAGATATTTAACCTGTGCCCATGTCTTAACCACCTAAATAAATGACTACCTAAATCTATCTTTAAAAAATGCTTGATGCAAATGTTTACTATGTGGCATTTCAATATGAGAATTTATATTGATATGTTGGTTCATTCTCAGAGACCACACAATTGAGGAACATGAGCTTTGGAGTAAAGTAGATCTAAGATGGACTCCGTATTTGACACCCACCACTTAATATGCCTGAGTCTCAGCATCTTCATTCATAACAAGAGGAGTATACACCTCTCAAATCTCAGTGAGAAGAATGTGAGATGCACGGTGTTTAGTACAGATCTTCCTTCCCCACTGACTTGGAAGTAAACCTATCTGTGCACAGAGCACTTCCATAAACTCCTTGACAGAGGGTCACCGAAGCCGAGCTTCAACATGTCTTGCAGTGGGCCAGGTCCCCTCATTTGGGCACAGACATATTAGTGGTTCAGAGCGTTTCCTCCTACTGCCCTGACCACCACCTGCACCAGGACTGCTCCTTGGGGCGACAGTGACTCACCTAACAACTCTTTCCAGGTGACGGTACCACAAATCATGGAAGACAATCATGACCCTGGTCTTTGCTCCTCTGAATTAAGTAGGTCCACCACATTCAGAAGTCTTTCCCATGATTTCCCAAACAACACAGTATCCCAATTGGCTTCTACTAGAAGAACTAGTATTTTCTGTGTCCTTTAAAATGCAAAGCCCAGGGGCACCTGGGTGGCTCAGTCTGACTCTTGATTTCGGCTCAGGTCATATCAGGGTCGTGAGATTGAGCCCTGTGTCAGACTCTGTGCTCAGCATGGCAGTCTGCTCAAGACTTTCTTTTCTTTTCTTTTCTTTTCTTTTCTTTTCTTTTCTTTTCTTTTCTTTTCTTTTCTTTTCTTTTCTTTCTTTTCTTTTCTTTCTCTTTCTCAAATAAAAAAAATTAAAAAATAATAAAATGCAAAGCCCAAGAACAAAAGATTAGACTGATATATTAGGCAAGGAGCACAATGGAACTGCTGTCTGGATGGTCAAAAAAGCAAACTTTTATCATTCAAATCTTCTTGAGGCACCTTGGCACCTTTGTCCAGTGTAGTCACAGCAGCAGAAAGTACCTCGTCCTTCCAGTTCCTGCTCAGATCTCTCTTTCCCCTGCCGCCAGTCCAATCCCAAACCCAGGAAGACTGTTCTTGTAGGTTTCTTCCCTCCCCAGTCAGGTTGGCAAAACAGCCCTCTTCAGTAGGCAGAGGAAGAGAGAATAATATAATTTGGGACCTTGTCATACTTCCATTGACCCAGCAAAGACTATAACTACACCAGCTACTTCACACTGTTGGCTGCACCGAGCCTGAGGTCAATCTCAAGTGGGAGAACTTCTACCACATTCTCTTTTATCCAGGTGCTCATCCTTCAGCCTGTGGTCGCACAATATCACGTTCTTAAGAGCTATATTCAAACCTTTAAATTTATCCCCAATAAGTTCAACTCCAGTTTCGCCTTATTGTTTCAGTTTGAAGCAATCACTCGATTTTTTATTTGGTTTCTCTTGTCTTAGTTCTCCTTTCTCCAGATCTGTACCATCTGCAAACGTGGCATGACTTCTGGGTCTTTATATGGGTCCTGGGCAAACATGTTGAGTAGTCATTTGTCCAAGGAAGGAAAATGTGTTACATTTACAAATGCACAGTGCTTATGAAATAGGCAGCACATGACTACTACATAGCCATGGAGGTATAGAAGAGGCTCATAAAAGAACACAACCCAAATGACAAGCAGAGATGCCAGTTAATGTCACAGCACTGAGCATAATCAGCTCCAGAACTCCTACACAGACAAAACTGATGCAGAAGCATGTCCTTTAGGAGCTTAACGACGCTAATAGCATAGAATTAAAGAGGGATTCTAAGCTATTAGAAAGGGGCAGCAGGGAGAGGGTGTATTTTTTGTGATTTAACTGACAATAAAAGTTATCTTAATTATACGCTATAGAGGAATAGAGAAGCTTTGTTTGAATCACACGTTTTTAGTGACAACAGAAGCACAGCTGTAGGTATTAAAATTTCATTCATCTCAGTGTCATTTGTTTTCCTTGTCCGATAAGTAGTGATCTTATATTTTTCTTCAGTGTCTTTTCACTTTTAATGTATTCACAAAGTATTTTCTCCTGTGCTAGCTCAAATTCATTTTAAAATCTGAATTATCCCGACGTTTCAATGCCAGCTCAAGTTATCTAGAAAAAATATTGGTCTTGGTTTCTATGGACTGCCAACATCAGAGTTTGCTTCCTTCCCCTAAAAAGGCAAACCAAAGGGACTGAAATTTTAAGGGGCTAAGGTAAGTTGTTTTCTAAAGTAGCGATGGTTTTTGTCCATTTGCCCTTTGGCTACTTGGATTTCAAGTGTGTTGATGTAGGAAACATGTTAAACTTTTTCTTACATACAAGGAAAACATTAATTTCAGGTTATAATTACACTGATGCCATTCTAATACAGATAATTTTTTTAAAAAACTTATATAATCACATTACTTGAATGTAAAGGGAAGGCAATTGATGTCACATGACCCTGAAATAATTACCGTTGAATTAACTACAGATTATGTCACTTTGTTCTTTTCAACCTTTTAATAAACATCTTTGATAAGTATAACCTACAGATTAAAAATTAATAGAGAAAAGGAGTCTAAAATTTTCTCCCCAGAATTGATAATGAGAACAACAGATGTGGGCAGATAATAAGCACATGAATATAGTGCTTGCAGACTGAGGAATTTAGGAGATACAGCAGATGAGTTAGTTTCAGGGTCATTATCAGAAGTTAAGAATTTAAACAGAATTTAAAGTCACTAGATTGTCCATTCATCAGTATAAATATCTTCTACAACATACAAATAATTGTGTTTTTTCTTCTGTTATCTTAATTAATAAAAAAAAAACTTTGAAAAGTTAAATCTAAGCCAACTGTAATTTCCATGTAAAAGTATATACAACTTTGATTCTGTAATTAGGCAAAGGAAATTTAGCCATTTAAAAACACCCCTTTTCTGGGACTCCTGGGTGGCTCAGTGGCTGAGGATCTGCCTTCGGCTCAGGGCATGATCCCAGGGTCTTGGGATCCAGTCCCATATCAGGCTTGCCATGGGGAGCCTGCTTCTTCCTCTGCCTATGTCTCTGTCTCTCTCATGAATAAGGAAATTTTTAAAAAATAAATAAAAATACCTCTTTTCTTATATAAATTTGATGTCTTCATTCATTAAACAGGAGCAAAACATGTGCCTCACTGAAATATATTGAATACAAATGTTGGATAAAAACAAAACCCAAATAACCAAGACACTGATTAGGAAAACATCACTTTTCCCTCGGTCCTTTTTTCCTCATATGCCTCTGTTTGCATTATTCATAGGTTTATCAGAGTTTTATTTCATCGGGTTAATGATAAAACATTTTCTATTTGTTTCTACCAAGGGGCCTGGTATGCCATTACTGCTCAGTGCTGAGTGTCTCAACATGACAAATGCCAAACATATACCAATCAAAACATTCAACTGATAGCATATGCTCAATTTCCCAGATGCTAGAGTTCAATAAGGAACTTTTTGGTTTAATGAGTCTTCCTCTATTATGTTTCTCTACACATCATTATAGAATTGTTCCCATCTTCTTCAAAGAACTAGCACAAACCAGAAGAGCAAAACAAAGTACAACAAACTATGAATCCCACCCCCCCAAGTTTATAACCTGTAGGTCACATAACAAAATTACTTATGACACAGAATTTACCGAGAACACTGCTGGGTTTACTATTGTGGCCAAATTTCATGAGAGATGAAAATAATATATTATATATCCATATAGTTCTTTATACCATTCATTTCAAAGGACTTTCAGGACAATTACCTAATCAGACATTTACAAAAACTTTCTGACTGAAGTAGGCAGGATTTTTTTTCCATTTAAAGGAAGGGATAAATGAAGCCCAGAGAAATGAAGTGGCATCTTCAAATTCAGTTTGTTATTAAAAGGATCAAGAGGGACGCCTGGGTGGCTCATTTGGTGGAGCACCTGACTCTAGAATTAGGCTGAGGTCATGATCTCGGCATGCTGGGATGGAGTCCTGCATCAGGCTCCCTATTTGTTGGGGAGCCTGCTTCTCCCTCTCCCTCTGCAACTCCCCCTGCTTGTGCTTGCTCATTCTCTTTCTCTCTGTCTAATAAATAAATACATAACATCTTTTTAAAAATTAAAAAAAATATTACGATAAAATAAACGGACCAAGACCAGAACTAGCCTTTATTTAACCCCATCCCCAGGAATCTCTGACCATTCCTTGTTGGGCTTGCCTCCAAGAACACAAAATTGACAAGCAGTGATGAACTGAAATGTCACCACCACCCCCCTCCTATGACCAAAAGGCAGCCCTACTAACTCTCTGACTGAACTTTTAACAGTCAAAACAATATGAATGCATATTTTAGATCTCTGCCTATGTTTCCTGAAAGGAAATCAGGCTTCAACATCAAACACAAAGATCAACCTTAAATCTAAACCTGAGAACATGAATCTCCCAGTTAAGTGTATAATCCCATTTCTACCTCTATAAACCACTAACATCTAAATAATGCTTTGTTTCTTTTGCAAATACATGTTAGATGGATTCTAATACAATCTGTGGGGATGAGTCATTACAATGGTGGATTTCTTCTGGAAGGGTGGCTATCCTTCCTATTTAAGTAAAAGATATCTTCACTTGAAAGCTATTTGAGCTTTAGTGTTAATGAACTCAGGTGCAATTTTCTATATGAACAAGGCTAATAATGATTCTATTTCATAAAGACCAAGAGCTCATCTATGGGTTATTTCATGTGGCAATCATTTCAAGTTAAAAATCTGACATTTTAAAAATGGCATTTGGTAAATAGCTCTCAGGTGCATTTTATGAGCTCTCTCACTTGCTCTGCCTTCTTGCTGACTAGGAAAGGTAAATGATATTCCTTGACAAGAGGTGGGTGAGTTTTTGTCCTTTGAAATAAAGAGATTATCTATCAAAATCTCTTCCCCATATGAGGTTTTAATTAAGTGTGTTGTGAGAAATAGATAAAAGATTGACTATTGTTGATTGGTTATTTCTCAGGTATTATAAAAACTCATGTCGGGGCACCTGAGTCGCTCAGTTGGTTAAGTGTCCAACTCTTGGTTTCGGTTCAGGTCATGATCTCAGGGTTGTGAGATGGAGCCCCACACCACTGGGCTCTGTATTCAGCATAAAGTCTACTTGTCCTTCTCTCTCTCTCTCTCTCTCTCTCTCTCTCTTTCTCAGACACCCCCTGCCACTCGCACATGCTTGTGCTCGTGCTCTCTCAAATAAATAAATAAATAGAATCTTTAACAAAATCATGTCAATAACACTCTCAAGATGTTATCTCTGGATGAACTGATATGATCTTATAATTAGATATTCATTTATTTAACTTTTAATACCAACAGTTTCTATAGACTTGCAAAAATCAATAAAACTTAAGTCTTGCCATTGAAAAGGCATCCACCTAGCTGGGAACATAGAACTAATAATAAAAAATGTGATAACTCCTTCATTAAGTATTAACATAAAATCAAAAGATAAAGGAGCACAGAATATGAGACTAAATGTGCCTTGCCCTTTGTCTGATGTCCCACAGAAGTGGAAAAGTTTCAGTTGATTGTGTCCAATAACATCTTCATAAATAGAAAATAAAAATTAATGTGCAGGGAGATTAAGGTTATACAAATAATCAAGATACTACAAAGGATATAATCAGAGGTATAATAATGTAGACGAAATAGTTAAAATTCAAAAGATTAAACTATTATCCCTGTAAGTTCAGCCTCTAATAAATACAAAGAAGCTTGACTTAGGTTAGCTTCCCTAGAAACAGACCCTAAGTGAAAGTGATTATTAGAAAATATCTTTCTAAGGGAGACATAACTAGGGAGCTAGGGAGTGAGACAGGGAAGGGAAGTAAGCCCAAAAACAGTGTGTCATCAGGCAAACTCCTGTGGAGGGGAAATTTGGCTTGTTCCCAAGGAAAAATTTGGAGACACCTCTCAAAATTGTCCTGACCTAAAGAGGAGTAGAGAATGAGGAATAGGAGGTAGAAGAAGGTAGAGTAAATATCTCTGCCCTTTTCATTGGTTAAAGACTTTATATTGGTTAAAGACTGCCTTAGGATCATGTAAATTTCCAGGCTCACTTCAGGGGTTATACCTCTACATGGTGAAATTTCTGAGCAACATAATCTCATCTGCTCCAGGGTTCATGCCAGGAAAGTTACTTGTAGAGTGCATTTCATTAGTATCGAAGTATACATTAAATCTTAAACAGAAGGCTTCAAGTCTCTGGTGGATAGTGCAAGAACATAAGGCCATATTCAAGTTCTTGAAAAGATGCATAAGAAGTGGGTTTCAGGAGTTTTCTGGAGACCAGAAACACTTTCCTGTGTATAATGTTGTGAGAGTGCCATGCCAGGCAGCCAGACAGAATGGCATGTAATGATGGAGTTGACTTCAGACCTCAGACACAAGGAGAAGAAGCCTTGGGTAGACTAGTCTCAACTCATACATCGCTCATGCTTGCTTGGCAAATCTCTAGAACTAAAACTGAGAGGATATCATATGGAAATACTCATAATAACAAATTCTCCTATGTATGTAATTTCAAGACTCTTTTAACCATTTCCCTTAATGATCTAATGATCTTGTAATAGCATTAGTAAGTGTTCTCCTCTTCAGAAACTGAACACATACAGATGATATTCTATTCAGATTCAGGTCTTCCTGGTGAAATAGTTCAAGTAGAAAATTTGATACAGAATATGCACATGGGCATACAAATTGCAAAACTATGTACTAATTCTCCTAGCTATAAACATCACTGGTCAGACCAATGTCTGAAAACTATACCCAATATCCAGCCTATAACACACTAAATGGAATTTAAGGAAGTTCACTAAAGAACTTATTAAACTCAACACCAAAGAAACAAACAATCCAATCATGAAATGGGCAAAAGACATGAACAGAAATCTCACAGAGGAAGACATAGACATGGCCAACATGCATATGAGAAAATGCTCTGCATCACTTGCCATCAGGGAAATACAAATCAAAACCACAATGAGATACCACCTCACACCAGTGAGAATGGGGCAAATTAACAAGGCAGGAAACCACAAATGTTGGAGAGGATGCGGAGAAAAGGGAACCCTCTTACACTGTTGGTGGGAATGTGAACTGGTGCAGCCACTCTGGAAAACTGTGTGGAGGTTCCTCAAACAGTTAAAAATAGACCTGTCCTACGACCCAGCAATTGCACTGCTGGGGATTTACCCCAAAGATACAGATGCAATGAAACGCCGGGACACCCGCACCCCGATGTTTATAGCAGCAATGGCCACGATAGCCAAACTGTGGAAGGAGCCTCGGTGTCTAACGAAAGATGAATGGATAAAGAAGATGTGGTTTATGTATACAATGGAATATTACTCAGCTATTAGAAATGACAAATACCCACCATTTGCTTCAACATGGATGGAACTGGAGGGTATTATGCTGAGTGAAGTAAGTCAGTCGGTGAAGGACAAACATTATATGTTCTCATTCATTTGGGGAATATAAATAATAGTGAAAGGGAATATAAGGGAAGGGAGAAGAAATGTGTGGGAAATATCAGAAAGGGAGACAGAACGTAAAGACTGCTAACTCTGGGAAACGAACTAGGGGTGGTGGAAGGGGAGAAGGGCGGGGGGTGGGAGTGAATGGGTGATGGGCACTGGGGGTTATTCTGTATGTTAGTAAATTGAACACCAATAAAAAATAAATTTAAAAAAAAGGAAGTTCACTAAAGCTTGTGAAACTTATAAGAACTACAAAAAATCATGAACAATATGAATAGTGGTTTCTCTAAATGTACAGTTATTCAGAGATTATTTTTCTTAGGAAAAAAAGGTTATCAATCCTCATGATCATAAAAAAAATAAATCCTCAATGCAGAAAATTGGGCAAGTAATTCTAGGTGCTTTTCCCTTTTTTCTTTTGTATATAAATGTTTTTAATGAAGTACAACCTATACAGAAAGGTACACAACTTATAAGTCTGCGCCTCCATAAGAACTACCCAGAAGATGACTCTGCTTTTGCTGAGGGCACAGCAAACTCATAGAAAAGCCCTTGAGTGGTCATTGTAACACATATTTGTGAACTACTTAAGGAAATGAACCATTGCCTTTATTTTTCACAGTCCTTGTATATTCATTTGTTGGAAGATTGGGAGATGAAGTTATTTATTCACTTAACAATTATTAATTAAATGCTTAATATGTGTTGGCAGCAGTTGTGTGGTGATGGAATTTGAGGTGTAATGAAAGACAGATAATGCTGAAGCAAATGTACTAATTAATAATCATAAAAAATGAACTGCCATGAAGGAAATATGCTATGGTCAAAAATATCAGGGTATGCAGGGCACCTGGGCAGCTCAATCAGTTAGGCACTGGACTCTATTTCGGCCCAGGTCATGATTTCAGGGTTGTGAGATTGAGCCCCATATCAGGCACTGTGCTCATCAGGGAATCTGCTTGAGATTCTCTGTCCCTCTGTACTTCTCTCTCCACTCTCTCACACACACTCTCTTTCTAAACTAAATTTTAAAATATCTAAAAAGAAAGAATATAAGGGAAAGAATGATTATAGAAGTAAACAACAGATGAGCTGTAGATGGAAATTTGAGTAAAAAGAACCAGCTATGGGAAGAGAGTAAAAAGAACATTCTAAACAAAGGGAACCTCATGAACAAACTATAAGAGTTCCCCCTTGTCCACAGGGAACATATTCCAAGACCCCCCATGGATTCCTGAAATCAGATTATACTAAACCCTCTATATACTGTTACTTCCTATATGTTCATATCTATGATAAAGCTTAATTTACAAATTAGACACAGTAAGAGGTGAACAAAAATAACTATTAATAAAATAGAACAATTATAACAACTGTAATAAAAGTCACGTGAATGCGGTCTTTGTTTCTTACAATGTCTTATTGTACTGTGCTCATTCTTCTTGCAGTGATGTCCGAGGATAAAATGCCTGTGTGATAAGGTGAAGTGAGAGGAATGATGCTGGTTTTGGGACAGAGCATCAGGCTACTGTTGGGCTTCTGACACTACAACAGAAGGAGGGTCATTCACTATCAGACCACAGTTGACCACAGGTAACTGAAATCACAGGAGGTGAAACTGCTGACTATCCTACCCACACACTGAGAACCAGATGACTAGACTGTATTGAGTACAGGCAATAGCTGGAGAACCAGAAGAGAAGCCAGTCCATGCACAGCCATGCAGCTCAAGAGGAACAATTTAAGTCACTTAAGTGTACTGTAAAGGTAATGAAGGGTTTTTAGCAGGGAAATAAAGAGATCCAATTTGTATTTTAATAAGATGACCCTGAGCACTATATTAGTGGATGGCAAGACAGAAAGTAAGGTACCAGTAAATGGGTTATCACAGTAATAAAGGAACACAAGATATACTCTGATGGTAAATCAACCATTTTGTGAATGGATTGATGTGGGGGTGTTGGAAGGGGGCAGAAAAAAATTAAAAAAAAAATCAATCAGTTTTTTTTTTATTTCAGCCATCAGAATAAGGTGTCATATGCTGAGGTAAAGAAGATTTGTGGAGAAATAGGTTTCCATGGGAAAAAGCAAGAGTTTAGTTTTGTACATATTAAGTTTGAGATGTTTGAGAAACATCCACATGGAGTTGTCAAGTAAGTAATTTGGATAAATGAGAAAGAAGCACTGAGGGGAGATCAGGCTAGAGATATAAATTTGGGAGTTATTAGCATATAGATGGTTTTTAAAGCCATGGGAATGTAACAACAGAAAGAGAAGATAAAGAGAACTCGGTGCCAAGCTATGAGGAACTTCAATATTTAGAAAGTGATCAGATTCAAGTCAGAAACAGCAGCTAAGCAAAAAAAAAAAAGGCCAGATAAGTAGGAGGATATCCAGGTTCTCAGACAAAAAGGACAATGTTTCCACAAGAAGGAGATGATCAGCTGTGTCAATGTTGGTACATGGTGAAGAAAGATGAGAAGATAAAAACATTGAATACACATGGCAACATCTAAAGTTTCTGTGACCTCACCAAGTGTCTCAGGGGAGTAACTGGGAAGACAGAAATGGGGCAAGAGGTGGAGAAATAACTGGGGGCCAGGTAAGATTTTTTAAAGTAGATGCTATTCAATATGATTGTGTTCAGAAAAAAAAAAAAAAAGAGAAAGGTTCATGATTCTATGGAGAAGTGACTAGAGAAGCAATTTCTTTGATAAAGCCTAGACGTGGGGGGTCAGACAAGTGTAGTGTCTTGGCATCTGACAGCAGGAAAGATGATATGTTTCTAAAGAAACAGGTAGGATGAAGGAAGCAGTTCTCTGTGTCATCTTCTTAAATCTTAATAAAGCATTTAGGCAAAGTCATTAGCCAACAGGAAAGAGGCAGCAGAGGAACAGAAGGAGTATCAGGGCCAAGAACCACCGCCACAGTATAAAATGGTGCTTACACAAAGTGGAAACCCACGCTTTCTTTGAAATCCTGGTAATATTAATAAGAATTGAGGAACTATCTACTGACTGTGATGTTAAAGTGTCTTCTGTTTACCCGAACACTATTTACTACAAAACAACAAATCCTTAAATCTTCATGAGAAAAAAATCAGAAAAGATGGATTATCAAAGTCATCTGAAGTTACAAATTTGCTCAGAACGTGCAATAAAAAGAATGGAAAGAACAGGCGAAGGAAAGTGAATAAAAAGGCTCTGGGGGATCCCTGGGTGGTACAGTGGTTTGGCGCCTGCCTTTGGCCCAGGGCGCGATCCTGGAGACCCGGGATCGAGTCCCACGTCGGGCTCCCGGTGCATGGAGCCTGCTTCTCCCTCTGCCTGTGTCTCTGCCTCTCTCTCTCTCTCTCTGTGACTATCATAAATAAATTAAAAAAAAAAAAAAGGCTCTGGAAGGGCACCCGGGTAGCGCAGTCCATTGAGCATCTGTCTCTTGATTTTGGCTCAGGTTATGATCTTGGGGTCATGGGATCCAGCACCACACCAGGCTCTGCACTGGGCAGATTCTTTCTCCTTCTCCTTCTGATCCTTCTGCTAGTTTCACTTGCTCTCTCTCATATTTGTGCTCTCTCTCTCAATCAAATAAATAGATCTTAAAAAGACAAAAGGACTCTAAAATCTGGGCTGGATAAAGCAGGAGAAAGATAGGAACGCTGGAGGGGAGAGAGACAGGGAGGAGTCACATGAGGCTCAGGGAGGTTAGAATATCTGTCTTTGTGACAATCAATGGAGCAACATCTCTGCGAGCAAAGAGCTGTTGACAGAGACGGGAATGTCTGAGTTTGTAATTTGGAGAAGAAGATAAGTTTCTCCTGATGACAAAAATCTAATCTAACACCCTGAGAGTGTGTGTTTAAAATAGAGAAGAAAAGCTCATTGGAGGTGAGCAGATCAAAGAACTAAGACTGAAGATACAGCGTAGATCATTCAGTAAGTGATGACTTCCCAAAAATCTGACAGAAGTTGGATTGGGGAACATGGCAGAAGGGATAAACTCTTCCATGGCTGGGCGATACAAGTCGAGAGAGGAGCAGGAGGGTTGAGAGAGGACAGTAGCAATGTGATGGAGAGCCTGGTGGATCCAAATGACCTGAAGCCCAGGAGTTTTTACAAAGAAGGAAGTACTACTCTGGTTGGTACTGTGGACAAAGCACATCTTGACCTTCTACCTCAGCATGAAGCAGGCATGTGTGAGATTATTCAGCCTCACCTCAGGAAGGCTTCAAGAAAAATGAAAAGCCCTCAGGAAGGCAAATGAAGGTGTCATTATTCTAAAATGTGACTGAGAATTCAACAACAGTTTGCTGATCATAAAAAAAGAATTCCAAGAGCAGAATGGAGAAATTATCGAGGGGAAAGGTAGAACAGAATTATCTGGGGATTGCATAGAAAGGAGGATTTCTCAGCTACCCCTATATCCAACTCAAAAACTCACTTTTATCCAACTCAAAGATAATTTATTTGACTCCTTTTATATGCAAGGCGCCATGCTTTTAACAGGCTTGTTGGCCATAAGAAATAAAGAACCAAGCGGGAAAGGCACATAGGCTAGTGTCCTCCTCAGTATGTGGTACCAGTGTATCCATGTGCAAAATGATTTGCAAAAGTCAATAATTGCTACAGATATTTATGTAAGAAGGAATTTAAAATGGCCTCTAGAGTTATATAAAATAGATTTTGTAAATCAATTCTGGTGGTATTATTTTGAAGTACATCAAATAAAATTAATTCACTTCCATATCCAACAATAAACTATTCTTTAAAGCAAAACTATAGTGGAATGCCAAATTAAAAAAAAAAATCCCAGTTTTTCAAGTAATTTTATTCATGAATTCCCTCCTTAATGGAAATAAGACAGAAATTTACACTAATTAACTAGCTAATGAAAAACTGTAAGACATTATCCAATTATAGGCTTTCTTTTCTACTAGCTTTTCACCAGTAACAGGTGTCAAGTACATTTGATAAAGCCACTGTTGCTGAGATAGCTCTCTTTTGGTTTTCCAAATATACTCATGATACAGCATCTTTCCATGAAGGATGTGTCACACAATTATTTGAAAATACAAGTAAATAAAAATTGCTGCAGTTTTCTTTATAAACATTATTACATTGAAATTTCACAGTTACAGTCAGTTTCCTAAAGCTGAATTCAAAACTAAAACTAAATTAACAAGAAGCTAAAGTTTTTTTTTAGGAAAGTCAAAACAAGTATTAGTCTGGGCTTTTATGCCAAAGGTTTTTCAGTTATGAAAAGGGCGGGTTTCTTTTTTTTTTTTTTTTTTAACTTTTAATGTTAGCATATAAATACAGTTAACAGAGGTAATAAAATGTGTATCCTGTTAAACCAGTAAATTTGTGGTCATTTGCTTCACAGCAATAGGTAAGAAATACATGTTAAAACCTGGAAAAAAGGCTCAGGGCCACTGCACACTAGGTTACATATTTACAATTAAAGCCCTCCTGTGAAATGTCTCAGAAATCAAGTTGAAAGCAATTTGATCAGAGGCAACTGGCAGCAGGTGGAGAAAAGGAAGCAATATCCACTCAAATTTCGTGTATATGTTTTTGAGTTTGGCACAGGCCTTTTTTTCTTTTCTGTAGCATATCACATTGAAAGTATAACTTGAAACAAGGAAAAGGCATGATCATTGCCTGGAATTCTGGGTGTGAGGCACACTGGGGACTAGAGTGAGCCCTGTGAGGGGCCACGCAGCCAGTGCGTGAGTCATTCTCTGCCACCACCATCCTGGGGTAGAACACAAGGAAAGGAACATCAGAGGAATAAACAAAGTAGATCTGAAGAGATAAAGTAAGTAAGAAGGGACCACATGTAAACAAGTGATGTCTAGGCAACATTATTCTGAAAGGCGGTCGTCTTTGCATTGTGAGTGTAATATGTGTATCACTGCCCATACTTGAGAATACCCTTGACAGTGCCTGGCAGCAGTCAGAACAACAAAAAAATCGAATAATTCCTTTTGCCCAATGTGAAAATCTCCGATAAGGCTCTAGTTGGAGAAGATTCTGCAGACCTCTAAAACTAATCAAATGCTGTGACTGCCACACCCGATCCCCTGTGTTCTGACTGGACCGGATGCTACATGTGATACACCATCTTGCACTCATCACATGCAGCAGGTGAACAAATGCACCAGTCAGAAGCTCCCACCCTCTCTATGGCCACAGCCATGCTGAGCAAGCCACGTCCCCAGTAGGAAAGCCCAAACCCAGCCAGGCCACCCAGCCAGGGACAAGCACTGGGCTCCATGCCTCCGCCAGCTTTCCAGGTGTAACTCCTGACTTTAAACCACCCTAAGTGATGTGCTGTTCATTGACAGCACGTCTTCTGACTCCTCAAAAAGCTGCCATACCACAAGCTTTGCCAAATGTTCTCTTGTTACGAGAATTTCATCTCAGGAGGTAATTTGGAATAAGATCTTGAAGGAAGCTTCAAGAGCAGCAAAATTTGTAATCATCGCCTAGTTGTCTTATAAGAAAACAAAATTTTGGCTCTTGGGCATCACAACAATGAAAATCTAAATATCGCATGAACATCTAAATATATCCTTTTAAATCTACTCGTTAGACTGCCGCTCCTTACTATAAGGTTTTGTTTGGTGATTTGATGACTAAAGATCATTTTTCTTTATTGTGAATATTATGCTATCATCTTTACTAACCAGTTTATAATACAGAATCTCAGAAAAAATGTCATTTATGACACAGCCTTCACTATTTCAAACTATTCAGGATACCTTGTATTATCTTACATATTTTCATTGTTTTTTTTTAAGCAAATGATTCCATTCTCCTATTCTTAAAGGTCAATGAAATGCCCAGTGGAAAAATACATAATTTGAAACTTTTCTACATTAAAAAGCAATTGGTAAGTTATATGGCACTTTCAACTCCACAGTGTCTGTGTTACGAGGACATTTCACTACAGGGAGAATGAAAAATACTAGTATTTTATTGGTAGATAAAACAAGACAGAAACTTTGACAGGCCATTAGCTGATTTGTGGAAAAATATTTTTGTTTAATTAAAACCTTATAGAGCACATGGACACACACACACACACACACACACACACAGAGCCTTCCCTACCCTTCCCATCCCATTTGTAGCAGACATCCAGGAAGATATGTCACAGCCATCCTATATAGGCTCCCCTCAGCCTTGGAATGGCTTCACCTAGGAAACTGAAACACTTCTCTCCAAGAATGTTCCATCCAGTTCACTAGGGAAAGGCTCCAACTCCTCCTTGCTGAGGCCCTTCTTTTATGCTGGAACCACTAGTGAAAGGGGAAGCCTCATCTCTTCACGTCTTCCAGGTATGGCAGTACTCTAAAAGGTAATAGCCACTCTGGAAAACTGTGTGGAGGTTCCTCAAAGAGTTAAAAATAGACCTGCCCTACGACCCAGCAATTGCACTGCTGGGGATTTACCCCAAAGATACAGATGCAGTGAAACGCCGGGACACCTGCACCCCGATGTTTATAGCAGCAATGGCCACGATAGCCAAACTGTGGAAGGAGCCTCGGTGTCCAACGAAAGATGAATGGATAAAGAAGATGTGGTTTATGTATACAATGGAATATTACTCAGCTATTAGAAATGACAAACACCCACCATTTGCTTCAACGTGGATGGAACTGGAGGGTATTATGCTGAGTGAAGTAAGCCAGTCGGAGAAGGACAAACATTATATGTTCTCATTCATTTGGGGAATATAAATAATAGTGAAAGGGAATATAAGGGAAGGGGGAAGAAATGTGTGGGAAATATCAGAAAGGGAGACAGAACGTAAAGACTGCTAACTCTGGGAAACGAACTAGGGGTGTTGGAAGGGGAGGAGGGCGGGGGGTGGGAGTGAATGGGTGACGGGCACTGGGGGTTATTCTGTATGTTAGTAAATTGAACACCAATAAAAAAAAATACCTTCAGGAAAAAAAAATAAAATAAAATAAAAGGTAATAGCCACAGGGAAGCTCACAATACAAACTGCACATTTTTATGCCTCCTATATGTCCACAATTATTTTTCAGAAACGTTTCCACCTGCTTTTCAGCCCCTTATTCCTTGCAAAGATTCCTTACCAATCAGAAACACGCATCTTAATGATATTTTGCTGTCAAAATTTTTGTTCACAGAGATGGGAATAGGAGACAAACATTTTCCCATATGTGAGAAAGCAAGGTAATGGAATGAAAACAACATCTCCAATTACCTAAGTTTGTCAAACTACTGTGACCCATTTTATGACCATGACTAACTTCTCCAGCCTCCACTTTCTTTCATGCAAAGTGAGTTTTCTAACCAACAGCCACAGAGAGATCATAAGAAGCAAACTCAATTAACATTTGAGACCATTATTATTAAACTTTTATTTATATTTACATGTATTTCATTTCCAATTAATATGATGACAGAAAGGGACAGACATACTTGTCAACTACATTAACAGTGAATTCCTTTCCCCTACCACACTCATTAATGAAGAGGCTATAATTAGGTTTCAAAGATAGCATTTCATTAAGTGAAGGACCACAAGATTACCTTTGTTTCTGAATATAGGAAAAACCTTTAAAAAGTTTGTACTTGACTGTGGTCAGTTGACTGTGTTCAGCTTCATAACTAAAAAGAATATATATAGTACAGCCTTGAGTTAAATATCATCCTCAACAATATATTCATGATGATTTTAAATGAAGAGTCATTAAACTGATTGCAGGTCCATAAAGGGTTAACATGTGACAATTTCCAATTGGAAACAGAAGTATCGAAGTAATAAAGGGTTAACATGTGACAATTTCCAATTGGAAACAGAAGTATCGAAGTAATATAATAAACATCCAGAGCTTAAAGAAATGCAGACCAAACAGATCTCTGGGTTGTGCTTGAGCAATGCCTTGCATTTCACAAACATGAATATCAAGGTCCTCAGAAATCAAGTGATTTTTAATAAGTTCATACATCCAATGTATTAAAAATCATGAATTGAAACCAATCTCATGACTCTCTTCTGGTGTTTTTTCTTTCATTAAAATGTCTTGCCTTGTTATTTTTTACATTTGGCATTTCTCTGCAGTATAAATTACAGATTATATTAATGTGTTACCCAAAAAATGGCATAAATATCAATTGCCAACACTCACTCATTTAATTTAATCAGTGTGTATTTACTAAATGCCCACTCTTTTTCAGAAACTTCACTAAGATGAATAAGCTGCTCTCAATTAAGGCACAGAGGGAGAAGCAAACAGACAAACAGATAATTATAAAACATTATAGTCTGTGTAGTGATAGAGATGCCCACTGGGTATTAAGGCACCAGAATGGAATAATAATGAAGATGATAACAAAGGGCATTTTCAGGTACCAGAAAAGACTCTGTAAGAGAGGAACACCTTATTTGAGCCTTACCTGGTGGGCTGAGGGTTGTCAAGAAAGGAGATCACGAGAACAGGGCTTAAGAGTGAGAAGCAGCATAGAGTGTGTGTAAATAAATCAGTTTGGTGTTAACAATAATGCATGGTGTGATGGAGATAAAGCTCAGTGGTAGGATGGTCAGACTATGGAAGGCCTTAAACATTAAAGAGCTTGGCTTTATTCTTTGGGCAACAGTGGCTATCAGTCTTAAGCATAGGAATGCCATGGTCATATTTTTCGTATTACAAGTAGAGCTTTATAGCAGGGAATTGATCTTTAGGAGGAAGACTGAAGGTGGAAAGCTGATGGCTACCTAATTTAAAAGAATCTACTGAAAGAGGATACAGAACCAGATTAGGGCCAGTGGTAGGGCAAAAAAAGAAAAAAAATGCTTGACAGACTTAGAGTAGGTAAAATTTGTGACTGGTGAGAAGAGGTAAGAAGGGTAAACTACAGAAAACTCAGCATGGAGGCCTGAGTGAATGTGGTTTCACCAAATGAGAAAGCAGAAACAGATCGAAGGACAAAGATGATGATTTTAGCTGAATCTGAAGTGTCTGGGGGACACCCAGGAAGAGGTGTCCAGCAGGCAAGTATATACGCTGGCACCAGGGAGAACCCTGGCATGCAGCTAAGATGCAGAAAGCATTCAGCATATCTGTGATGTGTTAGAATATGGCTGTGGTTGAAATCACCTAGGATACATATGCCAGACAAGGAAGAGGGCTTCAAAAAGGCACACAGGATAAACAGCAAGAGAAGGGTGAAGAGAACCAGAAGAGCAGATTAGTCATTAATGAGCACTATTGATAAAGTATTAACCATTAGGCATGAGACTTACTAGCCTATAGTGCCATCTTAGACTATTTTAAAGAGAGACAGAGATAGAGAGAGAAAAGATTTTTTAAAACAGAGAAAAGAGAATGAAAAGAAAGAAAAAACAAGCAAGCAGGCATTCCAGATGCAAACCAAGGGTTCAGCAATTGGAATTATCTTGACTATCACTCACCTCCATACCCAATTAGAGTAAGGAGGTGATTAGTCTGAATGTGTCTCCTCTCTGTGATGTCAAAAAGCCTAGAAGATAAAGCCAACATTCAGGGTCTTGCTCTGAGAGCCTTCTGGTCTCCCCGGGGACTTCCTTGGGTATAGTTACTATGGGGTCCTGGAGAAGGCCCAGAATGTAGAGAGGTGTGGACACAGTCCAGTCCATCTGTGGATAGCACATCAGCCTCTGTTCCTGTCTCAGAGGGATGCCAGCCAGCAAAGCCACGTGGAGGATACCGCCTATCTCTGGGCCTGAAAGGGAGCAGAAGAGATAATAGGGTTTCCTCCTGACATCTAAAACCCTATAAATACATATTCTGTTTAAAGCCTGGGTGTCAGAATGCTTAATGTAGATAGCCCACCTAAGTTGAGAAAATGAGGATCAGAACTGGGGCTGATAGACATGCATTTTCTCAGCCATACATGGACACAGCCAACATGACTCCGTGGAGGAAGAGGAGGCTCTGACATACTTCAGAGTGACTTGGCTTTCAGAGTCACTGAAAAGTGACTCCCAGTTTCAACATTCATCAGTAGAGTGACCTTGGGAAGATGGCTGAAGGGCCCAGTGTCATCATCTATAAAATGGTCAAAACAATCCCTAAAGAAGTCTGGTAAACATCCAACAGTTGCTCTGTGATGCTATCCCTATTGTTTATTGAGAAGAGCTTTTCTCAACGGTTTAGCACTGCCTTCAGCCTGGGGTGTGATCCTGGAGACCGGAGTCTGATGTCAGGCTCCCTGCATTGTTGAGCCTGCTTCTCCCTCTGCCTGTGTCTCTGCCTCTCTCTGTGTGTATCTCTCATGAATAAATGAATAGAATCTTAAAAAAATAAAAATAAAAAGAGAAGAGCTTTACTAGAACAAAAGGCCACAAGTCCTACCAGTCATCCTTGACTCTCACTCTGCCTCCCATACTGAGTCCATCAGAAGGCCTCTTTACCTCCCTAAAATGCCCTGAATTCACCCATTCTGTCCATCTCTGCAGCTCCCACTTGGCCAAAGGCATCATCATCTCCCCCCAACCTTCTAAGACAACTTCCCACCGCTCTCAGTCAATTCTCCACACAGCAACTAGAGGGATCTTTAAATTTTTAATTCAGAGTAGACCATATCCCTGCTTAAAACCCTTCAGCTGCATTCCATTGCCTTTAGACTGAACACCACCTCCACTCCCAGGTCTCAGGGTCATGAAAGTTCTGGGCCATGACCATATGTCCTGTCAGCTTCCTCCTCACCGAGTCCAGCTATACTGGTTCTCTTTCTTTTCCCAACAACCTCCCTCAATAATGCTTCCCATATTGTTCTCCCCAACTCCCTAAAACACCATGGCTTCCTTCTACCTGTCATTCAGATCTAGAGCCATGTCCTCTGTGAAGTCCACCCTGCCAAAATGATCTAAATGTATACCATCCTGAGCGTCCTCTTACCTCTCATATTGCCCTATTCTCTTTATGACACTTATTTATATCTAAGATTCTTATTTGTTGTTCTGTGCATTGTCTTCACCATTTGCCATCTGTCTTTAAGCTCAATACAAGCAGCAACCTCCATTTTCAGAGCTTGGCCATAGCAGACACCAGGATACTGATTGAATGGAAACATACACAGCTGTGCTTCAGATTATAGATGATGACCCTTCCCATGCATTTGTAAAAACAAGCACAGTGATTATATAGAGACACCATAGCTCTGTGGCAGATACTTTAAGTATCATTTGGTCTGTCCTTGCAGGTTTCAGGTAAAGAGTAAATAGAAAAAAGTGCAATTAAATGAAGACCAATAGCAATCAAGTGCAGCATCATGAAGCTCAAACTCTCCAGGACTTCTTTTTGGTCATGTATCATAGATGTGTAGCCTTTGAGAAACACAATTATCTGCAGTACAGATTGACTCACATGGACTAAAGTATAACATGGCAACATGATAGTCCTTTTCATCTACAAGCAACCAATCTAACCAAGTCGGGCCCCAAAAGGCCTCTTGCTTCCTATTTTACTGGGAAAACAGAGGTCACTGGTAGGAAAGATTATCCTTCTCTGCCCTCTCACAACTTATTCACCACAGCAATGGTGCTGTCCACTTCACCTTCAGCTGTGATAGAAAAGACAACCTTCCAGGACGCTGGGTGGTTTAGTAGGTTAAGCATCTGCCTTCGGCTCAGGTCACGATCTCAGGGTCCTGGGATCAAGCCCCAGGTTGGGTTCCCTGCTCAGTGGGGAGTCTGTTTCTCCCTCTATCTCTGCTTGTCCTCTCTGTCAAATAAATAAGTAAAATCTTAAAAAAAAAAAAAAAAAAAAAAAAAAAAGAATACCCTTCCTTCAGTCCAGCCTTAATCTTGGTATATTCACTTTAGATCTTATCCTCTATTGTCTACTTTCAGAGTGATCTTATCTGTCATGTAGGTGCCTGTGAATGTCCACGTGGGTTGCAAAGAAGGTCAGAACATAACCTAGCCCTTCAGTAGCCATGCTGAAGAAGTTATCTTTCCCAGAAAAATCCGCATCCTGAATTATTCCTTACTATAACATCTTGCATAAAATTAAAGCATGCAGGTTTTACTGTCCGAATTTTTATATTACTGCAGAACAAACACTTAATACTCATGAAAAAGAATCTACGGTTACATAACACATACCTAGACTTACACAAGATTTTAAACTGAGCTCTGACATTAATTTGCTTTGTGATCCAGGATGAGCCATTTAACCTCCTTCCTTCCTATGGTTCTGTCATCTGTAGAATGAAGATAACAGAATGGCACACTTGTCAAAGCACCCAAATTACTGACTTGATGAGCCATATGTACACAGACATCTCTAACTGTGTCCCTAGGTAGAGTCACTGAAACATCCTCATTGGGGAAAATACCAGTTTTTACAGTATTGGGGGCACTGAAATATTTGTTCCAGCGTGTCTCTATTTAACAACAAAATTCCCTACCTGGAAAGAAAAATATTATTTAATTAGTTCTATTGAAAAGCAAGCATTAAAGGAATCTTACTAGGTCTTTCAGTAAAATCAATCAAGAAATCATGGTTAAAATCTATTGCAAAAACATCTATTGTCCATCTATTTCTTAAAAAAAAAAGTTACATTGCAGTGACTGTGCAATTGGCCTCACAAATCTTGTGTTATCTAAATCAAAACAAAGCAATACTTGGTGTTGCTGCTCCCCTTGCCCCAAGTATTTCTCCTTTGTTTGTTATCTGCACATCTGCCCCTCTTCATTAATAAAGTTATGCAAGTCAATAAAAGGTAACAAAAATGTTTCATTTAAATGTGAGTTGTCAGACATAAAGTTAAGGAGTATCTAAAAATTCATCCTTTAATTGCCTACCTTTCTCAAAATCATCTCTGCTAATTGTATTTACAAATATTTCCTTTGCCTTCTGGTTGCTTCACATTCCATGTTTATAGTGTTCTATGGTTATAGGCAGGTTCCAAAACAGAATGAATACTGAGGTGTGGGAGTCTGAACCACTCATTCACATGAGCAACTCTGCGAACCGAACACAGGCCTACCTTCAAGTTCAGCACTGGACATCATTACTCTGAGCTCCACATGCTCTCCATCCAGTCTTTCCAGTGAGGATACTGCTCCTCTAGGCCCTCTCTGCCTAGCAGGCACAGGGCCAGGGGCTGAACTGGCAGCCCCTGAGGGTCACACTGCATTCAAATTGTCTACTTCTTCAAATTCCTCATTGTGATAGCTTCCAACCAGCCCTCGCTTATCCCAGTTAGTCTGTTCCTCTCCTGCTCACTGTCTTTTTGTTATAAAGTTTTTACTCTTTTTTAATTTCAATTTCAGTGATTTGAATTAGATGAGTTATACATGCTTGTAGTACTAATTCAAAGGATACTCATGTTTCACATTTTAATAAAGATAAAATCCCCTGCTCTACCAATTCCATTCTCATTCCCCACATTGAGTGTGTGTGTATGTGTGTGTGTGTGTGTGTGTGTGTGTGTGTGTAATACCTGCACATAACCTATGCCTTCTAAACCCATGGTACTCTCCAACCAGTCCATTCAGTTTTGCATACCATAGCCATAAAAGAAGAATCTTGATTATGTCTCTTCTCTGGGTAAAAAACCTTTCTTGGCGTCATTACCTTTATAATGAAGCTCAGTGAGTCCTTTGAATCATACTTGCTTCTTCAGCCTCAATCCTTACCTACATTGTTCATCCTGTCTGCAGTAATTATACCGCAATTTCCAGTTCCCCCCAGTACTGTCCTCTCCCCCTCACCCATGCACCTCTGCGTGTGCAGTTTCCTCTCCTAACTCGCTTTTCAAATACCCTAAGAAAGAGAGATCACACCAGAAGTCCTTGGAGAGTTGTGCATAATTATTAATATTACTCAAATCTAAAACTGCATGCTATCCAAAAACACTGAGAAATAGGCAAGGAAACTGGACACGAGGAAGACAAAATCAGTACTAGGCTAGGGATACAATTCACTTGAATAAAGGTCAGCTACACAGATAGAAAAACAAAATTATCCAATGTTAAATATTCAGATTATATTTGAATTCTGCAGACTTTCCTAATAATCATCGATTTCCTTTAAAAAATAGCCTATTTATTGTAAATTTTGAAAAAGAAGAGAAGATAGATTTCGACAGCTCTCAGCTCTAAGGGAATCTTACAAGCTAAAGATTTACCATTTGTAGGCTCAGTTTCTTTCTTCCAAGTAAAGCAAAAGTGTCAAAAATAAATGCCTTTCATTTCTAAGCATGACCTTAAAGATAAAACTAAAAGAAAAAAAATGATGACAGATTTCACTACTTAAATCTCTAAAATTTCAGTATGCCAAAACATACACACACACACACACACACACACAAACCTATCGAAATAAAAAGATAAATTACCAAGTGGAAAAATAGTCATAACCAAAAAGACAGAGTTATACCTCTAATCCAGAAAAAGCTTCAATAAACAGACATGGAAAAGATAAATACACAATAAAAAAATCAGTAAAAAATCAGTAACTGTAAACACACAACTCAAGAAAAATTAAACACCAATAATGTAGAGGAGACTTTAATCAAACCACTTGATAAATAATAAGATACCAGTGTGATGTCTAAAACTGGTAAAGATTAAAAAGAAATGAATGTCAGTGTTGATGAGGGTCTGCAAATATACGTACTCCCAATACTGCTGGTGGGATAGAACCCATTGAGAAGGTCATTTGGTAACAAATATGTGTCAAAATTTTAAATACGTTCTTTAAACTAGCAATTTAATCCAGTGAGATTTATCTAGAGGAAATTGTCAAATAAAATACTATCTAGCCATAAAAATCTAAAACCCAAGTGTTAATCTGTTAAGGGAAAGACATCTACAAAACTGTATGTAGATATGGTTTAAGCCTATTTTTTGAATAAAAATATGAATTGTATAAAAGGGGTGTGGGTGTGTGCCCATAGGTGTACACCTAAAATCCTAAAATAGTCTACATCTTTTACACCTTTTACACCTTTTGTTTGCAGAGCTGCAAACAAAAGTTTAACAGTAAGCTATCTCTTACATGTAAATATAAGTGTGGTCTTCATTATACTTTATAAGTTTTCTATATTTTATACATATTTAAATAAAGTATAAGTATTTCTCTAAATAATCAAAATAACACCATTATAACTTTGCTTTGAGGACAATGTATTTAGGAAAGTTGTATGTAGAATGAGAAAGTAATACATCCATGGAAAGAGAAATGCTGGTTTTAAATTCTAAAACCCGATCACATATTCTATTTGTTCATCACTCAGAATTTTTTTTCAAATGGTTTCAATATAATAGAGCCTTAAATGTTTTGCTCTAAGCATTCTTGATTTGATTTTTCATACATAGTGTATTTTAAGGGCTGTTCATCTGATTGCATTTCGTTCATTTAAACTCATCAAAATGCAAAATTTCTAAGAGCTATTTTACCTCCAAAAAAAAAATAATAACCCACACACTTAGGTCTAATTTATGTCCTATTTTTCTTAGAAAACGGAAAACAAATTTTACTAAAAGTAAACGAACTTAAGCTCCAAAAATTCAAGGCTGATACAGAAATGTGAGACTAAAAAGCATCCTGGCCTTCAATTCTTATTCAAAAAGTTTACCCACATACGATCTTTCAATCAGCACACTGCAAACAACTTTTCCTCTCTCTCAGAATCCTACGTTCCATAGTCTGCTTTAACACCATATTCTCCTTCAGCAAAGCAAGTGAACAGTGATGCTTTTCTTAGGGAAAAGGTCAGACCTACCATGAACCTCTGAACGACTGAGGCCCTGATCCAACTTCATTACTTCCTCCTCTTCCATGTCTGGTGCTGATCCTGATTTCTTGAGGATCACACCTTCATGAGAAACCCACCATCTGGGGGATCCCTGGGTGGCTCAGTGGTTTAGCGCTGCCTTCAGCCAGGGACTTGATCCTGGAGACCTGGGATTGAGTCCCATGTCAGGCTCCCTGCATGGAGCCTGCTTCTCCCTCTGCCTCTCATGAATAAATAAATAAAATCTTTAAAAAAATAAATAAAAAGGAACCAGCCATCTAACCTTCAGCTTTCTGATCTGTACAACAGATTGTGACCTTGCCTGTCCTGACTCGGACTGGAGCTCCATAGAGAACAGTGCTCACCAGCAGACTCCAAACTCACCATTCTCCCAGACTCTTCCATTTCAGGAGTGCTTTGTCCTGAAGTGCTCTCCCTCTTATATTAGGAACCAAGGCCTGTCCTTCTGGCCATTTCCCTCTCTCTCCTTCTCCAAATCTGACAAAGATAGATTTCAATTCTATCAAATCTCTCACTTTGTTCCCAGACTCTGACACTAACTGCGCTTATTTCTACTCAGAATGTCCTGTGGAATCTTCTCTCTACTGCACTTAGCAGATACTTAGTTGTCCTTTAGAATTCACTTTAATCATCTCCTCCTTACTGACTTCTAGTTCCTGTAGTGGATTATGTGACCCTTTCTTCCGTGGGCAAAACCTACACACACATTCACATACGTACACATAGGTGTGTGTGCACACATACACACACATACAGTTATTACTTAGCTTGTATCATAATTATTTGTTTACCTGTCTTTCTTCCCTATCAGGCTCTAAGTTCCTTAAAGATATGCCATATCTTATGTATCTACATATATTCAGAACCTCCCTAGACAGGCAATAGCCTGTAACATATTCTCCATAAGCTGCTGAATGAATTACATGTGGCCTATCAAGAAACTTATCTTCATTTATAGATAATTTCCTTGGTGTTATATCCTCCTTTTATTATATATTCAGATATACATGGGGCAAGCTAAAGGATTTGTGGTTTACATAATGATCAGTTAGGGGGGACAATATACTTCCAGAGGACAGGAACTATCACATCAGACGGTACTTCGGAAAATTTAGGAATAACATTAAGGAAGGACTGGGCATTGGGGGCAATTCAGTTATTACCAAATGTAACTTGGGGTGACAAGGTTCTATAGTACAATGGTGACAACAGCAGGCACAGAAGAAAAACCTCTAAGATGCCCCACAGTACATTTGGGAACAGGCAAGAAAAGTGTTCTGTTAGGCAATAAATAAGGTAAGTAGAGGAGGCCCCCTTTCCCAAAGAAACCTTCTGGCTGTACTGTTTATATTTGGAGCACACAAACAGCAAAGAGAAAGGTAAAATATCTCAGCAAATTGGTAAATCTGATGCTCAGATTAGCACTGCATCTGCTCCTGACTCCCGAGGGCTCCCTGAGTGCAGAGTTTTTCCTGTTTCTTCAGAATTCTCCCCTCCCCTGCAAAACCTGAGACATGTATTACTCAGCTATATGTACTGAAAACACAGTGGAATGCCAAGCATACTTGCTGAACTAAAGAAACATTAATATTCCACACTCCTTGGGTACAAGGATGAAATCAATGCCAGCAATGGCTTTACCCAGAGAGAGCCAAAGTGCCACGGCAGGTTCACTCAGGGTGCCATACTAAGTTAAGACACTGTCACAAAGGTTAACAAGAAGATTAAATGTACTAAAAAGAGGAGTGAAACTAATATAAATTTGATTTTCTTTCCCCAAAAGAATACTGAGCATTCAAGATATAAGAGGTTAAGTGAAAGGCAAAAGAGATGGTTAGATTCATTTATAAGTGTTTTACTTCTGAAGAGAGATTTTGAAAGATTATTTAACTTGAATGAACAGTAAAACATTCAAGGCAGTTTTATGGTAATTAATGAAAAAGTGGGCATGCGTATTAAACTCCTAACTCACCAGTGTCATGGACCCAACAAGAAAAGGAAGCCAATTTCCGATTTTGCTGAGGAACTTCTTATATGTCATTTCATACATCTTTTTAAAAAGATTTTATTTATTCATTTGACAGAGAGAGAGAGCACAAGCATGGTGAGGGAGAAGCGGGCTCCCTTTTGAGCAGGGAGCTCAACACAGGACTCAATCCCAGGACCCCGGGACATGACCCTAGCCAAAGCAGATGCTTCACTGACTGAACCACCTAGGTGTCCCTCATACATCTTCATATAAAAAAAAAAAAAAAAAAAAGATTCTTAAACTTGGATTTCCAACAGATAGAAGTGGGTAAAATAAAGGAAATTTGTTTAACTGAACTATCCACACATTTTCATCCAACTTACATTTGGAATACATTGATGAGAGGGTAGTCAAAAAACTCAAAGAGAAAACTAATGTTTCTCAGCGCTAAGCAGATGACCTCACTCACAAAGGGTTGTAAAAGCAAAAAGTTTAAACAGACATAAATAAAAATTTGAATCATTTATTTCTAAACAGAGTGCTATCCACAATAGTCTCAAGTCATTTAAATTCCCCATGGTTAAATCTCTTATCTGTAAAACATAAATAAACATATAAATCTCTTTGATGGCATTATTAAGCATTTCGCACATTACATATCAATCTGTGAAGAGAGCGCTGAAGCAGAGAGCTCCAAGATTACTTATGAAAACTGGCCTTGGAGGAGGAAGTCTTGTCCTTCTACAAAGTTCTCACAGCTTTACAGATCTTAAAACTTATAAAAAATCAGCCTTAATATTTTAAAATGCAAAACAGAATATGTTGGAATAAAAATGCATGTCCATACTTCAAACACATCAAAGCTGACTAAATTTTCTGAATCACCTGCTCATTCTAGTTTCAGAAACTAAGAATTTTGAGGATAACAGATCCTGATTATGGTCCCTGTCTTTTTGTTTTCACATGGTTTATGCTGCTACAGAGATAGTCCAAGAGTCCCTGAAAGAAAAGATGGGTTATAAATAGAAATCCATTTCCAGGACCAGGTTCAAGTTTACCTGACAATGTCTGCAGTGCTTTATTCTTGTAAAACAAGTCACAAGCTACTCAACTCAGTTCTTTTTGCATTTTATTGAAAAGAGTCCAACTTGATGGTTACATGGTTTGTGTTTACCTTATTAACTTAAACTTTTAAATCCCACCCAAGACTTACCACAGTGTTGGGTATGCAACAGGTCTCCAAAGACTTTGGATGTTTTTAAAATAGTACCTTATAATGTCTGCCAATAATATTAAATTCAGCAGCAAAAGCAATAATCCTTTAAGTCACTGTTTTGCTATATATTCTAGCTATACGTAAAGAAAATACCTGTGAAAACACAACCATTCTATGTGGCAGAAGCTAGACAGAGCTTCAGAGTTTAGTCAGCCTTTGAGGTAAACAGTAAGAGTAGCTACCATACCACAAAACTGTGAGGAATTCTTTGTGGATGATTGACTCCAAGCTCCCAGGCTTTCTTTTCCACACGTATGTACAAATAAGTGCGCATGTGCACACACACATACACACACACGCAAATAAACAAAAACCCCACCTGTGAAAGAATATAGTGCTCTCCTACCCAAAAGAGTTGACTGCTGGTAGAACAACAAGCTTATTCCTCAAGGCTTTCCTTAAATGGCATAATCATTTGTCACTGACGAATCCAGTAATTATTCCCAAGATTGATATGTGGACTTAGTAATGCTCTATCACTCAGAGGCTCTGTGGATGCTTTCTTTCTCCCAGAGGGCAGCCGTTCCAAAGAGTTAACCCTCTCACAAGCAGCAAGACCCATCAACTCTGTGAATACAAAGAAGGGTTTCCACCATTCCAATGGAAAGAAATACCAATTAAGCAAGTTGTCCTCTAAAGCAAACATTTTTAAAAAATAAAAATAAAGCAAATCTCAGAAAAGTCATGCATACATAACCCGCCACTAATATTCAAATATTTTTAGAAGTCTCCACTGACTGAAGTACTGGGAGCTTTAATGCTGTTTTGTTGCCAAACCGATTTATGCCAACCTGGGCAGGGAATACAGAATGCATACTCTACACAAAATATTATCTGATATGCCTTTACTCTGTTAATCGGTGAATCAATAAAGTCAACTGTTGAGTTTATCACTATGTGGATTGCTGCCCTGCCTCTAAAAGAATTTAAGCATAGTTGTTTACTGATAAGGAATAGTATATGTAAGAATTTTACTAGGCACAAATATTTAGAATATCACTTGCTTCAGGATCCAGGAGACAGAACTAAATCACAGGCAACAAATGTAACTGCATCTTAATATCATGATATTCAACTTCATAAATGGTCAGGAAAGAGAAAGCCAGTCATATGACAAATTTTGGGCATTTACTATAGAAGTACTATAGCAGAATATTATCTAAGTTATTTAACTTTTAAGACCAACCAAATAACGCCTTTCTTAATCTGTACTAAAAATTATGTTTTCTTTTTATCAGATGATAATTATATAGCTGCTTTTAGACCAGTTGATAGTCTGAAGGAAAATTAATATTCAACCACAGTAAATGTCAGCACACTTAAAACTGCTGTGACTTCTGTCCTATGCCCTCCATCAAATGAATCAATTTCCTTTTTGCATCAAATCTCCCTCATCACCAGGTGGCTGGCTGCACTGAACTCTTCTGTGATCTTCACACCAATCCCACATTCCTGAAAATTCTCTGGCTCCATTCATTTATTCCATTCCATTCATATTTATTCATATTCACACCCAAAGTCACCCAAGAATCATGAAGTATACTGGGCATTGGTATCCACAAAATTAGTTTTCACACTTACCAGAACTCCATTTTTATATTCTATCAACAATTCTTTAAGTGTACAAATATGAGTAATAGTAAGATGCAAGAATAAATGCTCTATGAATGCTAGCAATTATTTCTATAGCCTCATTCAGGGGAAAAACACTTAATACTTCATTAGCTTTGCTATCTAATTATCACATCCATCTTATAATCTCAGTATTAATATCTTCAATATTACAGAAGTACAGGCTGGATTTATGGAAGCTAAGTAACTAACCCAATTTTACATAAGTACCAGAATGGCCAAGACTCACAATCAGTTGACCTGACTCTTTATCCACTGGGTGATAAGGGAGAAAGTACAGAAGTACAGTAGACAAAGTTAAGAAGATGTGAATTTCAAGTAACTCAGATTTGATAATATCCTGATTATCAGTATCTCAGAAGTTATTGCTTTTCAATAGTCACTATGTGAAAAGATGTTTCTATTTCATAAAAAGAAATTTAAATACACCTACTACTTGAACCTCATGGAGGGGCCAAAGGTATTATGATGGATACTGGTCTTTCAAAATGTTAAATCTAAATACACTACTGGATGGAGTAACATAACCAACCATGACCATATCTGGTTGGCAAGTGAGTGTCCTGGTAGTCTCAGAAGGGAAAAATGTACTGTGTAACTCTTCCAATAAGATCATGAGTTAGAGCAGGGAAAAGTCACAATGCTCAGGACTGGAAATCACCATGAGGGGCGATAAGCTGAACTTTAATTTTACAGCTGTGCATATTAAATCTAGTATCAAGAGGCAAACAGGATTTCTAATCAAGTAAATGAATGACTTTTTTTTTTCCTGACACAGAAAGAGAAGCTCTGTGCAAGTAAATGCATTTGAAAGGGAAAAAGAAAGAAACAGAGACACCCAGAGGGGGGGGGGGGGGACATAAACCAAAAGATATCTGGCATGTTAAAGCTTACAATGAAAAGAAGTGCTCTTGATTATTTATAGAATTAAATTTAGTTCACTAAGCGCTTCCTGAGTGCCTGATGTACATGGCATAGGCACTGTGGTGAATCCTGGTGATGCAGACATAATCCTGATATCAATGCTCCAGTAATCTCACAGTCATATATAAAAGTAACTTGTACAGTGTGATATATGCACTAAAGTAACTATATCCAAGTGGAGGAAGGATATGATTTATTCATTTTTCTATTTTAGTAAAGAGGTACATTTTTTTATTTTTTTCCTTGTTTTTTTTTTTAATTTTTATTTATTTATGATAGTCACAGAGAGAGAGAGAGAGAGAGAGAGAGGCAGAGACACAGGCAGAGGGAGAAGCAGGCTCCATGCACCGGTAGCCCGATGTGGGATTCGATCCCGGGTCTCCAGGATCGTGCCCTGGGCCAAAGGCAGGCGCCAAACCGCTGCGCCACCCAGGGATCCCCAAGAGGTACATTTTAATAGAAACATAAAGCAGGTGTGAAGTAGCACCCATTAAAGTCTGTGGCTATAGTTGTCACTCGTACAAAAACTAGTATTGCTTATAGACCTGGTGGCAACCATCAAAAAACAGAAGCATGGACTGGTTAGGCCCTTCCCCCTTACAGAATAATGGCAATATATTAATGATAAGCAGAGTAACCTTACATTATCTTATCATCAAATAAGAACAGATTAACCTGATAATTATTATATATGTATAATATGTTATTAAATATAAGTATAATGGATTATCAATCAAGTTACAGCAATTTATCTTTGCAAATTTCAAAATAAACCTCCTTGACAATTACAAAACAACCTGTCTCAGATAAGCACAGAAAGACAGTAATTTTAGTAAGTAAAATGGAACCCTTAAGTCACTTGAATTATGCAGATCAAAAAGGAGGAAAATTGTAATCATCTATGTTGCAAGGAGATTAAACATCCTTCTTATAACTTGGGCTCTCAATATCACAAATAAATAGAAACTTTCCTTATTTCCTCTGGAAAAAAAACTACGTAGCAAGGTGAATTATTTGAGCTAAATGAGTTTTACTGAGATAAAGGTACAAGTACTGTTCTTGACTTGGAAAGTGAGTAAGACCATAACAACAACCTAAGGGTGAAGGATGGAGATTCCTTAGCAAGGACTAGGATGATTGAACCACTCCTCACATTAACCACAAAAGTAGCAAGCAATATCAAACTAAGATTTTTTTTTCTTTTGGAGAGAGGGAGAGCGTGTAAGGGGTGGGGTGAGAGGGAGAGAGAATCTTAAGCAGGCTCCAAGTTCAGCACAGATCATGCTGCAGGTTTCGATCTCAACACCCCGAGATCAAAAATCAAGAGTCGGATGCTTGCCCAACTAAGCCACCCAGGTTCCTTCCAAAGTAGGCTTTTTAAAAGCAACGAAGTTTCACAGGAAAATGGGCATTTCATGAGAGAGAATTCTCCAGGCAAGTTGGCACTGGACCCAGGCTGCACTCTCATGCATCATCCCAGCTTCTGCCTCATGAGAGCAGAACTCAGTTTTCTCAAATGAATAGCCCAGACCATAAATAAAGCACCCGGTGTGGCCCTTGGCATATGGAGGGTACTTCAGTTAGTTCTGTCACTATCATGTGTGGGGACAGGATAAAGAGACATTGTCACCATCCTCTCACTGAATGTCATCCACTGTTACACCTCTTCTTTCCTGCACACACTCTACCTTTATCACTGTGGCTCATCAATCTGATCCTGTTATATATGCCCCAGCCAGAATTCTGGGATTTGGTCAAAACAATGTGCCTGGGAAGCTACATTTTATGACAAAGTTAGTGTTCTCTATATAGTCTCTTAAGCCATAAGGCAGCACCAACAGTATACCACTACTATACTTTCCTTATGGAGGTATTTCTACATGGGGTCAGACCTACGCAGACTTATTAAATACCACTATTATACATTTTTGCCTTCTTCTCCATTATTTCATTATAAACAGCTTATATCTTGGTTGGGTTTGTTCTCTCTCTTTAGATTTACAATTGGAATATAAACCACTCAAAGGCATGCCCTGCACCTTTACTCTCTTCTGCACTGTCTTACGGCTTGGAGAGCAGCTTTTCCACACAAGATTTGGAGAGGGACCAGCTGCCTCCTCGGAGATAGATGTTTATATTTGTTTTGTTTTGTTTTTTACTATCTAAAGCCTCTATTGTCCAAAACCACAGACTCATCATTTTGATTTTTTTTTCTTCATGGTCATTTTTTTTTTCCTCATTCACACTCCTGGGGCAGGGGTGGAGGGACGAACAAGGGTTGTAATAACTGTGTGTTTAAACAGCTGTACTAATAAGCTAAGTACATGGGGGTTTTGTTTTGTTTTGTTTTGCTTTTTTTAAAATTTAACATTATAAGTATTTTCTTTCTGTTTGAAATTATTTGCAATATACATTCAAAGCAGCTGTTTTTATGGTGCAACTAAATAACAATGATTATAACCCAAGTTTTCCCAGATCCCCCTTACAGCAAAGACATATGTAAAAAGTAAGTATAAACTTGGGCTTATTATTGATATTTGAATTTGTACTTAATATTTTCAGTCATTACATGAAATCAGGTCTTGTTGCTCTTCATTTCTTCTATTAAAACGGCTGGTTGTTATACACACACATGTAAACACACTGGCTATTTTATTGTTTTATGTTTTTGTTTTTGTCACAGTAGCATTATAATTTATCTTCATATTTTGAACAGCATCTACCATAGTATTCTGCACATAGGCGTACTAAATAAACACCTAACATATTAAATAAACACTTTTTTAAGTTGGACCCACTTCAAGAGCTTTCAATTATAAGGGAGAATTCGTTAGGGATTAAAGAACTTATCAAAGAAATATAAAGTAAACGTTTTAGTTATTTTCTGCCTTGATAAAATTTTGGTGTGTGTAACAGTGTGTGTGAAGCCATCTAAAAAGTCCAAGATGGCTTTATTTTAGAGTAATTATCTTCTTGCCTTTTTCTTTAAAATAAAATGTATACTTCCTTTTTCATTATTAGCAAAGTAATAAATGCTCATTATGGAATTTTTCTAACATATAGAGAAAAAAGATTTCATTGCTCATGTCTAACAGTAATATATTCTAGGAATAATTTTTAACTTCTGAAACCATAAAATTGTCATCAAGATTATTTTCCAAAAGGGAAGAAAATATCTGGCATAAAATTTTAAAATACCTGCTGATACATCTACTAAATGAAAAGTGAAAGTAATAATCTTAATTCCAACATTACATCAACTTTATCTGTAAAGTTAGCTACCTTTCTTTTTATATTAAGAAAGTAAACCAATAAAGCAGAAAACAAGTGGCTACAACACATTGCAAAGCCTGCATTGATTGTTCAGGCTTTCTTGCCACTTTCCATCTGAATCTTCTGTCCACCAGTCTTGAATGGGATTACAACCTAAATCAGTTTCACTGAAGCACACACTACCAACAAATCCCTGGCTCCAGTCTTAATGAAGAGTAATGAAAACAGTGAGAGTCATAATGAAACCTCTAAGAAGCACTGACATACCCTACAGACTGATAAAGCTTTAATCAGTGCTCTTGAGAACTTTTTTATTATGAGTAAATCGGTAAACAAAAACAACACTGTGATCCACATGCATGGCACAGACACAACATGCCACTTGGGAGCACACCTTTGGGCACACAATAGCCTGATGATGATCATTCTGGACGTGTGGGAAGAGCTGGACCCTTGTATTACCTACCCCACAACTCACATAAACTAGTCTCTCAGCTTAGGAGCTAGCTAGTTCCAAAGTCACCATGTTTGAGGATACCTTAGACACAGTAGTAACCTGGAGGGTGCTTCTCTGAATGGAGCACAGGCCACATCCTGAATGGCATGGCTCTGACATCAGGCTGCATGTGATTGAGGCTTTCAGCTCCAATGGTTGTTAAGAAAGCATTAGAAATGGAAATGGACACAGAGAGGTAAACATGGCCTGAAATATACATGGAGAATGATGCAATTTTAAAAGTATTATTGTAAGGATACAAATGACTGACAGAAACATTTGATTGGATTCATATATATCTCTTCTATGTACCCTTAAACCTTAATATCAAATATTACCTAAAAATATAAGTTGTAATTTTTTTCCACAATCAATAAATTGGGAGCAAGGGGTTTACCTGGAGGTACTTAATCAATTAGGGATTTAAGTTTAAATTTAGTTAAGCTAATTTAGCAGCAATTTCTGTCAGCAATGAAAGATAACAATTTTGACAATTATATACCAAGTGTGAAATTAATATTCAATCCTCTTTGTAGTAATAACCAAATTAGTGATTTTTTGACCTACATTCTAATTCAGATCTACTGTTAGAAAGAAAACTGTTTTTAGTGATATTAAAACACACACACACTAGAACAAACAAGAGGAGATTCCAATAATAACAAATACATGCATAAAAACTTCACAGTTTACCAAGAGTTTTCACAACTCGGATGTCATCTGATTCTCCTAACAGCTCTGTAGACTAGGTAAGCTAATGTTACTCACTGGACACATCTATCCATGTATTCACCTGGTACATTTTAGGAAGAGGTGTTTCAAGAATAGATCTTCTGGCAACTACCTAAAATTCTGCTCTGTGATGAATATTCAGTTCATCGTTCATGTTTCTGGTCCTGTGGGGTTTTTATAGTTGAGTAATAAGCTGATTTTTTAGGGTGGGATCCACCCATAATCATTTTGGCACAAGAGAGATATCCTTTGGAAGTTTAAAGAACTGATCACCATCTGCCTGTTTACTCATCATCTGCCTGCTTCCAAATACCACAGCTTCAGCATCTACAAGTAATAAAAAAGACATTGCCAAAAAAAGTATTATTTACTTTCCTGCCCTGGAGATTAGATAAGCACAAACTAGATATATGATTACTTGATAGGGAAATAAAACCAAGCAAATATCTTGGTTTTCTTCAGCATAACTCACAGCTTTATGTAAAGTAGGACAAAAGTAAAATATACACATATTCAGAAGGATGAAAAGAGTGGGGCATGAAGAGAGAAAACTTTAGTGTAATAAAAAATAACTTTCCATTTGATTATTATGAATCTCCGCACAGTGGAAGTTCTGAGAGGGTGAAATCTAACACAGTCTCAGAATGCATGTAGAGAAACTTCGGAAGTCAGCTAACATAGTGCCATCACAAAACCCCCAGGACACAGGCTTTGAGCCCTCTCTGCAGGTCAGAGACATGCAATGCAGGGCCCCTTGGGGAGGGATGCTAGCAAGCAGTATGGCAACTGGCCCAAGGAGGGAGAAGTGTTGCTGGACGCCACCTCAGCGAATGGTGAACTCTGCCAGCATATAACTGTGAAAAGCAAATGTGTGCAAAACATAGGTAAGGGTTAATTACGAAGAACAAGAAAACAGTGCAGGAATATAGAGGTAAAGTCAGAAAGGTCCAAAGCAAACCCCAACCAGTCAAACCAATGGGGGCAAATGTATGCTTTTTAGAACTAGTTGCACACAGAAGAAAAAAAAAAGGTAAGTACACTACCAGAGACACAATGAAACCAAGAGCAGATCACATGCAACTGGATGGCACTTGTATTTCATGCTTTCAAAGAAAGGCTAAGCAGCACTTGGTAGAATGCTGCATGTCTGGCAAACAATCTAGCAATAATAAAAACCATCCAGGGGGCACCTGGGGCATCTAGGGCTCAGTCAGGTAAGTGGTCAACTCTTGATTTCTGCTGAGGTCATGACCTAGGGGCCATGAGATCCGGCCCCCATTTGGGCTGTGTGCTGAGCGTGGAGCCTGCTTGGGATTTTCCCTCTCCGTCTCCTCCCCAGCTCACACACGTGTAGTCTCTCTCTGTCCCGCCCTCCCAAAAAAATCCAGACCAACTTACAAACTTTACTTATAGAGTCCACACATGAAACATTGGTGCCATCTCTGGATTTCCCATAGTCAGTAAACTTAAGAGGAAACCTCACAATACAATTCTACTGAGTTTGGCAAACATTTGCAGAGGTCCTCCTCTGTTCATGAACAGGATCTCTGCCCTTGAGTAGCTTCCATGGGACCAGACACATGAGTACATAATGAGGCCATAAAGTGTGCATGCTAGGACCCTGAAAGCTAAGGGGAAGGACACTGGCTCAAAGTTAAGGGTGCTTACCACCACTGGAAAATTCACAGCCTGTTGCGGCAGGTCCATGGGCAGGAACAGGTTTCAGCACAGAAAGGGAAGTTTTGGTAAATATTCAAAAGGTTTGATGTTGATTTCATTGATAGATCATTTATTCTAGAACAACCAAGTGATTAAGGTATGCCTTGGAAGCAACACTCTTCAACCTTTTTGCCCAAATACTTCCCAAAAGAATTCTGAAAAAATGTTGTGGCTTTTGCATATTTTGAGTAGACAGCTACAATGTTTTATCTTAAGTGTATATACTTACAAAAAATGTAGTCCTGATATATTGCAAAGACTGAAAACTCTAAACAAATTTGTTATAATCTTTGAAATAGATCCAGTGGTATCTCAATATACAATGATACAGTACTATTATTCATTTTAAAAATACATAAGCAAGTTCCTTTTCCCAGTTAGAAATTTTATACCCTTCTTCTTTCTCTTTGAAGTACACTTCTACTGAACTGTATTCTAATACAATGTATTTTATGCTTCAGAGTCTCATTGATCACACTGTATAGTGTCTATAACAAAAAAGTATGTATGATTTCCATGGTAACCGAATTACACAGACTAGTCCACTAACCAGGCTACTGACAAAATTCGGTCAGAATAAAATGAACAAACTCACTTATTTAGTTTTAAAATGTCCACATCTCAGACTCTTTCCATAAAATTAATTCTAAAAAACATAGTGATCCAAGTTTGAAATGCTTCCTGATGGTATTTGAACATGACATATTTTAGATGTTATGTGGGAACACTTTCCTCTGCTTTTCCTATAGTTGAATACTTCATGTTCTAGAAGTTGTTTTCAGTTTGGAGAACCCTTTCAGGAAAGCACATGAAATACAACTACAATATACACCAAAATAATAGCAAAAGTTTGTTCATAATTATATTATCCTAAGAAGCTGCTGACTAACTTAAGACATGATAATAACTTGATTTTTTCTTAGGGATTACTGTAGCAATTGCATTTTTTGTATCTTTCATATGATGCTATTTGAATAATTTTAAAGTAGTCATTTTGAAATATAAAGAATATTTTCTTTTTTTTTTCTTTATTTTATTTTTTTTAAATTTTTATTTATTTATGATAGTCACACAGAGAGAAAGAGAGAGAGGCAGAGACACAGGCAGAGGGAGAAGCAGGCTCCATGCACCGGGAGCCCGATGTGGGATTCGATCCCGGGTCTCCAGGATCGCGCCCTGGGCCAAAGGCAGGCGCCAAACCGCTGCGCCACCCAGGGATCCCTAAAGACTATTTTCAATGCTAACTCAAAATTAAATAAAAGTCATTTTTTAAAAAAGATAGAAAGGAAGTCAAGGTTGGACATTTGCTCATATCAATAGCAGACTGTAATAACACTTAGATTCAGATCTTCTCACTTTTAAGAAAGAAGATCCATTTGAATTAAGGATGTTAGTGTTAACAAAAAAATGAAAAGTTTGCAAATAGATTTATATTTCATAGTAAAGAAAGCAAGTATATTTACCAATGATTATCTAGCAACACCATAATGAAGAACTAAAATATCTAATTTTTAATCCAAAATATTTTTAAAAATACGCCCATTAATTCTGAGAAATTTGTTGTAGAAACTCAGATACATCTGGGGAAAAATTTTTGATATAATTGCCTCACAGTGTTTGGGATAATGAGGTTATATGAAGACTGTAAAAATCTCAACAAAACATAAAAAAAACATTTTAAAATATTTTAAAACAATTTGTAGAATTTAAAATGCTCTAACTTGTAGTCATAAAAACCACTCATGTCCACACCCTCCCCATGACATTGTCAGAGCCATAGAAATGTTTTATCATGTTTTCTTTTCCTTGCTTGTATTTTCCACAAGTCACTCAGTGACTCATAAATGTTTCACAATTATGCTACAGAATTTCAAAGGCAGGCTGCAAATATAAAATATTTCATTGTTATTTTTCTTACTAATCATGTTTATTGAATAAAAGGTAATGATTATTAAAATATGGTATTTCCTATTTTATATTTACCATAATTTGGTAAGCAGTAGATCAACATCGTATTTCAAATATTTCCATAAATTGTGCAATGTAGATACACAAGAGGAAAAAAAGCAATAACTTCCTAGATGCTGGAGTAAAGGAATTAAGTATCTTCTCTGGCATAACTCATTCTTTATGGAAACTAAAGCAGAAAGCTGTATGATCAATGTTAATGTTGATGCCTTATAGATTTTCTACCATAAAAGACAATCTATATACTTTATATTAAATGGTAGAAACCAGGTATCTGAGTATATTAGAACTGCTATACAAATCTACCTTCAAATATTTGGCCTTACCTATGGTCATATTGTGAGGCATGATTTTAAAATGAGGACAACACAGAAAGCTTGGGCTCTCCTGGAGGAAAGGGGGGGATTTTCTCTATCAGAGACCCACAGAAGGATCTGACTCCTAAGGAAAGGAAGCTGTATGAAGAGAGAATCCCCTTCTTGTCACCCCACAGAAAAGAGAGGCATTGACTATTAATGCAGAAATTCTTCAAGAAATGCAGTGTCCTTTCTGAACCCAAGTAGTTATCTAAAATCTAAATTTAGAGGGTACCTGGGTGGCTTAGTTGATTAAGTATCTGCCTTCGGCTCAGGTCATGATCTGAGGGTCCTGGGATAGAGCTCCACACTGGGTGGGGGGGTGTGCTGCTCAGTGGGGGAGTCTGCTTCTCCCTCTCCCTCCTCCCTCTGCCAGCCACTTTCTTTGCTTGTGCTCTCTCAAATTAAGGGAAAAAAAAAAAAAAACTTAAAATCTGAATTTAGACAATGTTAATGAGTTGATTCTAACAACTAAAATAAATTTAGTACTAAGGTATATTTTTATGTAGCTATATTACTTGTTAATGTGAGTCTTGTTTTCTCTCTTAATCTGTAGAAATGGATGAAACCATGTTTCCTTGTATTTCTTTAAAATATAAGAGATGGCAAGAGAGTAAAACAGTTTCCTCTTGTTTTTTTTTTTTGTTTTTTGTTTTTTTGTTTTTTTTTCCTGACTATGTGAAAACAATGAAAATGGCTACTAAGCATTCTCTCTTGGAACAAACCTAGCAAGGATCCTATTTTCCTGTTCCCCAGGACCACTTAACAGACCTCTGTGTTTTCCTGCTATTTCAACATGTCTTTAGCATTTGAAATCAAAACTAGACATTAAAAATGGCACATTTATTTCATATTCTTGCATATTTTCTGCCACCTTTACTATGAACTGTTTATACAGACAATGATGATTTTGATTCACAGGGTTGATTCTGTTGCCATTATACCCCTGCAAAGCCTTTCTCTTATCCTGTGTCTGTGTATTATGAGTTTTGCCTAAGTACACTATTTGCCTTAGTACAATACATGACACGGCTAAAGCCCACAGAACAACTGAAGGGGCTGATACCACAGGATGTCTTCCACGAACACCTTTCAGGTCAAAAAGAAACTGATAATACTCCATGATGATAGGTAAAAATAGAATAGCCCACTCAGTCTCCTGCTGCATTATTTTACAACTAGCTCCTTTCATCTATATGTAATGTGAATTTAGAATAATATTAAATATATAATATTTTCCATGGTATTTATACAAAATAGATATTTATTGAATTAAAATAGAATCAAAATGGAAACTAACTCATTTCACTGTGGATTAGCCAACATCATAATAGTGATCAAAATCACTTTGGGTTACACAAAGAGAGAAGTAATTATGCATCATTATTTTTATTTTTATTTTTAATTATTGTCTAACTTTGTCAGAAATTGTTGTTACAACATGGAAACCTAACCTACTATTTAAAATAATAAATACATGGGAGTCTTCCAAAAGAAAAGGCTAATATGCAATCTTTTATATTATTTTTTAATCTACTGACAGGAAAAATATTAATTTTTCTATAATTTTATTCATTTATTATTTCAACCAATCATTCAATAATATTTAGTAATTCATTAATACCTACTATGTGCCAGGTACTCAGTAATACGGATATAGAAAAGATCCTTTTTCATGGAGCTTACATTTTATGAAGAAGGAACAGGAAGAAGAGAAGAGGGAGAAGGAAGAGAGAGGAGGAAGAGGAGGAGAGGAGGAGGAGGAGGAAGGCAGTAATAATAAAAATAAGTAGATAAGTAATTAATAATTATTATTATTAATTCTATAGCTAATACAGCATGTGAAGCCCAGAACTAAGAAGAGACTCATAAAATTAAAAGGAGTTCCAAAGTGATTAGATGCAGGTCGATAGACAAATCATATGACCTGTCCTTAAGACAAATTACAAGTGTATTCAAGAATGAAGATGTTACTTGTTCCCTTTATACTTCTGCACTGAAACACCTCAGCAAGTTTGATATACATTATTTTTATGAGGTGCCACTACACATCCTGAAAAATACAAAATGTTTTTCCGGTTTCTGGGTGTATGATGAACTAAATAAATGGTAATGGTAATGCCTCCTGCCAGTGAACACCAGAAACACTGGTTCAAAAATAATAAACATCTTTTCAAATGTCAAAATCACTTAGGGAAGTTGCAGCGGTAAACAGGAAATGGGAGTTAATTCAGCAAGTCACGGCACTGCCCCAAGGATGTCAGTCTTGGTAACCAAATGACTGGAAATCTGGTATCCTCACAGGCTATGCTTCCATGGTGGGCTAAAAAGGCCCAATCAGTAGCACCAGGGGGCACACTGAAATCTGTGTGTCTCTGCCTGGAATCTGGAAGAGGGACGCATCTGTCCAGAGAACAGATGGGGTTTTAAACTTCTACCTTTTCTAGGGATCCCTGGGTGGCGCAGCGGTTTAGCGCCTGCCTTTGGACCAGGGCGTGATCCTGGAGACCCGGGATCGAATCCCACGTTGGGCTCCCAGTGCATGCAGCCTGCTTCTCCCTCGGCCTATGTCTCTGCCTCTCTCTCTCTGCTGTGACTATCATAAATAAATAAAAATTAAAAAAAAATAAATAAACTTATACATTTTCTGATCCAAGTGTCCCCAAACAGAGATGATAACATTAAACAGTGGTCTAGTACTTAATGAGTTCATCCTCTCACCAGAAGCAAACTCAACACCACTCTGGAGAAATATCCTGATGAAGGCTATCATATGACAATACCCAAATGCAGATGAGCTCACAAGTTAAACGTCAGCCTGCACCACAACACACATAATCACTCTCTACAACAATGTCAACCATGATATGAGAGTTCTTCCAGTCCAGTGTTAACATAGAAAGGAATTCAGGTTTACTATTTAATGCCCAATTTTGACCATTATCAACAAAAACAAAATAGAAATAGTGGGAAGTCTCCTAGAACATTCACAAGATATATGCTTCCCTAGTTTTTAAGTTGGAAATCTGAGGGGTTCTAAAATTATCATTCAGTTAGTGATCTAATCCTTGAAGAAATCAAAAGAAAAAATATAGGATAGATAATTATAACTGTTTCTATATCTCTTTTTAATGCAGGTATAACTTATACACAGTAAAATGTACAAATCCCACACATGTGACCTACTGACTGGCTTTTTACATAGGTATAGATCCATGAAATCCCAGACCAGATCAGGATAAAGAATGCCTTTATCACCCCAGGAAGCTTCCTCATGCCCCCTTCCAGGTGTGGCCTTCCCCAGCTGTCAGCAGGAACCAACCCTCCTTTCTGTTATTACCATATACTAGGTTCACATGTTCTTCGACTAGACAGACATGGAATCACGCAGTACACATGTCTCTGATTGTTTCTTTTTACCCAACAGAGTTTTGGTGTTTTGAGGTAGGGTTTTTTTTGTTTTGTTTTGTTTTGGTTTTTTTAACATATAAGCTCCACACTCATGGTGGAGCCCAACATGGGGCTTAAACTCATGACCCTGAGATCAAGACCTGGTGAGATCAAGTCAAACACTAAACTGACTGAGGCACCCAAGGTGCCCCCAGCATAGTTTTTAATTCAACCATTGAACATTTTTATAGAAGTCTTTTTGTGGCATATACACATATTTTATATATATATATATATATATATATATATATATATATATATATATATATATATAAAGAATACCTAGTCAATTTCCTTACCCCAAAACACTTACTTTACTTTTTATCATAGAATGATTTGGCTTATTCTAGAAATTCACATAAATAGAATTATGAAGTATATTATCTTTGTGTAAGGCTCCTTTCACTAAGAATAATAACTCCTGAGATGCATCTATTGTAGGATTACTACTTAGAAAACAGTAACAGAAGAAAAAGAAAACAGTAACAGGACACTCTTAGATTTTATTATGTTTTTTCAGGTTTACTAGACTTTTAGAGAAGAATTGTGATTCCACCTGTGTGATTTATAAATTTATCATTTAAAAAAAAAAAGATTTTATTTGAGAAAGAGAGAGTGAGCAAGTACAAGCAGGGGGAGGGGCAGAGACAGAAGGAGAAGGAGAAGCAGACTCCTCTGCTGAGTGGGGAGCCTGACACACAGCTTGATCCCAGGGCCAGAGGGCCATGACCTGAGCCAAAGCAGATACTTAACCAACTGAGCCACCCAGGTGCCCCTAAATGTATCATGTCTTTAATAAACTACAAAGTCTACTAGGCTCAAGAAAGCAATATTCTCATCTATCGACTATGAGTATTCTCACTTAGAGACAAATTTATTGGACAAGTATCTATTGAACGCCTATCTTGTGCCAAGGGCTGGGAGTACATGACATACAGCAGCTACATTCAGTGTGGAGTTGTGGAGGGGTACGCGGCTGGTAGAACAGGCCAGCATAGTCCATGTGACAAGCACTGAGATTAGCATAAGCACACGGTGCAATGGGCCCTTGGCAGAGAGTTCCTCACCGCTCAGGAGCGTGATCAGACTTCTGGAGGAAAGAACTTCTGAAAGCAGCCTAGGTCTTATAAGATTTAGGCAGATAATAAGGCACTGCCGTGGGGGAGGAGAGGAGACACAGGAGGGGTCAGGGCTGGAGGAGGCAGGCTGGTTTAGGCAAAGAGAGCATGATAATTGAAAACCTGAAAAGCCAGAGAAAGCTCAAGTTCAGTGTGACTGGAGGGCAGAATTTAAGGCTGGAGAAAGGAGGTGAGGATGGAGAGACAGGTCGATGCCAGAGCACCCAAACTCTGTGGAAGAGGTTTAAAGAATTAGGATGTCACTATGAGGGTTCCGGGAAGCCACAGTGGACGGAAGCTGGAGCCGAGCAGGCCCCAGTGAGTGTTCCCAGACCATCAGTGCACACAGATGGGTGTGGGATGAACCAGTAGAGAGAAGATGACTGGGAGGCTGCTGGGGACCCCCAGGGTTAGAGCAGCAGCATCAGGTGACGGCGGGAGAAGTGGACCAGAGACTGTAGCAGCAATACCTGCTCTTCACCTCTTTATTACAATGCTCACAGGAAAACACATAAAAGCTCAAATGTATCTAATCACAAACAAATCAGATAAGCTCTTCTCAAAGTTAAAACGCCAGCCCTTGGGCAGCCTGCGTGGCTCAGCAGTTTAGCGCTGCCTTCAGCCCAGGGCGTGATCCTGGAGACCTGGAATCGAGTCCCATGCCCGGCTCCCTGCATGGAGCCTGCTTCTCCCTCTGCCTGTCTGTCTGTCTCTCTCTCTCTCTGCCTCTCATGAATAAGTAAATAAAAATCTTAAAAAATATATTAAAGAAAAAAACCAGCCCTAAAGCAATGATGGATCCTAAAACTACAGAGCGGTCTCCTAGAGAAAGCAATGCAGGAAGCAAACTGGTGTTCTCTGTGGGGCAGCTCGAAATGCCGAAGGTTGCAGCGCTCCTGCCACCAGCTTCTGCTACCACGCGGCGGCATTCCTCTCTTGGGATTCACAGCTGACATTATCTGTTGGAAGGTTTAGCCCAACCTCGAAACCCTAGCTTGTGTTCTCCCTGCTACCTTATTTTGACAAGTGAGCTCTCCCTGAAGCCCTGGGATGCAGCGCTGTTATGTCAAATTTTAGTTTTTACACATAACAAAGTATTTGCTCTTTTGGCTAGCAGCGTTTTTCTCATGAATGTAGACAACTCGAGGGCAATTTCCCTGTCTGTGTAAATAACTGTTGAGTGAAGGATTTCTCAATTGTGAATTATGAAGGTTGTGGAGAATCATGTAAAAGTGGCAGGTAACATCTAGAAAATGATGGCTGGTGAATTTCTACATCTTTTGCTAGTAAATGACACCAGCTGGAACCATCGTCTTCCAGCCCTTCATCTCTGAAAAATGTGAATCAGATACACACTCATGTTACCCTCAGCTATTCCTCTAAGTCACTGGTTGGCAAACTACAGCCTGCGAACCCAATCCAGCTGGCTCTCAGTTTTGTAATTAAAGTTTTATTGGGACCCAGTCCCACCCACTTGTTTACACGTTGTCTATGACTGTTTTCACATTCCATCAGCTGAGCTAAGTAGTTGGGATAGAGACTTATATGGCCCACAAAGCCAAAAATATTTACTATGTGGCCCATACAGAAAAACTTTGCAGATGTCTGCTCTAGGTGAAGCTAAACCAAACCAAACCACAACAAAACAATGCAGCTAAAATATCCTCTTTGCTAAACTTACTGAAAGGATAAAAATGAAAAGACACCGAGATCACAAAAAAGGAAAGTTTAACACCTCCGCCCCCCAAAGTAGCCTTATATCTCGTTTTTACTCAGATGAACACCCCTCATGAGCTGCTGGAGAGCCGAGCACCCTGGAAAGCACTATGTGACATCAGCACCTAGAAAGACCTGTCGCAGTCCTGAAAGGGATCCTAAGGAAGCTGATGAACCCCTCAGAAAACCATTTAAGGGAGACCTGTCAGTCCCTGTGGACAGACTCAGATTTAAGAAGACAGAGGTATCAGAGGAGTGCTTCATGAGGTATTTAAAAGGAAAGGCTCGGGATCTCTGGGTGGCACAGTGGTTTGGCGCCTGCCTTTGGCCTAGGGCGCGATCCTGGAGACCCAGGATCGAATCCCACGTCGGGCTCCCGGTGCATGGAGCCTGCTTCTCCCTCTGCCTGTGTCTCTGCCTCTCTCTCTCTCTCTCTCTCTCTCTCTCTGTGACTATCATAAATAAATAAAAATTAAAAAAAAATTAAAGGGAAAGGCTCAGATCCTTAATGGTGTGAGGCTCCCACACACCAGGAGCAGTCTACTCCTCCCCCTGAGGCTGAGTTGACCCGTAGACAGGTGGCAGGGTGGCAGGAGGTCAGCACTGTGCCTGCTGCACCTGTCTGACCACTGTAGCATTTCTTCTCTAATACGAAAGCTTCAGCCCGACTCCTTGAACATGGAGAGTACCTGTTTTAATAAATCAGGGTCTGAGATGGCAAATCTGTCTTCATTTCCACCTGAGAAAGAATCAGCCAGGACTGTTTTAAAGATGCCCCAGCACTGAGCTCCTTGTATATTCACAGAGGAACTCTGGTAATCCTCACTTATTTCACAGCGGGTACAAAATAAAACCCACCCAAGTCAAATACCTTGCTTTCCCCATAGCTTCCTCCACATGGCTTGCCTTCCATGTCCAAACTAACACAAAATACACAATATTGACTGAAAAAGCACTACAGACTCCTGAATAGCCAGGCAAATTACCATCTACCATACACTTTATTTCCCATATGTAATAATAAACACAATTGATTTGTACATTTTAGGGCCCAGTGCTGGCAATTGCTGAAATACAATGCATTTACGAATTGGGGTAAGTATCTTCTTCCCTCCCCGTGCCCCGAGTAGTCTGGAGCATGAGCTCCGGTGCAACAGACAGATAATGGTGCTTTCCTACAGGCCCTAGTCCCCCCACCCCCACCTTTTCCCTCAGACTCTTGCCATTCATTTTCACCTCTGACAGTAAAAACCCCAGGACAAGACTGTCACAAAAAGGATTATCTTTCAGATCAATGGTGAAATTGATTCCAACCAGCACTATTTATCAGCCTGCAGAAGTGCAACTGGTTAGGAGACATGTCCTCTCTCTGGTGCACACTCAGCTCACCTGGTCAGCAATTCCCTTCGTCCTACGTGAATGCAAAACCCTGACATTTTATCCAAACACTCTAAATCATAAAGTGTCACTTGCCCAAAGTGATCTTTTCAATAGCCTTTGGTAGGTGATACAGGGTCCTTCACTTTCAGCTCAGTACATTTCTAGTACACCAGTACAGGTTATTTTTTGTTAAACTTTCTTACCCTAAAAGTAAGTAAGTAAGTAAGTAAGTAAGTAAGTAAGTAAGTAAGTAAGTAAAATAAATAAATAAATAAATAAATAAATAAATAAATAAATAAATAAATAAATAAATAAATAAATAACTTTCTTACCCTAAATATGGAGGCTAAAATATAGACTATATGCCTTCAGGTCCAACAAAAATAGACAAGATTAGCCATCCTGCTTGTTCCTATGTGTTGGTCTCCTCCTCCTCCCCATTAATTATTTTATACCAAAACCCAAGGGAGAATTTACTGAAATTACTGACAGCTTTACTGACCTAAGTGTTTTTCTAACCATGGAATTAGATAGCAGTGGGATTTTATTAACATCAACTAGCTTTTATAGGACCAGAAAACCTAGGATTTCAATTCCTTGGTATAATTTAAATAAATTACATTAAACTCAAGCTTACTTTATCAGTAATTCAAAACATCCAATCTAAAAGCTCCAAATTCTGAAGTAAACTGCATAATTGACTTATAAAATAGATTGAGGTCATTCATTAAAAAATGAATTAACCATAAGCAGAAGTTACCTTAAAGAAATAGGATTTTAAGAAGGGGGGCAAGGAATATTTATCTATATACTCATATACACATAAATGTAGAGTACTGGATCAATGATTTATTATACTCAAACAGCAAATAAACAGCTAGAAAGAAAACAAATATGTCAAAATGATATATTCATATCACATTGCCTTGTACAAACATTTACAATGTCTAGTGTAGATATTTTAAGTTACTTAAACCAGAAATAAAAATTAGCCAAAACCTGCCAATGGCTTATATTTTAAACATTCAAATTTAGGACAATTGTTTAGACTCTAAGATGTATTTTCTCGTAAAATATGATTACATACAGTGAGAAAAACTTTATATAATGGAAATATCACTGATTTCAAATGTACAAAGTTTACTGTGAATCCTAGATTACAAGGCCACCCAGCAAAATATTTCATCTAAGATCAGATTTGCATTTAGAAACATCAATCACCTGACAACAGAATATTTTGGAGAAGAATCAAAAGTAGTCAAGTAAAGAAAAGATGGCTGATTGGACCTTGGATGGTCATATGTAAGCCAGAGAGGCTCAGAGGTGGAAATTAAAATTGACAAGACTTGGTGATGCTAAGAGAGATAACTGATGTAAGCAGAAGTTGCAAGACAGACTAAATGGCTGAATGGCTGAACTGGAAGAGGACCCAGTTTGAAAGTTGGTAGGTGGGAGGGGTCCTGATTTTAGTTTTAGACATGTCGGATGTGAGATGTCTTTGGACATCTAAGTGTAGAAGTCACAAAGGCAAGTGAATATATAGATCTAGAGTAGAAAGAGGTGCAAGTGACATACAATAGAGATTAATTTTTGAGTCACTGGAAAATATACAGATATTGACGCCACGGACCTGGATAACATCACTACAAGAGACTGTATTGTGACCTACAAAGAAGACAGAAGAAGAGGCAGCCCGAAAGGTAGGGGAGCTTATGTCACGGAAGCTTAAAGAAAAGAAAGCTGCTGAATGTTGCTAAAATGACACTGGTAACCTTAGCAAAAGCTAATAATACTGTATAGTGAGGGGGTTAGAAAGCATATGAGTATAGAGCAGGCATAAGTCAAGGAAGGCCACAGGGAAAACCTAAATCATTCCGGAAGTTTTACTGTCAAGGTGAAGGGAAAAAGAAAAAGTTTCCAGAGGGAAAGATTAATTAAATAAATGTTTGTATTTTTTAATAGGAGAAACTTAGGTCTGTTTATGAGCAAATGAAGAATATCCAACTGATAGCAAGAGATTGAATATAAAAGAAAAGCAAGGATTTTCTATACTGTTAAAGAGTTCTTAAGAAGCTGGAAGTGATGATATCCAAAGCTCCAGTGGGAGGTTCACCTTAAAATCAAGAAAGCTAAGATGGTTGAGGTAGATTTATTTGGTTGGTATCAGAAAGATGAGTTTCCATATCATTATTTTCATTTCCTTTGTAAAGTAGAAGAGGTAATCTACCAAGCCTGAGTAGGAAGCTGGAAGAGATGGAACGGCATGGCATAGTTGTTTGAGAAGACTGCAAGAACATGGATGATTGGAGAAGCATAGCAAAAGACTGGACAGGTGGTTCTGAAAGCCCTCTTGAAGCTGCTGTTCAAACATAAGAGTCAAACCAATTGGTCCTCTTGCGTATTTTCTCCAATATCTTGTGGCTGCAGAGGAGAAGGCTTTAAAAACCAAATAGGTAGGTTTATCCAAGGTTAATTTCTATAGAAGACATCCATGCAAGGACTGAAGAGCAAGGGTGGGCAATAGGTCTATTCCACATGAGGAAGGCAGTGGTGGATGACAGAGGGGAATACACAGTGTAAGGACATAAAACTCAAGGGTCATGTTGTGCAAATAGTTAAAGACCATGTTGTGCAGAGAAGCAGAAATCTGGAGTATAAAAGTCACAAGCCCCATTTCCAGCCCTGAGGTGAATTTCCTGGGAATGGAAATATTCATGACTTGAGGGTACTCCCAGGAAATGGGGTCCCTCAGATGAGCACCAGGATTGGGTCAATACCAGAGAAGCCAGCAGTATGGGGGTTTGTGCTGGCCACATAGTGGATGTCCTGGGCAAATGGCTAAGACACAGGCAGGTGGTCCCAAGAAGGAAGTGCCCAATGGCTCAGGAATGAGGGGGCAGCAGGGAGCCTGTTAGTGGGTGTGGTCCCCACACAGTTTCCCAGGCATGGGTGAGCAGTGGCCTTGCCTCCCCGCCCCCAGCAGAGTGAGGTCTTCCCTCTGATAGTCATTGGAGATGTCAGAACAGCAGGGAGGAGAACTCAGCAGCTTCCAAAGCACTTGGTGCTGGGACAGACCTGGGCTGCCACCCGCCTTCTCCACCTTCTCTGCCTTTGCCTCCTCTCAGAGCCACCAACCCATCGGCTTCCAGAAGGACAAACAGTAGAAGCCAGAAAGAAACATAAGGTAATGCAGACAAACTCCTCTAGTTTAACTGACTGTGCAGGGCTGTAAATGCAGGAAGAGGGCAGAAAGGCCAACTTGAGCCCAGACCACAGAGGATTCTGACAGTCTGATTGTCCCTGCCTTGCCTCGATGGGCCTGCTGAGGACTTGAGGAAGCAGCCCATGAGCGTGGGGACGATACTGGACATCCGGCGCCAAAATACTTCTATAACTCCAAAGTTAATCAGAAAAATAAATTCACCTACTTCACTTTTTAAAAAAAATATGTATTTATTTATTTTAGAGAGAGCATGTAGGAGTGGGGGAAAGAGGAAGAAGGAGAGAGAGAGGAAGAAGAAGAGAGCAGGGATGGGGAGAGAAAAAGGACGAGAAGAGAGAGAGAGAGGAATGGGGATGAGGGAGAAAGGAAATAGGGAGAGGAAGAAAGCGAGGAGGGGAGAGAGAAACGAGGGAGAGGAGAGCAGACCTCCCTGGCTTCGGAAGAGGCGCGAGAGCAGCAGGGGAGGTGAAGAGGGAGAGAGAGAAAGGGAGACAGAGGAAGAGGGAGAGAGAAAGAGGAAGAGGGGGAGACAGGAAAAGGAGAGAGAGACAGGAAGCCAACTCCACACTGAGCACACAGCCCAAAGCAGGGCTTGATCCCACGACCCTGAGATCATGGCCTGAGCCTGAAACCAAGAGTCAGATGCTCAATCAGCTGAGCCACCCAGGGGCCTCAAAATTTACATATTTCTTATAAGAGTGGATCCATATAGTTTTTAATCTGAATAATAGTGGTTTGAGAAAGTGAAGAAGTAAAAAGAGCTGACTGCACTTATGATGCTGAATTCACTTCCATAGTTATGATTTCCCTTTGGTCAGAGACCAGGATCAGTAACACTAATGAGACATTGGTAGTGCTCTGGCCTTAAACTGCCTTCCCTGTAATTCCTCACCTTTAGGAACAAAGGAACAAAACCAACATTTTAGCCAAACTTCAATGTGATCTTTGGAAATACTCAAATTTCTTTTTTCCTTTGTTAGGTATGTTATCCCTAAACTAATTATCTTGAAAAAATTACATTTATCAAAAGCAGTAATACAAATACACCAGTTGAAACAGAACTAACATACTACACTTTAATTGTCAAAAAAAAAGAGAAAAAAACATTATTTATCTTTGTGTCATCTATTCACTAGATTAGTATCAGCGATGCTAGTGATATCCTGAAACAGAATAAGTGGCAGATAGTCATACCAAAATTCAGCATTCTTTTTTTTAATATTTATTTTTATTTATTAATGAGAGAGAGAGAGCATGCAGCAGAGACACAGGCAGAGAGAGAAGCAGTCTCCAGGCAGGGAGCCCGACATGGGACTCGATCCCTGGTCTCCTGGATCAGGCCCTGGGCTGAAGGCGGCACTAAACCGCTGAGCCACCCGGGCTGCCCAAAATTCAGCATTCTTATATTCACAAACACAGACATTAAATAAAACCAAAATTAAATCTATTATAATTACATGAATGTTATTAGAAATAAAAGTAATTGAAATTCCGTATTCCATGATAGTACTTTGAATATTCTTAACATTTCATTTCTTTCCTGACTGAAAATATTTGATGAATGAAACCAGGATGGGAAAGGGTACTGTTACAACAGTAGCAGCAGCAACACTACGAAAGCTACTAATCACATAGCAGTGACCCTGTCACCTGTTAGGCACTGTTCTAAATGCTCTGCACAGATATGGAGAGAAGGGAACCCTTATGAACGTTTGGTAAGAATATAAAGTGAGACAGCCACTATGGAAACAAAGTATGGAGGTTCCATAAAAAACTAAAAACAGGACTACTTTATGATCCAGCAATCCGACTCTGAGTGCATATCCATGAGAACTAAAATCAGGACATTGAAGAGATATCTGTACCCCTGTATGCAATGCAAAATTATTCACAGTAACCAGGACACAGAAGCAACCTAAATGTCCATCAATGGATGAATGGATAAAGAAAATATAAAAAAAAAAAAAAAAAGAAAATATAATATATCTATCCTAGAACTCACAGAAGCAGTAGAATGGTCAGGGGCTGGGAGGCAGGGGGGAATGGAGAAGTATTAGTCAAAAGGTACCAACTTTAGGGGATCCCTGGGTGGTGCAGTGGTTTAGCGCCTGCCTTTGGCCCAGGGTGCGATCCTGGAGACCCGGGATCGAATCCCATGTTGGGCTCCCGGTGCATGGAGCCTGCTTCTCCCTCTGCCTGTGTCTCTGCCTCTCTCTCTCTCTCTCTCTCTCTCTGTGTGTGTGTGTGTGTGTGACTATCATAAATAAATAAAAATTTTAAAAAAAAAGGTACCAACTTTATACAAGATAAACAAGTTCTACGGATGTACTGTATAGCGAGTGCCCATAGTTAACAATACTGTATCATATACCTAAAAATTTGCTAAGAGGTTAGATCTTATGTTGTGCTCCTATTACTACTACTGTCAACTAATAATATTAATGTAATAGTAATAATAATAATAATAGAGAAAAAATAAAACAAGTGCTTTGCAAATATTAACCTATCTATAGAATACCTCACAACCTTTTAAGTGCTGCATTTGCTGTTAGCCCCAGTTAGTGATGGCACAGTGGAGACAAAAATGATGTAAATCAGCCATGGTCACACAGCGAGTCAGTGGCAGAGGCAGGATCCGAACCCAGGCAGCTTGTTACAGAAACCAGCTTTCAACCATGACACCACAGTTCTCTCCTATACAGGATTCTATTTGTAAGAACATCTCTAGCAATCTCATTTCCCTAATAAGTGTATAATGAGTATGCTACTACACTGCTGAGACATCAGTATTTCATGGAGGCAATTCTGCATGGAGGTGTCCTGCTATATAATTCCTCAGCAGGCTCACAGACTTTTGAATATTAACAAGTAACTTTAAGCTATAAAACAATTTATACATAAACGAAGGATTTCCTGTGGCATAAGAGTAACCATAGCAACAGAGTAAGTCAGGTTTGCAAAGTGAAAAGTATCCTAAGGTATCCGATGCCCTTACAAAAAGCTTTCTCTCAATTTACAATAAGGACATAACCAGTAGCAGCAAAATCATAGTAAATTTTCATAATGGATTATATTACTATCTAGATTAGCAATATTTTATCTTAGCATTTTTATTTCCAAAAGTACAAGGGCTATATTCAAATCTATCCAATTTACATCTCAATAATGGGAATGCTTAATTCACTCAAGATTTTATACTAAATTAAACATTTTCAATAAATCATGGTATGTACACAAGTTCAATGAGAAAAAATATGCTACTAGAATATGGTTCTAACAATGCCATATGCATCCTATGTAAGTACAAAGGGCAGATGTATAGTCAGTATAAAGTATGGTAACAATTACCATTACTTGGATGTATTTTCTTAAGAAATAGATTTGTTTGATTTGGGTTTTGTTTTTGTAGATCAAAACCTACTGTGAGCACTAGGCCTCGCTGGAGAGATAACATGGTAAATCCTTTTATAATATCTCCTGGCAAAGAAACTGGAAGATTGCTTAAGTAAATAAATATTATTTAAAGACCACCAGTATTGTATATAGGATTAATGAAGAGGGAAATAGTAAGCACTGCTCAGCTTTGCTACAGGGGTTTGTACAGTCCTATGCTCTTCAAATGCATCAATAGCATGGATATAAATTAAAGCAGGTTATTGCTTTTCAAATATTTGGATGACAGAATAAGAATACAAAATTAAGCTAGTTTGGTACAAGGGGCTGAACTTATCAAGCTGAAGTTTAATAGACTGTGGTGGAGTTCCAAAAAGAAAAACAACAACAACAACGACGACAACAACAACAACAACATAGCTTTACAAGTAGAAAAAGTAGAAGGACTTATGAGATTAGGTATTAACTCACAACAGCTCTCACATAAATCCACAACATATGACCGTCAAAAGAGTCGATAGTATCTCAAGTGTGTAGTGAATGTACAACACTCACAATAAATGGGAGGATCACCTGCCCTGTGCTATCACAGCATACCTTAAGTACTGTGGCATTGAATTTCAAGGACACATGCACTGAAAGACATTTAGAGAAAAACAGCCAGAATGATGCTGGAATGCTAAAATCATGTCACATGAGGAATATGTCACAATGAAGCAAAGTTCCCTAAGGTTGGGGACTGACTGTACCTTAGTTTTGTTGCCAATACTGAGTACACAGTTGGGCAAGAGTAAATGTGTAAGTGAACAAATCAATGTATCTAAACGTATAAAAAAGAATACTCAGGCATGATGAGAAAATCATGATGAGAAAATCTTCAAATATTTGAAGGGGTATATATAGGGTACAAGTTATTCTATTTGACCTCAAGAGTAGAACCAGGACCAAGTATGGAAGCAATAGGAAAGCAAATTTCAACTCAACTAAAGAGGACCACTGTGCTATTTAGCATCTAGGATGAAATGCTCAGGTTCCTTATTCTAGAAGGGATCAAGCCACGGGAGTTTATATGTGTTGTCATCAGGGGAAATAGCTCCTTGGTGTCCTGGAAGCTCAGAGGCAGAAATAGGACAGCTCCGAAGCACACACCAACTCTCAAATGAAGAGGTTGACTAGCTGATGCTCAGTTTGGTTCGAGGTGCCAGTATCTGCAAACACTCCCTAGAATGGAAGTATATACATCCTTAGTCTAAATTCTTCCAAAATGATGAGAGAAGGCTGAGTGTAAAATGACTCTGGGGCACCATGAATGAAGTTTTTCAGACCTGGCCCTAAGAGGTGCAGGCAGGTGTTCATCAGGGAGGGAGGGGCATAAGGAGATGTGCTTTGCCTGCCCCTACCCCAAGGAGGGCCACCATTCTGCATAAACACTTTCATACTGGATAAATCAAATTGCAAGATTCAACTAACCTGCAAATCCCTGAAGGTAAAAATGTTTCAGGTTCTTTCTAACCCTGGAATTTTGTTGCTATCAGAATATAAATCAAAACAGCTAAGATAAACACTAACAGGACCTACCGTTTAATCCTGGCATCTAGACTTTGAGGGAGAAATTGTTATTATTTCCATTTCAGAGATTAAAAAATATGATTCAGAAACATAAAATAACTTGCCCAAGATCTCAGTTTGTAGGGTTAGGGATGAAGCTGAGAAATACCTGATTCCGAGGTCAAAGTTCAACAATGATGATCAGAGATTCCTTGCACTTAAAAGTACTGGCACTGAATTAAAAAAAGAGAGAAGAGGTGGGGCAGGATGGTGGAGGAGTAGGGTCCCCAAGTCACCTGGCCCCACCAACTTACCCATATAACCTGCAAATCATCCTGAAAACCTACTAATTCAACCTGAGATTTAAAGAGAAAACCTCTGGAACACTACAAAGAGAAGGGTTTTCGCTTCTGACAAGATAGGAAGGCGGAAAAAAGGTAAAAAAGAATCCAGTGGGGGAGGGGCCCCGCGAGGAGCCGGCATAAGGCGTTGGGGGTAGCCTCTGGGACAGGAAAGCCCAGTCCCCGAGAAGCAGAAACTTTAAAAATCTGCAACGGATTCTTCCCGGAAGGAAAGGCGCTCGTAGGGAAACCGGGCGGAACTGCAGGGGGGGGGAGGGGCAGTGGAGACTCCAGGTTCCTGGGGTCACTAACAGAGGAGGCGCGCCCCGGGGAGGGGGCTCCACACACCGTGGGTAGAGCGCAGTAAAGGGCTGGAGCGCACCGGCCGGGCCTCGGGAGCAGCCCAGGCCGCAGCTCCGCGCGGAGGAGGCTGCGCCCTGAGAGCGCGATTCCAGCAGCACAGGCCCGGGATCCCAGGGCCCTGGGGGACACAGCCCAGGATCCGGTGCTCCCCCTGGGACAGGCAGAGGCCAGGAGGGCCCAGGACAGCAAGGACGCTCCTGGGGCCGGGCACTCCCAAGCTGTGCAGATCAGCACCCCCCAAACCCGGGAGCATCCAGGTCAGTGCAGACTGGGAGATTGTGGGACTTACTGTGGGAGCTGACTCCAGCCCTGGAGTCCTGGCCACCACCAGTGGTGGTGTTTCTCCTTGTGTCATGTGCCTGGGACAGAGCATGGCTGCCAAGGAATGGGAGCCTCACAGGATAAACAACTCCCACTGAGCCGTGCACCTGGCAGGGGGCAGGGCAGCTCCCCCAGGTGCACACACCTGAGAATCAGCACAACAGGCCCCTCCCCCAGAAGACCAGCTGGAAGGACAGGGGAAGAACAAGTTCTTGACCGAGCAGCGCTGGAAGGCTCCAGGGGAAGTCGAAGGATTTACACTATATAGAACCAGAGGGTACCTTTTTTTCTTCCTTTTTCCAGTACAACTCATTTTTATATCAGACTGTAAATTTCCATTTTTTTCCTCTTTTCCCACCTTAACTACAATACTTTACCACCTTTTCATTTTTAAGATTCTTCCTTTTTGAATTTCATATTTCTACAATTACAGGTCCCAAATATATTTTCTACTTCTAGATTTCCTTCAACATACTCAACTTAATTCTGGGATATATACAAGATGTGTTTTTTTTTTTTTGTTCTCTGTTTTTTGTTTTCTCCGCCTCATTTTGTTCTACAATGGTGGAAGTTAATACCTTCTAAAACATGACCAATATGCACCAGAACCAAGTGGTATACCGTGCTGGTTCATTCTGTCAGATTCCTCATCCCATTCTGGCCCCCTCTTTTATCTCATTTATGTTTTGATGGTCAATGTTGGGGGCCTCCACAAGTATTTTTGCTTTATATAAATTTGGGACTGAGCATCTTCTAACATACAGAACTTAATATACTCAGAAACAAGAGGATCACCCTCTAGGACTCCTCAGATAGACTATATTCTCTCTCCAGTACAACTTCTTCACCACTACCATCTCCCAGTCTCCCCCCTTTTTCTTCTTTTTTTTTTCTTTTTTTCCTCTTTTTCTTTAGGATTCCTGGCCTTTTATTTTCTACTACTTTCTTTTAAAATTTGTTTTTCACTTTAGTGGTTCTTTTGTTTTATTTTGTCAATTTCTGGTCTCTGACTTCCCAGAAACATGTAGGGTGAAATTTACTTAGGTCATGGTTGATATTCTTGACGTAGCCCACTCATACAGCCACTCTGCACTGAGCAAAATGACTAGAAAGAAGAACTAACCACAAAAGAAAGAATCAGAAACAGTACTGTCTGCCACAGAGTTACAGAATTTGAATTACAATTCGATGTCAGAAAGCCAATTCACAAGCACAATTATAAAGCTACTGGTGGCTCTGGAAAAAAGCATAAAGGATTCAAGAGACTTCATGACTGCAGAATTTAGATCTAATCAGGCCGAAATTAAAAATCAATTAAATGAGATGCAATCTAAACTGGAGGTCCTAATGACTAGGGTTAATGAGGTAGAAGAAAGAGTGAGTGACATAGAAGACAAGTTGATGGCAAGGAAGGAAGCTGAGGAAAAAAGAAAAACAATTAAAAGACCATGATGAAAGGTTAAGGGAAATAAATGACAGCCTCAGAAAGAAAAGTCTATGTATAATTGGGGTTCCAGAGGGCACCGAGAGGGACAGAGGGCCAGATACATATATATCTTTATATTTATTTAAATATAGCATATTTAAACAAATCATAGCTGAGAACTTCCCTAATTTGGGGAGGGGAACAGGCATTCAGATGAGGATATAGAGAGGTTCTCCTCCTAAAATCAATAAAAACCGTTCAACACCCTCGACATTTAATAGTGAAACTTGCAAATTCCCAAGATAAAGAGAAAATCCTTAAAGCAGCAAGAGACAAGAGATCCCTAACTTATATGGGGAGAAATATTAGATTAACAGCAGACCTCGCCACAGAGACCTGGCAGGCCAGAAAGGGCTGGCAGGATATATTCAGGGTCCTAAATGAGAAGAACATGCAACCAAGAATACTTTATCCAGCAAGGCTCTCATTCAGAATAGAAGGAAAGATAAAGAGCTTCCAAGATAGGCAGAAACTGAAAGAATATGTGACCACCAAATCCGCTCTGCAAAAAATATTAAGGGGGACTCTGTAAAAGAAAGAGGAAGTCCAAAGAAACAATCCATAAAAGCAGGGACTGAATAGGTATTATGATGACACTAAATTCATATCTTTCAATAGTAACTCTGAACGTGAATGGGCTTAATGACCCCATCAAAAGGCACAGGGTTTCAGACTGGATAAAAAGCAAGACCCATTTATTTTCTGTCTACAAGAGACTCATTTTAGACCTAAGAACACCTACAGCCTGAAAATGAAAGGTTGGAGAACCATTTACCATTCAAATGGTCCTCAAAAGAAAGCAGGGGTAGCCATCCTCATATCAATAAATTGAAGTTTATCCCAAAGACTGTAGTAACAGATGAAGAGGGACACTATATCATACTTAAAGGATCTATCCAACAAGAGGACCTAACAATCATGAATATTTATGTACCTAATGTAGGAGCTGCCAAGCATATCAATCAATTAAACCAAAGTAAAGACATACTTAGATGATAATACACTTACAGTGGGAGACTTCAACACGGCGCTTTCTGTAAATGACAGATCTTCTAAGCACAACATCTCCAAAGAAATAAGAGCTTTAAATGATACACTGGACCAGATGGATTTCACAGATATTTACAGAACTTTACATCCAAATGCAAATGAATACACATTCTTCTCAAGTGCACATGGAACCTTCTCCAGAATAGACCACATACTGGGTCACAAAACAGGTCTTAACCAATAGCAAAAGATTGGGATTGCATATTTTCAGAACATAATGCTTTGAAACTTGGACTCAATCACGAGAAGAAATTTGGAAGAAACTCAAACACATGGAAGTTAAAGAACAGGCTGCTAAAAGATGAAAGGGTCAACCAGGAAATTAGAGAAGAATTAAAAAGATTCATGGAAACTAACGAAAATGAAGATACAACAGTTCAAAATCTTTGGGAGACAGCAAAAACAGTCCTAAGAAGGAAATACATCGCAATGCAAGCATCCCTCAAAAAATTGGAAAAAAACTCGAATACACAAGCTAACCTCGCACCTAAAGGAACTAGAGAAAGAACATCAATTAAAACCTACACAAAGCAGAGAAGACAGATAATAAAGATTCGAGCAGAACTCAACAAAATCGAGACCAGAAGAACTGTGGAACAGATCAACAAAACCAGGAGTTGGTTATTTAAAACAATTAATAAGACAGATAAACCATTAGCCAGCCTTATTAAAAACAAAAGAGAAAAAAACAAAAAACAAAAAAAAAAAACAGAAGAGAAAAGACTCTAATTACTAAAATCATGGATAAAAAGGAGAAATCACAACCAATACCGAGGAAATGCAAATGATTTTAAAAACATATGAGCAGCTATATGCCAATAAATTAGGCAATCTAGAAGAAATTGATGCATTTCTGGGAAACCACAAACTACCAAAACTGGAACAGGAAGAAATAGTAAACCTGAACAAGCTGATAACCAGGGAGGAAATTGAAGCAGTCATCAAAAACCTCCCAAAAGTCCTGGGCCAGATGGCTTCCTGTTCTATCAAACATTTAAAGAAGAAACAATACCTATTCTACTAAAGCTGTTTTGAAAGATAGAAAGGGATGGAATACTTCCAAATTCATTTTATGAGGCCAGCATCACATTAATTCCAAAATTAGACAAAGACCCCACGAACAAGGAGAATTACAGACCAATATCCCTGATGAACACAGATGCGAAAATTCTCAACAAGATACTAGCCATCAGGATCCAACAGTACATTAAGAAGATTATTCACCCATGACCAACTGGGATTTATCCCTGGGATGCAAGGCTGGTTCAATACTCATAAAGCAATCAACATAATAGATCATATCAACAAGAGAAAAAACAAAAACCATATGATCCCCTTAATAGATGCAGAGAAAGCATTTGACAAAATACAGCATCCATTCCTGGTCAGAACTCTTCAAAGTATAGGGATAGAGGGTACTTTCCTCAGTATCTTAAAAGCCATCTATGAAAAGCCCACAGCAAATATCATTCTCAATGGGGAAACACTGGCAGCCTTTCCCCTAAGATCAGCAACACGACACCGATCTCCACTCTCACCACTGCTATTCAACATAGTAATAGAAATCCTAGCCTCAGGAATCAGACAACAAAAAGAAATAAAAGGCATTAAAATTGGCAAAGAAAAAATAAATAAATAAAAAAATAAAAATAAAAAAAATAATAAAATTGGCAAAGAAGAAGTCAAACTCTCCCTCTTCACAGATGACATGATACTGTATGCAGAAAATCGAAAAGACTCCACCCCAAGATTGCTAGAACTCATACAGCAACTCGGCAGTGTGGCAGGATACAAAATCAATGCCCAGAAGTCAGTGGCATTTCTATACACTAACAATGAAACTGAAGAAAGAGAAATTAAGGAGTCAATCCCATTTACAATTGCACCCAAAAGCATAAGATACCTATGAATAAACCTAACCAAAGAGGTAAAGGATCTATACCCTAAAAACTACAGAACACTTCTGAGAGAAATAGAGGAAGACACAAAGAGATGGAAAAATATTCCAGGCTCATGGATTAGAATAATACTGTGAAAATGTCAATGCTACCCGGAGCAATTTACACATTTAATGGAATCCCTATCAAAATACCATGGACTTTCTCCAGAGAGTTGAAACAAATTATCTTAATCTTTGTGTGGAATCAGAAAAGAACCCGAATAGCCAGGGGAATACTGAAAAAGAAAACCAGAGCTGGGGGCATCACAATGCCAGATTTCAGGTTGCACTACAAACCTGTGATCATCAAGACAGTGTGGTACTGGCACAAAAACAGACACAGAGATCAATGGAACAGAATAGAGAATCCAGAAATGGGTGCTCAACTGTACGGTCAACTAATATTCGACAAAGCAGGAGATTACCCACTGGAAAAAGGACAGTCTCTTCAATAAATGGTGCTGGGAAAATTGGACAGCCACATGCAGAATGAAACTAGACCATTCTCTTACACCAGACACAAAGATAAACTCAAAATGGATGAAAGATCTAAATGTGAAACAAGAATCCATCAAAATCCTAGAGGAGAATACAGGCAACACCCTTTTTGAACTTGGCCAGGAACTGCTTGCAAGATACACTTATGAAGGCAAGGGAAACAAAAGCAAAAACAAACTATTGGGACTTAAGATAAAAAGCTTCTGCAGAGCAAAAGAAACAGTCAACAAAACTAAAAGACAACCTACAGAATGGGAGAAGATATTTGCAAATGACATATCAGATAAAGGGATATTATTCAAGATCTATATCTATAAAGAATTTATTAAACTCAACAGCAAAAAACAAACAATCCATTCATGAAATGGGCAAAAGACATGAACAAAAATTTCACCAAAGAAGACATAGACATGGCCAACAAGCACATGAGAAAATGCTCTGCATCACTTGCCATCAGGGAAATACAAATCAAAACCACAATGAGATACCAGCTCACACCAGTGAGAATGGTGAAAATCAACAAGTCAGGAAACAACAAATGTTGGAGAGGATGTGGAGAAAGGGGAACCTTCATGCACTGTTGGTGGGAATGTGAATTGGTGCAGCCACTCTGGAAAACTGTGCAGAGGTTCCTCAAAGATTTAAAAATAGAACTGCTCTATGACCCTGCAATTGCACTCCGAAGATACAGATGCAGTGAAATGGCAGGACACCTGCACCCCAATGTTTATAGCAGCAATGTCCACAATAGCCAAACTGTGGAAGGAGCCTCGGTGTCCATCGAAAGATGAATGGATAAAGAAGATGTGGTCTATGTATACAATGGAATATTACTCAGCCATTAGAAATGACGAATACCCACCATTTGCTTCAACGTGGATGGAACTGGAGGGTATTATGCTGAGTGAAGTAAGTCAATCAGAGAAGGACAAACATTATATGGTCTCATTCATTTGGGGAATATAAAAAATAGTGAAAGGGAATAAAGGGGGAAAGGAGAGAAAATGAGTGGGAAATATCAGTCAGGGAGAGAGAACATGAGAGACTCCTAACTCTGGGAAACGAATAAGGAAGGGGTAGTGGAAGGGGAGGTGGGCGGGGGGTTGGGGTGACTGGATGATGGGCACTGAGGGGGGCACTTGACGGGATGAGCACTGGGTGTTATGCTATATGTTGGCAAATTGAACTCCAATAAAAAATTATACTAAAAAAGAAGAATTAAGAAAGAGAGAATAAATTACTGTAGATTTAATCAATGAAATAAAGAAATAAAGCAAATCTGCCTTTAGGGAATAAAGAATAAGACTTCATGATTAATTTAAGGGAATGTGGGATCCCTGGGTGGCGCAGCGGTTTGGCGCCTGCCTTTGGCCCAGGGCGCGATCCTGGAGACCCGGGATCGAATCCCACGTCAGGCTCCCGGTGCATGGAGCCTGCTTCTCCCTCTGCCTGTGTCTCTGCCTCATTCTCTCTCTCTCTCTGTGACTATCACAAATAAATAAAAGTTTAAAAATAATTAAAAAAAATTTAAGGGAATGTGATTAATGGCCAATAAGATAATTTTCAGTTCTATATTATATTCTGTGACTCATATTATCTTATTCAGAAACTATAGATCATTTGTAATAATTCTGAAAAAATGCCTTTGTTGTCTTTCAGATCGATGGCATCTCCCCCCATGTGGTTAGAGGCTCAGCAGCACACCAGTGTCATGGGCCTGAACAGTATATGCACAAGACTGGGAAACTCTCACTAAGTTTAATGGTCCTTGTAAAAACTGTTTATGTCATATGTGTTAATTTATATAAATACTTTAATATAAATATATTACACATAAAATTTACAAGTTATCTAGAACCCTGAATACATTTAAATTGTGCCTTTAAATTTGTATTTACACATCAACTATATAAATGTCAAACATACACAATATATTTTTAAGATAAAATATTTTTTAAGGATAATCCGTGGTTTAATAGCAGAAGGGGAAGGGTACACATGAAATAAATGCCCATGAAGAGATGATCAGACACCAAACTTTACAGAGAAAGGACATATGTCTGAGCTTTGAATATCAAGTTTTCAATCTACAAAGACAATCCATCTATTTTTCAGATTTGTGAACTGTGATTGATGCAACCTCAAACTTGCATTTAAAAAATGGAAAGATACCTAGCATAAAAAGAGCCATATAGATGTTTCAGATGGTTTTGCTAATGTTTATATGAAAAGAAAAGCAAATGAACTCAGTAAAGATTACAGGCAATGCTCCACAAATGTAATTAACAACTACTCTGTGTCTACTCCATTTCTATGCAATGAGAATACACTCAAGATGTGTCCACGGTGGCTTTTTGCTTTATTCTCACCAATTAACAGACTATTGGATATGACAGTAATTAGACACCTCAGTTGGAATAAGATCATTATGTCTTAATGAGATGATTAAAAACAACCAAAAAGTGTGCTTCTTGCAAAATATTAGCATGTACTTCAAGTAACAATAGTACAATTTATTTTGTCTCCTCACTGTGCTTTGTCCGTCCATATTTTTAAAAAATTCTGCAACCAAAATATGCTTTAGAAAATTATATAAGTGTAAAATAACCGTTTTTAATGAATTAACCTCATATAAGCTTTGACTGTATTTATTTTGAGAATGTTCACTAGTGCTTCTCTGACTAGTTACAGTCACCACATAATATTATAAATATGACAGTGGTATACTTCCCATTCACCCCAGAATTTCAGTTTCTATATCGTTATATAATTCAGGACAACCCCCAGCATTTAACTTATTCAATATCCAGTAGTTGGATCAGCTTTAGGCCCAGATGCTGATCTAACTATGAACACCCCTGGCAGGCACAGAAATGCAGAGTGAGTGCAGAGTGACCGCAGTGGGCATCTGAGGAATGAACATCTCACCCCAGCCAAGGCCAAAGATCTCCATAGAAAATCTTTCTTTGAGTTAAAATTCTATTACCCGAAAGCTGGTATTTCACTGCATATGCCATGTGGGAAGGATAGGAACTAACACTTCCTCACATGTCACCATGAATTAATTATCAAATATGCTAGCAAAAGGTCTGGCTGGAGGGAACTGGAAAATATAAGACAAAACCAGCAGGAGAAAGAAGAGGGAGCCTAGAATGGACTACAAAGCCCTGCCAGGCAGGGGGCGTCCAAGTGAAAAGGTATATTCTTTCATCCATTGCCTGTCACTCATCCGTTAGTACATTCAGAAGGCACTCAGGGAACACATACTGTCCACATAAGCAGTGTATACATTTATACTTCTTCATCAAGAAAAACATTCTTCAATTCTAATATAAGAGGTCACTTTCTTATTTAAACATCATTTATTATTGCTCATCATGGAAATAAAACTCTACCGTCTGCAATTCTATACTTGTGTATTTCAAACCAGAAGCCATCACCACTCAGGAGCACCACCACTTATTGCTGTGATATCTACAAACACGACTGCATGCAAACTTGTCCTTCCTTCCTTCCTTCCATCTAAGGTCTGTATACCCACACTGTCTGGATGTCACTCACAACCCCTCCCAAGATCTACTGAAGATCTTGCTTTGTGGATTGTGGCACAGCAACTAGCACATGGTAGAGCAAATCCCCATTTATCTGTCTTATGCGAAATCCACTGAGGGGTTACTATTACTTATTTTATTCATATTTATAATTCTAGAACCTAAGATACTTTGGTTCATAATATTCAGTCAATGAATATTGATTTTAGCAATATTAAATATTGGATTTAGCAATGTTTGCAACTTCTGTCCCATTCCTGCTGCTACCAATGCTATTAACTCATTGAATACCACACATATATTTATTATATATATTATTTACAAAAAGGACAAAATGTATACTGCAACCCAGGGACAAGCATACATTTGTTCCAAGACACTCTACACATTTTATACTTTCCCCACTTCCTCTAAAATACTTACTAGTTTTTAAACTGTAACTATACCTTTCTTATACTATAAAGGTGAAATGGTGTATAGTCAAGTATATCTGAGCAACAGTAGGGCTTTTTCCTATATCTTCTATCAATCAATTTATTTGTATAGCACAAAATTGCTATTCCTCTGAATAGAAGCAAGAGAAAGCCTTACATAATATTACACTATTTTGATATACCTTGACATATACATTATGTAACAGCATTTTCCTTTGCTATACTTTGCAATATAATAGAGGAATGCTTTTTTAAAGTCAGCAACATCAGCAGGAATAAGACTTTTAAATGAATCTCCTAGGAAGACAGAATTCTTACATCCAAAGACCAAGAGCTTTTCCGTAAGTGTTATACTTTTTTTTCCCCTGAGATTAAGGTGCAATGATTAACTATTACATTATTAAGCAAGAAAAACAAAATGAAATAAACAATGACAACAACAACAACAACAAAACAGAATACAGGAGACACCTACCTAAAACCTTTGGCTGCTTTTTAATTTCTTTTTTAACGTAATGACATTATAAATTAGATTTTTAACATAAAAGTAATTTTCTTACTATGGGCCTCTGATAAAATGTAAAACCATGATAACAAAGAAGCAAGAATACTACCGGGAGTAATAATATGACCTAAAACTTATGAAGCACTTAATATGGCCAGGCACCGTCCTGAGAGCTTCCCATGGATTAAGCACATCTCAACCTCAGACTATCCCAATGACTCAGGCACAATCACTATCAGTATTTATTATACAAAAAGAATCAGGACTCAGAAGAAGGCATTCCTAAGTGTACCAGACAATAAATGTAAACCAAGGATTTAAACACATGCTCTTACTGTTAAATACTATTTTTTTCTTATCTTCATGTTTTAATGTGAATTAAAATAAAATACTATTCTATCCCTTTCTCTCTAGAACTAGAATATTTTTCAATTGATTGGAGCACATTTCAGCCCAGGGATGACAGAAATCATGAGCTACTCAAATTTCTGTATCTTAAGGAGAACATCTTATGAAGTGTGTTTTCAGTCTTCCTAACATATGGATAAATGGTGAGTTATCTGGCAACTGCCAAAAACCCACTACTTGTATGACTGAGTCAGAAATAAACAACTATTTTAACACTACTCGGTAACTATCCTGCCAAACCAGTTCCTACATTGCCTTTATATTAAATGGTACACTTGAATAGTCTATGAGTCAGCTTATAATAAATCCAATATTTTAAATACTTATATAATTATATGGTAAGCCCAGACACATGGCTTTCTTAGAGAGGCAACCAGAGCAAAGCTACTCTCCTGTGTTCAGGAAAGCAAAGGTTCTTCTTGAGTAAGCTCCGAATCTAAATAAGCTTCACTCCAAAAAGAGTTTTATTGCAGACTGATAATCCCCTAGGTTTATAATAAAAATGCTGACATAGCTTTAGCTACAAGCATAACAAATGCAAAGCTATAATGTTTGCCTGTCAGAAATTCCTATTTATTTCCAAAGTCCTAACAGATGTGCTTTACCGCTTTTAAATTCCCTCCCAAAGTTAATTGCTTGTCTATCAAAAAGATAAAGATCTTGTTTTAGGCTTTGGGGATATTACATGTGGGGAGAAAAACTAATACTCTAGCAATACATTGTGTCCAAAATGCATTTGCCGTAAGAAAGCCAAATTCTCTGAGCATTAGAAAGCTACTAGGAAGGAATATACAGATCATCCCAAGGTCTTAAAAAGTGTAAGATCCTCCATATCACAACATTAAAATATTTAGTTCACTTAGATTTTATTACACCAATAAGGCCTAACTTATTGTAACACAAATGGCTGCAACCTCATATTTTTTACAAAACAGATTTCAAAATGAAGGTGACATTCTTGCAGGTTCTTGGAATTAAATAATGCTTCAGACAAAATGGACCTTCATGGATCTTCATGATTACTGGTCCACTATTTTCCAAACTATAAATTCTGATACATTAATGAGTTGCAGACTTAAAACACAAAATAAAATGAAATAGAAAATACCAGAATATTACATTTAGTAACAGTATATATCATCCTAGGAAACTTTTCTGTCAGGTAAACATACACAGGCATGCTATATTGTGATGTAAAATGTATCTCTTACTGTGAGGTACTATTAAAAAAAGTTTTCTTCTACTCTGACCCCTTGATATATTGCTATAAAGTGTTACCATCACAGGGACAAATTAAATATTTACTGTGGAGGTAGATAATGACAATCATCCAGACATTTTTCAATAGCCCCTTTTATAAAGTTGTATCTAAAAAGTGTGAGGCAGGACACCTGGGAGGCTCAGTGGTTGAGTGTCTGCCTTTGGCTCAGGATATGATCCCGGAGACTAGGGATCAAGTCCCACATCGGGCTTCCTGCATGGAGCCTGCTTCTCCCTCTGCCTGTGTGTCTGCCCCTCTCTCTCTCTGTGTCTCATGAGTAAATAAAGAAAATCTTAAAAAAAAAAAAAAAAGTAGCCAAGCCCTGAATCAATGAAGGAGGGAGGGAAGGAGGGAGAAATAAACAGATAGATAGATAGATAGATAGATAGATAGATAGATAGATAGATAGATAGATAGATAATGTGAGGCAACAGCATGAGCAAAGAGTGGCGGGTACAATAAAGGTATGTTCTGATGAATAGCAGCTTGGCTAGAAGAGAATTATTTTAAAAGAACACAGACAAAATAGATTTTGAAAACATATTCTAAATGTTTTTATAGTGCATGTTCTAAATGTTTTTTTAGTGCATTTTCTAAATGCACTAAACATGCACTTGCTACTCTAGTTACTACACAGTAACAGGAAGATCTCTCATTGTCCAGAGAGCTAGTTTAAACTGAGAATACATAAATAGCCTCAGGAATGTAGACTTTTTAAAATAACCATTCAGAAGAACTAAGATGTTTGAAAATAAATCCCTTAACTAATGATGAACATTAAAAGTTACAACCTTAACATGTAAGTCTTGATGTCACCTTTAGATTAAATGGATGAGAAATCTCCCTGGATCTGGATGTGAAAAAATAACACAGAATTGTTATTTATCCCTCTTTGAGTTTTACCATCCCAATAAACACACACACACACACACACACACACACACACACACACACACCCTCACTCACTCTAGACAGACATGCAAGCAGATTAAAACATGTTTAAAATAAATGCTCCCTCCATGCTCATTCTACAGCTTCCTTTTTCACTAAGGAGTGGGGTATGGTCATCCTTCACACAGTCCTCATTCATTCTAATGAACATATAGTTTTCATTTTATATATGTTCTATAAAATAATAAGTATTTATTTTTTCTAAATTCTTTCAAAATTGTTCAACTTTTGTATTTTTCCAAATATGAAAATAGTATTTGCACACACATTATTACATATACCATTATAACTTCATGTAATGTTTTAAATAACATACTATTCCTTGATTTATCTACTCAGCATGGTGCATTTCATTTGTCCACTATGGCAAGTGAGGAAGTAAGGGTACTTTTATCGATTCTTTCCTTCTTTCCTACTGCACCTCCGGACTTTTGGCACTGATATTTTATTTTTTCTCTTCCATTATAGTTACCATTTGTAACTACAAGTCACAGACATTTAAATTTCTCTACAGATTGATCAACTTTAGATCAGCCACTGCTTCAATGACAGATGAGAAGTTTTGCACATAGACTTCCTTCTATATTGCCCTGGTCCTGTTTTGATTATTGGTAACTTTATTGATATTTTTATAACATCAAAACAATAAATAATTTGGTCCCCACTGCTATGTGTACAATTCCATTGTATAATTTGCTTGTGTACAATGTTTTGTGTATAAATAAAATTAAAATCCAATGTAAGCAAAGGTTGAGCACTATGCCTATTTAATATTTAATATGTAAATATCATTCTTTACATAATCAAGTAGAGTTTCAGGCCTCAGTGGATTTCTTTTAACTTTCCTAGTTTTCCAAATTCCTTCTAGTTTATATGATTGAGCCAACACTTTTTTCCTATATTCATATTACCCTTTTACTCAAAAATTTGGGGTTATCACTCAGCATATTTTCATATAGACATTCTTTATTAAGCTTTGCATTTCCCTGGAATATGATTAAAAGTTGGGTATAGAATTCTATATCTCAATTAATTTTTTCTCAGGTCTTTGAAAACTATTGCTTGGATGTCTTCCAGAATCCAATGTTTCTGATGAAAAATCTGTTAACTGCATGTCCATTTCTTTGCAGATAATTTTATTCTCATTAGAAGATAACATTTTCTTCTTTAACGTGAAAATTTTGAAATTTCATCAAGATATGTCTACCTATAGTTCATTTTATCCACCCTGCTTATCAGAATTTTTAATCTGATAACCAATGTCTCCGTACATTGAGGGCAATGATGGCCCAACTTCTGCATATGTGCCCAAATCCAAGCCCTTTGGTTCTCTGGGCTGGCCATATGATTTGCTTTGGCTCATGGATCATTAACAAAGAGCAGCAAGCAGAGACTTGAAAAAGCTCAGTGCACTGGAAATTACACTCCTACTGCCCCTTGGAATTCTGTTGCCCAGAGAACAAGCAAAAGTTAGCAAGAAGAAGAGACAAGGGGCTCCATGATTCCTCTTACCACAGTCAATAGTCACGTAAGTGAGTTCATCTTGTATCAGCTAAGCCAGAGCCAATCTTACAGGGGACCAGCATCCCATGAGCTAGTGCAAAGCTACACCTTGACCAGACTCAAAGAAGCAACCCACTCAACCACAGCCACATATACTAAATAAACAGCTGCTGTTTCAGACCACTCTGCTTTGCAGTCCTGTGTGCACACCCAAGGTTAACTGACACATCATGTTTCTTCAGCTTAAAAAAAAATTTTCATTATTGTATTCTCTGCCTTTCACAGTCTTATTCTTTTATATTCATGAGATGTTGGCTCTATTGACTCTACCCTCTATTCTCAACTTTTTCTATGTTCCAGTTCCTTGTCTTTCCATTCTAAGTGTTGGGAGTTAATCAGCAATTTAACTTGAAGATAAAAATTAGCCTGAGCTTCTATCAGTTGGTCCAATAATTTTTTTTAATTTTGTATTCATATTTTTAATTTCCTGGAAATTTCTTGTTCTCAGCTTCTTTTTCATAATAGCCAGTTACAGATATAACATCCTCTCAAATTCTGCTGAGAGTACTAATTAGACTTCTTTTTAAAGTGTCTTGTACTCCCTGAATTATACCTAAATCTTCTGATATCACTCTTTTTGTTCATCTAAATATAGTTTTTCCTTAAATATCAAATGATCTTTGATTGTCAGCTTATTTTTCTAAATAAAAAAAAAAAATGATGCCAATTAACATGGGATAGCTCACACTGTTTCATTTACACTGTGAAATCCATTATCCCAAAAGGCCTCTCCCTGGACTGAAAAGGATGTCAACAGACAGAATGTTCTCCAGAAGGGCAAGCAGGTGAGGTGGTGACCTCCATGACGGATAAGACACGTTTTATTTTATATGTGAAATATTTTATGAATTTCACTACTGAACATATTTTCTACTTTTTCTCTAACATACAACAAAGGGTTTCATCATGAAAAAAAAAATTCCACAATCTGCTTTTCTGCTTTTTTTTTTTAGATTTTATTTATTTATTCATGAGAGATCAGAAAGAGAGAGAGAGAGGCAGAGACACAGGCAGAGGGAGAAGCAGGCTCCATGCAGGGAGTCCAACATGGGACTGGATCCCAGGTCTCCAGGATCACGCCCCGGGCCTAAGGCAGCACTAAACCACTGAGCCACCTGGGCTGCCCAACACAATCTGCTTCATTATTTTAATGTTTCCTTGAAAGAAAAGAATTAGGCTAGTGTGTCTGGTCTGTTGGTTCAAACCAGCTCACAATAATTACCTTCACCCTTGACCTCTTTTTAGGTTCTTGTTTATTAGCATCCTCGGGTCATAAATGCCTGATGCTGGGAACAGAATTATTTTTGAAGGAGTATATTTTGAGAATGCTATATGTAAAAAATAATATAAGTAAAATTAAAGCTTCTAAAACAGAGATTGTATAAGAAAGCTTGGCTTTTCTCTAAAATTCAAAAGAATATATACATTATGACAGTTTTCAAAGGATTTCTCATACCAGCAATTATGTAGATGGTGGTTTATTATATGCAAACAGTGCTGCAATCTAAACATTCTAGAATTTTAAAGTTCATTTAAGCTTCCTGACACTAAATAATATTTTGTTTTTATGTTTCTAAACTTACAAAAGTAACATAAGCCCCAAAGAAAAGCAGTATATTAAAATAAAATAAGGTTCTCTTCCAATGGCAACAGAGATAAATCATTTCCCAAGGAGAGTTCATCAAGGCTAGAGACTGGCAGAAAAATAGTGGCCCTCACCTTCAAAGATCAAGCTAATCTTAAAACACACCCTATCTCCTGTTTGGCTTTGATGTATTAATATGCTCGTTTGTCTTAAATCTCAAGGCTGGTGTCCAACAGGTTATGGTGACCAAAAGAACTGTTTTATATAAAAATGTGTATCTAGTAAGACTCACTCTGTTTTCATTTTAAAACAGTAATTGAAAAAATTTTGGCAGAAGAACTCAATTTTCAAACAAAAACTTACAGGAACCCACAAAAACATACATCATAGAAATAAAGTGGGGTTAAACAACTCTAAACAACTGCTTAAAGAGGGTGGGAGCAGAAAAGCTTCATAACTTAGTTCATTGCCTGGAGACACAGCAAAGATACCTTTTCCTCAAAAGAGACTGAAATTTAATCTTCTATTACGTGAAAGGGAAAAAGTATGATGACTTCACATTTTAAAATTATTGACATATGTTTTTCATAAATATTCACTGAAAGCAATTAAATATTTCACCAACTCGTTGATTATCTCTATATAACCAAATGATGCTACAGGAGTTCAAATATGAATCACGGATGAAGCTAAAGCCCTACCGTGTGGTGCTTAAGTCCACAGCAGACGAATATAAATCCAAGTACTTCAGCAGATTAACTGTGGAGGAAAAGGGGAAGATGTTCCTTAACTGCATCTTCAAAGATCACTGACATTCACACAAACTGGAGAAGGAAGACAAGCAACACAGTGGAAATAGACTTTAGAGGACACATTGCAAATGTTGGTAACAAGAGGGCATCTGCGTAATGAAGTGGAAAATGGTGTATATCAGAGTTTGAAGGGAGATATAATTAAATACCTAAGTGTGGGAAATATAATTAGTGTTTAAACCATTTGCTGCCATTTCCTGCTGTCTATCCCTCTGGGAGGATCACACTTCCCTTCTTCACTCAGGCCAGGCTTGCCTGACTTGCTTTGGCGATGAAATGGGAGTAGAAGGGATGGCCACAACCTCATAAGGCTGTCCATGGTCCAGATGGGACCAGCTTGATCAGCCTCTTTCCCAGAGTGTAGATAGCATGAGCTATGCAACTGCCAACCCCCAGCGAATATGCAACTGAGCAAGGAAGAAACTGATAGTGGTGAAGCCACTGGATCTGTTATTAATGCAGGACAGACTATACTGATAAAACAGGTCAAAGAGAGGACTTTATGTCAGGCAGAGTAAATATTTAGTGTAGGTTTACAAACAGTTTTCATTTCCAAACATGTCCCTTCATTCGGAGGTTTTAATAACTAAGCATGGGTGATGCTGAGCTTCATTTTGGCTAATCTTAATTGGATATGGCAGCATGGCAGCCAATATTCAAGTCCATCTATTTAGAAATGATGAGAAGAAACATGTCTTATCTTCAGTCTTTGCTCAAATGTGCCCTTTTTGGTGAGGTGTGATAGCCTCATTTAAAATTTTAAACTAGCCCCATCCTCAACTTTCATACTCTGTATCTCTCTCCCTTACTGTCTTCATCCCCATAGCCCTTCATCACCATTTTTGTGTATAAATATATAAATATATGTATATATAAAATATATAAATATCATATACAATTATATATATATTGATCTACATATTTACTGTAAACACGTTTACATTTAGAAATATAAATACGCATATATTCATAAATCTTGAAAATTACTAAACAATTCACAGTATCTTCCCAAAAAATTATAATTTCTATACCCTCAAAAAGAAGGCAAGTGATAATTTCCTTATTTACAGATAGAAATAAGGAGGAAAGAAAAAGCACTGGGAAATGTATTCCAGTTACTTTGATAGTATCAAATTGTGAGAAAGACTTCCGCCTGTTTTCTCTAACAGATAAAATGTATCATAGTTCAGGCAGGCCTGACATATCTTGACCAATGGATGACTTATTTACAACTGAGTAAGTGTTATGAAAACCTCCCATCCCTACTCATGCTGCCGAAGAAAGTAAGTATAATTCATGATCAAAGTTAGAATGCAGAACTTGTTTATTAGGCTTTCTGTTTTTCCCCCATAATAAGATTATTAGGGGTAGTGAAATCATTGATCAGTGAGATATTTCTGGATTTTTATGGTTAACCTGATTTTTTTCATGCTGGCTGAGAGTTACCATTTTCATAGTTTCGTTTTGTTTTGTTCTGTTTTGTTTTTTGCTTCTGCTTTTGTATCTTTTTCTTTAATGGCAAGATTCATGTTTTAAACAAAACAATTTTTAATGGACTTTTAGAATGCTACTATTTGAAACATAGAGATTGATGATACTATGTTTGCAAAATACAAGACCTCTCACAAAACATGACTTTTTTTGTTTCCAAAAAACTTTTCCCCCTCAAAGAAAGACCATATGCCTTTCAGAACAATCCTCAAGCTAAGCATGGAGAAAGAACTCTTACTAATAAATTTCTGCTCTTATTACTTCATAGATGAAAGAAATCTAAACTAGAACACTCTATAGATGTTCTAAAACATTAACTGAGCATGGGATGATTAAAATATAGTATCTTCACATGTCTTTACCTGCATTATATTCTATAAAACATTTATTTTTAAATAAAAAGTTGAAAATAACTTATCAGATTTTAAACAAGTAAAAAATGCTCAAATATCTAGTAATTGCCAATACTTTTATTTTTATTTATTTATTTATTTATTGCCAATACTTTTAAATATTTTATTTATTTGAGACAGAGAGAGAGGGAGGGAGGGAGGAGGGGGTCAGAGAGGAGAAAGAATCTGAAGCAGACTGCGTACTGAGTGTGGAGCCCAACGTGCACTGGTCCGTGACTGCCGACACACTGGAGGTATCCCAGAGAGAAATCATGATTGTGAGGCACAATAATACATAAATAACATCTCCTTCATGGACATGAAGGAGAGAGACCATCCTTTTCTAGGAACTCAGTGTGTGTCAGATGTTTTGTTTTACATTTTCACGTGCGTTTCCTTAATTAGCCAAACACTACTTAGGCTCAGAAGGTATCATTATCCCTAATTTACAGTCACTAAACGATGGAATAGAGAGGTTTATTAAAGATGGAATATCTCAGAAGCAATGCTGTCTCTGAAATAGGAGACAAGGCCAACTGTTCCAACATCATGAGGAATCAAGTTGTAGAAATGGTAGGGCCCCTGTACTAAACGGATAACAAAAAATTAACCTGGAATGATTTAATATTTTTAAGCACTAATTCAACAATTAATGCACCCTAATAAATGAGGTCCAATGGATGCTTTAATGAACAACAACAGCCTTTAGTTTTGTGAAGAAGACAGGAATATGGTTCAAACTGATGTTACCTACATCAATCGTCTCTAATGCTTGATCTTAAATCAGTAGAGGCATTTCTATAACGCAATTGTGCTAAAATAATGTCTATGCACAATTTCACAGGTATTTACTATGTAAAAGCTTCATGCTGGGAACCACTATCAAATGACTAATTTAAAACTAGTTACTTCAGCATCAATCTGGATAATGATCCATAATGAATGGGAAAAGAATAATCTAATATTTCATGGCTTTCCTATTGCTGTAAATCAGATATATATAAGAAAACACTTTTGCAAGGTCTTTTATTTATAGATTAAAACATGGTCTAAAATAACCTCACAGTGTTGACATACTTACAAATTATATTTCAGTTGATTATATAATAAATAAAGGTTTTAACATTGGTTCAGTTAAGGAAAGCTCAATTTTATAATTTTTTTTTATTTTGGTGTGGAAAAATAACTAATACATAATGCTTGACCATATGGTTTTGTAGTCTTTTGCTAATTACAAATCACTGCATAGGTTTCACAGCTGCTACTTATTATTAACTGTACCATCTCCTCAAAGATTTATTCCTCTTTTTATATCTTTCTTTTTTAACCACTGTCAAAGAACATTCATATTTTTAATAGCATCTATTGCACGAGATTGAATCCACAATCCAATACACAGACACACACACACACACACAAGAATGATGATTTACATTTAAATTAATGTTAATTATTTGATAAAAGCTTCAGCAAACCAAAATATTGTAATAGTTTTATTTTAGTCAACATTTTAAAATCCTTCATTAAAGTCTGGCAGCCTAAAGCACAAAATGTGGCAAGCAGGCATTAAAATGTTGTAATAACAGTTTCTGATACAGAAAGCAATTAGCTCTTTTTAAAAAATGACCTATTTTATATAAGCGACATCTAATTTGGGACATCTGCTTTAAACAATGTTAGAATTAAATTTAAATTCTGTCATATAATAAATCTAGAATAATTATTAATTTTTAAAGTGCAAGCAGTTGGATAGCATGACAGAGAAAAGGATATGAAATTAAAACTAAAATTGCAGCATTTAAATCCTAATAAAACCCTTGCTTCTTATCCCTCTCAGAAAATTTTATATTTTCTACTCTTTTTCCAAGTGGATATACTGTCAAGCCCTAAAGTAAATCCCTGCTGGGCCAGGATTATGACTGATTCATCAAACGCATGAACCAGCTACAAGTTGCACGACTAGGTCCTAAAAGTATTTGTTGAAATACAAGGTCCGTAACTTCTCAACTCCAAAATGTGTCGTTTTACTCTTACAGGGAACAAGTTGATTTGTTATCATGTTGGTTGTATAGTAAGTGTGTATAAAAAGCCAAAAAAGGTTTACAGAATATATTAAATAGTTCACTGATATTCTAAAGAACGTTTTAACAAACAAACATTTATCCTTCCCTAAGCTTTACACTGTTGTGCCAAGCTAAAAGGTTTTCTTCTTATTAACACTCCAAAGATCTTTAGAAAAGTTAGCATCCATTACTTTCATTTCCCTGGCTGCCTCAACTGTTAATGGAACTTAGCAGTTAGAGTTCTTTTAAAACAATCCCAAACCTAAGCATCTTCCCAATCCGCCTGATTAGGAGCTGCCGTTCACATTAACATCAATCCTTGACAGTATAATACACATTTGATGTGGCAGAGGCAATCGTCATCTACAGATCTCTTTCCCTAAAATGTGACTTCTATCTATGAAGAACATGTAATAGGGAATTAAGATATTTCTATTCCCAATAACTGATTCCACTATGAATCTTGTAGGAGGCCTTCTTTGCATTCAGAGCTAAGATCTCTTTACTTGTAATATTTATCCCCAGTCTCTTCATAGTTAAGGACCTTGAATTCTGCCCTCATTTTATTTCATTTTATTTATTTTTAAAGATTTTATTCATTTATCCATGAGAGACACACAGAAAGAGAAAGAGAGAGAGAGAGAGAGGCAGAGACACAGGCAGAGGGAGAAGCAGGCTCCATGCAGGGAGCCCAACGTGGGACTCAATCCCAGGACTCCAGGATCATGCTCTGGGCGAGGGCGGCGCTAAACCACCGAGCCACCCAGGGATCCCCCTCTGCCAGCATTTTAAAAGGCCACTTTGTCCATTTCCTCCTCTTCACCCAAACAATGCAATCAGACATCAATACATTGTCCGATGTCTTAGGTATTTGTAAGCAGGTTCCCAAATTGATGATCAGTATCCAGAAAAAAACACTTTCTAATCAGAATTGCTAACTTGTAAAGTAACAAAAAAATAAATAGGAAGCAAAATGAGTCTGAAAAAGGAAAAAAGAGAACAATTTTATAGAGCCACTTGGCCACAATTTAAAAGGACTCTGATCAAACTGGATAGCATGACTAGGAAATTACAATTATTAGTCCTAATGCCCTTCTGGTAAAATCCTCATCTTTTTCCCAAAGGTTCATTCAAATACAAGAGGCCATAAGACCTCTCAGCCACCAAATGATGGTCTGATGAACCTGTCATGGAATCTGAGGGGCACAGTGATGTACTGTTGACAATGTTTCCAAAGAAAAATAAAGCTTTAGAGCAGAGTTATCTGTGTCAGGCTTCGATGAGATGTCAGGCCACCTGAGGAATGATATCCCATTATAGTCCCTATAAAGTTGTAAATCAGATGTATTAAGTAGCCCATAAATTCAATGCCAAAATTAAATTGCAACTATCAACAATCACTTAAGAGATAGACGAATGACTGTCTTTATTACTTCTGTTATAGTCCAGCCTTCCCAACAAGAACTGCAATATTAACCCTGTGGCCTACTTGGGAGTTTCTTATAAGAAGGATGCTTTAAGAATTGATTTTGTGTAATTGGAATAAAAAAAGGGAAATAGGTAGACAAGACAGAAGCAAAATTGAAATGAGAGGCAATAAATGCCCAAGACAAAAATCTAGTTTGTCATTAAAATATAGCATGGTAAAAATAGAGGAAACTAGTCTCACAAAATAATTGGCCTACTCCAATATAATAAAAATAATCAGGCTAACTTTTCCATAATATATAATGTAATAAATATAATAAAATATATTTTATAAAAATATACATTTTATAATCATCTTTCTAGAAATATGAAACTGAAATTCAAAGGTTTTGACAGGTACAATCCCACATGAGAAGGATTTTTAAAAAAATATTAAACAGTGTTAACTTTCAATACTTGTCATATTTAATTTATACTGTATGTGTATATGAATTATCAATGTATCTTTAATATTCATTTTTTAGTATTCACTGCTATTCCTCCCAGCACCTATACAGCCCAGGTGAGCAATATTATTCATGGTAAAAAATCATCAGGTTAAACCGTTAAGTAAATTTATCTACTTAGTCCTTGGGAAAGAAGAGATTACCTCCTAAGATTCCAGTTTCTAGAGAAATTAAATTACATGTAATGACAGATTTATAAAACTTCATACAATTGGCTGATTTTTCACTTGGGCAATCACCTGAATTCGTACACCTCTGGAAGTTACAGATTGCCTCAGTTTGGGGCTCACTCCTTGCATATAGGTGTCCAAAGAGCTCCATCACTGGTGTTACCAGCCCCCTCTTCCCTGGTGTTACCAGCCCCCTCTTCCCCTTGGACCCTGAACGTACATGGAATAACAGAGGGATATGACAGAAGAAAGCACACAGTTCCCATAAAGATGGAAATCTACTTTCTATCATTGTCCCAAATATCCTAGGTATGAGTGGCAGGTGAACAATGTTTAGCTAAACATTAATACAGCTACATAATTAGGAATGGAAAATGTTAAATGAGAAACTAGGAAGTCACAGAGAAAACCAAGTGTGTGAAGAAACTACCACATGGCCTAGTGGCAAGAGAACTAAGCAGCATTTACATAAGGACTCCAGTGATGATGACATTCCCTTACAACCCAAGTCCCTGAACAGTGGGTATGTATTCTCATGTATACTAGGCCCTGGATGTAGTCTAGGGGTAGAATGCGAGGCACACCCAGAGATGTGGACCACTGTCTGTGGGAAGCCTCCCCTCTGCTGCTTCTATGACAGTCCTGATCACATCACTGGGTTAGGACACACTCATGTGTCTCTCTTCCCATAGATTCCACACCTCTCATGTCTTATTCAGCTTTTATTACTAACAATGGCTGACACACAAAGACTAATGGACAAATCTTTATTTTTAAAATAAGCTCTCCAATTTTCTCATCTGTAATATTGAAGTTGTATGTTCCATTCAACCTCAATAATCTTATAATTTCATTTTATTAAAAACTCATAGTACTCTCTCCTCAGCTATGAAAATATAGTAAGTTTAATTCCTCATTTTGCATATATCAAAGAACAAAGCATCTTTCATACTTTACCTTGATTTCTCTCCCTTTTATGCAAGCCAGCCCTGGGTGCTCACAGGAGACAAGTCTCCCATAACAACAGTTAAGAGAACAGCCTCACACATATCTATATGTGGGGAAAAGAACATAGACATGGGCTTTTTATTTTTAAGATTTTATTTATTTGAGAGAGAGAGCACAAGCGGAGGGGCGGAATGGAGAAAGAGGGAGAAGCAGGCTCCCCACAGAACAGGGAGCGGGATGCAGGGTGCCATCCCAACACCCTGAGATCATGACCTGAGCCAAAGGCAGACACCTAACTCATTAACCCACCCAGGTGCTCCAGACACAGGTCTTGAGAAGGGTAGTCAATTGCATGGCAAGCCACATATTCAATTTCCAAAATAAGTCATTAGGTCTCCTGTTGCCCCTTCTCTCTCTCTGTCTCCTCTTCTCCCTCACCCCCATACTTCCCTTCTCTCTTCCTCTTTCTCAGTGTTTGACTAGTAATATTAAAAGTCATGAAGATCAAAGCGGTACAACAAAAGGCCTGACTTCTAGGGTAAAGTTACCAACATGATTATAAGAGGCACAAACTGAAAAGGCTCAATTTCAACTTTGATTAACTCTGCATGAGACCATGTTTGTTATTACTGATGTCATTTTTACCCATTTCAACCATTCTCTAAGACTGGACTTTGTAACATTACCTCATCTTATTACTAAAATCTTCTCATTTTATTTAAATTATACTCTTAACTTTCATCACTCTTCTAAGCAATTGTGTATTTCCTAATTTACTTGACATTCAGATTTTTCAATTGTCATTATGATTTAAGAGTCTGCTGATTCAAAATGGTAGTCATATAAAACAATGTTCCAAGAAAAACAATTTTGTGATGCTTAATAATATCTGATGATTCCACTAATTATTTTACACAGGCAAATCTGTTACTGAGCACATGTGAATGCCTCAATCGCATGACTAATTTCAGGTCTGGAGATTAGGAACCTAGTCTACTTTGTATGGTACAGCTAGCTGAAATCTAACAAATATGACCCATTCTTTCTAGCACTGCCAAATTCAATTCTTTGTGTTTATTCAGTCAGTAGCAATACTAGCTCTAAAGTATAATGGCATCAAACAGGTATGGAGAAAAAGCTGCCTCCCAAACTAAAACAACCAGTTACAAAGCATTCTGGGTATGAGGCATTCCATAAGAATTAAAATGGTTCTGTCTTCTCGAGTGCTGTGACTGAAATCATAATAAAATTATATAATTAAAATTATTTGACACTTGCCAAATCACTAACAAGTACGTATGCGTAAGTATTAACATAATTCACATACAAAAAAAAGTTAATGCTAAACTGTTCTAATTTTAAAATACTCCTAATTCAATTACTGGATAATATTTTTTTTTAATGTAGAAACAAATCATTAGGAAAAATATAACTCAGTTACATAATTTTATTATACAAGCCTGACGTGAAATACTCACCATAAATACATAGGAAGAACACCATGTTTGGCTAAAAATGACTTTGAAATTATAGAACCATTCACACCTACTGTAAAGCAATGCAGGAAACAAGCCAACAAATAGGGTCTAGTTCTGATTCTAACCTTTCTATTTTAACAACAAGGAAGTATATGCAAAGAGGTTAAAGAAATCACTAAAAATGGTGCATCTTGTTAAAGGCACTACAAGGGACTAGGTCAGTGAACTCTCATGCAAACCCTAGCTATCTATGGAGCTGCTCAAGAGGATTATAGAAACTTCACTCCTTTTCTAGATTGTAACATGACCAATCCAGAGACAGTGCCAGGTGGGAACAGTGACACAGAATGAATATATTGCAAAATAAATGAACAACAACAACAAAAAAAAAAAAAAAAAAAAAAAAACAGGAAGAAGCAAAATAAAGCTAGGGATATCCATGGTGAGACTGGGACTCCTGGGGGTCAGACTTGCAGACATCCATATGCTCCTGGCCACATGCTCCCACAGATAGCTGAGCATTCCCTAAGATGCCAAATAACTAGGAAGAATGAAAGTCTTATGTAAGAGCTCCTGAGGAAAGCTGACAAGAATGAGAGCTGACTCAGAACAGGAGCAGCTCTTGTACCTTCACTTTGCCTTACTTTGAGTCCCATAGGAATTCCTTCAATCCAGATAGAATTTAAAGAATGAAAGAGTATCTTGATTAAAATAAAAAATTTAGCAAATCCTAGGGGTAATTGACCCCAATTGGGGTAATTTGTTAAATTAATGAGGAACTTTTTTTCACCATTTAATTTCTGAGCTTCTTAAGCCACTAACTTAAATCACTTATTCCTAAATGTACTTCATCAGTATTGATGTTCATACATTCCTTGCTATTTAGGCTCAAATCATTAGATAAATACAATAATTTTTTATTCCGCACAAAACTATGGCTCTTCAATCTCATCGACAGCAAGACTGAAATTGCCTGAAGAGAGCATCTAACTCAACTCTAAGTCAAGATAATCAGGGCACAAGGTATTTCACATATTCCTTCATAGTTCCCTTCATGATTAGTTTCAAAAAGGAAAGTAATACTAAAAGGTGAAATTCCTTCTCAACTTCTGATTTTTCCTAATAGATTCTGTATTCCTCTCTGTAAAAAGTTCCACATTATTTATTTTCTTTTGTGCCTAATAAAATGAAGACAATATTATCCCCAAATAGCTGTTAGTACTCTCCACCTTTCTGAGGCACAGAATGAATGATGATAACCATTCAAACCAGCTCCTTTATAAGGCATTAATACAGACCATGTATAGACAGTCTAGAGGAAAGAATGTTTCAGAACAACTGAAGCAAAATTCTTTATATTAAGAAATAAAACAAAAAAAAAAGAAATCAGAGATGGAAATACACCGTCCATGCCCATTTGTACCATTATACGACTGACCTGAAATCAGTTAAAAGCAAAACTGGTGGGGATCCCTGGGTGGCTCAGTGGTTTAGTGCCTGCCTTTGGCCCAGGGCGTGATCCTGGAGTCCCGGGATCGAGTTCCACATCGGGCTCCCTCCTGGCCACCCAGGCATCCCTCAACTGTAATTTTTAAATCATCTTTTCTACCAGGCAGAAATCATCTGTATTCTTCTACCACAAAGTTCTACAATAGCCTGGAAAACAGAAAATCACAGTTAAAGTCTCCATTGAACCAAAGGAACACCCAGTAATCTCTGCACTTATCTATGTTTCAGACTTTTTTTTTTTGCTAATATTTTGACCCTTTAATATTGATATAATTCCCAAAGATTGTTCTTTAAACAAAAAAGGCTAGCCTCATTAGGTTTGCCTAATTATTCACAGAAATGCAAACCAAAAAGGATGCAAATTAAATGCACAGACCTTCTTGAGTTTGCACAGCAAATATATGGCCTTACAGTCCTGAGCACCTATGAATGACTAAGAATTTACTTCTGTCTGGAGTTTTTATTGAGAATCTTGGATTCGATTTTTAAAACCTCACTTATTATTATCATGGCTCTAGAAGACCAAGCCCAAGACACTCTGTCTTGCAGGTTTTACTTTCAGTACCTATAAATTTGGTCTAATTCCTCTCCTCTTAAGGCTTCAAAATGTTCTCAGGTCTCTGACCTGGCAGGAGACCACATCATTTGTGCAGCAGGTGTTCTGTGAGCCAAGGTTCTCTGAAGGGCTTTGTAGGAACTGAATCCACATTGAGTAGTCTCATGCACAAGTTTCCAAGGAAGTACTTGTTCTCTAATAGTAAGTAAGTATTTATACCTAATTAAATGACAATCATTCTCAAATGTGATATCAGTTGCACGACTGATTTTTCTCACTTATATTCTGGCAAAAAAAAAAAAAAGAGCAAGATCCTTATTGAACCTATGAAAATAACTGTATTGCCAAGTAAAATAAATGAATCTCAGTAAAATAGTTGTTTTTGAATTCTAAAGGATGAATGAGAAGCAGATACCATTAAAAATGTTTCATTTCAGTTTACTAGACGAAGACTTAGAGATAGCTCAAGAATAAGAAAAGGTCTCCCCTAAAGGAGAAGAGCCAAATAGTACCAACAATATCCAAACAAATAAACACAATTAAATTTCCCTTATCATTTAGTCCTTAATAATTATTATTCCACTGATACTGCTTTCATTAAGTTGATCTGCTGCTAGACTGAAGAAAGTCCCAGACTGACTCAGCTCCTGCTATAGGCTGAAAGTTGTCTAGCAGGTGCCCCTTTGGAAGCCTGTCCTCAAGCCTATTCACTGAAGTAGTAATAGTTCAGATGCTGGTACAGTCCTGTGCACAAGTCCTAATGTCTTCTTTGTTAAAGGTAAAAATTCTAGCTTATAGCTTATAGCAGAGTTGTAAGGCAAGCATTGCAAAGAAGAATCTTGTTTAATAATGAGACTCATGACTGTGGTTAATCAATTATGGTAACCAATTATATCACAATGGACAAAAGTAAAATTCTCTTTTGGGATACAACAAACAACTATTTCATAAGGGTTTCCCAATAGAGTAAAAGTATAGTAGGGGCAGCAGAGGCACTGACAAGTGTCCAGGGCCTTTTCAAAATATGTATAACTTATAATATATATATATAAATACTTAACACTTGGCTTACACAAACTTAACCTTAACACCTTAACATTTTGCTCATGCAAACTTAACCATCTTTTCAGATTGGTCAACTTTCAACCATACAGCTTTTTTTTTTCTTTTAAAGATTTTATTTATTCATGAGAGAGAGAGAGAGAGGCAGAGACATAGGCAAAGAGAGAAGCAAACTCCATGCAGGGACCCCGATGTGGGACTCGACCCCAGGACTCCAGGATCACGCCTTGAGCCAAAGGCAGATGCTTAACCACTGAGCAACCCAGGCATTCTTCACCACATAGCTCTTAAAATACTTTGAGCTAATTCAGAAACACAGAACCCACTAATCAAACCTAATTATTTCTAGTATGATTCTACTTGTAAAGTGAAAGAACAATCTTTGTGATTTTCCAGAGGTCCACTGGAAAAAAGAAAGATAGCTTTAGGTATGAAAGACATTCTGATTTTTTTTTCTAAATTTATAATCAGATCTGAGGAAGGCAAAATCAAGAGTTACAAGAGATCCGCTGACTTAAAATAAGGATCACAATAGCACAGGAACACACCTTACCTCTTTAATCAATATGGTATAAAAAAGGCACATAAGTATAAGGAAAGTTTAGTTATTCACAAGTGAGGGAATGATATTCATTGGTTTTATTTGCATTTGTTTGTTTTATTTTGTTTTTGTTAATAACTAATGACATGATAAAGTCAACAGAAAGCTGAGAAAATTATTCAGTTAACAGGATCTCTGACACTTAGGCACATTACTCAGCAGGTAATGTTTTTACCACTCTTCGTTAACTCTGAGACCAATTTATCATTTTAACGGAGTGAGTCATTCTCTAGTTTTGTAATAATATAATGTTTGGCAGTAAAAATTTCAAGAGCAACTTTTATTTCCTTAAATTGTCTTGAGAACAATTCTATCAAAACTGAGCAAACTTTATACTAAAGTTTTAATACATTTCATTATTTCTTATCAGATTCAGACATTATAAAACAAGGCAGATAAAATATATTTCCCTCAAACAGTCCACTACTTGCTATATACCCTCTCCCTTTTGCCATTCTCTTCCTATAGTGGAACTAATACTTCACTTAGGAAAAAACTAGTTTCATTTTTTTTTCCTTGAAAATCAAAGGCACTTACACAGTTGCATTCCCCTTGTCACTACAACTCCCAGTAATAACATTAGTTATGACTGTAGCAATGTAATAACTCCTGTGTGGTAGAGAAAACTGAGTGATAGATAATTGAGAAGTGTTAGTCATTCACATTTAGTGGCATTTTAGCAGGCCAGTAAAGCTCATAAATACACATTACACAATTTTCTCTAGCAATATTCATCCTTCTTATATCTTCCTAAAAGGCAACCAAAAAAACATATTCACTAATGCAATTCATTAAAAGAAGAACCAAAAATACAGAAAATTTAAAATATGTTTAGCATTAAATTTAGTATTCTATCTTGCCTAGAAATTATTCAGGTATCCAAAAACATTATTTATTAATTAACTCAATTTAATATTAACTCAAGCTTTGAAGTTACCTTAGGCCTTGAAATTAGTTTTAAGCTGATACTCTACAAAACATAATTACTGTTATAAAATCACTGAACCAAATTGATTAAATATATCTCAAAATATTTCATAATCTCAAACATATAAGTGAATGTTAACTTGTTGGATTAGTAAAGCAATGTAAAAAGTTTAGAAAACTTAGATACTTCAGTCATTTCATGACAGAAAATTAAATCTTATTAAAAAATAATATATGCTTATACCTAAATTTGAAAAATCAGGGAAAAGTTGTAATTCTTTTTTTTAAAGAAAAATTACAAAACCAATCTATTTAAAGAGTTACTTTGTTATGTTAACTTGTAGTCTTAAATGTTTCTAGTAGTTTCTGTAAGAAGGATAAAATAGCCTTTTTTAAAAGATTTTATTTATTTATTCATGAGAGACAGAGAGAGAGAGAGAGGCAGAGATACAGACAGAGAGAAGCAGGCTCCATGCAGGGAGCCTGACGCAGGACTTGATCCCGGGTCCCCAGGATCACGCCCTGGGCTGAAGGCGGTGCTAAACCGCCAAGCCACTCGGACTGCCCTAAAATAGCCTTTTTAAAGTCTTGTACAGTATTAGAAGTTCAGTTTTTATATCTTTGTGAATTTAGGGAATATTGGTTCTATGGAAGTACTTATTTACCTCTATAAACTAATTAGGAAAAACATCTTAAAATCCATAACAATATAATGTGCCAATACCTTATAGGGGTAGGAGCATATGGTACATTCACACAGTGACACACACAGCTTTCCTGAACTACAAACACACAGCACACAGATACATAGAGCTTATTAGGTTCTATAGCTTCAGACACAGGTCAAAAGTAAACTAGAAACACAAAAAAGCACCAGAGAAGCTCTCAAAGAAATTCTCTCCTTTCCAGTAGGTACAAAATATTTTTTTAATTGATTTGAGCAAGGGGGCAGCCCTGGTGGCTTAATTGATTTGAGGGAATGGAAGGGTGGAATTTAAAAGACTAAAAACTTGGATTCTCTATCACCTCTCACACAGTAAAAAATTGGTAAAGCAAAAACCCAAATCCCCAATCATCACTGCCATCAATGAACTTATTGGCAAGATTTATATGCATTTAGTTTCTATTTCCCTTCTCAAGCTTCAGGTGAATTTATCACATGAAACAGGCAGCCATGATATTTACTGAATTACTTTGCAAGGCATAGGAGATTAAGGAATAGGATAAAGGGGACTGTGAAGTTTAAGAACGTGGGTTTTTAAAGTTTCATCTTTTCCTATCTATTTTATTTTCTAATACTCAAACCAACAAACTGACTTTATAACCGTTCGGAAATAAAAGCTGACAGAAGCATAAAGCCAAAAAATTCTAAGTGCCATATGAAAGAAGAACAGAGTTTCACCTTGTATAATTATTTAAAACGAGCTGTCAGATCTTAAATTTACCTAAAAATTAGACCTCTTGCAGGTACATTTTAGCAGGAAGGCAAAACAAGAAACCACAAATGCTTCCCATTAACAGGCTCTTCCTGTTAAAGAGTTGGTCCTGAGACCTCCACCCGGTTGTCTTATCTTTAAGTATTAATCAATCTGAGTACCAATCAAATAAAACTAGTCATTGTATGAGGTAAGAAAAAATAATACTGATTTCACATTTATGTTTAGTTTATGAATATAGTATTTTTCATGAACATGCAGCGCATTTTTGATGTTTTCAAAGCAAAGGTTTTTATTCAGAAATTTCTTCAAGTTTTTATGCATTCTGAAGTATACTAAATTTTCAAATGAATAATTTAGTTCAATTAATACTTACTTTCCTTCATGTGTAGCAATGAATTATTAAACTTAGTAATACTCTCTGGGCTTCCACAATTTCTCAAATAAGAGGCAGCACAGACTGTCTGCAGTATATTATCAAGAAGCAAAATCATATATGAACACAAATATATAATATGTACTTTACCATTCTGAGATACCACTTCATATTTTGCTTAACAGTATAGATAAGGAAGATCTACTATATGGGAAAAATGTAGGTTTCTACCCTAAAACTACCAGCTAAACTTTCTTGAATTGTCATATATTTCCATTAAGCTTCACATTCATAAAAAAAGTACCATGGAAGATAATTATTTTAGTCAATTTTTAATGGAAAAGGAAAATAGTTTGTCACTGATGTTAAAAATGGACACAAGATGACATTCTAGACTGATAAATTAGGTTTAACCCTATTTTTAAAGAAACAAAAGTTAGTACTAAAAACAAGAACAAAAGGTTTAAGTAAAAAGTTGAATTCTGTTAATCCTTTAAATGAATTTAACTGTAAGTATTTATAACAGGCTTGGTCTCTCAACATTTCTGATATTAATAACCTAGAAAGAAATAAACATTGCTTCCTGATCACTAATCTCCAGCCTTTACTTTCAAATACACCCATTTCTAAGGATCCTGCTGAATTAAGGTACAATAACCATATAACTTATTGTCCAAACTAAAATACTTTTTAGAATAATAGAAGGTGCTTACTCATAATTACACCAGAAAAACAGACCCAACTAGGGCCCTCACAGGCAAACTGGGATGTATTTATATGAGTAAAAGATAAAATAAGACAAAATGGACAGGATAAGAATATATCACAATACCTAATTACTCTTTATGACAACTAATTAACTAAAAGTCTATTACAATTTTCAAAATGGAAATACTGACCCTCCAATATAGTTTCATAATAAACAGCACTCACATTTAACCTAAAGAGAAACAAGCAAACAAGACTACATTAGCAATACTGTCAACAGTGGTATTACTGGAGTGCCTGAGCCACAGACACCTTAACTCTTACCTTACAGCCCAGTAGCTTTGGGGCCAAGGCAAGATGGACATTTTCCTAAACCTAGAGTCCTCTGTCCTCTCTAACTCCATCCAGGCTGAATGCTACCATCTTCAGCTAGCCACATGGATATCCTAGAGGTAGAGAGGTTGTGTGAAATCATAAAAAGTTTCCTATCTCTCATGAATCTTAAGTGCTTACCTATCTATCCACTCCCCAGGCTCTCTGCTTGCCTTCCTTCCTCCCACTGCCTCTCAGCTGTGGACACTGGGCCCTGACTCTCCAAAGAAGCTTTTTACCAAAGCCTAAGCCTAAGACTTCCATCAAGAACACAGTTAGGGATCCCTGGGTAGCGCAGCGGTTTGGCGCCTGCCTTTGGCCCAGGGCGCGATCCTGGAGACCCGGGATCGAATCCCACGTCAGGCTCCCGGTGCATGGAGCCTGCTTCTCCCTCTGCCTATGTCTCTGCTTCTCTCTCTCTCTGTGACTATCATAAATAAATAAAAATTAAAAAAAAAAAAAAAAGAACACAGTTAGCTCCCTTCAGAAATAAAAACATCCCCTAAGAAAGACACCAAGATTCTCAGAAAATACAATGATTCATCCCCAGTTAGGTTCAGAAAAACCTAATTCTCTTGGTAAACTTGTGGTTAGCTAAGTCCCTCTGGTCAATGCCTATTTGATGTCATTTACAAAAATAAATTTCAGATGTAAACAAAGTATATAGGTTTTGAAATCCTAGAGACCTGGCTAGAGTCCTTGTAAATAGCTGTATGTTCTTTAAAAACTAACGGATGCTCTCTAAGGCTTAGAAACATCAACCTTGCAAGTTGTATTCAGGATTAATGATGTGGTGCCTATAGAGGATTTAGTATAGTTCCTGGAATGTAATAACAGTTACAATTTATTGAGCAATTTCTATCAATATTATTGAACATTGTTTCAGTGTATCCAATTTTTCTTTCAATGGCTTATTTATACAGTGTCTACCTAACAACACAGTCAATTCTACATCTTTATTTTTCTTATTATATGTATTGTCATGTTGAAACTGCCTTCTTATTTACTATTTTATTGACTATTTTCCACTGAATATCACCAGTTACTTGAATTTTATGAGGCTTTTGGTCCTTTCTGTCTTACTAATTATTAGGATTCTATGCAGCAAATCATAGAAAATATCAAGGAAAGAAAGAAGGAAAGAAAGACAAAAGGGAAGGAAGGGCAAGGGGAGGGAGGTAGAAAGGAAGGAAGGTAAAAATGACCAAAACAATGCATTTGTATAGACAAAGTAATTAACCATCAAAGTAACTGAGGAGAATATTTTACATGAGTCTTATTTCCATGTGTCTCCTTAAAGGTTTCTTACAACACCTGTTCTATTTCAAGACAAAATTATGATTCAGAGCAGTTGTTTATAAACTTTCTAAAGCAGGCCCCAGCTTTCCTAGGTAAAATCTTACAAGTACAAAATATCAAATACATGAAATAAATAAAAGTTATTTTTGTTTGAAATAGGATTTACTATTTTAAAAAATAAGGTAATTATAAGAAACAAAAATGACTCATAATTCCAGTCAATAACTTTAAAAAATGAGTAAAACAAATTTAATTAGGAAATTAAAATAATTATGGAAAGTTACAAAAGAAAAAGTTGAAAGTTCTTCTCCTGCCTCTCTGAGCCATCTCCTCAAAGGTTAAAACAAATATTAATTTCTTCTCATTCCTTCTAGAATAATTCTTTATACATTCATTCAAATATTTGTATCTTAAACATAGTGTTTTCCTAAATAAATTTATAAAATAAATTTCATTTATTTGCACTGAAGTAAATCAATGAAAATGAAGTCTTTTTTTGAGCAAAAGCATGAGTCAGGTATTATGGAAGACAACTAGAGCCTCAATAACCCCTAAACCTCCTTTTATTTGGGTATTTTAATTTGGTTACTTAATATTACAAAACTGTATCTAAGCACATAAGCAGATACATGATGAACAGTTTTTAACAGCCTGCCTTAAAAATCTTAAATACAGAAATTTGAGGAGTAATAAGAAAGTCTGATTTCAAAGTTGAATTGCTAGTAATATACAGAGGTTGGTTGAGTTCTTTATTCATAAATATAAGTCAAACACAAAATATTCAGACCTTTCAGCGAGCATTAAGGTAACATTTCACATTCCCTTTTAGTTGTACAACCAAGAGGTCGGGCTGCAAGTTGGGTAACCCTCCAGGCTAACCACTAAGGAAGTATAAAATTTGCTTCTGTGCTCAGCATGATCACAACCTCATGATTTTCAATACTTTCTATTCCTTTTCTTGCCTTCCTCCTCCCTTACCCAATTTATCTATCACTCTTCTGCTACAGATAATGAGGTATGGAGAAATACTTTCAGTTCCTCGCTACATAACACTATGTTAGAGTTCTCAATTCTAGAAATTAGTCTTTGTTCTCTACTACCATAGTAGAGAACACAGCGTGTGTGCGTGCAAACACACACACACACACACACAGTCTTTGGTGCATAATTTGCTGAACATCAGAGTTTCCCAAATATCTCCCCATATCACCCTCTTCTCAACTACTTCAAGAAATATCACAGACAGTATTTCTATTAGAAAATCAAGAAAGTTCTGACAGGAATAAAAAGGAGATCAGAGTTTTATTTTTTTTTTTTAATTTTTATTTATCTATGATAGTCTCAGAGAGAGAGAGAGAGGCAGAGACACAGGCAGAGGGAGAAGCAGGCTCCATGCACCGGGAGCCCGACGCGGGACTCGATCCCGGGTCTTCCAGGATCGCACCCTGGGCCAAAGGCAGGCGCCAAAGCGCTGCGCCACCCAGGGATCCCGAGATCAGAGTTTTAAACTAACATAGCATTGTGGCTCAAGACTAGACCATCAAATATCACATGTGCCTACTTTCTCCTGCAAGTTTCCAAAAGGTCTGCCTTCAGAATATATTTTATATGGCATTTTCATAACGTATCTGTGTCTAAAGATTTTACATTATGCTAAATGAGATTCCAATGGCCAATCTCTATGTATGTACAAGCATGGTGGGATGGCATTCTTTCTATTATGCAACTTTTCTGAGGAAGTTAAAGCCCTGCTAATCTTTTATTCTAAAATATCACGTTTCTAATTCATGAGTAAGCTCCTTTTACCAATAAGCATTTATCTCTTGGCTTGGCTCACCATGTAGATGGGAGGAGTATGCACAAAGAAATATACCCATATTGTGGTTAATTGTATGTGTGAACTGACTAGGCTACGAAGCCAGTTGTTCAATCAAACATTCATCTAAATCCTGCTGTGAAGGTTATTTTGTAGTTGTAGTCAAAATTTACAATCAGTTGACTTTATGTCAAGGAGACTACCCTCCACAATGTGGGTGGGCCTCTTGCAATTTGTTGAAGACCTTATAAACAGAAAAAACTGAGGTTTCCTGGAGACTAAGGAATTCTGTTTCAAGATTGTTATATAGAATCCTTGAGTTTCCAGCCTGATAGCCTACCCTATAAATTTCCAACCTGCTAGTCTCCACAATCATGTGAACAAATTCTTTAAAATAAATCTCTTTATATCTATCTACCTACCTGCCTACCTCCCTACCTATTATCTCCTATTGGTTCTATTTCTCTGGAAAGCCCTAACTGATACACAAATAACAAATCTCTGCCAAACACAGTATTCAACAAATATTTATTGAGGGCATTTATGTGTCAGGCACTGTTTTAGGTGCTGGTGATACAACAATAAAAAACACAGTCAAAAATCTCTTTCATAGAGCTTATATTTAGTGATACCAAAATTACTAGCAAATTTTGAAATACGGTGACCATAAAATTATCAGATGATACAGGACACTTTAAAGGTGAAATACGACACAAGGAATAATTATACCAGGACAGCATGCCTAAACCGTAACTACTCTGGACAAACAACGAAAGTATAGTTCACTTTAATCTTTGTGTAACTCAGGCCTATGTCACTCAAACAACCATGGATCTGGTTAATTACAGAAACCCAAAGGAGTACATAATCAAAGTTGAAGGGTAGACCTAGAAGGACCTTAGATGCTTTGGGTTCAAATTCCAGTCATAAATCTTCTCGGTTACACATATAAAGTATTCAACTTTTCTGAGTCTTAATCATGCCACTTAGAAATCTATACATGTATGAGATCTAATGAGATAAATATGTAAAGCATACCAAAAGCAATTGGTATACAATAAACATTCAATAATATATATATATATATAAATAGATCACTAAAATGAGCAAGCATGAGGACAAAATAAGTTAAAAAGTTTTGTTTATGCATCTTTCTATACTACTTGATGTTTAAAGCCATGTGAATGAATGTATTTCATTGGTTTCAAAATTTTTAAGAAAAGAAGAGAAATTTGAGGATCTGTTCTGGAATGATGCACTTTATTACATGCAATAGTACTAATAAAATTACAGCAATGCTATATTTATTTAACAATCATGAGCACAGGCATGTATCACTCACTAAATCCGACCATTTATCACCATTAATATTACTAAAAGTCACTCTGCATTTATCTTTAAAATTTTATTCATTAAACTGAATTCTACACCAGTGTATACTGAAGTGGAAGCTGACTTAAAAAGAGATCAGACAATTCTTCAGCCCAGTAGGGAGCTGCTTCCAGGAAACAATGGCAAAAAGATTTTCTCTAAAGTGTGACCACCTGAGCTGCAACAGCTATGTAAAAAACACACTGGTTTTGAAGCTGGTTTGATAACTCTACACTCTACACTCATGGCTAAAACCTCAGAGAGAATACTGGATCATGTCACTAGCTGTCTGCAAAGAATATAAATACCTCCGAGTATGATCTTAAGGGTGAGGAAAATCTTCCTTTGTATGCAAATATCTTCCCCACTTTGGCTTATTACAGGGCCCAATAGACTTTCTCCATTCCCTTAGAGTCCTCCCAAAGGCATAAATAAAGAGCATCTACTCTGAAAATTATACATAAAATCTGAGAAAGGAAGAATGAGTTTATAGACATGTAAAGACATATAATGGCAATTATTTCAGAAAGCAAAGTCCTAAATGATCCCAAATTGTGTATAGCTGTTTCTTTTGTTGTGGTGGGGAAAGTGTTATTGGACAAAGAGCTGGAGGGGGTCAAAGGAGAGGAAAAATAAGAAACACAGTGCCTTTTCTAGATCACAGGAATATGCGGGACTTTATAGTGAGATGCATGAGGGACCACCAAAGGACTGTATCTCAAGTAGAAAATTCTGTTGTCTACCGTGAGTTAAGAACTTACATTTCAGTTACTTTATAATCTTTCAAGGGTTAGCCTTAAATGAGAATGACAATTACATTGTTTTTCTTGTCTAACTTGCTAGAGATATTCTGTTCTGATTTTGAATGTGAAGTTCATCCACATGTGGGTCTATATTCTCCTGGCAAGTTTTTCAGAAAACAGAGAAAGTGAAAATCTCTCAAATGATAATACCACTGCTACCTTTTGAAATGCGTCTTCATATATGTCTCCTTGGTATGACCGCTCACATATACACATCCACATGGAACTGCCTAAGTCAGAAAACAAGGCAGATTCCTTCTACCATCAAAAATAATTTATCTTTCGGAAAAGGAGTCTTCATATATTCTTATCTTCATTCAATCAATGATATTACTAGATACTCTCAGTTATCACATTTTGAACAAAAAAAGTACAGTTTGAGAAAGACACATTAACATGAAATAATCTTCATACAGAATTGGTCATTATTCCTGTGGTCATGCCTTCATAATCACAAACATTACTATAAATAACCTTTTAAAGATCACTTTTAGAAAGCTATACTGGGGGATCCCTGGGTGGCTCAGCGGTTTAGCGCCTGCCTTTGGTCCAGGGTGCAATCCTGGAGTCCCGGAATTGAGTCCCATGTCGGGCTCCCAGCATGGAGCCTGCTTATCCCTCTGCCTGTGTCTCTGCCTTTCTCTCTCTCTCTCTCTCTCCCTATCATAAAAAAAAAAAAAAAAAAAATCTTTAAAAAAAGGCTATACTGTGTTTACATTAACAAAATCATAATTATGTACCTGCTGAAAAAATGAAAAAAAAAAAAAAACAGGTGCCCCAGTGCTCTGTCAATATTTTTTTTAAAAATGCTCTAACTCAAGCAACTAGTGGCTGTGCCTATGTTGACATACATGTAGAATCTGAATAAATTGTTCCATAACAGAAAAATATTTCTAAGTCAGTATGCTAATATTGTGGTTTTAACTTTCATCTTTATCCCTAAAATTTCACATGGGTAATTCAGGCAACAAACCGATTTTTACAATATTCTTATTCAGATTTAAGGATAACCTTATACCAGGATTTATCAACCTGACATTTTCTACATTTTGGGCCTGACAACTCTTTTGTTTGGGTAGGGGAGGTGGATCAGCTGTCCTGTATAGAGCAGGATGCTGGGCAGCCTTCCTTACTTCTGCCCACCAGATGTTAGTAGTACCCCCTCAGTTGTTACAACCAAAAAAAAAAAAAAAAAATCTCTACATATTAACAACGTCTCCAGGGAGCAAAATCGTCCCTGGTTGAGAGCTATTCCTTTCTATTTAGGGTTACCTAATTTCTCAATATTAGAAACAATGCTTCAATGATTTTGTACAAGGATTCCTTTAAATATTTTCAATTAGTTCATTATGTTTAAGAATAATAGTTTTAAGATAATTATATAAGAACTCATTTTTTTAAGTTTATTTTTTTTTAGTAACCTCTCCACCCAATGTGGAATTTGAACCCATGACCCCAAGATCAAGAGTCACAAGTTCTTCCAACTGAACCAGCCAGGCACCCCCAGAACTCATTTTAATATGAATAATTTAAATATATCTGAAGTCAAAGACAAAAAAAATCATTGTAACACAATATAAAGTAAAACATAAACATGTTATATTACCTACGATTTTTGATTTCTACATACATCACATTTCTATTAGAATAATTAAGAAGTAACCTACCAACAAGACTTATTAAAAAACTATTTCTAAATGAATAAATGTTTTTTATCACTATCTTGAGCATATTTTTCAAAGACATTAAAATAAACACTTCAGAGGTCCAACGTGTATCAGAACTGTTATTGTCACTTCTAGCATCTTTCCTTTAGAAACAGTATGTGGTAATTCAAAAAATAAAACAAAATAATTCTTGTCAATCATTGACTTGAAGATATTTTATTACCAGCTGTCATAAACTATTTTAAGAGGCTTTGAGACTTTTGATCTAGAGAATTCTGACTAATGAGTAGGAAAGATTTTAAATACCAGTTATTGCATTCATATATTGTTTATGGATGCAAGAAGGATAAACCTATCCAGCTGACAACAGTGGGATTGAAGAAGTGTCCAAAACAGCTTCAATTAATTATACTCATAAAGTTTAATTTCTTTTTTTCTAAGGATTTTATTTCTTTTAAGTAAACTCTACACCCAACATGGGGCTTGAACTCATGATCCTGAGATCAAGAGTTACATGCTCTATGGACTGAGCCAGCTAGGTGCCCCTAAAGTTTAATTTTTTAAAGCATTTTCTGGAACAAGTATGTCAAAAGATTCATATTTACTAACCCAGAGTGCTGGAATACATAGGAGTTGATATATATTACTGTGTAGTCTCTGAAATATTTTACAAATCATATATATATATATATATATATATATATATTTTTTTTTTTTTTTTAATTTCTTAAGCAACTCATGATTTAAAAGGAGGCTGCAGAGTCTTCTCATTAGAAATCCTACAAAATCTGTCTGGAATCAGTTGTGTCTTTCCAATAAATGAAATGAGTAAATAAGCATTGTTTTTCATAATTTTTCTGCATATGAAATCTCAGGTGAGGGGATTTGTTTCCAAAAGCCCTGGGATTGAGCCTCCTCCATCCCTTCCACTCACTTAGTATTGTTCATATAATCACGTAACTGCTCTTTGTCTATTTCTTCACCCCCCCCCCAAAAAAAACGATGATAGTATCTACTTCACAGGGCTACCATGAGAATTAAATGAGGAAACGTTCATGAAAACATCTTCTAAACTATAAAGCCATACTAACTAGTTGCAAAAAAAATATTTTTATGTTCTTCCTTAGGGTTTAAAAAATTAAGAATTACAGTCTATTATTCCTCAAAGTATTTTCTATATTGTACCTATGATGCTATTTCTTAATCTAAACTTGGTAACTATTAAAATTATTAAAAGACGGTTATTAATGTGGCTTTCCACAACTGGTTTAAGTCTACTGAAGAGCCATGATAATAACAAAGATAGTTATTATCTTAATGTTCTAAGATAATCTTAATGAATAAACACTTGTACAGATAATGGAAGAAACAATTCTTCCTCATCCTTCAAAAAGTACCTACTTTGATCTACATTCTTTATGAAGGCAGAGGACTTTGATGCTCAGCATAAAGCAAGGGTTTTGTTGAGGGAAAATTGAACCTCTCCACAGTTATTTCTTATCATTTGACCCAACAGTAACTCTCTGGTATAGGAAAGAAAGGTATCATTACACCCATTTTATAGATAAGAAAATAAGAATGTAGAAAGTTGCCTTGCTTAAAGTAGTAGTTAGATCTTGCCTAGAAGTTGAGCTTTCACATTTATTTTGAAATATCTTTGTTATTATCATGGCTCTTCAATAGACCAGTTGTGGAAAGCCACATTAATAACCATCTTTTAATAGTTTTAATAGTTACCAAGGTTAGGCTAAGAAATAGCATTATAGGTACAATATAGAAAATACTTAATTTGCTGAGAAGCACCAGGCCCAGAAAAGAATTGCAAGTATAACACCGAGATTGGGTATGCACTATGCCAGGCACTACACTAATCATTTCACATGGAAAAGCAAGGGAAAATCCATTCTACAAGATATCAGCTACCAGTAACCCCATTTTCTACAAAGGAAAACTGTGGGTCAGATGTGAAAGAATTTCTATAAAATCAGACAGCTAGCAAGTAACAGCAACATGATTTAAACCCAAGCCAAGACAGCTATGGAAAGCCCAAGTTCCTAACTATGACTTGTATCATACACACTTAAATAATATTTAATATTTTATGTGTATTGTATAAAAGTAGGATTAATTTACCTTCCCCCATGAAGATAAAAGATCATCCAACAGTATCTTCACAGTATCTCACATTTTTCCACCTAAAAAGAATGTGTTAGTCTTCTAGTAATTAAATGTAACCAATTCTATGTGTATAATTATACCAGTATAAGTTAAAATAATTAGAAAATGATATTGATCCTTTCATGGAATAAATTTAAAAGTCGTCTTTTTTTTATTTCCAGAGAAAATGTCCCACAAGTAATAAAAAAGGATTCAGAATTTATTATTACTATATGTAAATGGTTTAGTCAATCCTATCTAATAACACAGTTGTTAGGCCTTAAATATTTGATCACATTTTTATTGAATAAAACTGGGTGCTGTCTGCCATGAATTCTCTTTAAAAAGGATAAAGATAAATCCATAGGTATTTAATAATTCCAGTTGTTTGCTGGTTAATGGTTATATTCCAATATTTAAAAAAAGTAAACAGGGATTTTAGACTCCAGATTTTTACCCATCAGCCTGGTATAACTGCGTAGTCCTATAGAAGCAGTCATAGCTCCTTTATTATTTTTAGGGTATATACAAAGAGAGAATATATACAAATTAATACTAATTAGCAAGTAAAGCAAACTATATTTTCTACTTAGCTATTATGAGTGTTCACATGTAATTTGCTTCTAAAGAAATGTTAGTTACAGCATTGTGAGAATTATTTTAATTTTATGGCTACAATAGAGGGGGGAAAGAATTACAAAAAGCCCCTTCGGAATTCAGTCAAAGAAAGGAAAGATTCAATTACTTGGGAGGTCTTTGGTACTATGAGATAGATATACAGAAAATGAGAGCCAGGCTTGGGTCATCATTAAACTGTAATCCCATATGGCATTTCCTCCTCTTAGCTTCTGCTACAATCCATTTACATAGAATATGAGCTGCAAACCAATAATTACAAACAGACATACACCCACAAATGAGAGATAACTATGCTAAGTGAAATGTAAACTGACTTTTAATTATTCATTAATAGTAATTTAGAATATTAGCAGCATGACACAATGTTCTCCTCAGGGTCTATATATACCAAGAATTCACCTTATAGATGAAAAACTCTCTATTAAAAGGCCTGTTAGGCTCAAGTTTTATAAATTCTTCTGGAACACTATGGGGTTCAATATCAACCTATATTATTTTAACTGCTAATCTACATTCAAGGTCAAATGACAGGAAGTAGATTGTACTTAGAATAGTACCCAGCACACAGTTAACATTCACGAGCGATAGCTACTCTATACATATATTCACCCATCGGCAAATTTTTCAGCTCCTCTGTCACAGTTAAGAGCAAGAACTAATTCAGAATATTCACAGGCACAACCCACTTTCAATGCTTTTAAAGAGATGAACATGAAAGCTTCTACTCTGAGCTAAAAGATCCATCTCAATCCAAGACCCTAGGAAGCCACTACCAATTGAATGGAGTTGGTAGACAAGATGGAAGTTATCTGCCATTTATGACCTGTGACCTGGTCTGCCCCCAGAAATCCAGATCCCATTTACTGACCTCATCGCACCTCCCATTATTTAAGCTAAAAAATTGGGTGTCAGCCTTGAACCTCTTTTTCACATGCCCTCCATAATCAATCAGCACTGTTAGATTGGCTTCTAAATGTCAAACCTATCACATGAGCTCCTTCTTCGCCATCAACACTTCAATAGAAATTTGCAGTTGTCTCCTATCATCTTTAACAGTCTCCTGTAACCTTGCTCCTAACTGCCACCAGAGCACTTGCTTTGAAGAGCATATCTGAGCTGATGGCCACCACCATCCAACCCTGAAATGGTTTGCATTCCTCTTCACCTCTAACACTGGCCTTTATCTCTATTGGTATTTCAGGATCTGGCTCTTTCAAGCTATGTTCCAGCCTCAGGCCATACCCTCTTCCCTTCCCCTTGGCACTCCAGCAATACTTATTCGAGTCCTGGCCATTCAGCCTCCAGGTACCCTCCCATCACAAAGCCTTGAACAGGTGCTTTCCTCTACATTTCCTTAAGCACCTACTTTGCCTTCTTAGCTCAGCTATATCTCACTCCCTCACGACTCCTTCCCTTATCGCCCTTCTTTATAGATTCTTCTGACACTGGACTTAATTTTACTGCTCCTTGAAGGCAGGGGCTATATTTCTGATACGCTTGTTCACATTGTATCCACAGCATCTAGGAGAGCCCAGCAAAGGTAGGATGTTCAGGAAACACTGCTTGAAAGCTAGAGTGAAGAAGTAAGAGAAATAATGAATACATTGATGGAATTATCCACAGTCAATTATCATATCCTTGACAGAGCCAGTATTACAGAAGATTTAGTTTCTAATTTAACAGAGATTTGTTTGATGTGCATGGTATTCTGTTCATTTAATATTGTGTGTATTTGCTCAGTATTGCAAAAAATCTCAACTTTAGCTGCAGTAAAAATCACATATGGGTATGATCAAAATTCCCAACAATATACAAACAAAGTTCATTAAAGTCAAACTTTGGCAAATTTATATCAATTTCCAATCAATAAGTGTTTCCATTCTATTCATTTAATTATTTAATTCTAGAAAAATACAGGAGGCTAAGCAACAAAAGAGTTCTTTCAAAAGTTTTCAGGGCACAGAATACATAACGTTCCATCTACAAAACAGCATGATACTATACAAAAGTTTTAAAATTGTGTATATCAAAATTCCATATAAATTTCTTCTATGAGGAAAATTGTGGTTTAGGGTAATTAAGCGTTAGCATACATATTTGTGCGAATATGTAGTAATGTCTGCATAACTCACTAGTCTTATGTGAGTCTGGGTATGAATATGTCCTTTAGAGTTGACGATTACTAAAACAACAACAAAAAAAGCCAATCCCTTAAAAAGCATCCATTGCGTAGTTGCTATTGTTCTTGCATTTGAACTATGTTTTCATTGGATTCACAACTGCTTGTCAGTAAATGTTTATTTAAATATTGTAATTTAAAAAAAATAAATAAATATTGTAATTTTATTGACTCTCACCCTCATATTTTCCATCTGAGATATTTGTCCCTCAAGTATTTTGCATATGTTTGCCCTCATAAACAAGGCATAGAGTCTTTTGTAAATTAGCAAATGTTTACACTGCAAAGAGCACTCTGATTAATAGATTTGGGAAGTGTTTCTTCATGCCCCATTCCAGAAGTTGACATCTCTTTTGGGATCTGTGTACAGATATCTCAAATGCCCATTCAGTGTACAGGTCACATATCAGAACACTATTCAATGAAAAAGTAGAAGATTATCAAGTTCAAACTCTTTAATTTATAAGCAAAGTGAAGCACAATCATTATCAGTATCCTTTTTGACAGACTGGGACTAGGAAAATCCAAGACACTGAAATAATTATGAATTTCTGAATATAATTTTCCATTTTAAAAATTATGTCAATAATATAAAATTATTTTTGGAAAAGAAAACACAGAAAACAAAACAAAACAAAACAAAAGCAAGAGGAGTGTAATATTAAATAGAGGTAACTCTTCCTAACATTTTGGTCTGTATCCTTCAGAGACTTTCCTTAACAAACATAGATTGTAAAATTAGCTAAGACACAAACTATTTTTAACCAGGTATTTTAATTTGTCAGTATAGTCAGTATCTTTTCAGGTCAACAAAAACACAGATCTGCATCAATCATCTGTAAAGCTGCAAGGGATTCCAACCTCAACCCCTTCAGACCCCCATCACAGGACAGTCTTTCTCTCCAGATGCCTTCTAAAGGCCCTCTGGGGGAAAAAGTCCAGAGTACAGCTGCAACAGTGGCCTGTTCTAATAGTATATTCCTCAACTAAAAAGGAAATGCTCTTGCAAGAGGTACAATGAATGTCTTTTGGTTGCCATTTCTATCTAGTATGGATATATTTGGTTTACACAGCCCCAGTCTTGACTAAAATGAACACTTAGAGCAATTAACTTAGTCAAGTTTTAATCCTTAAGCCTTAGGAGGGGAGCCTTCCAGCAGTGCAAACATTTGACACCAACAATTATTCTTACATGTCAATTAATAATAAATGTGTCTTATAACTGATTTCATCTTTTGACATGTGATTAGTTTATTATACAGCAACTTCCTTCCTATAAAAAAAAGGTAAACTTTAAAGGAGTCAATAACTCAATTAACACTTCTACATGCTTTCTCTTTGACTAACTTCCTCTGATGTGTGGACAACTCTCCAGAAAGTGCTGGAGAGAGAAGGGGACGTCATCCAAGGAGCGAGTCTACTGGGGAGGATTGCTACAAACAGCACAGAAGCTGCCTCACCGGAAACTAAATAGATAAAACTCACTGTTCATGAACCACCAAGGAGGATAACCTGACAGAACTTTGGATCTAGAGTGTCTTCTCTTCTCTCTCATTTTAAATAATGGCCCAACTTATGTTGTTTGTATTTGAGGCTTATAGCATAAAAATTCAACTTTTAAAAAATAAATAAATAAATAAATATTCAGCTTTAGTGTACTATTTCATGAGAATACAAAACCAAATGATAAAGCACATTCCCAAATTTTAATATATTGTTTTCTAGTTTTGGAAACAATAAAAAATAACACATTTAGAGAAATGTCCATATGCTCCACAATATTAGGAAACTTAAGGCTTTCAAATATTGATTTATTTTTGGTCAGTGTTAAAGACCTAGTTCAAAGGCAAATTGAAATACACTTGCCTGAGTTCTTGTATATTCTTATACAAATGTTACCCATCTAAGTCGCTTCAAGAAAGAAAATAAAGTGGATGAGCCACAAATACACAATGTGTATTTCATCAAATATATGTCCATAACATATAACAGTTGTCATCAAAGCCCCATAAAGGACAATTAATAATTAGCTATTTTTAAAGTTGGGACAGTACAGACAATGCAATCACTGAATCCAGCCATAAAATATCATTTAAAGCTCTAACTTGGCTATGAACGCATTAGGTAAAGCTAGGATGATATATTTAACCCCTTTGGACATTGATTTTCAGACACACAAGTGAAGGGTTTGGCCTACATGTAATAAAAGAGTCCTTGCAATGTTTATAATTCTAAAGATATTTCTGATATTTTGTATTCCAAGTATCACATGGAAAAGACTTCTAAGGATAGCTTTCCTCAGTGCAAAAAGAATGGTAAAGCAAATTTTATTACTGCTTTCTTAATCTATGCTAAAAAGCCTATACTCTTACCGTTCTCTAATGTGGCTACTTTAAGAAAATCCATTTAATATTACCTTTTTTCTTGTCTTATAAAAATCTTTCTTACCTACCAAACTGTTGGGATCAAATCACAAATCCAATGAAAATATTATGTCACTACCATGTTATAGCTGAGAACTGAAACATACAAATGAAGAATTTCAAAGTTAATGGCTTCTGAAGCAAATCTAATCTAGTATTTGAAGTATATATGTAGTGCCTTCTTATTAGCAGATACGCAGTAAAATGCAAGCTTTAATATATACTATTTATTCAGTTTACATAAATTATGTTTGGTATGGGGACCATAAACTTTGAATGTTCTTTCAAAAACTTTAACTCTTAGTCATAATTTGCATTAACATAAGGCTGGGGCAACATTTTTGTCATGGTTGTTCAGATTTCATATTTCTTTGGTGGAGACATAAAAACACAAAATATAATGACATGAAATCAGAATATATTTATGCCAATGTATATTAAGGCATTTGCATATAGTTATGCCTGAAAATTGTCCTAGGGTGCACATAATCACGTTTTCCTGGTATAGGGAGCAAAACAGTAGTATTCTTGCTTAATATCAATATTAAGCAATAAACACAGTATGAAGTTAAAACTTTACTATGTGATTTTCCATTAAAATCCTAGAGCTTCATATTTTTTTTATTTCTAGAATACACATAAATATAGACACTGCCAGTCAGATAATAGAAATTAGTGCTTGATACACCTGTCCCAGAGAGGTTTGATTCCAAACGGACCTATTCATATTCTAATTACCCGATAATTACCTGGCCTAAAATCAGAAACCCCATCAGTAGCTTATATGAATAGGGCAAAAATTTTAAAAGGAAAATATTCTGTAAGGATCTGAAAAAACTTGCTAAAGTCAGTTCAGAATCTGGCAAGTTAATCATTACCGTGGACTCCATCCAATGCACGTACTGCCATAGATGCCCAACTATAGAGCAAAGAGCTGAAACTGTAGGGAAATGGAAATGTTACCAGAGGGTGGTTCCTCTGACTCAGCTGAAGTGCTCAGTAAATTATTAGCTTATAATTAGTAACATTATTCCGCTTAATGGACTTCATGATGGTGATGTCATAAGTATATCCGCAAGCTAATTGCATAGGTTCTTGTAGACAGTTAAGAAATGAAAAGTATTCAGGTTATTCAGGTTATATGCTAAGCCTTGTTTTTGTCATGTTCTTTACTATAATTAAAGAAATTAAACTTAACAAATTCAAATGGCTGAAAGAAAACACCAGCACTATATCTACTGCAAACAAATCCACACCAAAAACCAGTGAGGACTCTTGATATTGTATACAGACATAAAAATTCTTGTCATGAATGGGGTCATTTTAGTATGTTTGATGTTGTAATGTAACAAGAATATAAAGGCTCTGTGCCTAATGTAAATACCAAATTATTGGGTAAGAGTATCACCTGAGGACTTCAGTTTCTGCAACTCAAAATCTGAAATAATATTTGTGATTTTCTGCCTCACATAATTATAAGGAGATGATGTACTTTGAAGTATTTTAGAATTCTTAAAAAATAATGTAAAACATCATGAGAACAACTCTGAATTCATTTACAAGGAATGCAACATACTGTCAACTCTTGTGACAAAACCAAACCCTTACATAGTGTAACATTCCTAAATCCCACCAAAATTTAACCAGATGCATTCAAAATTACTACATTGCACACTGGTTCCATAGTTACTCATTCTTATTCATTTCTTACAAGATATTTTATTGGTCTTAAACAGTAAGTTTTTAGTGGGCAGGGACTGTATCTATTCAACTTTCTCTCTGTAGGGTCCAGCTCTCTAAGCAAAGATATGAGGATAATGACAGAACATCTACCCAAAATAAGACAAAACTGAACATTGCACTCAAGCCATGCAAACCTATGATACTTTGAGATTTGAATTTAAATGCTCTACATATCCCGCTCTCAGTAAATTGATGATTAGGTACATGAGACACCAATATCATATAAGTCACTTGGATTGCCAGTAAAATTCAAGACAAACTGCACTTCAAGAATCTTTAAGAAAGATTTTTAAATGGGTAAGTGCACTTAATAATTTTTATGACAACTCAAACCTATTTCTTACTTCTTTGGTGGTAAATATAAGAAATAGCATCTTCTATGGAGATAGATGATAGATACACAGAGAAAGAGGGAGGGAAGCATGTATCTCTCAAATAGTTGGAAAAAAATCAAGCTGTAAAAGCTTTGAAAAATCTAGTTTACATAGGTGATAATGACTTTAAAAGTATAACTGTATTATAAACTTTCATATCGTTATAATATAGCAAGAAGGTTAAATGTTATATCTTCCCTAGTTGTGTAAATTCAAATGGCTGGTATGCTATAATCATAAATAAAATAGCTCTCTAGCTATGCTTAATAATTATAAACTTTATGTCATTCCTCCTTTAACTCATATATATCGTTGAGTCAACATCCAGTTTTGTATTTATAGTTTGTATTGGAATAAGTTTCATCTGGGGTTGATTTGTGACATAGATAACACCGTAAGCTACTTTTCTACATTGCTTCTTAGGAACCATTTCCATTCCTGCACAGTATACAGATTAAGAAAGTTACACATAATAAGTAATGTGCCATTATAATTTGAAAAATTCATCTTGTTCACGTTCTTCAGCTCCTACTAAAAGATTTATAACACCACTGAAACAGGAATTGATGAATTCATCACTGTCTGGGGCATTTTGATCATAATCAATAACATAATTTTACCCTTAAATAGGATTTCAATTAAACCATATTTTTCAAAGTAATTTTACTTTAACATAAAAATGGGCTTTTGTACATGAGTCATTAACCCATTAGATGCTAAAAGAAAATTATTTTGTCTCTGAAGTTCCACATCAAAAAATAATAAACTCTCTTGTATTTCACATTTCCCACAGGTACATTTCATAAAAAATTACATTATTATATTTTCATCATAGAAAATGAAAAGTAATATACTCTCATAAAATAATAGAACCATGAAAGGTTTATCAGATGAAAGTAACGATACACTGCCTCTGCTTGGACAATGTGAATTTTATCTACAAAGAAAACATTTTCACCTAAACAAAATTAGTTCTTCATATCATTATAAAACATCAAAAAAACTTTAAAAATCCTGTGAAATTTATACACAGTATAAAAAAACGCAATGTTATTTTATGATAATCCTCCTATTCTAACTATTCTATTTTTCCTGCTCTATTAGAATGTCCAAAGAACACAAATTTCTCCCACAACATAATACAAAATTGCTTCCCTCAAAAATAAAACTAAAAATTCAAAAATTAGTTTAAATTTATGGTATAATCATTTCATTATAAGGGAGTCACTTTCATTTTTGTAAACTTTAGATATACAGTCCATCCAGTTTTGCCATTTACTCAGAAATAAGTTTAAGTGTTTTATTTTAACTTATTTTAACCACAATGAACTCACTGTTTCTCAAAGATTAAGCCCAGGTCCTAAGCAAGGCATATGGAAGAGGCTTGTTTCTTGCCTCTCACTGAGTGAATAGAACACAAAACGAGTGCTGTCTTAAAGGTCATATAAACAGCCATGGGATCATGAAGAAGGAACTGTCCAAGGATGTCTGCATAAGAAAAGAGTGTTTGAGTTTGAGTTTGAAGGATCAATCCATATATCCTCCATGGAAAAGGGAGATCATGCAAAGGAAACGACATACAAAGGCACAGCGTATTGTGGAAAGAGGGAGATCTCTAGTGGGCAAAAGTACTGACCATGACAGATTGACTTGTCTGTCTTTCCCACATGAGGGGAAGGCTTCTGAAAGGTAGCCTTATTCATCCCTGTATCAAGATGACCTCTCAAGATGTACTACACAGTAGATACTCAACAAAGTCTGTTAAGTAGATAAATAGGATGAACAATCCCATTTGTTCCACATGCTCTGTTCATTGATCTTAAGATGGTCAGCCCAATTGGTGTGGTCCTGTCAATTTATTTATAAATGCCTACTGAATCTTCGTACTATGTTCAATTTGTGTAAGAGTCTCCTTTGGTTTGGTTCTCAGGCATTGGAATTTCAAAATAAAAAAGATGAAATGTATGATTAAGAATTCCAGGTGCCGGGATCCCTGGGTGGCGCAGCGGTTTGGCGCCTGCCTTTGGCCCAGGGCGCGATCCTGGAGACCCGGGATCGAGTCCCACGTCGGGCTCCCGGTGCATGGAGCCTGCTTCTCCCTCTGCCTGTGTCTCTGCCTCTCTCTCTCTCTGTGTGACTATCATAAATAAATAAAATTAAAAAAAAAAATTAAAAAAAAAAAAAAAAAGAATTCCAGGTGCCGAGCAACAATCAACTAAGAAAGAACAGTAATTAGGCAGTACTGGCCATGCACCAACTTCAGTTTCTCAAGTTGAGTCAGAAACTCAAAGAACAAGTTTCTGATGATATCTCTATGAAAATTCTAATGCCTAAATATAGCAGGCAGAGAATAAAATAAGGTAGAAGCTAAAGAATAAAGAGCACTTGATAACAATGGGGAGGCAAAGGGGAACAGAGACATGGAGTCCCCATGACATCACTGTTAATTTGGGTTGGTAAGGAGGCCAAGAGGTGGCATGATCTAGAAGAGTGCAGAACCGTGAACACAGTGGTTTCTTTACTAGAAATAATCAGTGTGGCTCTAGGCTCTGCCCTCAACGCCTGAACATTCCTGTGTCCTGGGAGTCTGTAGTTAGTAAACCAAGTTTGTTGGCTTATTAAATACAAGACTGTGGCTGGAGTAATCATATTCAGATCTCAGTATTTGATATGTTCTCTAGCCCTTCACATTTCTTTGCAAAGCAAAAAGAAATGCTCAGAGAAGCAGTCAAATGTGAGGCAGGAAAGATTCAGGTACACACTTGGAGAACTTTGGAATAGAACCCACACTTGGAATAGAAACCACAAATGGAAGAGAGAACCTATATTTCAAAGGCTGGGGCTGGTGGCAGAAAGGTGGGGAGTGACTTGGGCTGAAGAGGAGGAAAAAGAGGGATCAAAAGTCTTAAAATCAAAGGAGGTGGAGCACTTTGGGAGAACAGGGAAGCAGAGTGACCCAGGGTATCTGGCTGTTCCCCAGTGTGCCCCCACCCCTACAGCTCATTACCTATGAGTAATCTGCAAGCCAATGGTTCTATTTTTCTTACTGGCCAATACTTAGTAAAACTCCTTTTGCTTTCAGAGTCACACAAAACATTTCACCTTTGTATTGACTCTTTCAATGCAATAACCTTCTGAAGGAGGCACTATTACCATCCCCATTAAAATCATGGCAGGGTAAGGTTTAAATCCCTTGCCCAAGGCCACAGAGATTTCTATTCTTCCCTGCAGAAGGCAGTAGGAACTTGACTGCACTGTGTGGGGAGAAGCACACAAAGGAGAGATTTCATCACCCCAGGAAGGAACTCAATAGAAGATACCAGGGATTTCCCTCTATATTGGGGTTCTTGCAGGCATACCTCACTGTGTCTGTATAGTCACTACCATCTTGAAACTGTTGCATGCCCAGAGGAAATCAACACAAAAATAAGAGCATTTAAAACTGTTAAATATTTTGACATGTAAAATTTTGAAATGTTCTTTTTACAGGTTAAAAAAAAAAAAAAGCACCATAATTGAATTAAATCCTCCATTGGTTCCTTGTAGATGAAGAAGAAATGTATACATCCAGAAAAGGACTTCTAAGAGGAATAAAGAAACAAGTAAGGTTGGAAGATAAGTTTCCCTCACCCAGAAAAAGAGACCAAAGAATTGAAAACCAAATAAACCCCTCTGTCTAAAACCCCCATCCAGCTCAAGTTTACATGAGTCTAAGAAGAAAAGACTAAACTTTGGATGGGAAGGATGTGGCTAAATTCAATGGTTTGCTATAATGGTGAAGACCTGCCAGAACTTTGATCATTCATAGATTATTTTTCTATTTCTAATTCAGTTCTAAAATATCTCTAGGGGAAAAAAGGAGGAGGTAGCTTTTCTTTTTATCATGATAATGATGGAATGCATGCTTTTTTTATGCTGTCATTAGAATAAAGTAAGTTTCTGAGGACCATTATAATAGCATATAGGTACTATAATATCTGTGAATCAATACCCTGGATTTTCCATTGATTGAAAATAATGAAATTAACACAGAAGCTTTAATTCCTTGAAAAACGGATGGGAACCATCACATAATCTCTTAAAAACTGACATTGGTATATACACAGGGGTTTTTGCCATTCCTTGCAAGAAACAAGTTATAGGGATGCCTGGGTGGCTCAGTCAGGTAAGCGTCTGACTTCTGAATTCAGCTCAGGTCATGATCCCAGGGTGGTGAGATGGAGCCCTGTGACAGGCTCCATGCTCAGTGGGGAGTCTGCTTGGAATTCTTTCTCTCCTCTGCCCCTCCCACCACTCCTGTATACTAAGTAAATAAATATAATATTTTTTTAAAAAAGAAACAAGTTACAGCACTCAAATTTCTTATTTCCACACAGCATTTAAAAGATTCGTTCTAGCAGAGTGAAATGTTCGGACAGGCCAAGAAAGCAGAAGAAATAAGAACATAGGTAAATTAAAGCTGTTCACACAGAGTGTGTCATTCTATAATGTTTTTATGTCACAAATACGTTGGGGATTCATCATTTTTCTGCAAAAACTTTATATAAATTCCAATTTCAAAATTATATCAGCCTTAAAAATAAAAAGAAACTCCTTTTTAAGCTAAGTTGGTAATTACGTTAAAAGTGTCAGAATACATCAGGATAATAATTAATACAAGTAGCAGTTTCCTGGTACAAGGAGGTACCTGGTACCCATTATCTGTGTATTAAAATTTAACAAGTAAGCACTCACATAATAAGTGGAGTTTCAGGACAACTAAATCGAACTAATTCTTGTTTCCATTAGAAACAAATATTGAATTTACAGATAGAACACAGATGATATATTAAAATGAGGTTATAAAGTACTTAGGATTATGAATTTCAACCTATATTAATAAAAGGAATGAACACATCAGGTTACTGCTAAATTCCATCTAATTACTTACAAATTAATCAAGGACAATAAAGAAAATTATCATCTAAAAGACACTCATGATAGTACCACTAAGGAACTGTGCAGCCTCAATTATCCATGCTAATTAAGAGAACAGGATAATCCTATACAGTGGATAATTTAACAATTCTTTTACTGGCACAGATTATATGTCGGTGCATGACAGATTTACCTGAACATTTTTTCTCAGTTCAGTAGTAATAAGTCTTCTTTACTTACTAGATCATAAGGCAAACCCAGGATTTTTTTTTTAAGGTTCAAAGTGGTAAATTACCAAGTACATAATCTATATGTAATGTTGTATATAAAATATGACTGCTGTTTAAAATCTTTTAGTTGGGGCACGTGGGTGGCTCAGTGGTTGAGTGTCTGATCAGCTCAGGTTGTGATGTCCAGGGATCAAGTCCCACATCAGGCTCCACGCAGGGACCTGCTTCTCCCTCTGCCTGTGTCTCTGCCTCTCTCTCTGTGTCTCTCATGAATAAATAAATAAAATCTTTAAAAAAAAAATCTTTTAGTTAAGCTTTCAAATTACATTTAATAAATGCATGTTAAGGTAAATTAATTATGATAAAAATAAAAAGATTAATTTTTTCTATCACTTGAAAATGTCTGAAATTTAAATCATATAAAAGTAACTTGTAAGTCACCATGATTTCATTTCATACATAAAAATTATACAATCATTAAGAAGTTACATGTGGAATTACAGATGGTAAGCAAACAGAGGTTCTATTTTTAAAACCTGTTTTTAAAACTATCTATTACAAACAGATCTTTTGAGTTCTTTCTCACTCGCCCTCTCATTCTCCTTTTGACAAATAAGTACTTCCACTAAAATGTAACTGATTAAATTAATGGCATGACAAAGTTAGCTGCCAGCTATCAGACAGGCTTTGTTAGACTCCCAAATACTGCTCTGGATTGCTGGGGAGACTCTCAATTATGACATTGTTTATTAAAGTAACATCCAGCATCTAACAGAAATATAGCACACACACATAGTAATTAAGAACATGCATGAATGAACTTGAATATCTAGAGTTCACAGCAACAGCGACAGAGGAGAAGACAAATTATTTAAATGTTTAGTGCCTCCAATACTTCATCTAGAAAATGAGGATAATATTAGTTAGTACTCATCTCTTAGAGTTCTTGTGAAGACTAAATTAGATAATCCATATAAAGGGATTCACACATGGTACACACATTTAAATACTGTTGCATACTAAATTTGGCACATAGTAAATACTTACTATAGGTTAGCTCTTATTACTGCAAAATATTTATTTCCAAATACATACATCTTAGACAAAAGAAGGAAAAAGACTGTATGTTTTTTTCTTTAAGAGAAATGTCACATATTTCAGTTTGTTTCTTATAATGATGATTCAAACAATGACAAAATAATACATATTCTTTTAACAATTACAGTAAAGATTTTCAACTGGTATTTAGGGTACAAAGAGGAAGATACAGCTTCAGTATGATTGACAATCTCTAGCCAATACCTTAATAGAAAGTTATATTTAGAAAGTGAAAAAGTTCGTAATTGTAACATTAAAATAGGCAGCTTAATTATAAAGGGGAGCATTGATTTAAAAAGAAAGATTTAAGATCAGAAAAGCCCATCATTACATGAGGTAATACCTAAACACCCCCCTTTACCTTGTCCTCTGTTACTACATCAGGAGAATAAACAGTCCCAGAACACAGGACTTTGAAACTGCAGGAGGGCTTCAAGGAGAAGCAGGAGAGGCCCTGACACAGGACCTGTGCTCCCAGGAGAGGCTGCAGAAGGGAATTGCTGCCAGAGCAGGAGAGGGTCCGGCCGGCTATACAGCGGAGACATGAGAAGGAACACCAGATCTGAGTGGATAGAGCAGATCTGATTGGGGTCACAGGGAAAATGTAGTCATCACCCAACAAGCTCCAACAGAGCTCAAAACAAAAGCAAAGGGTGTGACAGGAAGCACCTATCTAGGCTGCTCCTGCAACCACCTGGCAGCTTTGAGGATGGGACCTAGCACGTGCAGGGCACTAGAGTTTCAGTTGCACTAATGATCACCCTGTAAATTCTTTAAACACTGCCAAAATTTGTCAACTTACAAAAAAGCATGAACTTGGTTATAATCTGAATCTATTTGCTTAGGGTGACTCAAGTCTGTGGAATCATGGTAAATAACTTAACAGCCGGGGGACATGTAAGTAAAGATAGGAAGGAGAAACTCAGCTGCATTTTCCCTATATTCAGCAGGCAATTGCCTTCATCCTGGGAAGGTGGATTGATGATGATGATGAAAATGATGGAGATGAAATAGCAGCATACGTGGACCTACTATGATGATGTCATTTGCACTTTAAAATAGATAAAATTATTAGCATTTCAGAACCTGATTTAAAAAAAAAAAAAAAGGCCAAAGGGGATAGTTTATCTAAATTAGATGAGTAACTAGAAGAAGTGAGTTTTAATCTCAAGTCCCTAAACCTCCTAAGTAAACACTTTTTTCCTGCTATACCATCCTCTCCACAAGAAAGGACATCCCATCATCCCACCATCCCATCAGTGTCACAGAAGCCTGAATTTCCTACTTGTGAAACTAAAAAGTGCATAGACATTTTTTTCAAGTAAACAGTTTTTACATGCGTTCATGCATCTGAATAGATTGATAGTAAAAAACTGTCAGAGAATATAAAATGATTATATAGACTCCATGTAGTTGAAAACATTAACAGTTGTGTCTTCTTGAGTCAGAAACCCCATTTAATAATATTGTGTTTTAAAAAGGACTATTTATTTAGAGATCTGAATGGAAAGCTAAACTTTAGAATTAAGCAATTCCAATTTAACTTATATAATCTCTACTGATATAAGTATCTATACTCTGTACAACACCCCTTCCTAAATTCAGGGACATTACTCTCATTTGACACCTCAAAATTTCCCCGTCCATGCCATTATAAATCTCATAGTTACTACCCACTTTTATGTATTATCAATGAAGTTCTGGATGCCATTAATTCTCAGTTCCCAAAACAGATACTTGAAAACATGAGTCATCCTAGATTATTAAGCTAGGAGTGCACTACTGACTTCAGAAAACTGACAGATAAATGATATCAACTAATCTACAGCTATTCCTCTGTATCTGCCCTCAGGTGGCCATACGTACGGTCCTAAATATTCCAACACATAATAATCTTGTAAGGAATTACAGGAGTGGGGAATGGGGCACTGTATGATATACTTAGAATGTTCTTGTTATTTTTCAAGTTGAAAAAGCATGCATTTAAATATTGTATCTGGACAATAAATGAAGATATCACCACGGAAAGCAAACACACCACTTTAGAAGTACATTTACTATTTATAAACTGAAACAAAATAAAACAAGAACCAAATTTCCTTCCTTTGCGCTACTAAACATTTGCAAAACCTAAAAGTACCCTTGGTGAAGTGATTAATATACAGACAGAATTAAAGATCATTTTAAAGTCCACATTATCACATGTATGCAAGTACATCCACAGAACTCTTATCAATTTCAGATTGCTATGGAAAGTGCTAGAATTCCATTCTTTCAGGGGGATAGAAAACATTTATAATAGCAACAGCCCCACAGCTACATCTTCTCTAAGAATGTAACTTGCTCTAAGAATGAAAAAAAAATCTTTATGACAATAACAAGAAAATGAATTTTCATTTTCAAAGGCAGTCTGTACCATCACTGGCTGTCCTGCCACCCAGCTCTTCTGAAGGCATTCAGACCCTTTACTGCAATGTCTCAAAAATCAATAGCAATTTATTCTCTCTTTGGACCCCAAGCAACAAAAGTAAATAATACTGTCACCTCCAGTCTGCCTGCAGAACATGGTCACAAAACAGCCTTGCCACTAAAATACAACCATATGCAGCTCTTTATCTATGCCGGTACTGCTGATTGTATTGGCCTATGTACGGCACAAATACTTCAGCACAGCCACACAAAGAGGTCAAGCCCTTGTACCTTACCCAGACAGAATGCTGGGGCCTGAATTGAAAAGAAATCTTGACATCCACCTAAGCTTCCTGCTTCAGTGTTGTGGATTTCATGAAAGAAAAATGGGAAAAAAGATTTTTTTAAAGCTAAAGGGGGAAATATGCTATCAAATACATCATACTTATAATTTTTCCCTATACAATTTTTTTTAAATCACCAGGCTTTCTGAAACAACTAGCTGAATCATAACACTTTGCAGCTAAAATCCATATGTAATTTTTACATAATCTGACTATCAGTCACATTGATGTAAACATCAATCTATAAACAAAGACTTAAAAATGAAAATTCTATTGGATTATGCTCAACAGAGCAGTTGATAATTAGCATTACCTAATTGTAAAAGATGCTACACTACACACACTCTAGAATATTTAAGGTGGCATTTCAAAACAACAGAAGGAATTTTAAGAATTACCTATATATCTTCAAATAAAGGAAACTGGGCCCTATATTTAGAACCAGAAAGTTAGGTAATGGAAGAAGCAGGACTCAAACCCAGTTCTGACATCCTTTTCACTCTACTGCTTATTGATGAGAAGTTACATATAGTCATACTAAAGAAGAGCCAAAGTCATTTTGATGAGAACATACAGAAAGCCTGGATTCCTCAGGGTTATAAATTATTTAAGATAAAAATCAAGGGCTTTGGAATATCCATGCAGTAATTAAAATTTTCAAATCATAGAAGAATTTACCAGTCATACTCGGAATATTCACTAAATATCTGTTGTATACTTAACACTAGCAGGGTCTAAGAAAGAATATATACAAGTTTAAGAAATGAAAAAGAAAGAAGAAGGAAGGAAGGAAGGAAGGAAGGAAGGAAGGAAGGAAGGAAGGAAGGAAGGAAGGAAGGAAAGAAGGAAAGAAAGAAAGAAGAAAGAAAGAAAGAAGAAAGAAAGAAAGAAAGAAAGAAAGAAAGAAAGAAAGAAAGAAAGAAAGAAAGAAAGAAAGAAAGAAAGAAAAAGAAATCAAATGCTAAATTGTGTGGTTGAAGAATTAAGAGATTGGGTCAAGGGGAAGGGGCAGAAGAGGAGGACATCTGGGTGAAGAAGAGGGAACTGTTCATCGAATCAGGCCCTGGGAGGCAGACACACCAAGGGATGGAAGGTTCCATGCTGATGTAGCAGTGGGTACCTATGGAGTAAAGTGCAGAAATAGGTAGGGGAGGGCCAGATGCTGGAAGTCCCAGAAGGACTTAAATTTGATGTGGAAGAGACCCCAAATAATGTAAAGTTAAGGACTGTACTTGGGAAAGTCACTATGGTCATAATTTGGCTCAGTCCTAGCTTAAAACAAAACAAAACAAAAAATACTCTAAAGGTATGGTTTTACTCATCAGAAAAAATATGACTTGAAATGTTTCTTAATTTTCTAAACCAAAATATCATTTCTTTGAAACTTCTTAAACAACCAAAAACATAACATCGTGAAGAAATTGATTCAAGACTTAGGATACTGGTTTTCTGTTAAAATTAGCACCAGTAAACTAAGATAAGAGGGAAAATCTCTGAATCCCTCATTCTCATTTTGTGACATTAACCACTTCTGCAAAGAAAAATGAAAACCAGGATTGGAAGTTTTGATAAATCACGCTTAGGGATCCCTGGGTGGCGCAGCAGTTTAGCGCCTGCCTTTGGCCCAGGGCACAATCCTGGAGACCCGGGATCGAATCCCACGTCCGGCTCCCTGCATGGAGCCTGCTTCTCCCTCTGCCTATGTCTCTGCCTCTCTCTCTCTCTCTCTGTGTGACTATCATGGAATAAATAAATAAAATCTTTAAAAAAAAAAATCACGTTTAAATTTTGCACTTTAAAGAAGATATATCAAATTGATATATACTCTGTCTATAAAAATATGAAACATTTTAAGTTATTTGTCAAAACTAATTCAACATTAAATTTAAAAACAAACGGGAGCCTGTGAGACTCAGTCAGTTAACATCCAACTCTTGATTTTGCTCAGGTCATGACCTCAGGGTCATGAGATCAAGCCCCATGCCAGTCTTGCCCTCAGTGAGTACTCTGATTGACATTTTCTCTCTCCCTCTCTCTCTGCTCCTCCCCACTGCATTCTCTCTCTCTGTCACAAATAAGTAAAGAAATCTTTTAAAAAATTTAAAAACAAACATCTTTTTTATTTTTTTCAAATTTTAGCAATTTTAAGAATTATAGAAAACTAACATTTTTAAAAATTTTATGCATTCATTATAGACATTTTGGGAAAATACAGGTCTATAAAACACAAAAATACAAATAATTATATGAAAGCTTGTCCACCAGAGATGTCTACCACAATATTTGATGTACACCTCTTTCTGATTTAAAAACAAACTACAGTGGAGATATAAATATTCTTATCTATAATTGGATAATGCATAGCAAATATCATGAAATTAATGCCATCAGAGAACACAGTAACTCCACTCAAAAGAATTTACCTTAAAAAAACAAAACGCTAGATGTGGACAGTAGTCTAACAACAGGAATGTTCACTGTGACATTGTTGGAAAGACTGAAACTGAAAAGAATCTGAGCCAAGAGCAAGACATTTTTTAATTACTTTATAAATACATGCATACTTTGTCATGATGATTTTTGTACATGTAGTCAGTGCTTATCTCTTTTTCCTACTGTCCTAAATTTTGAAGAAATACTCCTAGAATGTTTAGAAATTAGTAATGTTTACCAATTAATCTGCATACATTGAAAGATGGTGACTGAACTTGGTCCTAATATTAAAGCCTTTGAGGCAGGAACTATGTGTGTCCCACATGCCCTTGTAGATATCACAGTAAAAGCGATAGAGGAACTGGGTCATGAAAGAGAACTCAGAGTGTACCAAGATAGGGAAAGTGGTATTGGGAAGTTGTTTCAGGCCAACTACATGGCAGAAATAAAGAAACCGAGTCTTGAGAGTACACAAGATGCAGACAGTAGTTGGAAGACAAGTGATGTGATACTGGTGGAAGTATGACATAAAGAAAAAAGGTAATATTATGTTGGGGTCAATTTTTGAAGGATCTTATGTGGAAGGCATGCTATTTGGAATTCATCAGACAAGCAAAGAAAGTCACCTTGGGCCAGTAATGACCTCAGTGTTCTAGATACTAGAATTATGACAGAAGACACATTGGGTTTAGAGAGTAGAAGGAGAGACTAGAGGCCAAAACACAAATAAAAAAGCCATCAAAACAATCTCAGGCAACAAATAATACTGACTAGAACAAAACAGGACAATGGGGCTGGACAGAAGAAAACAGGCACAAGAAATGCTGTGAAGCAGAATCAAAAGAATTGGTATACCAGACAAAGAAGGTTTCATAGTTTTGACCTATATGGCTAGAGCAGTGATAAAATAAATTAAAGGAGATAACACAAAGGGAGGGCAGTTTGGGTTGGCAGAGAAAGAAAAGCTTATTTTTAAATACACTGAATTTGAGGTAGTTCTGGAACACAAGGAGTGACATTCAACAGAAAAATGAAAATAAAGCGCTGTAGCTCAGAACATAGATTCTGGAAGTACTCGACATATAGGATTGGGTGAGACCACATGCAGACAGCATTTAAAAGTCAGAAGGAAACGAGAATAATGCCACTTATACTATCAATAAAAGATATAAAATACCTAAAATTAAAACTGCACAGAACCTAAATGGAGAAAACAAGAAGCTAGAGTAGGGGAAAGATGGAAACATCTTAATAATTAGGGAAATATCATGTGTCTGTATCAGAAAAAATAACTTGGCTAAAGTCATCCATTCTCTAATTAATCTGTAGATTTAATGCAATTCTAATGAAATCTGCAATATAATTTTGGAAAGCTTAGTGAAGTTACTCTAAAGTCATCTGGAATGAGTATCTGAGAAGAACTATTTTTAAAAGAGGAAGAAAGAAAAGAGAACCTGACCTAGCAGACATTAAAACATATTACAAAAGCACAATAATATGCTGACTGATAAACAGAAAGATTACGGGATTAGAAGTCCAGAAATAGACACAAGTACATGTTATTATTTAAATTATGAAAACCTGGAGTTTTAAATCAGCAAGAGAAGAAATAACTTAATGAGGAGCAACTTGTAAGAAAAGGTTTCTCTTCTGAGATGGATTGGGAATGATGCAGAGAGTCTGAGTTTTTCATATATGGAGAAGACGACATCAGGGACAGAAACATAAAAGGGAATGTTCGCTTATTGCAAAGTTATGGAAGTCAGGGAGTTGTGGATTCTAGTGAATGTTTAATGCTGGAAGCACCAAAAATGAAACCACTCGCTGTAATGAAATGAAGCCTTTATAAAGGAAAATGCCAAGAAGGATTAATTGACCCCAATGATAGGGACAGCTCTGGAGAACAGAGCTTTGATGAATTTTAATATCTGACTTACCGGAAATGAAGGAATAGTGAAGGTAAAATAAAGAATAATAATAAAACTTTATTGTCAGAGAGTGGGTTTGCCAAGTTTAAGATTTCTGAGTTGTCAGTTCTGAGAAATGGCATAATAAATCAGACTGCAGCAGTAGAAATGTCTGGCCAGGATTTTGACAGGTCAGTAATGTAGGCTCTGAAGTTCCCAAAGAAGTACCTAAGAAACAAGGCAGAGAAGGGATGAGCAGTGAGGTGATAAAGTCCTCCATTGCTGTGGAGGATGGGCCCCCTGATAAATAGATGAAGAGAAAGGAAAGGAAGGGACTTAAATATATTTTGAGCTTTGACTAGGGTAAAAAGTCCCTGACAGCTAGATTGTGAGGCAGATGTGTAATTCATCCTTTCACAGCATCTAACACACAGCACACATTTTGTAAAAGATTACTTGAGAGTCAGTGAATGCTATAGAGTATGTTGGAAGAAAAATTGAAAACCTAGAGCCAACCCTACAATGTGACCACTGGCATCAGAGCGAAAGCAGAACAAACAGCAGCCTTGTGAGAACACACAGATGTATTCACCCTCGCCAAAGGAAAGTGAGGCTCAGCCAAAGAGGTAGAAAAGCTTCTTTTTAAAATAGGTCAGTGGGAAAGGGCCAGTTTAGGGTCAGCAACAGCTTAGCTGGGTGGGAGGCTTTCCTTTGCATCTTTGGAATGGACTTATTTCATTATCTTTGCAAATGTTCACTTCTAGTTACTCCATTTAATGATGGCCCTTCCAGACATGAGTCCTCACCAGTAAGGTCATTGTGGAGAATAAAAGCAATAAACAAAAATACTCTGCACCAGACACTGTCAGAAAAGCCAACGTTTTGGAAATGGTTGGTGTGGCCGACTCTCTCAATCTTTATATAGTAGAGGAAAAAATATTTCACAATATTAATTTCTGAATTTCAGAGTTTATTCTCTCAGTCACACTGGTATGGAATTCTGCAAGAGTTGGATGCATTCAGACTCATGTGACTGGTCTGAACTAGAAAGGCAACCTGACAATTCCAGTGTGAAATGCAACTGTCAAGCAGACCCACATTTGCACCTGCATCAACTCAGTAAGTACCAGCTAGCCTGCAAATTTCTTTGAAGAGAGGCTTATTTAGATATCTAGGTAAACAGATTAAAAGGATGATATTTTTTAGAAGCTCTAGGTAAACAGATTAAAAGGATGATATTTTTAGAAGGTTTATTAAGATGTATAATAGGCAGATAATAAGCATCACACATTTAAAGATTTTTTTTAATACATAAGAGACACAGAGAGAGAGAGGCAGAGACATAGGCAGAGGGAGAAGCAGGCTCCCCTCAGGGAGCCCAATGTGGGACTCAATCCCAGGACCCCAGGATCATGACCCAAGCCAAAGGCAGATGCTCAACCACTGATCCACCAAGGTGCCCCAGCAACACATATTTAAAGTGTACAATTTGCTAGTTTGGACATAGGAAGGTACCCATGAAATCACCACTACAATCAAGATAATAAGTAAAACTCCCCCAAAGAATCCTCGGGCTTCTTTAATACCCCTACCCACTTTCTTCCTCCCACTCGTCTCCAGGAACCACTCATTTGTTCTCTGTCCCTATAGATTATTTTGCATTTTGGAAAACTTTTACAAATAAAACCATACGGTTTATACCTTTTTTTAAAAAAGCATCTACCTTTTATATAGCGTATGCCTTCATCCAGTAAATCTTACTTAGAGCCACAATCTTTCTCATACATTTGTTTCACTTGAGAAGAGGCTTTTTAAAAAATTTGCACATTGACAAGTTTTCTTCATGGAAATTATACATTAGAAGAGTAAATCAGATATATTTAGTTAACCCCATATGTCCACTACTTTTTATAATATGGGACACATTTTACTGTTTTGTCTGGTTTCTTTCCTTCCACATAATGATTTTGGAAGTCATTCACGTTGTCACATATATCAATACTTCACTTCTTTTTAATTGCTGAATTGTATTCAATCATATACCAAACTATGTCCACCAACTTGTCAATGCGAATTTGAGTTATTTTCAGTTTTCACCTATTACAAATAAAGCTCCGATGGACATTTGTGGACAAGTCCCCATACAGACATATTTATTTTATTTATCTTAAATAATATTTATTTAAATAAAAAAATTTATTTTTTTTTAGGCTTTTATTTATCTCAGGTAAATGGGAGTGGAAAGGCTAGGTCTCATACAGTAATTATATATTTAACTATTTAGGAATCTGCCAAATTGTTTTTTTTTTTTTCCATAGTAGTTTTTCCATTTCCAGTTCCATTTGTGGTATATGAAATTTCTAGGAATCCACATCCTCAAAAATACTTGGTACAACCAGTGTCTTTAATTTTACATTCTTACCATGTATAGGACAGCATCACACTGCAGTTTGAATTTGCATTTTCCTAACAGCTAATAATGTTGAGCATCTTTTCGTGTGCTTATTTGCTACATATGTATGATCTTTGGTGAAGTATATGTTCAAATCATTTGCCTATGTTATATTTGGTTTTCTTATTTATTGAGTTTTGAGAGTTCTTTATGTATTCTAAATATAACTTCATTATCCAATATGCAATTTGCAAATATGTTTTTCCAAGTCTTGCCTTGTCTTTTCATTCTCTTAACAGTGTCTTTTGAAGAAAAGAAGTCCTTAACGTTGACAAAGTCCTGCTTATTTTCTTTTTTTGAAGATTTTAAAAATGTATATATTAATTAGAGACACAGAGAGAGAGAGAGGCAGAAATATAGGCAGAGGGAGAAGCAGCTCCCTGTGGGGAGCCCAATGCAGGACTCAATTCCAGGACCCTGGGATCATGGCCTAAGCCGAAGGCAGACTCAACCACTAAGCCACCCAGGTCTCCCTATTGTTTTCTTTTTTGGATCATGCACTGGTGGTGTTGCATTTAAGAATGTTGCTTCTCTCAAGGTCACCAGAACATGTTCTATGTTCTTCTGTACAAGTTTTACAGTTTTAAGTTTTACATTTAGGTCTATGACCCATTTTTAAGTTTTTGTATATGTTGCGAGGCAGGGATTAAGGTTAAATAACTACTTTTTATCTGAATATGATCTTAAAGATCTTCCAATCTGACTCTTTGCTTTGTAGGTGTTATGTACATTAGCAGAAAGTGACACTATTGATGTGTCTGAAAACATAAACTGATGAAGTATATTTGAGACCTAAAATCAGATCTGAAGGCTAAATCTAAAGTCTATAATATCACCTTTATGCCCTCAATGTAGCCTGGTTACACAAAAATCCTGCAGATTCATGATGATTTCAAAGTGATGTTTACATGTTTATATGATCTATCTTTAAAGTGTATTTATAAAAATATACATATTAGAAAGTAAACATCAAAGTTTATCAGAAAAAAAGGGATTATTTTTATTAAAGTATGCCTCCCCTGAGAGAGTTAAGTAACTGTACTTCTTAATGAGGCCACAGCATCAGTGTCTCAACCCATGAGACAGTTTGGGACAAATCCTGACTGGTATTTATTTGATGCTATTACCTTTTTCAAAATTGCAAATGCTTGGGGTGCTTGGGTGGCTCAGCTGGTTGAGCATCTGACTCTTGATTTCAGCTTAGGTCATGATCTCAGGGTGGTAAGACTGAGCCCCACCCACATTAGCTCTGTGTTGGATGCGAAGTCTGCTTAAGTTCTTTCTCTTTCTCTCCCTCTGCCCTCCCCCCCTTCTCTCTCTCTCTCCGTCTATTACATACATGCATAAAACAGACAGAAGGGCAAATGCTTGGCTCCAGTGTCAACATCAAACAGGCAAAAACTATGATATAAGAGTAATGCTCCCAGATCATACTGCCTGCTTTGCCTCCGACCCAGGAAACCTCAAAAATGACAGCTCTGAGTTGGAACATACTCCTGACATCAGAGTCATGGGTTAAGGCTTTGAGCGCAGCAGTCAGAATTTACATTTTTAAGTCTTCCTTGCTGTAACTTCTTTGGCCACTGAATAAATTTCTTTTATAATGTTGATATTAAAATGCCATTGCCATCTTTTTCTTCTACATCTTTGTTTTTGACCCTATTTCCTTTCATATCAAAACATTATTTTCTTATATCTCAAAATTATCAAATTCATACAAGTAGTTTCTCTTTTCTTTCTCAAATTGTATTAAGACAAATATAACAAGTTATTTTAAAAAAAATAGGTAAAATATGGGAAATCTGTTATTTGACCTCTTCATATGTTTTTTAACAATTCTAAAAATAGTTAAGGTCCCTCTTTGCTTAATAGCACAAAACAGCACAATATTCTCTTATTTCCTTCTCTTCCATCAAGAAAATAATAAAGTGGAAGAAAAAGTAATATATCAGCAAAAAATGCAGAACTTTATGAAGGACAAATTCTCTCATAAATTTCTAACTCTTGAAACTGTAAGATACATATAACAGGAAAATTTGATCATGAAATAAAATTGTCATGACAACAACAACAACAACAACAACAACACCTTAAAGCTATGGTGGATGCCAAGCATTGATGTTGGGTGTATTTTTCATATGTGACATTTTAGAAAAATAATCTGACTATACATATTCATCAGCCTTTAAAATGTTCATACCCTTTGACCAGTAAATTCCATTTCTCTGAATCTACTGGAAATTTTCAAAAACAAATCCTAAATTTGGAAAAAGCTTCACACACAAAGATGCACATAGCAGTACAATGTATAACAGCAACATACTGAAAACATCCCAGCCACCCAACAACAGTGAACTGATTAAGTAAAATATGGTACATTCACTTGACAAATCATTATATAGGTATTAAAATTACATATGCAAACAAAATGTAATAACCCTGTAATATTAAATAAAATATCCAGATAAAGATAATTATAGTTATAGTAAGAAATGATTTGTAGAATCAAAAACAGTGAAGAAATCTACTATCACTAAAACTTGAAAAATAGTTTTATTGGGGCAATGAGAGCACAAGAATTTTTATTTTTATTTTTTTCTTATATTTTACAAACATTCTTTAATGAACATATATTATTTTAAAATGCAAATTGTTAAAAAATAAATAAAATATAAATTGTTTGCTATTTTTAATAAGAGAGCCAGGTGGGGATCCCTGGGTGGCTGAGCGGTTTAGCGCCTGCCTTCAACCCAGGGCGTGATACTGGAGACCCGGGATCGAGTCCCACATCCGGCTCCTTGTATGGAGCCTGCTTCTCCCTCTGCCTGTGTCTCTGCCTCTCTCTCGTCTCTCATGAATAAATAAATATAATCTTAAAAAAAAAAAAGAGAGAGAGCCAGGAAATAAAAATCTTCTCATGCTTCTCCAACAGTGAAGAGGAGGAGCCAGCCTCATTCTAGGCTGATGCTGTCCAAAAAAGCAGTTATTACCCACAAGTAACTATTTAAACTTAAATTAATTAAAATGAAATAAAACTAATAACTTTTTAGTGATACCTACTACATTCCAAGTGTTCAGTGTTCCTATATGGTCAGTGGCAACTGTATCAGAGCAGAGGGAACATTTCCATCAATCCAAAAAGTTCTATCAGAAAGGGCTGCTCTAGATATTTGGCACAAAGTCTTAGAGGACAAAAACACCACAGGAAGGAGGAAGATTCTTAAGTTCTTTTATGTTGAACCAGCTACGTCAGTGCATTAAGGGGACCACCTCACAGGATGGAATATGCTATACAAATGACTCTAGGTCAGCAAACTATTAATCATTACTTTATATATTTTTTAGCTAGTTCCCTGGGATGTCATTTCTGATATCTAATAAATTCATACAAACATTATGTCTCTTGGAATGCTTATGAACTTGAGAAATCTGAAATCCACACTAAAATGGAACAATTCCACCAATGGGCAGCTTTCTCAGACAGTAAATAAATTTGACTTTGTATTGTAACACTAGCTTGACTTGGAGAGGCAGGAACACAGGAAGTAGAGAATTTTGCCAATAATATTTTTCAGACATTTTTCCATAAAACTTTCTGGAAAAGGAGGCAAAAAAGAAGGAATTCTTCCAAAAAACTGCACTTTATAGTATCAAAATCACCTCAAGCGGATAAATATCTAATAGTGCAAAAAATATACATCTGTCTTTGAGAAAGTAGTATAAAAGCAGTAAGAATGCAATTCACTGTTCATCATTAATGCCAGTTTTGTCTACTGCAATATTTTATGCAGCTGGTAGGCCATTACATATTACACATTTCCCATTAGAATGTTTATTTAATTTTCTTGATTTGCCCTCATCATTGTATAAAGATGTTCCAATCAATTTTAAATTAATAGGCTGCCTTCATTTTAAATATGCAGACTGCATTTTACTGACATATTGTGAACACTACAAAAGGATGATTATCTTTGTTGGAGTATGCCAAGATCCTCTGATTTTTCAGTGTTTTCCACCCTTGAGATTTAAAACTCAATTCTTCAGCCAAGAAAATCAAGGCAGCATAAACTATAACTATTAAGACTTAAGTTGCATTTAAAAGTGTTCTAACTCCCCACAGCTTTCTATACAATTCAGAAGTCATGTATATTTTTAAAGGTTACTAAATGTTCCTTAGAGGTGGGGATTTTATCCCCACAGCAATTTATATCAGTGAATAATCCTTAAAGTATAAGTATAATGATTACCTTTAAAATGTGTCTATTAAGAGAAGCAGAAAAGCCAGGAAAAAATAACAGTATTTGCAGTCAGAAGGCTTGGATTTGATTACCAATTCTGTTGATTCTTTAATCCTATGTGTTTATCAATAAAATGGGGCTAGTAAAAAGACATAATAATTCAAGAGAAGATGGTTGTGGTGGTGATACAGGGAATGACACAAGGAGCAAGTTACATATTTTAAATTCTCATCAATGTTAATAAGGTAAATTATTTGAAACTAAACCAAACCAAAATGGCTATGGTTAGAAAAAAAAAAAAAAAGTCACAACAGGATTTAAATATATCTATTAATACAAAGAAACAGATTTGTGAAATGTATATATATAATAAGTATTCCTTAAAAAAAAAATAAGTATTCCTTTTTACCAAGTATGATGCTAAACAGAACTTTCTGGGACTTCTTTTTAAAAAGATTTATTTATTTGATAGAGAAACAGAGTGTGTGCCAGTGCGGGGAAGGGTGGAGGGGAAGCAGACTCCCTGATGAGCATGGGGCCAGAAGCTAAGGGGCTCCACTCCAAGACCCTGCTATCATAACCTGAGCCAAAACCAAGAGTCTGATGCTCAACCCACTGAGTCACCCAGGCATCCCTCTGGGACTTTTAAACTGTAACTTAAAAGTAAATATGTTTATACAATAAAATTAAAAAGATCTGCAATTTATATAAATTGCATCTTTCATATTGATAAGTCAGCAGTTTCTGACATCCTCCTGCCCATATACCCATCAGCCCCAGCACTGACCAGCTGTGGACCTGGCACAGCTTAACATCTCTGAGCATCACTGGTCTCACTGGTGTGAGGTGGGCAGTACACCAATTTCATGGTGTTGTTGTGATATCTAAAGTATAATGCCATGAAGATGTCACACAGAAAATGTGTAGTAAAAAGGATCAATAAATATCTGCAGTAATCTTGACAGCACAATCAGTCACAAACACTATGCTGTCAAGTCCTCTGGTGTCTGTTCTAAGGGCACTAATCCCATCATGAGGGCCCCACCTTCATGTCCTCTGCTAACTTAATTACTTCTCAAAGGCCCATCACACTAGGGGGTTAGGATTTCCATAGATGAATTTGGGCACAGTGGGACACAATTCAACGTTCAGCAGCAGCTGGCAGTGGATTGGTCCTGAAAAAAGGCAGTAGAGGAAAACTGTTTTATAATCTTGACTAACCAAAGCTCATTTACCTTCATGGAATAGAATAAGCGGAGAAGACAAAAGCTATGCAAAGGACTTAAACTATATTCCTGAGAACAAGGTGGGAGGAATAGACAAACATTTAAGAATCTTTTCTGGGGGACCAGTTGCCTTCTACTTTTCTTTTGTGGAAAAGAGATGAGATAATGCTGGATAAATTTAAAATAATGTTCATTTACTATCATGTATCTTTTTAACATAGTCATCATACTGCAGAGGCTATCTATCTTAAATGATGAAAAAATAATCACACTGTTGATTATGAACAATCTATATGAAACATAAAAATTAACCTTCTGAGAAATTATAACAACTTGTTATTGAAGACATGTAGGCAAATTTTTCCACCTGTGTTACTTTTTTATACAGGCCAAACTTAGCAGGAATCTCTAATTATCATAACAGTGGGATGGCTTAACAAGGGTGTTGCCAGCCCACAAATGCAATTTGATTCTCAGCATGACTGCAAGAATGACAATTTACAACCTCCAGCAACAAGTAACTAGGAATATTAAGGTCTTATTAATTTACACAATGGAGAGCACATTGCTCTGAGATTAGTGAGAACAACAGAAAATGAACATTTTGAGGATTCTTATATTAATACCATACTTATTATGTGGTGGTGGATTTGGAATACAAACATTATGATGGACTAACAGCTATAAAGCACTTACACATATCTGTGATCAAGGTATCTGTTATAATCACTCTGCTCTGAGAAGTATTTCACTTAAATAAGCAGCCTGAATTAAAAATCCAGCCACAAGATAATACCTAAGTTAAAAAATGATACTTACTGTTTTATATATGGATAAATTTCATAGACAAAATGTTGACTGAAAGAAACCAGACATAAAAGAAAAATTCAATGTGTGATCCCATTTACTAATCTATGGTGATAGATGTCAGATGGTAGTTAACTTCGGTGGGAGTATTGATTGGGAGAGTATGTGAGGGAGCCTTCAAGACTGTTAGAAATATTCTTCATCTTAATCTAAGTGCTGAGAACATGAGTAAATGCATATGGAAAAATTCTTTGAGCTCTAAACATTAGATTTGTGCATTTCACTGTGTGATATACCTCAATTAAGATTAAAAAACAGATCTACAGCATTAGATAACTATCTAATAAAAATGAGTAACAGTTCAATAGTACTAGATAACTATCTAATAAATACACAATAGTCTTTATCTTTAGTAAAACGAAATTTCTAACTGTAACTTTCTAAGTACCAAGTGTGCACCCACTTAGGATGTTTTAAAACCCATCTCCTTCTAGCACAGCATTACATACTTTACATTTCAATGTGGCTACAATTCCTAATCCTCCTGCCAAGATTCCCACATAAGCCAGGCTATTGATAAAACAATTGGCTGCTCCTGTAAAGAGTTTTATTTGCTCTCATTCCCTATCAGCTTAATACAAAGAAGAAAATATACTTGAAAAGGATCAAGTTCTATAAACAGGACTAAATGATTATGGAGTAGGCATCTTTATAATTGTGTTTTTACCTTTTTCTCCTAGTTGTTTCTCAAGGAGTACAGCTGAAATTGAACCATAAAGCTTAGCTTGACAGAAAGGCATTAGCCTACCACACTAAACCACAAAGATAGGAGAGACAGTTATTTATGAAGAAACAGTGTTTGCTATTATCCTTTTGAGATTCTACAAAAGGGCTAAATATTGATGCATTTCCAAGTCACCTTTCCCCCTCTTCTTGTATTAACAAGCAGGAGTATGTTTTAGATGCTCCTAATTTGTCAAGATCAGGTGAGCAGAACTGTTGTACAGAGCACACTGCTCTCATTCCTACAAGGGCTCTGTAACCCTGCAGGTTATTAATAATTCATGGGTCTTTCTTGATTCACAACAGGGGCATTACTCAGAGGGCATCACTCTTATTGAAAGAAGTTAACGGCAATGGGCAGACGAACAACATACAAGTCAAACAAGAAGTCCCCTATGAATCTGTGGACATTTAAGACCTGTTAAAGAGCTCCAATTACTATGGCTCCCCCACCCCACGTCCAGCCAAAAAAAAAAAAAAAAAAAAAAAAATGCTCAGCATTCTTCACTGATATTTATACTGCCTGTTGGGCTCAATCTAACCATTTTTAGAATTATCTCAGTTGTATTAACACCTCCATGCTTGGGGTGCCTGGGTGGCTCAGCAGTTGAGCATCTGCCTTTGGCTCAGGGTGTGATCCTGGAGTCCCCGGGATCAAGTCCCACATCAGGATCCTTGTATGGAGCCCGTTTATCCCTCTGCTTGTCTCACTGCCTCTCTCTCTCTTTCTCATTCTCTCTCTCTCTCTCTCCCTCTGTCATAAATAAATAAATAAAATCTTTAAAAAAAAAAAAGACAAAACTCCATTCTTTTAAAATCATTTTGCTTTATTGTATGTTGAAACACACAATGCTACTGGGATATAATTATGCTGTGTTTATTGGATTAGTTTCTACCACTTAACCTTTCTGGCAAGACTATGACATCCACCATAATGCTGGAACTTTGGGGTTCCACATTATTTATTCATCAAGTAAATACATAAAGGATCCCAATGTCTTTATGATTGAAAACAAGTAAGTCTCCAGGAAAAGAAACCATCTTTTATGGCCCTCCTCAATATGTTTAGTCCCCTGGGTAAAATGTAGACTGATATTCTATAAAAATCCATCTAAAATAAAAGGAGTTATGGTTTCCAAAACCTAAAGGGAAAATCAGGCTAGAGTTTAAGATGGTAGAACATGGCAAAGCCTGTGGCCTATGACTACATATACTACTTGAAGGCATCTCAAAAACAAAACAAAACAGAAACAGAAACAAAATACTGCTAGGCCAAACATGAATATGGAGGTGAGGTCACGAATTTTAGACCCGTGGTTTAAATCTGAAGACACTGGAGAAGATGCATTCCTTCCTCTAATGGAAGACATTCTTGTTGGTTAAATCAGAGCATTCATTTTTTTTTCTTGAAGATTATTTGAGGAAATACACTTGATATTGTTTAGAGTGTAATGCAAATTAAGTTTCAAGCAAAGTTTGAACTTTCTGAATATCAGTAAAAAGCAAACTTGTTCTAGTTAAAAAGAGTAATACCTAATATTTACTGAGTGCTTGTTATGTGCCAGGTACCATTCTAAGCACTTTGCATATTTTAACACATTTATAATGCTCATAACTCTACAGAGTAGGTACTATTTCTACCTCCATTTAATGGATAGGAAAGCCAAGCAGACACAGAATGGTTAAGTAATTTGACCACAGACACACAGCTAGAGAATGAAGTTGCTATTCAAACCTAAACTATCTTTATTCAGAGCCTGCACTCACGCATTGATGCATTGATACTCCAAGCTGTGCCTCTTAACTAAAAGCACTATCAATGTACTCCCTAGGAAAGTGTCATCAAGGGATAGGAATTGTTTTCACTCATTAGTAAGACTGAATCAATTTGAAGGGGGAGGAGATGTACCTTACATTTATTCCATATAAAATATTTAGAAATCCACAATCAAAATAACTACATAAATGACAACCTGCTCAGGACTAAGAAAGAAAAGGCTTTTAGATAATCTGTAAATGGGTAACATTCTTGGTGATAATAAATAACAGATATCAGATAAATTGGGAAAAATGTGATTCGGTAACCATATACTGTGTTCATCCTTTTTTTTTTTTTTTTAAGATTTTATATATTTATTCATGAGAGACACAGAATGAGAGAGGCAGAGACACAGGCAGAGGGAGAAGCAGGCTCCATGCAGGGAGCCCGACATGGGATTCGATCCCCAGGACTCCAGGATCACACCCCAGGCCGAAGGCCGGCACTAAACCGCTGAGCCACCCAGGGATCCCCTGTGTTCATCCCTTATTTGAAATCAAAGTCTTTGGAATCTGTGGCTCTAAGATTCTATGTCCAATCAGATGTTCATCTTTATTTCTTCTTTTATTAGTAAAATGCCCCAAGACAGTATAAGTAGAGAAATAAAGGGATCTTTGAAAAATCCTTTTTTTAAAATTGATAATAACAAATTTTAAATTCTATTGATTTAATGGGTACTGAATAAAATTATTAAACCTCTCTCGGCACTGAATGTTAAGCCTTCATGCTGTTGATCATGAAAAATATGATGTCCCAAAAAACAAGAGTCTTCAGTAGCAATATTATAATCATTTACCCAGGGTGTGTCCTCCGGTTGACCTCTTTCAGAATAAACAGAACTTCCACTGGAAACAATGTGATTACATTATTTATTCTCTACATCTGATAAGCAATAGATAACAAATAAAGAATCTTTTCACAAATACACAAAAAGCTTCTTTTAGTAAAAGCCCTTACTATATCTGAAGATAAAAGTTATAAATGTAAAGCTAAAGCATTTCAGATAATCCTAAAAGTAAAAGTCTACATGCACAAATCACAAAAATCTGCTTCTTCAGAGGTAGGTAAAATACTGAAAGTTATGAACATGCACTCAGAGACTGCTATGGCTGCTTCAATTTAAGTCATTCTTTTTGTCTGCTCCAGCTAAAAATGCATTAGCAGATTCTACACAGAAATCCTCTGTGGAATCCTCTCTGGAACGGGTGAATGTACAACCACTGCATTGATAAATGTCAGTAGTAGGTATAGGAACACGGGACACAGACGCTGGCTAGACAGGGCTCACACATCTAAAAGCAACAGCTTTCAGAGCTATTGTGGTTGTTTCTTTTTTAATCATAAAACACAGTAAGAAGTATATTTTATATCACAACCTGACAAACACATATACGTTTATAAGTACTTAAGTAAAACTACAATTTCTTTTTTTTTTTTTTTTTTTTTTTTTTTTTTTTAAAGATTTTATTTATTCATTCATAGAGACACAGCTAGAGAGAGAGACAGAGACACAGGCAGAGGGAGAAGCAGGCTCCATGCAGGGAGCCCGATGTGGGACTCGATCCCGGGGTCTCCAGGATCACACCCTGGGCCGCGGGCGGCGCTAAACCGCTGCGCCACTGGGGCTGCCCAAGGAGAAGCAGGCTCCATGCACCGGGAGCCCGACGTGGGATTCGATCCCGGGTCTCCAGGATCGCGCCCTGGGCCAAAGGCAGGCGCCAAACCGCTGCGCCACCCAGGGATCCCAAAACTACAATTTCATGGAACCATTCAGATCTTCCTAGATGAGAAGTTCTATTCTATTCCAATAAAAAAGAAACATAAGGCATAACTTGCTAAATTAGCTGCCTGCACCACCATCGGCTCACTAGCCGTACTCTGTACAGTTCTGCTCTGAAGGACTGGAGAAAGCCAGCACGGTCAGAACATCCAGCCGCAGAGAAATCAGGATCACCACCTCAGACTGAGACAGGCGGCTTTCTGGCTCCCATCGCCTACCGCACTTGGTGCATCCATCCAAGAGAGGTCACATGAGGCCTCGGAGATCAGTTCTAAAGACTGAACATCCCTGCAGGCAACCTCATCTGAATATGTTCCAAGAGCTTACTCAGGAGAGGTCCAATTCTCCTCCATGATTGTGCACTTATGTGTTGCATGATATGCAACAATATATCCAGACACAAACATACTCTTGTGGATGGAAGACTGAAGAGGAAAATCCAGAAATGTGTACAGCTGTGGAAAAGCCTACCCTCCCCTCCTTCTCCTTTCCTCTGTGCCACTCCTCCACTCCAAGCCTCCACTATCACTAACATATCGGGGCCAGTCTCATTTATTCCCTCGCTCTGCTTGTACCAGCCGCCACAAGAATTCCCCAGACTCTGATTCAGTGAGGTAAGGCCCACTCGCAGTCCATACCTCCTCTCCCCCTTCTTGGCTTTTATTTTTCACCATAAAACTACCAATATCTACCATATTATGTATTTCACAATTTGAGCCTACAAGCTCTTTGAAGGAGGGAGTTGTCTTTGTTTCATTCACATATATCAGCCCTTGGCACACTGCAGGCACACAGTAAATATCTTTTGAGAGAAAGAGAGGTAGAAGAGAGTAGAGAGAGGAGGGAGAGAAAACAAGCATAGTGCTAATGTACCATCTTTAATCCCCTTAAACTTGTGCTGCCTAATCTAAGCACTTACCTGAATTCTGTATTCTACAGAATCAGAACAGGAATTGGCTTCCCAGAAATCTCCAGAAGCCATGTTAACAATCCCTCAGGCAAGCTATAAGGCCCATCCTGTAGGGAGCCACGGCTTCAGTTAAGTTTGAGAATTCCTTAACCTCATCCTCCACTTCACTTCAGTAATAAATACAAAAGGGTTATATTTCTATAAGAAATGTTTGTTACTTAGCAAAAAAGAAGTAGCCAAGCCAAGATGGAAAATGCAAAGGAAAAGTGAAGAAAACAAGATAATACCATGAAAACGTAAGAAACCTAATTGATGGAAATGGTTTTCTGCAGGCATAAAATTGCAAAATATTAAAGAATTGAGAAGTGATGTAGTCACTCCTCTTCACTTTATAAAACATAAAACCGAGGCCTAGAGATTTATAAATAGCTAACATTGAAATGGGCAATTACTACAGAAATTTTGAGGGATTCTCCCTCAAAAGCACCAGTGGATGGCAATGAAATTACTTGTCTTATCATCATTTTGAGTAGAAAAAGGCTGCTAAGCAATGATGTTTCCTATAGCTCCTTGACCCCATCTTCCACTGCAACATCACTACAGCTCTTAGCTCTGTTTGCCCAGGTTCTGGCTTCAGGTAGAGAGCATAGAAGGACCCAGGTGCTCAGCTTAGGAAATGAGTGTCCAGTTACAAAGATTTTATTGTTACTGGTTTCTTGGCACCAGAAGTCCAGACTGAGTCGATAAATTGTACTGTATCGGCCTTTCTATCTGGGACTCTGGTTCTAACTATAATCCATTAGCCACATGCCTGTGTTGCTTATCTCCAGGTTTCTACCCCTTTATGATCACTCTGTTTTCAAGACCTCTTCCAGACAGTTCAACTCAGGTTTCACTGCCCCATGCATTAGCATAGACATGTGCTATGCTATGTGACTTAGCAGGCCTCAGGGATTCAAATCCTTCATGCTCTTAAGTAAAGGACTGGTCCTTTACTTGCTCCTGCGATATAACCCCTAAGTCCTTGTAATAATAAAGTGTCTTTTAATACCTGAAGCACTGAGCCACACCACACAGTTTATGCTAACAATGTGATTTATGGTGAACGTCCATTTTTGTTCACCTGGGCCCTGGACCACTACTATCAGTCTGACATCTGGAGGGCCTGGAGCCAGAGTAACTAAGGTCAGCCAGTCTGGTGGCCCCTGCCTACAAAACTCCTGGACACCAGGCTCAGTAAACCGCTCTGGTTGACAATGATCCACATGTGTTTTCACACATCCTTGCTAGGAGAATGAAACAGTGTCATAAAACCCCACTGGGAGAAGAGAACAGGAAGTCTACACATGGTCTCACCTGTACTCTGCCCTATATTCCTTTTACCTTTGCTCACTTTAACCTGTGGGTATATATACAACCTGTAATAAACCATAACTGTGAGTATGACAGCTTTTCTGAGTACTTTAGGCAAATAATCAAAACTGAGGGTGGTCTTGGGGATCCCAGGCATAAACTAGATTCTCTTTTCCCACAAATATCTCAGTCAGCCTTATTATCCATGGAATATCCATATTCCTTGGTCATTACCACTCTCTGTTCAGATATCTGATAACCACTGAATTTCTTAAGTTTTATCAACCTCAGGTCTTGGTGGAAATAAATACACAAAAAGAATAAGTTCATGTAATTTGTATGAGAAAACAAAAAGGCAGCAATTTCTCAAATGTAAACCAATTACAGAAACCAATATAAAATGAGTGAATGAGACTAACCAACTGCAAACTAGATCATTTTCAGCTTATTTACCTGATGACTATTATTCAGGTAAGAGATTAACCTGACTCATAAATGCAACCCCTTAAGATTCATGTGCCCCACATGGTTCTGCCTGGAGCAGCCATTGTGCCTTTCTTTCTGATCCATCTTGTCTTATTCATCACCTTATATCTGCCACTAACATTGCCTCCTCCCTCAGTCGAGATATGGTGCTGATCCATCCAAACATTCATCACAGAGTATAAAAATCAAAAAGGCACATTGTTAGTTCTGCTTTGGGCAATGAAGGATACTGAGAGTTTATCTTTAGGTTTTTCTCTTAACGTGGTTTTAGGCTGACACTGAGCATAACAGGTGTGAGGAGTGGAAGGAATACCACCCCATGTAATCGCTGTCTCAGTCCCTTCCCCAAATGTATTAAAGGGACCCAACTTGGAAAAGGAGAACTATCCAACCATTAGGCTTCATTCTTCTATCACCAAAATCTAGGACAAATAGCTGTTTTTGCTCCTAAGAAACTTTGGTTATTGAAATAAAGATCCCTCAAAATAGTCAAAATCACCACCTTGGATCTCAGAATTCTTGGTGCCTAGTAGAATATAATCGCAGCTGTTTCAAAAGAGCTATTTGAAGAGGTGCATAGTGACTAAAAGAATCAAACAAGAAGCAGATACCAGGAATAAGTGAGACAATTCAAACTGCATGTGAAATTTAATGATACACATATGTTACTGAATATACTCTACCCCACCCCCAAAAACCTGTCTATGGACCTTGTGTAGCTCCAGGGATAAGTACTGGAGAAACTCGTTGTTTGTAGATGTAGGAGTTTTGGGAGGCATTTCTGTCAATAGCTGTAATCAGGAGGTTAATCCTGACAACTTCTCTGATTCTACATGCCAGAGATAAGGGTGATAATCATGGCAACCAGCAGAAGAAGAGGCCTTCAGATGCAGAACTAAAGAGGAGAATAAGCATGCTTGATGTATGTGTTTCATGGAGGCCTTGAAAACCTGCCTATTTACACAAGTGGCCCTAGAGGCAAGTGAGCAGATGGGCACCTCCAAGCTTACAGAATCCCTGAAAGTTACTCAAAATGAAATTGTATCACTCCTAAAAGAATTTATAGTCCTGGATGAGTTCTATGAATAATCTAGGAACATAGTGAAAAATTGTATAAGAGTCAAAATAAGTTAAATCTTAACCTTTCATCCTTTAAAAAAATAGTATCTGATATAGAATTATTTAACTTGATTTGAATTTAACTCCATTTAATGACACCTTTTTTGAGTATAATGACACATTCCATGTTAAATAGTTTAAGTTTTCCAAAATAGATCCAAAGCAGGTTTCATGTTACATGTGAAGCTTTAGTCCAAAAGAAATGGTCCTAATCTGGATTTTTTGTCAGGCCTACATTCATTTTTATAACTAACAAATAAAATTTAGTGCCACTGTAATGAAGTGCATAAAGTTGTACTTGGACTTGTCAGTTTGCTTTCTGGCTCTAAAGCTTTGAAGTCAAATGCTAGTAACTGTCAATATGCTCCTATCACATACACACCCAGCACTCATACTGCAAGTCAGTGTCATCTGCAGACAGAAATGAGAAGAAATTGAACATATTTTATGGCTGTTCTGCTTGAGGGAAGAAGAATAAGGTAAATCAATACTTCTTGTCATTTCCTGAAAATACTGTACTCTCCAAGACATTTAGCCAGCATTTGCCCATTTAAAGCAAGGACAAAAACATAAAAAGAAAGTTTTTAACTCAGAAAATTAACACGTCAATATTTCTGGGTCACAAAAATTGAAGTCATATCAAGTATTACTTCAAAATCTAAGTTAAATACACTCTCAAGGTTGGTTGCTCTCAGTAATAGTAACTATCATTAAGAAAACCTAAAATTTCAGGAATGGAAAGTCAAATTTAACCCCCTGTTATTGCTACTGAAATATTAATAAATTTATAGACCTATTGAAAATGCCAGGACATGACTTTTTTTGTAAAATTAGATCTACGAAAACATTCTATGTCTTTATTCATACAGTATATTTTCTCCCCACTCATTGCACCATCAATTGAAAAATAAATTTTTCATAAAACTCTACTGTTCAATGTTATTGCTGACTTTTGGGTATGACTATAATGAGTATGTCTCCATTACCTAACCACGTCATTTGTACATTTAAAGAGAAAAATGTAAAAGTTGAGTTCAGCGAGACTCCCAAAGATTTTTCACAATTTAGGAAATTAATTTTGAATCTGAACAAAATATATTGGTCCTGGGTTAGAAAATGTAAGTTATAACTATATAAATTAAAAGACTCCTAGCAATATTTAGAAATATTAAAAACCATTACTAGTAACATATGACAGTACATGGAGTTTAGAGTCAGAGAAACTAGAGTCCAAATCTTGACCAACCTCCTAATGACTCCTGATCTTTGGGCAATTTTGACCTCTCTGAGCCTAAGATTATTTTTTATACAATTGAAATATGCAGAATTTACAGATGCTCTGAAGTTTAATGAGCATCTACCTACATGCAGTGTTTGACACAAGGTGTTCAGTAAATGTTACTCTCTTTCCTACAAAGTGATTACAGAAGACACATTGAAGAGAGGAGGGTGGGGCAGAGAGAGACAGGTAGAGAGCAAAAATAAAATAAAGACAAAAGATATCCCACTAGCAATGATTGCCAAATATTACAAAAATTGGGGGAAAAAAACACAATTAAAGAGCTAGATCATTAAAATTTTAATTTTTAAGGCCAAGGAATTCAATTCTAAATCCTAAGAGAAATGTGGTTCTGCAAACATAGAGAAGTCCATCTGATGAGGAAAAAGAAAAAAGCAAGTTCAAGCCCTGTTTTGCTTGTGGGTTTCCTCTTGAAATTTGATTTAAAAGTTGGTGGAGGGATCCCTGGGTGGCGCAGCGGTTTCGCGCCTGCCTTTGGCCCAGGGCGCGATCCTGGAGACCCGGGATCGAATCCCACGTCGGGCTCCCGGTGCATGGAGCCTGCTTCTCCCTCTGCCTGTGTCTCTGCCTCTCTCTCTCTCTCTCTCTCTCTCTCTGTGACTATCATAAATAAATAAAAATTTAAAATAAATAAATAAATAAATAAATAAAAAATAAAAGTTGGTGGACTTTTTCCTGTACCTTGACTAGGCTCAATGGCTGGGAATAGAAGAGTCATTTGGAAAAGCATCCATTCGTTTGTGGGGAAATTAGACAGTGGATTCACTGAACTGTTTATTCAAATAACCGGTGATAGGAAGGGCTTCAAAAAAAGCAAAATTTAAGCCAATCCCTGAGATTGTATTATTCCATCCATAAATATTTCAGAAGGCATTCCTAAAAGGATTCTTTCAAAGTATACAAAAATGCCATCAACACACCAAAAGCTTAACAATATTTCCTTAATACCAAATTAGTATTCAAATATGTTCCACTGTCTCATATTTTTTTAACAGATTGTTCAATTCAGAATCCATATGTTTGCTTCCAAACAGTCTAGGTGTGGGGGTGGGGGGTGAGAGTACAGACTGAGAAGGTTCAAGCTGGATGGACGGCATGTAGGAGTTCATCACGCCATTCTCCCTACTTCTGCATAACCTTCATACTTTTGATAATAAAAATGTTTTACATTTTCTATAACAGAAAATTAAACAAAGACCAACATCAATGGCAGAAATAGATAAATAGAAGTAGGAGTGTTTTCTACTTATGCTATGACAGCAAAAATTTGGGAAGCATCTATTTAAGCAACAGTGCAGGATTCTGTTGAAGTTCAAGGCAAACCTATTGAGAAACAGCAAAAGCTATTTAAAAAGTTTATGAATCAACTTTTGCATAACTATGTTTAGTAGACTGTCAATAACTTGATAATACCATTTCTTGAGGGAGGGGTGCTGGTTAAAAATAAAAATTCCCAATCCCTTTTCATTTTTTCTTATATATTCTGTTGGATAAATGATGCTCTCACACCTCAGCACAGAAAGAAGTACAAATCTGAGGATGTGAAATCATGAAGAATGAGAGCCATGAAGAACATAGAGACACATACCTACTTTCCCAAGGTGTTTCCCCTGTTTTAAGGAGTGGCAATCATAGGAAACCCTGGGGAATTTGTTTACATCTACACACGTTAAGAAAAAGTCTGTGTTGGCATATAAGAGATGGTTTACCTCCTCCTTGCCTAAACATCTCAGCAGATGTGACCGTCCGTTCTAGAGGATCAGCACATATAGAAAGCATCTGTAACCATGGCAAATCCTGCTGGTTGCCTAGTCCCTATAGCTTTTCCCTTTCTTCTTGCTAATAAAACCCTGATACCCTGCGGTGTGGCAATGTGCCTAGATTTTTTTTTTTTAAGATTTTATGTATTAATTCATGAGAGACACAGAGAGAGAGGCAGAGACATAGGCAGAGGGAGAAGCAGGCTCCATGCAGGGAGCCTGATGTGGGACTCGATCCTGGGATTCCGGGATCACACCCTGAGCCAAAGGCAGACACTCAACAGCTGAGCCTCCCAGGGGTCCCTGTGCCTAGGTTTTTAAAACTATATTTTCCAGCCAAGGTTGACTATGTGACACAGTCCTTATTACTGAGCTGTAAGTGGAAGTCACTGATAGGCTGTGGGGAAAGCCCTTTATAAGGGGACAGATAAACTGGTTTGTTACTCTTTGCTGTAAGCCCTTTGCTCCTCTCGGTCTTCCTGTCTATAATTCTAAATGCTTCCTGGAGTTCCAGAACCATCACCTAAGCATGAGGAACCCCTTCAAACCCTAATGATTATGGCTCCTAAAGTCAAAGGGCCTCACTTTTCTGACTCCCCTGGCAAGAAAGGCTGTGAGTTTCTTCCCATGTGCTCCAAGCATCCACAGGTCCTCTACATGGCCTCAGGCTAAAAGCCTCTGAGATTGGAACCTCCTTCTATAGCCTCCTATCTCCCCTCCTCCAAGCCAGTGTGCACTAGCCACCAGTCTCTCTGTCTTCACTCTTCAGTACCTCCAGGCAGTTGTTTTTGCATTATGTCCAGGTTTTTCGAGCTTCTTTCCTTTTAGAGGGAATGAAATTCCAACAGGGCTTTGGTCCTTCATACTTCGAAACATAATACCTTAAATTCTCTTCCTACATAAGCCCCCAAAGAACTGATAGAATCTATACAATCTATAGGTGGCTTCTTGATCAGAGAAAGCGTGGTACTCATAAACCAGACCTAGTGATGGAGGTCAGGAACAATGGTACTTTAACAGTTTTTGAAGAGCTCTTCACTGTCCATTAAAAGAACTTTGTTAATCATTTTGCAAACATTATTAAATCATTCCCATGTATGCTTTAGAATTAGATGATGGTACTAGCTATCTATGACCACCAGAATAGACACAAGGCAACAGGGGCCTTATATGTCAATATGTTTCAGATCATTCCACATATTGTAATTCAGCAGATACATAACTTCCAAGCGACAAGCAAAGTACGGAGAAGATACCAAAAAATCCTTGCCTTTTTTCTTATTGGAGAGGGGGAAAAAACAAAGACCTACAATGAAGGAAAAATCAACTGAAATCAATATATAATCAAATGCTGAAATATGGAGGAAAAAATATGTCAAAAAATCTGCCAAATGGTGACAAAAAGAGATTCAATTCTTTCTAGATACTGTGAGGAAACCCTAAGTAACATCTAGTAAGTTGTGGAACATGATTAGTAGATATAGTACACTAGAGATCACCAATAAGTTAGCCTTACTATAGTAACAGATAAGTAAGAAAGGTGTTTTCATGTTTCATCTATTCTTTTCCATTTCTTCCTACATTTTACTTTCAATATCATATATGAACTAAAACTAATTTTAAGAACATAAGTACTCCAATGTTTTAAGTCTGAGTGATTGGAATAATGATAAAGTCATTAATAAAAATAAGTTGGAAGAAACTTATTTGGGAAGAAGAAAAAGAGATGACAGTTTTGTTTCAAGCATGTTCAATCTGCGAAAACAGCAGACAATTGCAGTTGTGTCCACCATCTTTCGTATGTGACTATTCACATCTGAACTCCACTCGCTTCTTCATTTAGTGGCCTTCAGCAAGACTCTTGGATTTGGTTTCCTTAATTGCAAAATTAGGATCACAACTTCAAACTACAGGACTATATTTTGAGAATTAAGTGGCATAATTCAAGTTAAATGCCCAGTAAATAGCAGGTATCAAATATTAATCTTTCCCTTCCTTCCTTCTTTCTAGTCTGTCTTTTTGAAACCGACTTTGATTCTGTATGGTCTCTACTTCAAACTGATCCATTTCCTAACCATCCTTTAACACCATTTACTTACTAAACACACTTCCTTTGCTCCTATTTTTTCCATTCCTTTCAAATTTATAAGTGCTATACATTCTTCAAGGTCCATTCAAGACTCATCTTTTTTTTTAATCTTTTTTTTTTTCAAAGATTTTATTTATTCATGAGACACAGAGCGAGAGAGAGGCAGAGACACAGGCAGAAGGAGAAGCAGGCTCCAAGCAGGGAGCCCGACATGGCACTTGATCCCAAGACTCCAGGATCACGCCCTGGGTCCAAGGCAGGCGCCAAACCACTGAGCCACCCAGGGATCCCAAGACTTATCTTTTGATGATTAAACAATCACTCCAATCTGTACTGTTTTTTCCTTTGCTAAATGCCTCATGGCATATGATGCTATTAACTATTTCACATACTTATGACTTATCTCTCTAACTAAACACAAGATTCTAAGCAGTAGAATCTGTATGTAAAGTTGTTTTGGTTTGTAAAGACTGGAATCTAGCCCTCCTCAGAGATCCATACAAGCCTGCTAAATAAGGTAATCAGTGATGCTAACCATTAAAATCCAAGGACTAATACCAATTCAGGTATGTCCAGTAAAGTTATATTATAAAATACCATTTTTATTTACTATCCATTGGTGAGCAAATCAAAATCAAATATGATTGTTATTTTTTGGCCTAAAAAGCCATGCTTAAAAAAGATACTCTAAGAAGAGACTTTTACAAAAGACCTTATACCACAATGTTTATTTAACACTTGCACACGAAGGCAAGAATTTAAAATGGAAATGGACTTTGATCAGAATCTTGATAGAATCACAAATAAGACGTTTAAGTAATTTAAAAGTAATTTTTCTTTTCTTTTTTTTTTTAAGATTTTATTTATTTATTCATGAGAGACACAGAGAGAGAGAGAGAGAGGCAGAGACACAAGGCAAAGCGAGAAGCAGGCTCCATGCAGGGAGCCTGACGTGGGACTCGATCCCAGGCCTCCAGGATCACACCCTGGGCTGAAGGCGGCGCTAAACCACTGAGCCACCCAGGCTGTCCTAAAAGTAATTTTTCTAAGTGAAGATGTATTTTTAAAAATTGACTCACTGGGTCAGCACTAGAATTAAACCTAACACAAGAGTAACTTGTATAAACTAGTAATCATTTAAATGTAACAAAAAACAATCAGCAAACACAAAAAGTCCAGCACACCTGCATAATTTACCTAGGACTTGAAACAACATAAAAAAGACAGCCTGGAAAGTCAAGGATCAACAAACAAGTCTGTCTGTCTGTGTGTCTGTCTATCTATCTATCTATTTACAGCTCAGTATACAGCCAGACTCAACATCAGTTCAAACATCAATGGTCAGTTCAAACTTTATCACTGATATTTGGGATTAGCAAAAATTAGAGCTTTAGAATCTTGTTCTTTATCTCCAGACAGAAACACACACACACACACACACAAATAAAACCAATAGAAGCACATAACAACACGTGGAGCACTGTTTCCCTTGTAAAGAATTTCCATGTATCTTCTCTTAAACTATGTAAAAATCAAACCATATTATAATGTCTTTGTAAAACCAAGTATCTTCCACAAAGCGATGTCTTTAAAATAACTGAAAATAATCTTGATGATTGTTCTACAAGGTCAAGAAATTAGTAAATAGCTTACAGAACTGAAATTTTATACAATAACACTTATGTCTGCATATTAATGAACTTTGAGCACTGCACACTTGGCAGGAAGTTGAAATCAATGTTTCCAAATATCTGCCATGATAGATTGATTCTCTGGTTATTTAAAATCATTCCTTTGCAAGTAACTTTAAGCAGTTCAACTAAACTAAGTTCCTCTATTTAGAAAAAATTCATATCCTAGTTCGTCCATGGATGGTAATTGCAGAGAAGCATAAACAACTCTAATTCTCAGCTGATAATATGCGGAGAGCAGATACACACAAAAGCTTCATTTAGATAAAATGACAAAGAAAAGCTCCATTTCCTAATTTTTCTCCCTCAGCCCTCCCTACCCACCACCTTGATTTTGCAAACGGCAGAATATATTAAAGCTCCTTTCTTCGACATCAACTCCTTTGTCCTCTCAAGGTTGCCTAATCATATTCATCTCTTAAAATGAAGTAAGAAACATTTCAAAAGCTGTATTCACATTAAATCAACTTTCTGATTCGTGCATTGCAGGAATAAAGCAGTGTAATCACATCTTAAATTGGTTTACAGCAGGCTGTCTACCTTATCCTGGTTCTCAGGATTGATGAAATGAATAGTTTTAAAATAGCACTTTTTGAAATGACTGAGAATTAATAGTGCATAATTATCTCAGTGTTGACAAGTGAGAGATGTTTAACTCCTTAAATGAGCTTTCCTAATGAATCAGTGTCAGAGAAAGGCTTCATTGCCTCTACATTGTTGATTGATATCTAAGGGGATTGATTTAACCATAAAGGCATACTAAAAGCCAATTTTAAAAATCATTTATGTAAAAACTAAATGACCCAACTTTCACTTGATATTGAAACATTTACTTAAGATTGTACTATAGGTTTCAATAATATTCTAGGTATTGGGACTACCAGGAAAATTATTTTACATCTTATCTGCCTACTAGGAACTCTTCAACCTTTCCATACAATTTCAGCAAAACAGACTTTAGTATTAGACTCCAAAGTGCCTAAAAGAAAAAAAGTAAACATTAAATTATTGAATTTGAAAAGGAGTATAGAGATTGTTTTTGACCTTTATACTTGAGGAGCCTAACAAAAGACAACTATAATAAATTAAGATCAATAAATCTCCATTTTTAAAGTAAAAAAATACATGTAAAAATTTATAAAAATGTTATCTTTACCAAGTTGAACTTTAACATTGTATATTCATCCTTTGTCTCTAATTCATGTTAACTCGTAACTACAGTGTTTGATCCTGTGTCTTAAATCCTGTTGAGTAAAAACAAAATTATATTTCTAAATACCTGAAAAACAGAAACACCAATACATTTTCAGCAACAGATATGCAAATGGATATAACACAGACCAGCTCTGATTTACTCTTTATTTTTCCATATCTTTCATATATGCCAACTGTCTAGCTTAAGTATGTGTCAGGCACTGGGCTAAGAACATTCTATTTAACCCTGAAGACCCCAAGAGGTAGAGAGTATTTTCCCCACTTTGCAGATGAGGAGGGCCAAGTCTACAAGGCGTGGTTCCTGTCCCAGTCACATAAATCGTGGTGGGTGGAGCCTGGCCATGAACTAAAAAGATTGGAATGTAGAATCCACACACACTGTGGTGGGCAAATATTTTCCACCTAGATTATCCTTACAAGACTGTGGTTATTTTAGCTGTCAGTAAAGTGTGGGGGTGTTAGAATATGTTCAGTTATTCCTTCATGCATTCATTACATTTGAGAGTCAATTGTATGCCAGCATTCTCGCAGAGGCTGGGATGCAATGGCTCACAGTGGATGTGGCCCTTCTGTCTGGATGCCATAAACAACCCTGAGAGGAAGGGGGGGTTGCTCTGTTATTAAACGCCTTACTTAAGACGCTTGAGGGTAGATAAATTTCAGATGCAGACTCACCTCCTTGACCTAGTAGTCTTTTTCCTTAGCGTCAGAGAGGAAGTCTGAAGAGCTTCACCCCGAGTTTGAAACAGTGAGAGCAGGGTGAAGACAACATCAGGCCAAAGGTGGGGCACTCTGCCTGGGCACACAGGGGCAAGAGCCACCAGACATGGAGGGACTGCAAGAGTATATAACCAGAATGTCCACCTGGGGAGGTGCTCTGGAGAAACAAACTGCCTTAGCATCCCTTTAGGAAACCGAGGCCTTGATACCTGATTCCTCCCCATGTACAGATCCTGCCACTTATCCCCCAAGACTCCTAGACGGTACATCAGGAAGAAACTAGATCTTTACTAGCCAAATTCCCACTTCAGTCTTCTATCCTGGGTTTCCAATAACATAATTAAGAAACACGAATGCCTCAGGCCATTCCAGACTCATTAGTCATATGTAAACTCTATATCAAAGCTCACTGGATCATTCTGCTAAATTGACACCTTAAAATGTTTTTAAAAGAAATGCATTCTGAGGTCCAAATGTGTGGGTTAAACACGACTTCTCAGAGTATAATCAGCTAAGAAATTGTTGTCGATGTTATTTTATAAATATTCATGAATAACTGTAAATGTGTGCTAAATAGAAAAGGCTGGACTTCCTCATCTGCATATAGGGATTATAAGAATTATTTCTTGAGGAATATTAAATTAGTTACTGCATATGAATGGGCCTGGTAGGATCTAGCATTAGCAGGTACTCAAAGATGGTCACATTTGAATTGTAAAACAAAAGGAGTTCATATTTTGTTTATATTTTTTTAAATGTACAAGAAAAATAGTACTTGCATTAACCAGCTTTAAAGTATCTTAAATAGTTTTATTGCATTTACTAAGTGCATAGAGTTTTATATTGAGAATAATACTGAGAACTACAGAGTTTCAAAGGTAGAAAGGGACTGTACGTATTACTTTGTAGGTAATGTTCCTTTTTTAAAAAAATTTGCTATCATTAGCACAAAAATGAAAATGTTAAAATAAGACTTTTTTAAGAAGTTCTAGAAATTGGCCCTTCTAACATTTTTAACGTCTGTGATGGATACCCTCCACATGTAGCCACAAGCCAGCCAGATGGCAGACAAGCAGTAACACAGTTCTTGGGGGAGGCAGGGAGAGGGCATGGGTGCATCTGGAGTCAGCAAGACCAGGATTTAAGGTCAGTTACCCCCTTACACTGTCTCCTTCCCTGCCCAGACCTTCAGGTTATGTTTTTGAAGATCTCTTTGCTCCCTCAGAAGAACATGATTTTAGAAACAGCTATATGGCAGTATCACTCACAATCCTGTAGATGTAAATTTAAGACTGCAGGCCCAGCCCAAAGATTCTGGGCCTGAAATCCCACTGTTTTCATCAGAAGTACCTTTAAGCAAGTGGAACATAGTACCACTTCTTTAAGGAGTCATGTTCCCAGTATAAAATCTAGACATCCTTATCATTAGATCAACATTTAGAGAGCAATAGCAGGCCTTTACAAGGCAAGTCACTGGTTTTTTTTGAACTCTTTCCTCAAAATACTGAGATTTAGAGAAGAGCTGTCAGTCATGCAAAGACATCATCGTTGTATAATGACTTGAAACCTGGTTCTAAAAAGAAAATTAAAAATTAAAATAACATGTTTAACAGCTTATAAAGTTTACAAGATCTTATCTGTTCTGAGACACAGAGAATCAAACACTTTCCTTGGCCAGGGAAAATTCAGGTTCCATTTTTAAGTCCTCCTCCGTAACCCTCAGACTGCCCTGCTGGAAGGTAATTATCAGGGCCAGAGGGATCATCCCTGCTGCTTCTCAGAAGTAAACGCAGGGAACTAAATTAAGGCACTTAGAGGTAAACTTGCAGGTTGTGCAGAGCTTAGCTGTTTGACTCCTGCGGATTCTAGAGCAGAACACTAACTGCTCCTGCTTATTCAGAGAGCAGGTACAGAATGGAGCCGCAGAATCACAGCTTCTCAATCATCCCCTCCAGCTCCTGCTAATCAATGGGAGTCACACAGCTAACAACCTGAAGTGATGGTCTCAAAATGCAAGTTTTAATGTTATTTCATTGTAGTGGCTTGTATCAAAATGTCTTTATTATGTACTTTCCATTTTACCTGTATGTTTAAAAAAAAAAAAAAAAAAAAAAAGGAGGAAAAAAAAAAAGACCACAGCAGGAAAGCTACTATTGTGAAAAGGAAGAACATAAAACTCAAGCAATGAATTAAAGAGGCAAATGAAGGAACTCTTTTCCTTTATTAGAAATAGAAGAAACAGATTGTGCTAATCTCCCTAGGGCCAACAGCCGCCCCGCATGGAACTCAGCCAGCTTCAGTCACAAAGCTCACTTAGGAGTTCTGCTCTGTGAAAAGAAGAAGCCAGATGGGCTATTTACTTTCAACAAGATAATTCTGGAGGAAATTGTTATAAGTCACAGAAACTTTTTAGCTTCATCTGCTATTTTAGCCTCTAAACTGATTCAAAAGGTAGAGGGGAGGGTGGAGGGAAGAAACCTGGGAAGGGAGGGGAGGAATTAAAAGTGCAGTGTAAAGGCTGGCAGCAGAAGACTCCAGGCCTCCCAGCCTGGGCAGTATCCATGTGCCACTAGCCACTCTCCATCCCCTTGGACAAGCCAGCAGACACCTCTGAGCTCCTGTTTCCTCTCGGGTATCATGGGGACTACACAGTGTCCCAGGACGTTGGGAAGATTAAATAGCATGATGCAGGTACAGCACTTAAAACACAACACACAACATGAGCTCCCAATAAACATTGGGCACTATTTTCATCCCTGCCATTCTCTCTTCTATTTGCAAAATGTAAAGAGAATCCCTCATTCACATACACACACACAGACACACACACACACACCCCTAAATTCTTAAGAATACAGGAAGAGATAAATGTTATATTAATCTACTGATGATACTGGATAGAATTTATATGTGTAGAAACAAGTTATTTTAGTTTGCTCTCACAGAGAAAAATAATCCAGATAATTTTATCCTTGGCTCAAGAATTTCAAAGAGATGTTTCTACATGAAAAGTATTTCAAGAAAAATACTTGTGCAATACAAAGAAGTTCATTTATCAGAAGCTTCTGATCAATATAAAAGATGCTTCCTAACTAGGAAAGCAAAATTTTCTCTATCCAACTGTAAATAATGGCTCTCAAGACAAAAATCAAGGTAATCCTTATACACATATACTATGAAAATGCATCCAGCAGCCTCACTTTTAGGAAATATATAAATATTACTTATTAAGCAAAACTAAAGAATTCAAGTTAAGTTATGGGATCATTAGGCATCCAAGCTACCTACTTTTCTTTTTTTACACTTGTCATTCTGCTCAAACGATGAATGATGGCTCTAAGAGAATATGAGACATTCTCTGAACAAAGCAATACACAGTAATGTTCAACCTACTTATTTACCATGGCAGGAGAAAGGAATACATTTTTAGAAAGATTATCAAACATGAAGTAATAAAAATATTTTAGTTTTGCCTGGTTATCTGAATTGATTTTAAGGAAATCACAGATATTTGATTTCACTGCCATGTTAAAGAAACAGCATCACTATTTTTTGTAATAAATTCTCTGTTCTCTTTCTGAAAGGGAAGCTATCAAAAAGAATTAATCTTTGAAATTATTTATGGGTTCAGATAAGACAATAACAAAAGCAAACAGCATTTTTAAAACTAGAAAACCTTTTAAAAAATTATTACTGTTTATTTTTTTTTACATTCTTGGTGACTCAATCCAACTATGCCCTAAGAAAATTGAATAACTGTTTACAGTATGAACATTTGAGAAACTACATATATATATACATATATATATATAGTGTGTGTGTGTGTATGTGTGCGTGTGTATATATATATATATATATATAAACTAGAAACTTACAGATTTTATGCCCTAATTAAGACCAGAAAATAAACCGAAAAGAGTCTGCAAGGAAAGATAAAAGAAGTGGAAATCATATCTGTAATTTAATTATCCTTTATAAAGCTAATATAAAATAAAATTTCCCTAAGTACCAGAGAAAAGCAAATAACAAAGCAAGACAATTTTACATTTCAATAAATTGGAAATGGGCAGGAGAGGTGATTTCCTTAGAAACAACCAAATAGAACTTCAAGACACTGTCTCAACAGTGATGAAATATTAAATATGAAAGTGTCATCATCTTTCTCTCTATACCCAGGATCTCCCCCGACTTTGAAAATATCTACTATTTTACTAACCCAAAAGCCAAAATCTAATAGCCTTTGCCACGAGTCTAACTCCATTCTGGGCAGCTTTGGAAATAACAATGCCTGCCTGCTCTGATACACCATCAAGGAAAAACTAAAAAAGAGATTCACCTTGCTGGGAAGGCGGTCTTCCTCGGGCCTCTTGCATCCTGCATATCTTACTGAGCATGTCAAGACTACAAAGAGTCTGCTGCTTTTTCACCTGGGCCTATTTCTCAGAATTGCTTTTGCAGATAAGAGATAAAGCAACTTCTCCCCTTAGACAAACAACAGGCTTGATTACTACTTGCTATAAAACCAGTGAATTCCCCAAGCTCAGAGATTCCTAGGTGCAAAGCAAACTCATTGTATACAGCATCCATCTGGACCATGGGATTTGGGAGCAAGGCAACTGATATCAATATGCTGATACTCATGCTGCTGTTTTACCTTAGTAATAACATCCTTTGTCTCCAACCCAGAACTCTTTTGTCTCTGCCAGCAACCATGAAATAGTACTGGGTAAATTAACAGTTTGTCAGGAAGGTCACATCAAGTCCTAGACCAGAGAGTTTCGGCAAAGGGAGAAATGCTGACAAAAAACGTGGCCTTCTGAAAGAAGGAACAGGGATTGCAAATTGGGTTTGGGGATTTGAAAACAACTTTCCAGGATCTATGAGGGAATGCTCTCACCAAAGTGAAGAATGGGGGCATAAGGGCCCCCACTGTCCCATCCATCAATGGGGCTGAGAGAAGAAAGGCAAGATTGAGATAAGCTATAGCAATGGTTCCTTGGTTGTTGCTCATTCATTCCCCTCCATGCAGGGATGGAAGGGGAGGTGGTTATCATGATAAAAGGGCAGCAAAGCCAAAGTTACTTTGGCTTCCCTTACCAGCTGAGAAACACCAAACCCTGTCAGGTGAGATCAGTGTCCTTTCCATCGTTGGGAGTAGGTGGGGTGGAACTTGGGTTCCTATCCAGCAGAACCCTAATAGTTTGACTCCTTTTCTTCCCCATCATACAAGAACTAGTGTATATGGCTTTAAGTACTTTACGGGGACAGGGGGACCTTGGATCCACCCTAATCATCTTTCTCCTTTAAGCACCTGAAGTCAGAATAGAGGGGAAGGCAAGTGTCAGGTAATGTAAAGGGAGACAGCTCTTTCATATCAATAAACAAGGCACACTTGGTCTTTGATCTAAGCAGCCTCCCAGTTAGGTCTCCACAAAAGGAACTTCTTGTGTTGTCGGTCCTCCCAAAGGCCATCAGTAGCAAGGTCATCATCACAGACACCTGTACAGCTTTGAGAACTCCTTGACTTAGTACCGACATAAACTAAATGGTGTCATGTTCTTAATTTTGTCACACTATTTTGAGTCAGACAATGGTGTGTCTTTTGCCATAAAGATTACCCAACACTGGGCCACTAGTCAAAGTTTCAATAGACATTTCATGACCTTTATCATCCATAAGATGCTGTCATTATTGAGACAAAAGGGACTTTAAAAATCAATTTCAAAGGATTTCTAACTCTATCTCACTCACCACCTCTTAGTCTACACCCCTTATTAAAGGCAGTTTAGTCACTAGATATAGCCATCCCCAGAAAGGGTAAGGAGATACATAGATTTACTGTGAAAATCTGAGATTTCTCCCCAACCATTCCTGGGCATCATGTATTTTTCTTTCACCTAACAGGAACTTCGGGCCAGGATAATTTGATATACCCTCCAGGTGGAAGCCTAATAAAAAGGGGTCCTAGAAGATTCAATCATAAATTTGGTCCAACCACTGGATATCTGTTGGATTGGCATAGTCCTATATCGTGAAGATAATGACCATTTGGATTACTGAACAGAGTACACCGTTCACCATGTATCTCTACAGTGGTCAAAGTGGTGGGCATAATGTGTCTCTGTAAATTGTGTAAAAATGCTCTTATCCTACCCACATCTGACCCTTCCAAACAAAAGGTTGGCTGGAGAAAAGATACAATTATAGCCACTTAGAAGTGACACAGCCAATTCCCTGGTTGTGGAAGGAGAGCAACAAACCTGGCTACTGGGAGAGATAATGTCAAATCCCAAGAGGTTTGAGAGGCTGTTATTAATGCTCTCTTAATTCTCTATATCCAGTACCTCACTCTGGCAAAACTGTCATATGATCCACATGAGTCAAGCAGTAGTGGTGACTGGCAATCTGACTCACTAATACACTTCAAAAGGCTGTCATCCCCATCCCCCCATCCATGGGCTATAAAACCAGGAAAAGTCATGTGGATATGGCTGTCCCTGAACCATTCTGCTGTGCCTGATGCCATCAGCAGTATCTCCAAAACAAGGACCATCCTCTCATACCTGTGCAAACTCCCAGACTGACACAATCTTATTTCAAACTGATCAATACAAATTCATAGGCTTGTCCAGATTCCAAAGCAGCCTTAGGTTGCACCATGCATGGCAATCAAGGCTGCAGGTACTCAGAATATTATCTATGTGGCTTAATTAAACCAGCCTAACAGTGATCCAAATCAAGGGTAGCAGCAAATTCCAAACTAAAGTGACCTGTGGTCTCCATGTGAAAGAAAGTAAAATATGAAATAGTTTTCCATTGGGCATGAGGGTTACTTTCTGGACCATTTTTTGCCCCTGTTATTATTATTGGCAGTGCTATTTCAAACTTCCTTGTATGGGTCATAATAGATAATAGATTCTATAATAATTAAGACCTACTGTTCTCCCCCTGGGATTTATTCACATTAGGCTGAGTCAGAGACCCTGACAGGATGGGGACAGATGGATTTAGAGTCAATATTGCAAGTTGGCCTCATCCTGCTGTTTGGGATCCTATTGATTACAGCTTGAATTAAATGCTGTATGAGACAAGTTGAATAGATTTAGTCCAAGTCTCTGTTGGCCCAATTAATCAGAGTGACCATCGTGAAAATTCATCACAAGACAAAATTGTATATTAAAGGCTATTGGGTATTGGGAGAGAGAGTTTTCTTCAGGACTCACACTCCCCTACATGTCCTGCTAAGTGGACCTAGAATGTATGGCCTCAATTTTTCTTTTACCTGGGCCATTTCTCAGGGTTGTTTATGTATTCAACAATCTTATGAAATAAGGTAATGTTTATCTCCAAAGAAAAGGTTTGCTTACTGCTTGCTATAAAAGTGGCAGATGTGGAGCACCTGTGTAGCTCAGTTAACCGTCTGCCTTCACCTCAGGTCATGATGTCAGAGTCCGAGGATCAAGCCCCGAGTAGGGCTCCCTAGGCAGAGGGGAGCCTGAATTCACTTTGCCCTTCCCCCTGCCCATGCTCGCTCTCTCTCTCTCTCAAATAAATAAATAAAATCTTAAAAAAAAAAAAGCGGCAGATGCTTCAAGCTCAATAAACAGTCCTCACCACAATACAAACCCAGTGCATGCATGGCATCCATATGGGCCAAAGTACATCACCCCTATAGGATTTGGGGCAAAGGAAATTGGAGTAAATATGATGAGACTATGATGAGACTTATGAAATTTGTTGTGCCATGAGTAATAAAGTTCTTCTTCCCTGATCCATAAGTCTTGTGTCTTCTGACAGCATCCATAATAAAAACAGGAAGCTATTTGTTAGTTTGCAAGTAGAGTAAAAATCAATTACCAGATTAACAAGCTTATCTCTGGCTTGAACCACCTGTGATACCTCATATAAACCCCAGTTATGGCAACCACCGATATTTAATGTTCCAATACAGACTGACATGGATGTCATAAAGTTGATATACTGCTCCTAGATTGTTTGATGAAAGCAAGAGAAAATGATTAACATACTTATGTAAAAACCTGGATCACTTTCCTATCTTCTAGAACCTAAACCTATAGATTCTCCTATTGGGCCTCCATATAATACTGGAATTTTCCCCTTTAGTTCCAGTTCCCCCTGTAGCAAAATCCCTATGAAGGGGAACTGGTATCATGCCTGTGCTACACTGTAGTGTGGAGACAAAACCTCAAGTATATGAAATATCATTATAGTCTCGTTTAGGGGAAAGAGTGTTTGGGACTACAGCCTGAACAGAGAAGGAAGTGAATATGGAGTGCTCCTAGCCATAGATTTTATATATATATAAATATATATTATATATATTTTTTTAAACTCCAAGCCTGATTTCCAAAAGTACCATCGACCATCAACCAACTGAACAATAAGCTCACCCTCTTGGAGGCAGAAAAAGGGCTAAATCACTATTGTTTATAAAATTAGGTCTCTGCCAAAGGGGAGGGAAAGCAGGAAAAGTATGTAAGATTCAGAGAATAAAAAGAGCTAAGAAAGATAATTTTAAGAAAGATAATTTTATTTTCCATTATCAAAAATCCTACAAAAGCAATGTATTTAGGGTTCAAAATTCACCTTCTGAAATTTAATGAACAGACTCAAATGTCTCAGAACTTGTGTATCATTACTGCAAAAGATTTGTCTACTAGTTATTACTCACTGTAAAAAGCAAATAAAGAAAGAACTTGAGAGGATGAAATAACAATTTAGAAGCAGAATTAGAGTAGTCAACATCCAACTTCCTCAGAGTTATGTCCAGACTTCAAGCTAAATATCAAATGTGATCCGTAAACATTCTAGATTTACTGCATTGTAATACATGTGATTAAAGCTGTGCTAAAAATTAGGAAAATCCACAAACTCAGAAAGTCATTTCATATTCACTTGTCTCCATAATTCATTAAAAATAAAAAAGAATGGTTTTTGAGAACAGCCACAGACATGAATTTGATGGATGACCATTCCCCCACCCCCTGTGAGGCATGAGGAGAAGGTAGCTATGTTTATTCATCATGCTCTGTACCTTCCTGGGGAAGCGACACTGCCGGCATGTCCTGCTATTCAATTATGTGGACACAGAATACACCCTGAGGCAGACACTGCTGAGGTTGTGCTTGCTTACCGCAAAGACACAAATATTTCAAAACTATCCATAATTTCTAAAAAAAAAAAAAAAGGTTAAAATTTAAACCTATCTTATAAATAACATCAAAGAACATCTTTAGAACAATTATGAAAAAGAATCTGACTTCCGTTCTTTGTTTTAGAGCTTGGACCTTTCTTTTTATCCTCCGGGGTCTTTGTCTAGCAGGGCTGAGAAGCAGGTGGGGTATAGTCACCAGGCAGAAAACTGTATGGATGACATCAGAGCAGGTCAAACACTAAGAGCATGGAAACAAATCTATTTTTCCCATTTAAAAAAGAATCCCTAAGAATAATTAAAATGAATTCCTACGCAAATTAAATTGCCTTGAAGTTTTCTGAGCAAGGCTTTAGGCATTATAAACACTCCTTGACTTTGGCCTGCCAGGTTTCCTCGATCAATCATGTGGTAGTCTAAAATTAAATTGAAATGATTAGATCAAGGAAAATCAAATTTTTTTAACATTTAGTTTCAGTAATGTTATTATGAAGCTTTTAGTGATATTGTAATTACTTTGAAGCTTTGAGCATATGTTTCTACTGAGAGTATTCCATGGAGAAAAGCTGCATTAGGGAAGCAAATAAATGCAGACCCCAGCGCATCACTGGGGTCTGTATTTGTTGTAAACTTAAAAGCTAAGGGTGGAAAAGACACAATGCATCAATGTGATTTACACTCTAAACATCCTGCAAGGAGTAACCACTTTGAAATCCCAGCTAATTCCAGAGTTAAAATAATGGAATGGCTTCCCTCTAAGGGCAGCATTAGAGAAGCAATAAGTTAGAGAAATAACAGTAAAGACTCAGTAAAAAAAGAAAGAAGTCATCATCCTGTACTGGCTTTAATTTTTGCACAGGAAAATGTGACAAAGATCTTTCTAAAATTAATAAATCTCTTCTGAGAATATGAAACATTTTAATATATTTTGTCTGTGCCAAAATCAAACTATATAATTACTTTGCTTTTCTATTCTTTCATCCATTTTGACACTTACTGGGATTATGCTTGGTTTAGGGGTTACAAAGCTAAACAAAATGCACCCCATCCCCTAGGGAAATATCAGTGGATACTAGATTCTTCCAAGGAGGTACTTCAACCTCAGCAACAGGAAGGGAGTTTAAAGAAAAAACCAGAGACAAGACAATGGTCTCCCCTCCTTTGATTCACACTTTCATTCATTCAGCAATTATTTATTAAGTACAAGCATATTTCTTTCCCCAAGAATGAGGCAGGTAAGTAAACACATGACATTAAAATGAAATGAGATGAGGTCTTTAAACTTCAGCAGAAAAATCATTCCATCGAAATAATCTGAAGTACACAAACCTTTTAAAGGATTTCTTTACTCTGATTATCAAGGTATAGCTGATTGTTCTAGTAGCTTAAAGATCCTAAGTAGGAAGCATTGCAATAGTCTAGGTGTTTACCTTAGATACTGCCAATTTTATTTTAATTTCTTTGAATTCACTTACTTTCAGTCACAGACACCATCACTCTCTACTGTTTTAGAAGAGCCAAGTTATATTGGCTCAAGTTATATTCACCTGCCATTGACCACTGCAAGCAGTAAAGCTTGCTTCCTCTACCCCAATGGGCCTTGGAATTTAACACAGGGTGTCCATTTGTTGCACACATGCTGCTCTTTATGAAATCAGATCTACCAGATTAGTGCTGTCATAACTTCTGTCATCCAAAAGGGAGTGAGTGTGATTTAACTTGGCTCTGCTGCCAAAGCTATCTTTCTGAAAATAAATCTGACCACGCCTATTCCTGGCGATGAGACCAAGTGGCTCTTCATTATCAGTGTAGCAAAACCTGAACCCTCCAGCACGGACCAGAAAACTGTCTTGGGCACGCCTCTATCTGTCTTTACCTGGGATCCTTCTCCATTTCCTTCTCTGAACTCCTGACACTGGAGTCCCCAACCACTACTCCTCCTTCCCCAGCACAGCCTCCAGATTCAAGCCCTCACATCTTGCTCTGTCAGGAATGCACTTTATTTGCCTCTCCGGAGACCACTCATCCCTAAAGGTCCAGCGCAAACATTACCTCTTCTCTGGAAGTTCCCTTGTACAAGTAAACACATAACTTCTTCCATAACTTCTGTTATTGCTGATCACTATTTTGTAGATGTGCACAGCATCTTCACTAAATTATGACTTCCTCATTTGGATACACAGAGTTGCTACCTGTGACAGGTTTTATAACACAGGGTCTCAATAAATGTTGAATTTAACATTTATTTTACTTCTTTCCAATAAAAATGACCTTTTTCTTTTCTTACAAATCCATTTCTACATCTATTTAAAAAATTTATTCCATATTTTCCTTAGAGTTTCTCCTAAGTGTACTAACAATGTGTAATTGAATATTTTCCAAATATTTCAGGTAAATTGCCTCATGAAACCAAATTCTATACTGACATCTTTTAAAAAAAAATTAAGCAAAGCACACAATTTCATTCTTTTTTGTCCTTTATTACATTACTAGAATTTACTTAAAACTTTTAACTGTGTAATTTTCAAGCAAGCCAGTTTAGTTGCTATTTAGGAAGGGCAGGACAATGTTAAATTATTCCACAGGAGCATTAGGTGTCTAACATTCATAGTGAACCGGCAAATAAGAAATCAAAATGTACATAAAATGGTTTTTGCTCCTGCTTTGCCTGATCATGTGTTGTTGTGTGAAGTCATATTTCCTGTCAAAAGCATAACAAAGCTTCCTCTGCTCTACAGGATACAAATGAGCAACCTGGTAAAGCAAATTACCCAGCTGTAATTCACCATTTCAGTCCTGGAGTGTAGCCACATGTTCTTTTGCCACCTGAGAAAACTACCTTGAAAAGTGAGTTATGTCCTTGGCTAGCCTCATCAACTAGTCCACAAAATAAATATTAGATTCCTCATGTGTGACATTACTGTATTGCCTTTAAATGATCTCAGAAAAGGCAAAATCAAGTAGTATCACAGTCAATTCAATGTCCTGTATCTGTTATTCTTAGGTCATAATAAGACACTTCCAAACTAGCTTTCAGATGGCAAAAGCCTTAATGGTAACATTGGTAGGCTGAAAACAACCTCTTCAGGCTGGCCATGTCCTGGTCCCTAAAACCTGTGAATGTGATTATATGGCAAAGGGGACTTCGCAGATGCAACTCAATTGAGGATCTTAAGATGGGGATTGTAACCACAGGTGTCCTTACAAGAAGGTGGCAGAGGAAGATTTGAGTACAGAGAAGCAGAGGTGATGTGGCTGCAGACACTGACACTGAAGCAAGGTAGCCAGGAGCCAGGAAGGAGGTCCAAGAGGAGTCTTTGCTAACCTCTGGGAACTAGTTCTAACACCTGATTTTAGCCCCTTAAAACTCACGTTGGACTTGTGCCCTCTAGAACTGTAAGAGAAAAAAAATCTATGTTGTTTCAAGCCACCAAACTTGTGATTTGTTACAGTAGCAATAGGAACCAAATACAATAAATAAGCCATGCCTCACAAGTGTATACCAATTTTAAAAGTTAGTGAAATGATGGTACTAATCTCTGTCATCCTGAAAACACTACTTTTATGACCAAAACATGAGACTACTGAATGCTAGGACTGATCATTTATCTGACATAATTTGTCACAGAAGTATAGTCAGTTCCACATATATCATGATGGTGATATATTTGTCCAAAACTTAAGACTGTGTTTATAACATTTATTGCATTTCTGTATTTGCAAAATATTATATGCTTAATGTTGAACATCTGAAAAACACAATGCAAAAGAATCCCATGATCCAAAGATAATAATTTGGGGGGATATTTCTGAAATTTTTACATATATAATGCTATCTAGTTTTCAGGTATGATAACTAAGCTCTTACATTCATTTTTTTTTCATTTTTTTTTTAATCTTTAACTACTAAAGGCTTAGGTCATAATGTTAGTTTTCTTATTATCATCACTGCTTGAAGAAAAAATCATGTCACCTCTGGAAATCTGATCTCAAATAGCATCATGACCCATTCTCTGACTAACTTTACCAGCATAACTTGCATTCTATTAGGCATAAAATGATTAAACTGGCTGCAGAAGCCAGAAAGAATTTTAATAAATTTATACACAAAGAATTGTGATAACCATGACTAGACCCAATAGAGAAGTTCCTCATATGTGAGGCCCCAAATAAAAATATTCCAGAATGCCCCCTCCTAGAAAAATAGTTATAAAATGTGCAGTAGAGCTGTAGTTCCCAGCAGTTTCCAGGGTACAAAGGCAAGTGTATACACCCAGTGTAAAATCATCATACACTGAGAATAGATTATTTGGTGAATTCCCTGAAGTCAAACCAATGGAAAAACAACAACACATTTGATAGAAACTGCATGTAATGAGAAACTGCAAGTCCTATAAACATACATAAAAATGGACAATGAAGAAAAAAAAGACTCTAGAGAGGACCACATTAAAAAAAGAAATGCCCTAACCTGCCAATGGTTGGGCATCTCAGCAATTCCTAAATGTCAAGTAGGAAGCAAATATCAGACCTCCACTATATATTACTTTCTGTATCATATAATTATGTCTAAATTGACTGCACAGTAAAAGACATACAATTCTCTCCAATACTGTTAACTCAGGCATCTTCATTTAAAAACATATTTCGATACTATCACACATCATTATCCAAATGCGGTAAACGCCTACTGACTTGTGCAGTCTACACCTCTCTGTGCTAGGCAGCCAGGTAAGCAGCAACTCAAAGAATGGTGCCTTGGTTGTACTTAAATCTGTTCCTCTCACTCCCCAAGGACATGCCATGGAGCTGGAAAGGACTCCAAGCCAGAACTCAGGGGTGGAAAGAAGCATGCTAGAGTGTGAAGAGTTATTCTTCAACCTTTATTTCTCCAGGCAGTAAGCCTAACTGGTGCCCAATTCTCTGGCCAGTCCTCATTATCCAAAACTGGATCAAGGAATAACGTGTCCAAGGACCAGATTCCTCGGAAAGCAAAACACAAAAATGAGGCATGTTTACTGCAGGCAGCTCCCCATGGAGGGAAGGACCCTGGTGGTCCTCCATCTGGTTAGTCATGCCATTCCCACTGTGACCCTCAGAAACACTTTTACAACCAACAGTAGAGCCCTGTGGAAACCAGCAGCAAGTGAAGTAAGAGCTCCCCTCTTAGTTATTCAGACAGCAGCTGCTCTTTTGAGTTGAAGAATGAAACGTTAAAATTCCAGCTTCTGAGAAAAAGAAGGTGGGATTGAAAAAAACAATAAGACACAAGAAAAGGGGGCGTACAGATGACTTCTCTGAAATACAGACATTGTAAACTCAGTGCTATTTCTCTATGTTATTTATACAGAGCGGGCTTCAGGTGCATATCCTACCTTTCCATGTTCTGGAAAATGCATCTACTCTGCACAATAAGCTTAAAAAAAATCTCTATGTAGTCACAAAGGGCTTCATCTCAGGTCATCTAATTTGTGTACTGAAACTCCAGAAACATTTAACAATAGGAATAACCGGTACATCCATCAATTAGGTAAATAATAAAACTGTCTAAACTGGAACACCAATATTAATTCCCTAATCACTATTTTTTTTCCTATTTGATGAGAGTAGGAATAGGGTTTTGAGGAACAGGTAAAGTTGCTATATATTGTACATCTTGAGTTTTTTCTGTCTTCCAATGGTAAAAGGTTCTAATGATAACCTTCATAAGGGAATCTGCTCAAGGCCTACAGAAAAAATGAATTGGAGAAATCATTAAGAATCTATCGATACGGGGATCCCTGGGTGGCTCAGCGGTTTGGCGCCTGCCTTCGGCCCAGGGCATGATTCTGGAGTCCCAGGATTGAGTCCTACATCGGGCTCCCTGCATGGGGCCTGCTTCTCCCTCTACCTGTGTCTCTGTCTCTCTGTCTCTCTCTCTCTCTCTCTCTCTGTCTCTCATGAATAAATAAACAGAATCTTAAAAAAAAAGAAAAATAGTCTATTGATACAAGGGACCCCTGGATGGCTCAGTGGTTGAGTGTCTGCCTTTGGCTCAGGTCATGATCCCGGGGTCCTGGGATCGAGTCTTCCATCAGGTACCCCACAGGAAGCCTGCTTCTCCCTCTGCCTATGTCTCTGCCTCTGTCTCTTATGAACGAATAAATAAAATCTTTAAAAAAAAAAAAAAGAATCTATCAATACTATTAAAAATACAAACATTGGTCCAAGGATGGTCTCAATATGTGACCAGGTACATAAGTTATACAGATATTGAAAAGGAACCAACCCTATAATGGACTATGCTGAGTCACTTAGGACCTCTGGCTTTAGCAACAGTTTTCTCATTACAGAAGAAACTATAAACAGAAACCTAAGCATCATATGCCACATATCAAAGAAGGACATATAGAGGGCAGCCTGGGTGGCTCAGTGGTTTAGCGCCGCCTTCAGCCCAGGATGTGATCCTGGAGACCAGGATTGAGTCCCACATCGGGATCCCTATATGGGACCTGCTTCTCCCTCTGCCTGTGTCTCTGCCTCTCTCTCTCTCTCTGTCTTTCATGAATAAATAAATATTTTAAAAAAAGAAAAGAAAAAAAAAGGACATATACAATACTTTTGAAACATGAATTTAAAGCTTTAGTAACATGAAAAAAAATCTGTCAATGAGAGACATTTAATACATTCTATAAAAATCGGGATAATTTTAAAAATTTATTTTAGAAATACAGCCCTTCATCAGAGATGAGTTAATGACCTCAAAAATGTTGCCAGGCCGAGAAAAGCCATCTCCTATCCTACAACCACTCTCTCTCTCTTAGCAGAAGACCATCATCTCCTGCTTGAGAGAAAAAGAAGCCATTAACATTTACCTGGACTTCTAGGCACCATTGCACTGTACTACAGCTTTCCATTACTGCCACAGACATCTTTCTAAAATGTAATCCATTCATAATGCTCTTGTGTACACAATGGTTCACTGACTCCTCCTTCCACTGTATTATAAAGCTACCGCCCTTGGCCCTGCTTACAGCTGACAGACTCTGCCCTTCCAGCCTGGTGCCAGCCTAATTCTTCTGGCCTCCACCTCACTGCATAGTCTTCATCCCCTCTTCCCTCTCCCTGCCATGCCTCAGCTCATGTCTGTCCCTCCATCTAGAACATTGCCCTCTTCTAATTAACTCCTACTTGTCCCTCAGTGTCTCTGGACACAGTGGATTGACCAGACTCTACTAGTTGCCCTCTCCTGCACTTCCCTGTATAAACCTATATCATGATACTTACAACATAGGATTGCAAATCTTTGTTTTTCCGTACACCTTTATGCTATAAGGTGACAGATAATGGTTGCTAAGCTCTTGGTTGATTCTAAAGGAGGAGCTAATTGCTTCAGGCTGAGAAGTGTGAGAGTTGACACACAGGTGAAGATCTTAAGGAAAACTTCATATAAAGTTGGTATCATTTGAAGTGGATCTTCCAGGATGAACAGTAGTTTCCAGATGCACTAAAGAGGAGTAACATTCAAAGCTGAGAAAATAAGGTGTGCAGAAGAGACATGAAAACTGTGATGTGATGGTGTGTGTGCGCATGTTTGTGTTGATATATAAACATCTCTACTTACTCTGCTTCTGTTGTGGAGGAGAGGGGATTTTTTTACCTCAAATATATGTCTTATCAGTCCAACTAGATCACAGACTTGTCTCGGAGAAATGGTCTCCTATTTCCCTCTGCTCCTTTCCAGGAGGCAATACATACACATTTGCCACCACCTGGGCCTCCCCTGCACAGCACCACCTGATCCAGTACCTCAGAAAGAACTGACATTGAAATCATTATTGTGAGCTGAAATACCTGTTAATCCAGGGAAGAAACATTTCTAGTTAGTGAAAATAGATATAGGAATAAACCTGATAGAAGTCCCAGATAATTAGGACATATAGTACTGGGGGAAATAATAGTAACATTACCAACAATTCTTTTTAACCCAGACTCTCTCCAATAGGGGTAAGCAAATAAGGCAGGAAGGTGAGCTGCAACATAAATCAGCCAACTGTCATATAAATTTCCTTCTTTAATATAACAGAACTTGAGAGAAACCATTCAAGTTACTACAAAGAAATATTTAAAATGAGCTCATTAAATGCAAATTAAAACAGAAACACTGAATAAGCATTGGGCCACAATTAAAGGCTAAAGAAACAGCAGGTAAGAAACAATTTTCATTGATCAAAGAACTAAAAGCTAACAGAATAGACTATTCTCCATTGAAATTGGTTTCATGAATATGAAGCATTTCGAAGTAAGGAGATTTTTTTCCCCATTTTTCAAAGAAGCTTTGGAGGTAGAAATGGATCTGCATATCTTAATACAAAGTACTTTCATTGTATCATTTTCAAGCAATGAAGCTCTGAGATTTCAAAAAAAAAAAAAACGTAGACTTCAAAAAAAATCCTTAAATCATTCCAAAATTGTAAAGGGCATTAGGTCATGATTTTAGAGCCTTTGGACCCAAAGAACTGTACATAATTACAGGAAATAGTCTATGCAAAGATTCAGTAGTTTCCTTTATGACATAAATGTACCTCACCAAAAATAGAAGCTTTCAGAGCCTATGAATACTTCGATGTAGGGTTACTTTTTATCTAAAATTATTGAAATGGCAAAGCAAGTATCAGTACATCACAATCAACTAAAAATATAAACTCTGAGACTTTAAAATTCACCTCATATAAGCTTTAAAACAAATATATAGATTTGTAGGCAAATAGCAAATTAGACTGCATATTCATAATAGCATGGGCATTTTTTTTTTTCTATTTCATTCAGTGTATCCCTGGCACCTGGAGTAGTACTAAGCACACAGTATGTGCCCAATCACTGGATCTGTTTTCATGAAAATAAAGCAATATAAAATGAAAAATGAAAGGGTTTTTCCCTCATAAATTCATTTTAAAAATTTAAATATACTGTTTTTCACTCATCAAGAAGGCAAAAATAAAAGTATTTTGTGGTACACAAGGAGTAAATGTGCATTCTTATAAACACTGCCAGTCAGAGCAGAGCCACCAACCATAGTGCACCAACCAGGTTTAGTGCACTGCTCAAAGGAATTAAACTTGGGGGTGGGATGGAAAGAGGCAGGGAAAAAGGAAAAACCCAGTAGGTGCTCTGCTGATGGACAGTGTGAGTCAGTCTTGGGGAGGATGTCTTCTTGAAATTTTTCTGTCCTGAGGAGTAACAGCAGATTTTGCTACCTTGTTGCATTAGATAGAAATATAAAATATGGTGACCTACTTTATAACAATTTAGAAATACCTAGAAAAATTTAAAATCTACTAATCTTTTGACTAGAAAATCCACCCAGAAATTGAACTAAGATCTTTACTTTACATATATGCTTACATATGCAAATAAAAAGACAGGAACAAAAAAATAAAAATAAAAAATAAAAAAAAATAAAAAGACAGGAACACAAACATTTCTGATGACAGCAATCTATAAACCTACTGAATGCTCATTTATTGAAGAGTATTTGTATAATTTGTGTACATCCACAAAAATAAGAGAAGGCAAGAATTACTATGGGGTGGAGTTATATAGGTGGATATAGGTTTTTTCCTAAGAGATAATTTAAACAACATACAAATGTGACTATGTTCTAATTGTTATTTTTTTTAATAAAAAACCTTTAAAGAGTGAGACACTGAATTTGAATTTCAATATTGGCAACACTGTTGTATACAGATCCCCACACTTTAATATATGATACTACTCATTACCTAAATCTAGTTCTGTAGGAATTAGGATATACCACAAATATCGCTACTAAAATTCAATTTTAAATTGCTAATTTTTAAAAGAGTGAAAATGTTTTTAATGATACCAAAAATTATATCTTTCTAAGTAGAATTTTCTTATGCCTTTCTATTGTGCTTTATGATACCCTGATGTCCTACTCCATACTTCTCAAAGTCATAATTAATTAAACTATGTTTCTATGACTGTCTGGGCCAGGCATTTAACGTATCAGTCATAATTCAAGTGAGAAATATAAGTACTTTTGAGGCAGTCTCTGTACCAAGAAGGAATCCTAGGTTTTAAGAACAAAAAAGGAAGGTTAATTCTACTCGTAGTGGGGTAACAATCAATCCCCTTTACTCCTATTGTTGTTTTTCCTCAAAAGTAAGCCAAGATTTTTGTAAAATGGAAGAGTACTATTTGCATTAAAGAGGGTGTAGCAATTAAAGAGAGCACAAGCATAAAACAGGCAAGTTCTGAGTAGCACAATGTCTTTAACAGGAAAAAAAAAAACAAACCCAGATATATACTGAGGTATATTTTTATCTCCAGCCTATTACTAGGTATAAACAATAATGCCTTTCCTGGCTCTGAGGTTTATTCACAAACAGGAAACCCATCACTTTTTAATTGCCTCCACTTTCACCTACCTTTCCTTTTTAATTGCCTCCACTTTCACCTACCTTTCCACACACTCTCTTCACCAATACAAGTCCAAAATTGGCAATTAAGATTTTTATCAAAAAGTGCCCACCAATAGAATTAGGCATTGCAATTACTTGTATAAAATAATGTACTGCACATTGTCCACATGGTTTTTATATGTAAAGTACCTTTCTTGGGATGGGGCATGTTGTACTTATGTTGTAATACACATTTATTTGCACTATGTAAAACAACAACTGGAGTATAAGAAAAAACACCTTTTAAAATCTACCTTATATTCTCCATGTAATTACAAGTTACTAATAACTGTCTAATCATCAAATCCAAAGATCATACTCTTCTGTCTTATGTCCCTAAGTCCCAAATAAACTAAATTCCCTAAACATAGTTCATCCTACCAAAGTTCTTTTTTTTTAAAGTTCTTATATAGTCATTTATCAGATAACAATTTAGAATTGTGATTTTTAGATCTTAAGTCCCTATCTTTATATAGCTTTGCTATAAACTTGCTTCTTTTAAGAGCATGCATGCACTAAATTAAGTTGAATTAAAATAAAATTTTATAATTGTCTTCAAATAAAACATAATTTTTTCTGTAAAATGCTGACATCATGGATTTTTAAAAATTTCTTCTATTAGTTTTTCTGATTCCACTCAGAGCCGTTTATAGTGGATTATATGTAAAAGTTGGGTTCAAAAGATTCATAAAGTTTATATAAAACATTCATTTATAAGAAAAATGTCTTCATTGGATGACTTTCAAAAGTCATTCACCAAAAGTCATACCGTGCTAGAAAGGTGAGAAAAATTGGACAACATCCCTAGGTTTTATCATTGCTGCAAAGACAGCATCAGTTAATCACTGGCATGATTCTCCCTCTGGGTAGAATGTTTTACGCTTTAACATTAATTTTCCTAAATAAAAGACTTAAGACTCTATCAGTGCATACAAACTTACGTATTTTAAAAATCCACTTCTCATCTTTCTGGACTGACCATTTCTGACTTCAGATGCACTCGATGCAATCAAAATTGTTTTTTAAGTGGTACTCATCAGGAATAATCTCCAAATAGGGTCACCAAATCTTCCATACACAATCTAAAGTAAGTCTCTGTCATAATAAACGCCCCAAATAACACTGGTTTCTAATCATACTGTGTATTTCCACTCATTTCAAAGATTACCGCGAAGAGGAGGAGGAGGGGGGGGAGGAGGAGGGGGGAGGAGGAGGGGGAGAGGGAAGAGGAGGAGGAGGAGGAAGAGGAGGAGGACGGCGAGGAGGACGGGGAGGACGGGGAGGACGGGGAGGGGGAGGAAACTTTTGTCACAGTGTTTATAAACAATTACCACAAACCATTTCCAAAGCTTTCATCATAAATATGCACCCAGGTCATTTTGTGTCAACTAATAATTCATTATGCCAATATTTAATCCTTGTTATTCTTTACTCTAGATTCTTTCATCTCAGACCTACAAGGAGAGATTTACAAGGAAAAATCGAGGGAGCGAGAGGTTTAAGTTCCTCTGCAGGAATGTCTCTGAATCCTAACCATCCCGGCAGGTGCCTTCCGCTAGAGCTGAAAGCTTCGGTATAGGGTTTCCCCGGAAAGAGTCCTACAGGCGGCGGGTCCCATCCGTCCCTAGCCGGGAGGCAGCCCCCGAGGGGCGGGGCCGGAGGTGCACGTGAGGGGCCTGCGAACCGACCCCCGAGTCCGGCGGGGCGGGGCGGGGCGGGGCGGGGCGCGGCGCGGCGCTCGCCGTGGGAACGCGCGCCGCAGCCTCCACCTCGGGAGGCGCAGGCGCGCACGCCGGGGTCCCCGGGGAAGCTGTCCGAGCACGGGCTGGGCGGGGGCTGAGCTCACACACACGTATTCCCCCGGCCCACGGCGGGCACCGGGAAGCGCGCAGCGCGGGCCGAGGGCCGGCGGACACGGCCGTCCCGACACTGACAGTTGACACCGGCCGACACCCTGGGGGCGGGGGCGTCCCTGTCCGCCGAGGCCCGGCGAGGAGGCGCAGAGAGGCTGTACCTGGCAGGTACTCACGTACCTATCATGGTCACTAGGCAGGTGGAGGCTGCTGGGCACGCAGGGGGCTACGCCCGCACCGGCGCCCGCCCGCGCCTCCCACAAATGTGGCTCCGGGGTTAAATCTTCCAGCACCTGCCTCCCTGGGGCCGGCTGTCGGAATGCGCACGCGCGGACGACGCGCAGCCAGGGGCCTTCTGGGAGTCGTAGTTTGACAGCGTAGTTTCTCCCATCGCGCCGCCCCCTCCCCGCCCGCCGTCGGCCTGCCGTGGGCCTTCCGCCCGCCGCCGCCCGCCTTCCGCCCGCCGCCTTCCGCCGCCTCTCCGCATTCAGGCCCAGCAAGCGTGCTACGTCACGGGGGGACTGGGCCACGGGGCCGCAGTGTTGACGCGTCGCTTAGCAACCGGGAGGCTTACCTTTGGAAGCTTCTTAGGGCTCTCGCCACGGTCCTTCCCTCCTCCCGCCCCTCCCCTCCGTCAACTCCCCTCACCTAGGAGCTGCCAAACATCTGGATCAACCTGGGCACTACGAGGGGTTGAATTTCTACCAGTAACGCGCCTTTTTACATTTTTTCCCCCCCGAACTCCTTCTCACATGCGTAAAACCCACTGATTCTTTTACTACACGTTTTATGAGAACGAGACATTTTCTAGGAAGATGGTGGCAGAAAAAGAGACCCTGAGCTTAAACAAATGCCCAGACAAGATGCCGAAGAGGACCAAGCTGCTGGCGCAACAGCCGCTCCCGGTGCACCAGCCTCACTCCCTGGTTTCTGAGGGCTTCACAGTCAAAGCCATGATGAAAAACTCAGTCGTAAGTGACCCTGCATTGAATATGCACTCGCTCCGATCAGGGGACAGCAGGCGATAGCTGCTGGCCGGCCTGGGATGGATCCTGAATCCGTGTCCTGGGGGGTCTGCGGCACCGAGGGGGGCGCCTCTGCAGACGGCGCCCAGCAGGGTGAGGAGGTCCTGGCTGGGGTGTCAGGAAGGATCCTGGGCACGTGAGGCACTCTTACCCACTGACAAGCACCTTCCTCCTAACTCATGGTTTCTAGACCACGCCAAGGTACTCTTAAAACTATTGACACGATTTTTTTTTTTAAAGAGCCTCTTTACGTATCGATTCCTAATCGAGCCCCACTCAGCAAAGGTCATTCTAGAAGGCGAGTTCTTAGAGATCATAAGCTCTTGCAGAATTTGACATGTGCTGATGTACACCTGGAACCATAAACTCGTTAAATCGTCTACAGTTAGGAACTCTCATCAGTTCAAACGAAGGAATTTTAGAGCATCCCTGCGTTGACCCTAACAAGCCTCTTTCTTACAAAATAATATCAGCTTGTTAGAGTTCGGATAGGCAATGTAACAGGAAGGTCTATTTCCAGACCTTTTGAATGATGATAAGTTTTAAACAGTCCAAGCCTTAAGTTCAAATATTTCTAACTATTACTATAATTTGTATTTTGATGTCTATTACTTGTGGTAGCAAAAATAAAATATTCTCAATACTATGGGGGGGGATGGTTTAAAATGCACACAAGTGATTTAGCTACAAGCAGGATAGTTTAAAAAAAAAAACTTTCATATTTGTTAAAGAGCTTTAAATTTGGTATGCTAAGCCAGGTTTTACTACTGACTGACTAAGCAAGCCCCTGTCTGGGAATGAGATATTAATAATAAATGCAGCTTTCAAATTTATATAACTTACACTCTGGGAACATGTGACTTATTGTATAGCAGCTCATTATGTTAAATGAATAGTGTTGCTTTACAGTATCACATTATTTCTTTTGCATAAATGTTGCAAGTCTAATACCTTATTCCGAAACCCCATCCTTTACCTATATGAATGAAACAGATTACCTCCAGATCCCTAGGTCATATCGCCGTATCAGTACACAAAATGATATTTGGATTATTGGATTGTGTGTCAGTTGATTTACAATAGTGAAAATTTGTGCAAATAGACTAAAACTCCCGCTTGCTATAGTTGCAATCTTTTTGCATGTTTTTCACGTGAATAGGTGGTCATAGGAGTCAAGATGACTCGTTTCTCAGCAATATAGAATACCATAACCATTCAGGCTAATTGATTTTTTATTCTACCCAATATTTCTAGTTATTATCATGGTCATTTTTTTTCAATTTTATATTTGTTCATGGAAAAAATGGGTCAGATTCTCTCTTTTTTTCAAAATCTATGTTTATAATCATGTTTATTTTTTTAACATAGCCTTATACCTAAGCCATAGTTTCCTGGAAAATTAAGTATTCCAGTATTACCAAATGTAGTAAATATGCTTACAAAACTAAAATAACAAAAAACATTGACCATGAAGCAGCCTTCTTTATAAACAACTTACCTGAGTTAAATATCTTCTTATTTTTGTGCTTTTAGGAAAAGTCTTAGTGTGGTATCTGTATTTCCATGAAGATTCTCAAAACAGGTTATGTCATTCCTTCACTTCATTTAGTGGGAAATTGCAGTTCATAAATGCAAGCATCATCTACTCATTCAGCAACTCTCTCTCTCTTAGTTTTGTTTGTTTGTTTGTGTTAGCTGAGCTAAGAACTTGCTAACACAGACACAGTTCTGAAGATTTGGGATCAGCAAAACAAACTCCCGATCCTTAGTACTCCAAGGAAAATTAACACAAGATACTGTTTATACAAAAGAACTCTACTCGTATAGAAAATAAAACATTTCCTTTTTATATACAATATTCACATTTCACCATTTCTGTCTTCAACAGTATAAACCTTTTGGCATTAAAAAGTCAAAATAGCTCAATCTCTTTTTTTAAGGCTTATTTCTATTCAGAAAATAATGTGCCAGGCTCCAGCTTTTCTTAATCACAACCCCTGTCCCAAAGTTGACACCCAAATCATATTTCCAGTGTTGGGGCTCACCTTCAATTGCCTCTTTCAAACACCTCCTAATTAAACAAGTCACCATTCCAGTGTACTTCCACAACATACATACACAGCTAACCCCTAACGAGTTCTGTGGGCTCTCTTGGTGTTTCTGTGAGAGTGCTCTAGTAACATAAATGTATACACTTGATAATAAACAGATTAGATCGGGTGGACTATACAAACAGAAATCTCTATTTAAATAGTCATAGTCTGTGTATAAGAATCAAAAAATTATAAAATAATAAATAAACACAAATGGCTAGTTTTTAAGACCTAATGTCAAATATTGGTCTTCCTTTACTTCTTTGAAATTGTTGTTGCATTCTGTATGACAACAAACATGGATAAAATCCCTGAAATCAGAGACTAATATCCAAATTCATGTTGTTACATTTGCCTAAAAAAGAATGATAAGACATATAGAATTTGAAGATTTCATAGTCCATTTTCCCTTTATAGGCCTTGTTTCATGGTATGTTAGAACTTACAACCAGAAACCAATAGGTCAGTGTTGTATTGATTTAATCTCAACTGACAGTAGATAATTTTTGTGCTAATACACATTAGCATAAAGCAAGTTAAGATATGAACCCAAACTGATGATGATACAGAAGTTGACTTCACCTGAAGCTTTATACCATAGATATCCTTTTCAATAGACTATAGATGTTTTATGTTCAAAGTTTAGGGGAATGGGAGAAATAATTCCTTAATATTACATTATTTATATAGAGATGTTTATACTTACCGATCATATATTCATTCAACAGATAGTGGTAATGGTCAATATTTATAGAGTATGTATTAAGATACCTATTTGGCTGCTATAACAGAGACCAAATAACATTAGTTTAACTAAGATGGTAGTTGTTTCTATTACATATAAGTCCAAGTTTGTTGGGCACTGCTTCTATATTCTTGCTTTATGTCCTGTAAGGTGATACCCTGGGTCAAGGTGGACTCACCACTACCAGGGTCAAATCGCTACCCCCAGAAAGAAGGAAAGAAGAAACAGAGAGCTTCCTTTTAGAGGCATGACCCAGACACTGCACCCTACTCTCATTCACATCCCACTGGCCAGAATTTGGTGATAGGCCTACATTTTCCCTTTTTATAAAACCCTATGAAAAACTGACCCTTGAAGGAAATCCCAGTCCCTATACCTCTTTTATTAGGAAAAGGACTAAGAAAGTCATAAAGTTGCAAAAGGACATAATCTCCAACACCTACTTCAGGCATTGGGACAGAAAAATGGGTAAGGAGCAACCTATGAGAAGATATGGGAAGAAATGGAGACAAGCAGCTTCATTAGGAATGCATGTCCCAAAAGTTGCACTTGTCTCTTCTGTTCATATCCATTGCCAAAACTTAGTTTATGACCACATCCAGTTGCAAGAGAGGCTGGGAAATGGAGTCTCTGACTGGTAGCTCTATGTGCAGCTGGAACTTGAAGCATTCTATTAGTGTAATAAAGGGAAAAGGGAAAATCAGTGGGTGATTAGAAGTGTCCATCACCAGTGCTAAATATGCTCTATTGCTAGTAAAGAAAAGGAAACAGACAAATAAAATAATTATAGTACCTGTAAATACACCTCTGTAGTAAGGGTCACAAATACTGACTCAGTAGAGTAGAAGTACTAATGATGAGGGGATCAAGTGATAATAAACTAATTGAGATCCTCATCACCTTTTGTCTGGGTTCTCACGATAACATCCAAACTGGTCTCTAACTTCCATCCATCAATTGGTTCTTTGCTTCAATCATGTATCAGTATTATTACATTCATCTTTCCAGTACATTTCCCTCTCATCAATGGTACCTCCACAGGATCAGCAAATTCTTCTGTGATGTAACCCTACTCTAAGGTTTTCATTTCATCTCCTGCTATTCTCATATCCTTCCACCAAATTTAACTCTAAGACTTCCTTGTTGTGATTTTACTTATATTGTTCCCCTTACCTATCTGCACACCCAAGTTCATTCAGACAGTATGTAACAAATATCTAGTGATCACTGACTGTGCCAAGCACTGTTTTGGATACTGGCAGTTGAGAAGTCTGGAAAAGGCAAAACCCATGCTGTTCAAGGAGCTTTCATTTTTGTAGCCAGCTAAAATGCCAACTGCTTCAAGACGACCTCCTACTTCTCCCTCTTTATCAACCAAGATGGAAAGTTTTCCTTAGCTCATTGTTTTCTACTGTGTATTATAGTTACTCTGGCTCATGTTCTATCTCCTATAAATTCCCTGGGAGTGCAGAACTCATGGCTAACCAATTTTTTCCATCATAACCACCTAACAGTGTACTCACTAAGTACATGAGGAATAAAGGTCAGGAAATCTACCCTTCATGTTTCATCTTCTCTTTTTTGTTGCTGTAATTGTTACATGTCTTTAGTTTGGGTTCTTTTTTAAACCACCCTCCCCCATTTTAGGAGCTCAGAAGATCCCTTGAAAACTCAGCCAGATCATGGCATTCATTATATCAAACCCTTCAGTGGCCCCTCATCTCAAAATGAAAGTTAAAGTTCTGACCCTACTGTAAGGTCCTAAGTAATCTGGCACCTTTGCTTTTTTATGTATATTTTTTAGTGCTTTCTTTGTCACTCATTCTGTTCTATCCACAGTAATTTCTGTGCTGTTCCTTGAATATGCCATTTGCCTGGCTGGCTCAGTCTTTTTTCCTTCCTGTACCCTCTAGTGGAAATGCATTTCCCGCTTACATATCACCATCTCCTGTTCCTTCTATTCTTTTTTTTTTTTTAATCAAAAATTAACTTTTCATTGAAGGTTTCCCTGACTATTTAAAATTTCAACATCTTGATAATCTCTTCATCTCTGCTACAGCACACTCATCTTCTTTCCATTTTATATTTTTCCATAATTATTGACTACCGTCTAATACCAATTTAGTTTATCTTGTGTCTTCTTCTACTACAGAGGAAGCTCCTTGAGGGCAGGGAATCATTACTATTTTACTCACTGCTGCATCTCTAGCTCTAGAAGAATTCCTGGCACATAAGAGGTGCTTTTTTTTTTTTTTTTTTGGTCAGATTAATGAATGACCATTGTTTATATTATAATGAGATAATCATCTTTGAATTAGCAGCTTTGAGAAAATGCTAATGGTGTTATAAAATGTAGGAATTAGAATAACATACAAATGTTTAAGCCATATTTTAATTAGCTTATTATAAAAGTTATACATGCTCACTGTAAAGTGTTAAAGTGGTAAGGTTCAAAAAAGCTTTCTCTTATCTAAAAATTTTAGTTTATCCCTGTCAAAGTCTCTTATAATTTTATTTTTTCATTTTTTAAAAATATTTTTATTTATTTATTCATGAGAGACACAGAGGGAGAGAGAGAGGCAGAGACACAGGCAGAGGGAGAAGCAGGCTCCATGCAGGGAACCTAACGTGAGACTTGATCCTGGGTCTCCAGGATCATGCCCTGGGCCAAAGGCAGGCGCCAAACTGCTGAGCCACCCAGGCTGCCCCTCTCCTATAATTTTAATGTTCTATTTTAAAGCTTTGATTTTTCCTGATTCATTGTTGTTTAGGAAGTGAGGAAGAAAATTTTATTTTATTTTCCAAATGGTCAGAGGGTTCTTACATGAAGCTTCACATATAGTTAAACTGAATTATATAAAATATCTTCCCATTTAATTTGAATGATCTAGCAATGTTATATGTATATTAAGTATAGTAGCTTTTTATATGTTTTAATATATGATAGGGCTAGTCATTTTTATTCCTCCCCATGTTATGAGAAGGCAAAGCAAAATTGTTTTTCTTCAGCTAGCATATAAATCTCAAACAACTTAATTTTGTTGTTGTTGTGCTTTTAGGATACTTATTAATGGTACAGCAAGGAATGAAACTGAGATTTCTAGATATTTCTGACTTGGACCAGTCCCCTATTGATTATTTATTTTTTAGACTTCAGTTGATGCATCATATGTGAACATAAGTATCATTTGATGAATATTAAACCAAAGACACTGATCCAGCACCCAGATAAGAAACATTAATTAGCCCCATGGGGCCTCTTTCAGTTACTGCCCAAACATAACCCCAACTTAAATCTTCTGACAACAGATTTTCATTTACATACGTAGAATCCTAAAATCAGTAACTGTAACGTCTGATTCACCCACATTACTGATTATTATTATAATTCCCTCATACTTATTCCTGTGTAGTATTTTTGTGTGCCCATAGAATGTTATTTATCTGTTCCTCCATTGATGAGCATTTGTGTGACTTCTAGGTTAGGACTGTCACAAATAGCATTACTAGGAAAATTCTGATACAGGTTTTGGAGAACATATGTATAAATGTCCAAGGATGCATTCCTGGGAATTTCTGAGTCCTGGGGTATGTGTATGTGTGCCCCAATATATCAAAATTATTTTCCAAATTGATTTTTCATATTTAAACTCTTGCCAGCTCTATGAGAGTAAGTTTTGCTCTATCGTCTAATTGCTGTCCACTTTATTTTGCATTTTAGGTATTATAGTGTGTGTATGATGTTATCTCATTGGGAATTTACTATTAATGTTTATTCTGACTAATGAAGATTAAAACTTTTAAAATATATGTATTGATCATTTGATTATTCTCTTTTCTGAGGTATCTTTTCAAGACTTTTGAGTATTTTTCTCATAACTTGATTTGGCTTATTTATAGTAATTTTTTATTTTTCATATTCTATTTTACATGATATAAGGCATTTATTAAATGTATGTATTCCAAGTATAGTTTCCCACTATGTTTCATTTCCATCCCCCCCCTTTTTTTTGTGAGAGGAAGAGTGCAATGAGCTGGTAGGAGTAAAGGGGGAGAGGGATGGGCAGAGGGAGAGAGACAATCCTAAGCAGGCTCCATGTCCAGTGCAGAGCCCACCTCAGGGCTTGAACTCATGACCCTGAGATCATGACCTGAGCCAAAACCAAGAGTTGGACCTTAACTGATTAAACCACTAAGGCATCCCCTTCCCATTCTCTTGTGACTTTCATCCCTCTCTTTTAATTTTAAGATTTTATTTATTTATTCATGAGAGAGAGAGAGAGGCAGAGAACACAGAATTAGAGAGAGGCAGAGACACAGGCAGAGGGAGAAGCAGACTCCATGCAGGGAGCCTGACGTGGGACTTGATCCCGGGTCTCCAGGATCATGCCCTGGGCTGAAGGCAGCACTAAACTGTTGAGCCACCCAAGCTGCCCTCATCCCTCTCTTTTAAAAATATATACTATGTATGAAAAAATTACCTGAAATGTGTTATTTATGTATTTGTTTGTAAAGTATTCCTCAACTAAGTTCAACAGTCGGATAATGGGATGCATATACAATAAGACACAAGGCTTTGAAAATAAATTGGAGGGGATCCCTGGGTGGCTCAGTGGTTTGGCGCCTGCCTTTGGCCCAGGGCGCGATCCTGGAGTCCCGGGATCGAGTCCCACGTCGGGCTCCCGGCATGGAGCCTGCTTCTCCTCCTCCTGTGTCTCTGCCTCTCTCTCTCTCTCTCTCTCTCTTTCTCTATCATAAATAAAAATAAATAAATAAATCTTTAAAAAAATATTGAAAATAAATTGGAGTTATCAGAAGCAAAAATAGAAGCAACAATAGAGAAACAATGAAAAAAATATAATTAACCTAGAAGGCCTGAACTAAAGAAAAGGAGAATCAACTTTGCTATTCGTGTCAGTGAATTTATAGATGATATTCAGATTCATTGTGAGCTTCTTGGCATTGGCTGCTCAGAGGTGAACATTATATACCTGTTATCATAAAAGGAGTAGCTTTTCAATCCCTTGTCTATCTGTATGTCCATTCAAGACCTCTGCCCATTTTTTAGTTGAGGTTTTGAGTTTTTGTTGTTGTTGATATTAGGTTGTATAAGTTCTTTAGATATTTTGGCTATTAACCCTCCTTATTTCATATGTGTTTTACAAATGTCTTCTAGTTATGAGTTGCCTTCTCATTTTGTTGATGGTTTCCTTTGCTGCATGAAACCTTTTTGGTTTAATGCAATTCTGTTTGCTCAATTTAGCTTTTGTTGGCATATCTTGGAAGATTGTGTGTTTCTAGAAACTTACTTCTAGATTTTACAATTTTTGGTATATAATTGTTTGTAGTAATCTCATGATCCTTTATATTTCTGTGGTATCAATTGTAACTTCTCTTTCCTTTGTGATTTTATTTGAGTCTTCCTTTTTTACTGATGAGTCTGACTAGAGGTTTATTGATTTTATCTTTTCACAGAACCAACTGCTAGTTTCATTGATTTTTTCTATTGTCTTTTTAGCCCCTCTTTATTTCCACTCTGATCTTTATTATTTCCTTTCTTGTACTAACTTTGAGTTTTGTTCTTTTTCTGTTTCTTAGGCGCAAAGTTAGGCTGTTAATTTGGGAATTTTTTATTGTTGTTTTCTTGAGGTAGTTTTGTATTGCTATGAGCTTCCCACTTAGAACTGTTTTTGTTTCATCCCATAGATTTTGGAACATTGTATTTCCATTTTCATTTGTCTCAGGATATTTTGTGATGTCCTTTTTGATTTTTTCATTGACCTGTTGGTTACATAACAACATATTGGTTAGCCTTCATGTGTTCATGTGTATACATATGTATGTTTTCCAGTTACCTTCTTGTAATTGATTTCTAGTTGTATACCATTGTGTTCAGAAAAGATGCTTGATCTAATTTCAGTTTTCTTAAGTTTAATGAGACCTGTGTTGTAGTCTAACCTGTAATCCATTCTGGAGAATGTTTCATGTATACTTGAAATGAATGTGTAGCTTTTTGGATTAAATGACAGATATAGATATAGATATAGATATAGATATAGATATAGATAGTATATCTGGCTTAATGGGTCACTTGAGACCATTATCCTTATTGATTTTCTCTCCAGATAATCTATCCATTGATATAAGTCTGATGTTAAAGTCCCCTATTATTATTGTGTTACTCTCAAATTCTGATTTTATGTCTGTTAATACTTGCTTTATATATTTAAGTGCTCCTATGTTCTGTGCATAAATATTTATAAATGTTATATTTTCTTCTTGGACTGACCCACTTATAATTAGGTAATGCTTTCTTTGTCACTTGTTATTGTCTTTGTTTCAAAGTCTATTTTGTCTGATATGAGTATTAGGCTATACCAGCTTTCTTTTCATTTTCATTTGCATGAAATATCTTTTCCTATGCCTTTACTTTCAGTATGTGTGTGTTTTTAGATCTACAGTGAGTCTCTTATAAGCAGCATATAGATAGGTAGCATTTTAAATATATGCAGCACAACATACCTACACTGTTGTTTTTACAAGTAACATACCACCAAATTTTTTTATAATAAATTTATTTTTTATTGGTGTTCAATTTGCCAACATATAGAATAACAGCCAGTGCTCATCCCATCAAGTGCCCCCCTTAGTGCCCGTCACCCATTCACCCCCACCCCCCACCCTCCTCCCCTTCCACCACCCCTAGTTCGTTTCCCAGAGTTAGGAGTCTTTATGTTCTGTCTCCCTTTCTGATATTTCCCACACATTTCTTCTCCCTTCCCTTATATTCCCTTTCACTATTATAGCCCCAAATTTAATCCATAAAAGATTTCAGTGAGGGGCAAGTAGGTGATATTAAAATGAATCTTGAAGAATTTGATTTTGCATAAGATTAAATTGTTATGGTACATGTATTTAGGTTTTTGGTGATCCATTTTGATCCAAGAATAGAATTTACAATGTCAATAGGAGAGCGTAGACTGTATATATTTGTTTTAGCTCTGGTTGTGATCAGTTCATTTTACGACCAGAGCAAGATGGCTTTTGATTTTATAAAGTGTCATAGAGGAAGTTTGTATTTTACCACCATCTGCAAGACTTAACTATGCCTGTTCCACTCTTCTGTCCTAAACAGTAGGCCTAGAGGTTCTGACTAACTACCCCAGGCCCTGCCTGCCATCGCCCCCTTGCCCCAACCTGCTGCACACTGTAGGGATCTATGTGTCAGCACCTCTGAAACCCATTCATGATACATATTTAAGAAATGGATGGAAACATCTAAGGCCATCATGCTCAGGTTGCAAATTGCAATCACCTGGGGAACTTAAAAATTCCTCATTCCTGAGCCTCATCCTCCAAGATTCCGGTTTAATTTTTCTAATTCTTCTGGGGTTGATTTAATTAGTCTTTAATTGCGGTTCAGAACATTTGGGAACATAATATTATGGAAAGATCTCAAAAAACTATTTTCCGGGACACCTGGTGGCTCAGTGGTTAGGCATCTGCCTTCGGCCCAGCGTGTAATCCTGGGGTCCCTGGATCAAGTCCTGCATCTAGCTCCCTACATGGAGCCTGCTTCTCCCTCTGCCTCTCTCTCTCTCTCTCTCTCTCTCTCTCTCTCTGTGCCTCTCATGAATAAATAAATAAAATCTAAAACAAAACAAAACTATTTTCCACGTATCTATTCATTTTTGCTGAAGACATTTACTAAGAAATATTCTATTCCCTGCTGCTTTGTATTATTCTTTTTTGCTTGTTTTTAGTTATACATAATACCCAGATTTTAGAAAATATTTAACCAACATAACTCAATTTTAATAATTTTAACTTGATAATATGTCTAGAAACTAATGTCTAGGCTAATCTTTCCCATTAATTCATATCCAGAATGTTGATTTCAAATTTTAACTTTTTATCAATTTAATCTTTAATTTTATTTATTTATTCATGAGAGACAGAGAGAAAGAAGCGCAGAGACACAGGCAGAGGGAGAGGCAGACTCCATGCAGGGAGCCTGATGTGGGACTCGATCCTGGGTCTCCAGGATCACGCCTGAAGATGGCGCTAAACCGCTGAGCCACCCAGGCTGCCCTCCGTTTAATCTTCTAGATGACATTTTAATAATATACAAAACTGAGTTTAGAAAATAGTGGCATAGGCATCTATTGATCTAGATTTAATAAATAATGTTTTGTTATAATAACATCTTTAAAGATTTTTTTTATTTATTTATTTATTTATTTATTTATTTATTTATTTATTTATTTTTAGAGAGAGAGTGCTCACTGTCTAATATAGGGAGGGAGGGAGGGGGGAGAGGGAGGGAGAGGAACAAGACCCCATGCTGAGGTCAGAGATGAACAGGACCTGGGGCTCCATCTCACCACCCTGAGAGCATGACCTGAGGCAAAAAATCAAGAGTCAGATGCTTAACTGACTGAGCCACCCAGGTGTCCTATCATATTCTTTTATTTTTTTTTCAAAGATTTATTTATTTATTTATTCATGATAGACATAATGAGAGAGAGAGAGAGAGAGAGAGAGACAGCGACACAGGCAGAGGGAGAAGCAGGCTCCATGCCCAGAGCCTGACATGGGACTTGATCCCGGGACTCCAGGATCACACCCTGGGCCAAAGGCAGGCACTAAACCACTGAGCCACCCAGGGATCCCCCCATCATATTCTTTTAAGTAAATCTCTGATCTTATAGAAAAATAAACGAAACCTTACCAAAAGAGCTACGTCCTAATTCCTTTTCCACCCTTCTGTTCGTCCATCCTCAGGTAACCAGAATCCTATAGTTTATATATATCATTCTCAAATATATGTAGTGCATCCATACATTTTGTAGCAATGTATAGGTGTGTGTGTGTGTGTGTGTGTATATATATATATAAAAGTTTAGGAAATGTGCTTCACATTGTCTTTATACCAGGGCTTTTCTGTTATAGTGCATGTTTCTGTTATGCCTTTGGGTGCATATTCAGTTCACAAATAGAATGATGTCAGTAAAATCAGGGGATTCATATATATTTTTCTCCATGTTGTTCATATTTTGTGCCAAGAGCAGCTGAATGAAAAGTATACTAATACAGCTGAACACAGCATGGTAATAGAGTCATACAAAGTAACATAGACAGTATCATTCCTCCTGTTCTCTTTGCATGCTTGCTCTTAGAAGTGTTGAAGTGTTTTCTCACTTTGCACATCCTTACAAGACCTCCTCTCATCATTTTCTTTAAAAAACAGCAGTATATTTACTCCAGTATTTCATTTCCAAAAGTCATGAATGTAATGTTTTTAACTGTGCTAATAACTTTTTATTAGAATGATTATTAAATACTCTGGTTTCAAAATGGTATAGATTTTATGAGCTTTTAACATTATTAAACATTATTTTTTCCCATACACCTTATTATTTCTGGTGAGTGATTTTGCAGAACAAGTATGTTTTCAAGAATGCATGTCCTGTTATAATAGGAACACTTGTAGGAAATTTGTTTACCTGCTGTATCATATTCCCATTTCATGAATAAGCAGGTATATTTATTCATTCTCTTATTAAGGGACTGTTAGGTTTCTACATTTCTCTACTGCATCATTGTGTATGGCCTCTAGTGCACCTATGCCAGAGTCACCTCAGGTGGATTGCTGAATAATGAGTTGTAGGTTCAACTTTAACGGACTTTGTCAAATTTCTTTCCAGAGTAACATATGCAGATTTATATTATCACCAGCAGCTAATGAGAATTCTTGTTTCCTAAATCCTAATCATCATTTGGTGGTATCAGACAAAATTGTACCAATCTGAAGGGCATGAAATGATACCTTGTTTTAATTTTGTATTTCCTTGATAAGTAGTGATATATTTTCTTTTCATACTTTTTAATCATATGATTTCATCCTCTGTGCTGTGCCTGTCACTAGCTTTTGCCCATTTTTCCTATTATGTTGTCTATTCTTTTCTTATTGATGGACAGATATTCTTTACAGTCATATACTCTGGATATGGATATTTTCTGGATATGGACTCAAGATAGTTTCTCCTAGCTTGTGACTGTGTCTTTATGGTTGCTTTTTTTTTTTTTTCTTGATGCATAGAAATTTTAAATTTAAAGTATCTACAGTTACCAAATTCTCTCTTTATGGTTTATTTTCTGCCTAGTTTCAGAAATATTTTTTTCATCCTTATTTATTAAGCTTTCTTTCATGTGTTTTCTTCTTATGATGTTCCATAGGTTAATTATTCAGTCACTAATTCATTTTAAAGATGAGAGGTAAGGCTTTAATTTGATCTGTTCCATACGGAGAGCCACTCATCCAGTACCTTTTATAAAGAGTAACTGTGGACTCTCCATTCTGTCTTATTGGTCAATTTATCTATCACTGACCCAGTATTATATTGTCTTAATTGTGGTAACTTTATAAATCTTGATATTTGGTAAGGTGAATTTCACCAATTTGTTTTCATCCTCTTTGACATCCTTTGTCTCTTACCATTTATAGGGATTTTAAGATTTATTGTCAAGTTTTGTGAAAATCCCTTTGGGGATTTTGATTAGAATAGTAAGGAAAGTATAGGATAATTGGGGGATGATAACAATCTATTCTTAATTTGATAAAGGTTTTTTTTTAGTACTGAGTATTATTGAATTTTATCAAAGACACTTTCTGCATCTTTTGAAATGATAAGGTTTTTATGCCATCCATCTCTTAATGTTAATTTAATGTTAATTATATGCATCAATTATTTTATAATGTTATCATCATCCTTACATTCTTGTATGTGATTCAATCATGATGTGTTTAGTTTTGAAACAAGGGTATAAGCCATTGGTATTTGTTTCTTTTTTTTTTCTTTTTTTTTAATTTATTTTTTAATTGGTGTTCAATTTACTAACATACAGAATAACCCCCAGTGCCCGTCACCCATTCACTCCCACCCGCCGCCCTCCTCCCCTTCACTTATCAGGTTGCAAAATTTTTCCCAGCAACTCACCACAATCTTGTATCTTATCACCCCAAAGTAGTATTCATGGTAAGATGGTGTCCTGGGACATCCAGGTGGCTCAGCAGTTGAGTGTCTGCCTTCAGCTCAGGTCATGATCTTGGAGTTCAGGGATCGAGTCCTGCATCGGGCTCCTACATGGAGCTTGCTTTTCCTCCCTTTGCTATGTCTCTGCCTCTCTCTGTGTCTCTCATGAATAAATAAATAAAATCTTTTTTTTAAAAAAAAGGTGGTGCCTAAGTAGCTCTGGCTGTCATAACAAAATACCACAGATGAGGTTGCTTAAACAAAAGAAATTGATTTCTCACAGTTGTGGAGTCTGGGAAGTCCAAGATCAAGGAGCTGGCCAATTCAGTTCCTCGTGAGGGCTCCCTTCCCAGCCAGCAGATGGCATGGCTTATGTGGTATCTTTACATGGACTTCCTTCAGTGCAAGCAAGGACTCTCTTACTCTTCATTTAAAACTGCTAATTCCATCCCAAAGGCCCTACCTTCATGATTTCATCTAACCTAATTACCTCCCAAAGGCCCAATTGCCAAACACTATCACCTTGAGATTAGGGCTTCAACATATACATGTTGAGACACAAATATTAAGACCATAACAAGTGGGGAGATGAGATTACTCAATTTGGCTCATCTGTTGGGGCTGAAAGAGAGACCTGTCTTTCTGGAGTTCTTTGCTACTAGATCAAACTGATATTTCTGTAAACTAACAGAAGGCTAAAATTTTCCTTTAGGAGGAAAATTAAATATGTATACTACACTTGCCTTCTACAAAAAATAATTTATTGGATTTTTTTAAAGATTTTATTTATTTATTCATAAGAGACAGAGAGAGTGGCAGAGACATAGGCAGAGGGAGAAGCTGGCTCCGTGCAGGGAGCCCGCTCGATCCCGGGATTCCAGGATCATGCCCTGGGCAGAAGGCAGACACTTAACCACGGAGCCATCCAGTCGTCCCTAATTTATTGGATTTAATGTTCTTCTTATAACATTGTGTTTTTGAACAATTATTTTAAAAAGGAAAAATTCTTATTAGAGTTTTAAGAAAATACCTAAAAAAGAAAAAGAAAATAAATATAAAATACCTTTCACTAGAATTACTCTTGAACTATTCCTGAAAAGATTTCTACATGCTTTTTATGTAAAATTAGAATCATATATCATAGATTATTAATATATTTTAAATTTCAGTACCTGCTGTTGTATTCTCATTGCTATTTTATTAATTTTAAATTTTGATTTACTTATGCTTTGTTTGGCTTTTTGTTTCTATCTTCATATATTATCTCCTAAATTTATATTTCAATTCTTCTGGTTTTGATAATAGATTTCTTATTTCTATTCTTGCAAATGATTTTCATCCTCTCACTCCCCCTTATTAATCTTCTTTACTGAAGTTTTGATTGGAATATTTTCATGTCTTTCTTTTTAAATCCTTTATTTTTAATAGAGACTATTATTATTGTTATTAAAAGGTATGTAATTGTATGTCCACTTTTAGTTTCATATGATTGTTATTTATGAGTGATTATTTTTCCCATTGATTGGGGCATTATGATCATGTTTTGATTATGATTTTTTAATAGATTTGTTGCTTGATGGTTATGTAATTTGGCTTCTACAGTTTTAGTTGCTTGGAATTTATTATAGTTACCCTTGTGGTTTAGAATAAGATTACTTTCTAGAAATGTTATTTGGAAACTTGAAAATAGGTATTTTTTCCAGACTTTTTCTGGATTGTTAATTGCAGATAATCTATTTTAGTGTGGCTTATTACAGAAACCACGTAAGTAAACATATTTTGACTATTTGATAATATAGGTCATGAATAATAAGACTTAGACCTATCCTACACAAATCTGAAATAGGCAGATAAGGTTTGTTATTTCCTCCTATTTCTTTTCTATATCCATATTTAACGGTCCACAAAACAATAATTTCTCTTAGTTTATCTGAATGGAAGATTTAAAAACAAAACTGCTAAAAATTCACATATTAAATGTCCTTGGTTCCTTTGATTTTTATGAGGAGAAATAGACAAAAGAAAACAAATTACAAACAAGAATTAGAAAACAATGGGAAAGCTACATCAAGATGTATTCTTTTGCTTCTCTTTAACCTTGCAAGGGGACGTACCAAATTCCTCTTTCAGGAGTTCTGAAAATGACGTTATGATAGCTAGCAATCTTTACTCAAACTTACTTGAAGGCCCCAGAATTCTAGAACATGTCTATAGTGTTCCAATTATTTTATTTTCTGGGGATAAAAGCAGATTTTTATTTTCAATATGTATATTTCATATTGTATGGCCTTAAAATGAAATGAGAGAAAATTCAGGAAGACTTATTGATTTTGCTACTGCTAATAAGAACCAACTTAAAAATTCATCTATAGACATATCATTTGATCACACAGTGACCAAGTATTGATGAGAAGCATGCCAAGGTTTAATACATAAAGTGACGATTGATTTTTGTAGGAGCTAAAAAGTGAGGCAAAAAGAATTTAGGTTTAATATTTAGCATCCAAAAATTGAAACTCTAAGGCATTTGTAAGGTAATTCAGTTAGACTATGGTAGAGAAGAAGTATTATGTTCAGGGACAGATTTATTTTTAAGTTTTCCATATACTTGTAAAAGTCATAGCCTGAAAAAAATTTAAGATATCATTATCTATGAATTTCATTACTTACCAAAGTCACTGCCATTTAGGAAAAAGCATGTGAATTTACTATATTAAAAAGAATAATTGTGTTATATGAGTAATAATTTATACTTTAAAATTATCCTCCAAAACCAATTCAAGTTAAAGTCATCAATGTAGCATAGGTTAGAGAAAGTAAAACTAGAAAAATTTGATTGTATAATAAATGCCAAATAAAATAACTAGTAAAAGACAGATTATGACTAACTACCTTCTGTGGTTTTTACTTAGAGGAGTATCCATGGAGAAATATATTTCTCAGTTTATTTATTCAAATTAAAGTAGCTATGAATAAATAATCCCTGAAGACAAATAGTAAATTCTTTACCAAATCTGTGTCCTGTACTTTGTATAAAAAAAATCAGTTATTTTACATGGTAAAACTGTAACTTTATTTCAAAATCAAGCAGATGACACACTGTTAAATGCTTTCACATGAACGTAAAAACATATTTGAACTTAACCCATATTATATTTAAATATATTTTCAAATTTTTATAATATAATGATTATTGAAACAGAACAGCAACAATTGTATAAAATAGATATTCGTAATTTTTTTATTTTTTTAGAAAGAATCACTTCCTTTTTTCCAAGTATTTATTTATTTATTATATTGGAGAGAGAGAGAGAAAGCACGTGAATGAGAGGAGGAGCAGAGGGAGAAAATCTTCAGACTCCCCACTGAGCACAAAGCTTCATACAGGGCTCAGTCACATGACCCATGGGATCATGATCTGAGCCAAAACTAAGAGTCAGAGACTCAACTTACTGAGCCACCCAGGTGCCCCCAAATATTAGTAATTTTAAGCAATAAGGAGGCATGCCTTTGTATATGTTTTATTTCCCTATGAAATTTCTTGAACAAATGATATATCGTATTTACTCATTATAGCACTAGATTATACACACATTCATAGTGATTTAAATATACAAAATTATCTTCTGTCACAGTTATGGTAAATAATGAAAATATTTTAGAAATTCATCAAATATAGCTTTTATAAGATAAAGTAAAAAGTAGAAATGGCCAATGTCTTACAATTCTGTATTTCTGTGCCCCTCAATGCTCTAGACATTGGAGATGTCAGTTGTATTTCCTGGTTATTTAATTCTAACTTATTTGGTGAAAGTAATTCAACTGCAAGTATCCATATATACCTGTTACACATTTCTTTCGATTCTTCACATAGAGAACGATATAGATGATTGATTAAGAACTTCTTTCTAGGTAGAAGATCCTTCTCTGGATCATATTTGGCCTTCTATTTATATAAGTAGAAGGTAATCTGATTGTAAGTTTGTGAACACTTGATACTTGGATAAGGACCACAAGAATAGTGTTTTAGATTAGAACTTGTAAAACCAAAGGAATCAAAAACCTTGGGAAGACCTCAAAAGCATGAATCAGCACTAATGTGTGGGGTATATTGGAAAAGATTGAAGTACCTCCAGTGACTTACAAACAGCAGGTTAATCCAGAGCTAATGCTAGCAAACCCCAAAATGAACTAGATTCAGCCATGGTAGGGCTTCAGATAAGAGAATCAAGAGACAGCAGAGGCAAACCCTTGAGTCAGAATCCAAACGTATGGTCCGAAAGTGAACCGAATTCCAGCCAAAAAGATTAGTAACAAGAGGCAGAATCTTGGAAAACACAGAAGTCTGATCATAAGCCAAAGAGATATGTAAAACCCTTAGTCTCCTGTTAGAAAAAGCACAGGCTAATACCACCCTAGGAAGGGTAAGGAGCATTCTGGAGAACAGATATTAAGGAGCCTAAAAAGTTATTTCTACTGCCAGGCTTATGTTGACAAGTTGAACTTGTTGTTTCAACTTTTAATATTCTGTAAAATAATTAGTTGAATTTGTTGATGTTACTCTGTTTTGTTTATCCCTGGTCAAGCATCCACAAATAAGTGATATTTGTTTCAAGTAAAGTGGATTGAAGCGAATCTGCTGCAATTTATTAAAACATTGGAAAATGAAATCAAAACTTATATGAAATTTATAGTGGAAAAGCCATATAATCACCTTTACATTGTCAATGGCTTTTCAAATTGAAAATTATTTCTTAAAGTATCAGTGTGACTGGTGTGCAGGTTGGTAGGTAAAGTTTTAGAGATTGACTTGTCAGGGTTTATCAGACCCCATTCTATGTCTGCTCCCTGTCCCTCAGGTCCACATATTTCTATTTCTGATTTTAAATCTGTAAATAATATGCTTGTACTACTATTTCTTTTTTTAAAGAGCTTAATTGAGGTACTGAAATAAACTACATATATTCAAGTATAGAACTGGATAAATTTTGATGTACACATACAATTGTAAAGCCATCACAACAATCAAAAGAATGAGTATAGCCACCATTTCCACATTTCCATGTGCCTCTTTGTAATCCCTCACACTCCTTCCCCATTTTCTTTCAGTCAGCATAATTATTTTGAGATGCATCCATGTTGTTGCATGTATTGATACTTCATTCCTTTTTATTGCTAGAAGCATTCCACTTGTATGAATATAGCACACTTTGTTTAACCACTCATTGTTGGTGGGCCTTTAGGTTGTTTCCAGTTTGTAGTTGTTAAAAGCAGCTGCTGTGAACATTGGTGTTCAAGTCTTTGTGTGGATTTGAGTTTATCTCTCTTGGTTAAATACCTAAGAGTGGACTAGCTGCACCGTCAAGAGGCTGAGAGGATGAAAACCACATCATGTCAGCCCTACCCACAGCTAGTACAAAGTTACTAATGGCAATGACAAATTCATCCTTGTCATCTTTGAGATATTTCAAAAGATCTCACAGAGTATGTTTAGGACTGCTTCTTGTGTGAGGGTTGTTATAGGCCTATAATACATAGGATAAAAGAAAATATCATTGTTCTTATTTTAATAAATATAAACCATCAGTGTGAACAGAACCATTATTGTCATCTGAAAACATCCATCACTGATTTATATATGGTATTAAATATACAATTATTATATGAGCTTTATTGAAGTATCATTAATTAGATTATGGAAACAAAGTCTTCATAATTTTATCCATTAAGTGTATTTATATCTGCATTCACTTTCTCCATTGTAGGCTACCCAACACATATTAATGTTTAGAATTTCTTGTTAAAAACTAGGATAGTTACTACTTTAACATTTTGCTTCATTTGTTGAGATTTATTTGTTCCTTGTCCATAAAACTCGATTTTATGTTTCCTTCCTTTATTTTCTTTTAGAGATATCTTAGGCATCCTTCACATTTTATAAGTAACCATAAATTTATTTCAGCCTAGGGCCAACAGCTAGCTTTCATGTTGACCCAGATGCATATATGCAATTTAGTCAGTGAATTTTGAAAACTTGAGCGATAGCACATTAAAATGGAATAATGAACCAATAAAAATTTTTATAGCATTCAGAAAAATTATTTCTCAGACATTCACACTATCATTTTACTCATTAAAATTATTCTAGGATCATAAGGTAGACCATGAATATATTCCCAAGGCTCGAAAAATCAACAGATCTTCTTTTCTGGTGATCAAATGATTTGACCTGAGTACATGATGATGGAATCTTGTTTTTGGAAAGCTAGACCAGACATTTATAACTAGATTATCCATCTTCAAATAATGGAATAATATTTTTGGAAAATCTTTCATATGGTGTCTGTAATGCTTCTCATGTGTTAAATGCTATGTGTGACTTGTCAGTTAAAGCTGTTAGCTTCATATAATCCCTGCCAGCGTGTACCATTGAGTTTAAACTTGGAAAACTTCAAACGCTTCATCAGCATATGGAAAAACTACTACCACTTCAAGGAGTTTTCATGGAGATTAAAGAAATAGTGCAGTGAATCATAGGCACATGCTCAGCAACATGGAAGCCCAATGCAGTATACACTCACAAGATGGTGGTTTTATATTTTTCACAAATCTGCTAACATGTAATTGGCCTGTCCTATAAAGCAGACCCTTAAGGATTTTATAGGATTCTAATCTTCTTGATGCGTTCACCACTTGTGGTAGTGAGTTATGTGCTCAGGAAGGCATATTAATGTTTACGAGTCACTAAGGTGCTATTTCGTGTTTGCCTAATCACTTCATTGGCCTTTACCTTGTTTTACAAATGTACTTAATTCAATAAGGAAGAATGCTTCTCCTGAAGTTTTTACATGGACAAAAAGTGTTTCCAAGCCATACGCATCATTTTATTTGTAGCGATGTATATGATTCCAGCAATTTTGTAAATTACTATTTTTTTTTTTACTTTTAAAGGAAGCACTTTAAAATTAGCATAACATCTAACCATGTAGATATTCCTGTTTTCCATTACACTTAATGGGAATGATCCTTATATTTTAAGTAAACGATAAAAATCTGAGAGGGAGAATTTCGTATCTAAGTATTTTAGATTGTAATTTAGCAAGCAACTAAATGCATTAATCCAGACAGATAGAGGTTATAGAGATTATTCAAGATCCCATTAGTCATTTAGACATTTGCGTGTAAATGTCATTTGTTTCTTCAATTCAGTTCAACTGCTATAATTAAATACTGTTCATCCAGCAACAGTCCTGAAGACTTTTGTATCCTTGTAGAACACAGTAAAAAACAAGTTTTCTATAAAATGCAGTTTACCTTCAGTAAAAATTTTTCTTTTAAGTTTTTAGCTTTATCTTAATTGTGACTATCAAATAGAGCCTCTCAGATCAGTGATATAAGCTAATTTCAAATTTTCTCTAAATCTGCAAATATACTCTTCATTTTCTCTAGTCTGGGCTTAAATTGCTCTGCTTGCATTTGTAATCAGAAATTGATTGGGTTGCTGTGGAAACTGGAAAAGTGTGTTGCTCATTGAAGACAAAATGCAGTAGAAGTACTGTTATCATAATTGTCGGCCATCCTAAATGCCTATCAGCCTGAATAGTACATTGATAAAATGTTCACATTCCAACCCTAAAATGCTTCTCTTCAGAATACTGCTTTGTGGTCAGTATTAATCCTCTAGATTGATTTTTATAACAACTACCTTTGTAACATATTTAATTCGTTTCCACACTGAACTTTTTCTTTTACAAACAAAAAATGAAATTAGTTTCCATTTTATTCATACTTATGAGGCACATTATAGGAGAAAACATGAAGCACAGTAGAATATTAGTTATCTAAGAGCCAATCATCTGAAACATTTCAACTGCTGATCATGAAGTCGTCAAATGAGTTCAAAAAATCAGTTGAAGCAAGAATGTTTAACATCTGGTAATAAAGAGCAAGAAGAAATGAAGGTCTATTTTACAAACATACACACAAAAGCAATATTGTGCATTTTACCTTATGAAAGCAAAGATGAACTCTACTTGTCTTTAAATGTTTGTCTTTTGTATGAATGTTGAAAGAACAAAGATTGACCAAAGAGAATGAGGAGGAAGATCTAAAAAAGGAAGCACCAAATGGGCTCAGCAATAGGAATAATGGGAACACAGGGTGAGAGCACATTCCAGCAGTACAAATTTCCATTAACGCCACCAGCTTTTCTGGACACTTCCATTGTTTCTCTGACTTCCAAAAGAACAAATGCAAAAAAATTATCTGACTTCTGAAACTTAAAATATTCCCAACCCCTTGTAAATATTAAGAAACCAAGCATCGCAAAAGAGAGACCAACCTGCTGAAAGTTGACAAGAGTGTATAGCATCTATGTACAATAAGAACCATGTTGGAAGCAACTGAATTTGGAGACACACCTCAGCTCTGGAGTGTCAGGGATACACAAAATACGGTACTTGCTTTAGTGCTTTGTTTATAAATAATTCCAGACAATGATCAAAGAAATATACCTTGGGAGAAAAATATTAAAATCTGTGTATGACATAGTTTAGAATATGTAATATCTACTTAATGTGTTGTTGAATTTTAGATACTAGACTTGAGTACTTCAGAAAGAAGTTTGAAACTATTGGGCATGTTTTATGCATGCCTAGTTAGACTGTATCTTTAGAAGTGAAACCTTGTCTTCTTTTTAAGAACTGGAACATAGGGGATATAGATAGATATAGATCATTTTTCATATACTGTACACACCCTAATGCACAATTAAAATTGTTGTGACACATGAGATTTGTTAGTAAGGTAAGCAGTGGGTAGGAAAACATTTGTCTAGATATATGTACTATAGTGTATTCTTTTTGTTGTTTTGAATAGATAATAAATAATAGTTTAAAAGTCAGAGGAGTACACTAAAAAATCTTTCAATCCATTTCTCCTTTACAAAGGCAGCCAGATATCTGTAGTTTACAGATATATATTATGTATTTTAAGCAAAAGCGTATGTGCACATTTATTGTTAGACTTCTTAATCCAAGCAAATCTGGGGATTGGATAGTATATTATAGTTTTATTTTGCCTTTCTCTCATTACAATTGGGTGATGCAGTGCTGCTTTTGTCTCTTGGCCACTTCTTTATGTAATGCTGGTTGTACTCTCCTGTCCATTTTTCTATTAGATGCCTGTTTTCTTTTGTTTGTGTTTGTGTTTTTTTATTATTGACTTTTGAGAGCACTTTATAAACTACAGATCTTCAGATCTTTTATTGGCTATCTGTTTTATAAATATCTCCTCCCCTTCTGTAGCTTGTCTTTTCACTCAGTAAAGTCTTTTGATAAGGAGAATTTACTTAATGTGGTCAAATTTATCAATCTTTCCCTTCATGATTAAATTTATATATTGATTAAGAAATCATTCCTTAGTTTTTACATTTAGATCTGTAGTCCACAGTTTCTGAATAAACTGTGAGATAGCATCAGTTTCATTTTGTCAGTGTGTGTTATCTGATTAACCAGGCACCATTTTTGAAAATACTACATTTCCCCATGATTTCATAGTACAACCTTTTCATAGATTAAGTATTCATATATGAGTATGAATTCATATATTTCTGAGTGCACTGTTCTGTTTCACAGTCTTTTGTCTTGCTTATTGTAACTTTACATTTTATGTTGCTACTTGGAAGTGTAAGTCCTTCAAAATATTTTTCTTCTTCAGGGGTAACTTGGATAATTTTAGCCCTTTTCATTTCCTTATAAACTTTAAATTTCCATATAACATTTGCCAAGTTACCAAAAAAGAGTTGGATTTTGATTGAGATTGCAAAGATATGTATGCATCAATGGTGAGATTTGGCATCTTTATTATATTGAAACTTCTAAGCCATGAATGTGATATATAATTCTAATATATCTCCTTTAACTTCTCTCTATAAAGTTTTATAATACTCTCTATAAGGGTCTTACATATAATTGTTGATATTCTTCATACATTTTTTATTAATGTATATGATCCGGTTCTTAAGTTTTTTCCTATTTTTTGACGTATAAAATTATTTTTTAATATAGGAAACTTGTGAAATTTGCCTATTATAATAACACACATGTTGAGTTTTGGGGTCTTTTGTATAATAATGATATCATATGTGAATGAAAATTTTATTTCTTCTTTTCCCACCCCCATAACATTTTTTTCTTGTCTTATTGAATGAGATTGGCCTTCCGGTTCATTGTCAAATAGATAAATAATAGTGGGCATCCTCACCTTCTTCTTGAACACATAGAAGATACTTTAATAATTCATCATAAGGTACAATATTTGTGATGATTTCACTTTAGAGTTCCTTTATAAAAATAATGCAGTGTTTGTCAATTCGAATGTGCTTAAAGTTTATATCTTAGATGTTGATTTTATTATTTTATATTTATTGAGGTTATCATATCCTTGGAATTGGTTTGCTAATATATTATGTTTGTGAATTTTATATTTATGTTCATAAACTATATAGACCTATAATGTTCCATTTCACATTATACTTTTGGTACATTTGTATATTGTGAAAGTTAAAAAAAAAGCCTAGCATGAACATTAAAAAATACATAGTTCAATTATATAAATATGACATGTTTGCTATGTATGAATGAGACAGATATAGTGGCTTGGTTGTCAAAGTACTCGAGTTTTATTTTTAGCTTTCTGAACAAACAGTTGTAGTATTTTGTAAGTCAGTATTTTCCTTGATCTCATACTTTTCTTTGTAGAATTAGGCATTTAAAATGTATTATTTTTAATGTTTCTTCCAGCTCTAGATTCCAGTGATATGCAAACAGTTGATGGTTGTGCATGACTCTAAATATACATAAACTTATGCTAAGTTCATGTCTTTTCTCTTGACTATAGCATATTTTCAGCCTGAGTGTAGGGTTTTAAAATCATTTTCTATCTGATCTTGTCTTACTTGGTTCTCAACTAATTTTCACATGACTACTTAATTCATTATTGATAGTACTCTGTTGTTTCTTTTTTTAGTACTTTGTATAGACACATAGATAATTGTAGATGGGAATATGCACTACATACTACAATCATTTTTAGGACATGGGCCGCAGAGCTAGACTGACTAGCTTGGAAATCTTAGCTACATTGTGTATTAAGTGAGAATTTCTTTCTTTCCCAGTTTTTTCACCTATAAAAGATGATGATAAAAATACTTACCTCATAAGGATATGAGGATAAAAAAGATAATATATTCAAAACACTAAGACCACTGCCTGCTAAACATGGTTGCTATTTTTACTAGTATAGATGTCTATACTATGACTTGATAATAAACTATTTTTAGCTTTAAACAATTAAAAATATTCATTTATCTATACATTTTAGATCTATTTTCAAGAATTTTTAAAAAAGAAAATAGTATTGTGGCACCTGGGTGGCTCAATTGGTTAAGCATCTGACTCTTGATTTCAGCTTAGGTCATGATCTCAGGGTCATGAGATGTAGCCTTATTGTACTCCATGCTCAGTGGAGAGTCTGCTTGAGATTCTCTCCCTCTCTTTCTGCCCCTCCTGCCACTCCGGTGTGTGTGTGCCTGTCTTCTCTCTTTCTCTCTCTCCCAAATAAATAAATAAATAAATGTTTAAAAAATAGTGGACATTTTTAAACATGAATAGTATTTATGTGTCTTTACTCAAAAGCTGACATGCTTTAGACCCAACATGTAGAAAAAATTTAAGCTTTATGGAAGTTATTCTCTTTTTAGTATTAAAATAAAAGCCTTTGTTTTTCTATCCATTGAATAAGACTTAGTCTACTTCTGCATAAATTGGCATGGAATTTCCTTTATTACTTATATGAATGGAAGGGAAAAAGAAACATTTATTGAATAAGGAAAGATAAATGACTCCCTAGAATACAGAAATGCTCAGATGATTTCCAGTAATTACAGCTGATCTTATTTATAAATTTCTAAGATCAGATTCCATTGAGTAAAACAATAAATTGGTACAATTAACAGTAAGAATACTTTTGTTAGTCAAGGGCATGGACATGCCCATCCATTTTATATATTGTATTCTCATGAGGTATTAGGTTGGGATTTTGAATTTTCACATTACCTCATGTTTCTGAGAATATTCTTTTTTTAAAAAAAGATTTTTATTTATTTATTCATGAGACACACACACAGAATGAGAGAGAGAGAGAGAGAGAGAGAGAGAGGCAGAGACACAAGCAGAGGGAGAAGCAGGCTCCATGCAGGGAGCCTGACATGGGACTCGATCGATTAGGCCTTGGGCTGAAGGCAGCACTAAACCACTGAGCCACCCGGGCTGCCCTGAGAATATTCTTAGTCAGTGAGAAAATAAACAGAAATAAAAGCTATGGATCTACATCTAGCACCTGTAAGAATAGGATTAACCTGAGACAGAAGAAGAGAAATGGTAGGTATCACTCATTTAAAAAAATTTTATAAAACACTCCATAATTTTTTTCCTTAGGAATTATTCTTCCAGATAATACTAATAGTTATAATAACTAATGTTTCTCTCAGCACTTTTATCAGGTCTAAATATACTTTGAGGGACAAAAGACATATGTTTCTTGTTTATACAGTGATAGTAAACCTATTCTTCAAGAATTTACAACCAAAATTACTGAAAATGTGCTTAATAGACTATATGGCTAAGAATGAGTTATTATTTTTGCCTACAGTAATACTAATGCAGCTTCAAGTGCATTGTTTGTATTTAACACAATGTTCTAAAGGTCCAATATTTGGACTATTTTTCTTGAAAATAAACCTTAAAATACAAATATGTGTCTTGATTGCCCAGAAGCAGAGCCTGGGGCAGGGATTCTTGTGCGTAATTTGTGAAGAGAAAGCTTTCAGGGGTCACCTGCAAAGGAGTAAGCGAAGCAGGAAAGGGAAGGAGAAAAACTAAGCAAGAATGTGGCTTCAAGCGAAGTCTAGCCTTAGCCTGATCCCATGAAGAGTTTGCAACAAAAGTTTGGTCCTGATGTGAGGCAGAAGAGAGAGGCTTTTTTGCATGAGAGCTCTTCGTGCACCCTGCTGTAGTCAGTCAGCTTCCTGACCAGTCCACTCTTGGTGGGAGGCACAGCTCCCAGGCACCTCTAAGTGAGACTGCTCCAATTTCCCAAGAGCAGTGCTCCTGAGAAGGTTGTAGATATGAGCTGTCAGAGATGGCAAACACAGGGTCCCTGGGGATCTGCATGGAGCAACAAGAGCCTACCACAAGCAAAGGTGGGACCTTCATGATTTCACACATGACTCATTAATGGAGTCCATACCATGGTGATCAGTGAAGGGGAGATACAGGCACCCTGAAGAACAAGGACACACACTTTGAGAGACAGCAATGAATGTGAAATGCCTGAGGAACATTAAAGGGACACTGGAAGAGGATAGTACAGGCAGGGGCAGTTACAAGGGAGCAGTTCAAGGAGATAGAAGAGGTACCAAGAGCCTCGTGGGCCAAAGAAGGAGTTTTAGTATTGTTGTAAGCATCACAGAGCCGGTAGAGATAGGTCATGGCTTGATGTGATGAGGAACCACAGAAGGCCAGAGTGGCTGGAAGAGGCTGAACCAGCTAGAAAGTTGAAGTGGTAGGAAATGAGATGAAAGAGTAGGAGTTTCGAAAGCATAGAGACTCATAGTCTTTGGAAGGCCTGGCCATGTTTTGGCTTTGGCTTTGCTTTAGCTTTTTTTCCTAGGTGGGATGGGCCATTGAAGGATTGTGAAGAACAATGATCTGGTGAAAGGATCACCATGAATGCTGTGTCCAAAACAGACCAGAGGGCCATGTGAGCAGAAAATGGGAAGACCTTGCAGTAGTTGAGGAAAGAAGTGTTGTGGCTAAGATGATGTGCTGTACTGGAGAAGTAGAAAACTGAGCATACCCTGGGTACATGGTTTGGCTGATGACATTTTCTGGTGTCTCAGATGGGCAGAGATAGGGATGTATGTGAGGAAATACAAAAATGAAATCCTCTGTGGCTTTCCTTCTGGCCACTCATCTCTATAGCTTTCCCATGTGGCCAAATGTCTTTGCTCTCTCTGCTCCTCTGTGGCTCCAACTTCCTTCCCACATACTGTCCCTAGAAAGTAGAATGCCTTTGCTTAACCCAAGGAGAACTATTTAGCTCCCTGCTTGGAATTGTCCCTGGTTTTACCTCTGCATATCCACAGACTCATTCTCTGTTTGCCCTGCTAAGCAAAGCCATTTATGACTGAGTCTCACCCTTTAGCGATATAGATGAGTTAGTAAATTTTTTTTAACTTGGCTTTTTCTCTTTGCTATAATTATTTCTAAATAGGAAGGCACAGGATCAAGATTTATTTTCCCACCAAAATGAAGTACTCTATTACTTTTAGAAATCATAATATATTTTGGTTTTGAATAATTTTTTACCCATTCCACTATCAGTGCTAAGCACCATGCTAGTTATAGAACTTTTAATAGAACAGTCACATGTATCATATGGTAATATCCCAATTTTATGGATGGGGAAACTGATTCACAAGGATTAAATGAATTGCCTAAAATAAAAAGCTCAATAAGGTGAATTTCAAAAGCCTGTCTGAGATGCTAAACATATCTGCTTTGGAATGTCTTTAAAGATATAAGGAAACAGGTCTAGTAAGAAGCTCTGTGTAGGCAGGGAATTCTGTGTCCTATCCATTGCTACATTAACTAGCATTTAGTAAGTTCTAATAAATAATTGTTGAATTAATGAATGAATCCATTGGTGATTCATTCTAACTGGGAGCTTCTTAGCCAATGTGGGATTCTAAGGGGTCTTTAATACTGAGAAGGATTTCAACAGGTTGACAGTGGGAAACCAGTTTTACTCCAAGCCAAGAAAACACTTTTAAAAAGCCAAGGAGTTATGTAAGACATGGTTTCTCTTCTGTGGAAACATTCAAAATGGAGCATTCCATTTCCAAACATTCCAAGACTGGAAGCTCATTCATGATGGATCACTTAGGGCTTTCACCTCCATGTACTTCATTTTCCACATTGGACAACCTTGGGGGGAGGGCTGAGTGTTAAGGAATAGGAATCATGAGGGCCTTGGGATTCCTTTTGTTTACATTATTTGTGAGTGTTTTTTAAAAGACTTAAAAGCTATTATTTCTTTTATCATAACTGAGCTTAATGTGGTAGAGATACCTCACAGACTTCAGACTATGTCCTCTTTTCATCATGGTTAGCAATTTACACTATGTGAATAAGTTACTATTTGTATCTTGTTGCATGGTAGAGATATCAGATTTCAAAATCAATTTTACATATACAGCAGTGAATAATCAATTTAGGAAGCAGATTAGTTTTGCTTTTTTCAAACACAATCTTTGCTTTTCATTCTTATAGGCACTCTATTGATTTAAGTATAATATTATTTTACAGCAAAGTATAACCTTGAATTATGTCCCGATGTTAAGTATTTATACTAGTTTACCCTGTGTGTGCAGTATTTTATCTCTATAATCACACTAAATGGGCCAGATTTGCTTTTTAACGACATTTAAGAATACACTTAACAAAATATTCACTAAAAAGCATGTGGTTTCTGTTTTCATGAGACTAATTAACAATCCTGGCAGGTTCTCTATTTCTTCAAATTTTAGGACTTGCCTCACACAAATCAGAAGTATCCTGGCTTTCAAATTTACAGTATCCATTCAAACTTTAAATGCCCTTGATTAATAAAAATACATGTGACAGCAAAGTATAGCTCTGCTTTTAAGCTGTTAGAGAGAACATAAAATGATTATGTCTTGCAGTAAATGTTATTACAGTCCTAAGACGTTTCCTGAGGGATTCAGCAATCTCCCACACTTTCCTTAAGACTGACCCTCTCTCCTTGAGAAGCAGACAGGAAAGAGAGCTGCAGAGGCAAGACCACTGTCGGGTCACCTGTCATGGCGCTGACAAGCCTCTGATAGAAAACCTAATTTACAGTTTAAGAAGCACATCCATTATCCTTCTGATTTTAAAATAGAGCATACATCAGCAAAATGATAAAAGAAAGTGCTTAAGAATTATGAAAGTCAAGGACTATTTCATATCATAAAGTCACAACCCTTTTTGAATATTACTTTAAATTATAGCCAAGTCTAATGATATCCCTGTGTTCTGTTCTCTGAAAATTAGTATCACAGTATTCCAACTACTGATAATCTAATAATCATGGCTTAACTATTGACCCCCTTTTCCATTTAGGCTGATGATATTGCCAAATTTAGATATTTCTTTATGAAATAGATGTGCACTAGAACATTGCTAGGAGAACTTCAATAATGAATGTTTTCCTGTTTGCTTACGTTAAAAGTACAGCATTGTTTTCTTTCAAATCAAATGTCAGTTGACAATGTTCTTATTACTTTCTTTCGCATTCCTTACTCTTGTCTCCCCAGTTATTCTCAACTAATGAATGATATGTGAAAAAATTCTGGTATTTTTTTCTTTTTTTCTTTAAACTAGTGTCCTCTTGAAATGCAAATAAACTCTTTTAAAGTCTCCATACAAAAACCTTGGTTTTTGTTTTAAAAAGAGGTACTGCCTATTACTATGATCATAAATTTCTCATTGCAATAATTGTATTATAATAATTAGTGATATGGATTAGATGATTTGAATTTTCCTAGTATTCTCTTCCTATGTTCTTATAATGGAAGCAATATGTAATCACATTTTTATAACAGGCTAATTTATTAGAATACAATTTGAGACTTGATGCTTCAAAAGCGGGAAGTGTTGAAATATGTGCTTTGTAGTCTACACTAGTGAAATTTAGGGTTATCATTAACTTACCCATATCCAGATTTGGAGGCAGAAGACTGAAACAGGCACTAATTTACTCTGCCTATTACCAATTTCTTCATTAACTATTTACTGACTTTAAGACGAATTGTTCTCCCTTTCTCTACTGTATTTTAGTGGACTATGTTTAGCTTATCTCCTTCCTATCTAATTATATTTGAAATATGCATTAATACTTAAGATACGAAAAATAACAAATAAAAATATTGTTAAAGACTAGAGAATCCACGGTTTCACATTAAGTTCACATATAAACTGCATTCTTCCTATACATCTATCTATCTGCCTACCTCCCTACCTAAATATTAGTGGCACCCACAAGATGAGGTGTCATTTGAATTTGACTACTGGCTTTTTACCAGTCTGCATATCATAATAAATTCTAGGCACCTCTTCTGAGGCCTCCGCATGGGGGTTCAGGGAAAACTTTGAAGACCCTTCCTCCCGCAGGGACTCAGGGCCCAGTTACTTTTCCACTTCTAACCCTCCCCTTTATTTTTTCCCTGCAGCCCCAGGACCATACAATTTCAGGATCCTTTTTTTCAGGGATCCGTCAATAGTGAGATGACCCCCCTCCAATCAGTGCCTGCTCCCTGGGGGAAAATGGAACAGAGGATTCACACTGTCTCCAGCTTACCCTCATGTTTATCCCATTGCAGTAAGGCATTAAATTCTTAACTTTAATGCTTTTGATGTTTTGCTTTAATCTTCTGGTCCAGCACCTCAGAGCTTACCCCTCTCTCCTAAATACGTGGAGCACCTGATATATGTGTCTCAACACATTATTATTTTTGTATCTATATCCATGAGAGAAATTGGCATATTATTTTCTTTCCTATTCAACTTTTTGTTCTGATTTTGGGTTCTAAGTAAGAGTGACCTCATAGAATTAGTTGGGATATATTCCAGGCTTTTCCCTTCTGGAAGAGTCTATGTGATGTTAGAATAATCTTTCCTTATATAATTTTGCAGAACATTATTGGGATGATTCCTTATGTAAACATTTATAACTAATATCTTATATAACTGTTCAATACTTTAAACGCTGTGGGAGGATTCAATCTTGGTATTTCTTCTTGAGTCAAATTTCTAAGTTATATTTTCTATTTACCTGAATTTTTGAATTTTTTGTTGTAAAATTATAATATATTCATATTTTTAATCCCTTATATATCTGTGATTATGACTAGCCTTTCATTTTTATTATAGTTTATTGTGTCTTCTGTTAATATTCAGTAAGCTCAAAATATGAGTTGATTTTAATCACCAACTTTTGTAAGTAACAAATATTTGGATCTGTAGAACCAATTTTTCAATTTATTCATTTTATTTATCTTACTTTTATATTCTATTTCATATATTTCATCCTACATACCTCTTATTTTACTATTTTTCTTATGTTCTTTAAAAATTAAGTTGAGCATTTAATTTATTAATATTTAGTTTTTCCCTTCTAAAAAAAATCTAAAGTGATAAATTTTTCTCTAAGTACTGATTCTCAGACTTTTTCTATAGTAGTTTCTTTACTCTTCAGTTGTCAGAATATTTACATTCCCATTATTGTTATTTCAAAGTGTTATAATTGTATTACCGTCATCATCACCATCGTCATAGTCATCATCATCATCTATGACAATACATTTGCCCATATTTCTGAGTTATTATACATTTTTTATTTATATGTTTTACAAGTGATTTCATTATATGCATAACATTCAGAATCATCATGTTTTTCTGGTGATTAAAATTTTTTATCATTATGCAAGAACTTTTTCTTTCTCTACATATGCTTCTTTCTGCCTTAAAATCTATTTTGTCTTTATAAATAACCCAATTTTCTTTTGTTTAATGTTTTCCTGAAATCTATATTCAATTTTTTACTTTATTATTTTTAGTTCCTTGCTTTTTTTGTCCATGTTTATGTTTGGTGACTCTCATAAAAACAGCATATAAATTGGGTTTTATTTATCTTACCCATTCTAATGGTTTGGGTAGAGTTTATCCTATTTATATCTATTGTGATCATTGATATATTTGGATTTATTTCTACCTTATTAAATTTTGTTTTCCTTATTCTATTACCATTTATTATTTATTGTCATTTTAATTGATTATTTTGTTACTTATTCTGTGGGTTATTTTTCTTTTTGGAGGATTTTTCTTTTTATTTTTTTATAAGATTTTATTTATTTATTCATGAGAGACATAGAGAGAGGCAGAGACATAAGCAGAGAGAAGCAGGCTTCCTGCAGGAAGCCTGATTCAGGACTCTATCCCAGGACCCCAGGATCATGCCCTGAGCCAAAGGTAGATGCTCAACCACTAAGACACCCAGGTGCCCCTTGGAGGATTTTATTCACTATTTCTATTCTTTTAGTGATTACTCTTAAACTTTTACCATTCATATTTGCCTTGATAAACCTAAATTTAAACTATTTTCACTTCTTTCTTCAAGACTGTAGGTTAGTGGTGGCTGGGGTGGCTCAGTTGGTTAAGCATCTGACTCGAGTTTGACTCAGGTCATGATCTCAGGATCATGAGATCAAGACCCACGTCAAGGCTCACACACTGGCGTGAAGCCTGCTTAAGATTTTCTCTCTCCTTCTCCCTCTTCCTCTGCCCTCCCCCACAAAACACTATAGGTTACATTAGAATACTTAAACTATGGTCACCACTCTCAGATTTATATTGTTTTTCTCTAGCATTTTGTTTACCCCATGAATTAGACATTATTTTTATTATTTTAAATAATTAGATATGCATGTATGGTTAGTATTGTAGTTGCTCACCATTCCCTTTGCATCTCAGACCATTCTTTTGAAATATGTTTCTTCTTGAACATGCTTTACCACCCCCTTTAATGAAGGTCTCTTGGTAGACATTTTACATTCAGGTAAATTTTTTACTGTCATTTCTGAAAGAGTGTTCTGGGAATGTAATTATAGGATAATATTTATTGTCTCTCAGCACTTCAAAGATATTACCAAATGTTATTCTTATTTCTGTTGTTGAGAAGCCTGCTGTTAGTCTAATTATTGCTCATTTTTCAATGATCTGCCTTTTTTCTCTGGATAATTTTATAATTTTATTGAAGTGTTTTCATTTAAGCAGTTTCATTCTGAGATTGAAGCATAGATTTCTTGTCACTTGTTGTGCTTAGGACACACTGGAAATGTTTCTTAAAACTGGATTTGGACAATCACAATTGTTTTCAAAAATTATATCTCCTACATCCTTCTGGAATTTAAATATGTGTTATATTTTCTCATTCTCTGCTCTTTCTCAATTTTTAAAATATTTCAATGTCATTTCTTCCGCTATATTTACTTTATCAGTGATTCTCTCTTCAACCTGAAAGACTAGATTGAGAGAAGGAATATAATCAAGATTTTTATGATTTTTTTCACTAAATTCTAAAATATCAATATAGAGTGCTTCTTGTCTCTCTAAAATGACTTTGTACCTTTCTTATTTTCTTAAAGTAGGTCAGATTCTCTAATTGTAACCTAAATGCACACATTTGATGAAATACTCACCTTAAGTCAAATTCAATTGGGAAGTTTAAACTCAGAAGTGAACTTCCACATTGATTTCTATAGGAAGCCTATCTTGACTACTTTTCATGGCTGTTATTTACCTCCCCTTGTCTGTTCTTCTAGCATTCTGTACTTGATGCATAGGGATTGATTTCGAGGTGATTTCTTACTGCTCCATGACCTAACTTATCTTGGCCATGACAGTTAAGCTGAGAATAAACATTATTATTGAGATTTTACAAGAAAGGAAACATTGTTAGGCTAAGTTAAATGTCTTACCAAAGCCTAGACATTCTAAGCATAGATCTCTGCTCTTTAAACCTTACTTTACAGTTTTTGTGCCTCCTCTGTGAGGAAAGTGGTTTCTGCTCCAAAGGAGGTGCCATAATGATGGAGAATATATTGACAAGGTGCCTGTAGAAGGAAAAAGCCTATGTAAGTAAATGTTAATGTAACGTATCTAAACGTTGATGGATTGTGAATGGTGATCTGCACTTTAGCTCTGAATGTGTGGGTTTTACTTAGAATTATTTAGTAGAGTAGATATATATGAATACAACCATTGTTTTAGTACATTCAGGCTAGGTGACTTATAAACAACAAGAATTTATTTATCACAGTTCTAGAGGCTGCTATAACAAAATGCCATAGAATGACTTAACAGAAACTTATTTCTCACAGTTTGGGAGGCTGAGAAATCCAAGATCAGGGTGCCAGCATGGTTGGGTTATGGTGAGAACCCTCTTCCTGGCTTGTAGATGGACACCTCTTTGTTGTTTCCTCATGTGGTATTAACAAAGATCTCTCTTCTAATAAAGGCACTAAATCCTTATGATCATCCACCCTATCACCTACCTAAAGCCTCATCTCCAAATGCTATCATATCGGGGATTTAACACATAGATTTGGGGAAAACCAAACATTCAGTCTATAGCATAGGCTTTTAAATATTTTTTTCAACTTCTTTATAGTCTATGATTAGAAACACAACTAGACTATACTTTCTTAGAAGTTTATAACCTAAAATTTATCTGATTAGTTAGTTGTGATTGATTGCCCTATACAACTCAGAAACCTTCCTTCATTTGTTTCCTTTATTATCAGAGACATTACAATGCAACATTTTAATTGTATATGGCCGTTTTCCCTATTATGGTAATGCTCCGTGGAAATAAGAGCTGTCTCGTATCTGTTTACTGAATGTCTCAGTCTATACTGGGCATGTAGTAGGGGCTCAGGATTTACCCAACTATAATTAAGAGTTGATGTTTGACCTCTGCTCACCTATTATCAATAGACAAACCATTTTAGGACCCTGACAAAGAGAATTTTATAAGTGTTAGAGACATATGCTTATCTAATATTAATTTTTATTAATTTCATATAATGTATTTTATACATGCTAACATGTAAAATATACAATATAGTATATTAGCATATTTTATAATGCACAAATCACATATGCTTTTCAAAAGACTTAATGCCCTTGGTAGCTATATAATTGAGAACTAAAATCAATTCCATAATTTATCTGAAATGCCTGTAACAGAGTGTATAAGACATTTAACCATAAAAGGTAGCAGGTTATATAATGCATGTACTTTGCAAATTATGTGCACATCAAATGTTGATATGTTAAATAATGCTTTTCAATATCTATTATGATATCTGGGGATGTTTTCTCTTCCTTTAATTTTGGAATCATTCTAAAGCAGATTTATATATCAGCTTTAGATATATAAAGATTCCTTGCCTATTAAATTTTCTATGATGTAGTTAATTAGTCTAATACTAATAATCATATTGAAAAGGTGCTTAGGAATAATCTGGCCCAACCAAAACTGTATTTTAAAATAGGAAGAAACAGATGTGCATAAAATTTCTACAAATTTGGCCTACAATCAAAGCTGGATCTAGGTTTTGTAAGGCTTGAAGCTTATATAATTTAGGAAGCCCTTTTTAAGTAATGGAATAACCAGTTAGATAAGAAATTTAATATTGACTTAAAAGGAAAATAGAAAAAAAAAGGAAAATAGAAATTGAGAAGCTGACAAATACCACAAGTATAATAAAATCTAGAAATTAACATTTGGTATTAATAGTATTCAACTGTCTCTTAGACTTCCACAGTTTTCTCTTCATATTTGCTAGCTGTATATTCCTTGATCTTCTTTTTTTCATGACAGTAATTGTATAATGTCATTTTCTATAGAAAACAAAGAAAGATAATCAGACTCCTATGTGGCATGGTTGATAAAAACTTGGTTTTTACTTTGAGCTTTAGAAAAATGTATTTAAACCTCATGCCTCCTTGTTGGTATTGCCACATCTCTAACTTGCTCTCCATCTGCATGCCCTTCTTCTGGCTATGGGAGCCCTTGGAGAACCTCTTCTACTATCTCTCAGCAAACAAGCTCCCAGCCTCCCACCATCTTCAAAGCCCAAGACAACATCTGGACACAGAGAAGCAGGCTGATTCTGAGGCATCTACCACTAAGGCTATAGTGCTGACTGCCCCACCAATCTGCCTCAGCCCAGGGTCAGAGTAGAGCCAGCTAGTCTCCTGCTCTTGCAGTCTCCAGCCCTTGCAGACCCTCTTTCCAGAAGGAACCCATATAAGTGAAGGGGCCCTGAAGCTTAAGCTTCATTAATTCCATTGTGTATCTGCCTCTGCCTATGGCAAGTCCTTTGCAAAAAGCAAAAAACTGTTTTCCTTTTTACTAAGAATTTAGAACATTCTAATTGGCCGGCTAAATACTAAAGTAAAAATCAATGATGACAAATACTAAGTTAAGGAAGAATTTCATGTTTAACCTGTGTCTCCTCAGGCCACATCTCCCTGCAGTTGTATAGAGTTAGCATTAAATCAACGTTCTGCCATTTGAACAAACCCTGATCCCTCTTTAAGAATCTCTTCTATGGGCAAGCTCTAGGTAAAATTGGCAAAGTAAACCCCTCTGAGTCCTTGGATTTATTATTTAGTATGTGTCATTTTATAAGGAAATATTTTATTTTGTACTTTTTTAAAAAAGATTTTTTTTTTATTGAGAGAGAGCAGAGAGAGCAAGAACATGAGTGGGGGAGGGGAGGAGGGGAAGAGGGAGAAGCAGACTCCCCACTGAGCAAGAAGCCAGATGACTACATTCCAGAACCATGACCTGAGCTGAAACCAAGGGTCAAATGCTCAACCAACTAAGCCACCCAGATGCCCCTATTTTGCTTTTAATTGAGAGGTTGATCTAAAGTTTAATATTAGCATATTCTGGAGCATCTTGTAAATGACTGTCTTATAACTGAATCTTACCACACAATTCAAGTGCATTTTGTTTGAATTATCACATTCCCTGTACTTGCCTTGAACTAATGGAAAAATAAGGAGGTTTATTCCCTTTTTTCTTCCCACCCTTCCTTTATTCCTTTCTTCTACCACACATATACAGTTAGTGTATCTTTTGGACCAAGCACATTTGGGGTCATAATCATGCAGTTGTGAGCCAAATAGCCACTGTCTCAGACCTCACAGAGCTAACAATCTTAATATGTAAAATAGTGTCACAGTTTTCTGTATGAATGAGGGTTTTTCGGTAGCTTTAAGAGATAAACTGGGTGTGAGAATTGAATCTTCACACAGTACATGTGATAAAGCTGTACTGAATCTAAAGAAAAAGCAAGCCAACAAAGTATTCCTGGCATAGGTTCTCATTCAGCCTCTGTGGGACAGCTTCTGTCCCATTAAGAAAATGTGTTATGGGATGGAGAGAGGGATTTGTACTTTTTCTTGTTTAGATACATGATCCTGGAGCCTGCTTTGTTTTATGGTTATATACATGTTATAAGCCTAAAGAGCATCTACCTAGTGATCCTATTTTATTTAGTTTTACTTATTTAGCAGACACTCACAAAGCACTTAGACGAATCAGTCACTGGATGAGGTGTTTTACAAATACCAACTCATTTTTTGCATGTATTTTAGATACATTGCAGTTAAAAATAATTTAATGCAAACCTGGAGGCCCAGCAGAATACATTTTTTGATTTAATGGAGTAACTCAATTCGGAAATACCTTTTTGAAGAGGAGGTACCTGGTGAAAAGATACTCAAAGAAATCTAAGTAGCAAATACTCAAATGGAGTGACTCTCCCCAACAGAAAGCATCTTCTTGCCTTTGTCTCTGACCTCAAAGACTGTCAATTTCATTCTCAGGAAGCTTTTTGGTTTCTAATGGAAATGGCCACATGGAGAAAGATGCTGTCAGCTTCCACCCCAAGTCTGGGCCAGCCTAAACACTCAAAGAGAGCTTGGCTTATGTTGGCCTTTGAGGCTCTGACAGTGTGTCTTTTAAAAAAAGAGAAGAGTTCTACTTCTTGAAGGACATGGCTTTATCAACAGTGCTGGGTTGGTCTGGTTCCAAGGAATTCTATTGAAAGTATATGGTCATCCTCATTACAATATTATGTGCCTGTCACACTTCAGCAAGCAAAAAATATATATATGGAGAGAACATGCACCATTCCTCTTTGGACTACCTTTGACCCTCTGCTCCTTTCCTAGCTTGTTTTCAGCCAATTTCAAACATTTTAAGTTTCATCCAGCATTCAAAATTGTAAACCATCTAAAAGAATGCCACGATACACAGGTCTCAGAGTTTGGATGCCAAAATAAAAATAAGAAATCATGAGCAAAATATACCCTTTTCCCCTTAGAATAAGTATTGAGAGTGTTTATTTTTAAATGCTTATTCAATAATCAATAAGGATGTGATTTCAAAACAACATGTAGTCCATTTCCAATCAAGAACAAATTGCAGAAACTGAATTTTTCCTCCTAATTGAAACAACTCTAGACAAAATATATAAAGCAATAGCATTCAAGCCCACCAGACATCAGGAGTGAATGGCAGTGATCCCTGAGAGATGGGAAACAAATGAGGTGAACCCTATGATTGCCTCAACTTACTGTCTGGAGAAAGTTTCCAGGACATAACAGAGGAGGCTTGCTATAAAATTAAATGTGTCTTTCAGAAATTCATATGTCAAAGCCCTAACACTTAATACTTAGAGCCTTTGGGAGATTAGATTTAGATGAGTTCTGAGGACAGGGCCCTCATGATGGGATTGGTGCCCTTTTAACAAGAGACACCAGAGACCTTGCTCTCTTTCTCTCTGCCATGTGAGGCGACAGCAAGAAGGTGGTCATTTACAAGCCAGGAAGAGCGATCTCTTCAGAACCTGACCATGACGACATTCTGATATTAGACTTTCAACCTCCAGAACTGTGAGAAACAGATTTCTATTGTTTAAGCCACCCAGTCTATGGCAGTTTGTTATGGTGGCTCAAGATGACTAATGCAGAGTAGGAGCCTAGGCAGAGCCCAGCTGTCACTTCAAGTTCAGGAGATGGACTGGAAATTCAAGGCAGTCAAATCAGCTAGAGTTCACAGGACAGGGTCTGAGAGAAGAATGAGATGTGCAGGGAGAAACCCTGAGATCTGTAGAGGTCCCCCTCAATTGGTTTGCTAAGTACTGCTCAATATATTCTTGAGGAAACTGGCAGAGGCTTCAAAAGGACCATGTGGAAGGATAAGACGAAATACAACTAGGGCTTACCAAGGGAGGAGACAATTCCTGATTCCAACGGTAATTCAAGAGGCATTGGTTAGAGTACTGAGAGAGTCCTCCCATACTGGGATGGGGGGGGTGAAGGGGCAGGAATGAACCCTAGAAAAAATGATTTGTGGCCACCTAGCAAATCTTAAAGGTGTCACAGTGATCTTAAATATCCCAAATAAATTAACAATGTCCAGAGAAATCTCAAGAATATTTATGGAATTTTCAGTATCCAAAATTTTCAGCATCCAAAAAATTAACATCTAACATATCTGGCGACTAATAAAATATTCCCAGATATGCAAAGAAGTGGAAAAATACAACCCAAAATAAGGAGAAAAATCAACCCATCAAAACTGACCTATAAATTACATAAAAGATAGAAATAGGACTTTAAAATAGTTCTTATAACTATATTTCATATATTTAAGGAGCTAGAGGAAATATCTTACATGTTAGTAGGGACACTGAAGATATAAAAAGTTCCAAGTCCAACATTAATAGATAGAAGCTATAATGTCTGAGGTGAAAAGTACACTGGATTGATGAAAGACAGATTAGATGTTGCAGGGAAAAGGATTAGGGAATTTGTAGAAAGCTATAGAAAGTAACCAAAATGAAACATAAGGAAAAAAAATAAGAAGAGGATTAATGAGTTTTGGGACAGCTAGGTGTGGCCTAATATACGTATAATTGAAATCAGTGAAAGGGAGTGGGGTGGCAGAGAAAATAATTGAAGAAACAATGGTTGAAATGTTTCCATAGTTGGTTAAAACTATAAATCCAAAGATCTAAGACGTTCAGTAAAACCCAAGCGCAAGAAACATGAAGAAAACTGCATCAAAGCACATTATAATCTAATTGCTTAACACAAGTAATAGGAAAACCTTAAGAGGTTTGGGGGGGAGGAGGGAGGCACATTATAGACAGAGGAAATAAGATAAGTATGACATCAGATTTCTTTGGGGGAAAAAATTCAGGCTATAAAAAGGTGGAGGAGCATATTTAAAGAACTCAAAGAAAAAAAAAAGTCAACCTATAGTTCTTTACCCTGAGAAAATATTTTCAAGAATGAAGGTGAAATGCAGGTTTTTTAAATATACATACATAAGTTGAAAATTTTTCTCATCAACATTCACTAAAAGAAACGTTAAAAGAAATCCTTCAAACAGAAGGAAAATGAAACTAGAGGAAAACCTGGAATGGAGAAAACAGAAACAGAAGGTATAAGAGTAAATATATTTTGTTTCTCTGATTATTTTAGAGACTAATATTTTTATTATTTAGATTTTTAAAATTAATCTACTGTTTAAATAAAAAGTAACAATGCAATATAGGGTTTGTAACATAAATAAAAATAAGTAGAAATAACATAAGTAAAAATAAAATATGTGACTACAATAGCATAAAGGCCCAAGGAGAAGTAAAGGAAGTACATGTTTGGAAGGCTTTTGTATGCTACACATGAGGTATAGAATACTATCACTTGAAAGTAGACAGGGATGAATTTAAAATATTTACTCTAAATCCTACACCAGGGACGCCTAGGTTGCTCAATTGGTTAAACAACTAACTACCTTCGGCTCAGGTTGTAATCCCAGGGTTCTGGGATCCCTGCTCAGTGGGGAATCTTCCCTCACTTTCTGTGCCTCCCCCTGCTCCTGCTCTTGCTCTGTCTCACTCTCTCTAAAATTAATTAATTGATTGATTAATTAATTAATTAATTAATTAAATCTTTTTTTAAAAATAAAATAAACCTTAAAGCAAATCCTAAAATAAAATAATTATAGCTAATAAGCTAAAAAGAGAACGGAAAACACAATCATTAAGAATTCTCAAGCCATCTTAAGGAAGATAGAAAATGGAAAGAAAAGCAACAAAAATGAAACAGAAAAAAAACAATACATATAAATATAAACAACAACACCAATAGTCATATTAAATATAAATGACTTAAAAATCCCAAAAAAAGGCAACAGTTATTAGATCGGATCTCAAAGCAAGTCCCAACTATATCCTGCCTACAAGAAACACATTTCAAATAAAGACATAGAGTACAGTTAAAAGGATGGGAAACATATAACATGTGAATACTGGTGAAAATAAAACTACAGTGGCTCCTATCAAAGTAAGTATCAGAACAGAAAATAATACCAGGAATAAAGAAAGTCATTTCATAATAATAAGGGGATTATTTAATCCAGAAATAATCCTAAACATTAAACAAAAACTGATAGAATTGTATAGAGAAACATGCAAATCCTCAATCATAAAGATTTCAACACTTCTTTCTCAATAATGAATAGAAGAGTAGATAGAAAATTAGTAATGACAAAGATGGCTCAAACAATGCTGATGACCATCTTGACCTAATTGACATTTATAAAGCATTCCACTGAACACTTAACCAAAATGGCTGTATTTTGGGTCAACCTAACTTTTCATCAACATATGAATGATAAACAAAATGTGTAAAAACCAAATAATATTAGGAGTGGAAAAAGTGACAAACTAAAAATAAAACAAATTAAAAAAGCAAAAAAATCCAGTTATTATAACAAACTTTGACTCTTGTGAAAGAGTTGAAATGCATGTTGATTTGAACATACTTTTTTTCTCAATTGTATTTTCTCTAAGTGGGGAATAAATAATACCATATTTTAGAGAACAGAATTTAAGCTATGTGAGTCAGCCTGCTATTACTTAGAGAATTTAAATTTCAAACTTTTTCTTTGTAAAACATAGTGCTTTCTCTAAAAGGCAATTTTCCAATGCCATATGCTTTACAAGGTTAAAGTGGTTTTAGTAATAACTGGCACTGTCTGTGCACATTTCTGGTTTATTTATTATATTACATGGCTGTACAACTTTGCTAAATTATCTAGTTAAGGGAAATTTTCGGTAAAAACATGTTCTGAAAAAATGGGCCATATTAACTTAGTTCAGAGCTTTCTATCCCAAAGTTTTATTCCAAAGTTTGTGTAAATCCAGAAATAATTTTTGTCAAATGCTTTTATGGAAGAAAATCTTTAGGAAAAATAGTCTAAAAATTAAATGGAAATACTAACATATTTTTAATATCTTATCTAATTTAATTCTTGCAAGTTTGTGAGATAGGCATTATTATCTCAATTTTGCAGTTGAGTAAGCCCAAGCTCATATGGTTTAATAACCTATTGGAAGTCACACGATTACATAGCAGCAGTTAGAGATCTTCTAAGTCTATGTACAAATAATTTTTCCAGTAACTTTGTACTGAAAGTTAATACAAGACATAAATTACCTAGATTCACACCTGGAAAATAACTTTCACACATCCAAGTTCTAGGCAATCATTGAGTGGGAAAATGAATGCTCTTTTGAGACCACATAAAAGTTTATGATATTGATATTTTATAAACATTCTTCCACAAGTTCTCAATTTTTCCTGTCCCATCTGTCTCTCCCCTCCGTACAAACACAAATATACCCCTCATAAAATAAAATCATACTATATATGCTGTTGTTCATCCATCACTGTGTATTAGCGACTCTTTCTGTGAGTAATTAATGTATATTGTATTTTTTTAGTGGTTATTTAGAATTCCATTTTAAGGGCATAATTTATAGAACCAATCTCTACTTTAGAGGCATTTCATAGTGTTTCTGTATTTTAAAATGTGGTGTGATAATAATTCTTGACTTACATCTCTTTGAATTTTCCAATTATCTCACTAGGAAAATTTCTGGAATTATAATTGCTGGATATTAACATAATTTTGAGACTTATTATCAAACTTCCCTCTACAAAGATTGCACTGGATTTGGAGTCCTTCTAACAAAATATGATTGTAAATACTTCTCTTATACTGCTGTCAACAATAGATATTATCAATCATGCATTTTTGAAAACTGGCAAAGAGGAAATGGCATCTCCTTGTTTTATATTAAATGAACATAGTACTACTTTTTTATATGCCTTGTGTTCATTATTTTTTTAAGTAATTTTCCTGTAAGATGAGGATGATTATTGTATGTCCTTGTATTTGGTAAATACTAGATATCTCGACTTAAAGCTGACAAAATAAGGCCTATAGTTTATCATTTTTTACCATTTTACTTTTTATGTATGTATGTATGTATGTATGTATTTATCATGATAAGTGTACTCTTCAATCTCCATTCCTTATTTCCCGTATACCCCCACCCACTTCCTCTCTAGGTAACCATCAGTTTGTTCTCTGTAGTTAAGACTATTTCTTGGTTTCTCTCTCCCTATTTTTTATTCCCCTTATTTGTTTTGTTTCTTAAGTTCTACATATGAGTAAGATTATATGGTATTTGTCTTTTTCTGACTTATTTCACTTAGCATTATACTCTCCAGTTCCAAACATGTTAAAAATGACAAGATTCCCTTCTTATATGTGAGTGAATAATATTCCATTGTGATATATATATATAAAACACATATTCATTATCCGTTCACCTAATCAATGGACATTTGGATTTTTTTTAAATTTACATATTATTTGTTACAGGGAGCAAGCACAAGCAGGGAGGCAGAGAGAGAGGGAAAGAGAATCTCAAGTAGACTCCACAATGAGGGCAGAGACCTACACAGGTTGGATCTGATGACCCTGAGAAATAACCTGAGCCAAAACCAAAAGTCAGATACTTAACCTAAAACTGTGCCTTCCACGCATCTCTATTGGTGGACATTTGGACTGCTTCCATAGTTTGGTTATCATAAACAATGCTGCTATAAACATAGGTGTGTGTGTATCCCTTTGAATTAATGTTTTTGTATTTTGTGGGTAAATCCCCAGTAGCAGGATTACTGGATCATAGGGTAGTTCCATTTTTAATTTTTGAGGAAACTCCATATTGTTTTCCACAATGGCTACACCAGTTTGCATTCCCACCAGCCATGCAGGAGAGTTCTTTATCTCCACATCCTCCTCAACACTTGTCTCTTGGCTTTTAGATTTTAGTCATTCTGGCAGGTGGTATCTCACTGTAGTTTTGATTTGCATTTCTCAGATGTTGAGTGATATTGATCATCTTTTCATGTTGTTTGTTGGCCGTCTGTAGTTCTTTGGAGAAATGTCTGTTCATATATTCTGCCCATTTTTAATTGGATTATTTGTTTTTTGGGTATTGAGGTGTATCAGTTCTTTATATATTTTGGATATTAACCCTTTATCAGATGCATCATTAACAAATATCTTCTTTCACTAAGTAGGATGCCTTTTAGTTTTGTTGATCATTTCCTTCACTTTACAGAAACTTTTTATTTTGAGGTAGTCCCAGTAGCTTTTGTTTGCTTTTATTTCCCTTGCCTCAGGAAATGTCTCCTGGTGCTATGGCCAGTGTCAGAGAACTTACTGCCTGTGTGCTATTCAAGAATTTTTAGGGCTTCAGGTCTCACATTTAGGTCTTTATCTATCATATTTTTGTATGATGGAAGAAAGTTGTCCAGTTTCATTCTTTTGCATTTGACTATCCAGTTTTCTCAACAAAATTTTTTGAAGAGACTTTTTCTCATTATATATTTATTCCTTCTCTGTCAAAGATTAATTGGCCATATAATTATGCATTTATTTTTGGGTTTTCTGTTCTATTCTATTGATCTCTTTGTCTATTTTTGTGCCAGTACTGTACTTTTTAATTATTATCACTTTGTAATATAACTTGAAATCTGGAATTCTGGTAACTTCCATTTTGTTTTTTGTTTTTTTCAAAATTGCTTTGGCTATTCGAAGTCATTGTGGTTTCATACAAATTTTAGGATCGTTTGTTCTAGTTCTGTGAAAAATGCTATTGGTATTTTGATAAAGATTGCATTAAATCCACAGATCGCCTTGAATAGTAAAGACATTTTAATAATATTTGTTCATCCAATGCATGACTATGGAATGTCTTTTCATTTTTTTGCATTGTCTTTGAGTTTCTTTCATCAGTGTTTTATAATTTTCAAAGTATAAGTCTTTCACCTCTTGCATAAGTTTATTCCTAGATATTTTATTATTTTTGGTACAGCTATAAATGGGATTGCTTTCTTAATTTCACTTTATTCTATTTTATTATTACTATATAGGAATACAACAGATTTCTGTACATTGATTTTGTATCCTGTAACTTTACTGAATTTATTTATCAGTTCCAGCAGTTTGTCAGTGGAGTCTTTTAGGTTTTATTATGTATATTATCATGTCATCTTCAAATAGTGAGAATTCTACTTTTTTTTTTTTTTTTTTTTTTTTTTTTTTTACCAATTTGTATGCCTTTCATTTCTTGATATTCAATAATTGCTATGGCTAGAACTTCCAGTACTATATTGAGTGAAATTAGTGAGTGTAGAGTAGAATCTTGTCTTATTTCTCACCTGAGGGGAAATGCTCTCAGGTTTTCACCATTGAGTGTGATGTTGGCTGTGGGTTTTTCTTAGAAGTCCTTTATTATGTTGATGTATCTTTCCTCTAAACCTACTTTGCAGAGCATTTTTATCATGAATGGATATTGTACTTTGTCAAGTGATTTTTCTGCATCTATTGAAATTATCATCTGGTTTTTATCCTTTTTCTTATTGATGTCACATATCATGTGGTTGTTTTGTGTACATTGAGCCAGCCTAGCATCCTGGGAATAAGTCCCACCTGATTGTTGTGAATGATTTTTTAAAAGTATATTGTTGGATTCAGTTTGTTAATTTTTGGTTGGGGATTTTTTTTATATAAATTTATTTTTTATTAGTGTTCAATTTGTCAACATATAGAATAACGCCCAGTGCTCATCCCATCAAGTGCCCCCCTCAGTGCCCGTCACCCAGTCACCCCCACGCCCCACCCACCTCCCCTTCCACCACCCCTAGTTCATTTCCCAGAGTTAGGAGACTCTCATGTTCTGTCTCCCTTTCTGATATTTCCCACTAATTTTTTCTCCTTTCGGTTGGGGATTTTTGTATCTATATTAACAAGAGTTACTGGCCTGTAGTCTCTTTTTTTTGTGTGCTGTCTTTATCTGATTTTGGTATCAGGTTGACACTAATCTCATAAAATGAGTTTGGAAATTTTCCTTCCTCTGTTATTTTTGGAAATTGTTTGAGAAGAATAGGTGTTAACTCTTATTTAAATGTTTGGTAGAACTCTCCTATGAAGCCACCTGGTCCTGGACTTTTGTTTTTTGGGAGTTTTCTGATTACCATTTTAGTTTCATTGCTGGTGATTGATCTGTTCAAATTTTCTAGTTCTTCCTGTTTCAGTTTTGTGAGGTCATAAGTTTTTAGGAATTTATCCATTTCTTCTAAGTTGTCCCAATTTGTTGGCATGTATAAGTTTTCATAATATTCTGTTAGAATTTTTTGTATTTCTGTGGTATTGGCTATAACTTCTCTTTCATTAGTAATTTTTATTTGGGTTCTCTCTCTCTCTCTCTGTCTCTCTCTCTCTCCCTCCTTTCTCTCTTTTATGAGACTTACTAGAGGTTTATCAATTTTGTTCATCTTTTCAAAGAACCATCTCCTGATTTTATTGATCTGTTCTATTATTATTTTGTTTATTTGTTTTGTTTTTGTTTGTAGTTTCTGTATCATTTATTTCTGCCCTAATCTTTATTATTTCCTTTTGCTGGGTTTGGTTTTTGTTTGTTCCTTTTCTGGCTCCTTTAGGCTAAGGTTAGGTTATTTATTTGAGATTTTTCTTGTCTCAAGGTAGCCTCAGTTGCTGTAAAACTTACCTCTTAGAACCACTTTTTGTGGCATCCCAAAGATTTTAGACCACTATGTTTTTTTATTTTCATTTATTTTCATGTAATTTCTTTCATTTCTTGATTGACACATTCATTGTTTGATAGCATGTTATTTTATTAAAGATTTTCTAAAAATTTATTTATTAATGAGAGATAGAGAGAGAGGCAGAGATACAAGGCAAAGGGAAAAGCAGGCTCCATGCAGGGAGCCCAACATCAGACTTGATCCCGGGTCTCCAGGATCAGGCAGGCCCTGGGCTGAAGGCGGCGCTAAACCACTGAGCCACCAGGACTGCCCAATAGCATGTTATTTAACCTCCATGTATTTGTGCTCTTTCCAGATTTTTTTCTTGTGGTTAATTTCTGTGTCTGTTTCTGTGTGGTAGGAAAGTCAACTACCTCTCTTGCTTTTAACAATCATAGCCTTATGAAGAAGAGGTCCTGTAGTGCCCTGCAGTGCAGTGTCTCTTGTTCCCCAGGGCCAGGCACTTCAGGGAGTGTCTCCTATGTGTGCAGCATGTGCTCTTCTGTTGAGTATTGGCCTCTTTTTTTTTTGATCCAGTTGTCTGCAGAGTCCCTCTCTGCTTATTGTAGGTAGCAAGGTGTGCGGTGATATGCCTGTGAAATGAGACCTGCCCCTGCTGCTAGTAGAACTGTGGTTCTGCAAGACAAATGGGTCAGGAGATATGATGTTGGCAGGGTTTGCACTGGTCTTTTGTAGGAGGGGCCTGCAGCACTGGGATTCAAGTACAGATGACTGGGAAGGGCAGATTCCCTGAAACAGAGGGTGGGACTTGGTGCTACCTTACCTAAGCAAGTTAGGGAACAAGTGTCAATATGGCTGCTAGTTTTTGCAGATGGCCTTTGTTGCAAGATGGCCTCTTGCAGATGCTGGTGGGTGGGAGAGGAAAGTAGCACCTGCTAGCTTTTTTGTTCTGTGATCAGTTTTCCCTTGATCCCTGTCTCCCCAGGCTGTGCTCTAAGATGTGCAAACCACTCTCCCTCCCATCTGCCCCTAGTGTTTTTCCAACTGCTCTTTCTACAGCTGTACCTGCAGGTACTGTTTGTCATGCTGTCTTTTTAAGGGCATGGACTTCACTTCCTAACACTCTTCAGGCTCTCCTAGGGCAGAGCCTGCTGATTTTTAAAATTCCAGGCTTTAAGTCCTATGGGTTTTAAGAATTCATGAAATTTGGTCCTCTCACTTTCAAAGACAAATTTTATGGAGATTTGTCCTCTCTGTTTATAGGCTCCCTAGTGTAAACATCTATTTTCTTCACTTCCCTAAGCCACAGGCTCCCTCTCCACCAAGGGTGGCCACTTTTGTTCCCAGATCATGTCTTCACCCTTCTTACCCTCTTTGATGGCCTCTTCCCTACCTTTAGTTGTGGAGTCCATTCTGTCAATCTTCATGTCATTTCCTGGGTTATTTATATTGATGTGGATATTAACTAGTTGGAATGGTGGGACAAGGTGAGCTTAGGTTCCTCCTACCCTATTATCTTCCCAGACAACCTCACCATTATCAAAATATTTTACTCTTTATTATAAATTTAAAATCATTTGGTTAAGTTCCTTAACCATTTCATTAGTTGGATAGTAATTATATTGACTTTATAGATTAATCAGGTAAAAATAGCAAATTTAGGCTATTGAGTCTTTCCACAGCCAAACATTTGAATCTTTATTTTCTCAAGTCTTCATTTCTATGCTTCAAAAGAACTTTGTTGTTTTCTTCATTCAACAATATGTGAGGAACTCACTAAACCTTTTTCTTTCTGAGTGAGGTTAAGAAGGCCCTGTAACTAAGTCCTAATGAATACCACTTCTAGCCCTTGTTCTAAAAATTCTGACCCATGGTCATTTTATCTCCGTTTCTCCTTATCTGGATGGAAAGTATTCTGAGAGCCTAGACGATGGTAGACCCACAAGATTGGAGGATTACATTAAAGGTTTCCCACCAAGCAAGAATGCCTATGTTGGACTTTGTGTACTCAATGAAGTAGATTTCATAGTTTTAGGCCACTGATATTTTTGCTTTATATTTTTCTTTGTTTTTTTTTTAATGTGCATATGTGTTAGAAGATACTGTTTCTCTAATATAGAAATTTAGAAATTGGTTCTAGAAAAAGGAAATATAACAACAACAACAACAACAAAACCCCTAAAACTATGTGGTAATGACTTAGCACCTGGGCAGCAGAGCTATAAAAAAAAAAGGTATATAGTACACTAAAAAACTGAGCAATCTTGGGATTCTGTGAACAAAGCATTTAATGTCAATTATAACAATTTGGAAAGCAGACTTTGCTCCTATTGAGGCTGTGGCCCTGGGAAGAAACTTGGAAAGGCTCAGAATAATAGTTTATGTGGCTATTCTTGGTGCCTTCAGCAAGGTGTTCCAAGGAAGACATGAGAACAGGCATGAATTGGCTCATTTCCAAGCAGAGAAAAATGGCAATGGAGAAATTTCAGTCATCGAAAGCCATACAGGTTTGTAAAATGTAACTGCTTCTTGATACCAAATGGTAATAAATATGCTTAAGAAAGTTCTTAGATACAAAGGCCTAGTTAAATATCTCAATTAAACAATCTGTTGGATGGGGCACTTGAGTGGCTCAGTTGGTTAAATGTCTGCCTTTGGCTCAGGTCAGGATCTTGGGGTCCTATGATTGAGCCCCTCATCGAACTTCCTGCTCAGTGGGGAGCCACTACCTCCTGCTTGTGCTCTCTGTCAAATGAATAAATAAAATCTTTAAAAAAAAATCTGTTGGGGGCAGCCCTGGTGGCTCAGTGGTTTAGTGCCACCTTCAGCCCAGGGTGTGATCCTGGAGACCTTGGGATTGAGTCCCACTTCAGGCTCCCTGCATGGAGCCTGCTTCTCCCTCTGCCTGTGTCTCTGCCTCTCTCTCTCTCTTTCTGTGTCTTTCATGAATAAATAAATAAAATCTTAAAAAAAATCTGTTGGAACCCGGAAGCCTAGATCAAATTACATATATGGCTCTCCTAATTTGTTCTACAGACAGTTTTAGAGTAGCCACGATTACGGGAACATACACACTTGTCCATGCACATCCACATGGAGAGAGTGTCATGGGGGTGAAGAAAGCAAGGAAATAAACCAGGCTAGAGAAGTAGCACTAGGCAAGATCTTTAGTTGTGGTTATTAATGGACTAGAAAGAAACTAACTAGAAAGAAACACATAAGCCCACGCTGTTTGGGATCGTTATATTGCCAAAGAAACCATGAGATGAGACTAAAAAAGTCTTTACCTGTTAATTCCTAATACAAACATTTGGATCCTTAAACTTGCAACCAAGAAGCAAATTATGAAACTGTGCAGCTACTAAAGGAGCTGTATCCCCAATTCTGATGTAGTGTATCCAGTATCTCATGTCGGATAACAAACAAATAGGAAAGTCCTCGAGGGCAGACTCAGGACCCATGGAAGAGAGTATAGGACGGAGATCCCTCCAGAGAGTGGGGTCAGGTTCCAAACAAGGAGTTTCTGTCACTCCCATGACAACAGAATCTTATGCTGCCTTCTTGGCAGGGCCTGCTGTATCTCTATTTTCCATTCCTAAATGGAAGTACTCACTGTGACTCCCTTGTCCTCTTCTACCATTGGATGTGGGTGTACTGAGGTAAGGTCCCCTTTGAGTTCATATGTGCCACATTGCTCAGAGATCCTCAGCTGTGAGCTTTATACCATGCTTGGGTTATCTATGAAGACCCTAACTGATTGGTGAAAAGAAGAGAGAAAGGGAGATTTGGCAATGAAACCAGTGGATTTCAGCAAACACTAGAGTCTTATAAACCTGTTCTCTCATGTTCCTGAGCACAAAGCTAGACTACATTTCCCATCCTGCCTTGCAGCTAGAGATACTATTTTACTGACACAATGGAATCTATGTGGAAATAATATATGTTACTTCCAGTACAGTTCCTTGAAACTTCACAGGGGCAATCATTCATTCATTCTCTCTCCTTCCCATCAGCTGACTTAATGGAAAGAACTCCTAGGACCTGGAAAAGGATAAAGCCACTGTGTAAAGGAGGCTGAACCCAGAATTGTCAAGTAGAAGGTAGAGATACCTACTCTGGACTTTGGTCGGAAGAAACAAAATCTTAAGGAGTTTTGTGCAATTAAAGTTGATTGGGGTTTTGATTATTATAGCACTAAGCATTTTTTGCACTAATGCAATTTTTATTAATTTTTTTTCCTCTTACTCTTTAATGTTTTGGAGGTAGTCCTTATGAATGGTTCAAGGATCCACTATGAACAAAGTTCATACAACTTGTCAGTGGCATTGTGTCACTTAGATTAACTTTGACTTTATTTATTTATTTATTTATTTATTTATTTATTTATTTATTTATGATAGTCACACGGAGAGAGAGAGAGAGGCAGAGACACAGGCAGAGGGAGAAGCAGGCTCCATGCACCGGGAGCCCGATGTGGGATTCGATCCCGGGTCTCCAGGATCGCGCCCTGGGCCAAAGGCAGGCGCCAAACCTCTGTGCCACCCAGGGATCCCATAACTTTGACTTTATTAAAAAGGATATCAAATGCGTTGTTAGTGTAGAGTTCTATTAAGTCAAATATAGTGCACAATGAACTATATATATATATATGTGTGTGTGTGTGTGTGTGTCATAATTTCCAAATGATGTTTTAAATGACACAAAAGAGTAGCAGTTTTACAAGTAGAAATAGAGGGTGGGACTTGGTTTCCTCCATGACTAATGGTTTATAATAAGAAGAAAAATAAGTTTGTTATCTACTCTTACTTTTGCATGATAGCAGAGAAGAAGTGATTGATATTAGGCTATTCATTTATGGGTAGCTCATCTGTGTTTTATTCCTTGCCCTGTCAGACTGAGAAGACCTACCAATTTTATTAGAGCTGCTGATGTACTCTGTACTTATAGTTTTATTACCTGGTGGAGAAGCTACAAAATATTGGCAGTCTTTAATAATAAGCACTTTATGTTTCCTTGTATCAGCAAATTTCTTGGATTAATACCCTATGGTTGATTGATGGAATTGTACTGGTTTTTTTTTTTTAAGGTTCTAATTCCTCTAAGAGGTTGTAAAAAAAAAAAAAAAAACAACCTAGGAAGAGGCCTAACATGTATATGTAGTCACATACATATATACATATCTATGTGACTACATGTGTATACATGTACACATAGATATGTATATATGACTACGTATGTATATATTTCACTACATATGCATATATATGTGATTACATATGTGTATATATTAAATATACATGTACAATGCCTCTCTTTTCCTAGGTAAACCTTTGTCTAAAGCTGATATTAAATATTTAGCTATAATTACAAGTACTCAACATACTGTTGTCCATGTTATTAGCTGTGTAAAATATTTTTAAAAGCCCAAACCACAAGATTTAGAAAGAAAATACAAGCCTCCTTGTTCTGAAATTGAAAGGCATAAAGATGCTTATTCTTTAGTATTTTGAGACTTATTAAAGCTAGTTCAATGTCAATGTTGGACAAGTATTCTAAATGTTTTAAATTTTGAAATGAGAATTTTAAATTAATTGAAGCAAATATTTGACCTTTTGTTTTAAAATTAAAGGTATGTCAGTTATTTGCAAGGAATCTAAAAGAAAGGAAAAAATATTTTTCCCGTCTTTTGATCCTTGGTTGTGAAAGATAATTTCATAACTTTTATTTTATTTATTTATCTTTTTAAAAAATTATTTATTTATTTGACAGAGAGAGAGAGAGCACAAGCAGGGGGAGCACCAGGCAGAGGGAGAGGGAGAAGTAGGCTTTCTGCTGAGCGGGGAGCCCCATGTGGCTGGACCGACCTAAGCCCAAGGCAGATACATAACTGACTGAGCCATCTAGGCATCCCTTTATTTGTCTTTTTAATTTCATGACTTCTAAAAGCTTAGGACAATTTTCAAAATAATTGAAATTTGAGTTTTACTATAGTGATTTTGGAATATTTCTATCAAACAGTTTCTAGTTCCTGTAGCACTAGGTAACAAGGTATCAAAGAAATATATAAATGTTTTCATTTAGTTTTATAGTTTATAATATACCAATATTTGGCACATCAAATATTGGAACATATCTATTTTACAGGGCTAGAAACTCACCTTTTGAAGGAAAAAATAAAAGAAAATCACAATAAAAATACATAATTATGTTGATTTTCAAGTATAAGCCTCACTAAACATATTTTTCTTTATAGAGATAAAAAGGAATACCTGCTGTCTCAAATACTCTCAGATACATTATAGGATGAAGTTTCTTACATTAACTTATGTTTAACTATTTGAAAATTAAATAGGTTCATTTCAAATCATATGAATATCATGCATGAATTTACATAAATGACTTTAATTACTTTTCAATATATCATTATTATTAATTTAGGCTGTTCTCATAAGTCTCTTGGACTTCCTCAATAGAGAATAACTTCCTATGAATTTGCACTAATTATTTCCTCCTGTAAACAGGATGAGATAACTGTGCTGAAATTACTGGCCAGAGAAAATGCATGTACATTTATTTTTTTATTTTTTTTAAGATTTATTTATTTATTTATTTTATAGACAGAGATCATGGCTGTGCTGAGGAAGTAGTGGGGGGAGGGGTGAAGGAGGAGGGACAAAGGGGGAGGGAGAAGGACAAGCAGACTCCCCACTGAGCATGGAGGAGACTTGGGGCCCAGTCTCACAACCTGGAGATCATGACCTGAGCCAAAACCAAGAGTTGAATACTCAACCAATTGAGCCACCCAGGTGCCCCAAAAGTGCATCCTCATTTAGACATTCTTAAAAGTTTCAAAGGAAAGCTTGAATATAGCTTAGCATGATTTGAATCATGGTCTCTAAACCTATATTTGTGTCTGCACATGAAGTAAAAACTTTACCACAAAATTGGCCTTTGACGCTGACAGCCTAACATTTCCCAGTACTACTATCCTGATATTGGAACCAGATCTCCCATAGTAGGCAATTCTTCTTTTTTATCCGATTAGAGATTCTGCTTTTATTTGTTTTTTTTTTTAAGTAGTAAAATATATATAAGTGATCCCTAAAAGTTTTTAAATCTAACATGATTGGAAAAAATATTTGTTCCCCTTGTATAACGTTGGCATGCTCCTGAATTGGAAATGATGTGCTACCACAGGGCCTGGGATTAATAATGTGCACTTCATTAAAGCTGGATAATTCAGATGTGGGTGCTCATAGATTCTCAGGCCTTTGTATACTTCTCCCTTCTCCAGTCCTGTTTTAAATATCCTCATGGAGTGTTCTATTATTCTGTAACAAGTAAAATAATTTTCTTATTTATTGAAAGAAATATATATTTCTTATTCCTAAAATATATATATATACATATATTTTTTTACTTAGTCATTTCATACATAGTTAATTCTTTTAATCTTTCCTCATCAATCAATCTCTCCAGCTCATTAATCACCTGTACTGCCCTTTTAAATCTCACCATATATTTCCCTTTCCTCAATACCTTATAAACCTGATTTTTCCTCCGCACAAAATTTATTACACATTCTTAAATAAACTGAAGATATAAATTGCTTTTTGGAAGAATGGCAGTTTGACATTAAAATGGCTCTAAGAGTAGTCTTATCTAGATCTGTGTTGATCCTGCTATGTATCAGAAGACAACTTAAAGCCAGAAGAGATCTGAAAAGATCTTTAAATTACTTTGTGCTTCTAAAATACCGAGTCACATTTGATTGGATAAATCAAATAAAATGACAAGATTTATCACTTACAAAACCTTAATCCTGTATATTGTATATTGTTCAGAAAATGTTCCTAAAGGAGAAACATGTATAAAGATGTAGTTGAATTTTTTATCAGTGTAAGATGAACATACTATTTCTTTTTTTTTTTTTAAGATTTTATATATTTATTCATGAGAGACACAGAGAGAGAGGCAGAGACACAGGCAGAGGGAGAAGCAGGCTCCATGTGGGGAGCCTGATGTGGGACTTGATCCCAGGACCTGAGGATCCCGCCCTAAGCTGAAAGCAGACGCTCAACCTTTGAGCCACCCAGGTGTCCTGAACATACTATTTCTAGCCAGTTTTTCTTCCAACTAGAATATATCATAGGTAGAATTAGCATGTTGATTTCAATTTATATATGTGATCCTTATAAATTTCACATACTTCAAGGTATGTTTTATAGTGAGGGGGAAATTTATAGAGATACAATCATTATTCTATAGATACTTAGATTGTCTATGTGTGAACTTGCAAGGATTGAAAGCCAAAATGAAAACAGTGGTTTCAGTGGATACACTTGCTCTTTTCCTCCCAGTCTGACTCTAGTTAGCTTTGTGCACATCTTAACTTTCCTATTCCTGTAGATCAGACCAGGTTGAAGATCTTAGCATCACCTTTGACTTGCTCTTTCCTCCCCAACCTCACATATAAATTTTCAAATATGTCAGAACGTCATCTAATAACTGCTATTGTCTTATTGTAAACACACATTTGTAGATTGCTTGATCCTTCCATAATAAATTCCAGGAGAGCAGGGATCTTACCTGGCTTGTTCAGTCCTAAATGCCTGGAACCTAGGACAACAAATCCTTCATAAATTAATGAACATCAGCTGTGTTTATTTCCTTTTCCTTCAGACTAGCCCTGCCCTGGTGTGTTTTATCTCTATTTAAATGATTTAATATAAATAGCATTCCTTTGATTTAAATTTTACTATCCAGTACGCTGTTCTAGAAGGAAGATTAGGGAGTGCAGAGTGTGCAGTATGCAATTTTAAACATGGGCGGTTATGGAAAGCTGTACTGAGATGAACAATGAGAAAGCATGTGTTCTGATGCACACCTGAAGGAAGGTAGTGTATGTTTTATAGATTAAGTACATAAATGTGGTGGTGGAAGCATATGGGAGTTCTCTATGTCATTTCTATTTGTCAGTGAAGAGAAGCAAGATTATTAGCTATGAATGTGGATGGAGAAGAGATGCTAGAGGTTTGGGGAGAGAATAAATGATGTGAAAGAATCATTTGTGTGAGTGGGGAGAAAGAATAGGGGAGTGTAATAAAATACTGTCATTTAGGTGCATAGGTGTTAGCAGAGAGTTGGTAAAGAGTTTATTTAAGCAGCCATTGAGATTTTGCAAAGTCCAAAAACCCAAGAGAGTGTTAAGGGAGTTGAGGGGAGTCCAAGGGACGAGTTGATATGCTGATTGACCATGAACTGCAGACAGAGAGAACAAAGGAAAAGGAGGTAGATGATAATTACAGTGAAGGTTTTTAGGGTTGGGGCTTCATAGGGATTGAGCTAGAAAGAGATAAGATGACACTTGATGTATGAAATTCCTAGATGCCTAGGAATACAGTGGCATCTTTATATATGCAGCTTTACTAGACAATGCCAAATGTTTTCCAAAGTGGCTGTATCATTCTAACCAACAGGAATGAGACTTCCTGTTTCTTTATATCTTCTCTAGTGTTTAATATTTAAGTCTTTATATCTCATGGAATTTAATTTGTATATGGTGTGAGGTAGAGCTTCAATTTTACTTTTTATGTGAATACAGTTGTCTCAGCACTGTATATTGAATGGTACAGCCTTTCTACATTCATCAGCAATGTCTCCTCTCTACTCTCCTCTCTACTAATTAAGTTAGTTAATTAGTAATTAGTAATTAACTAATAATTAATTCAACAAATACTTACTGAACACTTATTCTTTACCAGGCACTATTAATCTAATAAGAAAAAAACAAACAATAATCCATTATTAGAGTTTGTAATTTAGCTTTGGTAGGAAGGCAATAAACAATAAACATTATAAATACACTCCATAGTATGTTAGAAGGATATAGTATGAACACTGAAAAAAAAAGAAAAAGCAGAGCTGGATAAAAAGTCTAGGGGCCCCAAGGCAGGGAGACTGTTAATATTAAATGGCATGGTCATGGTGGTTCTCACTGACAAGGTTTGGGCAGGCACTTAGAAGAGGTAAGAGAGTTCACCAAACAAACATATAAAGGGAGAACACTCCAAGCAGAGGGAACAATCAGAACAAATTTCCAAAGTTAGGAATATAACTGCTGGTGTGTTCAAAAACAGAAGGGAAACCAATGTGTTGGAGCAAAGTTAATTATGGGGAGTAGTAGGAGAGGAAACTGGAAAAGAAATAGCAGAAGCAGGATGTGTAAGACTTTGTAGATCCATTCTACGGATCTTTTTTTTTTTTTTTAAGGACAGTTGTTTTTGTTTTTTTCCATTTGAACATTTCATCCATTTGAAACTAATGTTATAAAGTATGAAGAATTGATTCAATTTTATTTTTTTCTGGATGTATATGAGTTGTCCCAATACCAACATACCAACTAATGAGTAGTCCATGTATTCCCCATTGATTTGAGGTCTACTTAGTGATATATTGAATTATATCATTATTTAGATCTATTGCTGATTACTGTTCTATTCTTGTAGCTGCATAGACTGATTATTTTTCAAACATTTCCTACATAATCTTGTTGGTTTATTATAACATATAAACTTTGGAATCATCCTGTCTATTTCTAAAAAGAGAAACCAGGTTATTTTTTTATTGTGATTGTGTTAAATTTATAAACTAACTTAGTAAAATTGATCATTTCATGATGTGTAATCTTTCTATCACAGAAAATTGTTTTATATTTTGCAAGTCTTCGTTGTATCTTTCAGTCATATTTTGAAGTGTCTTCATATAGATCTTATACATTTCCTATAAATTATTTCCATATATTTAATATTTCACTAATATTGAGGTCTCTTAGCTTATATCTTCTAATTGGTTGTCATTTTTATATATAAACATTATACTTTTCTGCATATTAATTTTACCTGTGAATACTGATTTTCCACATTATTTGTCAATTTTTGGTTGGCTTTGTTTGCTTTTCTAGGTGTATAGTTTTCAGAATTCACTGTTTTATCTCATTTCTCCTAATTTTTTAAAAGATTTTACTTATTTATTCATGAGAGACACAGAGAGAAAGAAAGGCAGAGGCACAGGCAGAGGGAGAAGCAGGCTTCATGCAGGGAACCCAATGTGAGACTCGATCCCGGATCTCCAGGATCGCGCCCTGGGCTAAAGGCAGACACTTAACCACTGAGCCACCCAGGCATCCCTCATGTCTCCTAATTTTTTAAAACTTTTTTTCTCCTACCAAGTTTTATTGGCAAGTGCCTCTAATAAAATAATAAATAATGTTAAATAATAGAGATAATAGAGGAATACTTATCTTGTTCTTGAATTTAGTAGCTGTGTTGTCTTTTCCTATTAAGTATAGCATTTAATTTGGGCTTTTAATTTGCATTTTCTTGGTAGATTTCTATCTACTCTTTTTTTTTTCAATCTTTCCAAGTAACTTTGTTTTAGCATAGAGGTATGTTTTTCCTTCTGATCCAAACTGAAAGTTTGTTTAATCCTTTTATATTTATTGATAGCTGCGATACTTGGTCTGGGTTCTGCGCAATTACTCTATAATATTTTCTAGTTTTATAAAATCATTCTTATTTGCAGGTGCCTGAGTGGCACAGAAGGTTAAGTATTGGACTCTTGGTGTCAGTTCAGGTCATGATCCCCACCTCAGGCTCCTCACTCAGTAGGGAGTCGGCTTCCTCCTTCTTCTCACTCTGCCCCTCCCCCATTCTTGCTCTCTCTCTCTTAAATAAATAAATAAATAAATAGATAGATAAATAAATAAATAAATCTTTTTAAAAATCTTTATGTGGATTGGGTTTTTTTGCTCATGTATATGAAAGGGAACATACATATTTCTTTTGTTATAATGGTTATCTTTAAAATTACAACTGTATATAGCATCTGTAAGCCTCTATTTTTTATATACTAGCTATTAATTCCCTAATCTGAGCAATGAAAAAACTTAGGCTGTTTTCTCATCTACCTCCTTCTATAGCACCACCTGATTTTAGTCAATAATATCACTTTACTTTGTACCTACCTTGGTCCAAGTACATAATGGTTTGTACTCTAAATAAAATCCTTTGACTCCTTATGGTAACAGATGAAGCAAATAGCAAACTTTCTTTATCTCCATCTTCTTTTTCATCTCTCTCCCAATTTGTGTTAGTTATATCATTTGCATATGATATATATCTTTTACATTCTATGCTGTCATGCTAAAGTCAATCTAAATTATAATTCCTATAGCTATTTATATGAATGCTCAACAGCCTGTCTTCTCTTAAGAATTTCAAGTTTGTCTTCAAAGAGTTTCCTCAAGAGTGGTTTATAGCAACAGTTTTCTTTGAATACTTGAAATTCAAAAATGATTTACCTATAGACTTTATATTTGAAGGGCAATGTTCCTGGAATTATATAATTTGGCTTACCCTTTCTTGTGAATCTTATAGGTGTTGACATGTTGTCTTCTGGCATGAAATATTAGAATGGGAAAACATAAAGTCAACCTGATTCTTATAAGTGATAATATGATCTTTTTGATGATGTACACAAAGGACCTTTTTATTTTTTTCGTTCTGATAAATTCACTAGCATGTATATATCTTTGTTTGTTTGCCTGCTTGCTTTATTTTTCCATTGACCACAGATATGACTTTTTCAGTAAGATTTTTCTAGTGCTATCTGTATTTCAGTTAAGTAATACTTATATTTCAGAAAGGTTTTTTTCTTTTCTTTTCTTTTTAAGATTTTATTTATTTATCCATGAGAGACACAGAGAAAGAGGCAGAGACATAGGCAGAGGGAGAAGCAGGCTCCCTGTGGGGAGCCCAATGCGGGACTGGATCCTAGGACTCCAGAATCACAACCTGAGCCAAAGGCTGACCCTCAACCACTGAGCCACCCAGGTGGCCCCAGAAAAGTTTTTTCAACCGCAATTTTAAGTATCTCCCCCTCTATTCTTTTCAATTTCTTCTTTCAGAACTTTGGTTATACATGCTAGTTCGCCTTGCCCAGACTATTTCTTTCCGACATCTCCATTTTTTAAATACAATCACCGATATCCTGTGTGTATTTTTGCAGTGTTTTTTTTTCCTTTTGCCTCTCCCAGTTTCATCTGCATATTTTGAATTTTTTATTCCTACTTGTTCTTAGAAAGCTCCCAGCTTATGTTTCATCATTGCCACATTGCCATTTCTTCTCTGTCATAATTCTTACATTTCTACTTTCTGGTCTTCCATAGAACTAGTTGATTCACCAAGCTTTTTAAATTTGTGATAAATTATTTGGTTACAGTATTTGTTTCTGTGTTGTATTTTTCTTCAATTGATAAGTTTCATGGTTTTTTGATACACTTTTTTCTTACAGTATCTTTGTTTTGATGCTCTGCTAGATCTCATTTTAATACAAATGAATGAGATGGCTTTTCCTAGACTATAATCTGAAGTAGGTTTCTGGATCATAATAGGGGGTAGCATTCTTCTGGGATTCATAATACAAAATCCTTCTCTGATGTCAAAAGAGTGATGGTTATGAATACTATTTGTGTATGTATTTATTTTGGGGACCCTTATCTGCTTCTCTGATCCCAAAAGGATTTGAAAGGTCTTCTGCTAGGAGTCCTTCTTTCCCCCATTTTTTGTAAACAGGAAACAAAGTTTGCCCTCTATGTGATTTCCTCATCAGAAACATTTTTTTTTTCAGGAAAAAAATGTTTTCTTAAATTCATTAATTAACCCTTTCATCACAGACCATAATTTATCTCTTCCCTTCCTCCCACATAATTTATGCCTTATCTTAGTTAATTTTTTTTAAATGATATCCTCAAGGCCCATTCAGGTTGTCACAAAAGGCAAGATTTCCTTCTTTTTTATTGGTGAGTAGTATTTCATTATGTATATATACCCATTTCTTTATCTATTTATCCATGTGGACACTTAAGTTCTTTTCATGTCTTAGCTACTGTGAATAATGGTGCAATAAACATAGTGGTGCATATACATCTTCAAATTTTTATTTTCTTCAGATAAATATTCAGAAGTGGAATAGCATGTCCTATGATAGTTTTGCTTTCAATTTTTGAGGAAACTCCATACTGTTTTCCATAGTGGCTATACCAATTTACATTCCCACCAAAAGAGCATGAGGGTTCTCCTTTCTCTACATCCTTGCCAACACTTATTTCTTGTCTTTTTGATGATAACCATTCTGATATATGTGAGATGTTGACTCATTTTTGATAGATCCCGTTTTCTCCTAATTTTTAGTTATAAATATTTGTATGATTGAAGAAAGAGGTGTTCATGCTAGAAATCATTTTAACTTTTGAGATTTAGTACTTCTTAGCTATCAAAGAACTGAAGTAGACTAGTTAGGGGAAGGTGTTTTCTGAACTCTCCCTGTATTTATTTAAAAGGCAAGGTTATCTTACATTTCATCCTATAGTAAAAACAAAGATTCAGTAACATGTTTCAAAGGAAAGACATGAGGAAACTTGTCACTGACTCAGGCTATGTTTGTGTGTGTGTGTGTGTGTGTGTGTAAATCTATAAGCATGAGGAATGTTTGTATAATATTCTGATATCCAACATATTTCAAATCATGCTTACAAATTCTATTCAAACCATAATTTGAATGCATACATCTAAAGTAAACCAGGACTATGTAAGAATAAAAATCTAAATGTAAGGAAAGCTATTGATAAATCCAGATCAGCAAATAGGGAGTGCCTAGTGGGTTTAGTTAGACTAATGGCCAAGATTGGTTTGTTGTGAATAGAGAAGAGATTAAGAGTGTATTCCATGTGATCTGTTGGCTTTATTTTGGCCACAAGCTGGCTTAACTTCAGCTGGCATTCACAAATGAAGTTCTTGGCTCAGGAAAAATGTACTTTCTTTATTAAAAATAAATCATGAGGTCAATAAAAATTTAAAAACATATTACATATGGAATATGAATGAAACATTTCTGACTTTACTTAGGATAGACTACTTAGTTACATCTTAGGTACTACTTAGGTACTACTTAGGTACATCTTCATTCCTTCTTATTGGCTTTTTACATTCTTAGCATTTCTTTATGGTTGAACAAACTGTGGTAGAAATCATAGTGGAAAAGAACCCAGACTGCTCAGACTCTAACCTTGTATGTATCATCATGTTATCATCTAGTTAAGTTGCAATTGTGTACTTTGTTTGATAACATCCATGTTTTTGCACATCCTTTTCTTCTTGTATCTGTCCTTTAGAGTCTATAATTTATAATCAGTGTATTTAACATCTTATAATTATATGAACTTTCAAACTACTTTATATTAGAGGGAGCCAGTAGACTGATGGAAGGACAGAAGTCTTTTTTACCTATCTAGCTATCTTTTATTGTAGACAGTTCCAAAATTGTTTTTCTATTAAATAGCTAGTTTTATTATTTTCTGGAGAATATCATTTTGGATCATTAGACACAAAGATTTTCACATTTTCTATTAAAATATTCATGATATGTAAGATACAAATGGTCACAGTTTCTTCACATATACAACAATAACATTTTTACTGTAATTATTCAGTAAGAAGGAAATCAGTTGCAAGGTACAGAAGAGGTACATTTAGGTATAAACTATATACCACACTTTCAACATTGAAGATGTACGAGGAATAGAATATATTTTAAACTCTTACCCATTTATATTCTCTGTTCACATTTAGCTCACTCATTTCTTTGGCCTTTGTGTTGGGTGTGACAGTGTATTAGCCAAGCTGTCTCAGGCATTCAGGGATTTTATCAGTTCTACAAGACAGATGCTAAACAGCATAGTCTAAATTGAAATCTCTGATGACTCTCTGGAGACAAGTTGATAGCAAGAATCACACTCGAGCACTTAAATATGTGGCCTTTTCCCATATTTAACTGCAAGGAGAGAACAGCTTTTGAGTAAACGTTTTTAGCCTTCAACTGTCAAGATTTCTTTTTTATCATTTGATTATTGAATCTCGTTTCGTGAGGAAAGGCTATCAATCTCCTTTTTCCTCTACAATGGAGAATTTAAAGGACCACCGATGCCTATTACTTTAAACAAAACAATTTAAGAGAAACTCTGTAGTCCGATATTGCTTTCAGAACTATTTTAGGCTACAGAGACAACATTTTGAAATAAAATCTTAGTGCCAAGTGTGTTCCAGTTTAGTTGTAAAATTTAAAATGGCATAACCATAATATTCTCAGCTATCTCTGGGACTTCCTTATTTCATACAGTTGTTGCAGAACCATTTTTAAATCAAGTTACTGGATCTTAGCCTGAAAGAAGTCTAGAATCTATGAAACTGAGGTCGTTATAAAGGTGATAGAGCTGAGAAAAATCAGCCTTGAAATGTAAACAGGGATGTATTTCCATAGCCCTTGTGGATTCCAACAGGGGGTTTATGGGCTTTTTGAGATTCCACTTGGCTCTACAGCTGGGTGAATTCTCTGATAATACTGTTTGTACTCAATATTTGTTGAATTAATGAATACACACGTTAGGTTATAAAGGTGTAGAAAGGATCTTAGAGGTCAGCCAGTGTAATTTTTTATTTTGACCCATGAGAGAGGTGAGGCTCCAAATATGCAATCACTTGCCCACAATGTATGGGAACTAATTCACCCACTCCATGCTTATGCTTTCTTCTGTACTGCATGTATCTTCATGAGCTATCTTAGATCCTCTTGAGTACAAGGCAGGACATAATTATTGTCAAGAAGAGTTAAGTATAATACTAAAGTCTTCTAGATTTTTTAATTGAAATATTTGTCATTTTATTCCATGTTATTATTTTCACTAACACTGTATCCTCATTCCACCTATCTGAAAAAGTATATTGTAAGCTTTGGGGGCTTTTTTTTGAGGGGTAATCATCATAGGACAATGCTAATTTAATAAGAACTTATTATAATACCCACAATACTATTTTAGTTTTTACTTATTATAATCATATTTAAACTAGTCTCTGTAAGCATTTTAGACTAATGTAATTTCATTTTAAGTGTCATGCAAGCTTTAGGTTTTAAACAACATTTTCTCACTTATGCAAGTGAATTTATTTTTTTATTAATACTAAATTTATTTTTTATTGGTGTTCAGTTTGCCAACATACAGAATAACACCCAGTGCTCATCCCATCAAGTGCCCTCCTCAGTGCCCATCACCCATTCACCCCCACCCCCAACCTCTTCCCCTTCCACTGCCCCTAGTTCATTTCCCAGAGTTAGGAGTCTTCCACGTTCTGTCTCCCTTTCTGATATTTCCCACACATTTCTTCTCCCTTCCCTTATATTCCCTTTCACTATTATTTATATTCCCCAAATGAATGAGAACATACAATGTTTGTCCTTCTCCGACTGACTTATTTCACTCAGCATAATACCCTCCAGTTCCATCCACATGGAAGCAAATGGTGGGTATTTGTGATTTCTAATGGCTGAGTATATTCCATTGTATACATAAACCACATCTTCTTTATCCATTCATCTTTCGATGGACACCGAGGCTCCTTCCACAGTTTGGCTATTGTGGCCATTGCTGCTATAAACATTGGGGTGCAGGTGTCCCGGCGTTTCATTGCATCTGTATCTTTGGGGTAAATCCCCAGCAGTGAAATTGCTGGGTCGTAAGGCAGGTCTATTTTTAACTTTTCGAGGAACCTCCACACAGTTTTCCAGAGTGGCTGCACCAGTTCACATTCCCACCAACAGTGCAGGAGGGTTCCCCTTTCTCCGCATCCTCTCCAACATTTGTGGTTTCCTGCCTTGCTAATTTTCCCCATTCTCACTGGTGTGAGGTGGTATCTCATTGTGGTTTTGATTTGTATTTTCCGGATGGCAAGTGATGCATAGCATTTTCTTATGTGCATGTTGGCCATGTCTATGTCTTCCTCTGTGAGATTTCTGTTCATGTCTTTTGCCCATTTCATGATTGGATTGTTTGTTTCTTTGGTGTTGAGTTTAAGAAGTTCTTTATAGATCTTGGAAACTAGCCCTTTATCTGATATGTCATTTGCAAATATCTTCTCCCATTCTGTAGGTTGTCTTTGAGTTTTGTTGACTGTATCCTTTGCTGTGCAAAAGCTTCTTATCTTGATGAAGTCCCAATAGTTCATTTTTGCTTTTGTTTCTTTTGCCTTCGTGGATGTATCCTGCAAGAAGTTACTGTGGCCGAGTTCAAAAAGGGTGTTGCCTGTGTTCTCCTCTAGGATTTTGATGGAATCTTGTCTCACATTCAGATCTGTCATCCATTTTGAGTTTATCTTTGTGTATGGTGCAAGAGAGTAGTCTAGTTTCATTCTTCTGCATGTGTATGTCCAATTTTCCCAGCACCATTTATTTCTTCCAGTGGATAGTCTTTCCTGCTTTATCGAATATTAGTTGATCATAAAGTTCAGGGTCCACTTCTGGATTCTCTATTCTGTTCCATTGATCTATGTGTCTGTTTTTTGTGCCAGTACCACACTGTCTTGATTACCACAGCTTTGTAGTACAACCTGAAATCTGGCATTGTGATGCCCCCAGCTATGGTTTTCTTTTTTAAAATTCCCCTGGCTATTCAGCGTCTTTTCTGATTCTACACAAATCTTAAAATAATTTGTTCTAACTCTCTGAAGAAAGTCCATGGTATTTTGATAGGGATTGCATTAAACGTGTAAATTGCCCTGGGTAACATTGATATTTTCCCAATATTAATTCTGTCAATCCATGAGCATGGAATATTTTTCCATCTCTTTGTGTCTTCCTCAATTTCTTTCAGAAGTGTTCTATAGTTTTGAGGGTATAGATCCTTTACCTCTTTGGTTAGGTTTATTCCTAGGTATTTTATGCTTTTGGGTGCGATTGTAAATGGGATTGACTCCTTAATTTCTCTTTCTTCAGTCTCATTGTTAGTGTATAGAAATGCCACTGACTTCTGGGCATTGATTTTGTTTCCTGCCACGCTACCGAATTGCTGTATGAGTTCTAGCAATCTTGAGGTGGAGTCTTTTGGGTTTTCTATGTAGAGTATCATGTCATCAGCGAAGAGGGAGAGTTTGACTTCTTCTTTGCCTATTTGAATGCCTTTAATGTGTTTTTGTTGTCTGATTGCTGAGGCTAGGAATTCTAGTACTATGTTGAATAGCAGTGGTGAGAGTGGACATCCCTGTCTTGTTCCTGATCTTAGGGGAAAGTCTCCCAGTGCTTCCCCATTGAGAATTATATTGGCTGTGGGCTTTTCGTAGATGGCTTTTAAGATGTTGAGGAATGTTCCCTCTATCCCTACACTCTAAAGAGTTTTGATCAGGAATGGATGCTGTATTTTGTCAAATGCTTTCTCTGCATCTATTGAGAGGATCATATGGTTCTTGGTTTTTCTCTTGCTGATATGATTGATTGTTTTACGAGTGTTGAACTAGCCTTGTGTCCCGGGAATAAATCCTACTTGGTCATGGTGAATAATTTTCTTAATGTATTGTTGGCTAGTACATTGGCTAGTATCTTTTTGAGAATTTTTGCATCCATGTTCATCAGGGATATTGGTCTATAATTCTCCTTTTTGGTGGGGTCTTTGTCTGCTTTTGGAATTAAGGTGATGCTGGCCTCATAGAATGAATTTGGAAGTACTCCACCTCTTTCTATCTTTCCAAACAGCTTTAGTAGAATAGGTATGTTTTCTTCTTTAAACGTTTGATAGAATTCCCCAGGGAGGCCATCTGGCTGTTGACTTTTGTGTCTTGGGAGGGTTTTGATGACTGCTTCAATTTCCTCCCTGTTTATTGGCCTGTTCTGGTTTTCTATTTCTTCTTGATCCAGTTTTGGTAATTTGTGGCTTTCCAGGAATGCGTCCATTTCTTCTAGATTGCCTAATTTGTTGCCATATAGCTGTTCATAATATGTTTTTAAAATCGTTTGTATTTCCTTGGTGTTGGTAGTGATCTCTCCTTTCTCATTCATGATTTTATTAATTTGAGTCTTCTCTCTCTTCCTTTTATTAAGGCTTGCTAATGATTTATCTATCTTATTAATTCTTTCAAAGAACCACCAACTCCTGGTTTTGTTGATCTGTTCCACAGTTCTTCTGATCTCGATTTTGTTGAGTTCTGCTTGAATCTTTATTAACTCTCTTCTTCTGCTGGGTGTAGGATCTATTTGCTGTTTTTTTCTCTAGCTCCTTTAGGTTTAAGATTAGCTTTTGTATTTGAGTTCTTTCCAGTTTTTGGATGGATGGTTGTATTGCGATGTATTTCTCCCTCAGGACTGCTTTTGCTGTATCCCAAAGATTTTGAATGGTTGTATCTTCATTCTCATTAGTTTCCATGAATCTTTTTAATTCTTGCTTAATTTCCTGGTTGACTCTTTCATCTTTTAGCAAGATGGTCCTTAACCTCCATGTGTTTGAAGTCCTTCCAAACTTATTGTTGTGATTTAGTTCTAATTTCAAGGCATTATGGTCTGAGAATACACAGGGGACGATCCCAATCTTTTGGTATCGGTTAAGACCTGATTTGTGACCCAGTATGTGGTCTATTCTGGAGAAAGTTCCATGTACACTTGAGAAGAAGGTGTATTCAGTTGAGTTTGGATGTAAAGTTCTGTAGGTATCTGTGAAATCCATCTAGTCCAGTGTATCATTTAAAGCTCTCGTTTCTTTGGAGATGTTGTGTTTAGAAGACCTATCAAGTGTAGAAAGTGCTAGATTGAAGTCACCAAGTATGAGTGTATTATTATCTAAGTATGTCCTAATTTTGGTTATTATTTGATATATTTGGCAGCTCCCAGATTCGGGGCATATATATTGATGATTGGTAAGTCCTCTTGTTGGATAGATCCTTTAAGTATGATATAGTGTCCCTCTTCATCTCTCACTACAGTCTTCGGGGTAAATTTTAGTTTATCTGATATAAGGATGGCTACCCCTGCTTTCTTTTGAGAACCATTTGAATGGTAAATGGTTCTCCAACCTTTTATTTTCAGGCTGTAGGTGTCCTTCTGTCTAAAATGAGTCTCTAGTAGACAGCAAATAGATGGGTCCTGCCTTTTTATCCGGTCTGACACCCTGCACCTTTTGATGGGGTCATTAAGCCCATTCACGTTCAGAGTTACTATTGAAAGATATGAGTTTAGAGTCATCATGATATCTGTTCAGTCCTTGTTTTTGTGGATTGTTCCACTGGACTTCTTCTTAAAGGGGAATTTTGAGAGTCCCCCTTAAAATTTCTTGCAGAGCTGGTTTGGAGGTCACATATTCTTTCAGTTCCTGCCTGTCTTGGAAGCTCTTTATCTCTCCTTCCATTTTGAATGAGAGCCTTGCTGGATAAAGTATTCTTGGTTGCATGTTCTTCTCATTTAGGACCCTGAATATATCCTGCCAGCCCTTTCTGGCCTGCCAGGTCTCTGTGGAGAGGTCTGCTGTTACCCTAATACTCCTCCCCATAAAAGTCAGGGATTTCTTGTCTCTTGCTGCTTTAAGGATCTTCTCTTTATATTTGGAATTTGCAAGCTTAACTATTAGATGTTGAGGTGTTGAACGGTTTTTATTGATTTTAGGGGGGGATCTCTCTATTTCCTGGATCTGAATGCCTGTTTCCCTTCCCAGATTAGGAAAATTTTCAGCTAGGATTTGTTCAAATACATATTCTGGCCCTCTATCCCTTTCAGCGCCCCCAGGAACCCCAATTACACGTAGGTTTTTCTTCCTCAGGCTGTCGTTTATTTCCCTTAATCTATCTTCATGGTCTTTTGTTTGTCTCTTTTTTCCTCAGTTTCCCTCTTTGCCATCTACTTGTCTTCTATGTCACTCACTCTTTCTTCCACCTCGTTAACCCTCATCGTTAGGACTTCTAGTTTGGTTTGCATCTCATTCAATTGATTTTTAATTTCTGCCTGGTTAGATCTAAATTCTGCAGTCATAAAGTCTCTTGAGTCCTTTATGCTTTTTTCTAGAGCCACCAGTAGCTTTATAATCGTGCTTCTGAATTGGCTTTCTGACATTGAATTGCAATCCAAATTTTGTAACTCTGTGGGAGAGAGGACTGTTTCTGATTGTTTGTTTGAGGTGAGATTTTCCCTCTAGTCATTTTGCTCAGTGCAGAGTGGCCAAAAACAAGTTATATTGGGAAAAGGAGAAAAAGAGAAGAGAAAGAAGGAAAGAAAAGAAAAAAAGAAGGAAGAATAAAAGAAGAAAAAGAAAAAAAAGAAAGGAAGGAAGAAAAAGGGGTGGGGGAAGCAAACAGAAATCAAAAAGCAAAACAAAAACAAAAACAAAACAACAAAAAAAAAAACACAGGGGAGCATCCTCTGATTCTGTATACTGTAAGTCCCTTGACTTACCCTGGAACTTTCAAGTGCTGCTTCGTCAACAATTTGTTTTTCCCCTGTCCGCCTAGATGATCTTCTGGGGGAGGGGCCTGTTGTGCTGATTTTCAGGTGTTAGCACTTGGGGGAGCTGCTCTGCCCCCAGCCTGGTGTAGGGCTCAGTGAGTAATGTTTATCCTGTTTATCCGGTGAGGCCACTGTGAGGCTCAGTGGCGGTTGTTTACCCCGTGAGGCCCCAGTAGGTACAACTGCAGTGACCCGGCCAGCTCTGGAGCCCTGGATTCAGCCCCCGCAGGAATTCCGGAGCTCTCCGTCTGCAGGGCCTGGAGGCTCCGGGGCGGGGCCGCTGATCTCAGCTCAGGGCAGGAGCGTCCTCGCTGTCCTGGGCCCTCCCGGCCTCTGCCTGTCCCGGGGGGAGGCCGGATCCTGGGCTGTGTCCCGGCACCCTGTGCTCCGGGGCCTGCGCTGTTGGATTCGTGCTCCCGGCCAAGCAGCCCCCTCCGCGGAGCCGCCGCCCGAGCCCCCCACGAGCTGCTCCTGGAACCGCGCAGCCCCCTCCGCACGGAGCCTCTTCCTCCGCCCAAGCCCTGGGAGCTGCTCCCGCCCCGCAGTCCCCTCCGCGGAGCCGCCCCCGAGCCCCCCCCCCGAGCTGCTCCCAACCCGCAGGCCCCTCCACGGAGCCTCTTCCTCCGCCCGAGCCCTCCGAGCTGCTCCCGCCCCGCAGCCCCCTCCGCGGAGCCGCCCCCGAGCCCCCCGAGCTGCTCCGGGTCCCGCCGTGCGCGCTGCAGCCCTTAGGGAGCTCGGCGCACTCTCCCGGGGCGCAGGTGTCTGTTAGTGTCCCCGGGAGCCCGAGGGCATCCCCGCCCTCCTGGGTCCTGCTCCAACTCCCCGCGAGCCCCTTTCCGCCCGGGAAGGTCGGTGCAGCTCCTGCTCCTCCGGGACGGGGCTCTCCTGTCCTGGGGACACTCGCCCCGGCCTCAGCCCGGCTCCTCGCGGGGCCCCTCCCCCTTGAGGCCTTTTGTTTCTTTATTTCTTCTTCCCCGTCTTCCTACCTTGATAGATGCGCGAACTCTTCTCACTGTAGCATTCCAGCTGGTCTCTCTGTAAATCTCAGGCCGAATTCATAGATTTTCAGGATAATTTGAAGATTATCTAGGTAATTTGGTGGGGACAGGTGACTTGGGGACCCTACTCTTCCTCCATCTTCGCAAGTGAATTTCAAAAGAGAAAATGTGAGTTTTATTGTGAGAATTTTTGCATAAAAAGAAAATATGTATTGGTCTCATCAGTAATGAATTTGTGGTCATAAAACTGGTGATATTGATAGTTACTTAGATCTAAGAGATGTACACAGAATAGAGGCAATTAGTTCAGATTTAATCATTAATAACTACAAAAGTTGTAAATATACAAATTTGTGATACAAATTTGTATTATATACAACTATAATTCTCTGATAATTACCTCTAATTGAAATTGTACAGAATTCAAGTTTATAGGAAATTAAAATATATTGCTGCCTGGTTCCACTGAAAAATGTAAGTATTTTGCAAAGCTAAATAACATTGTCTAATGAAAAAAGAATAATGTCTTAAAACTGAAATGTTTTATCATCTGAGTGCACAGAATTCTCCATATCTTTCTGTGGCATTTCTTTGACGTATCACATGCTTATTTCTATAAAAGAGCCTGGGAGATAGTCTCACCTATTTTCCTAAATGATATGTATTTTGAGGATAATATATTTCACTTACATCTTTGTCACCAATAATACCAAGCCTAGTGACCTGGAAATAGTATGTATTCAATACATTTTTCAGTGAATGAATGACATAGGCAGGATCTATATTAGAGAAAATTTCTTAACTCTGTTCCTAGGAAATATCTTAGTGTATGTGACCGTAGGTCCTTGAATTCAGATTTATGAGTTTTTTTTTTTCTCATGAGTTTCTAACACTGAAAAAAACTATACTTCACAAGTTTCTCTAGCCATTTTAGATAAGTGTATTAGTCATAAATATATATTTTATTATAAGATGTATTCTAGTTCCATAAGTGATTAGTTTATGAATTCCAGTATTATAGCCCATTAATGCTTTTTATCTTTCTCCATTTCCAACCACAATTACCTGTGCCCAACTTTAACAATTCTGCCTTACTAGCAACTCAGATTTTCATAGCTCATGGGACAGTATGGCTCCCAAAGCCTATATCTGTTTTCATTCCTCATTCATCCCTCAATGCACTGTAGTCTGGTTTCCATCCCATCATGCCAGTATAGTTTTTTGATTTTTCAGAGAACTTTTAACTCTCTTCTTAACTAACCCACTTGTATCATTAAAAAACTCTTCCTCTCATTCATTGATTTCTAAACCATCCCTTCCCCATTTTATTCCTACCACTCTATTCTTGCAATTCTCCTGTAGAATCCATTTATTATTAAGTTTCCAGGAAATGTTTCAGGTTCTCAGCCTTTCTTTCACTATACACTTACTTTCCCTTTGGGAAAATTTACCAGTCTCCATAGATTTAACCCACCACTTGATACTGGCAAACTTTGTGAATCACCTGAATCTCCCTGATAATGTCCATACGGATTGATCTGGTGTCTACTGTTAGTTCATCCCTCAGGCATTTCAGGCCTAATGTGAAGAGGAACTTAATCCCACTCCAAAGTAGGGATATGGCCTGTTGGGAAAGGTTTCTTAGAACTAGTGAGGTGGTGCTACATCATGAAGGTGATTCGTGGTTATTCAGGAAAAAAAGAAGGAGGAGCTAAAGGAATGAAGGAGTGAGGAAGAATTAGAGGTTGGTGGAACAGGAAAATCATGGAGGCCTAAGAAAGCAGGGCATATTCGAGAATGGCCAGTATGTAAGAGGCATTACCAGAGGCATTGCCATCAGCTTCCAAATGTCTGTCTGCACAGCAGGAATGCATTTCAGTAGGAAATCATCCGTGGGTTTTAAGTAGATGAAGGATATGATTTAATTAGTCAATATTCATTGTGCACAACATTCACAGTATCCTGACTGAGGATAAAAAGCCCAGAGATAAAAAGAGCAAGTAAAGACCAAGAAACTTTTCTACCAAAGAAAAAAAACTAAAACTTTTAAATGCTAAATAAATAAAAGTGAAAAACAAAGATGGGAGGAGATATTTATAGTAAATGCGACCAATGGTTAATACCTATTGATAAAAAAACTCATACAAATTGATATTAATATGGAAAAGACATGAACACTTGTGCAAATGTATGCATTTAGCATTTATACTAAGATGAGAAAATATCCTCATTTGTTAAATATATTAATCCAAATTGAACAATAGGAAGATGTCAGAAACTAAATGTTTACATTCTGCAAACTCCATATGTTGAAGCATTAACCCCCAATGTGATGCTGTTTGGAGGTGGGGCCATCAAGATTACATTTATGAGATGGCTCAAGAGTGTGGCCTCCATGATGGGACTTAGTGTCCTTATTAAGAGGAGGGAGAGAGACCATACTCTCTTGAGCACTCTCTAGCATGTGAGGACACAGTGAAAGGCAATGGTCTACAAGCTAGGAAGAGGGTTCTTTTTTTTTTTTTTTTTTTTTTTAAGGAAGAGGGTTATTATTAGAACCTGACCATGCTGCCACCCTGATCTTGGATGTCCAGCCTCCAGAAATGTGAGAAAATGAACATCTGTCATTTAAGACATCTGATCTATGGTATTTTGTTATAGCAACCCAAGCCGACTAAGACAGAAGACCTGTTCTCCCATTTAATCAGCAAATAATCTTTATCAAGAATCATAAACTATAAATTTTTATTTTATTAACTCATGTAGGGGTCTCTGTCTGAAGAGCATAATATGAAATAGGCATGATATTTGTACATTTGTTCTGGAAGGAAAAGCACAAAATTAGCAATAGGTGGTAGAATTCTATGTGATTTATTGAGCTTTCCCTCCATTCCAGAGTTTATTTTTTATGTAACTTAAACACATTAGTTATTTGCATCTTTGTAGTCAGAAGCCTGTCTCATCTCTGCCTCTGGATCTCCTCATTCAATCAGTTGTGTGCCCTAGATTATTCCCTTTAGGATTTTGCCCAAACCCAGCTTTCTGGTATAGTGACTAAGGACACATACTGGAGAGCAGAAGCACAGGGGTCTCTTTCCTACTACTGACTAACTCTGATTTCTGCCAGCTTATTGAAGCAACCGAAGCTTAGGTTTTCTTGTCCGTGATGATCATTTCATGCAGGTTTTGTTGAAAACTGAAACCAACAATGCTTGTAAAACATAAATAGATCATTAGGGGATTTTGTTGGTGTTGATGGTGTCCTAATTTAAGGTCTTTGCCGCCTTGTGTTTGGGCCACTGCTCGAAAGTCCAGCCTGATTACTGTGACTCCAGGCCCCTCCTGTTAGATCTCAATGGAATAAGCTTCCTAAAGTAGCTTACCCACAACACTTGGATGTTTTTTCCTGCTGCTCACGATTACCTGTAGGGCCTGATTGTTCAGGACTCCACAAGATGTCTATATATGTTGAACATTTGTTGATACACACACACACACACACACACACACACACCATATAAGGCATTGTTATCTCTTCTGGCTATTACTAACAAAAATATCACTATCATAATGTTTTGTTATATTATTAAAATTTCTTATAAAAATTTTAGCTGATAATACACATTCATTTTTGTTAATGATAAGGTGCTTCAGCTACCACTACAATAAAATTTGCTAATTGTAATACTTTGGAAATCATATTCTTGGTCATCTGGTAACGTTAGGTAATGCAAAATTTCTGATGTGTTAACAGTTATGATTGGCAAGTGGGGCAGACACTGAATTACAGTCCTACTTACTCAGAAGTCTAGGCTAATGGCAACAAATTTGCTGGTCCTCCCTCGGGCTAATATTCAAGTGCCTCTGTAGCTGGAAGACAGTATAGCTCTTGCCTACCAACTGCTTAACCACATCACTTTCAGTGAATCCAAATTTCAGGTTAAAGCTGATGAAAATAGGAGGGGCACCTTGGTGGCTCAGTCAGTTGTCTACCTTTGGCTCAGGTTGCAATTCCGGGGTCCTGGGATGGAGCCCCTGCATGGGGCTCCCTCCTCAGTGGTGAGTCTGCTTCTCCTCCCTCTACGGCTCCCCATGCTTGTGCTCTCTTCCTGTCTCTCTTTCTCTCAAATAAATAATAAATCTTTTTTAAAAAGCTGATGAAGGGATCCCTGGGTGGCGCAGCGGTTTAGCGCCTGCCTTTGGCCCAGGGCACGATCCTGGAGACCCCGGATGGAATCCCACGTCGGGCTCCCGGTGCATGGAGCCTGCTTCTCCCTCTGCCTGTGTCTCTGCCTCTCTCTCTCTCTCTGTGACTGTCACAAATAAATTAAAAAACAATTTTTAAAAAAAGCTGATGAAAATCAGAAATTAATGTCTTTGTATCTTATTGTTTCATTGTTAGTAAGCTGGCTAAACAGGCGCATTAGAATAACGCAGTATAAATTTCCCACTTGAAGTAAAGGGATTTTTTTTTATCAGCCTCAGGTTATGCTAAAAAATACTATTGAATAGCAAAAATTTCAAATTATATAATGAAGAATTTTATATAGTAAATATATGAATTATAAATATACATTTTATATATAGAATTTCAAATTATATAATGAAGAATTTTAGAGAACCTTAAAATTCTTGCCTACTAATTATTTTTTGTGACCATATGACAGAGACTGTGCTCTACATCATAAATCCTTCCAGCATTCAATAAGTGTAGGCATATAAAGTATTCTGTCATTGATAGTCACTTCAAAGTGCATTCAATATCTTGGTTCCCAAGTGCATTAGATTTTATTAAAACATTCTGCTGCGACACCCATTCTTCCTAATTGGTTTATGGACAGCCCCCACAATTGAGGTAAATCCTAATTGCATTTTTCCACAAATCTAGTTTGATTTATGGTTCCTTATTTGTTCTATATTATTTATAATGAATGGGGTAAAATTCTTAAGATATTAAGTAAAACCTGCAGTAGTCCTCTTAAGACATTAAATAAAATCTGCAGTAGTCCTATAAATATGGGCTGTACATAAGGATTCTTAACAGTACTTTTACTCATTTTTAATTTTATTTAGTCAACTTACATCCATCTGTGTGATTTCCAGTAGTAATATCTTTAGTACCTTTCCAGAGATTATTATTTACTTGATTTTTCATGTACAGGTTTTTAGAATTACTTAGAATGCTGGAATAGAGTATGTGTAGAATATAAAAAATGTTATATCCTTCTATTAGATTTAAGTAGGTAAATATGTATTTGGAACAGAAAAAAATTATTATCCAGGGACAGTGACAAAGCATCTGCATAAAATTAGATAATGCCCATGTTGCACTAACAGGTGTAACTGAAAATTTTCTAGTTAGTTTTCAAATTACAACTTTGAGATGCCAAGACTTAATTTGGAAGGGGCTTATAGCAGAATCCAAAAAAAAAAAAATACAGTGTTTTAAAATGAGTAAATGGCAGAAATATAAAAACAGAGGATAACAGACACTGAAGAAAGAATTTCTGTACTGTTGAGTGATCACATAGCAAACTAAGTAAAGACTTTCCATGAAATTGTAGGCATGGAATCGTTTCTGTAGGGAGTCCATGAAAATTTATGGGAAGAAAGAGGAAGTACACGTTATCTATAACAGTTTATAAAAAGCCTTCTAGGCTTCTTAGAAATATGTTCGTTCTTTGAAAAGTTTGGATGATTAGAATTTTGAATTCAGAATCAGAAAGAATGTATTTAGAAGAAGAGACAAAAGGCAAAAGAAATCAATTTTAAGATAAATACAAAGAAAAGGGACAAAGATGAATACTTTCTAGAAAATTTTTGGTCATTGAACAAATGGGAGGTTTGCTAACAACAACATAAAAACTTGGCATCTAGAAAAATTGAAAAGGCTGGTTAGCAGATGATACATAGACAAGAGATCTTAATGATGGCTGTAGCTGAATGTTTTGAACAAGGATTTGAACCTTTCATCCCTACTGGACCAGTAAAGAGCAGTACCCACAGTTGAGGGGGGTACCTTGAACACTCACCCTGTCAGCAGGGAAAAGCTCTTGCCCCTTTGTGCTGAGGTGCCTCCTAGTGGGACAGGAATGTCATCCCTGCCCAGCAGCAGTGAGGCAACCCCCTTCTGTGGTGTCAGTGTGGGGAGCAGTAATGGGGCACTGCCACTCCTCCCTGTCCACAAAGTCCCTGGAGGCCTGGTGGTGCTGGAGCCTCCAGCTTCACCCAGTAGCAATGAGAAACTCCCTCTCCTGAGTCAACAGAGGCCAGGTAGGGTTCCAGGATTTCTACCCCAACCTGATGGTAGTGACCTAATACCCTTCCCCACATCTCTGCCAGAGATAGATTGGAATAAACCAGCTAAAACAGAAGATTTAAGATCTGGAGTCTCACCAGTGTCCAGGTTTCAACAGAAAATCAATTACCACACCAAGAATCAGGAGGATCAAAAAGCGAATGAAAAAAGACCATCGGTAGATGTCACCCAGCCTCTAGACCCTGGCAACCACCAATCTATTCTGTTTCTATGAGTTCGGTTCTTTTAGATTTCACATGTAAGTGAGATTACACAGTTTTGTCTTTTTGTCTGACTTATGCACTTACTCAGCATAATGGCCTCAAGCTTCATCCATGATGTCATAAATGGCAAGATTTCCTTCTGTTTCTGGCTGAATATTTCATTATATATGTATACATGTGTATATACACATTTGCTATTTTGTCCATATTATGAATTAACAAAATAATCATGTTTTTATTAAACTAGTAAATGACTAATTAAATACATAAGGAAAATACATATGTATAAATATATGTATATGTATAAATATACATATGTATAAATAAATACATATGTATTTTCCTTATGTATTTAATATTTATTTTTTAAAACACAAAAAATGAGGTATCTGCTGACCAGCAATCAGTACTGTACAATAATACAATACACATAAACATATACATATCTGCACTATTGCATGTAACTTTCTATAAATATGTATGATGCTAGTTTAATTTGGCTAAGTTTTCTTTCTTTGGATCATGTTTTCCACTTTTTTAGAGGGTGTTAAAATGATGACATGATGATAGTAATCTTTTTTTTTTTTTTTTTTTGGTATATAACTTATTGCCAAAATAAAAAGTTGTCAATTCTTTTTTTTTTAAGATTTTTATTTATTTATTCATAGAGACACAGAGACAGAGAGGCGCAGACACATGCAGGCAGAGGGAGAAACAAGCTCCATGCAGAGAGCCCGACGTAGGACTCGATCCCGGGTTTCCAGGATCATGCCCTGGGCTGCAGGCGGCGCTAAACCGCGGCGCCACTGGGACTGCCCCAATTCTTTATCAATTTCCAAAAATGTGATTCAAAATTTACCACTCCATATATTGCTAAAGCCCAGGAGTGACATCTTCATGGTTTCTGTCATACATTAGGAATGTATGTGTAACATCCAGCTCAGGGCTCTGTTCAAAGTAGTTGTCATATACATATGGTTACTTAACAATTGAGTTTGTCTAAAAATGGTGGCTAATAATTCTAACACCAGAAAAAATTTCAAATATTTTTTAAGATGCAATCGTGCTTCCCCACTACCCAGTGTCACTTCAATTATTTGCATAATTATATGCCAGAAATAATGTGCCATGTAGTGAAGGAAATTCTGAACTCTAGGGGTGCCTGGGAGGCTCTGTTAAGTGTCTAACTTTTGATTTTGCCTCAGGTCATGATATAAGGCTGGTGGGATTGAGCCCCACTATAGGATCCAGGTTCAGTGAGGAGTCTGCTTGAAGTTCTCTTTTTCCCTCTGCCCTTTCCCTCCCAGAGTCTGCTTGAGATTCTCTCTCCCTCTCCCTCTGCCCCTCCCCCAACCTTGCATATGTGTGTGTGAGCACACTCTCTCTCTAAAAAAATAAGAAATAAAAAAATAAACCCTAACAAATATCTTGGTGTTACCTTACTCTTCAACTCCAGTTCAGCATTTAATTATCTTAGTATTTTAATATACCAGTTTCTAGTATTCACCTTTCTATGTACATCAGATAAAATGTATTTGTCATTATCTAACATATTTATTATTATATATATTATGTATATTATCTATAGTATGTATTTTTACATATTTCTTTATTAAAATTAAAGCTTTTACACAAACATTAAAAATTAACCTGGTATCAAGTAACTTAAAATAGATATATATAAATAGATATTATTTAATTATATATATATAAGATATATATAAATAGATATTATATAAATTGTTTGCTATTTTGTCCATATTATGAAATAACAAGATAATCATGTTTTTATTAAACTAGTAAATAACTAGTATTTACTTTTTTTTTCAGAGAAGGATAATGAGTGATCTATAATTTTCTAGGTAGTTTACTAATCACTTTCCATTTTGTGACCTAATGAATTAATTCATATGTAAATAATGCAGATTTAAAATATATTTCTAATGTGAATAACTCAATATGAAATGTTTCTTCTTTGAGAAAAATCTCAGTTTGGAGGATGAAAGATTCTTATGCAGTCTAATGTTACTTTCTCATAAATTCATAATTTCAAATATATGCTATATGTACACATTTTTCTTTTTAAATTCTTTATTATAACTTAATTTTATATAACATTTTTATAGTTTTCTTGTTATATTCACATGAGAACATATTTTACCATTTTATGTATATAGAAAGATTTAAAGGAACATATTTTACTTTTTAAAATTTATTTTAGAGAGAAATAATGGGGATGGGAGGGACAGAGGGAAAGAACCCCACACAGACTCCATGCTGAGTTCAGAGGTCGATGTGGGGCTTATTCTCACAGTCCTGAGATCCAGACCTGAGCCTAAATCAAGAGTCAGATGCTTAACCTACTGAGCAACCCAGGTGCCACTATCGGATGTATTGTAATTTATTACTTCAGTATTCCACAAAGTATATCAGACCTGAGATTAGATTCAGCAATTCTTAGAAATCTTAACAGTTTTAACATCCTGAACTCCTCTTTTAAAAGCTTTGCTTAAAAGTTTAGGCTTTTTTTTCTTTATAGGTGATATTTTTTTAGTGACTTTTTTTCTAGGAATGCTTTCTAAAGTAGCTTGAAACAAAGTAACCCTTAATGATTATTAAATAATTATCTTCTTTAAATTTTTTGTATTAATGAAGTTGCTGTTGTCCATCATTAGACAATTTCATATAAACTAAAACTTAAGAGAAGTCTTTTCACCATACATTTTGGGTATTTTTCAAAACCTGATTCCTGTTATTTTTCTCTGAAGGTGAGAGGCCCTCCAGCTGCAGGAGCATTTAAAGAAAGACCAACCAAGCCCACAGCATTTCGAAAATTTTATGAGCGAGGAGACTTCCCAATTGCCCTTGAGCATGATTCGAAAGGAAACAAAATAGCGTGGAAGGTAAGTCAGGGCACAGCTGGGAGAACCAGCTGTGCAGTGAGAGTGACATCTCCCAATGCCAAACAAACTTGGCTAAGTAAATAAACTAGAGTGATTTCGCTGTGAATGGAAGGTGGTGGGTAAGCTCTTAGAGAAAGCCCCCCTGTGTCAGCTGTCCACTTTGACTAACAATTAAATTATAGCCTGCGAGAAAGAAAATGACAGAGTTGCTTTGCCTTAGAGAATTGTCTGCTACCCAATTCATCTCTATTTTTATGAGAACCTGGCAGTGCAGCCTGTTTCAGGCAGTCCATCAAATGATGGAACTGGTGGCTGAATTCGGAGAGCAACAGCCATTTATCTACCCCAAATTTCACCTTCCTGCAGGACACTTCCAAATAGAAGCTTTAATTACCTAAATGGATAGGTCAAGACTGTCTGCTCCCTGGAAATGCAGAGTGGAATACAAAAGAAGGTCGGTTCTCGTCGCCGCACTCTCTCTGTCTGCGGCACATGTCAGCGACAGTGGCTGTCATACGTGCCCGGTTAGAGGCTGACCTCCACTCTGAAACCATTACAGCACCGACATTTTTCTGACAAAAGGTTAATTGGCTTCAAAATAAATGTATTGCCTAATGATTCCATTCTAATGTGGCCGTGTTTCTTTCTAAAAGGCTCACTGATGTTATTTGTAAAAACTTGCCAATCTCTTAACTGGAGAAGGCTTTTACATTTAATTTGAAAAACGAATGCTGATCTCTAACCAGCCTCTGCTATTTAATTGTTTTCTGTTATCAAGGACTTTGCCTTGGGTGATATTTATCAGCTAAAAGGGCTTCTCTGCCTAAAGACAGAGTTTGCACACGTGTATAGCCTAGGGTTGAGGAACATGAGATTTTTGCCAAATACCATCTGACTGAAGCAATTGACCCATTTCATGAAAAAGTCCCACAATAGTGTCTGAAGGTGAAGATAGGAATTGTTTGTACTCTCTGTAAATTTGCATTAAAAAATAAAATGACCAAAGTAAAGAATTCATCAAAGTAAATACTTAAATTCATCAAAATTAACCTTTTCCTTCTTTTATGGAGCAACTAAGAGTTGCTTGCATTATTTCTAGTATGTCTTTAAATGTTTTCATAGAATTATCAAACATTTCTAAACCTTGAGCAACCATTAGAAATTCAGTTATTGAACATAGAATTACTACAAACTATTTGGCAATGGAAATCTGAAGCTGTCCCTGTATTAAATTATGTCGTAATTTTTTTAGGAGGATGAAGGACATCACTATCTTGCTTTTAATCATTTCTATTAAAATGTGAATTTATTATGTGACAATGTGCACACATAATGAGGAAAAACTTATAGCAAGTATAAGTAATCCAGATATTTTAGTCTTTTTTTTTTTTTTTCAGATATTTTAGTCTTAATGTAAGTTCATATCCTCAGAATTTTACTGTAATTTTTGGGTTTGCTTACATTTGATTAGTTACATGGATTTTGTGTTTATTTGTCTGCATACTGGCTCCACATGGTAAAAATGGAGGTTCTTAAAAATCTGATTCCCTTGGAGTAAAAGAATATGCTATAATTCCTTACAAAAAGTCAGTAGATTTTGGTGTTTTAAGCAATTATAGCACATAAGAATTGTATCAATAAAAAAATTATAGATTTATTTTTGACCTGTTCAAATAATCTTATGAATAACTTTTAGAAGTGTCAAGAGACTCGGAAAAACCTTCATCTCGAAAATAATGAAAATGTAGGATGAATCATTTTCCTTTATCTTTGACAATCCAGCAGTCAGAAAGGATATAAACTACTTTTCTTTTTTATGGCCATATTAATTCTTTTAAGTTTCTATTGACAACAGTACTGATTCAGCAAGCTAAAAAGTCAGAATAAAAAGAAAGCAATTTATTTGCTGCCAGTGGTAGAATAATAGCCTACATTTAAAGAAACATCTTATCCTGTGACCTGTGGGCTTCTGCCAACTACATTTCATTTGTACTACTCTAATATTGAAAATAAGATGTTAAAATGATTAAGTATAGGCTTGTAAACAATCTCTCAACCTATTCATATTTATTTCTTAGTGCATGTGCTGTGGGGACAATCTGGTACTAGGTAGGGGTAGAGGGCTTCTTTAGGACAGACACCATACTTAAGGAAGGGGCCTTAAATGTTGAAGGAAGCAGGCCTACCCCCACATCTCACGAAATAAAAACAAAAGCAAAACAACCCAAGACCCTGTACTATACTTTCTTCCTGTGTGTGGACAGAGCACAGGTTTTCATGTCACAGCTCATGCCCCTGCTGAAGGCTCCTGAGTAACTCTGTTTCCCAGGAAAATACTGGTCCACTCTCCATATTCTTTGTGGCAGCACTGGACTCCAAGGAGTTTCTGAGCCCCTGAAATGGTGTGTATAATGAAGTAGCAAGAAGTACTGTCTTTTATCAGAACTTCCTGGGACTCTGAAGTACTTAGGAGCCATTGTCCTGAGGGATGATGAAGGCTGCCCCAGCATCTGAGGCTCAGCTAGAATGTGAAGCTTCTGATCATTGCTGCCATGACCCCAAATTCCTTTCTATCTGTTCTAGATTAGCTGAACCCCATCAGCACTATATTAGAAGTCACCATATATTCTTGAAATAATAAAGCCACTCTATGGTAACAATTTATGAATGACCACAAGTTAAGTCAGAAAATAGAAGAGTTAGATGTAGAAAAATGTCTTTATTTTTCAACCTGCATCCTGAACTGCCACCCTAATTTAGTGTACATGAAAATGGTTATTTATTCTACATGCCAAAACAACAAGGCAGACCAAACACCATAATCTGTGCAGTTTAGTCTATCCCTTATGGTATCGCTAAAAATCAGAGCATTAATACAAGTTTCTGCAATGGTGAAAATGTTCTACATCTGCACTGTCTAATAATTACAGCTAGCCATATGTGGCCATTAAGCACTTGAAATGTCCCTAGTGAGAGTGAGGAACTAAATTTTTAATTTTAATTAATTTTAATTTAAATAGCCACATGGTTACCATATTAGATGGTGCTGCTCTACATTATGCTAGTGGCAGTCAAAAATAAATGCCTGAAGCTGCTGGCCAGATAGAGGACTGTAGCTATGTGTGATTTACTATTAAAATGCCAAAGTAGGACTGATAAATGCATTTTTGTCATGGCTGTCTATGCTTATCATATATTCCTTCACATAAAAAAAAAGGTCTTGCAAAATTTTTGCAGTGAAATTTTTCCATGTGTTGATCGGTGGCAAGTTAATTATCTGTGAAAAATGAATAGATCTCGTCTGAAATATGAAATCTATCAGGCAATCTCTGGCATACTTATTTTTATTTTTAAATATGCATTTTCTAAACATAGCTAAAGAATTATTATTATTGGCTAAAGACACTAAAAAAACATAATAATGACTTAAACAAAATTTTTTGAATCTGTTTATTTTTCTGCATTTTCCTTGACTCTACCAACATTCAGGAAGCATGACTTTATGCTTTGGCTGACATTTCAATATCCAGAGTATAGACAATAGAAGTGGAAAACAGCTAAACATTCTGGATAACTTAAAAAAGCCGATGATCAGCGTGAACAACAGACATTCTACGCTTGTGTTTGAGTTTCCACATCTTAAATTTCCACATTGGAGTAGAAGAGTTTTCTATGAACTGTCCTCTGACGTCCTCCTCCCGGAAGCCTCCCTCCCCACTCCCACACTCTTTTGGTTTCCTCAAGAGTTGTCCCCTCCTCCCCTTCCCCCTGCCTGCTCCCTCTCCTCCTCCCCCTCCTCCTTTTCTACTTCTTCTTCGTCCTGTTGCCCTTCCTCCTTCTCCTCTCTCTTCCTCCTGCCTTTCCTTTTCTGTTTGTTACTTCCTGGAATGTATATTTTTGCCTCTAGTATTCCCAAGGTGAATTTTGAATAAGGAACAGAACACCATTCTAATTCTCTATTTTGGGTGGGAGTCTCAAGTTATCAGAAATAGTCACCCGAATGAATGTGAAATAATAATTGTTATTTACACACTTAATATGGAACAGAAATATAAATAACAGATAACACATGAAATTCACTGTCTTATAAATTCTGATTCCAAGCTATTGTTTTAAAATAGTAGGGAAATACAAATTATTTTAAAATAACCACTTTGGGGATCCCTGCATGGCACAGCAGTTTGGCGCCTGCCTTTGGCCCAGGGCGCGATCCTGGAGACCTGGGATTGAATCCCACATCGGGCTCCCGGTGCATGGAGCCTGCTTCTCCCTCTGCCTGTGTCTCTTCCTCTCTCTCTCTCTCTGTGACTATCATAAATAAATAAAAATAAAATAAATAAAAAAATAACCACTTTGTTATAGACCTTAGTCAAAGGAATTGGAGAAAAATGCCAGAATCATATTGGAGTTTTTTTTTTTAATTAGCTCTATGGTATTATAAACCATTCATTTATTTTGGAAAGCTACAATTACACTAAAGGAATCTCTGAGTTTGTTCACTTTATAGACATTTTGATGTAATAGTTACTGATTGAAATCACCTTTCTCCACCTGTTCATGATACCGTGCTTTACGACAGAATGTGACATACACGAAGAGTCTTGTTTTCAATAAATTTCTAATGAACATGCCTAAAGATGTCCCAGATATTAGATAGGGTCTTTTTTAAAGATTTTATTTTTTTATTTATGAGAGACACAGAGAGAGGCAGAGACATAGGCAGAAGGAGAAGCAGGCTCCATGCAGGGAGCCTGATGTGAGACTCCATCGCGGGACTCCAGGATCACGCCCTGAGCCGAAGGCAGACACTCAACCACTGAGCCATCCAGGAGTCCCTAGATGGGTTTGAATAATAAATAGATACCCTATAACTGTCTGGCCAAATTAGGATATAATAGAAACCATTTTTGCAAATGCAACTCAGAGAGCAAATATCCAGATTGTCTTAAAAGGGAAAAACTCAAAATAGGCTTTGTTAGCAAAACATAATCCCTCATCTGGCAAAGTTGTCAAAAGCATTGTCCAAAGTGGCATCACTGTCTGGGGCATTTCTACATTCTTGTTTTCTCATCCCTTGTTGAATATGTATATAAATGATTTTAGTAACCTGCTATATTGAAATAAAGTTAACAAAGCCAGAAGCAGGTACAGGTAAGAATGGACTTTAGGCAACCTCTACTCACCGCCAAGAATGTGATCTTTCTCCTGGGCCTTTTGGAAAGGTATACAATGTCATCATGAAAGCATCCTTCCCTGAGGTTAATATATTCATTATATGGTTACTTGTTGGTCAAAATTTGGATCACACAAGTTTGTTTTTCTATGAAAAGGTGACTTCATACATTAATACTAATTAGGCAACTAAAAACACACTTTTCTATTTTTTAACTAATGAATTATACCTTTATATGAAGAAATATAAGATAGAGAAAAATAGCATATAATAAGAAAAGTGAAAGAAAATGAAAATCAAATAGAGACCAACAAGAAAACCAATTTTAGGGTTAATTAAAATGACGTATCTGAAGTCTTCTAGGGTTGGGGTCTCTGTATTTTGGATTTTTTACTCATTTATCCCAGTGCCTAGAATAGTATCTGGCACAGAGTCAGTGCCCAGTGATATGTACCTAATGAGTAGAAAGCATTCTAGAATATTGTTGACTATCTTCAGGTTTTACTGCTATAGATACTGTTTCATGACATGTCTCTCACTCTGTAGGCTTTACTGCCTCTATTTGTTAGTGAAGACCATATACTAGATGATTGGCATGGCCCCTTTTTAATTATAGGAGCTCTAAGAAATTTCATTTCATCATTACTAAATTAACTATAATTTGTGATGTCCATGAAATATTTCAGGGGATAAATTCTTACTAGAAATTCCAGTAAATTTGAATGCATACTTCAGTCATATATACTAGCTTTGGTGGGTTGGACTTTATCATGAAAATTCTCCTTTGATGATGTATATATGCTTTTCCAGTGAACTGATTTTTTTTTTAATTTCTTAAATTTCAAAATGGCAAGTTTACCTTTCTAAATGGCTAAGTATATATGTCCAATTTGACCATCCAAGTAAAGAAAATGCTGTGCATAAATTATTTGAATACTCAAATTTGTTTTTAAAATTCTGACAACAATGTCCAGGCCACACCCTCAATTCCAGGTTGACTCACTCATTGCCAATACTTGGGCATGACTTTTTATAATTTCTTCTCAATATGTTCTTTTTCTCGGTTCTTAGCAGTTCTTAGCAGCATTAGTATTCATGAACTATAAAAAAACTCTGTTAATGTGACTGTTTTCATTGACATAACTGATAATTTCCTACCAGGAAAAACAGTTATTGAATATAATTATTATTAAAATCATGCACTAATTTTCTTACAATTAAAATCAGCCCCAAACCATGGTAGCTCATTATCTGTAAATAGTACTGCATTTTAAAGTAAGTCACTCTGTGATATGATACCTGATCCATTAGTCCTCATTATATTGCTCTAAAAATTCTATAATTTTGATTAATCATTAGTCCTTTGGTGTCTTCAATTTCTTAATGTTTCAGTTACTTAAGAACTAAAAAAAATGATGTTATATCTATGTAGACCCTCTACTCCAGATAAAACCGATGTTGATTTTTGAGATCTTGTAGGCAAATTTATTTGAAAGTTGAATAATTTGTTTCACATGAAGAAGAATGAATGTTCTCTTGGAATTGTCCTGGGCTTCTCTTTCTTTTGATAACTGCCAAAGCTTGAGTTTGGATAGCAGGCCTTAGTAGAATTTGTAAGGCAAATTTTACAAAAGAAGTGACAATTTACCTGATTTTTGTACAAGAGAGCTGCCACGTTTCCACTATTAATTCCTCTGTGATTAATTAATAGACAGAGCTTATTCTAGAAGTCTTGAAAAAAAAATAATCCTCTGGCAATTACTGTGCTGTTCTGTGTTTTTTGGAGGAGGGGACTGCATACACAATTAATGCCATTCTTTTATTTGATGTAAATTGCTATGTCTTAAAAGTGTACAGCATGAAAAAACAGCCATGTATCAGAAATAACTTTAATTTAAATTGGTTAGATGACCTCTGAAAGCTAGATGAAAGATTTTCTGCTGAATGGGCTGGTGCTCCCTGCTGCCTATATAATTTATGTGAGAAATTAGTGCGAATGGTTCACTTTTATGGAGCAGTGCTGCTTGTAGCAAGCCTGCAGAAACAATTTTCCCCCAAGCCTCCATCTGTTCTTCAAACTAGGGCATATGCCATCTCATCGAGCTTGAAAGTCAACTGATTTATAACTCCTGGAAAGCGCATAGATTGAAAAGAAAGGTCGACCGCCGCTCTGTGACAGTGATTTGGTAGGCACCGGCTGAAGACAATTCACATTACCAGGGGCCCAAGGGAAACAAGCAATGTTGTAAAGTTTCAGATCTCAATGGACTGACAACTGGAAGAAAAACAAATCACTCCTGCTTTTTAAGTTAAACGACCCCCTGTTGAAAAGTAGGAGCGGTCTTGGTAGTGTTAGGGTGTCACAGCTGAGACACTGTGTTGTCACTCACCCTCAGTGATTGGGGCTGCCATTTCAGGAGTACCAGGACTGGAATCTTTAGCACTGTGCGTTGCTGCTTGTTAGAAAGTTCCATTTGGGGACACAAACCCAACTTTGATGATTTTTCTGTATCTGCCTAGAAGGCAAATCTCCAATTCTGTTCCAATTAGTAATTTAATGAATGGCTCCCACTATGTTTTATCACTTGTCACATATCCCTTTTCTTTATTGAAGCACTTTTGAGATCAAAAGTTCTTTGACAGATGACAAGTGAAATCAGATTGATGGTACGATAGTTAAAAAAAAAATCAGTGTTTGTTTGATGCTTTTATTTAGAGTGGTCAAAGTGTCTCCCTATATTTGAGGCTTCCAGATATTGAGTGAATTCTCAACCCCCTGCAGTTGTATTCAAGTTTCTCATTTTCTTTCAGGTAAAATCTAAAGAAAGTGTTACTGAATACTGATATCAACTTTAATCCATATTAAGGCAGCAATTTTAGGAAATTACATTTTAATAAGATTATTCTGACCTTGAAAGTTGTATGCAAGAATCGGCACTGATAGGATAATCAGTTGAATTCATGTAAAAAAAATCATCCTTATCATTAATATAAAGTTCTATTCTCAATATGACATATATAGTTATCTTATAAAATAAGAAAACATTGGGAAATAGAAGAAATAAATATATCAATCACCATTCTACCATTCACTGAATGCAACCGTTGATGTTTTAAAAAGTATGTCTGTCTTACCTTTCCTTTTTGCCTACTCGAGGTCATAGTGTATACAATACCTTATAAAAACTATTTGTCATTATATGGCAAATTTAAAAAATAGGAGGCACTAATTTTTAGATTTTTTTCTGATGTTTTGTTGGATTTTTCTGATTTTTTCATAGTTAAAAATAGTGGATTATTTTAGAAAATTTGGAAAACATAAAATGTATGCAGAAGACAGCATTTATTCTGAGACAACTTTTAGTAGTGTTTTAGTTCTGTCCTTCTTCTACACGTATGTTTTTAACTTTGTTGAAATTTGTTTTGGGGCACCTCAGTGGCTCAGTGGTTGAATGTCTGCCTTTGGCTCAGGTCATGATCCTGGGGGTCCTGGGATGGAGTCACACATCAGGCTCCCTGCAGGGAGCCTGCTTCTCCCTCTGCCTATGTCTCTGCCTTTCTCTCTATGTCTCTCATGATTAAATAAATAAATAAAATCTTAAAAAAAAAAAAAAGAGTGTTTCATAGGATGATTTTTAAGGGACTCCAGGGAATGTTCAAGGACCTCATTAGGAAAGGATATTAATAATGGACATAACTGCCACAAGAGTATTAATAATTAATAGCTCTCTCCAGTTCAACAATAGCAACAACACACACACACACACACACACACACACACACACACACACACAAACATGGTTTAATATGCATTTTTAAATTCCCAGTGGTCATCATTGAAGGCTTCTAGAAAACACATGTGCCACTTTGGTAGTGGCATACATGGCATCTCCTTTAGTAATTCATACACTACTGACTGCCACATAAGTGAGTTTGTTGTGCATGGTTATTAGTATATTTTTGGAGAAGAGAAGCAAATATTAAGAAAAAATTTTATTAACTATTAAACACATTTCTTGCTTTTGGGAAAAGTGTAAAAGTGGACAAAGGCTGCTGACAAAATCATTATAAAACCAATCTCTGTTCCCAATCTAAGATATATCCCTAACAGGAACAACAAAAATCCAAAATTGTGTTCCAGTCTGAACAAGGGAAAACACATAAAAGTTTGGAACTATAAATTTCCACTCTTTGAGTTTTTACTTAGATTCATCTTTCTCTGTGTTCATGTATATCTTTAAGCAATTTTATGAAAAGCAGGTACATGTGTTGAGTATTTCTGAATCCTTGAGTATCTCGAAGGTATTTTTCAGCATTTATACATGCAGCACTATTTTGCTTCACATTAACATCCTTAAATTACAACCATTCCTCTCCATACCTCTGAAGAATGTAACCATCATTACATTCTAACATGTGATTGCTGAGAAATTAAGACCAGTCTGATTTTTATTCCCTTGATCTGTTTTGGTTTGCTTGTTTATTTTGTTTGGCAGCCTGGTAATTGCACTATTTTCATATAATTAAAAGTTGCTTCCATATACATTTTTTGCTTTCAGTAATTCTTTCTTTAACATATAGTAAGCTTATTCTATCTACTTACTTACTTACTTGAACTTTTTTCTCAAGTGAGGAAGGTTTTCTTCTTTTTTTTCCTGTAATGTCATTGATGATTATTTTTGTTACAATGTTTTTCTTTCTTAGAACAAATACATGAAGAGTGTAAACATATTTTATCCCATCACTCCTATCATTGTCTCCCTCAATATTTTTCATCTTTTTTTATTTTTAAAAAATGTTTATGAGAGTTTTCTTATATTTCTGTTTTCTTTAGTATCAATTTGTCTGTCATTTCCTTGAATTCAATTTTTACTTCCACTGCTATATTTAGTCCTACAAATCTTTATATTGCTCATTTCATCCCTCATATTATTATCCATATTGGCTTCAAAATCATTGTATAAGCAAGTTTATCATAGATAATGTTCTGACTTATTCATATTTTGTGACCCAGATTAAGCAAAAATAAAAAATATGGGCCAACCACAACTCCCAGCCCTCAGGTAGCCTCTACTAATTTGTTGGTATGAACTCCTAAAACCCTTCTTCTCTGCATTCACAAATCTGTGTATGTATTGCAAATTTTTAAAGAACACTTTACTCATACTTCATAACTTTTTTCAATTAATTACAAGTCATAACCATCTTTCCACATCAGTGATTGTGCACTTTAAAAATCATTTTGGGAATCTCTAGGGTACTCTACAATTTAACCAATTGCCTATTGTTGGGTATTAATGTTTTTCTTAGATAGTAATGCTTTTCTCCAATCTTTTGCTAATATAAGCAATACTGTTATCAGCATCATTGTATATACTGTATATCTTGTGTCTTGCAAACATGTCTGATTATTTCCTAAGGGTAAAATCTCATTTTCTTTTTGCCTATCCTATTCTCAACAAATGGATTTCTGCTTTTCTTCTATAAAGAGGTTTGGCTTTGTGAATTTTTGAGCATGCCCATTACTAAAAATCACTGCTTTTTCAGTAATGAATTTAAAGGGGCTTCTTTACCATCTAAATGTATAAAAGATGATGTTCTGTCTCATTTTTTGCAAGATTCACATGTTACTGTTTACTTACCTTCAATTTTACCTCAATCTAGAATTTGTGTTTGCTAAAACATAGAGCATGTGATTGTCCTTGATCTCACTCTACTTGGGGACAGGTAAGCTCTCCTTATCAGCATTACATAGGTAGACTGCCCAGCTCCTAGCCAATACCGTGTCTGGTCTGAACATGCTTTATCTTGTCCTATTCTGTTGGCCTTACAGGGACTCCCTGTAACTTCTGACAGTAAGATATATGAATTAGGTAAACCTGTACAATACTAGAAATGCACATGTACTTAGCTGTGTTTTCTTCTGCTCTTACCTGCAGCATTTTGCTTGTGGAGCATGCTGCTTTCCAGGGTGCAATGCAATGTGCTACTAGGAGTCTCTGTCCCTCCTTCCTGTTCAGAGGTTTTCTGAGAGTTGGCTGCAAATGAAGGCAGCAGTGATATTGACAGATGAAGATGAAAGCGGATAGCTTCGCTTGGTCTTTGTCTTAAAAAGCAACTACTTCACAGCAGCAGGATGATGGCTGAGTCCATGCCTGCCCCCAACTGATTTTATTCCCATTGTACCTTTCTGAGGGCACAGAAAGTATAGGAGGCATGAAAAAACCACCTAATGACTGGTTGCAAATGTAGTTGACCATGAATTGTGTTTTTTCAGTCCACTTCCATTGGCCTCATTATATGTAAAAATTCCTTTTCTTTCTGCCTGTGCATTCATTATTATACCTGGTTTCAGTTGCATGTTGAGTTTTTCTCCTTGTCTATATCTTCGTAAGTAATTTTGTGACATGTTGGGAGACACTGTGCCAGGTACTCTTGTCCAAATGCTATTTCAAACAACTAAGTCCAATTTAGTTCTCTCCATCATGGGACCTTATTCCATTACAAAGAAGTAATGTGATCTCATCAACGCTTAGGCAACAGTGACTCATCTATTCATAAAAGAATTGAGTAACTATAATGGATAAGACTCAGCAGTGAGCTTTGTAGCCTAGCTGATAGGGGTTCTGGTCTTGAGAAGCTTATTGACTAGAGTAGATCATTGTTCAATGAAGAAACTGAAAAGTGAACAAAGAGCGCATATCAAATCTTAAACCAAATCACGTCCTCTTGCATAGTTCATAAATTTGTGACCCTTTATTCAGTACATGTTCAACATTTGCTACTTTAATGATATGGCTCAAATATTTTCTGTAAACAAATTTTATTTATTTATTTATTTGTTTATTCATTCATTCATTTATTCATGAGACACAGAGAGAGAGAGAGAAAGAGAGAGGCAGAGACACAGGCAGAGGGAGAAACAGGCTCCATGCAGGGATCCCGATCGGGATCAACCCCAGGACTCCAAGATCATGCCCCCAGCCGAAGGCAGGCGCCAAACCGCTAAGCCACCCAGGGATCCCCTAGACAAATTTTCTTTAAACAAATTTTTAAATTGAGAGGCTTTACAAAATTTTTACTAGTTCACAAATTTGTTTACATTTCAGTGAATGCAGTTTGCTGATGCTTGTTTTTTTCTCCTGCTTCAGTCTATTATGATGTAAACAGTAAATTTTACCTTTAAAATGACCACAAGGTGACCAATCCACATTCCTATATGTCTACACATTATGGCAATCCCAGATATCACTCAGACATCCCTGACTCCAGAATTCTACACTGTGTTTTGAAACATACACTGTTATTCATTTTTCTACCTAGATGTGAATTTTACAGACAGGATAACTGTTTGAGATTCAATCTGTTTTAAGTTTGAGGACTCTGGAGTCCCTAGTAAATACACATGGGACTTTTTTCATGGTTACTTTCATATCTCTTAATCTCTTTTTTCTTACTTCCATCTCTTTAATCTACTTGTTTCATTCTTGACTAATTCCTCAAATCTGTCTTCCAATTTAATGATTCTCTTTCTTCAGTTAGGTTGAATGTACTGCTTAACATGTGTGTTAGATTTTATCTTTTAATTCGGTTTCAGTGAATATCAATTCTAGAATTTATTTTTTGTCTCCCTAAAAGATCTGCCTGTTTTTTTTTCCTTCACTGTATCTTTGTCTGCTTTATGGTTTCTCTTATTGTCTTTATCAGGTTATATATTTTAAATATATTCATTTAAAGTTTCTTTCACATTCATCTATTATCTGTAGTTCCCAGGATATGTTTGAATCTGCCACTTTCTCTTACTCTCAGCTGTTTTGTTTTCTTGTGTGCTTTATGATACTTTACTGGGAGCATCCCTTTTGAACAATGCCCTTCCCTTGGGAATCCCTCATGCCCTGGGATGTGGAGGCATCCCTGACATATGCGTTCAAGTGTATTTCTCCCTGGGCACAGGTTCTGACCTGACTTTATTTGAACTAGATTCCAGTTTTCTTCATCAGGCTCCTACTCACCACTCAAGATTTGAGTTTTCTCTTCATTTCTGGGGACTTGGTATGCACCTTTCTTTTGAGAATGGCTATGTATTTTGTAGCCTTTCTTCCAGCATTTATAGCTTTTTTGGTCATATTAACCAGAGATCTTAGGATAGGGTTCCTTTCTCAAGTAGCTTACTATCTTGCCTTCGCTAGAGAGTAAGAACTATCTTGAGATGCAATCTTTCTTTATTGTAAGACCAACTCCAAATTTTTTCATGTAAAGAAATGGATGAAATAAAATACTCTTTGTATTTCTCATGGAAGCCCTTGTATTTAATCATGTTAGCAGCTAATGTGTATTACATGATTTTATGTATATGTATATGTGTATGTAGAATTACACACAGATGTCTATTAAATAATCTCTTTTGAAGGTATTAAAACTTGGGCATGGAAAGATTACAGGGAAAAGACTTGCAAAGATTTTGTGCCAACCCATGATTCTTATGTTTGTATATAAATGAGTGTACGTGTACATGTGTATGCATATGTATATAGTCATCTTGTTCCTATTTTCGTATAGGAGTTAAGATTTCAGTTTTCATTTTGTAAAATTTAACCATCAAATTAAGGTGCATGGAGTGACCCTAGAAAGACCTTTATCATCTCACTATTCATATCTAGTAATAGTGAATTTCTTGAGAAGTATTAACCCACCAATTGGAAAAGACTTTTTAAATGCTTTCCATTTGCAGTTAAGTTGTATAAAATTTTACTAAATGTTATTAAGATTTTTTTTAATCAGAAAAGTATAATGGATTTAAGAAAGTTTAGTTTTTATAAGTAATTCTTCATGGACATAATCACTTTATTTTTTATTACATAATCACTTTAGATTTATTATTAATTTCTGTTTTTGAAGATTTACTTGGGTAATGAAGTCTTTATATATGCACAGAATGCTCTTTAGCATTCATTTTTCTTTTCTCCTTTATATTTTTTAAAATGCAATACTAGAAGTGCTAGTGTATCAGACTGGCAATATTAAAACCACAAGTCAAAAAATACAAGTTAAGACTTTTATAATTCTATTTGGGAATCTCTAGCTTGCCTATGTGGGTTATAATTTTAACACTTCATTATTGTAACTTATTACATTTAATAAGCTAACATTTGGGACTAGCTTCAAATCTCAAGCAGCAATTTAGCAGACGGTTCATTTCATGAAGAAAAAATGTAGACTCTCATGGTTGAGACCATACAACTAGGGAGATGGAAGATTTGAAGGTAAATGTATTGGTCAGTTGCAATATTCCCAATAATATTTGGCTGGTTGAAATGCTAAAATTTAGGTCACTTTGCAGAAATAATGAGCTTAAATCCAATGACTACATCTTCCACAGAATATGCTAGTATTGTGGAAAGCTTTTTTTGGTAAGACATTTTGCATATTTTTAATGTAAAGCATCATTATGTGACTTCTGAAAGCCACTTTGGTTTTTCTCATCAGTTGCTGTCTCATACTTTCTAAATCAGAAACCTTTGCACAAGTCGATTTCCAAACATGCCATTTTCTTTCTTGCCTCTTAATCTTCACTCATGGTTTAGTGAAGTGGGAAAACCCGTCCTGGGAAAACCAACACAGCCCATTGCTAGTCTCAATGCTGAGTAAGCTGAACATCAGCTTTCATATCTCCCTTTGTGATGGTGGGTTCTGGAAGGACTGGGGCAGGGTTTAATTTAACTATTGCTTACCATAGCCCTGATGTACTATAAATAAATATTTTAAAGCTGATGTTTCAAGTAAATTATTAAAATGTTATATTTTCACATTTGTCATAGAATTGTCATCTATTTCAGAATGAAAAGTAAGGTTGGCTATCTTAGACATATTTTTTATTTTGTTTTTAAGCTCCATAGATCTTTTGGTAGCTGTTTATTTTTATGTTTCCTTACAGAATGTTGTTTGCCGTCCTTTTAGGACCTTTATAGGATCAGCTCACTGAGTATTATTTACTACTGATAAACAGAATTCATTTATTTCAACTCTAGTGGTCTGATCATATTGTAACTATATTTTCATGTCTGTATTGTTTTTAACTGCATATCATCTAATCAACTTAGTAAGAAGCATCCATTTATTCAATAGATATCATCTGAGTTCCTACCATGTACCAGGCACTGTTCTAGATTATGGAAATACCACAATGAATGAAACAAATTCCCTGTCCTCATGGTGTTTCCTTTATAGAGGAAGAAAATAAACAATCAAATAAGTAAATATAGAGACTGTTAAAAGTTGATATTACAAAGAAAAATAAAACAGGGTGATAGAGATAGTCATGAGAAAATAGGGTACAGTTTTATGGGGTAGTCAGAGGAGACTCCTTTATTTTAATAAAGTGACATTTAACCATAGGCCATTTGGTAATATTGTCTGAAATCTTTTTCTTTTTCTTACTGTCTGAATTCTTAAAACAACAACTACAACTTGATGCTTTCCCCTTTTTAAAATGTGGTGATGTCAAAAAGAAGAAAGTGTTAAAGGGAAAATACAGTGAATAAATAAATTGTGTTCTTTCAGGACCTATTAATTACTAAAAATCGGTGTCAAAGTTATAACCCAACGCTAATGAATTAACAAATTTATGTTTTAATTAAGTTCCTATTCTACTTAAAGACTAATTAAGAGATCACGAATGACTATGTTTTGTGTATTTCAACATAAATATTTTATGAGCATATGTAAATATATATTTCCTTTGTGAAAAGTACTTTTCACATTTCAAACATCAGGAAACCTAAATAACCAAGTGAATCTACCTTTTTTGCCCCCTTTCTCTTTACTTTTGAAAGTAAAATCATCACTAGTAAGTAGTAAGCAGTCTAGTAAATAGACTTTGAGAAAGACACAAGAAATGATGAGACACACATGAGCAGACACAATAGGGTAAAAAGATGTTATATCCATGTTGTCTTTACATGGGTTGCACAAATAGGAGCTTCCAATTTAGGGAAAGTCTGGCCTGCAGGAAGACTGGTTTCTATGCTTTGGAGACACAATCTGATAAATTTATAGCATGCTATCCTTTTGTGTGTGTGTGTGTGTGTGTGTGTGTGTAAACATATCAGATATCTGCTATGACAGTTAAATTCTATACTGTTCTCAGAAATTAATAGACTTAAATGAAAAGAGATTGAGTATTACATACATGTGCTCTCCATTTGTTTGTTCTGAGCATTCTTTCATCCATCACACACTGGATGGTTGCAATTTATTAGGTGCAGTGGAAGTCATTGGTGATAGAGGTCTTTGTACAGTGTTTACAATTAGTCATAAATAAAATGAAGTAAAAAGTAACTTAAAATAGTGCAAAAGTACCTGTATTTTAGAAACCATAAATCTAAGTGCCTGCCCCATTCTGAGCCACAAAATTAGTATAGAAAATGTGCTTGAGAAATCAATTGGATAACAAAATTATTATAACAAAAATCTAAATTTTTGTAATTCATAAATATATATATTTTATAATTTATTTTGCTTTTATAAAATTATGTTACCAACCCAAAAGTGCTGATATTTCTTAATATAAATCTGATGAGAATTGTATAGCAGATGGAGTGTGTCAGTATATTTAAACTATTTTTGGGGACGCCTGGGTGGCTCAGTGATTGAGCCCCTGCCTTTGGCCCAGGGTGTGATCCTGGAGACCCTGGATCGAGTCCCACATTGGGTTCCCGGCATGGAGCCTACAGGGCTCTGCCTGTGTCTCTGCCTCTCTCTCTGTCTCTGTCTCTGTCTGTCTCTCTCTCTGTCTCTCATGAATGAATAAATAAAACCTTAAAAAAAAATAAATATTTTTTTATTATTTGAGTAACAGAACATTTAAAGCATATTTAAGTATGTAACTTCTGCATACTGTTTAAAGAAAATATAATCAAGTCCAGATTCTGACTAATAGAAAGCCACCATTGTCACCTATGCCATATTTTGGACCTTAGATTCTCCTGCACTATTGTTTCATTCTTATTCAAGTAGATTTTTTTAAGAAAAGATTGTATTTATTTATTCATGAGAGACACAGATAGAGAGAGAGGCGGAGACATAGGCAGAGGGAGAACCAGGGTCCATTCAGGGAGCCCAATTCGGGGACTCCATCCCAGGTGTCTTGGATCACAACCTGGGTCGAAGGCAGGTGCTAAACCGGTGAGCCACCCAGGGATCCCTTAAGTAGATTTTTAATACAAAATCAGTATAGCATGGAATGCAAAAAAGGGGATGTGTGCTCATGTTATTTCTGTGACAACAGTAAACAGAATGAGAATGAAATCTACTTTCAGAATGTTGTCATCGTTCATAGCTAATGGATTTAACATCAATGAATCACTCTATTCTCTTCTCCCACCTTGCTCCCATCCTACTACACAGGAACACCAATACCTTTTTCTGGTTTGATTGGACTATTGATGAATTAAGCCAAAAGCAAAATTAAAAGAGAAGAGACCAAGTTTGCGTTCCTGGGTGATCCAGGATTAAAATATGTTGCATGTCCAAAGGTCCATGGAGATTTCATTCAGCTCCAGGTGGCTAGACAGTTGGAGTCATTGGCAGGTTTAAAGCTCTTTATTTCTCCATGACTCTCATTTCCTGTGACCCTGGTTTGTCCTTACCCACCTGTCTCAAACTACACTGGCTTCCTCAATTTTCTCAGGACATAAACTCAGAGCCATCCCTGGCCTTCACCAGAAATGCTTTTTTCCCCAGTTTTTAGCCAAGTTTCTTCCTTTAGGTCTGCAGTCTAGCACATCAAAGCAGCCATTTTGGCCATTCTCTGTGAAATGGCACCCATCTCTGCTCTCATGCGCTGGGGACACAGTGTTTTTCTAGAGCTCAATATCATGCCTATCCGGGCCAAACATTGAACCAAGAAAGGCCTTCTTGTTAGTGGATCTCCATACCATCCAGTAGGAGCTCCACATTTTTTTAGATGGGAAGGATTAAAGAATGGTAAGCTGGATGAAAGTGTGAGAGCAGGGCAGAAGGTAGGGCAGTGTGTACTTATCAAGCACATAATTTTTTTGGTGGCTTTGGTGGAGCAAGACACCTGAGAAGATGAGGCTGAGAGAGAGAATCAAACCACTCACAACATCTCTTGCTGCTTGGCATTTTTTTACTGTCCTTATCAACTCTCTTTTATTTGTTCATCAATTTACTTGTTTATTCAAGAAATATTCATTGAACACCTTCTTTGCTACTGTCAGTCACTGTTCCCCATGATCCCTTCTGTCTCATTTTTAATCAGATTTATTTTGTCTTATTCTGCTGGCTACTGAAACTTGTTGTTCTGTGTTAATCACATTAGAGGACTGCTTTTTTTTTTTTTTTTTTCCCTCCAAGATAAATACTGTTCATTGCTTGAACCTAAAAGAGCATGATTATAACGATGGTGTTTGGGACACAGTGGCACGTGAGTAGGGTTTGGAGAATGAGAAAAGTAGGACAAGAGGGTCTATAAATTGCATTCCTTAAGAGTGAGACATACATGACTACTTACTCCATCTAGGATAGGTCCTCATGATCAAGAGTTAATGGACTTCAACTTATACTTGTGGATTTTCATTGGTTTATTATATTTCATTCAACAACACTAAACTTATGGAGTATCTGTGGTATGCCACGCACTGATTAGGTGCTAGACATATAGCATCTAAATCCTTGCCATCTTGATGCTTGAGTCATTGAATATGATGAAATCACATTTCTAAAAAATAGACATCTTAGTTGTTTGAAACTTTAACTCAGAATACCATATAATGATATTTGGGGGGCATTAGAAAAACCTGAAAGATTTGTTTTCTATTTCTTTGATTAAACTTCCTTTCTTCCCTATTAAAAGTTGGAGTTTAGAGGAAAGTAAAGCTGTATAAGAGAAGATATTTTTTACCAATCATTGTAATAACCACAAAATCTAAATGTGTCATTTCAGTATTCTGACTGATATGGGCGGGTTGCTTCTAAATTTCCTTTTTTAATAGTTGGATGAAATTAAACAAAGTTCTTGCTATATTTGGTTTAAAATGATTTTGATGATCAGCATGCATTAGCAGCATTTACAAATTCTAAACAACTTTCACCACATCTATAATATTCTTTAGTTCCTTCTGGGATTTGCTGCTTAAAGGAAAGTGGGAACAATGAGGCTCACATTATTCCGATAATTAACATCTGTGAAGGACAAGCTTCTGCATAAATTTTTCTCATAATAGGAGGAAATACATAGAAGCAGAATGATGCATCATGTGCTGTGATTTTAATATTTAAACAACTTTCTCTTAGGAACTGAACCTCTAGCTTCTGCACATAAAAGCAATCTTTCATTTTTTTTATTTTTAATTTTTTGCTCGAATAAATAGAGATGATAATTCCAAATAAACTATTTTATTTGGGCATAGTCTTCTTTTCTACAAATTTCTTTTCAAATAGTTTCTCCAATTATTTCTTTTTAAAATCCTTTTTGTATGATTTATAAAGTGAAGATTTAATCAACATTGGAAAGAAACTGTTTCATTTTGATGTTTATCTAATTCCTCTCACTGGAGCTTAAGGCAGAAGTGCAGGGTTTTACCTTTCTCCCCCATGAGTGCGTGAAAATGTGTTGAATGTCTAATTCCCATAGAATGAACACTGCAGCCTTCCTGTCACTAGTTTAAAGACCAATGAGCTGTCTTTTGTTGCCTAACCAGAAACATGTTGCCAATCTCCTCAGCAATCTTGGAAAATGCTCATTCTTCAATACGGGGAAAACATTACTTCCAATTACCAACATGATTTCTAGTATGGCTCATAGTCCTCCTTGTAACTTGAGAAGGTAGCACCAACATATATTTCCACTTCTGATATATGGAGCTCTTCTATTCCCCTTGTCTGCAGAACTTGTTTGGTAAGTTCTTCTGGAATAGGAGCTCTCTTTTTCTCTTCTTAAAATGTTTTTTAAAAATTTTAGGAAATCGTAGAACTTACTCATCATAGCAATTTTATTTTTACTAACGACATTTTGTAAGTATTGATGAAAACTTTTTGCTGTTCTTTAAAAAATTATGGTCAAATACACATATCATAAAATTTGCCATTAACTATGTTTAAGTGAACAGTTCAGTAGTGTGTAGGGGAGACAGACTTTTCTCTCTCCCCTGTTAGGTGTTTTCAGTGGGGCCTGCAGAGTACATTGGCATAAGACGGATCAACAGGAGAAAAGCACTCAAATGTATGTTTAATGTGACATGGCAGGACTCATAAGGATTGAAGACCCGAAGAAATGGCGGAACCTAGGTGCTTAGTCAGTAGAACAAAGAGAGGCGGTCGTGGAAAAGAAAGTAAATTATGTGAGGAGGTAAAGAAAGACATGAATTATTTTAACAAGGTCTGTTTGTGTAGAATTCTCTAAGTCTCAACTTCTTGCCGTTGGTGATAAGACTGTTACTTTCCTTCCCACACAGAAAGGCTATCTTTCACATGGAACTTTCATCTCCTGCTTTTAAGAAAAAGAAAGGCCAGAGTATTTTTTCTTGCATTTGCTATTTTCAAGTGCCTTTATTTTAAAATAGTCCTTTGGTCAAAGTGGCATTTTTCGGGGTATCATATTCTGCTCCCCTTCAGATGTTAGGTACATTCGCATTATTGTGCACCCCATCTCCAGAATCCTTTCACCTTGCGAAACTAAAATTCTGCTCCCTTGGGACAACTTCTTATTCCTCCAACTCTAGCCACTGGCAGCTGACATTCTAATTTGTGTTTCTAGGAAAAGAACATACTGCATTTTATAAGAGATTTAATATGTATGTTAAGCCCACAGTTAAGGTTATTTTGTTAGGTATATAGGTATAAGGGAGAAAAAATACATTTTCTCTACCCTCTTCTGTTTAGTGACTGAGGAGTGTGAATTAAAATGACAAAAGACAGATTAACAGGTGAAGAAGTTCATTGTGTATGCACATAGCAGGGAATCACAGCACAGAAACTAGAACCTGGGGCTTACAATTTTTACAAATGGTGATAAAACATGGAAAAGAGATTAAACCCAAGATAAAAGAGGATTTGGGCTTTGGGGAAGAGGGAGGCAGTTGTGGAAAAGAGACTAGGAAATGTCTGGCAAATAAGGGTGGTTTAATAAGGTTTGTTATGCAGACTCAAAGCATCTCAGGTGATAAGAGCTGTCTCCAGAGCCATTCTCCTCTTCCTCATATGGAAAGAGAGGACACTATTATACATGGAAATTTCCTTTATGAAAGAGAAATTTATGCTCTGCTTTATTTTTTTTTTTTTTTTTTTTTTTATTGGTGTTCAATTTACTAACATACAGAATAATACCCAGTGCCCGTCACCCATTCACTCCCACCCCCCGCCCTCCTCCCCTTCCACCACCCCTAGTTCGTTTCCCAGAGTTAGCAGTCTTTACGTTCTGTCTCCCTTTCTGATATTTCCCACACATTTCTTCTCCCTTCCCTTATTTTCCCTTTCACTATTATTTATATTCCCCAAATGAATGAGAACATATAATGTTTGTCCTTCTCCGACTGACTTACTTCACTCAGCATAATACCCTCCAGTTCCATCCACGCTGAAGCAAATGGTGGGTATTTGTCATTTCTAATAGCTGAGTAATATTCCATTGTATACATAAACCACATCTTCTTTATCCATTCATCTTTCGTTAGACACCGAGGCTCCTTCCACAGTTTGGCTATAGTGGCCATTGCTGCTAGAAACATCGGGGTGCAGGTGTCCCGGCGTTTCATTGCATTTGTATCTTTGGGGTAAATCCCCAACAGTGCAATTGCTGGGTCATAGGGCAGGTATATTTTTAACTGTTTGAGGAACCTCCACACAGTTTTCCAGAGTGGCTGCACCAGTTCACATTCCCACCAACAGTGTAAGAGGGTTCCCTTTTCTCCGCATCCTCTCCAACATTTGTGGTTTCCTGCCTTGTTAATTTTCCCCATTCTCACTGGTGTGAGGTGGTATCTCATTGTATGCTCTGCTTTAATGCAGAAAGGGAGAGCAGAGAACTCCTCCTGTGCTTGCTCTTTCTTAATTGACTTCAACTCAAAATAAGCGTTATGCCAAAGTGGCATATTTTGGGTAGCACATTCTGATTCCTTTCATAAGTTATTGGTATTATGGACTCTAAATGTTAAAAAGAAAAAGAAGAAGAATCATTAAGTCAATTGTATTATGCCTATTTGAAATGTTTATTAGCCATTGAAAGGAGTAAGAAAACTCTGCCTTATAAAATTCACATGATTTAGTTAGAAAATAAAATACCAGGAATATCAGGATTAAAAGATGTTTTTTTGTTTTTGTTTAACCCAGTATAAAAGATAACAAATGCATAAACGTTTATAAAAGCTTTAAAAATGATATGAATTGTTTTAGGCCAATTGAATTATGCATATGCCATTTTCCAAACATTTTCTTTAATATCTCTCATACCTGTGCACATATGTGTATGCATGTTTGTATTCAGTTTTCACTTGTACCTCAAAGATCTTGTTTTTCATATCTTTACTAAAACTTGGAATTATTTGATTAAAAATAATTCAATAATATGAAAAGTGGGTTGGCCGCAAGTATCTTCGGCCCTGTTACCAGTTCTTGCCAAAAATGCCTTAATGCACTGAAACGTATCAGACTGGAGATTCTATTTTCATGGAGGCCTTTTTGCCAGTATCATTTGTTTGTTACTTTGTGACAGCTTGCAACCTTGAAGCTGGGATTTCATGTTAAGGAGTACCATGAAGGTTTAGACTACCAGTAATGCTAATCCAAAATTTAATTCTAATGTAATACTTGGTAATACATTTCAAAACAAAAGGAGTTTACCTGGCTTACATAAAAGATTAAATCCCCTTTATTTTAGTAAATTAAATTAAAATAAGCTTAAAGAATAATGGGAATGTATATACTTATATTTCTGCCATATTTCTTTGTATTACTCAGCTAGCTTTGTTTTGAGGACATTTGCCCTTTGCGTATTTTTTTTTCATTTTCTTATTTCCTTCCATTGTTTGAGGTTTAGAATAAATTATACAGGCTAAACTTTACTAGTTTTCATGATTCAAGTATATTTTTCTGATGATGAATATACTTTACAAGTGGTTTAAAACAATGTTTCATCAGTCATTCCTATATGATTTGCTATGCAAAGTATACATGACCATTACAAAAAGAGGTTTATGTTGAATTTTATTCTGTTCACCATTTGTTATCCTTTCATAATTGTTTATGAAGCAAATCTCATTTCTAAAATGGATAGAATATAATCTCTTTTTTTCTGCCTATATTCTTTTTTGTAAAGTTTTTTTTTTTTTTTGTAGTTTATTTGAGAGAGGGTGAGACAGAGCATGAGCAGGAGGAGAGGGAGAAGCAGACTCCCCCCTGAGCAGGGAGTCCATCATGGGCTTGATCCCAGAAGTCCGGGATCATGACCTGAGCAGAAGGCATACTTTTTAACTGACTGAAACACCCAGATGCCCCTGGGTGTTTATATATTCTTTATTATAAAGAATATAAATATATTCTTCATATTGTTATTTATAATTTATTAATAGAGGAAAAAGCAGTATCTTGAATCATTAGACTATATTAGGAAGTTATTCTTTGATATACAGTTACAGTGTATGGAGATAAATGAATCACAAAACGGTAGAATGAACACCAGGTTATATAATATTTGCAAATAATTCATTAACCATAAATGTATTTTTATTTTATAAGTATTTATTCAATTGAATATCTTAAATATATGTTTCATCATTATGGGGGAACACAGGGCTAGCTAAGGACAAGGCACAAGCCTGGAGCAGCACATTAAAAAGTCCTTGAAACAGGCAAAGAGACATTCTTCTATGGACTCAACTGCCTTGATGTTCATAGTTTGCTAAGGGTAAAGGGCAACCTTAGCCTGACCCCCAGGAGCCTGTAAGTCTGCTTTCCCTTTATCTCTAAACCCCCAAGATACATGTTGGCAATCATCCCCCAAGCACATGGGCCACCTATATACATCTGAATCATGACTCAGGTTTTATTAGACGGTAATAAGTGACCTTTTCCCAACAAAAGCTAGCCCCCTCAAGGTCCTGGAAACTTTGTTTCCAAAATTCCTTAGAGAGTACACTAGCCTCAAACTCCTCCCAACTCCCAGGTATATAATCAGCCATCCCTCACAGGCCTGGGGCAGCCACTCTTCCTGCCTGTGAGTCCTGTCCCTGTGCTTTAATAAAACCATCATTTTGCACTGAAGACATCTCAAGAATTCTTTCTTGGTCATCAGCTCCGGACCTCACCTATATTCAAAAACTTCATCAATCATACATCTTGACAAAAAAAAAAAAAAAAAAATTCATACGTCTTGACAATCTAAGAAAACCAAGGGTTTATGAAATTCTGTTCTAAGCAGAGAAAATCTGGGTGTCTTTTGCTTTGTGATATTCAGTATTACACTTCTGTAGCATGTACTTTTCAATCTCTGCTGTCACTTGTCTTAAATCTTCAATTGATGCTTGCCATTGAGGTAAAGAAAATTAGCATGAGTCTAGCAATCTACCACTGGACAAATTTTAACAAAAATAATAATTCATTGCCACTTTCAATTCTTTTAATTGTTCAATTCTTTCAATTTTTTTATATCTGCTGTTACAAATTTTTATGAAAAGCATCATACTATTTGATTGTTTTAGTAAAATTCCTCTTTCCTTTTATTTTTAAGATTTTATTTATTTATTCATTCATGAGATACACAGAGAGGCAGAGACATAGGTAGAGAGAGAAGCAGGCTCCATGTAGGGACTTGATCCCAGGACCCTGGGATCACGCCCTGAGCTGAAGGCAAACACTCAACCACTGAGCCATTTTCTTCCTCTCTTCTCCTCTATTTTGATCAGTTGTTATCCTGCATCCTATTCTGTCTTTTGCTTTTTTATTGTTAATTTCCTCTCCTAAATCTTAAATTCTACTTATTTTTGCATTGTTTTAAGTTTATAAACCTCAATTGTCTGTTGTTCATTTTAAAACAGTTATTTCTTTCATTTTGTGCTGTTTTATAGTTATCTATAATGTGAACCCTGGTTCAGTACCAATGAGTCCACTGGGGCTAGAAGCAGAAGGCTTGATGCCATTAGTATGACCTTTGTATACAGTTAGTTAGTTAGTTCTTCCTCTTCCGTGTGTAAGCAGTTTCTTCTATTAATCTAACCTGAGGGGTGCCTGGTTTAGTTGGTTAAATGCCCGACTCTTAGTTTCAACTCAGGTCATGATCTCATAGCTGTGGAATTGAGCCCCGTGTCGGACTGTATGCTAAGTATATAGAGTCTGCTTCAGATTCTCTCTCCTTATCTCTCTCTCTCTCTCAAATAAAGAAATGAAATCTTAAAAAAAAAAAAAAAAATCTAACCTGAGAGAGTCTTTGCTCCTATGCTCTCTGATCAAATAACTCCACTTCTTAAGCCTGATAGGAAATGAAACAACAAAGGCAAACTGTATGGGAAGATGTTCATTTTTATAATGAACATTTGAAAGCTGCCTAAATATCCATAATCAGATAATAGCTAATTAAATTATAATACATTCACCTGATTAGATATAATTTTTTGTATGAGCAATGTGGTAAAAATATTTATGATATAGTGCTAATTTTTTTAAATGAAAACTCTTGTGTATAAAATGGCATATTCCAGAATTAAAACTATGTAAAGTACATTCACAGGTCAGAACAGTGGGCAAGAATATCCCAGTTACAATATCCATGGTGTGAGTGTAATAGGAGTATTATCTTTTTTTGTAGGGGGAGAGGTTTCCAAATTTTTCGATAAAGTTCATTATTCTATATAATTAAAAATAATTTTTAATCTAAAGATAAATACATAATAAAAATTTTCAAACATATAAATGTTTAGGTATTAGATGTATATATTGATCTGTAAAACCTGCTATAATGAACATCCACTTATTTAAACTTTGCTTTTCTTTTGTTACCTCAAGAAAATGCCTTTTGCTGATACCTTTAATATTTCTAACATCACATCATTGCAGACTTCATGCCAGTACTATTTCTCAGAGGCTTGAGACTTTAACCTATATGATCTGCTTTGCTTCATTCAAATTATTCTCTTGAATTACATGTTTACAGTTTAATAGAAAGGTGTTAATTTGCCTCCAGCTGCTAAAATTAATTGCCAGTTTGCTTCTTTCAAATTTTGCTTTTTAATTTACATGTTATCATACACTACCTAATGTTTTGTATCCTGTTTTTTACCAAATATCACATTATGATTATTTTCTGGTAACAATAATGATAGAGTACCTGTATCAACATCTGTGTCCTCAAGATAGCAGATGTCAAAACAAGGATAGACATGCAAGAGATACATGAGGGTAACATCCTGTGGGGGAAAGGCGGGAGCCTTGCAAGAGTGTGAGACCCATCAGGCCATGATGTGGGTCTGACCCGAGTGGAGGAAAGAGAAGGAAGGAAGTTGGGTGGAAACCCTCACACTGTACTGCAGCTCTGAAGACTGCTGGGTGAGGGGGTCAGCAGTCCTTGAGTCTTAGTCGACTGCCTGTTGGAGGATCCCAGAGCCCCAGGAATAGCCTGCCTTAGCCTCCCTGCCACACCTGGCACTGCCTCGGAGCAGCCTATGGGAAGCATGGCCTCTGCTGGAATGCAGTGATAGAGTTCAGAGTGCCACAGTTGGGACCACGATAATCACATTCTCTGCAATCAGAGATCCAAGAAGCATCATGCCCTGCATACTTTACAAAAATAAATCCAAATGATGCCTAATAATCCATCTGAAATCTATATCACATTAAACTTAATTCTTTCAAGCAACGCAGAAATCTAGGAATCTTCGACTTTTACTTCCACACCCAAACATCACCAAACTGAATTACTTTTATGCCTGAAATATCTCTTAACTCTGACCCTTTGTCTTTATCATTAGTACCAAGACTCTAATAATAACTCTACTCTCATCTTTTGCCTCTATTTTAGAATGACCCATGCCCACTCTGTCCCTAGGCAATCACTATTCCACCATGTTGCCAGAGTAACTTTGGATAAAAAGAACCATATTTTCCCAACCAAACCCTTTTCAAATCCACTTCCGGCTTTTCATTGCTCTTTGAATGATGATGCAAATTGACCTCAATATTTCCTGTAGTGTTATTCATTCATGCTATGCTCACCATTGGTCTCCTTGCCCCCTGCAGTTTACACGAGACATATTTCTTCACAGATACGCTTGTGCTTGCTCTTTCTTCTCCTAGAACGTACTCACTCTCTCTTTATCAACAATTTATGCATAGCTCAGACCACAGCTCAAGTGTCGGGGTCCCTTCCTTGACACTCCTGATGAAGTCAGAGCCCCTGACAATGAACTCTTGTAGCATACCACCTTCCTCATTTTTATAGCATTTATTATAGCTTCAATTTCCCATTTATTTTTATAATTATTGACCACTATATTTTGTAATACTCTGTAATACCCCACTATACTCTGTGCTGTAAAGGCAGGTCCACCTTTTTTTTTTTTTTGTCTTACCAGCAATTTATAGCACCTAGTGCTATAGAACAGAGAATAGTTATTGTTGAATGCAAAATTGGGCTTACTGTAAAGATGTAAGGTAAAACACATATATAGGAATGGTTGTAGCTATAAGAAGAGATGCAGTCCTCAAGGTAAAAAGGGAAAAGAAGCCATCCAAGGAGAATGTCTGTATCCTATATCATTTTGGGATGTTAAAACATCTTTGGAGGCATAAAGGTGCCAATATCAGCATGCATCTGAAAAAACACAAGTACTTCAGAATACCTTGAATGAAAGAGATAATTTGGAAAGAGGCTGAAAATGAGGGTAAATATAAGGAGAAACCTGACCATAAAGCATCTTATGTGTAAGTTGAGTAATTTGGACTCTATGTGGAAAGCTATTGAGAAGCACTAAAATTTTGAGGAGATACCTGAGCAGATTTGCTTTCTAGAGAGCTTTGTCAGGAATTGGGAGAAGAATCTGGAAGGAGCCAAATGGAGCCAAGAAGTCCCATTAGGGTGCCTTTCAGTAATTCAGAGGACAGCAGAAGAGTTTGAACTAGAACATTAGCAACAGTGACATTGGAAGGGAAGGGAGGGCCCGACAAATGAAAGAGCTATTAAGGAGTTAGAATCTGTAGCACCCAGTCAATTATTGCATGAAGCAGGGAAGCTGCTCATGCTGCTGTGAGGTCAAAGAGGATGAAGTCTGGGAACCGGCCTTTAAATTTGGCAAGCAGTCAAATTTCAACCTTCTCTATGAGCAACAAATGAATTTCTGCCTTCCCCAAAATAGCACTCGCAGGGAAATACAATTACTTCTTTACCCTTTACTAAAAACCTGTCCTGTAGCTTTGAGAGGGACACAGAATCAGGTAGGGCAAAGAGAGCATCCATGTGTCCAGATGGTCAATAGAACTAAGCCTGAGATCATTGATACCATGAAGAGCATAGAGGAGCACAGACTTATATTCAGAACATCACAAAATGCTGGGTGTACTCCCTTAGGATGAATAAGGGAGTATGAATAAGGGATTCTAAATCACATCTAGAATTTTACCAAGATATACTTATATTAATACTTTGCCTTATAATAGGATATCAAGAAAAGTTTTGGAAAAACACTTAAAATATTCTCTTTCCAGCATTCAAATCAAGGTAGCTACCTTTATCCTTTCAAAGGCTTTCCTTAGGCCAATTTTTATGACAAAGAGGGGAATTCTGAAAGCACCTTATTTCCATTCTTTGTGACTTTATTTAAGATTTGCAGATGGTATCTATGTTGTGTTAGTGTAATTTAAGGCTTATTTTATGTCCAATCCGTTGGACGATAATAATTTACTGAATGAGCTGAATATATACACTATGTGCCAGGAACTGTACTAGTGCTAGAAATGCAGCTCCTTAACACAAAATGGCCTCTGCCCTCTCAATATAAGTCATTTGGGGGAAAAGAACCCACATGTGATAAAAAAGGAAGGAAAACAGAAAAATAATACATATTTGTAACAGAGATATAAAAATCTAAGTGCTGTGGGACACAGAAAAAAAAGTATCTTTAGGGAAATCAAGTTGATGTCAAGTGGAAACTAGAATTTTGTCAAAAGAAAAACAAGAGAAGGCTTTAGGGGAAGAAATCCAGGCAAAAGAGACAGTGTTCACAGATACCCAAATAGTCAAGAAATTGACATTATTGGAGAATAAGTAAGCAATTTAATGTATTGATCTTGGGGAAATACTAAAGAGGTAAAGGAAGTTGTTAAGCTGTATTTTAACATTAACACATACGTACACACACTGTATTCCTCTGTAGGAACGGGGATACCACACAGACATGTTGTACACATACACCAAGGCATGTGGACAGGGGCAAGAAAACGGGAAAGGTTAAATCATCTCAAAGTTTACTTGGAAATTTTGGGTAGCCCCGGTGGCTCAGCGGTTTAGCACCTGCCTTCAGCCCAGGGTGTGATCCTGGAGTCCTGGGATCCAGTCCCATGTGGGCTCCCTGCATGGAGCCTGCTCCTCCCTCTGCCTCTCTCTGTCTCTCTCTCTCTCAAGAATAAAAAAAAAAAAAAAAAAAAAAAAGTTTACTTGGATGTTTTATAATATAGTGAATCCCCAGTTCCACCCATGCATGTTAAGATTGTGTTCCTATCTTCCCCTGTCCTGCTGCCAGAAAATCCTGCAGAGCCTGATGGACAGGGCCATTCCTTTTGCCACAGCGCCTGACTGCCAAATGGCACATGCCCCACCCAACAGTGTGAGAGTCTCAATTGATTATCAATTTAGGTAGTCCTGCAGGCTCTTTCTGCCCTCCTGAGATCAGGAGGGTTGATAATATCCTATTTCCTGTCTTTATCAATTTGTGGCTTACTCTCTTGAATTGCTCTATATATTCACTTTTGTCATCTTTCTAAAGTTGTGGAGATTATTGAAAATGACAATGTGGTATTTGCAATGATTAAAAAGATACTAGACGTTTAGACTTAAAACTTACAAATTTTAGGCAATTAAAATATGTAAATAATTAAGGTAGATTTAAAATATATCAAAGGTAAGAGCATACTTTCTGTTTACTATATAATAGGAAAGGTAGCCCATCATATTCTCAGTAAGAAGGAAATAAATACAGGTGCCTGGCTGGCTCAGTCAGTAGAGTGTGTGACTTGATCTTGGGGTTGTGAGTTCAAACCCCACGTTGGGCATATAGCTCACTTATAGAAAAAAGAAAAAAAGAGGGGACGCTTCAGTTGGTGAAGCATCTGCCTTAGGCTCAGGTCGTGATCTTGATGTCCTGGGATCAAGCCCTGCATCCAGCTCCCTTTTCAGCGAGGAGTCTGCTTCTTTCTCTCCCTGTACCCCTCCCCTGCTTGTGCTCTCTTCTTCACTTACTCTCTGTCTCAAATAAATTAATGGAATCTTAAAAAAAATAAAAAAAAAGGAGGGAGGGGGAAGAGAGAGAGAGAGAAAGAGAGAATAAAGCTGTATTACAGGTATGAAATCTTGGGCAAGTTACTTACCCTCTCTGTTTGCCTCATTTTCCTCATGCATGCCTCATAGGGTTATCATTTGCTATAAGGATTAAATAAGAAATAGATCTTGAACTCAGAACAGTGTTTGATCTGTGGTTGTCAGGTATAAAAACAATTGGTTTTATTGCCATTAGTATTATATATGTTTAAATTAACCTATTCTAAGATCAAAACAGATGGAAATATTAATATACATCTACAAATTTTATCTCCTGTGTATTTTGCCTTAAATTATAGTTATTTATTTTGTATTTGCATTATGTGTTTAGTTCTCACTAATTTGTAAATTCCTGGGGTTAGGGGATCATTTCTTTTCTGATTAAAAAAAAATCGGATGATTTTTATCTTATTCCTCTTTGTTCACTTTCTTGACTTTATATAGTGCCTTGTGCACAATAAGCATTCAATAGGTGTTTGTGGAATTGAATTATGTAAAAGCTCACCTTTTCTTATCTGTGAAAACCCATGGGTGGCTAATAGTCTATTAAGTTGGTAACAGAAACTTCTACCTGCATTGTTCCACAAAAAAATAACATCTGTAATGTTTGTTTAACCAGTAGAATTAAAAGATGCTTTGACTTTGCTCTAAGAATTAGAGGCTTATGTGACCCCAGATAAATGCTCTCTGACACATAATGAGATATCCCAGGAAAGGGATTAAAAAGCAAATAACAGGAGCACCTGGGTGGCTCAGTTGGTTAGGTGTCTGACTCTTGGTTTCGGCCCAGGTCATAATCTCAGGGTCATGGGATGGAGCCCCACATGAGGCTCTGCATTGAGTGTGGATCCTGCTTAATATTCTCTCTCCCTCTGCCCTTCTCCTCTTGTTTCCAGAAACAAAACAAAACAAAACAAACAAAACCCCACAAATAGTATAGGTCCAACATTAAAATATATGGTTTTTGATTTGAGACTAACATTGCTTATCACCAGAGAAAAAAGAAAGTAAATGTTCTTTGTGCATGTGGTTTTATTAACTTACATTTACTTTGATAGATAATGTCACCAACATTAAGTGCCATGTACACTTGAAAGCATGACTCAGGATGCCACCATACTGCTAATTACATCTAAAATATTTTAGTTTTGACTGGGGCTATCCTGAGCCAAGTTTGAAATATATTTAACTCTTACTTTACCTAAACAAGCCTGATGATGTGTTTGAGAGGTCACACTTCATGGCTGGTTGTAGTATGACCACCTCTTCAGTCCACCATTGTGACTTGCCATCAAATTCTATGTTGGTTGTCCCTTTGGAGGTCATTTGGTGTCCAAAAAGCCTAGTTCTCCTTACAACCCCATGCAGTGTTGTCACTCTGTGTGGTCAGGTCCCGGGTGTTCGAGGCAGGCTAGAGCCAGGGGCCTTGGCTGGTATTGGACTAGCTGAACCCCAAGAACAGATGATTCCTAACTCAGTGCTGTGAGTGTTGACCATTAAGTGATTCATTCATTCCCAGCCCTGCAGTTTATTAGCTGTGTGATCTTGGGCAAGTTAGTGAGACATCTTGAGTTGAGGTTTACTCCTTTGTAAAGTGAAGACAATTATGTCACCATGTCCACACCTGTGGGCCATGTGAGGCTTTGGTGAGACAGTGCAAAAATTTGCACCCTGCCTGGCACACAGTGAAAACCATGACATCACTATCATTCGTAACACAAAAAATTACTAGGATATCCGCTTGTATGTTCTTCAGTTTAGGCTAAGTCCTAATGTTATAGAGATTCTTCTTTTTGCTTCTTAAAGATACATAATATGGTAAAAACATTTTAATAATATATTACTGTATGAAGACGAAATTATTATAGTTGTCTGTTTTAAATTGTTGCTACCAAAAGATGGCAAAAGAAAAAAAAACAGAGTAAGGAACTTGACTTGCCAAATATTAATATGGATTTTAAAAAAATAACCTCACAATATGGTATGAGAATCAGTAGAGAGATCAGGGAAGCAAAGGAGCAAGAAAAAGTCCACAGAGCAACATGAGAGTAATGCATGACAAAGGAACTCAGAAGGGGGAACACAGTTGCTCTGGAAGCAGGTACAAGCAGACCCCAGCAGGCTGCCACTGGGACTCCTGTATTAATTACAGCCAACCTTGTAGTGTTTTCTTCCACTTGAGATGCTTCAGTAGTACTTAGCACAGTTCCTTAAATGCAGTCGACATTTAGTAGGAGGTCGATCATCTCACTGGTCTTCCTTGGATAGCAGTAACGGACACTGCTAGTCCAGTCTGTGTCCTGCCACAGAGCTTCTTTTCCACAGTGTTCTGGACCACCTCAACCAAAATGAAACCTTGTGTGTGCCTGATTGGGAGGGCCATTTGGCCCTGTTCAGTTCTAAACTTGTGATTTGCATACCGCAGTCAGATGCCAAATTGCACTACCATCTAGTACTTTAAGCAATATATTCAGTTGGCTGTGTGATTTTAGCAAAGTCACTTCAATATGATGATGAAGGATTTAAACCCATGAGATTATCAGAGAAGTATTAGGTGTCACACGGTAGCCCTGAGCATCCTGTGGATGTGTCATGTATCAAAAAAAAAAAAAAAAAAAAAAAAGCCTACACAAAAATGGCAAAGGTTTTGAATAACTTACAGATCTTTTGCATGTGGCATGCTACACTTTTAATATCTTATTCATTTAGCTTGATTATTTGAGTTCGCCTCATAAATAAAATGAATATTCTTTTTAAGTAATTTAAATCATGTTACAAATTTTGCTACAGAATGCTTAGCATTTTAAATGATGGTTTTTTGTATCTGATATTTAGCCATAGTTTCACTAGAAGGATTGAATTTTCCATCAAAGACTTAGCACTATTCTGCAAGCTTTTCTCCCTTTGAATTTTATTTTTCCCATTTTGGGCTGACGAGGCATTTGGAGTGATTCCAGCATGTTTACCCAGGTCTTCCCTACAGAGGTTAGGTGATTAGACAGTAAAGGAGGGAAAGTGCTGTTGCCAGTAGGTGGCTCACTATGAATGTACTTGGGACAGGATCAGAAATGTCACCCCTCCTCCATTTGGCCTTTGTTTCCAATTCCTGCTTCTTTGAGGCTTTTTCTATAACGTCTGAGTCATTTCCAGAGGGGAAGGCAGAGGGGTTAAAAAGAAGCAAGCAAGCAAGCACCAGCCTTTTGAGCTCTGGAAGAGCAAAGACCCCCATCTTAACTCTGAGCTTTCACAAAGTATAGCCTAGTCCCAGTTCTCTCTCCACATACAATTGCTTTTTCTTTTGTTCCTTGTGTCCTTGGCAAAGACTGAAAGAACCCAGCCTGTAATACTTGGGCCTCCTGTGTCATTTAAGGAATAATAAGCCATTGTCTTCATTAAGCCACCCTTGTTTTAGCAAATAGAATCCAAATACTGGAGAAAGGGACATTTTGAAGGGGGGAGAAGTAGAGCAGAGATGCTTTGCAAAATTCCCTAGAGAAACTGCTTTGTTTCTCCGATTTTATTGCTCCTTACTGAGAAGATTCATATTCAAATGGGTTGAGGTTGTGAATAGTTGCTAGCACATTCTCATGCACCCAGGAAGGCTATGATTATGGCTAATTACAATGAAGAATGAAGTCCTAACAAGAGTGCTCAATCAGATTGTTGTTCGTGCATGAAGTAACTAAGGCCAGCCAATGGAGGTGTGATTTTGGTAATTGCAAACAATGTGGCTATTTAAAAAATGCTTAGTAAATCTGTTCAAGACAAAATAAGGTCTAATTAATCACTTTAGTCTCTGAATTCCCCAGATGATCCATTTGCTCTGATTTTGTTGTTGTTGTTGTTGTTGTTGTTGTTGTTGTTGTTTACCTTTTGGGGTCCCTTTAATAATCTATTTCTAAGGTATAAAATATGTTCTTGCTGCCCACACATCTGTTTGTTGGAAGAATACAACTGTCCCCTATTAGGTAGCTTCTTTTCTGCCAGTCTTGTTGCAGCATGCTTTTGATGCAACTTGACAAAAGGTTTTTAAAAATAAATATGTACATATCCTTGTTACTATCCAACAGGAAAATGCATTATGAAAAATTACTATAAAACATTGACTATTAATTGAGTAAGCATATTGGTGTTGTATGTTGTTGTATGTTGAATGTTAACTTGAATATTCTGTGTATGTTGTATCTGGCCCCAGAAGTAATGTTTAACCATATATATTGTTAATATATAACAATATATTACATATATATAACATATATATGTATAACATATATACAATATATATAACAATATATATAACTATATAACCCTTAAATAATTGGAGACCTCTCGAAAGCACATTCCCCTCCCATATATTTTTTAAATACCTGAACTGAAATTGACTTGAGCTTGACTCCTTTTCTGTTTGCCATTTTGTACCTTTGATTCCTCATCTAAAAATAGACTAATAAATGGTCAAAGCTACTGCAAGAAATGCAGAGGGATGAAAATTATCCAATTAAAGTTTTTAAAAGCATCAGTCTTCAACTTCGTTTAAGCATCTAGTAGAATAAACTCTAACTATTTGAGGAGTTTCATTATTTTTGCCTTATTTGTTTTCTATATATGAACAAAAGGAACTTCCTTTTCTTAATTGAATTAAGAGGATGAGAAATTAAACTCAGCACAGATTTTGACCTAAGGAGCAATGGATGTTTATCTTACAACCTTGGCTGCTGTTCTTTCTAAATGAGGGATGGGAGGAGGGGAAAAGGAAAAAAGATTTTTTTAAAAAGGCTAATTTTTGTATAGATATCTTCTTATTTTAACTAATATACATCTGTCATCTGTAAAAGGAAGCAAGTACTGAAATTACAAATCTCCTCATGAAGATAAGTGAAAAAAAGTTCTTGTAACAGAGGAAGAAATAATTTCACACGTACATATATGTAAATCTCTTTTCTAATTTATCTGAAACTAGTAATTTATAATTAGAAGGCTTCTTCTAGTAGTTTTGACCAAATGAATTTTATATATAATGAAGGCAGCTAAAATAACAATGTAGGAAAAAATGAATTTTTGAACCTTGTCTCATTCTCTTAAAAACGTACTCTCTATACAATGCAAATTGCCAGATTCACTGACCAGTAACAATATAAAATTGAGTCCTATTTACCATTACCATTGTTTTATTTTAGCTAATGATTTGGAATCTTTGATGTGAATTAAAATAATTGTAGCTATTATTTTATCTACCAAAAATATAGATTTTCTATGATTTGATGGTATAAAGCATTTGTCTTAATAATTTGGAATTTTATATTTAATGGCTTATCTCAAAGTCCTAATTGGTCAATATATTATAGCCAATTTTTAAATTTTAATCAAGCAATATACATTTGAAATGCTTCAGTGTATGTTATACAAGAGAAAGCCATGACTGTTCTCTAAGTCACTATTCTAACCTTGTTCAGGTGCGGCCTTTGAAAAATTTACATTTTGAGTGTAAGAGAAGGTGTTTAAAAAACCTAAATTCAGGTAGTTGCTTGAGAGAATGAGTAAAGTCCATTTTTTCCTTGATTAATATTGAATCTGTTACTTCCCTTCCTGCTCACCAAACACATCAATACAGATGCAAATAAGGTGAGGCCACTTCCTGTAAATCAGCTGTCAACATGTATCAACGAGAAAAACAATGAATAAGGAGAACTGCTTCTCATAAAGGCTGTGCCTTTCTTCTGTTTGAAAGAAGAATATTTATGGCCTTTATAGCTGGCAGCAAGGAACATTTAAAAATATAACTTCATACACATCCAAAGCATTTTGTGAATTAAATCAATCGAAAGTGTAGAATTTGAGAGGGTTAATAGAATTTCTTGGTAACTGTTTAATAAAATTAATAGGTGGTTGGTCTGATATATTATTTATTTGGCTACTATATATTCCCAGTTTTCACTCACAGATGTTAGAAAAAGTTAATACAGATTCTTTTAAAATTGCCAATTTTCTAAGAATATGAATATAATAAAACAATTCATCAAAATATTATTTAATCTTTGATTTAGGGTATATTAGGATAGCAATAATATTATGTGTATATATATATATATATATATAGTGCCTTATATACTCCTCAAAAGGTGTCATATTTCCTTTAACTTCTTTTTTTTAAATAAATTTATTTTTTTATTGGTGTTCAATTTGCCAACATACAGAATAACACCCAGTGCTCATCCCGTCAAGTGTCCCCCTCAGTGCCCGTCACCCATTCACCCCCAGCCCCCGCTCTCCTCCCCTTCCACCACCCCTAGTTCGTTTCCCAGAGTTAGGAGTCTTTATGTTCTGTCTCCCTTTCTGATATTTCCCACACATTTCTTCTCCTTTCCCTTATATTCCCTTTCACTATTATTTATATTCCGCAAATGAATGAGAACATACAATGTTTGTCCTTCTCCGATTGACTTACTTCATTCAGCATAATACCCTCCGGTTCCATCCACGTTGAAGCAAATGGTGGGTATTTGTCATTTCTAATGGCTGAGTAATATTCCATTGTATACATAAACCACATCTTCTTTATCCATTCATCTTTCGATGGACACTGAGGCTCTGAATTAAAAACAAAAAACACAACCACAAGTAACATAGGACAGGTGTCCATAGCCACCTATCAAAAGAAAAGCAACTAAGGCCTTGATTGAAGTGATTAATCTAAGGAACAAGAGTGAGGGAGGCTAGTCCAAGCACATGTCCCCCTCTTTCACCATATGACCTCTCATTAAAAACACCAGTTTCTGATAGGGGCAGGTATCTGTGTGACTCAGTTGGTTAAACATCCCACTCTTGCTTTCAGCTCAAGTCATGAACTCAGGGTCATGTGGGGGATCAGCCCACATTAGGCTCTGTGCTGAGCAGGAAACTGCTTGAGTTTCTCTTGCTTGCCTTCTGCTCCTCCCCGCAAAAACACCAGTTTCCATCACTCCATTGGTAAGCAGAAGTGCTGGGGAAAAGTTCTAGGTACTTAGATGTTGGATAAATCAGCTTTTACTCAATCTTTTTAAAATAGGCTGCCTCCAGTTGTTGGAAGCACTTTACATTTCTGTTGCAGAACCCTGAAACATACCATTCATATTGATGTTTACGAATTATGATCTGTAGAGCTAAAGTGCTGCAGAGGTATTCTGAAATAGAAAGATATTATCAATTAGGATCTTGGTTTTAGGCAAGAGAGTGCAACTCTACCTAACTTGGGCACATGTTGGTTGAAAAGAAATTGGGCACTCATGAACTGTGGAGGACACTCAAGAGATATGTTTGGACAGTCTTTTGAATGAACTCCATTGCCCTCCTTGTACCACTTTGTACATGATTCAGAGTTAGAGGAGAGAGATGTGCAAAGCTTCAGCCATGTAGGTATGCCAGGAAGTAAGAGAACAGTGCTGGCGGAATGAGCATTCTGTGACCCTGTCTTAACTCCAACTACTACCACAAAAATACCATGTAACAGAAATTTATTTCTCACATTTCTGGAGGCTGGAAGCCCCAAATCAGGGTGCCAATGTGCTTGGGTTCCAGTGAGGGCTCTCTTCCAAGTTGCAGACTAACTACTTCTCTTTGGATCCTCACATGGCACAGAGAGGAAGCAAGCTCTCTGGTGAGTCTTAAAAGGCAAGAATCTCATTCACGGGGCCCCCATCCTCATTTCCTCATCTAATCCTAATCACCTTCCAAAGGCCCCACCTGCTAACACCATCACATGGGTGAGGGCAGGTGGGGGGTGTCGGGTATGAATTTTAGAGGGACATGTACAACCCATAACAGATCTCCTTTGTCCTCTGTGGTCACTGAGGAGCACCTTTATCTACTCCCTCATCAATACTTAATGCAGCAGAGGAAACAAGATTCCCCAAAAGGGAATGATGCTAGAAGGGGCAGCGACAGTGGACACATGTAAAACAATTCAGGTCTCCTACAGTGTCCAAATAACCATGAGCTTTAGGGGATGAAAACTTTTTCTTGACCCTCCTAAGGTTTCTGGCTGGGCCAGAAAATTAAGCTGACAAAGACAGGCTACCAGGAGAAAAGCATACAAATATATTTCATTTGAATTTTATGTGACAGGGGGCCTTCATAAGGAGAAGACTTGGAGAAAGGATTAAGGTCGAGTATTTTTATGTCAAATTTGATGAAGAGTGGGAAGTCGTGAGAAAATGTGATAGAATGGAAGGGTCTGAATTAACGGTGGTTAACTGAGAACTTAGCAAGACCTATTCCTTCAGATTCTGTTCAGGGTCCCTCCATCCTCAGAGATAAGGATGCTCCATTCCTCTACTTGCAGGGAGGGTGCCTCTTCCATGAGGGTCTTATGGCCCACTTGAGAAGAAGATCAGAGAGCCCTTCCTGCCCCTATTGTTTCTCAACTTCCTTCAGTGTCTCAAGATACTCAATATGCCAAGGTGTGCCATATTTTGGGTTACCATTCCTGAGCCCTATTGACTGGGAGCAGGATTTCTCTTTATTATTCCATTAAATGGGCCATCTTTATAAATTAGGAATATTTGCATATTCCAGACTCAAAGAGCAAAGATCTAAGACTAGTATAAAAAGTCACTCCACATCATTGAAAAAGGATGGTTACCGAATTTAGTGTGTGTTTCTCAACCTTCCTTAATTCTTTTCTGTACACATAAATGAGACCGTAAGATCTACAGCAAGACACAGACATATTAAGAAACGAATAAAGAAAGCATCTTTCAGATGGGGCATTACATCCTTGCAGACATTTCTCTCTGACCCTTGTGCACACTGTTTCCCACCCTTTCCCTGCCTGACCTCTTTGAACACTGGAATCCATCCCATCTTGAAGGCAGACTCTACTGAGGCCCCTATGCCCTTTTGTTTGGCTTGGATTTAGGATAAAAACTAATTTGAGGGCCACCTGGGAGACTAAGTCGGGTGAGTGTCTGACTCTTGGTTTCGGCTCAGGTCATGATCTATCAGGGTCCTGACACTGAACACAGCATCAGGCTCCATGCCCAACTCAGAGTCCGCTTGACATTCTCTCTCCCTCTCCCTTTGCTCCTCCTTCTGCTCTCTCTCTCTTTCTCTTTCTCCCAAATAAATAAATAAATCGTAAAAATAAACCCTATTAACTCGAAATCTTTTTTACTTGCCTTTCGAAAGATCAGTAATCAGTAATGCCCCATGTCTGTCCTGTTTTTTCCAAGCCCAGGTCATAAGTGAAAACAAGCTTAAACGTGTCAGAATACTCAGTGTAGTGAGGCCTGGACTGAGAATCCCACTTGAGCCCCTCACTAGTTACATGATGGGCAAGGTACCAGGCCCTCATGCCCTTGAAGGCAGGCCCTGGGTTTGGCCATTGCATACACTCTTGCTAGCATACACGCAACTAATATTAGTTGAGTGATTAGTCAGATAACTGCCTGTATAAGTATCATTTTGTTGGGCCTCAGTTTCCCCCAGTTGTCAAATCAGAGAACTGGACTAGACAACTTTTCCATCCCTTCTAGTGCAAGGAGCTATGTATAACATAATCAACAGTATAGAACTTTGAAGAGAATACAAGCTTTAGGTTTTCACTGATGTATTTTAAAATTCCTCATTATCATTTTAAAAAGTGTTTAAGAATATTGAGCAGGTTCATCTATTTTTCTTCCCTAAAAATTAAACTTGTTTTCTTTACAACCAGGGAGGATGATAACTGATTAGAAGGCTTGAGCTACAGGCTGGGTATCTGTTGAGAAACGAGGCAATCCACATTTTAACTTGGAACCACATATTTGTGCAGTGAGCAAAACCTTAATGTATACTATGGCATAGTGCACTATTTCACATATGTTATTTTATGAAGCCCTAAAGAATGTGGTGCAGTATATAATATTTTTTAATAAATAAAGAAATGCAGGCCCTGAGAGATGCCTTGACTTGCCCAAGTATAGCTAGAGATTAAATGAGCAGAGTCAGAATTGGAATGGACTGGAATTGGAATACACTGTTTATGCTTTTATATCTCCCTATTTAATGTTTCATTTCAAAGATTTCCACCCTTTTGCTCTCATTTTCTTTTATGTCTTTTTACTCTGCATATTCCTTATCTTGAGGCCTTTTGCTACTTTGTTCTCCTCCTCAATTCTTCCATTATTTGGATTCTTCCATTCTGTCCTTTGATGTATCTGTTTTCTCCATGGAGCTACAATGTTTTTCCTCCTCCCAGTTTCTCTAGAGGATACAGAAATCCTCTACATGTTGAATTCCAGTGCCAATGTACTTATTTTTAAATTCCACCCTTGAATAATTATCTTTTTTTTTTTTACTTTTGTCTTCCTCTTCCTTAAGCTGTGTAGTGTGTTTCTTGTTGGTATTTTATGAAGTCATTTTTATATGCTACTTGAATAAAAAAAAATACACCTAAAAATATCTAACTACCAATTGTCAATATTGTGCTGTTTGATTTCCATAATGAAATCATAGTTTGAGGGCAGCCCTCTTGGCTCAGCAGTTTAGCGCCACCTTCAGCCCAGGGCCTGATCCTGGAGACCCGGGATTGTGTCCCATGTCAGGCTCCCTGTGTGGAGCCTGCTTCTGCTTCTCCTTCTGCGTCTCTCTCTCTCTCTCTCTTTCATGTCTCTCATGAATGAATAAATAAAATATTTAAAAAAAAAGAAATCATAGTTTGACATGAAATATTCTAAAAAAAATCATTTCACTGAAGCAAATGATTAGAGCTGGAAAAAAAACCCTAGGATAAACAAATATTTATTCATTCTGTATCTATTATTTGTTGGTTACTATGTATCAGACATTTTTCTAGTTGATAAGAGGTAACACTTAGCATCTTACTGATTTTAGGAGTTTAAGGATAGGCAGATATGTATAAAGATATAAAATGAGACAGATTCTTTCTTTCTGTCTATCTGCCTATGTGTCTGTCTTGTCTTCATAAGGACTCAAGTAAAAAAATTATGAAATACTTGCTTTGTTCAAGTTCTTATTTTAAAGTTTAAATTGACTCATCTCTTTATATATTTTAGAAAATTCAGTTTTCACTAAAATAACTCTCAGTTTCTACAAATGTTACTACAAATGTTAACTCCAAAAGTACTTTAGTTAGTTGGGGAACTATTATCTGATAAAGTCTGTACTGCAGAAGAGATTTCTTTCTTTTTTTTTTTTAAGATTTTATTTATTTATTCATGAGAGACACACAGAGAGAGAAAGAGACACAGGCAGAGGAAGAAGTAGGATCCGGGCAGGGAGCCCGATACGGGGCTCAATTCCAGGTCCCCAGGATCATGCCCTGGGCTGAAGGCGGCGCTAAACCGCTGAGCTGGGCTGCCCCAGGAGAAGAGATTTCTAATCCTTCATTACTTCTATGCTTTTATTGAGTACTGAATACGTCTACTAGACATTTGTTGTAAGCAATTCCATGTATGACTTTATTCTCTTCCCACATCTAATCTAAAACGTATGTGCTGATATATTATATATATATATATATATAGTTATACATATATATATATATATTTTTATCATGTCCAAAGAATTTCTTAACCAAAAAGTTGAGCAGAAATGCATTTAGACTTCGGGGATCTGTGGGTGGCTCAACGGTTTAGCCCCTGCCTTCAGCCCAGGGCATGATACTGGGGACCCGGAATCGAGCCCTGTATTGGGCTCCCTGCATGGATCCTACTTCTTCCTCTGCCTGTGTCTCTTTCTCTCTCTCTGTGTCTCTCATGAATAAATAAATAAAATCTTAAAAAAAAAAAAAAAGAAGAAATGCATTTAGACTTCCATGGTGATTGGTAAGGGAATGATCTCTAGCAGCCCTGAGTTTTCAGAGCTAGAGTGAATCTCTGACCAATTACTAAATGTTAACTGAACATTTATGAACATGTGTCATATGCTCCCTCTAGGATAGTATAAAACCTCAAGTAGTCCAGGAAAATGGCCAAATTCTGGCTCTGGATTGTGGCTTTCAACAATAATTGATATATGCAGATTATTGGAGAGCTTGTATCTGCTCCAGTCAGATATATAAATTTGTAGAGTATCCAGTCTGTTGTGGCTCTTATAAAATTAAGGTTTGTTAAATTACATAAGCATATTGTTAAAATTATATATTCCTGCTGAATATGCTAGTTTTACTCATTTACTGTTTTAGATTATGATAATAGGGACACAGCATTTTAATAAACTTTACATTAAAGTTTCTCCTATAAATTAATCTGAGTGTTTAACAATGAAACAATATTTTTTATGTATATATCAAATTTCAACTATTTTGATTCATTTATTTTCTTCCTAAAGATTTTTTAAAAGCTTAGACTGTAGCTTTCCAGATTTATAATTCCATTAAAGCCTGTTATATAATCCTAAACATGTTTAAGTACATCACATATAATTTAAATTATTGAAAAGTTTATTTTACACTTCTTGAAGACTCAGAACTCCTTAAATTTATTTCACAAAAGGCGCATCTTCTCCAGAATAAATTTAACTTGCCTCATGCAATTAGTATTTAGAAAGACTCAAATTAAGTGGAACATAGCTAAATTGAACCTTTAATTAACTAGATTTTTTTTCTTTTCGCTCTACTTTTAGAGACAGCATAAAATTACTGGAAAACAAACAAGATAGCAAGGATTTGTTTTAAAAAATCTGCCTTCAAGGTTGGTGCTGGGGGTCAGTAAGTAGTTAGCCCAGTTTGCATATTATAAAACTCTGAAGTTATGACTCATTTGAAATAATGAACCAGAGATACCAGTGTTCTCTTGTTCATGAAAGAAAGATTACATTTTGTTTGATATACTTTTATTTGTTAAAGCAGAAAAGTGAGGTGATAGATGTTGAGAATACTTCCAGCAATGAAAGATTGAATCAGAATTGGTTTCCTAGTTATCACTCTGAAAACCAAGAAATTAAATTAACCCAAACTCATTTTCACCTGAGCATTCTAATTAATCAAATGGATTAACAAATGAATGGGTACGAGATGAAAAATAGTTGTAGGAGAAAAGCAGAGGCAATACTTCTGGTGAGAGAAACTGCTCATTTGAAACAGTAATAATGCAGACTACACATTAGCTCAGAGCAGTAGAGTCCTTTCTTTCTCATCTTTGACCACTGATTTTCCCTCAGCCTTGGTGTCACACACACCTTTTCCAGGAATCTTCTGAAGACAACTCCTGCCTTAGAGATTCTAACTAACTCCTCTGCTCTACTTACTCTTTATTATAACATCTTTAATAAATATATGCAGTCTACCATGTCTGTGCAAGATACAGTCCTCAGTAACATAGAGACCCACTATTCTATAGACCTGGCCCTTTGGCCATACCTGCTTATAGTTCTCTGCACCTGAAGATTTGCAGGTTCAGATACGTAAGCTGTCTATTTTCTTCAAGAAATGCTTATGAAACACATAGAAAAAAAATCTCTAAATGGATTCTCAGTCACCATGTTCATTTACTGACTGAACTTCCTACTTCCAAAAATAATTTTAGGGAACCTAAAAGATACCAGTACAAGGAGAGCTTACATAGAAAAGGAAAAGAAGTGGAAAGGAAGAATTCTATCAGAAAAAATATGTTAAGGGAGGCTATTTGACCCGGGCCGAAAGGTATCAGTGACATTCACAATAGGGCAGATAAAAAACCCCAGGAAATGTGATGAGTTCCACAGTTTCTATTTGACTAAAGGAAGTAATTCAGTGCATCAGGAAAACCAAACATCTCTCTGGGCTGAACTGAGGAGGTGTTTCTACCTTGGTCATTTGTCTCAGGACTTGTCACATGATCAGCTTTTGAGAAATATCTGTTGAATGCTGAATAATGACTGTAGTTGGGATTTAGCTGATGAACATGACCTGCTGGCGAGAGTTCCTGGCTGTCCTTGTCCTTCTTCCACCAGGACAGTCCCTTTGCAGGTGACTCAGCATTACAGTGTGCGCCTAAGACGTGTCTCTTGCAGCCCACCTTGGAGCCCACTTTGGGGCTTCATCTCCCCCACTCTCAGAAGCCTCAGGGCCCTGCCCAGTGTTCTCTGTTTGGACTTTTATTTCCTTGGCTTGTTGAGTTTTGTTCTGTTTGTATTTCTCAGTTATCCCTCCATCACTGTTACTATTTCTCTCCCAAATCTCTAGTAACAGAAATCAGTGGTTGCAGATTTTTTTTTAACTGAAGTCTTGGGAGTAATAGTTGGGGGAACTGTGATACAGAACAGGTAAACACTGTCAACTCCAGACATCACTGTGGGGAAGACAAGCCTTTTGTTCTGGCTGTGGCATTCTGTAGAGCTGGTGCCTCCCACCTCAGAGCTGCTTCAGAAGTCCTTTGTCACGCAGAGTACTTGAGTTTCTGCCTCTCTTCTCCTCCTTTTCAAACAATTCAGAGGCCCAACTTTCCATAACCAATCTGAGGTATTTTCCAAACAAAAAGAGGAATTCTTCCCTGAGAGAAATGTTGTCTTCCTAGAACAACTGGCCCAAATTGGAATCAGATTTTAGAATAAAAAAAAAAAGTTTCCTCCCTGCTGCACACTCATATCTCCAGAAATGGGGCCCTAAGAATCAGGTGGTGACCCTCCAGTGTCCTCAGAACTTCTACCAATCAGAACACTCCCATTTCCTCCTGCTGGAAAGGAGGTCTCTCATGACTCCTGGTCCTAGAAGGCAGCCTCATGGAGGAAAACACCTTGGCCCTCCAACCTGGCTGACCTTTATTTAATTCTTTTCTCCACACTCATTCATTACCTTGCTGTTTACTCTTGGGCAATTTTCAGAACCTTTCTGAGTCTTACTTTTCTCATCAATAAAATGAAGAAAAGAAATCTTAACCTTGTGTTCTTATGTTCCATTTTCCTTTCCAGGTGACTTTTCATTTTTCTGGACAATTTTTATGTTAAGCTTTCTCTCTCATTATATCAGGAGAGACATTACTTCAAAGGATTTTCAGACACCCTTGAACCAATAGCATCTAAATTCCTTTTACATGTGCCTTTGTGAGTCGAATGTTCTACAATGTTACTCATAGAACCAGTCTGAAAGGTGAGCCTACTTGAATGTTAGCTTGATGGGAGGCAGTGTGCACTCTGGAAGGCCAATGGGCATACAAGCCATACAGTCTGATTTTTAAATCTGGCTTTCCACTTAGTAGAGTGACCATAAGCCAAGCATTTATCTTTTTTGGCCTCAGTTTCTTTTTTCTAAAATGGAATAATGCTACGTCTCAGAGTTTTTGTAAGGAAAGTACTTAGTGCTTGGTATATAGTAAGTACTCACTAAGAGCTATGGGGGCCAGGTGCTGAAACACAGCGGTTAGATAAGTGATCCATTCTTTCTCCCTGGGATATTGTGTTCCCCTGAGGCATAAAGGATAGAGACTACCTGTCACTCACTGTTTGGAGAGGAGTACTTTCTCTGGCACCACCAGCCGACCTTGCGCGCCAGGCTCTCCTGACAGAGCACATCCTTCCTTTCTGGCTTCCATTTTCTCTCTCTTCCATGTTTGAGGACCATGTGACCTGCTCCCCAACCACATGCACACAGGATCTGCAAGGGAAACACGTTTTTCCTCCATGAATAAGGGATTACTGGGGATCTTTACATAATCACAAACCAACACTATGAATCTGCTACTGAATAAGGTTACAGGCTCTTCCAACTTTGCACTAGAACATGAAATTAAATTCTTTTTAGACCTCTTAATTGAGATTGGATCAACCCCTATAGCTGCTGAGAACCCACAGCATACACATAAGAGACCTAAATTAGATTGTTTGGTACCTTTGCTTATTCATTTTTAGGTACCATTTATACAGAGAAGCATAATGAGATTGAGTACCCTCTGGCCAGTATTGTTTCAGTACTGCTGGGTACTGGTGCTTTATGGATCTTCATGGAATGCAGAGAGAACAGCCAAGAATTGTTGGAGTTTGCCACTGAATGACAGCAAGAACAAATCCCAAAGTAATTGTGAACATACTTTGTTATCAATAAAATAAAGGGGTTGGGGTAGATTGGCTCCAAGATCCCTTTTGGCTCAGAACATTCTTTGATATTGTGATTCAATCAATCTAACTATCCTTAAAGTCTTAGAGCATGTTTTCTGAGTATGTCCCAATAGAATAACTTGTCTGCAAAAGGCTGAAAGTTATTATTTGGGAATAATAAATCAGGGCAAAAAAGATGTAGAGTTCATGATATATTATTAGTTTCAAGTTTGCTAATCCTTATTTTATGAGATTTAATTTTCATGATGTTTACTTTCCCATTCAGCCTATTGTCAGAAAGAAGAATGCTTTTTGTGTTCAATGAAGAGATAGGCCAGAGACTAATAAATGTGTGCTTTGCCCTTGCTCAGATAAATGCGATAGTTAAAAGAAGCCATGACAGGGTATTGGGGCCTTGTGTTTACCATGGTAAAATTAATACCTTACAAGTTTTCTAAGAAGTTTGTAAGATGTCATAGATTTATTTTTAATATAATTTTGAAGTTGGAAAGCTAAGAAATATGAACCTTGATTCTTGACAAATTCATTATCAATAATACCATGTGCAGAACAAAATTACATGTTCAGCAAAAAAATAATCTGTCATAAGACTAAACTAATTTGCAAGGAATTAAAAATTTACCTGAAAATATGAGTTCTCTTGAGAGTATATTTAACATTTTTGTGATTGTATAATATTCTCTATTTTTTCTTGATCACTGTATTAGGGAATTATAGTCTATATGGTTTTATAAAAATAAGGTGAATTTTAGAGTAATTGAGCTAGAAGGCACATTAAAAAATTATCTGCCTCTAGGAAAGATGGATGTCCTCTTTTTGAAGTCTCTGCAGATAGAAACGAGACATTCTTGGGTGCCTCTCCGATTTTATTACTGTGGACATCCAGGTGACTGTTACTGCATTACTGTGTTCACTCTTACATGTCACCTCATTACTTTAGGGTATTTTCATTTATTTTACCTCTGCATACAGAGAATGATTGCAAAGTAAGTAGCATACCGCTTGGTAACTGTTAAGTGCTCAATAACAGATATTAGTATTTTTCTCTCTGTACATGATTTTTTTGAGGTGTTAACCGAAATCTGGGGGAAATACTGGTCAATCAGTAAATGTATTATTAAATTATTTCCTGGGGATCCCTGGGTGGCTCAGTGGTTTAGCACCTGCCTTCGGCCCAGGGCGTGATCGTGGAGTCCCAGGATTGAGGCCCACGTCAGGCTCCATGCATGGAGCCTGCTTCTCCCTCTGCCTCTCTCTCTCTCTCTCTCTGTCTCTCATGAATTAATAAATAAAATCCTTAAAAAAAATTAAAAAATAATAAATTATTTTCATTCTGGGACACCTGGGTGGCTCAGTGGTTGAGCGTCTGCCTTTCTCTGCCTCTCTCTCTCTCTGTGTGTCTCTCATGAATAAATAAATGAAATCTTTTTAAAAATTATTTTCAAAAAATTATCTTCATTCTGTAAGTATAGATTTATCATTCTAAGTAAATATTCTTTCCAATAATTGAATACTAGGATGGTATTGCTATTACAAACAAATACGAACAAAAATCATACTGAGTTGAAAATCAAGAAGGAAGATGTCTAAATCTGTCTCACTTCTGTCTATGAAGAAATTGTCCATTTCAAGACCTTCCTTTCCTGCCCAACTGGCCTTCATGCTTTTAAAAAAAATAATAAATACACAAATTTGATTGAGTCATAATTTAACATTTTTGTATCTACCAATTTTTTGGAACATACTGGGAAAAAAACAGTAAACAAGACATGATTGCCCTGAGAAAATTTTGTATCTATATTCATATGTTCCAATGCATACGTACATTAGGAAATTAGAAACTCCTCTTAAAAAGTATAATGAAACTTCACAAAGCATGAAAAACCTTCATAGGAAAGAAGAAAGTAGGTAATTTCTGTAGTTAGATTATTTTGGTAAAAACATGACAGAACTAAGAGTCTTCCAAGGGCAGTTTGCAAAGAGAAGTTTATAGAGATTCAGGGAATAAGTGTTCAAATGTAGTGTAATACCTTATTATCTCTCATTGTTATTCAGATTTTGGCCTCAAGGCCTGAATATCACCGGGTCAGAAGCTCAATTTTATTAGTATACTTGAAAAGATAATTAGTCAATTAGGAAGTGAAAGTACAAAAACTAGTTTAATATTCAGAAAGCCATTTACAGGATATTGTAAACCTGATTCTGATTTGAATTCTAGAAATTAATGCTAAGGCCACCTTCTACCTGATATGTTTTCCCTCAATCTAAATATATTTTTATATGTATGAAATATGGTTATCAAGAAATTTTAAAAATATTGAATTCCAAGAGAAGTTTTGTTTTTCTTGTTTTTAGGTAACAGATGGGATAAATTAAAGTTGCCCTATGAACAGCTGAGCAGCTGGACCATGTGCTCTGTGAGGGCACCTGTCTATTCCCACTCATTCCTCAGTACCTAGGACAGTGCCCAGTACATAGTAGATACCTGACTTAAAGATGGACCAATCATTATTTTCTGAATTTTAGTGGTAGAAACTTATTAGATCTCTTATTAGACACTGACTTTCATTCACTCAGCAAATATGTTCAAGTCTTAGCTGAGTATATTGTAGGTCATTAAGAAATTGCGTGATTGTTCTTTATATAATGCTAAGAAGTTATATAATCTGGTCAATTGCAGGGAACATTAAATAGTCAAAATGTCTAAAGCAAAGACTATTTAGAGATCACTAGGGATCATTACTAGATGTCATTGGTGATTGTTTTAGCAGGAAACCATCAGTGATGCAAACTAGGATGATCTTAGATCCTGATTAGATGCTAAATGCTATTAAATGCACTAAAGCATAATAAATACATTTAATTTTATTCTGATCAACCTGGAAAAAGCTAATGCCACTTCTAAAATATGCTAAATATTCTTTTAGATACTGGCTGGCTTAAAACCCAATTTGGCACCAAAGCTGTTAGTGATTTTCACATCTTATGATTGGGCCACTTTTAAAACAATTTGATACGGTGACCCAATAGTAGGCATGAAAAAAATAGTAGGGTAGCCAAGGAGTTGGTGCCTACCATTTAGCAGCAAATAGAAGTGCTAAATAACTGCATGTTCTCTCTTAGATTTCTTATAATTCAAGTTATATTCTTTTCAATAAGTATTAAACCAAAGTGAGAAACAGATTTTATTGCTTACAAGTAAGTGGTGCTTCTGCTCGTGCACTTCATGTTAGGCCTCATATTAACAATATTGATTATTGTAGGGATTTGCATAAACTCAATATTGGAATGGACTATTTTACACTTGCTTTGTATTCTAAATCAGACAGGTTAAGCAAAAACACAAGGAAGTAAAAAAAAAAAAAAAAAAAAAGTGCCCAGCTGAAGGATAGGTTGTCAAATAGTTCAGAGATTTTCTTTTTACATTTTGCTTCCCACCCAACCCAATGCTCAGATGCCTTAAAGAAGTTTTATTAATAAGACAAGTTGCTTTAATCTTTCCTCTCAAACTTTATCTGCAAGTTTGCCTATCACTTTGTGACTGTTAGAATTCCTTATTTCTTTATATCATTTAGGGCTTTGGGCCAGAATTTGGGGGCATTAATCTTACATATGTCCATCTTCCTTCTTTGAGTTTTACTCAAATGCTCAGTATACAAAATAACAATATATTGAAAAACGGTAAGTGTCAACAATCTATTAGACTGAGAAAGTGCCCTGATAATTCAAATTCAAGATCTTTGTGAAAAGTCATATAGCACCATGGCTTCTAAGCCAGAAAACTCCTTTTTTCTTTCCCTGAATCTCTGCCTAATCAACCTCCAAACACGGAGATTAGATTTTATTAATTTGGTCTGGAGAAAGGCCAATCAGATTCATCCCACAAGCAGTTGGCAACAGAGGGAAGAATAGAATGTGGCATAACATGGGTGGACACACACATATACACAGTACCCCTTCAATTTATACCTCCTGTGGAGTATGGTGTTTGCATATCTCCCATCCTTTCTCACTAAAGATTTTTTTGAACCACAGTCAAAAGTGGCTGGAGGAACACAAGTTCTGCATTAGGTACCTGTCTTCTTTATACAACATAGGGTCATGTTCAAAGCTGGTCTTCCCTGCAAAATTCTGCTCTAAGAGTTGTGTCCTTCACTCAGAGTGCTTAATACTAAATGCAAAGAATGATTAGTTTTGGAATCCATTAATGTTCCAAGTTTTATTTTATTTATTTTATTTTTTTTAAAGATTTTATTTATTTATTCATAGAGACAGAGAGAGGCAGAGACACAGGCAGAGGGAGAAGCAGGCACCTGCTCTCTTCACAGAGAGCCTGACGTGGGACTCGATCCAGGGTCTCCAGGATCACGCTCTGGGCTGCAGGCGGCGCTAAACCGCTGCACCACCGGGGCTGCCCCCAAGTTTTATTTTTAAATTATTGTCAATGATTGTACTTCCAGGGAGATTCTCTTCCTTCGATATGATCTGCTCTGTGCTCACTGACTATTGGTCTTAGAAAATTCTCTTTTCCCATTTCCCTGCAGCTTGAGCTCCTGGGTCTGTCTCTAATTACTCCACCTCATATATGTCTAAAGTGAACTGCAGTGTTGAGAAGGCACATCTGTACATGTTTCCTTCCCTAGGAAGCTGAAGCTTAAAAATGGTCTCCTAGCTATTTGCCCCTTCACCACCCAACTCCCTTCCTAGGCAAAAACTGTGCATGTCACAGTCCCTCCAGGGTATCACTATAACCACGTAGGATGAAGCCATGGGGTGGGGGTAGAATTTAAATATTCATGGCCACCATTAATGGGGTTAATCACAAAAGAAAACAATTATAGGTGGAGCTTCCTGGCAAGTGCAATCACAAGGGACTTTAAACCACACTTGAATTTTCTCTTGAAGGCACAGTATTGCCTTAAAATTCTGATAAGGGGGAAGCCAAGAATGAGAAGGGCAACTCCACTGGGAAGCATGCTCTTCTCTTTTTTTGCACTCTAATAATGTAGAGGAGAGTATGATGACCACAACTGCAGACTCAGCCACAACCAATAGAACCATGTGAACTTCCACTCTTTTTGGTATGTGCCAGATTCTAATATTCAGGAGTCCTCAATCACACATGGACTGATTAGAAGCAAATACCCAACAGATGTATTTATATTTCATAGAAATGTTTTAAGGAAAACGTTATGCAAAGTCTTTGGTCCAAAATGGCCTTTCTCCCTCTTGTCTAGCACAAAAGAATTGACATGTCATAAAATATCAGAAGTGGGTTTTTTTTTTTGGCTTATGTTTTAAAAAAGATAAAGATTGAGGATCTTTTATTTTTCTTTATGGAATTTTAGTTACTAATGAACAATTTCCTATGCCTAAATTAATAGATAGCAATGGTCACCATGGTAACTAAATTAAGTGCTTTAAATTATTTCTTATAACATTATTTTTGGAACTTTAAGGTGAGAGGTAGGTTCACTTAACTACTCATATACTAAATTTAGAATGTAGTTAAGGGGCGTGTGGGTGGCTCAGTTGTTTGGGTGTCTAGCTTTTGGTTTTGGCTCAGGTCATGATCTCTCCTGGGTTGTGAGATTGAACCCCACACCATGCTCAGAGTCTACTTGGGATTCTCTCTCTCCTCTCCCCCTGCCTTCCTCTTGCTTGTACTCTCTCTCTCTCTCAAATAAATAAATCTTTTTTTAAAAAAGATTTTATTTATTTATTCATGAGAGACACACAGAGAGAGGCAGAGACAAAGGCAGAGGTAGAAGCAGGCTCTCTGTGGAGAGGCTGATGTGTGGCTTGATCCCAGGACCCTCAGATCACACCCTGAGACAAAGGCAGTTACTCAAGCACTGAGCCACCCAGATGTCCCTCAAATAAATAAATCTTAAGAAAAAAATGTACCTGGGCATTAAAAATATTGTGAACAAAAGCATAGTATTGCCTTAAAATTCTGAGATGTTTTTATGTAAGAGAAATTGTAAACCTAACTTTTAGATGTTTATACCTATTACTGTGGGTAAGATACAACATCCAAATTCATATTTTTATAATAAAATTAATAATTAGTGTTACAACATTGAGATAGATATTGTAACAACAGTAATTTTTAAAAGTCATGCATGTGAACAATAATGAGATGAAAAATATTATAAACTTAATTTCTAATGTTTTTCTTTAAGTAAAACTCCACTTAATAAACCAGCTTAATGATTATTTCTCCTTTGAATAAAATAATAACAAAAAACATTTTAATAAATAAGGGCTCAATATTTTACTTTTGCGAAGTATGTGATGCTTTAAAAATATTGAATAGATTGATGCATTTCTGGTAATTTTTAAGGGGAAAGTTAGTATCTGTACCTCTTTATCTGTGTAACTATCTGCTTACAAAATTAGCCATACTGTACATTAAGTATCTTATTAATACTATCAGGGAAATTTGGAATTTTTCTGGCCTTTAAGTTTGGACATCGAGCTAATACATATGGACAAATTAAAAATTAATCCTTTAGCTTCACACAGTATATTGCTTTTAGCTTGTAGCTTACCATGATTCATACCATGTTAAGATTAATATATGCATACATAAGTACTACATCATTCTAAATCTTAGTGGAGTGAATGTTATGGTGACAAGTTTAACTAAGGATGTCTTGCTTTTCTTAGTTTGTGCTCCAGAAATATTGCTGCTGTTATAGAATGGTTCTTTGTATTTAATATTAAAATTTTAGTGCTACTTACATTTTTATCCACTGAATATTACATTTCCTGTGATATGTAATTGCATACAAAGCACCTTCAGACTGTTTTGACACAACCTCCCTTACCTTAAAAATTTTAAAAAGCCTCTTAGTTTGCACTATATTCTTCATAAATTAAGCCCTGATGTAATTATCCATCTGTTCACGAAAGAACATATTAAACTCCATGTAAAATATATATTATAAAATAAACACTTTATTGCTAGTTGTACCTGAAGAGACATAGCCTATTATTAACATTAATTAAAAGTCTTAAGCCCTCTATTGCATATTGCTGGGCACTTGGGTGGCTCAGTGGGTTAAGCGTCCAACTCCTGATTTCGGCTCAGGTCATGATCTCAGGTTTGTGAGGTGGAGTCCCATATCCAGTTCCATACTCAGTGGGGAGTCTGACCCCCTCTCTCTCTTCTTCTCCCTCTTCCCCTCCCCGCACTGTGCGTGTGCTAAAATAAATAGACATTAAATTTTAAAAAAGAAATTGTCCTTTGCTGAGGGAGATGATAACACAAAGATATGGTAAAACTATCCATTTATCCATTTGTCTCCCCTTCATGCTTGGTAAGTTTAAAGTATTAAAAGTTTCTTTTATCTATTAGTCAAAAAGTAACCGCAGCATTATTTTTAGCCTGACTGGCCTGGTATCCATTCTCTGTCTATGCATTCTGCTTCCATACTCAGCAATTGGTGGTGGTAGTGCAGAACTGATGATGAAAATTATCTGTTCTGTTTGTTTGGATTGATTCAATATAATTTCAATATAAGATTTTAGATGGATTTGATAAAGAACATAGTTAATCTAGTAAAGTTTTTAATCAGTGGTTAGGGTGAATAAGAGACTCCACTCATTTGACAAATATTTATTGAGAATCTGCTTTGTGCCAGACCTTGGACTAGTTGATGCAGAGAGGATGGTAAATGAGGTAAACAGAGACAGATGTAGATTTTAAGGAGGTGAGAAGGAACGGTGGTCCTGCAGTTTACAGAGCTGTGTAGGTCAATGGGAAGAGCACTGAATTCGATGAATTAATCCTTTGAGTGTCAGTTTCTGGATGTAACTATAAAATGCCTCAGTCATAAAGTGTCTGTAAGAAGATGTGCAGGAGTATCTTTTAAAGCACTGAGCAGAGCAATGGCATGTGGTAGGTACTAGGTACTTGGTAGCCACCTCCCTCTGTGTCAGGGTCAAACCAGGCCATTGGAAAAGACCCAAAGATTAACTCTTTGTTGCTGGCTCTGCCATTATGTGTGGCCTCTGCCATTGTTGTGTCCTCTACACTGGGCTGCTGTTTCCTTCTGAAACAAGAGAGAGACCAGAGGGAAGAGAAAAGGTAGAAATGGACCTCTAGAAGGAATGGTTGCCTCTGACATGCCCTTGTGTGGGAATGAATTTTCAGCTGGCAGGCATGGCCTGGGAGAGGGAGGGTCTGATCCTCTGGCCTCCCATGGCGGCTTGCTTCCTTGTCCCTGCATAAACAATAGCTATGCTGGGAACTGTTGGATTTTTTAATTCAATTCGGCAAACACTTACTTAACACCCGCTACAGAAAAGGCTGAGTAACTTGCTTGGAAATTTGTGGGTGATATGACCCCTTACTGGAATCTACTGTAAAGAATTATCCTGTAAATGATGTTGGTTTTTGATAGATTTATTCAGGACCTTTGTTAGATATAATGAAATACCAATGTGTGTTTCTGTCTATTATAGAAAAAGCAAAGGAAGAGAAAAGAAGAAAGTCTTTCATATAATCCACTGTAGAAGAATGAGTGCCTTGTAGTGTTTGGAATATCTGTGGTAGACGGTGGCATACAGCCAAAGGTTCTGTATGTTTGTGGGAAAAAATGGTAAAATGTAATTTTTTTTTTTATTTTCCAGGTGACTTTAGATTATGTGGAGTAAGGTCAGCCATGATTATTACATAAGAATATTTTTAAAAAGATAAAATGAAAATTTGTGTTCCTTTTAGAATAAAACTTCTCTTAAATTTCTATAAATTGTTATGCTTTATACATATTACAAAACTATATGGTAAAAAATAAATTGCACATATCTGAATTCTTCATCCTAGGTACCCTAAAATTACAAATCACCCTTAATATGAATGGGGCTTCATGTAAGCTAGACCACATTACATGGCAGCCAAATCCACGATGTGCAATAAAGCATGCTTTGGGAATTCACACTCAGCTCATGCCCCAGTATTTTATTAGAGGAGGTTAGGTGTGTACATAACAGCATATGTTATGTGTCCACAGGAGACAAATATTCTAGATATTATTTAAATAAGGATATCATTTTCCTGGCCATGGTAGCTGCTAATGGTGATGCTGACAGGGGTGTGTAGGTATAACATTGAATTTAGAAAGCCAGTATATGGACCAGCTTTAATGTATACACTTTATTCTCAGGACTGTGCCTATTCAGAGTATATTAAAACTTAAAGCCTGAATTTGTGGCTCAGGGCCTTACTTCAAGGCCTTACTTCAAGGCCTGCATGACTGGTTTCGATGAACAAATTTACAATGATTTCTGCTTATTAATGACCCTGTTTTCCTTTGGGGCTACAAAGGAGGTCTAGCTTTCATGTCTAAGCCACACATATACCCACAGGAAAGCTAAGTGCTTATGGAAAAAAGATGATATTAATGGCCCTAATCCTACGGGAAATTTAAATTAGGGGGGCAGGAAGTTGAGTATCAGACTCCAACCACTGCATGTGATGAGGGTGTTAAGAAAGTGGTATTTCCAGTAATAATGTTCCAGAGGTTTAAGGACGGAGGTGAGTACCTATTGATCTTTATTTGGGCAGAAGAAAGGGAATGCAAAGCGCGCTCTCTGACACAATAGATCTGTTGTCTCACATGAAGAACTCCTGCCGAGCACATGAATCCTGAGGAATAGATGTGCTCAGTTCTGATGAGACTCATCCCTGGGAACACTGCCTGTAGGGAACATGGTTTTCTCCCATGCCAGGCCTTGGCCAGATGCCTCTTCTGTGCCTTCCTCAGATTTCAAACTCATATCACTCTTGTTGGGAATCCTTTTCTGACCTACCTGTGAACTACTCCCACATCACTTGCATAGCCCCGTCTCACCACTCCCCATTCCCCACCCTGAATCCTTATTTCTTAAACCTCCAACGTCTGAATCCTTCTGGGGTGGGCCCCAAGTGATTTTGTCGACATAGGCCAAAGCCAGGCTTGTGATGAACTGCCTGAGCTCTGACTCTGGGGAGGGCCATGTTCCTTTCATGCAGTGTTATATCCCTACCCTTTGAATAATGTCTTGACAGTGGACATTCAATTACTATTTACTAAATGCAGCTATTTTTTAAATAGTTGAAACAAAAGTAAAGTCCTATATTTTCATTATGTCCTACCAGATTTTTTTTTAGCTGACCACTGATTTATTAGACTTTTAAAAAAGTATACTTTGACATAATTTGCTGATACTATATTAGACATATGTACTGATATTATAGAAACTGGCACATAGGAAGTGTCCAATAAACAAGTTTTCCCTGTCATTCCTTTCATGACATAAATCATCAGGGTCTGCTGTCACTTTTGCTGGCCATTATTTAAATTGTTATATATTTTTTAAAGTGTTGTTTCTCATAATTACAAAGTTATAATTAAGATAGTTGTAAACTGTCTGGCACATTATACATATCTCCCCATGTCCTAGACTCTCTGGGTTCTCTGCTTATTTACATTGCTTTCACAATGTCAACCAATTTAGACATTGATTTTATATTTCACAATTTCTTTTAAATCATATTTCTGATTTCAACCGTTTCTTAATATTATGCAGTCTTGGGCAACTTCAATCTTTATTCAGCAAGGATAAACATCAAATGGTTCAGAATGCATCAAATGATTTTTTTAAAGTATGTGTGTATATACACACATACATGCAGAGATAAATGATAGTGGACAGATAGCAAATTATAAAGCAAACAGGAAAAAATGTTAATAGGAGGTGAATCTGGGTAAAAGGAATGTATGTGTTATTTCCACTATTTTTGGTTCTGCAACATTTTATAAATTTGATACTATTTCCTAACATTTAAAAAGATACGCAAATAGACAAAACTTCCAATTACTTCATAAGTACTAGAAACCAGTGGCACATGGTATAGATGCTTTTTTACTTATCAGGAATAGAATACTATTTGCTGGGTGCCTGTGTGGTACAGTAGGTTAAGTGTGTCTGACTTTTCATTTCGGCTCAGGTCCTGATCTCAGGGTCATGGGATTGAGCCCCATGTTGGGCTCTGGTTTTGAGCTCCCTCAGTGTGGAGTCTGCTCGAGATTCTCTCCCTCCGTTTCCCTCTGCCTCTCCATCCACTCATGTGCACGTGCTGTCTCTTTAAAATAAAAATAAATAGGGACACCTGGATTGCTCAACAGTTGAGCATCTGCCTTTGGCTCAGGGTGTGATCCTGAATCCTGGGATCAAGTCCTGCATCGGGCTCCCTGCATGGAGCCTGCTTCTCCCTCTGCCTATGTTTGCCTCTCTCTCTGTGTATGTCTCGTGAATAAATAAATAAAGTCTTTAAAAACAAAATAAAAATAAATAAATCTTTAAAATACTGTTTGTGATGAGCCTAAAATACGAAATAATGGTGTCCATATGTCACCTTCTCTCATGTAGATTTGTGTACGTGAGGATGTGTGTTTGCGTGGTGGTTGGCATTTGTATATGTTTCATCAGCTCCACAAATGACTAATTTGTCTCAGCAGTAAAAATTCAGTGAGGCCAAAGATTTCAGGGACCTAGGCTTCTATATAAGCATAGTGTGAACCCAGCCTTTGCAAATGTACTGAAACTTTGCCATGTGATCCACAATTCCTGTGACCAAGGTGCCCTCTTCTACTCACAATAAACATTTATGGAGTACCTTGGTTAGCTTCATAGGTGTAGTGGAGGCTGAATATTAGCCATGTCAGCATAACCATTAAAGATGCCACCATCACCATGATATAATTTTCTGAGTTGAATTTTGGTTTTCAACCCTTGTTGATGTTACTCTACACATAGTGTTGCAATAAACACTACAGGGATCATAAATTGTGAACAAGAAATGTTTTCCTCCAATTATCTGTAGCATTTAGCATTTGACCAACCCCTCTTTCTGGAAGCTTTCTTTTCCCTTGCCTGTCTTAATAACTCCTGGTTCCTTTTGGGCCTCTCTGGCCAATCCTTGTCAAGCTGAGACCAAGTTTCCCCCCTCCTTTGCCTTCTCATTATCTGCATCTTTCTTTCTGGGCCACTCTGCTGTCCTCCTTTAGTCTGAATTACTCTTTTCCAAAAACTTGGAAACCTTTGTTCTTATGTTTCCTCTGAACTTGATGGTGCCTTATATGACTTAACATAAACATATGGCATGGCATCTCCTAGTGAGTTTGGAGATCTGTGCCTTTATTCCTAGAATTGTGACAATTATTTTTGTGGAAGCAGGAATGTGAGATGTAGAGGCAGAAGACACTTCCCATAGCTCTTCAGCTCATTTTATATGAGTAATTATTTTACAGTTTTCAAGTGTTTGCTCATTTCTAAGGTTTTGGCTATTGCTATGTCACAGAGGGGAAACTTATTTTCATGTTTCATTTTTGTTACATGAATCTGGGGGACAGTGTCCACTACCTTATAATTATTAGTCACATCCCTTTGCTTTTTCCTCGAGATAAGCATGCAAGGATGAGAACTATAAATTTTAAATAGTATTAACTTTTTCTGTAATTTAAATAAAGGAAAAGGAAGAAATGTTATCTGTAAAATAATTGCACAACCTCAATTATATTTGAATTGTTGCTTTGGTATTGTGGAAGTGTTCCTTGTCAGCTACCAGACTGAAGCAAGTTCCTTGTGGATGGTCTTTGTCAATTAAGAAAGATGGCTTGAGTGGATAATGGGTGTGTGACATTCTATGTGTTCTTTAGAATCTCTGAAAAAAACTAATGGTAGATGCTCTTTTAAACATGTTTCCCCTTCCCCGCACCCCGGTACATGTGACCACAAATGTTTTGGGGTAGTACTGCATGTGACCTCTGCAATTATCAAGGTATTCCCAGGGAATCACTATTCACTCTCAAACTTCCTACAAATATCCAGAGGGAAAAAACTAAAGATATTTCTGAGACTTATGTCAGGACATAGTATGAAATGTTAAGAAGTATAGATATTTTACCATAAAAATCTAAGTTGAATCTTGAGATAACCCCAGAAAGTCCTGACCTCACCCCACCACACATCCTTGAACACGTTGCTCAGCGTCAGGTTGAACCATCCATCTTGGTTGACAATGTGATCCATCACTGACCATGGGGCGAGTGACTGATCTTTTGTGAGCTGTCTGTGCTAGCACTCACTGAGACAAGTACTTGGGTCTGATCTGTGGCCACGACCCTCACACTTAGATAAAGTCCATTTGGGCCCACGGATTCTTCTTGCATGCTGTGTCAACCATAGTGAAGACACATCTTGCTGGAACTTCAGGAAACTATTGTCTGCATTCCTCTGCCATCCATGGAATCATTCAGCTGCTCCTGGATCTAAGTGAAGCATAGATATTTCTACCCTGCCTGCTGCCAGGCTCTGCTGGCTTGCAAGGGAAACTGGAATCTTGCTCCCTTTTTGGGCTTTTTTCAGGAGAGAGATTACAGATCACTTATGCTTTTAGGCATATGTCAATCTCCATTCCAAGATCTCAGCCTTTGGGAGATGCAAAAGGGAAAGAGATTCAGGGGAGAGTCTCCTAGGCTCACCATGACGCTCTTCTGCTGAGCCTAGAGACTACTATCTGGCCTTGGAGGATAAGCGGACTAGAGCAGGTCCTTAAGCAGACATTTCTTAGAGCTCTAGGTTCCCATCAACCCCCTTCAGCTGTGGAAAAACCAATGCCCAGGAATTTAAAAGACAAAAATCGTGGATCCCTGGGTGGTGCAGCAGTTTGGCGCCTGCCTTTGGCCCAGGGTGCGATCCTGGAGCCCCGGGATTGAGTCCCATGTCAGGCTCCCGGTGCGTGGAGCCTGCTTCTCCCTCTGCCTGTGTCTCTGCCTCTCTCTCTCTCTGACTATCATAAATAAATAAAAATTTAAAAAAAGACAAAAATCTTTTCTCTAATTTTCTTCTATATCAACCCTTCCCTAAGGCAACTAGCTGCTGCCACAATAGGAAAGAAAGTCAGAATTTATAGAAATTAGCAAGGAAAAAGTGCATAGGTATATATTTTAAAATAATATCCTTCCATGGTATTGTTACTATGACCATGGTTATTGGATTAAAAGCTTTCTTATTAGGCTGATTTCGGCCTTTAGACTCAATCCTCCTTGCTAGAGAAGTATAAAATTGTCATAAACATGAGCATTATAATAGCAACATAATAATGACACTGTGAGAGTGTCAAACTGGATTAGATGAAGAAGTAGTCATCTCACTTGATAAGCCATTATGACCCTCAGGCTTTTGATGTACATTTTCGGCTGTTATTCGTCAAGGTAGTTATAGTAATGAAGAAGTCTATATTGTTCTTTAATATAACTCTATTTTAAGTCTGTTCAGATGATATCAAATTTTCTACACCATTGATCCATTAAAAAAAAAATCTTTCCTTGAATTCTGCTTGCCACTAATCAGGCTATTATATTCAGTTTTTTAGATAGGTTGACAAATTGAAAATCCAGCTTTAAATGTTGCAGTAGTTTAAAAATAGAAGTCTTTTACTTCAAACTATTCTGAGTTGCTGCTTTAAGCAATAAAAATGTACTTTATAGCTTGTTAACCTAGATCTCATGGATATCCTTTCTATAATAATGTAAGTAGATCATTGTTTACTGTCTAAATCAGCCTTGTCAGAGCAATGCTCTCTAGTGATTTTTTAAAGTCAAAGAGATAACATTCTCTCTTCTGTGATTATCCAGCCTGGCATGGTATTATCCTTGTATACTTGTATTTTGAATATGAATAACAATCTTTAGCTGACTTTAGCATTTTAGAGAAATGTTTATAAGTAACTTCTTTCATATGTAACTTATATGTAACTTCTACTTATATCAGCAGCTACCAAATATATTAACTGAGCTCCATAACCTGGTTATTTTCTGTTTCAGCTGCTTTTAAAGACCCTTGAATATGCATTCACATACTTTATACTCTTTAAGTCAGAATATTGGAAGCTACCTTATTTTGAGGTACAACATAAAGCACTGGAAAAGTTCAGTTACTACACATTTTAATGTAATGTACTCAAGGTTAATACATCCTGCAAAAAAAGCAGGTGTCAGGAGATGAGGTAAAGGTGACATGGAATTTTATGACCTGAAGTGAAGTATATCAAACTGATTAGGAAGGTCTAAATACATCTTGAAAATTGGCAGATATTTTAGAAATAAATGATGAGTCATTAGAGCTGAGGCCAGTTAAATTAGGAGATTAAAATATATTATTCTGAGGGACTGTTGCCATAACTTGTAGTTTCGTATTGAACACAAAATACAACCTAGTTTTAAAGCTTAAATAATTAAGCATTACTTATAATGCTTTTTTTTTTCATTTTAATTTATTAAATCCTTATAATCTTTTTTTTTTTTCATTTTAATTTATTTTTTATTGGTGTTCAATTTACTAACATACAGAATAACACCCAGTGCCCGTCACCCATTCACTCCCACCCCCCGCCCTCCTCCCCTTCTACCACCCCTAGTTCGTTTCCCAGAGTTAGCAGTCTTTACGTTCTGTCTCCCTTTCTGATATTTCCCACACATTTCTTCTCCCTTCCCTTATATTCCCTTTCACTATTATTTATATTCCCCAAATGAATGAGAACATATAATGTTTGTCCTTCTCCGACTGACTTACTTCACTCAGCATAATACCCTCCAGTTCCATCCACGTTGAAGCAAATGGTGGGTATTTGTCATTTCTAATAGCTGAGTAATATTCCATAAACCACATCTTCTTTATCCATTCATCTTTCGTTGGACACCGAGGCTCCTTCCACAGTTTGGCTATCGTGGCCATTGCTGCTATAAACATCGGGGTGCAGGTGTCCCGGCGTTTCATTGCATTTGTATCTTTGGGGTAAATCCCCAACAGTGCAATTGCTGGGTCATAGGGCAGGTCTATTTTTAACTGTTTGAGGAACCTCCACACAGTTTTCCAGAGTGGCTGCACCTGTTCACATTCCCACCAACAGTGTAAGAGGGTTCCCTTTTCTCCGCATCCTCTCCAACATTTGTTGTTTCCTGCCTTGTTAATTTTCCCCATTCTCACTGGTGTGAGGTGGTATCTCATTGTAGTTTTGATTTGTATTTCCCTGATGGCAAGTGATGCAGAACATTTTCTCATATGCATGTTGGCCATGTCTATGTCTTCCTCTGTGAGATTTCTGTTCATGTCTTTTGCCCATTTCATGATTGGATTGTTTGTTTCTTTGGTGTTGTGGATCCTTGTAATCTATCAGACTATATAACATGTGCCTTCATTCCTAGACAATGTGTGTTACAGAAATCATCCTCTCTGGGTTCTATTCTGAAATCCTGACCAGCTATGTTCTTAACTGATTTTCTTATAATCTATCAGACTATATAACATGTGCCTTCATTCCTAGACAATGTGTGTTACAGAAATCATCCTCTCTGGGTTCTATTCTGAAATCCTGACCAGCTATGTTCTTAACTGATTTTCTGCTTTTTCAATGGCCTTTTTCTCTCCAGGATCTTTAAACTCTGTGTGTGTGTGTGTGTGTGTGTGTGTGTGTGTGTGTCTGTGTGTCTGTTAATTCTTTTTGTTTTGTTTTCCTGGCTTTTTACAATCAGCATTTAAATACTCTAGTATTTACATTTATCATAATAAAAATTGTAAAAATTGTTTCCTTGACCCTAATTTCCTCTTTGGGTGCTGTCCCCAGGCTCTCTCTTCTTCAGAGCCAGTCCCGACTAAGGGTTTTGCTTCTACTCAGTGCTTTCACTTTCTCTCTTCAAGATCACTTGGATAAGGGAAAACTTCTGCTTCTTTGTCCCCAACACCAAAAAGGAGGCCCAGTGTCTAATTTTACTTTATCAAGAAAGTATGTACCCCAGTTGGGCATTCTCCTTGGTCTTCATATCACATAAACCACAAATCCACTTTCTGGACTGGAGCTCAAACCAACGTGTAATGTGGGAAGCCCTCCAGCAAGCTACTGTTCACACTCAACCCTGAAGACCCCACAACCTCTGTGACCCTTTGGACTACAAGCCTCTGTGACTGATGGTTTTGGTGTCTGGAGCCTGGAAAGCCTCCTGGAAGCACTCCTTAGAGTTTTGGTCTAGGACCTCTTTAATTCAGCTGCTAGAAACACCTCTTTTGCAACCAGCTGTTAGCTTACGGCTGGGCTCTTGTCAAAACGAAGTGCCTGATCCAAGGACGACTTGCGATTCTTTGGCCTAATATTCACATTTTGGCATAAGTCAACTTAGACACCATGACTTAAGTGTCTAAGGGAAGGCTCCAAGGAGCCTCACTTGTCAAATGGAAGTAGTATTTTAGGGACATATACAGCCTGACCATAGTAGCATTACAGCTTTACATGAAAACCTAACAGCCATCCATTGAGAGAAATTTATCTCCCACTCTGCCACCCAAGGCAAAGCTGGTGACTCAGCAGGGCTCCCAACTCACTAAATGCCTGGGCTTGGTTCACTGATGACTAGAATAAGCTTAGACCCATTGGTGTCCACTTGGCTGCCCCTGCTGTTCAACCCCACCTCCAACTCAGCAGCACTAAAAACGGATGTAGTTACTTTGTTGGTAGATAGAACTCAAAGCCATTCTCAGCTCTAGCCATTACTCCTCTTAAAAAGTCTTCTCATATTTTTTTTTTCCTGATTCTTTGGATGTTATCAATGGCCTAGCTCTTTGGTCTGCCACTTGAAAAACTACAACTGGAAGATAAAACACACTTATTTTTGAGGGGGTACAAACCATGCAAACAAATCACACTGCTGATCACATCATTTTGGTCAGTCATATAGACGCCCATGATGTGGATCTGTTCTCTGATAAGACTAACTGGAATCAAGCTACTGATAGTGCCTATACTGCCCAGATAGCCACCATGACAGCCTGGATCTGTTGTCATGTGGACATGGCATTGTAGACTGCCACCATTGTAGACAGGGCACAGAGTGAAGAAGTGAAGAACTCTGTTTCTGACACAAAGCTACCACTGCCTAGAGACTTGTGACCTATTTGTATCACAAGGGTATTTTTGCATGGGGCATTGCCCCGCCTGCTCCTGGAAGACTTACCTTATTGGACCTTTGGTCTCCTCCTGGGGGTGCTGGTGGGTGGTGCATAATCACTGCCAACACTTTTTCAGGTTATGGTGTTGCTATTTCATCAGCTCACTTCAGCCATGCTATTGGGCCCTCGAAACAAATTTGTTTATATTTTGGTTCATGTTTACAGTCTGACAAAGGTATACCTTTTATCACAAAGCTACTCAAGAATGGGCTGGTGGCCCTTCTGTGTTGCAATCAGGCATTGTTAAGCATTAGAAACTAAAAAAAAACTCTGCCTTTATCTCTTTCTGGTCCACACACTTTAGTAAGCCGTGTTGGTCACTGAATGCAGTTATCCCTGAATGGGATCATCTTCTCTTGTCCACTTTCTGGGTAATGATCCAAACGTAGGGGTGAGGAGTCACACAGACCCATTTTGAAAATTTGATAACCCACCCTGGTTATTCCTGGACATGATGCTGCTTTCTTTATCCTAACAGCACCCTCCCCCAGACCTACTTAGTCAGTGTAACCTGTAGGGCTGGCATATTCAAATCTAATTCTAATTCAGCTCTCAGATTCTCTTGTGGGGTTGCCATGGATCTGGGTCATCAGGACAATGACTACTGGCTAATGGGTCTGCTCACTGATTCCCCCTACGATGGTTCCACACAGATCAAAATGATGACCATAATGGGTCTCTGTAAGTTCCATAAAAATGCCCTTGTACCTCTTGCACTGCACCCACCAGATGATATGTTTGGAGTTAGTAGGGGAAATACTTTATTGGAAATAATGTGAAGTAGCACCACTGAAATGGGGTTATGAGGACAACAACCTTAGCGCTTGTGTAGGGAATATCTCAGACATAAGGTGGTATGGAGAAGGGAGGGACAGTAATGACCTTTGTCCTTTAGAATTATCCCTGGTGTCTTCCTTATAAAGGAAAATGACTTGGTGCAGCTCACCCAAACTATTATAAACACTTTAAGTGTAACTGACTATTGGGCCTTCTATATGTTGCCAAACAAATACAACCAGGATTGGATTGCCATTTCCCTTAACTTATCAAGAAATCTATTGGAAACAGAAAGAGATGCCCCCAGATTGGCAGCTAATGTGGACAAACAGAGCAGGTAGATTGGTGTTTCCCAGGTAATCCTTCCAAAACCAAGGACTTGGCTCATTTATCCAGACTGAACTGTAAATCTGAAGTTTTACCATCTGGCCAGGAAATCACATTGTGCTATCACAAAGTATACCTCTCAAGGCAAGTAGATCTTACGTGGGGGTGGGGGGGGGTGCCAGCTGCTATAACCAACACTATTTTCAGAGGCATACTAGCATGCCCCCAGAATTGTATTTCGTGTGTTAGAACCAGGCAATAACTTGTTTTCCTTCCTCCTTACACCTTATGAGTGTTTATTAAGAATATAGGAGAGCACCACCAATAGGACATATACCCCTCAGATTTACAGAGACAGCCTAAAATGAGGCTACCTTTGGTTACCTTCATCCCATGGAAAGTTTTTCTATATGCTGGGAGTCATCAGTTAGGAAAGTGGTATGGAATATGCCCTGACTTTAACTGAAGTGATCCAATGGCATTACCATGGCAGGCAGTCAAGTCATCTTTAACTTATTGGCCAAAATTGTTATAGATGATACAAATACCTTAGACCTGCTCCTAATAGGCCGAGAGAGTCTTCACAATACTAAATGCAATCACTAACACCTTGGAACAAGGAGAAGTTGTAGTCATTAGTAGCAATAAAAATGTAACATGGTAGGGAAACCAAAGCTGTGTGCATAATTGTGTTTTTCTATCTGGATTTGCTAAGGTATTGTGGGTGGACCTAGTACTTAGAGCAGTTAGGGACTTGAGTGGGATGAACCTCCTATATGAATACAAGGACAGTCCTATGGTATTTCCCCCTCAAGCCTAGAACCATGATCTAGTACAGCATTTGCATAGAATCCCAAATTATAGACTTTAATACAACAAGTATTTCTTGATTATAAGACTCCATTCTAGGTTAGGCAGGTAGAAAATGCAGATTAGTACAAAGCCTATGTCTTTGTCCCTAGGAAATTTTATTTGGTTGGAAAAAAAGACCAAGTTGAGTAAAGGGCTAAAATAATGTTATTTAATTATAAAATTGTATGAGGTGAAAAATTAGTAATACAAAAATTCAGGAAAGAGATTGCAAATCTCTAAAGAGCAGAAGGGTCAGTAAGGTTTTGAGGAATAGATCTATTAGAGTGCATCCCAGGCCCAGTTGACCATCTGCCCACCTATGAAAATTAGAGCAATATCTGTGGTCTTCAGAGCTCTTATATATTCTCAGATGATATGGATCACATGGTCTTGCATGACTTTTCTAAAGAGTAAAGTCTTCACATAAGTCATAGGTAAATCGTTCCTTTTATTGATTTGGAATTTTTTTTCTATTCATTGTCATATGAAACAAGCTTTGAGGAAGAAATTATGCCAGCTTTGCAAAGAGTGTATTTTTAGAGAGAACGTTTTCATTAAAACAGAATCAGAAATTTAACAACAATTTGTAGAAATTGCAAATCTTTTTGGCATATGTTGTTATTATTATTATTAAAGGTATTTACTAAACATAATAAAAGTGTCCATTAAGTACATGAAAGATGATAATACCAACAAAAAGACATCCAAAATATCTTTTTTGGGGACACCTGGATGGCTCAGCAGATGAGCATCTGCCTTCGGCTCGGCTTGATCCTGAAGTCCTGGGATTGAGTCCCACATGGGGCTCCCTACATGGAGCCTACTTCTCCCTCTGCCTATGTCTCTGCCTCTCTCTCTCTCTCTTTCTCATTTTATTTAAAAATCTTTTAAAAAAATCTGTTTTGAAAGGTATTTGAAGATTAAAATTAAACAATATACACCATCAAACAAAACAAACTATATCTTCTTAGTGATTATAAAACATAATTTCAAGTGAGTATCTACTCTGTTTGAAGTGATAATTCATGATAATGAAAAGAAAATATCTCACCTATCCAGCATAATTCTCAGTGATCTTTCACCCAAAGTTCATGGTCATGGAGTTCTATGATTGTCACAGTTACCCATATCTGAGGAGTATTAACTACTTGGTCTTACATCTCTTAATCTTTACTCTGGCATCAGATGAAATTATTACTTTCCTCCTGTATATATTTTAAAGCTTTCTTATGAAAACACACTCCTTCATCTAGCCTAATCTTGACAATAATGCTCACACTAAGCAAGTCAGTATTTGGATTGGTTTGCTTAATCTTTCCACATACGATGGTTTAAGACCTGTATAATCTGCAGATAAAATCTGCAATATATTTTATGTGTGAATAACAATCTTACTTCTCTCTGAAACCTTAGAAAAATCTGCACAACAAATGGGCTTCATACCATGCATCCAGCAGTCTTGACCAGAACTATCTGATTATAACTTACACCATACAACAAACACTAACACACAAACTGTCTGCTGCAAGGATGTGTTTTGGTTGCCTCCTCAGTGAATTTCCTGCTGCCTTTGCCCAAGGCAAACATCTAGTTCTTTGTAATATTTTACAGTGAGGACAGTTGAATGTTTTAGCCAGGCCTTTTCTTTCTCTTGCAAGATAATATTGTTAGCGATTAACAGGCAGAGATTATCTAGAGCTCATTACAAAGTGCTAACACAGCATCTGATTGAGCCCAGTAGCTTTGATTGTATCTGTGCAGAGAAGGGTTTGCCATGAAGTTCAAAGGGCCGATCAGGCATGAGTGCCTTCCTCAACCCTGGAAGGGCCAAGGTGGGGCACGTTCACGTGGACATGTGCTTTTATAAAATCTCTGACAGTGAGACATTTTAACTAGAGGCAGTTATTGCTACGGTTTCTCTTCTGCCACCCCCATTACATCTCCCCTGCTATGTAGTGGAATTGGAGTGGCACTGGGCAGTTCAGGGATCTGGCTAAGGGAATACTGATGTGGAGATATACTGGGTGTTAGCTTAGTGCGATACATTTGAGGGTTCACCTTCCCACTTACTGTGCCACCTTATCAGGAGTCGCTACATGAAGATCCAGCAATTGTGTCTCAAAAGGAACATGTCCTGTGATTTAGGCAGCAGACCCACGTGGAAAACAAGTTAGGAGACCCAAGCTTAGGAATGTTTGGAGCCAGAGCAAGTGTCTGGTGAATTCTCAGATATAGAAGAATTACGTGACTCATTGGATGCGTTAAGAACATCATCATAGGAAGGTTGTGTTCTCATCAGCAATGTGACATATACTATTATAAACGTATCCTGTATTGATTTATTTTTTTCATATGTAAAATTATGTAAAATAAAATTGATCACAATCCCTTCCTTTGTAGGTCAGCCATCTGTAGTAGCACTTCAATAAACAAGTAGTCTACGTGTGAAGTTGAATATTTTATGCCTTCCAGTGTATTCAACTATGTCTTAACAAGACTGATTAACTTGTCCCAAAACTTTCTGGCACTTTCTAAATGGCACAGGATTTTTTGTTTGTTTGTTTGTTTTTCTTTGTTTGTTTGTTTTACCAAGACCAGTATTTATTAAGAGGAAGAGATCAATCTAAATAGGAGTAATAAAGAGGCTCTCAGATTGTTTGATAACCCAATCAACGAAGAAAAGTGATACATATGAACCCATTGGGAAAAGATTTGAATCTCCTTCTGTTTTGACATGAAGTTCTGACATCACAAGAGATAACCTCCCATGTTATAGAAATGTGCCAGTGAGCCACTGCCGGAAGCCTGGTGACAAGCCAGTTAACGAGTGTCGGCAATTCAGAGTGTGTAAGATTAGTTTCCATGTAGGAAAAGTTGAAAAAGCCTGAAGTTGTATAGCTCTCATGTGAGAGAAATTTTGGATTTCCCAAATTTGACAGTTTAAAAAATGTGCATGATATAACCCATAATGAGTTGTGAAGATGAAATTTTCAAACTATCAGTAATAAAAAAGATATTTAGATCAATTACCATTATTATTATTGGTGCCTGAAGAAATTTTGAACTAGAAATCAGGTTATAGGGGCACCTGGGTGGCTCAGATGGTTAGGCATCTGCTCTTGGCTCGGGTCATGATTTCGGGGTCCTGGGATCAAGCCCCTCTTTGGGCTCCCTGCTCATTGTGCAATCTGTGTCTCCCCATCCCTTTGCCCCTCCCCTATTAGTTCTGTTTCTCTTTCAAATGGATAAATAAAATCTTTTTAAAAACCAGGTTGTAAAATTTTGTTAGTGTTTCCAAAATTTGGACTTATTGCAAAAAATCCACCAAATCTTGATAAATATTAAAAGAAAATATAATATTTGGTAATATCCCTGTTTTATTACTTAACATCTAAATGTATTATTTAACTGATGTCTAATATGTACATTTGCCACTTCAAAACCTAAGAAAGTGGTTTTAAATCTCATTAGGTGTTGGGATGCCTGTGTGGCTCAGTCAGTTAAGAATCTGACTCTTGGTTTTAGCTCAGGTCGTGATCTCAGGGTTATGAGATCAAACTCTGTGTTTCTAGCTTCACGCTCAGCATGGAATCTGAAGACTCTCCCTTTGCCACTTATTTACTGCACTCTCTCTCTCTCTCTCTCTGTCTCATAAATAAATAAATGAATCTTTTCAAAGAATCTCATTAGGTGTTAAATATAAATAATAGTTTCATTCCAAGAATGACTATGGCATGACATGAACAAGTACCAGGGTTTTCTCTGCAGCATCCCTAGCCCAGAAGATGAACAAACCTGAATAAGTCTCTAAAGAAATTTCTTTTTGTGTGCTGAGTGTTTCCCAGTTGTCTGGTTGTCACGGTCCAGTGTGAATTGTTGAAAATTAGTGGCAATATTGGGCGGTTTGGCTTGACTGGTAGGAGAAGTGGTTGTAGGGAGATGAAGGTGATCTCTTACCAGGCAGTGTGGAGAGGAAAGCCCTGGAACGAGGGAGCTTCACCAACAACTAGAAATCAAGGGCAGAAGCAGCTTACCAGCCATCAGCCACAATGTGTGTAGCATTGTTGAACCTTCCAGGATTTTGTATGGGCCACAGTATCACACCACTGGTTGCTGGTTGGATATGCAGAACCTCAAGCCCATCCAGACCTTCTGAACCAGAATCTGTGTTAATGGCTCCATTGGTTGCTTGTGTGCACATGATCTTTTGCAAAGCCCTGGACACAGGAAGACTGTCCTTCCGTTCTCCTTCTGCCTTAGCCTTTACTTGTGTTGGCCTCTGGGTAAGGAAAGCCTTCTTCCCAGCCAGGGCTAGGCCGCAAGCACTGAAAAGATAGGATGCACATAAAATGTGAGCTAAAGTAATTACAGTAGACATGGAGATAAATCTTGCTGGATGTGAGAAATACTAAGATGTTAAATATGTGCAAGCTTGTCATCTGGGACACAGAGAAGGATGATAATGAAATTAGAAGCCTTACACTGATTGAGGCACCTGGATATGTCCATTATCCTTGCTTTACAGAGAAGGAGACCGAGATAAGAAGTTACGGTGACTTATTCATGGTCTTGGAGCTGGAACAGGCCCAGGCCAGTGTTCTTGACTTGGTAGCCTGTAGACTTATCTGGATGGTCTCAGAAGATGAGAGCAGGGAAGGATCAGGCATGATGCTCAGACCCGTGGGGGGAGTTTTGTGGAGGAGGGCTGGGGAGAGGGAATTAGTTCAGTGTGGTAAGACCAGGATGGGTTAAAATACCCTACAGAATTGACTTTCTGTTCTCCAGGAAGAACGGGAAGAGGAATCTCACACACCTGCACACTCACAGCACTCACATCTGTTCCTCTAGCATCCCTATCCTCTGAGACACCTATTTTGTACCTTCTCTTATTGTTCTTAAAACTCCCCCTCCCACCTCACCCTTACTTCATCAACCACTTACTCCTAAGGCATTCCACGCCTAGGAGAGATGACACTATGAGACCTAGCTCCTGTGTTTGATGAGCTTTTATTTTAATAGGAAAACATATGGGTATATAGCTACTTAAAATAGTCTTGAAGTAACAGTTTTACCACATGTAGTTAGAGCATTTGAAACCACTGACCATTTTCTCTTAAGATTCTTCTCTTAATTTCTCTGATATGTCTCTTGTGCATTTCCTACACTTTACTCCTTGGCTGGCTTCTCTTCATCTTCCTTCACCTGTGCTCAACCCCAGATGATGGGGCACTGAAGGGCCCTTCTTCAGCCCCTAGTTCCCATATATTTTCTTCCTTAAAGTAATAATGACCAATATTATGGCTTTAAATACCATCCCTATAACATTGACTTCCATATTCACATCCCTAGTCCCACCTCTCCTTCTGATCTTTAGAGGCATTTCTCTAAATGTCTTCAGGATATCTCCACTTGACTTTCTTACATCTCAAAGTTAAAATGTCCAAAACAGAACTCAGTTTCTCTGCTTCTACTGTCTCTTCCTCCAAAATGTTCACATTCCATTACAGTAAATGGGACCAACATCTAACTTGTTGCTGAATTACGAAATTGGAAATCATCATTAATTCTTCTTTCCCTTATATCTTCACATCCAAACTATAAGTAAGTCTTAATTACTCTTTCTCCAAAATGCATCCTGTACATAACCACTTCTCTCCATCTCCAGTACTACCTCTCATGTCTAAGCCACCATATTGACTTGCCTGGATTATTGCAGTAGACTTCTCACTGGACTCCCTGCTTCTGCACCTGCCTCTGTAATCCATTCTCCAGAAGCCAGAGTTATCTTTTATATTTAAATATTGGTTTGCATAATTTTCTGACTAAATTCTTCAGTAGTTTCCTATGGGACTTAGAATAAGATTCAACAGGGACACCTGGATGGCTCAGTGGTTAAGCATCTGCCTTCGCCTCTGCCTGTGTCTCTGCCTCTCTCTGTGTGTCTCTCATGAATAAATAAATAAAATCAGGTAGGGGGAGAAGCAGGCTCCCCTTGGGGAGCCCTGATGTGGGCCTCGACCGGGATCACGATCTTGAGCTGAAGGCAGGTGCTCAACCACTGAGCCACTCAGGCATCCCAAATAAAATCTTTTTTAAAAAAAGAATAAGATTCAACATCTTCTATCCAACTGAGTCCTACATGATTTCATCTCCAATCTACCAATGTATCACTCTAAACTCACCTTCTCTTGCCATCTTTCTTATTCCCGAAGGTTCAAACACTCTGTCCTCCTTGATGTCCCTCAAATATGCCAAGTCCTTGGTGCCTCAGGGATTTCATGTTTGCTTTTCTTTCTGTCTGCAGTGCCTTTGGTATGTTGGCTTCTCTTCATCTGTCAAGTTTGCTCAAATGTCACTTTTTCTGAATACCTGTCCCCAAATGCCTTATTTCCCTTATTTACTCTCTTATAACCTTGTTTATCTTATTCAAAAAACTTATCCTGAGCTGAAATTACCCTATTTGCTCATTCTCTATCTCCCCAACTAAAATTCTCGAGATATGCACTGTAACTATCCAATTTGCCTTAGTGTCTCTCACGATTAGACTGTGGGTTTGATGTATAATATCAGTAATATTTAATCAAATGAATGAACACACTAATGAATATACTACACATAGATATATAATACACACAACTTAACCTGACATAGAAAAGACCAGGAGAGATATGGCATCCATCTTCTAATATTTAAAGGATCGTCATGAAGAAGAGGGACTTAATTTATGTTACATCACCTCCAGGAGATAAAGCAGAGTAAGAGGCAGAAATTGAACAGGGCAAATATTGGTACAATTTAAGGGAGAACTTTCTAGCCATAACACCTGTCCAAAATTTGGGTCCTATCTAGGAGGTCATGAGTTCCTTGTCACTATAGCAGTTCACAAATAGACGAGGTGGCTTTGGGGCAGAGATGTTGTAAAGGAGATTCATAGCTTCTTGTAATAAATGTTTTTTAAGATTTCTTTCAATCTTCATTGTCTTTTAGAAATTGCAGGCAGTGATTTTTCTCTAAGGTGCCTGTTGTTCTGCAGTAATGAATAGATAGAGATTGGGTTGATGAAAACATGGACCAGACTCTTTAGTTGAATACAATACTCTTTACCAAAGACTACGCATTCACTTATACTTTTCATACAAAGACAACCTACAGAATGGGAGAAGATATTTGCAAATGACATATCAGATAAAGGGCTAGTTTCCAAGATCTATAAAGAACTTATTAAACTCAACACCAAAGAAACAAACAATCCAATCATGAAATGGGCAAAAGACATGAACAGAAATCTCACAGAGGAAGACATAGACATGGCCAACATGCATATGAGAAAATGCTCTGCATCACTTGCCATCAGGGAAATACAAATCAAAACTACAATGAGATACCACCTCACACCAGTGAGAATGGGGAAAATTAACAAGGCAGGAAACAACAAATGTTGGAGAGGATGCGGAGAAAAGGGAACCCTCCTACACTGTTGGTGGGAATGTGAACTGGTGCAGCCACTCTGGAAAACTGTGTGGAGGTTCCTCAAACAGTTAAAAATATACCTGCCCTACGACCCAGCAATTGCACTGTTGGGGATTTACCCCAAAGATACAGATGCAATGAAACGCCGGGACACCTGCACCCCGATGTTTCTAGCAGCAATGGCCACTATAGCCAAACTGTGGAAGGAGCCTCGGTGTCCAACGAAAGATGAATGGATAAAGAAGATGTGGTTTATGTATACAATGGAATATTACTCAGCTATTAGAAATGACAAATACCCACCATTTGCTTCAACGTGGATGGAACTGGAGGGTATTATGCTGAGTGAAGTAAGTCAGTCGGAGAAGGACAAACATTATATGTTCTCATTCATTTGGGGAATATAAATAATAGTGAAAGGGAAAATAAGGGAAGGGAGAAGAAATGTGTGGGAAATATCAGAAAGGGAGACAGAACGTAAAGACTGCTAACTCTGGGAAACGAACTAGGGGTGGTAGAAGGGGAGGAGGGCGGGGGGTGGGAGTGAATGGGTGACGGGCACTGGGTGTTATTCTGTATGTTAGTAAATTGAACACCAATAAAAAAAAAATAAATAAAAAAAAAAAATAAATAAAATAAAAAATAAAAAAAAAAAAAAAAAAAAAAAATAAGATGGAAAGAAAGAAAAACAGCAGCAACATATCCTAGTCCTGTGAAGCTGCCTTCACTAAGGAAGTCCTTAGAGCATCTGCTCCAGAATTTTATTCAGAGTCATATAAAACAATGAGTTTCATTGCTTTGTGGTTTCACTATGACTTTTACAACAAATTGGTTTCCCACACTTGTCACGCATTTTATTCATTAGATTTCAAGTCATATGACTTGCCTCAAATCCATTCCTGACAGGTGAAGCGTGCCTCCACTGAGGATATTTGAAAGAACATGTTGGAGGCTCCGAAAATAATTCTGTAAGATCACACCCAAAAAATATTTTGCACAGTGACAGGATCACTAAAATACTCAGAGTTCCTTCCAAAGTGGTTATTTGGTGACAAGCGCCTATCAAATATATTGGTTCTGTTGGAAGTGTTAAAGAAACATACACAGATATATTTCATTAATATCATATGACATATGTGTCAAAGTGCACATGAATATCAAAGTACCAAAATTCTTAATAGTTTTAATTTGTTTTGACAAGAAAACTACTGCTGTATGGCTTTGCACAGTACACTCTTAAATATTAGGTCTTTGCAATTGTAATACACATTAATTCTGCCATTTTTGGAGATGTTTTTCATTGCATTTAAAAAATTTATTATGTGTTTCCTCTACATATGCATGATCAATGTGTAATAATAGGCTCTGTATGTGATTATAGCATTGTATTCACAAAGAAAATAGCTGTTGGTATGAAACAATCAATTGGGATTTCCAATGAGTAATTTAAGTGGTTTGTAAACCTTTTAATGTCTTGTGCAAAATGTATGGCTGATCGTATATCTTTAAATATCCTTGAAACAATGTAGTTTATTTTCTATGAGTGATTGTAGAAATTCTAAGCATATACTCAGCATATAAAATCTTCCAAAGTATATTCTTTTCTATTTTTAAGAAATGAGATGTTCTTTCATGTCTGCTTCTAGTTTATCATTTTGTAGTTATGTCCAATGAACTGATAGACCATTATCCTATCTTGTTAAAACACTCATGGCTTGCTATTTTGACAATATATCAAAAGAAGAGCAAAACAAGGAGATGTATACAGAATACTTAAGTCAATTTTATCATTGATATGAGATTTTTTTAGGTAGAGATGGTGTAATTCTTATCAATAAAGGTACAGTATAGTTTGGTTTTGCTTGAGTTTTCAGATCAATTTTTTTAGACAAGAATAATCCTGTAGTTTCATATTTGGCCAAATTATTTTCTTCTGAATCTCCCAAAAGGAAAATAAAGCATCCTTTTTATCAGTTTGACCCTGTTACAAATGTTGCCCTTGAGACTTTGTTCCTCAATTCCAAAGACATTTTAACAACCATAATCCAAGAAAGAAGATCATATATTTATCATTTGATCATTTTCACAACTCCTACATTTCTGCTATAATCATATACCTTAGTGCTCATTTTTTCCCAGCTATCAGAGTAAAGCTCTTAGATTGAACTCTTTCTGGTTATTTAAACATCCGAAAGCTGAAATCTTTCATTATTTGTACCTTTCCATTAAAGAAAAGCTAACATTTGCCCAGATCTTGATAAAATTGGTATCAGATTAATGTGACTTCCCCCCCAAACACTATGGTTTGTTACGGATCTAGTAGGTAGTAATATTGTTTCAGTCAGATATTCCCCCCACCTGGCCCTGTGAGGGTCACTTATGTGCAAGAAGTTGAATAGAGGATAGGAATATTGGAGAATACATTTTTTTCTCTGGAGGAAAAAAGAATGATATATTAATAACCTAATTAAAATATCTAAGTTTTTAATACTAGGGAACATGTAACTGTCTCTCCCAGTTTTGTCTGCCTGCCTTCCTTAATGTGATTCTGGTAGATTTGTGAACCAGAGGCTTCATTCAGTCTGTGTCAATGTAGGCCAGTGTAACAGTCAGGATTCTCCAGAGAAATAGAATCCATAGGATATACAGAAATAGAGTGACTTATTTTAAGGAACTGACTTACGAGATCGTGGAGACTGGCAATCTCAGGCCAGCAGGCCGGACATTCAGGCAAGAGTACATGTGACATGTGACAGTGTTGAGTCTGAAATTTAGGGCAGGATGTCAGGCTGGAAACTCAGACAGGGTTTCTATGTCATAGTCTTGAGGCAGAATTACTTCCTTTTTCTCTGGGAAACCTGTTTTCCCTTTTAGTGCCTTCAACTCATTGGATAAGACTTACCCACATCAGGAGGGCAATCTGTTTTAGTTAAAGTTAACTGATTTTAAGTGTTACATCTACAGAATACCTTCATGGCAGCATCTTTTTTTTTTTTTTTTTTCATGGCAGCATCTTTTTTTTTTTTTTTTTCATGGCAGCATCTTAAGTAGTGTTTGACCAAGCAGGTAGGCACCATAGCCCATCTAAGTTGATGCAAAATTCAACATCACAGCCAGGAAGATTTCCCTCGACTTGAGGCCTCTTCTGTGAGACTGAGAAAGACTCAGGAAAACTAAGATGGCATTCTCTTTCTCAAATCATACATAGCTTTAAGACTGTGCCTGAACTTTAGGCTGAGTGAGGAGTAGGGAGCAATGGTCCCCACCCTCTGAGAGAGCTTGCTGGAGAATGCAGCAGACCCTGGGGAGAATGGGAATGTGGGGCAGTGGAGGGAGGGAGAGAGGAGCTGAGCGATAATGAGGCTGTCCTGGTGAGGGCCTTTGAGCCCAAAGCCACATGTCCAGCTCAGCCCAGGAATTCCCTCTTTTGCTTGAGCAATTAAGACTCTCAAAAAACAAGGACAGTCTTTGAAAAACCCTTTAATACCTAACATTATCATGATGAAGTTGTTAAATGATGTTCAGAAAGCCATGGAGTCATTTATTCACACAGGCTTTGGCACCTATATTTGCCTTTATAGAAATGTTGGGCACTGTGAGCTAGAGAAACACAATATCTGACCTGTTTGGTAGATTCCGCAAATAGCAGTTGGTAGCACGTGAACTAAAGTTTATGCAAGGGGGAGTAGATGCTACAGTGGGGATACTGCAGGAGGAGCCAACCATCGTGAGTGAGGAATTAGCCTTCTTTGAAGAGGTGCAAGTGTGGTGAGGCCTGACGGACAAGGATGAGTCATGGAGAGAAGGGAAAGAGGGCTTCAGTCAGGGGGAAGAGTAGGAGTGAAGGTACTGGAGTGTGAGCAAGAATCAGGATTCTGATCCAGTGCAAAATCCTGGGACAGTTGAGGGGGAAGTGAGGAGGAGAGACTTGAACATCAGTCAAACCCTCCTGATGCCCTTGTGAGCCACAGCTAGTATTTGAGGACCAAGGTAGATGGTGATGCCATTATCTGAGATGGGAGAGCTGGAAGGAGGAAGCATTTTAAGGAAACAAAGTGGGTCATTCGTTTAGAATATGTTAAATTTGGGAGGAGATGTTTAATAAGCTCATCAATGTTTGGGGCTCTGTACAATGTTTGGGTAATGTCTGTACTATCCCCCTTCACCTGTTGAATGTGGTGGGCAGGGGCTGAATGATGGGAAGAACTGTGAAGAAAATTCTATGCACATCATCATCATTATCATCATCATCATCATCATCATCATCATCATCATCATCAAACAATACAGCACCTACCTTAGTTAACTACCTCTATAGCACATTTACCAATTAGAAGACAAAAAAAAAAAAAAAAAAAACTTCAGTTTGCTCTCCAGTCAGACACCAGGTCCACAGTCACAGAATGGGAACTGGAAAGAATACCACAACTCATCTAATCCAACATTTTAATTTCAAAAAATAGAGAAATTGAAGCCAGGAGATCATCAAGACAAAAAATAGAACTTCCTGATCTCTAGTACTTTGCTCTTTCTACTACAATTTAGTGGAAAGGGAGAGAGGAAGAGAACACTTTAACGTGACAAATATTTCTGTTTTTTCATACTGCACTCCCATTTTTATTCGAATGCCCATTCACCTAATTTCTCTTTCAATTAGTGTTGAGCTATGATTGATTGGTGGTAGCTGCCTGAAGCACTGTATCTGAAGCCACATTGGTTTGCAGTCTCTACTACAAATAGGGCATATATTTAATGTCCAAACCACTCTCAAAGGACAGTGAAATGGAGATTGATTATTAATTATGCAGGGACAGCAGGCATGAGCCAGGCTGTCCTGAGCAAACTGGAACCTGCAGTCTCTCTAACAATGAGGGCCAGAAGAAGGACATGTGGCACCGATGCCATCTTTGCTGTTCCTGTTTTGTATGGTTTTTCCATCAAAATTAGGATTTGTTTTGACCTTGATAGGGGAGGAAAAAAAAAGAAGAGACAAAAAAAAAAAAAAAAGATTCCAAGATGAAGCAAGGTTTTAGAATTTTTTACTATCATCCTCTTCATGGAGATTTACTAAATATTGGTCTTGGATGTTAATAATATATTTTCCCCCCAAAAGTAATTAAAATAGTTATTTTTTATAACTCTACCCAGATCCCAAGAAAATATCTCAGAATGAGGATGATGTAAATGTTGGTCTACAAAGCCCATCTCTCTGTTCTTTGAGTCAATTCCTCTTCTGAAAAAAAATCTTTTGAAAGTTAAGAGCTTTGTTTCATCTTTGATGAGCATAGTTAGAGTGCTGGAAATAACTTAGATACCAGGTGGAAATTTTCCTTTTTGGTATAAGTTAAATAATTAGTAGAGAAGAGTGCTTCTAAAACAATTTTAAATGCCAGATCATATTTGAAAGAATCATGCAATTACGGTTAAATACATTCAGGAAATGCAGTTATCACTCATGTTAAGAGAAAACTTAACATTAGTAATCATGGTAGCATATATAGCAAACACTCATAAATGTGCCTGTTCCAGAATTTCCTCTTGACCTTCATCACAAACAAGTGATGCCAGATCTTTCTCCCATAGTTTTTACCTATGCATCAGTACAAGAGGTCTCAGAGGTCTTAATCCCCCTGACTATAGGAAATGGACACACTGAAGAATAGATTCAATATCCATTTCCAATTTTTATTTGCATTTCTGTACCTCAAAGCAAATTTCACTGAAAATAATAATCATATATCTAGTATATCGAGAAATGTTCATGTTATGAGCAATACAGAATCAGTTCTAGAAAGCAGTGCATTAACAGCACATGAAAACGAATGGCTTTTAGGGAAAGGTATAAATGTGGGGAAATGCAAATCATACTAAACAGCAAAAGTGTCACTAATATGAGAAGCTGAGATTTTTAGGTATTGAAAGTTAATATTCTATGAAATACTTCTTAAGCAGAAGAATTAAGTAAAAAGCCTCCACAAATAAAAGTAAGTCTCATTATTGAAAAGCACTGTGTTCATATACCATGAGTTTTTTATTTCAGCTATTCACATGTATCAGATTTTTTTTAACTCGAGACATTTTGTGCTGGAAAATATACATTTTTATGCAAATATTGCTCTTTAAATCTTGCAGCTTTTAAATGTGGCTGCTGTCTATCCTGTAGTTTTGAAATGGTTTATAATTAATGGTATTATTAAGATATATTATCAGTATATGCCTATTTCTATGTATTTAGTAAGTGAATATCTGGACTCATTTGTAAAGCAGATTTAAAATTAAGTAATTTTTCTTTCTTCCAATTGGACCTTTCTAACATACTTCATAGTCTGAAAATCAGCTCCTGGGATCACTTGAAAATGATTGTGGTCAAGAAGAAGGAAAGAAAGTAGAAAAATATTTCCTACAGATTTATCCCATTAGATACTAGGACTTGACAGGCAAGATTTGTCTGATGGGATTTCATGGTAGAAAACAAAATGATTTAATTTATTTTAATCTACAACCTCAAATAACATAAAGACTCATGAACTTTTTAATGTATGGCTTCTTTCCTTTTTGTTATTGTTGTTATGGGAGAGAGGTGAGGAAGTTACATTATTTCATTTGTGTTATTTCTAAAAATTGCATTTACAGTTGAAGCAGGCTCATATTATTAAGGGTATTAAATACATTTCAAAGGAAAGTTCTCATATTTTCAGTGTGTTTCTATTCTCTTCGTAGAATAGTGAGCTGAGACTCTCCTTTATCTTTCAGAATTTTTGTAGCAAATCTTAAGGACCAGAATGATTATGGAATTATTACCTTAAGGTTATTTTCCTTCTGATTTCAGTAAATGAAATCTCACATACCTTGAAAACTTAAGAGTTCATATGATATCACAACAGAAAAACTTCAAGCAGACATTGTAAGAGATTTAGGTTTTCTCCAATTAATTGAAACTGCAATTTGGGTATGTCACCACCAGATGTCACTGTCTTATGCTTTTAACTGCTGGAATCCAGCCATTAGGTGTATATTTAGATAAAATCATACACCAATTTTGCAGACTAGTGCATTTCTGCCAGTTACAGGGAAATATGGTCTGCTGGGATTGATTAGCCTAGAGAATGTGGGTCTTCAGCTTCTAGATTGTATCATTTGTCATGTGGTGGGTAGCCTATTGAGAGACAGTGCCATGATGAAATACTTTAAAGCCTCTGGATCTGGCCATGCCTGAAGGTAGTATACCACTGGCTTTCTGTATATATGCCAACAAATTCTGTTTTTTACTTAGGCTAAGTTTTTGTAAGATGCAAACTAAAAAGTTCTAAACACCGTAGAATAATAGTTTGGAATTACAGAAAAGTATTCTTTGGAATCAAAGATACCCACTACTTAGAAGGAATGTATGTGAATTTGGACCACTTGACTTAAGCTTCAGAATTACACATAAGTGCAGCATTATTATTTCTGTACAAAGGCTTATAATCTGTTCAGTAGAACTGGAATAAATTTTGATTAGCCTACCCTGGGTGACATAAACATCCAGGAACCTATCACTATGGACAAGGGGAATGGGTACTGTAGCTATCCTGAATTGTATGCCCAGACCTTGGCTGTGGCAGTAGGTGTGGGATCAATCCAAGTTAAACCATATGAGATGGATTCCCCACAGGAAGTGGGACACTATTCCTAAAAGATGGGGGGATGAAAATCGAGTGGGCAAAAACAGCAGATGTGCACAACAAATCACTAAGCTGTTCTCCTGAATCTCTCCGTTTCCAGGAAAGGTGATTGTATCCAGGACTGCCAGAGTTATGTTTCTAGAATAAAATCTGAAAATGACACTCCCCTAGCAAGAGAGCCAAGATACAGTACGAAGTTTTTCTCGTAACAGAGATTTTACCCAAGTTGTTTCTTCTACCTGGAAATGCTTTCCACATTGTCATCTGTATTCCTCGTGTAAAGTAGACCTTCAGAATGGTCATCTCTCAATTTCCTGCTTCCTTGGCCCCACTTCCCACTTCCTTGACAGATTGAGGTATTTCTCTTGGCCATGTCCATAGTCCTTTGTGCATACAAGTCTCATTAACGTTTATCATACTTCATTATAATGTTTGATTTATGGGTCTATTTTCCCATTAAACAAAGAACTTATTAAGAGTAGAGACCATGAAATGCCTTAATTTTCCTCCACGAATCCTCCCTCAGTGTCTTTAACAGTGCCTGGCATGTAATAGACATTGAAAGAAGGGTCAGCCAATGAATTAAAGAAAACGTGAATGAATGATCTCATGGATTCACACAAGTTTGACACTAAAAACAATTTCATATTTTCTCTCTGAAAATAATGAAGAAGCACTTGAGAGTCACTAAGTGCCATGTAATGACTGCAAACTCCAGAACTAGAAGGCCAGAGCTCAAAGCCCTGCTTCTTCACTTGCCAGTTGTATAGTTGTGAGCATGTACCTCTGTGTTCTCATATGGAGTTTCCACTTTACCAAGTGATTTTTCCTTTAATCTTCACCGACTCTGCAATAAAAACAATTATTCCTATCTTATATGTAAGTAGACTGACATTCAGAGTAGTTAACTGCTCGCTGAAGGGCACCCAGGTTCTAGAATGGGAAGTGTTGACTCTACTGAAGGACTAACTGATTCTAAAGCTCTCACAGTTCCAACTGCATGGGGATCTCACATTTTGTTTTTATTGGCTAGAAGATGGTACAGGGAAATGTTATTCTTACTTTAGCTAATTTTTGTACTAATGATTATTTTCTTTACAAGAATGTAACATGAATCAAACAGGGTTTAGATATTTCAATAGTTGAGAACACTGATTTTTAAATTTTAATGTTTATCCTTTTGGGTCATCAAACATAGATACCTGATAAATATGACTATTTTCACTCACATTGAAAAAAACACCCCAAAACTTTTATAATCCACATGTTTTATTTGTGTAGATATTGGCAATTTCTTTCCAAAAAATAGAACAAAATATATTGAAAAATGTGTCTAGCTCAGAATGGCAGAAATTTATTCAGGATGTAGTTAAACTGGATTCCTTTTCTGCATTCCCATGTATCAGATTACTTAAAGAGAGACAATTGGGTCTTCAAAGCACTAGATGACCAAGATGGAAGAATTGACAGTTAATTGTTCATATTCTTCTCTGCAGCTGAGTTGTTAGAGCCCACCTAGAAAGGAGGGAAAAATGGATCAAATCAGAAGTTAAAGAAAAGATCTCACCTTTTGGCATGCCACAAGCAGCCAGCAGTTTGGCTATAGTAATTCCAAGGATTATATATATCTCACTTTACCATCCCAAGATCATGAGGATAGACTTCCTACATGAAAGGATGATTGACCAAATTATGTTCCACTAAGAAGCTTAGGAAAATACTGAGCAATGTTTTTGAGTAGAATAATTGATACATGTTCTAAGTCGTGATATCTAAGTCATGACGTCTGCATTGATATCAATTTGTTTTCATTAACGTAGACAATTAAAATCAAGAACTAAGTTATTTTAAGCAAACAGCTTCATTTTACATTCATTTATTTCTGCTTTGCATGAAGCACAGCTGCATTATAATGTGATCAAGCACAATAAAGGGTGCTCTGCTGTTTATAGATGGAAGAATTTTACCACTCAGGTAGACATACAATTTTACCTAAAGTGTTCTGAAAGTACAAGGGCATGAGATTTTGTTCTCTTCCAAAAATAACTGTTACTCAAACTTTAGAAACTATGGATTTTCTACCTCTGTTACCAAAAACAAATGGAATGGTTTGGGCCAATGGTCTAGGGTTATTTAATTGAAGCTATTTAATTCATAATATCTTTTCCAATGGTTTTGAATCCTTTTTAAAAATAAATTGGCCAAAACAACTACTGCATTTAGGATATTTTCAGAATATGAACATATATACTATGTATGTATTTGTATATCTCTCCTGGTACGCCTATGCATGACAGTTTTCTAGGTATATAACCAGGAGTAGAATCTCTGGATCAGAAAATGCCCATCTTCAGTTTTACTAGTTATTGCCAAATTCCTTTCTTTTTTTTTTTTTTTAATTTATTTATGATAGGCAAGCAGTGAGAGAGAGAGAGAGGCAGAGACACAGGCAGAGGGAGAAGCAGGCTCCATGCACCGGGAGCCCGACGTGGGATTCGATCCCGGGTCTCCAGGATCGCGCCCTGGGCCAAAGGCAGGCGTTAAACTGCTGCGCCACCCAGGGATCCCCAAATTCCTTTCTACATTCAAATTCAGGACTATTCGGGGAGGAAGTTATTTGCAAAGATTACAAAGGTGTGGTGAGAGGGCAAACCAAGTGACAGTGCAGTGACTTGTGGCTAGTGGCAGCTGAGCTTTTAATACTCCTAGCCCCAAGGGCGACTAATGGGAGGAAAAGTTTCCTTGAACCTGGAGGTCATGTAGAAAAAGTTGCCTTGAGAAGAGGAGTAAGCTGCCATGGAGACCTGGCAGAGAGAAGCTAGAGGAACAAATACAATTTTTTCACTCTCCTCTCTCCCTTCTTTCCTTCCTTCCTACCTTGCTACCTTCCTTCCTTCTTTCCTTCCTTCCTTCCTTCCTTCCTTCCTTCCTTCCTTCCTTCCTTCCTTCCTTTCTTTCATTCTTTGGTTGGAGGGCGGGTGGAATAAAAATACTCTTCCATTCTTGTTCTAAAGTTTCCCATTGGTTCAAAAATAATGAGAACCAGAAGGTATTGGATTTGATTAATGTTGACCAAATAGTTTAGCAGAAAGTAGAGACTGTCTGGGAGGGAAAACTGAATGTGTCCACTACAAGATCTATCTGAGTTATTCAAAGTACCTCTTATGTGTTGCTATTGACTTCTATAGAGTACTCCCTACCATATTTCCACCATTTTTTACCAAGCCTCTTTTTTAGTGATGAATTCCCAGATTGCTTCAATTTCTTGTTGCCACAAATAATGCTGCAATCTAATTTCTTGTATATGTCGCTTCATGAGCTTGATGATTTCTTAGGACTCTCTACCCAGAGCAGAACCAATGGCTTTAAGTGCATGTGTATACTTAATTTGAATGAATAGCAGTCTATTCTTCCAGAAGCAGCACACAAGTGTTCCTCTATCTCTGCAGTCTTGCCAACATTTAGCAGCTTCATAACTTCTGCCAATGTAGTAAGTGTAAGTGAAGATGCATATATATATAATATGATACTTTCATGTAAATGTTAAGCATGGAAACTACACATATTATTTATATATATATATATATGCAGTAAAATATTTTAAAAACTTACTTGGAAAACTAAATTGGGGATGAGCTCAACTATATATAAAGTTTTATATGTATAAAACTCTAGAAGAAATAAGACAAAGTATCAACACTTAAACCTATTGCTCTGATGTCAGCCTCTCTCTAGACTTACTTGTATGTTCATATTATGATTTTTGCAACTTAATTGAGGTATAAATAATAGGTAATAACTCACACTAATTTAAAGTGCACATTTTGATAAATGCTGACGTGTATACTGTATACACCCACAAAACCATCCCCACAGTCATGATAACAAATATTCTATCACTTCCAAAACTTTCTTCTGTTCACCTTGGCAGTCGTCCCTCACTCCACATCTGTCTTCAGGCAACCACTGGCTAGCTTTCTGTCACTGTAGATTAGTTTGTATGTTCTGCAATTTTACATAAATGTAAATCACATAACAGGTACGTTTTATTTTTATTTTCTGGTATGCTCTTTTTCACTAAGTGTATGATTTCCATATGCAGCCTTCTTGTTGCATGTATCAGGAGTTTTCTCCTTTTTATTTTTGAATAATGTTTTCCTGGGAAGATATACCATAGTTTGTTCATCTATTCACCTGTTGATTGATATTTGGATTGTTCCCAGTTTGGGGCTCTTACAGATAAAGTGGCTGAACATTCGTGTCTAAGTTTTTGTTTGGACATATGTCTTCATTTCGTTGGGGGAACTATCTAGGAGTATAACGGCTGAGTCTTATGATAAGTGGTATGTTTATCTTTTCAAGAAATTCCTAAGTAGATTTCCAAGCTAGTTGTACAATTTTACCTTCCCATTATCAGAATATACGAGGGCCAGTTGTGGGGTGCCAGGGTGTCTCAGTTGGTTAAACATCTGTCTTTGACTCTTGATTTTGGATCAAGTCATGATCCCAGAATCTGAATTCAAGCCCCACATTGGGCTCTGCTCAGCAGGGAGTGTGCTTCTCCCTCTGCCCCTCCCCTCGTTCATGTTTATGCTTTCTGTCTCTCTGAAATAAACAAATAAAAATCTTTTTAAAAAGAAAAGAAAAAAGGGCCAGTTGCTCCATATCCTCACTAATCATTTGATATGGCTATTATTCCTTTTAATTTTAGCCAGTTTAGTGAGTTGATGTTCATTATTTCCCACGTGGATATTAAATTGATCCAGCATCTTTTGTTGAAAAGATTATCCTTTCCTCATCAACTTGCTTTGGCATCTTTGTCAAAACTTCATTGACTATATACATATGGGTCTGTTCTAGGCTCTCTATTCTATTCCTTTGATCTATATGTCTTTATTTTTACCAATTTCAAACTGTAGCTTTATAGCAAATCTTGCAATCAGGTAGAGCAAATCCTCTAGGTTTTGTTTCTTACATTGTTTTGGATTTCCTGAGTACTTTGCATTTTTTATAAATTTTAGAACATAGCCTACCAATTTTTACAAAGAAAGAGAGAGAAAAACTGCTGAAATTTTATTAAAGATTGTGGGAAATCTATAGATCTGCTTGGAAAGAATGGCCAGTTCCAATCCATGAACATGGTTTATATTTCAATTATTTAGATCTTCTTTAATTTCTGTCAGTGATGTTTTGTCATTTTCAGTGCAAAAATCATAGATATCTTTTGTTAAATTTATTTCTAGGTATTTTTAAACTTTTGGCATTACCATAAATGGAATTATAAAAATGCTTATTTTCCAACATTATGTAGTTTTGTATTTATATAAGAATATAAATAATTTTTTAAATATTTATTTACTTATTTGAGAGAGAGAGAGAGAGAGAGAGAATAATGAAGGACAGGGAGAGAGGGACTCCAGGCTGAGCATGGACTCCAGTGCAAGTCTCAATTTCACAACCCTGAGATCATGACCTGAGCCAAAATCAATAGTCAAATGCTTAACTGACTATGTGAGGCAGGTGCCCCATGAATATAAATAATTTTATATTAATGTATATATACATTCTGCAACTTACTGAATTTATTTATTATTTCTAATAGTTCTGTAGATTCCTTAAGATATTTTATGAAAGTAGTTAAATATCTGAAATAGGAACAATTTTACTTCTTCCTTTACTGATCTTTATGTCTTATATTTCTTCCTTTTAAAAAAAAAAATTCAATACTACTGTTGAATAGGAGTGGAAATCATTTCCTTGTCTTTGATCTCAGGAAAAGCAATTCATCTTTCACCATTAAATATAATATTTTACATAGGTTTTTCATAAATGCCCATTAACTGTTTGAGAAATTCCTTACTATTTTTAATTTGTTTGGAGTTTTTATCATAAAGAGTATTGGTTTTATTCAATGCTATCTCTGCAGATTTTTTTTTCTCTTCTGCCTTCACATTATGTGCTGAATTACACTGATTGATTTCAAGTTTTAAATCAACCTTGAGGGGTGCCTGGGTGGCTCAGTTGGTTAAGCATCTGCTTCCTGCTCTGTGGGGAGCTTGCTTCTCCCTCTCCCTCTGCGCCACTCCCCCTGCTTGTGTTTTCTCTCTCTCTTTCTCTCTGTCAAATAAATAAATAAAATCTTTTTAAAAGTCAATCAATCGACCTTGAATTTTTAGAATAAACCCCAATTTAGTCATAATGTATTACTCTTCATATATTTCGGATTTGATTTGTTATTCTGTCGATTTTTATAACTGTTTCATGAGAGATATCTGTAATTTTTGCTCTTTAAAAAAATATTTCCATCAACCTTTGGTATTATTGTTATACTAGCTTCCTAAAGATTGTGGGGTAGAGGTCACTCCTTCTCTATTTTCTGAAAATGTTTATAGAAGTTTGGTGTTATTTCTTCTTTGAATGTTTGATAAAACTCACCATTAAAACTATCTGTTCCTTGAGTTTTCTTTTTTGGGAAAGTTTTTCATAACAAATTCCCTTTGATTAATAAGTAGAGGGCTATTTAAATTTTCTACATTCGTGGGCAATTTTGGTAACTTTTGCTGTAACAGAAGTTATTAGTTTCATCCAACTTGTAAAAATTTTTGGCTTAGAGTTGCTTACAGTTATTACAGTTTAATAACCATAAAGCCTATGTGATATTCCTTCCTGATTTGGATGATATGTATTCTCTTATTTTTCCAGCTCAATATTGTTAGGCACTTATCAATTTTGTGATTTTTCAAAGATTCAGCTTTTGCTTTTGTTAATATTCTTTATTATCTGTTTCTATATCCTTGATTCCTGCTCTATCTTTATTATTTCTTTCCTTCTACTTACTTTAAAATTATTTTCTCTTATCTGTCTAGATCATACAATAAAATCTTAGGTTAATGATTTTAGGTATTTCTTTTCTAATGCAAGCATTTAGAGTTTAAGTGCCTAAGCATTGCTTGAGCTGCATCCCACATATTTCGATGTGACATATTTTAGTCCTTGTTTAGTTCTGTGTTTTCTCATTTCCATTGGGATTTTTGTCTTTGAACCATGAATTGTTTAGAATTGTGTTATTTCCCAGATATGTACAGCTTTCCTAAATATGCTGTTATAGTTTATTTTTGACTTAATTTTGTTGTGGTCAAAATATACACATGTATAATTTTAATGCCTTCAAACTGTATATGGCCCACATCTATCTCCATGAATATATCACATACACTCGACAAGAATGTATATTCTGCTGTCTGCAGATGAGGTACTCTATAAATGTTAGTTTATATATATAAAGGTGATTGATCTTGTTCAGATCTTACTCACCTTTTGTGTATTTCTATCAAATGTTGAAAGAAGTATGTTAACATCTCCTAGTGTGATGATGGAATTGTCTATTTCTCACTCTTAATTTTTGTTACATATATTGGGATTTCTATTAGAGGCATACTTCTCCTTTTGGAACTTAAATTACATATTTCTTATTTCATACTATATCCTTTGGCATTTCATTCTGTTTAGTTTCTTTCTTTAACCTGGTTCCCTTATTACATTGTTCTTATGATTTTTGTAGAAACCATGTTCTATGGTATCCCGCTTGACAAACCAAATTGTTTCATGAAATTTTCTACTGCTGTATATGTGAATAAATTTTATAAATACATACATTCTCTAAATCTCACAGATGCAATTTTTCCCCTTTTTTGCAGTTCTTTTTCATAGGTTCCAGCTGTATTTTCTTAATTAAATTTTTTAGCTTTATTGAGATGCAGTTAAATATGATATTGTGTAAGTTTAGGATGTACAATGTGGTGATTTGATATATATATGTATTGTGAAATGATTACTACAATATGGTTCGTTAACATTTGTCACCTCACAAATCAGTTTTCTTTTATTAAAGAAAGAGGGAAAGACACTTGGGTGGCTTAGTGGTTGGGCATCTGCCTTTGGCTCAGGATGTGATCCTGGGTCCTGGGATCAAGTCTCACATGGGGCTCCCCACAGGGAGCCTGCTTCTCCCTCTGCCTAGGTCTCTGCCTCTCTTCATGTCTCTCATTAATAAATAAGTAAAATCTTTTAAAAAATTAAATAAAAAAGAGGGGAATCCTGCCATTTGTGACAACATGCACAGACCTCAGAGACATTATCCTAAGTGAATTAATAAGTCAGACAAATAGTGTATGATGTCACTACATATGCTCAAGCAAACAAGTCTCATAAGAGCTGATATCTGCCAAGAGACACAAGGGTCAGTAACCCTCAAGGGATGTGGTGAATTAACAGATCTGAGTCCTATTCCCAAACCACAGATAAGGTGGCCAAATCCCTTTCTCAGATCAGCATTGATTAATGCTGGGTATTAATGCTGGGTATTTTATTGGGTATGAATTCCCAATAAAAGTTCCAGTTTCTTGTGGTGGTCTATTTCTTCTACCCATATATCATTGTCTTCTAATTTTCTGAAAAATTATAATTCCCAAAATATGTTACTTTTTATCTCTTTCCTAGAATAGTTTAATAATGGAGACCATGCCTTCCAAGTTACACTAGATGTTCACTTCTGGTGTTACTTTTAACTGTCATATTCATTAAAATTAAGTATTCATAGTTTCAATTATTTGGCTGAATTGTTGAAGAAATCTTGAAATAACGCACATAGAACATTTCTTCTGAAACCCTGACCAGGAATGCATAGGGCTATTCTCATCTTCAGCCTCAGTAGCATGAGCACCCTTCAGTGCATCTGGCCACTGTCAGTCATCCCCACTTCTGCCTAGAATTTGGGGAGATTTATAGTCTTGGCACATGGTCCCACTTCTGGGTTGAAAATACTTTTCTCAAAGAGTAGGGTTCTCAAGGCCATATAGGGTCTGCATCCTGGCCCTCTGCCTCTGAATCAGAAGGCAAATATTTTCAGGTCTATTTTAGAGAAAAATTAGAAGAGGTGGATTTGGGTTCAGGAAGCCATATATTATTTGAAATCACCCCACTGCTAAATTTTTGAATTAAGAAAGCATTCATATCTATCTCTCTTCTCTATCTTTAGTCATTTTGATTTAAAACCCAAGTCAACATCTAGTTTCTTTTAAACACATGGTGTTATCAGAATTCTGACTGCCTACATTCTTCCCATTCACTCTTGCACACGTCTCCCCTGCTTTGCCTATTGTCTCCTTATGGGGATGATTACTCCAGTAAAAGTGTTTACAGATAATGAGATTTTCTGAAAATATGGACAAAATGAAATATATTTATATCAGCAGGCTTTCACTCATGTCTGTGTAATCATGCCTGTCATCTTTAGACTGATGTACCATTCTATAAATGGCAAATGTGTTGATAAGGTACAAACTATGTGCTTATCTGACCTAGTTACTTAAATGACCTAAACATCATGATCAACTTTTTAAGACATAGGCAAGTTATTAATTTTCCCTGATATTTTGTTAAGAGACTCTACAATATATTTTTTAGACTATCTGATATTTTAAGTTAATAACTTTCAATAAATTAGAAATCAATTTTCTCCTCTTTGTGGAAGGAAGGTAGTTGTCATAGGTGTTATCTTCCTGGATTAAATTCATTAAAAATGTGTTCTTTTAGAAAATTTGATAACGTTTTTAGTGACCGTTAACTAATAGTAAATTGAAGTGTAACACCTCTGGAAGTTCATGTGACATCCATATGAATACTGAATGAACTCATAATTATATACACAAAAATAATGAATATCAAACCAATTTATAATAATGCACTTAAAGTACACTGAAAGTTTATGTTCTCATCAATTTTAAGAATGAGACAGAAATATAGCTCATTGGAGCAATTGCAGGCACTCAGTGAACTGCTCTGCATCATCCTGCAATTTGTTTCCTGGTATTTTATATACTTACAATGATAAAATGACAGTATGTTGGGAAGGGGTGTGTGTATTCAAAAGAGAGGCGCCAGTTTATTTATTTATTTATTTTTTTTTTTTAAGTTTTATTTTATTTTATTTTTATTTTTTTTTTTTTTTATTGGTGGAGGCGCCAGTTTATAGATATGATTATCAGAAACATATTTAAGGATAGAATAAAATTGCTATCATGTTTTCAAAAAAGTTACAACACATATGTATTATTCTTATCATTAAACAATTGAAGAATATAATAAACATTCAGTGGCATAATTTGTCACAGTATGCAACCCCAAGCAGGTTTGGCCAACTACTTAGAAAGTAAACCATTCTATCTTAGTTTCAAATACAAATGCACTTCTCTACATTCCCCTTTTGTATAACAAAGGAATTATTTTATCATGTTCATAGGTTGTCTTCTTAAATTTAATAATGTGGTAGTGATTTGGGGTAAAAGGCTGATATTTCAGAGATAAGAGAATCCAGGGACACTGACACAGGGCACATAAGATGTGCAGCTGGATTGTTATGACCAAAGAGGGAGTCAAGCACTACATAAGTGCAAATGAGGGAGAAGAGTTAGTTGCAGATTTAGCATTTGAGGTAGGCTTTTGAGAATGTAATATTTGGGACAAATAGCAGTATAGAGTATGCATTTTAGGTGAAGAACACAACATGAGCAAATGCATGGAGACAGAAAAGTACCATTGTGTTTCTGGAAAAACAAAGATTTTGTGTGTGTGTGTAGAATTCATGTCTGTGATTTTTGTGGGAAGTAAGCATGGAGAGGTAATATATGGTCCCTAGGAAGCCAAGACCTAAAGTGATCAGATATGAACTTGGTGTTAATTCACGAAAGTAGTATCTGAGTGCCCAGAAAAAGGACAGATGCTTTTTGAGTCACGAGTTATCTGAGCGATGCTCCCTCTTGTAGCACTGTGCTAAATGGGTCATATCGAGGTGTAAAGACACCAGTGGGGGTCCCAGCTATGGAGTTAATGCAGTGGCCAGGATAAGTGACAAAAGCTAGTGGCAGTGGGAAGAGAAAGAAAGCATACATTTGTAGATGTAACAGGCACCGTGTAGGTGGGATCAATAGGATCTGTGAGGGAGATTTTCAGGCTGTGTATTTGCAAGGAATCTTTCTCCAACATTTTACTGTCATTGAACAGGTCACTATTAATTGATTGAAGGCATTGCACTAAATTTTGCTAAATTAGGTTTTTATACATGTATATGTATTATTCTAATGTACATGAGTCATTAAAATTCATTTAAGATGATTATGAACATTTAAAATGAAAAATGTGTGCTATATCATATAAGGATAGAATAAAATGACAAATAGTTACATAATAAAAAGCATATTGTACATCTAAAAAGCATATTGTACACCTAAAAGATCTAAATACATACATATTTTGTGAAAATAATCTGTGGACATCTGTGTGTTGTACAGGGACGAGTTCTCGGCAGTGCCAAACCAGTGTCGCCCGTTGACTCTAAGTTAGGCTTGGGCATAACTGACACTTCCAGCCTCATCCCTTTACCTCACCTTTTGGCTCTGCATCTTGCCATCCCTCTGCCCAAGCACAGCTGTCAAGTGTTCCTCCTATTTACTGAATGAAGCGGTGGGAGGAGGGAGGAAGGAATGAAGGAAAAAAGCCAGGGAAGAAGACAGGAGCTCTGCTTACACCTTGCTAGCCATATCATCTCAGGCAAGTTAATTAATTAACTCCCTGAAGTTGAATGTTTTTGTTTCTAAAAAGGGAATGATAAGATTGCTATGAAAACTTAAAAATGAATTTATTACAGTATCTGGCATTATATCAGCAGGATTTGCAGTAGCTACTCAGAGTTGCTCCCACCCTGGTAACCTTACATGTTACTACATATATTCACACTTCCCTTCTCCCATTAGCTCATTACTAGAATTCTTGGATGGGTTGAGATACCCTTGTGCCTGATAATTACGGATAGATGAATAAGTGATGGAATTGGTACATTTCTAGTGTTTATTTCTACCACTGCCCATGGATTTGAATCAGTCCAGGCAAATTCCCTTACCTGGTCTCATCTATAACTATTGGCACATATTTTTAAAACTGTTGACTAGGTATAGAGTGTGGGCAGTGAAACAGAACAATCTAATGATCCATAGTATGAAAATACAGTCTTGGATCCCTGGGTGGCACAGCGGTTTGGTGCCTGCCTTTGGCCCAGGGCGCGATCCTGGAGACCCGGGATCGAATCCCACATCAGGCTCCCGGTTCATGGAGCCTGCTTCTTCCTCTGCCTGTGTCTCTGCTTCTCTGTGTGTGTGTGTGACTATCATAAATAAATAAAAATTAAAAAAAAAAGAAAATACAGTCTTGGTCTCATAAGTACTCATGAGTAACAAGCTACAGTAGGTCATCATATACAAGTAAATAAAAATAATTTCAGTAGAGTGCAACTAATATAGAGAAACTAATTTGGTTATCAAAATTAGTATTTGTAGGCAGCCGAATAGAAGGTAAAGTTCATCAGTCCATATTTAAATTAGAGCTTGTTTTTATTCTAGGAAATAGGGAGAACAAAAGTTCTGATTTCTAAATTCTATGGAAATGTGCGAATAAATGTTATTCATATTATGTCTGCCTAAGGCTTTCATAAAAACACAGTTAATTTTCAAAATAATGTATCTATTCTATTTTATGTTCATAAGGGTAATTTGAAACATATATTTCTACTCAGGGAGTTTTGAACTAAGCAGTGGAACAAAGTGCAATAATTAGCTGAACCACAAAAGAAACTTGAATGTTAATGTGTTTTTACATAAACAAATTCTTGTTGCAGAAGCTTGTTTGAAGAACTTAAAACATTTTGCTGTGCTCTGCACCTAACTGAGCCAGGATGCCATGCAGATCTGGAAGGGACAGGGTGTGGAGAAGTGTGGGAATGCAGTCTTTTACTCTCTTACTAGGAGACCAGGCTACCAGGCAGGGCCTGTAGGAAAAATCCCTTCTGTTATTTCCTCCAACATCTGGGCAGTGGTAGAGAGGAGGAGCCAGTGCTTGACACAGAGGGCCTGACTATATCCTTGTGCATCTCACTTCCCTCTGGACCCATTTTGCTTATTATTACTTGCATGCCTGGCGATCTTTGATGCTAAATCTTGTGAGTTTTACACATTTGGTGCCGAATATTTTTGTATGCCCTTAAATATTCTTGAGCATTTGCAGTTAAATTACCTGCAAGCAGTTTGATCTTTCCAAGACTTTCTTTAAATTCTTAAAATTTACTGTGCTATGAGCACAGTATGTCTAAGGTTGATTTTTCCCTACTATGTAGACACCAATACCCATTCAGTTCCTCTGCTCAATGCCTGTTGAACTATGAGGTTTTTCTACTCTGTGTGGTGGAACACAATCTAACAGCAACCCTGTGTCATTGTGAGGAGGGTCCTTCCCCTCCCAGCCCCACCTCCTCCTGGTTTGGGTGGTTCCTTGAACAGTTTCCTCATTTGCATGTGCAGATCAGTATTAGGTTGAAGACTCTGCAGATTTTCTAGAGCTCACTCACCCCCCACCTCTCTCTGAGCAAATCTCTCCTTGCTTCTGTCTTGTGAACTATAATCACCTTGACTTCCCAAGATGCATAGTTCCAGCTTCCCTACTCAGCAAGACTGCTGGCTTGGTCTAGGCTCTCCTGCTCTGAGCCCAGCAGTACATCTTGTAGGCCACCTTCTGGGGGACCACTGTCCTATCTGCCTAATGCCCAGCATCTGGCAGGCATTGTTTTCTATTAGCAATCCTGCCTTTAAATATTTTCAGGAGGGAGAATAAATCTAGTCCTTGTTACTCCATATGGGCTGGAAGCAGAAGTTGAATTGATCTGGAGTTGTTCAAAATGTTGTCTGTTGGCAGCCCAGGTGGCTCAGCGGTTTAGAGCTGCCTTCAGCCCAGGGCATGATCCTGGAGACCCGGGATTGAATCCCACGTTGGGCTCCCTGCATGGAGCCTGCTTCTCCCTCTGCCTGTGTATCTGCTTCTCTCTCTCTCTCTCTGTGTCTCTCATGAATAAATAAATAAAATCTTAAAAAAAATGTCTGTATCGTCAGTTACTTTTAAACAAAACAAAGAATGGCACCTTGTCAATGCCTTTGTGAATGGATAGAAAACAAGCCATGCATGGAGACGGTGTGGTAGACTTTTTGGTAGGATATTGCTGGTGAATGATGAGACTTTTATGCACTACTAGGACCTTGACAACTTTATCAAATGATCCTCCAAAGAAAAAAGTGGCCAGGAAATCAAGTTGGTTGTATTGAACTATTTTTCACATTTTATTTAATATGTCTGTATCACATTACTAAGGATTCTTAAAACTCTATAGTTGTGTTTACTAGGTGTTCAAATGAAGAAGCAATGTAACATTGCTTATCATCTGAGAGATGAACTACTGTGATCCAAAAGAGTAATGATATCAAAATGTAATCAGTAGAGGTTTGAAGTTTGAACTCCTGAAAAGAAAAAGAAAAAAATTTCTAAAAAATTAGATATCAGAGAAAACTTGAGGACAGTATAAAGTTAATGTTATCAAGGATTAGATAATGTATTATAAAATTCAAACTTAAAATTCAGAGACTGGGAACAAATTAAAATATCTTTCATAATTACTGCTTTTCAAAGGAATAAAACCATCACTAATGGCCACATATTGCACAAAAATTCCATAGACTTGCTCTAAGTAGTATCCCAGACTTCAATTTTATTTGTGAATGTATTACTTTAAACCATTTTTGCTGTTCACTCAACATGATTTCATTACAATGCCTTGTGTGTTTATAATCTAATGTATATATATATATATAGTTTTGACTTAGCCAATTCCCTGGAGCAAGCATTGCTTTGAAGGCCTTAAAATTCTACTTGGAATTAGGGTTGGGGGGGTCATTTTAGCAGTGAATCCTGCCAAGCAGATGATATTATGGAAAATTTGCCATATCATCCAAAAGATGAATAATGCCTCACTAGTTGATTTTGTAATTTGGTTACTTATATTGTATATTGTCTTTGTTAAATAGGGGTTCTACATCTTGGTTCTGTTAATAGGCTGTTTTAAGTAGTATGCTTACATTACACAAAAAACAACTCTTTTGAAAAGTATAGACCTGTAATTGTTAGAGAACTTCTTGCTTTTTAGTTTCACTATGAAGAGACCTATTCACTGTCATATTCCTGCTCAGATGTGCATTTATAAAAATTTTAGAAACCATGCATCTGTAAGGCTGAGTTAGTTAGGTGTTGAGTATAAGAGAAAAGGGAGAAGAAGTCAAGGACAACTTCTAAGCTTCCAACTTTTATTCGTGGGTGAGTGTGTGGCTGCCGAGGGGAACATGGGAGAAAGGGTAGGTTTCCAGTGAGAACAAGATATATGGGTTGAATTTGGAATATGTTGAATCTGAAAGTACCAGTTAGAGTAGTAGAGGGATGTATCAATTTGGAGCTCAACAAAAAGATCTGAGCTGGTGTTGCTATCAGAATGGATGATGAAGTATGGGGTAGGCTATGTGGAATGGTGTTATCTAATAGAAATATAATGTGACCCACATAGGTAATTTTAAATTCTTCTAATAACCACATTTAAAAAGAAAAATGAAACTGGTAAAATTAATTTTAATGAGATAAACCAAATATAATCAAAATATCTTCTGAACGTTGATGATGTGTCAGTGGCCACATTTCAAACGCTCTTGGTCACATGTAGCTATTGGCTGCTGTTCTAGACTATGCAGGTGTAGAGTGAGAAAGGAGAGTTGTAAACACACCTTGGCAAATCCCAGAATTAAAAGAATGGGGAAATGCAGAGGACTCTAACACAAAAGTTAAGAGGAATCTTTCTAGGTTTCAGCTTGTCCACAAGTAGAGAAGAGTATCTTAAAGTCTACCTCCCAGATTATTTTTTTAAGATATTTATTTATTTATTTATTTATTTATTTATTTATTTATTTGAGACAGAGAGAGACACACACACACATACACACACACACACACACACACACACACAGGCAGAGGGAGAGGGAGAAGCAGGCTCCATGCAGGGAACCCGATGGGGGACTTGATCCCGGGACTCCAGGATCACGCCCTGGGCCAAAGGCAGGTGCTAAATCACTGAGCCACCCAGGGATCCCCATACCTCCCAGATTCTTGATAGCATGAAACATTCAAGGTCACATCTGAGAGGTGGTCTCCCTCCAAAACTGACCCTGGCATTCTAAGAAAGGATGTCTTCTCCCCAGGTTGCAGTTGAGCTGGTGGCCTTTCAACCTGAGATTTACCAGCTATCTTAATGCAGTGTAATGTGGTGGCATCCTTATAATAATAACTGTTCACATTTAGTAGCATATCCTGTTCTCGGCCAGACCAAGACTTCCAATTTTGCAGGTGGGAATCTGGGAAAAGTGTTAGACAACAGTACCACCCCCTTGCTTAGTGCTTTGTGGCTCATTTGCAGCTGTTTAATCCAAAACCTCATTTGGCCTGGAGCCAGCACCACCAGAGACCCGAGATTCCTGGAGAGGGAGGGAAAAAGATAGCCAACTAAGCTTCTTTTGGCCTCTCTTTATTTCTTTCTCTCCTTTCCTGCTCTACTCAGCTTTCTCCTTTTTCTGCTCAACTTCTTTTTCTCTCCTTTCTCGAACTATTTTCTCTTCTTTTTTTTTTTTTTTTTTTTTAGATTATTTATTTATTTGAGACAGAGAGAGAGACAGAGAGCACAAGCAGGGTGAGGGGCAGAGGGAGAGGGAGAAGCCGACTCTCTGCTGGGCAGGGAGCCCAACTCGGGGCTTCATCCCAGGACCCCGAGATCATGACCTGAGGCAAAGGCAAATGCTTCACTGACTGAACCACTCAAGCACCGCTCTCTTCTCTTATTTCTTTTTTTTTTTCCATTCTTTCATATTTCTTTCTTATTTAATATTACCTGTGTTTTCCATGTCCTATATTTTATTTTATACTGTGTACATATATGAGCATTTAACTGTCTTGAGGAATAGTTTTCTTTAATAATTGTTGACATAATAAAAACAGTATACATTTTCGGAGAGTTACTTTCACTTAGCTGATTCTAACGTGGACTGGAAATGCATGTTTCATGATCTGTTATATTATTGAACACTGTTTTGTGTGCCGGCTTTTATTTTATTTTTATTTAGGCAATATTTTAAAACCATAATTACATTTAAGTTGTTAATTTGCAAAATTTATTTAGTGCCTGCTGTCAGTCTTTCTCTTAAATTAAGAACCACGCAATAAATTAGTTCATACTGGTAATTATATTTTCTGAAATTATTGAAGCAAATCAAAATTAGGATGTCAAAGTATTTTCTCAAATGAAGCTGAACCAAACCCATAATTTAAGTTTGTTGCTAATTCTAATTGCATATAAACACTCCTTATAATAGCCTTTTAATAGATTTCTCTACTTTTTCTGGATTGTGGATCTAGAGCTTTGGAATATTACAATGGAAAAGAGGCACCAAAAGCAAATCTTTCAAATATCTCATTTATAGATATTTATGCTGAAGCTCAGAGAGGTGCCCTAATGTGCTCAAGATCAGACACAAAGTTAGAAGCAGAGGTAGAGGGATTCCTGGGTGGCGCAGCGGTTTGGCGCCTGCCTTTGGCCCGGGGCGCGATCCTGGAGACCCGGGATCGAATCCCACATCGGGCTCCCGGTGCATGGAGCCTGCTTCTCCCTCTGCCTGTGTCTCTGCCTCTCTCTCTCTCTCTCTCTCTCTGTGTGACTATCATAAATAAATAAAAATAAATAAAATAAAAAAAAGAAGCAGAGGTAGATTTAGAAGAAGAGAAGTGTGAACTCAAACTTGGTAGCCTCTGCTTTGTTCTAGGCAAGTCAGGGACTAGAGGCATGCCCCACACTGGTTCCTTGGCTCCTGTTCCTTTCCCATGTTCTAGATCAGGCTTCTTAAGTAGATACTTCTCTGTGTTCTTGTCTTGGTCTCAATCTCTCTCTGTCTCTTTCTCTCTCCCTCTCTCTCTATCTCTTTTACCTATTGAGTCCAGAATGAAGCAAAAAGAGAAGGGGACTACTACTTTGAGAATTAGATAGGTTCAGAAAGGAATATATTTATTTAGAAGACATGAAAATAATATCTAAAGCTCTTCCCTGCTTGGCTCCCAAGCCTGGACCAGTCACCCATACTCTGGGTCCGTCTCATTTCTCATCATTGGCAGACTCAGGTGACTGTTCTTTTGTCTGGGTTTTGTTTTTGTTGCTTTATGGATTTTTAGAAATATTATGAAGTGGTGAAATGTTATGAAGAAAGACAATGTCAACAACCAGTGTATTGCTTTGGTACACAGGATTGTTACTATACTTTCATAAGCTGAGAGAAGCGTTTTTATTAAACTATCAGAAAGTATAATACATAACGATACATAATGTTTTTAGAACATTTAGAAGTTTGTTTTTAAATACAACTACATGGACAAATGTACACATTCTTAATGACTATAGAAAATCTGTTTCTCTTCCAGCCTGTGCATGTGACACAAGATCTTCCACCGGGAGTTCCCATGTTGTCCAGCCTCTTAGGGCCACCCCCTCTTTTACTGTTAAGTAGAGTAGCTCCAGCCCTCATCCAGCGCTCTGTGAGAAATGTAGCAGCATTTTTCCTCCTTTTCCTTCTCCTGCAGCTCCCAGGTTTTTATATGGGGTTATTTAATGTCTCCTGGCTCCCTTTCTAGGATTTTCTGCACATGATGTCCTCTTTCATTCATTCCCCTAAAGTACCAGGAACACAAGACTTTAACTGGGGATTTGCGGGAAATATGTGGAGGTTAGAGCACATCACAATAAACAGAAATGGAGTTAAAATTAAATATTAGATACTAGTCTCCAAAAAATTTGCCCATGTTCCCGGACATCAGGGTTTTGTTTGTTTTGTTTTGTTTTGTTTTAATTGTTTGGACTGCTGTGTGTCCTTTAAGCCTCTTGGACTTCTCAGCTCCCCTCCAGCTCTAAAACTCTTTCTTACCCTCTGTGTAGCTACAGGTTTGAATGCGTGTGGCTGCTCCTTTCCCAGAAAATCACCTGAGTTGAGGCTTTGGACTAGGACTCTGACCTAGGACTAGATGAGGCCCCCCTTGCAGAACCAAAATTGAAACTTCATTAAACAGTGTATTGCTGCTTGTCAACTCTTAACACCAAAAAAATATGTAAATTTTTTAAAAATGCCTTGGAACTTTGAAATTACTGTTTGTTTTTTTAACATGATCAAATTTCTAGACAGATTTCTTTAGTTAATGGAGGAGAATGGATAGAAAGACTTACTCTCCTCATATACTGGAGAGGACTATTTACAATTTGGGAAAATTATCAGCCAATGTCACTCTCAATATTACTGTTCATTCTCTATCTTTTCTTCAGGGAGGCACCTGTAACAAAGTATACATATCACCTACTCTTTTCTTTACTTTCCATACATTTCCCTCGTTTATCTGAATATTTTGTACTGACCAGTTCAGTATGGCTAATGAGCTCCTAACCCCTACCTATTGATTTCTTAATTTCAAATTATAGTAGTGTTTTTCAGGTATGGAATTTCCATTTAATTATGTTCATATGTTCCAGTTCTTTGATGAAATTCTCCACATTCTCCAGTCTTTTGTACAAATTAATTCTAATTACTTAAAGTTCTTATCTTACCGTGATATCTACTTCACCTGCCTATCACTTTTGTTCTTGGTTTTGGGTCATTTGGCCCAGGTTCTGGTATGACTGGTAATATTTGATCGAATGCCAAACTTGAGTATGAAAAATTGGATGATATATTTTTTCCAGAGATATTATATACTTTTAAGTAGCAGATAGTGTATGGACAGATCCATACATGAAGCAGAACCACAATCAGATTCTTTAGAGCTGTGATTTAAGCTTCCCAAGGGCTGTTCTGTTTCTAGTTCCCTGTACTCCTAGGGCCTAGCTCTTAAGAAGATGCTCCTGGAAGACTGGGCCTCTACTTGGTATCCTTCTTTTGCTAGACTCTGCCTCCTTGTATCTTCAGCATTGCTAAACTGTTTAAATCTCTACTTAGATTTTTAGCCTCTTAACACGCTGTGTGGATGGTTTCTAGGCCTCTCTCCTGGGGGTACAGCTGAGGATGTGGCAGATGTCTCAAGGGGAAATTGCATGGCATGTTGGGCCCACTTCCCTGTGTTTCCTATTTCTCCAGGACTTTGGAGCTGTAAATCCTAGTCACCCAAACAGCCTGAATTCCAATATTTTGCTCCAACCCCATGAGACTGACAGAAGTTCTAGGCCGCTGCTTTTTGTTCAGGTTCTGTGCTCTACGAAGTGAATTGGAATATGTCTCCAGGAAGAAAATCACTGGTGAATTGAGGCATTTTCTTTCTTTCTGGAATTTTGGCCTTTCAGTCCTAGGTGACTCATGGTTACTGTCAGATGCTTTCAAATAGCTTGTTTTTGCATTTTATATAAACATTATATTTGTTTTGAGTAGTAGAGTTAATTTGATATAAGATACCCAGAAGTAAAAATCCTTTCATATTAAGTTGTTTCTACTTGCTTTCAGTCTTCCTGCCCCCAAATACACAGAATAACACATTTCTGAAAACTCAATTATCTAAAGTCACCAAACCTTTTTTTTTTCTTTTCTGGGCAAGAAATATCCAGGGAGGTTAATGTAAATATAATCTTTGCATGTATATTTATCCTTGTATGTATATCTATGTTTGTATATTTGTCTTTTATATATAGTCTATCATTCTTGGATATACTTATATTGGACTTGTAGAAATTTGAATTTATTTTAGCAATCTGTTTACCATTTTACTGCTTAACATCTTAAACATATTTTTAAAAATTAGAATTTGTAGATTCATGACAAAAACCTCTTAGGTCTTTAGGGCAGCCTGGGTGGCTCAGCGGTTTAGCGCTGCCTTCAGCCCAGGACCTGATCCTGGAGACCTGAGATCGAGTCCCACGTCAGGCTCCCTGCATGGAGCCTGCTTCTCCCTCTGCCTGTGTCTCTGCCTCTCTCTCTGTGTCTCTTATGAATAAGTAAATAAAATCTTTAAAAAAAACCTTCTTAGATCTTTAACCATTCAAGTCTTCCCACAAAATTCTTAATTTTTTGTATATATGTGTTTGGAGGTCACAGTGAACATAGCAGCAGAACTCTACCACACCTTGGCTAAAACACTTGAGATGAACTGGAGTTCCATCAGCAAAAGAAAGGACTCTTTCTACTCTGCTAGTAAAGCTCTGTCAAATTCTTAATCGACAATGGATGGAAAAGCCCAAGTAATTCGTGAATGTCACTTTATTTTTCTTCCTTGCCTTAAGCATATTTGTTTAATGCTGTGTTAAAACAAGTAGATATAAATGTATTAGAAGAAAGATAAAAACTCAAACTTCAGATAACCTTAGTCTTGAAAGAAGATTTGCCTTCACAATAGTATGTATTTTATACTTTTTTTGTACTTTTAAAAAAAAATACTGTTTTTCAGGGGATTTTTTAAATTGAAGTATAATTGGGACGCCTGAGTAGCTCAGTGGTTAAAGCATCTGCCTTTGGCTCAGGGCGTGATCCTGGGGTCCCGGGATCGAGTCCCACATCAGGGACTGCTTAGGACATCAGGACATCAGGACATAGAGCCTGCTTCTCCCTCTGCTTATGTCTCTGCTTCTCTCTCTCTCTCTCTGTGTCTCTCATGAATAAATAAATAAAAATATTTTAAAAAATAAACTGAGGTATAATTGATATATAACATATTAGTTTCAGGTGTATAAGGAAATGATTAGATATCTATATACACTGCAAAATGAACACTGAGGTCTAGTTGCCATCCATCACCATATAAGGTTACAAAAATTTGTTTCTTGTGATGAGAACTTTTAAGATTTATTCTCTTGGCAACTTTCAAATATGCACTGTAATATTATTGACCATAGTCACCATGCTGTACATTACATCCCATGACTTATGTATTTTATACCTAGAAGTCTAAGTGTCCATTGATGGATGAATGAATAAAGAATATATATATATATAATGGAAGAATACTACTCAGTCATAAAAAAAATGAAATTGGACCTTGAAGTTATTATGCTATATCAGAGAAATCAGATGGAAACAAATATTGTTTGGTCTCACTTACATAAAGAATCTAAAAAACAAAATGAACTAACAAAACAAAACTCAGAGATGCAGAGAAAAGAGTGGTGGTTGCCATGAGGAGTGGATTTAGGTGATCTGATAGGTGAAGGGGGTCAGGACGCGCAAACTGCCAGTTGTACAATGAACAGGTCATAAGGATGTTTTTTTGTTTGTTTTTTTAATTAAGAAATTGCATCATTCATCTTTATGAAAAGAGTCATTTTGATTTCCATTTTTTTCATTGAACACTTTTATTTTTGTGAATTGAGTTTTCCTAACATGAGATACATTGTGGGAAAATAATTATTAAACATTAGTGAGCAGATCTTATTTTGTACAGGAGATCATATGCCTCCTCTTCCCCAAATTAAAAATGCCTTGGCTTTGGAAATATGTTCATTAATCAATTTTTCTCTCATTATTTAAAACACATCAATCTTTTCTAATCCATTTGCTCTTTGTGAATAAATTAAAGGAAAACTACTATAAATATCTCATTATTCCTAGATTTAATCTAAACCTTTTTTTTTAAGTTAGTAAAATATATGTGGGAAAGAATTCAATATAAGCACTCAAAACATTCTTCCAATGTTGAAAAGGCTAGTAGATAAAAGGAAAAACCCAGACAGAGTAAGGAAGACAAGCCACTTGGTGAAAATAAACAAATTTATTTTAGCTCATAGGGAAAACAAGTAAATAAACAATGAGTGAGTAAAATACAACTTTTAAGTTTATGTAAGTAAAAGAAATTCAAGCTGAAACAGATGGTATGTTTAATTTTTCCCTGAATGGATGAGATGAAGGATTTTTGTCCTCTTAAAAAGAAATTGAATCTTGCACGAACAGTGATGGTTGATGGTGTGCATTTGCCCTGTAAGTTGGGTGGTGTTTATTTATATCCCAATTTCTTTTTTTTTAACCCCAATTCATCAGTTGCTAGGTTGCAACTGATTATTATTATCCAGAGATAATAATTCAGTATTCAACTGATAGTTTTTAAAAAGCAAGTCTGTTCCGCTGCTTGCCCTTCTAGTCTCCCTAGAACTAGCAAGAGGTTGGGGATTCCTCCAGCAGCCGAACAGCGTTCATGGCCTTAACCCCTCACCACCTTTGCTTTGAGATTCCAATAATTCCACTCTGCTTTCTAGGTGTCTGCTATTAAATCCTCAGAGAGAAATACCCTGTGCATTTCTCAAGCCTAGGAATGAGATCTGTTGTTAAACTCATGTGTCAGTATAGCTCCTCCATAGCTGAGTGTAAAAAGGTGGAGTTATGACTTGTTTTCTGTATTCTGCTGAGAATCCTTAAACATGGAGAATATTTTCTAATAAACTAGCTCTTCCCTCTATATGTTGTGAGAAAGTGTTTATTAGTTACTAACCTGGTCTCTTAGTATGGGACAGTGCTCAGGGAAAACTCATTTTTAAAAATTACACAGTACATTTTTGTCATATGTCGGGAAATCATTCGAACCTATTTGGATCCAATTTTTTGCTTTCAGCAGCTCAAGTATTCAAACTTGGGAACCCTTTCCTGCCATCTAGCTTCCTGAATTTTCATAATATAACCCTTTCCTCTTTAATGCAAAAATATCCTACCAGACTCTTCCATCAGAAACCACTTTAAAGCAACCTCAGGAACGGGGGTGGTTCAATAGATAAATACCACGGTTCCCCGCGGGGAGTGAGTTCACGTATCTTGATCAGATCTCTTAGTGTCTTGTGAACAGCAGTCCAGAATCCTGAATGTATGAATAATTCCACTGTTCGGCGTGATTGATAGTCTTGGCTCATGAGAGCCCCAGAATTGAACTAACAACCACACTAAATTGTATCACATCTTTAAAGCAGATAGCCTTGTTTAGCGAGGGCCCAGTCACAGGAAAGGGTCGTGGTAAAGAATGCGCCCCACCTGCAGCCCGCTCCTGGGCTCATCTCTGAATCAGGCTGTGCAGCGCCAATTGCACCGAATGATTTATTTTCTCCTCTGGGGCTGCTTCTAGCTTTGACATTTTTGCGTGCGATATTGTATCTACTGATAAATATGTGGATTTTTCTTGCTAAATAATTTGTCTCCAGCAATAAGAAATACCCGTATTGCAAATATATGAGTATTCCAATGTGGCTGTAGTGCACGTGCGTTCTTTGGCATCCAAAAATTCATCGCATTTATTTACCTGCTATTTAGCTATTAAAAAAATAAGTAAAGGGATGAAACCTGGGGAATCCAAAGGAGGTTTACTGCTTTAACTTAAAGAACCAGGAGTGTCATAACTGCAGTGAAAATATACTTTCCCTGTAACCTATATTTAATGAATTGTGTTTATTGCCTTTTAGGCTCGATGGTAACAGTAGTTAAGGAGGGGATCCAACAGAAATAATATAAAAAGTATAGCTTTAGCAAACAACATTAATACTTTTGAATTCTTATTGAGCTTTTGTTGAATGACATCTCAATTTTCAGGCTTAATTAAATTCCTTAAATGATATTGAAACAGCTTCTTTTGAATGTGTAGATAAACCAGTGGAAGAAAAATAATATAAAAGACTATAAAATAACTATTCTGAAATAAAATAAACATTTTTTCACTGAAAAGTAACAAAAAGCAACAACTTTTATCTAGTAAAAATAGAAAATATAAGGTAAATGAATTCTTCCCAAGAATGTTAGGGTTTAAATGACCTTGAGATTAGTCTCTACCTGTCAAGCTAACATATCAGACGGTGGTGGTTTTCCTCTGAATCTGTCTAGAACTGCAATCCTACTTGACTGACAAAGCTTTTTCTCCTTCTCTCCCTCTCCCTCTCTCTCTCTGTTTTATTGCTCCACTACCACATGCCAATCATCTGTGATAAAACAGTAGAGAAGGTTGGCACATTCTATTCTCCAGCATAAATTCACTTTTTCACTAACTTTGCAGACTTTATGATGCATCTATAGGCTGTGGTTTTGTTTTACCACTCCATACAGGCAAAACAAACAAACAAACAAATCAGAAACTGAAAATAATATATGAACTTTTTAATATTACCCTTAAAAATTCTATTCACGATAAAAGTCAATAAAGATGAAATATTGCTGTAGAATGCCAATTTTTATTTATAAAAGTTCTAATATAGGAGAACTAAATAGCTTTGATCTAAATATTTTTCACATAGTTTTAATTTGCTAATTGAAAAGTAAATAAAACCATATGAAATAATAATTGCTTTCCCTGTGGATAAGCGTATTAAAAAGGGACACTCATAAAGTGTGCATGCTGATTGTATATTACAGTGTAATCTAGCAAGTTAGAGATTGATTAAGGGTTTCATTTTGCACATGTTGGTACTAGACATCTCAAAGCAATAGTCTATTTTGATGTATTTTAAATTAAATTTTCAGCTGCATTATATGGAGAAGGATGGCTTGTTTTTTTTAGCTGTCATACTAGTGAGGCAGGCATCGCGAACCCCCTGCCTTTGTGTTCAACATGAGAAACTTAGGTAATGGATATAAGCTTAGCTCCCCCTTCCTTTCCTTGGGCTTACAGGCTACAAAATTTCCTGATTTTTTAAATCACCCTGAGTTTCTCACTTTAGAAATGACCACACCAAATATTTAAACATGATTTCTATAATTGTGCAAACTTTTAGCCTCCAATACTTGAGCATTATAGCAGTGTTTCTGGCATCCAGCGCTACATAATGTTTTCCACTAATTAATTTGGAGTGACTTTCTTCACTGCCTTATTAGCATTGATTCATTAACTGAACAAGTTTTGAAGCTTACCATGTATTGGGCTTTGTGCTGAAATGAATGAAACTGTATGGGTAAATGAAAATCTTAGGTCAAAGAAATTATTAAAAAATAAATCTTGTGTCAAGTAGCTTACAGGTGAGTATGGGAAGGTAGCAAGAGTAATCAAGTAAATGCAATGCTTTAGCAAGTGTATTCTTTGACCCTTAATCCAGCAAATTGGTTCTTATAGTGCTTTGTAGAGATAATTGTTGACTACTCATGTCATAGCTATTTTTGCCTTTCATAAGTTAAGGATCAACCTGATATTACTAATTGAGAACACTAACATAAAATGAACTTAGGATGGTAATTAACCCATCATGACAAATCAATTAGGGACCAATAGCACCTGCTGTTGCTAGGGCCCTAGAAATATACCAGCTTTTGTGTAAATAGAACCAATAATCCTTATTCCATGTTGTACCACCTGGACTTAAAAATCAAAGTATTTTGACATTACCTGTAGTCGTTCAGACTGAACCAAAAGAATGCCACAGGTAAATGAAATCAGGAGAGAAAGAAAAGGGACAAGAAAAAGCAAAATGGGCAGTTGGCCAAGTGGATAAGATGGCTGGATCCATAAACAAGGGGAAAGGGTGAAGAATTTCAAATTCCCTCAGCATATTGGAAGCCTGCTTTAATATTGCATGTATATTTCCTGGGAATGCATAGAAATGACATGTTATTTATTTACAACACTGAGCCTGTCACAAAGTTCCAGAATTCACTGCTGTGTATCCTCTTGAGTCTAGATGGAGCAGAGGCAGGAGGTGGAGTCACAGTCTTGGACTCATACCTGTAGGGTCCAGTCAGAGCCACACCCCCTGCCTTTCCCTCTGCATGTGATCTCTTCTGCTTCCAGTGCCTTTCTGGGCTTTTCCTCTGCCAGGCTTGTGACACTAGCATGTGTGGAGACACGCAATGTGGATGGGTGAGCAAGTCTCCATGGGGGAGGCGGAGAAAGCCTGGGGACATCGCTCCTTCTCCCGCCAGCCATTCCCCTTTGCTGTGAGCACAAGTCCAGCACATACATAGTAGCTCTGGCTTAGTCCACTACTTGATGAGACATGAGACTTGATGTCTCATGTTAAAGTGTAAGACATAGTAGAAGGCAGCACCAGTGACATTGCTGGGAGTATTACATGGTGCAAAACATCCTGATCTTTTCAGCGTGAGGATCCCAGTGAGTGGGGATCATTCTTTTTCATCAGCATGTTCTTGTCAGTATTTTGTGATATTTTCCTTTTAATCATCCTATATTGTCAAACTGCTCTTTAAAAAAAATGGACTTTGTTTATTTGACAGAGAGAGCCAGAGAGCACAAAGTGGGGAGCTGAAGAGGGAGAGGCAGACTCCACGCTGAGTAGGGAGCCTGATGGCGGGGCTGGATCCCAGGACCTTGAGATCATGACCTGAGCTGAAGGCAGATGCTTAACCAACAGAGGCTCCCCTAAACTACTCTTAATCAGTTTTCCTTGATAAAGGGCATTGTCAGTCTTTACCAGATTATTAATGTAAAATGTCCATCAGTCCAGTGTTACTGTGTTAGTCTCCCAGGGCTGCCCTAACAATGGAAGTTTGCTGTCTCAGTTCTGGTGGCCAGCAGTCTGACATCCAGGTGTCGGCAGGGCCATGTTCCCTCTGAAATCCACAGAGTAAGATCCCACCTGGCCCCTCCCAGAGCCTGGAAGCCCCAGATGGTCCTTGGCTTGTAGCTGCATCTCCTCTATCTCCACATGGCACTCTTCCCAGGTCTCTTCATGTAGTCTTCCTCTTGTGTGTGTTCATCTCTGGGTCTGAATTTCCCCCTTTTTATGGGGATATCAGTCCTATTGAAGTAGGATCTAGCCTTTTATGACCTCCCTTTAGCTTGACTGCATATGCCAAGACTAGTTGCAAATAAGGTCACCTTCCGAGGTCCTGTGGAAATAAAACTTAACTCATAATAGTTATCCAAGTTAGTTTACTTCTTTACACCACCAGTAAAGGTTTGTCCCATTTTTAAGGTGGATTTCAAGTAGATGTCAGGTGATGCTTTAGAAACACAGCTATGTAACTTTTCTCAGTGAAAGGCAAAAATGAAAACGAGCAAACATAAAACCAGTGATTTCAAGATAGGCTCTGCAGTCTGACTTGGGTTCTAATCTCACTTCTACTCACCAGCTGTATGACATTAGGCTTAGTCTTTCTCTGGACCTCAGTGTCTTCATCTGTAAAATGGGAATAATGGTCCTCACCTTATAAAGGTGATTAAGGAATTAATTGAGGGAATTAAGTTACTTGATCCAAGTTAAATACTTGACATACTGTCTTGCACATAGTCAATATTCTTGTTAGTGTTATGATTGTTGAAACTGATTGTCTCTTTGCTTCCAGCAAAATCTTGATTAGTCTTAGGAGAACATTAAAATATGCCCCATGATGTATTATTTCATATGTCCTCTTTTTTTTCCCTTGTAAATGTAGGGGCATTACATCTTGCTAAGACATGAGTAAGCAAACCTGAATCTCACCTTGTCACCTATCACCATTCCATAGGTGTGGGTAGGCTTCCTTGTGAATAGACTGGAACTGGAAGGCTGTTTAGACCTGATACTGAGCACCACAGCCTCAGCGTGGTGGGTGGTGACCCTGGGATGTCAGAAAAGCTGAGGATAGAGGAAGCAGGTGTAAAGAATGGCAATAGTTAGGATGGCAAGAGATCAAGAATCCAAGGGATCAGAAATAGGCGTCCAGTAGTGCCTGTGACCATACAGAGTGAACCTGAATTGCTGTGTGTGGAGGCGCTGGGCCCTGAGGTGGATTCAAGAAATACCTGGTGGAAATTAAAGCCACTTGGTTTTAGGTATAACTGAGTGTGGATAAAGCTGGAGACAGACATTCTCAGAGAGGCTTATCAACATCATCAGAGGAGGTACTGTTCATTATCGAGATCACCTGGCCTGAGCCATGGAATTTAAGAAAGAATTAGGTGAAAACCTCTATGATTTGATCCCATGAATATTATACATGTTCTGAGAGACTCACCAATCCTTTATTACCTCTTAACTGATGTCTCCAACTTCCAAGTATTCTAAATAATTTTTTTTCTGGTTGATATTCTTAAACTTCCCTTGTAGAAAGAGAAAACACTTCTATCTATTACTAATCATGGATTCTAGTTGTGGGTTTGTGTTAATGAAGTGCAAGTTTTGACAAGGTATGGGAGCATGAGGATATATGGCATCTAAATTAGGAGCAATCTGAGTGTAGGAGAGGTGTCCACAGGTCCCTGACTTCATCTTTCAACCACAGGCAGCCTCGCCAGAAAATCAGGGACAGAGCTCTGCTCCCTTCCTAGGGCCATAAAAATCATTATAAATGTTGGTTATGTTCTTAGCTGAACAAAAGCCATTGTAAATATTTGTGCAGCTGAAACATAACCCATTTACTGTAAAAACAGCTACAAAAATAAGTTTGTCAAGCTTCAAAAACCTCTTTCCATCACTCAGTGACAAATGTCACTTAATTAAGGAACTTGATCATTGCCTGCCCAGAATTAAGTTCCGACGTTTGTAATTGGTCAGTGTCACGTGTGTTTCTCAAGTTGAAAAGGCACTGTTTAGTTTTTCCCTTGGTTCTTATTTTTGCTTCATTGTGTGCTTACCTTTTGTCCAACACCCATATAAAAGAGCGTCACCTGAAGAGCTTTTACTTTTGAAATCAAGAAGCCCAGAACTTTTGTTTCATCTTTTGAGTTAGGAAAAAGTGGAATTTACTTTAATCATGAAGAATGTGCATCAAGCCACAATTTCAGAACAGAGATACAAATGTAAACGAGCTGGAAGTAGACACTCAGCCATTTGCTGAAGAAATAAGCCACACATGCTATTTTGAGGTGTAAGGAAAGGCAGGATGAAATTTACTTGGAATTCTTATGGATGATACTTAAATTGCACTATTAAAGGTATCAAAAGCTTTGTACTACTGTTTTAAAACATGCTTTACTGAGAATATAAAGCCATTGAAATCCTGAGGATAATCAGATTTTTGACTGAGTGAATCACTTAGATATCCTCTAGAACTTTAAGCAAAGAAAATAAATTAATAAAAACAGCCTTTAATTAGACAAGTGTGGCTCATGGAGCTCTGGTGGTAGTGCTTTGCAAACCTAGTTAGCAAAAGGTTTTAAAACACTATACTTGCCTTAACATTATCTCTGTTTTATGAAAAAGAATGAATTTCAAATATTAATATCACATATTAATATTTAAGTATTCATTTAAAAAACCATTTTTAAAATAGCTCAGTTAAGGATTTTTTTTTACCACATATCTCATTTGTATGACAGACTATTGCCCACAGTGGCTTATATATAATTCTTAAAATTAAAACTGAAATTTCCAAGCACATCTGATGTATGTTTATATATTCATACTTCAAGATGACTGGCATTTGGTAGGTGTTCTGCATGACATGAATTGTGGTGGTCATTTTTGTTGTAGCATCTGCCCTGATAATCCATAGTCGAATGTGTTTTTTGCTTTTAAAATTAATTTATTCACTTGACAAATATTTATTGAGTACCTACAACTGTTGGACATTGTCCTGACATGAGGCTCAGCAATAAACCAGTCAAAACCCTTTGTTTATGAAGCTTAGGGATGCAGAGGCTGACAGTATGTAAAATGCATAAGTATGTTATGGAGCACTTTGGAAGAAGGAAAAAATTGCTTAAAAATCAATAAGGGAAGGAGGGTAAGGGGTGCAGGACTTGGGGCTAGCATAACCAGAGTGATGAGGGACCGTCCCACTGAGAAGGTGACATTTGAGCACAGACAGAGAGTCTGGTATGTTCCATGAAGAGCATGGTGGTCAATGTCCCTGTTGGGGAGTCAGGAGGGAAAAAATAGCAAGGTCATGTCAGTAGGGTCACAGGGCCAGCTCCTCTAGGCCTCAAAGGCCATTATAAAGACTTTGGCTTTTGCCTGCAGCGATTAGGGAAGAGAGAGTGGAGCATCTGAGCAGAGGAGTAACATCATCTGGCTCACGTTTTAGAGAGGCCCCGCTGGCTGCTGTGTTGAGAAGAGATATAGGGAAACGAGTGTCAAGAAAGGGAGGTCAGTTGAGAGGTGGACACATTAACACAGGACAAACAGAAGGCTGGCTTGGACTAGCACGGGGATAGAGCAGATGGTGGGATGTTCTTGGGTCCTGGTGTGCAACTGCTCCAGCAGGAGAAAGGAACAGATAACACAACCCTTTACATATGCCCCTGGTGGTGACTGTACAAGCTCACAATGATCCCACGTGTTTGTAACTTACCCTGTCCCTTTACACTGTCTGATTCACTTGCACACCAGCAATCAGTGCCCCATAAAATCCAGGTACATTCCAGCTCTGTTTGTGGCCATCACCCAGAACCCCCACTGTTGTACTTGCTTTCGTTCTCTGCAGAGGTCTCCTTCCTTTCAGTTTCTAACCCTTTAGCTCGGTTAGTGGATTCAACAACTGACTTTTGCTGGATGTTCTCAGGCTTTCTGTGTCCACAGGGCATCCCAGCAGGATCCAGGGCCCTTGGCTTGGCCAGATGGGCAGGTACTAGCGTTTGCTTCTGGAGGCTACCAGTGGGGCTGCATGAGGGTGTGTCATGGTTAGAGAAAAACAGAGGGGAGAGCCAGCCAAAGAGGCCAAAAACAGACATTAAGTCTTCAGGCTAAGAAGCCAAGAAGAAAATGATATAGTTAGGAACTAAGAGCCAGTGAGGGAAGAAAGCAAGCCATTCAGGAGCAAGTTCTATGAACAAAGCTGGAGTATTGGGGGCTAGCTGACATTGGCCATGGGCTGTCTAGTGCATGGAGGTGGGGAGAGGGACAGGGGAGACTGCCCTGTCCCCATAACTCAGATCTTACCATCAAATTCATCTTATCTTTGTTCCTGATCACAAGGGTTAAGTTTAGAGCACACAGCATCTTTCTGAGTTTTTCAGGACAATTTTGGTTCCTTGTGGCAGGCTCCCAACTCAACTGCCTAGACAAGAAAAAAGGAATTTATTGACTAACATTAACTTAAAAAAGTGCAGGGATGATATTGTTTCATCCTTGGCAGGTTCCAGAGATACAAACAATGCCGTGAACCCCCGGTCTTTTTTTCCATTGTTAAGGTGTATTTTCCCTGGTTGGCTTCATTCTCAGGTAGCTTAGCAACATTATTAGGAAGGTGATTTTGCTTTTCCAATAGTTAAAGCCAAAATTTAGGATGCATCACATTAGCCTGGTTTCGGCGATGTGCCCTTGCCAGAATCATTTATTATGGCCTGGGGAGAAAGAATACTTTTTTTGGGCAGTAGAGGACTGTATACTTCCCTTGCTGTTTGAATTTTTGCCATTACTCATTTACCTGTGAATTTGTTCACAATGCAGAACATAGAGGTATGCAAATGAAACGAGAAGGAAGTTGCAGTGTTTCCATTGGTGATCAGTGGGAAGGCTCTCAGGACCTTCTCAATCTATGACATCATCCCTGTCATGTTCATGGTGACAGGGCTCGCCAGGAACCTGTTGATTTTTAAGATTGCTAAGTAAGCTTTCTAAGGAAGAATGACATCCCCCCAATCCTGATTGTCTCATTACAAGCCAAGTATCCAGCTGCACACATTCATGACTGCAAGTGATGTTAACCTTGTAATGAAACACAACCTAGAATTTCTATGATTACGTCTATATCCGTGACTCCAGAGCAGCAGATCCTTTTATCTTCCTGCATCCTGGCCTCTTTCATCCAGTGGTTTGTTGCGTGGGTACCTTGAACGTGCCTCTTTTAACACCAAAATCTGCATCGTCTCCTTTTCCTCCACCACCGCTGACTCTGCCACCCCCACTCCACATCCAACCTTCTTATTCTCTCGTTTTGATTGGTAGCACTCCCTCTGCCCAGTCACCCAAGCCCCAGTCTGAGTCAACCTAAGTGACCACCTTCTCCTTTACCGTCCCTATTTCTATTTGCTTCCCTGGGTTCCTGCCCTTAGTCTAATGCCCTTCCAACTAGACCTCACCCTAAACTGAGAGCCTGACTGATAATCCTTTTAAAATTCTTAGGTGACTCTCCCTTTCTTACAAGACAAAGCTCAGGTTTCTTCATGGACCCAAGGCTCTCTGTGCACTACCCCCTGCCCACCCCTTGTTTCCCACTGTGGCTCTTGAGCACCTTTTAGTGCTCCCACCACACATTTCTCGAAGTTCTTGAACCAATACGATCTGCATCTTTGCTTATAGTCCTGTTCATCCTTGAATCCCCATGTATTTGATGAACACCTGCTCATTCTTCTGCCCAGGCTCAGGGCCAGTAGCCCTCTTCTAGTAACATTTTTCTGGCCATAGCCTGTTTAATGCTTTGTCTCCTGTGGGCCCCACCTCTCCTCAGCCCCTTATCTCTAGCCTCTGCCCAATGTTAGTGATTTTATCCAACTCCATGCTCAGCTCCCCTTAGCAAGGTATAAGACTCACTGAAGGCAGAGACCATGTTTTACTCGTGCTTACACCCCAGTGGCTAACATATGTGAGCATTTAATAAGTATTTTAAAGTGAAGGAATGAATGAGTTTGTTTTTCTTTTTCTTATTTTTTTAAATTTTATTTATTTATTCATAAGAGACACAGAGAGTTAGAGACATAGGCAGAGGGAGAAGCAGGCTCCCTGCAGGGAGCCCAATGCAGGATTCGATCCCATGACCCCGGGATCATGCCCTGAGCGGAAGGGAGATGCTCAACCACTGAGCCACCCAGATACCCCGTGAGTTTGTTTTTCTGAACAAGTTGTTGATATCACTTTTTCCTCTGAAAATGCGGCTCATGGAGTCAGGCTTTCTAGTAAATATTTGTGTCAGGAGGCAAAGAACAGTCACTGAAGACAAGTTGGACAGCAACACCTAAACTAAATTCCTAGCCATGTACATGCCGATGCTCAGGATGATTTTGAAAGTGAAATTGCCTTCAGTGGGCCCTTACCTTGGCTCGTAAATAAAGGACTTTGGTTAGAAGACCTCTAGGGTCCCTCTGAGGGCTAATGTTCTATATTTATAGAGCTGCGTTAGTTTCTGTGATACCAGTTTGCTACAATAAAATGAAGATATCTCAAGTAGTACTGGATAAAAGTCAAATTTTGGGAAAACATAGTCATGGAAAGTAAGGCAGCCTTTCTGTAATGAACTGCTTGTAAAAACCATGGAGGTGTGTATTTGGGCAGGTCGAGATAGCTAGGGGAATGTAAAGTATGAAAGACCACATTTGTTTAGGGAATGTAGTTTTTAAGAATGAATTCTATGTAACAAAAGATTCTCCAGGAGGTAATTATATCAGTTATTAAAAGATGTTCATACTTTGGATGTGCAAATATCAAAGTGTGGAATTTCTAATCTCATATTATGTGATCCAACAACTGTAAGGTGCCAATGAGAGTCTCATAGATCACAAATGTATTGTGTGAAATTTTTAGCTCAAAATAATATGAACATAGTGACATGGAATAAAACAGAAATAAATACTTAGGATTAACATTTAAAGGTATATGCATAAATATATGCATGTATATAGATAGTTATTGATGTATGTAAATAATTATGTATATAAACACTCATCTTTTGTGGCCCTTGAACAATTTTTACTGGCCTTGAAATTCACCGGTTCCAGGAGTGTGCTGGGTATTTCAGAACCCTATCCAGACCTGCATATTCTTAGCATTTTTATTTTCTGACTCTATTTCATCACAGATGTAATATGTCAGTTATACCATGAGTTAAACTAAGTACACAGTCACCTTTATAGCATTTTTCAACCTAGATAATAATTCACTTGGGGAAAAGACTCTTGTCCTACATTGTCTTTGTCAACCCAGAGAGACTAGTAAGATATTGTGTGAGGAGGAGCTGAATCTCAATAAATATTTATTCAATGAATTGTTGGAAAATGAATAAGTAAACACAACAGAAATTTACTAGCAGACTGGTAATTTTGGAATACAAGACAATGGAAACAGAAGCATGCCTGGTTTTACGGTGGTTAAAATCCTGGACTGTTGAGTCAGGCCTGATTTCACATCCCAGCTCTACCATTTACAAGCTAAATAACTGAGCAAATTACCTAATCTCATTAAGGCTCAGGTTTCTTATCTATAAAACAAATGAGTTTCTCTGAAGGTAAAATGAAATAATGCTTAGCAAAATTTTCAGCACATGGTAAACTCTGATTACTTTCAGCTATTTTTATGAAAAGTAATAATCACAAAAATATTACATTAATGAAATAATATAGACCTCTTTTTCATTAATCCTTGGCATTTACACTGAAAGATGTGGATTTAGGAATGGCTTCAGTGAGAAAAGGAAGATCTAAATTCCTGAGGGGAACACTCTAGAGCAGTGTGTAACCAAAGGATGGAGGAAAGAGTTTGGAGCCATCAACAGATTTTCTGGACGTCCAAGGATTCCAAGGTGTGTTGGTTGCATGGAGCTTTTGACTTGGAATTTAATGCATTAGGACAAATCTGAGCTTTTGGAAGAAGGAGCCATGGTCAGTATCACATGTAGAAAATTTTTTAAAGATTTTTTTTTTTAAATACACAGAGAGGAGAGAGAGAGAGAGAGAGAGAGAGAGAGAGAGGCAGTAACACAGGCAGAGGGAGAAGCAGACTCCATGCAGGGAGCCTGATGTGGGACTCGATTCCCGGTCTCCAGGATCACATCCTGGGCTGAAGGCGGCACTAAATCGCTGAGCCACCTGGGCTGCCCCACATGTAGAAAATTAACTTGATCATGTGCACTAAGGAATAAGTGAAGAGAAAGCAGTTTTTCAAGGAAGGTCTTGAGCTAAGATTAGGAAGTGACCCACCAGTGACCAATGGGATCAGAATTATAGGTTTAGAAGCTGAAAAATGACAGGAATTGATGTTTGGGGAGGTGACCCTGTCACAGGGGAGTTCCCTTTGGGAAATTCTCCAAGTACTTTGAACACATTTAAATTTAAATAGCTCACTTTGTATTGTAATTATTTACCTGTTGTTGCTTCCCTCTCCAGACAGTGTGGTAGGACAAGGGAACTATCTAAGCTGTGATTTGGAAGTGTGCCCAGAGGGGCAGGGTTATGAAGATGGAAGTGCTCCAAGAACTCGCAGTTAGGGTGGGGTAGGGTGAAGGGCAGACACAGAAACAAATGGTCGCAACAATGATTACACTTGATCCTTATGCGGAGCCAAGAAATATTGTTGATATGTGGTCATGGTATGAACATAACTGCATTTGGAAATACCTCCCTGATAGCATCATAGAAGACAATTAAGGAAAGATTGATGGCCGAGAGACCAGAAAATAAATTATTAAGATCTTCACGTCACGGGTAGGGAATGCCTGTATTAAAGATTCTGGTGGGGAAAAGGAGAGCAAGGAATGGATGATAGTGATGCATTGAGTGGTAAAGTCCATAGCAGGCAATGATAGATCTGGATTTAGATAAATGCATAGATTTAGTAGAAGGAAGAGAAGGAATTTGTACCCACTGTCCTCTTTTTCTTGCCTTCTTCTGAAGTAGAAAGCAGAGGCATTTCCTGAGACTAAAGAGGCAAAGATGGATGAGTGGGCTCCAGGGTGTGGGATGGGAGGGGAGGCACAAGTGAATCACCTGAAAGAAATTCTATGTAGCTTTGATATGCAGATTTGCATGGTTTCCCTTGCTTCCAGGCTTTCAGAGAGAAGCAAGATGACAATTTGATTGATCCAGGTTTGAGGATTTGCAGAGAATATCAGGGGAAGCTCTGGCTAAGCAAGTGTTCAGCATTTGTTGGATGAATAAATGCACACTTGGATGCCATTGAAAAGGAGTTTATTAGGGATATTGTACAAGAAAATAAAAGTCTGGAAACAAGTAATTCATCTTATTTCCCAAGACAACTCTTATTCTTGAAAGTCTTATGTGACCCCGAGTCGGTCTAGTACCATATTATATCTCAATGGCACTGGGTGTCTTCCCTTTGCAGCATTCTTCTTAGTTATAATCAATAACTAGATTGTTCATGACTGTTTATGTGATATCTACTTCCCCACTGGCCTGTCATCTCCGTTTTGTTGATCATTATATTCTAAATGCTGACATACTGTGAGTACAATATCTGTGGTGCTTGATACATAATTTTAAATGACAGAATGACATTTTAAAATATTTTGTTGCTTTGTGGTATCTTTTAAGGTTTTGTGAATTTGTTTTAGTTAGGAAGAAGACTAATAAATTAAATTACAAATTACAGATGGTTCTTTATTGGACTATAGGTTCTTTCTGGAGCATAGGGACAGGAATTTCTGTATTCAGAATTGTATGGAAATTTCACAGTATTTAGATACACAAATAGATCTAAAACTAGCTTCTGGATAACTTAAATCTAGCCTGTGTAATTATTACAGTTATACTTGATGCTCTTTGTAGTTTCTTTCCCTGCCCCTTATTACACATTTTATTATACTAAATGTTTTAAACCAGGTAGTGCTTGTAAGTGGCATGAGATATGATTCTTTTATTACAGAAATGAATGCTTGCCTTAAGAACAGATGCTTCCTATTTGGGGTTTGAAACAAAGAAACATATATTTTGATAGAATATATCCGGTATCAGTTCTATTACTAAAAGTGAAAACATTGAAAAAATTTTGGGTATCAAATGTGTATAGATTGTGGTATCTTATTTCTGAATTCTTACCCCAGCATCTTCTATTCAAATCTAGAAGTGTGTTATTAAGAGGTAAATTGTTCCATAGATTGTCTACATAACTTCATATATATTAGTTTAGTAGATATGTAGCTTACACCGCTTCTACTATGTGGCCTTCATATTTCAATTACATTTAGACTTTTGATCAATGTATTTCTGTGGCTGGTAAACTTTCCCTTTTTAATTACTTTTTTACATCCTAAAAAGTTACTTTTCTTAGCAATACAAAATTCAATATAGAGTCTATCAAATAAAACCAATCTTAAATTAAAATCATAATGGAGGGGCATCTGGGTACCTCAGTGGTTGAGCATCTGCCTTTGGCTCAGGTCGTGATCCCTAGGTCCTGGGATTGAGTCCCATATCAGGCTCCCCATAGGGAGCCTGCTTCTCCCTCTTCCTATGTCTCTGCCTCTTTCTCTGTGTCTGTCATGAATAAATAAATAAAATCTTTTAAAAAATCATAATGGAATATGAATGTAAATTTTTCAAAACAAATCATTGTTTTTATATTAAGATGTTTCTATATTTATTCCCCCTTAAACATCAGATATTACTCACAACTACTGCTAAAGAATATTTTTATTCACCTGATGTTAATCTGTAGATTATTTATAGAGTGAGTTACACAGCTCCTTTCTGTTCCTCTCTCAGGTTAAATCTTAGATGGTCATTTAAGTAGACAAATGGATGTCTGATGGCTTGTGTGTCTCTTTCTTTCTGTGCTTCTGAGTGTTTGTCTCATTCACTATGTTACAAAGCCAGATATACTGGGGATCTATCACTATTTGAGATCATCTAAAGAGATAATTTACCTTCATCAGGTAGCGTAAACTATCCAAAATGAAATATCCCCACATATACATTAGTCAGAAATTTATTTTATGAAATTATAATGAGATTGCTATTAATCCACCTCACCAAAATATTAACACCAAAGAAATCTGCACCAGTCTTCCTCACTGAAATATTGTGAGTATTAATGAGGCATTTTAGTTAGATTGTACAATTCTTCCAAGAATCTCAAAGCAAGAACAAGATAGAACTTTTTTTTTTTTTTGAAAGGCATCTGTTTTACTGTCAAACCAAACTTAAAGCAGTCAGAATGATACACACTCCTGAGTTAACTTCCTGCATTCTTGGACGTGTCAAAGTATTGATGTTCCAATGTGACAGGACTCTAGTAATGAAGGAGCCAAGTAGGTGGGAAAAAAGTGTTTCCCAACTTTCAATCAAATGATAGAACATGAATATATAGTATTCAAAGAAATGAAAGCCAGAAGTCTATGTTATGTACCATAGAAAACTTACAAATAAGTTAGTGGAGGACCAGAATCTTCCTTAGCTATCTCCTACTGATTTCCTAATTGCAAGTAAGACACTAATAGACATATGGTAACTAATTTTATTCAATGAAATAATGTGTAGTATATTTCAGTCTTAGGAACCTCAAAGGAAATCTATTTATTACTGAGAGCTAGTCAGGCATTCAAGACAGCAAGCCAGGAATCATCCATCCTTGGTGTCTCTCTTTCCTTTACACCCAAGTCATTAGTGAGCACCATTGGAATGTACTCTCTCCAAACGTATCTCAGACCCATCCATCTCCCAAATCTACTGCCACTGTCACCTCTTGCCTTGAACTGTGCAACTATCCCCAACTGTTGCTCTACTTTCTCTCTTGCCACCTACCTTCCAGCAAAATATCCCCAAGAGGCAAAAGCAAAAGCTTAAAATGTCAATCAGATCATGTCACTCCATTGCAATGACTTTTCTTCATACCTATTTTAAAAATTCAAACACTTTACCTTCATCCTGCTCAATAAGTTCTGCCCACTCTGGAGTCCTTTCTGTTCCTTAAAAATTCTCAGCCATTTCTTGCACAAAGGCCTGGGGATCTTTACAATGCTCTTCCCTCTCGTGGGATGGCTGGCTCCTTTTCACTATTTAGACCTCAGCTTAAATGTCACCCCTTTCCAAAGGTCTTTCTGAATCCTCTTTTTATAGTTTTTGTCATCTCCCTCCCCACATTATCATCTAAGTGCAATTTATTATGGTTAATGCTTTGAAGGAATCAAAAAAAGTGCCTCCATTTTAGTGCTTATCACACATACCATTTTGTCTGCCTGCTTGTTTCATGTCTCCCCGAGAGAATGTAAGTTCTCTGAGGGCAAGAAGCATGCCTATGTTGTTAAGCCCTAGCTCACAGCCCAACACACAACATCGCTGCATTAATGAATGAGTGGTTAAATGAAAAGTGCCAGTAAGCAAGATTTGCGATGTATGTTATATGCCTATCGTATTTACACAGAGTTTGTTGGATGTGAGGTTTGACAATGGCCACTTAAAAATCAAGTTTTCAAACTCTGCATGTAGCTATGCCATGCAAACAGTTCCTTCTTATGTGAGTTAGATTTTTGGTGAAGAGGGCCTCAATTTTCTCATCTTAAGCTCCCTTCCTGCTCTGAGACCGTCAGCTGTTTTGGAGCTATCTCCTGGGTTGTGCAATACCACCTGCCTCAAAAGCCACTAGAAATACCACATGAGGCTAAGGAATGTCTTTCTGAATGAATACAGGACAGTTGGAGTAGAATATCTGGAGGGGGGGGAGTACATTGGTATTTCCAAGCTCTGTTTGGGCGCAAAGTTGAGGTTCCATGGAGTAGGTTACCCTGCAGCAGACTGACAGTATTGAGCCTGCTATAGTTCATTGGTCCCCATTGTCTCATTAGCAAGAATCTCAGCTGCCATTGGAGAAACCAGCTGGTTTCCTAGGTAGCAAACAAGCACAAGGATGTTTACACACTTTTGCCCCTCTGCTTCCCTCTCTCATTTTCATCCCCAACTGCTCCACCCAAGGAGAATCGTGCCAAATAAATATCAGATTAAGAAAATGCTTCTCAAAAACAAAAAAGAAAAGAAAAGAAAATGCTTCTCATTAGTTGTCAGTTCAAAACAACTTTGTAAGCAATCTGAGAGCAGTATCTTTTCTACAGACTTTTATCTCTCAAAAGTTGTCAAAAGAGCTAAATTATAGTTCCTATCATTAATCCTTGTTCTGAACGCTGTAAATCAAAGGAATGAAATACTTCTCCTCACAATTCAGATCCCAAACAGGTAAAAATTACAACATAAAACAAAATTTAATACTGGCATTGCCCCGTCACCTAAGCCATATATTCTTGACGGAAGTAATCAACTAGAGGGTCTGGGTGTGCTATAATTCAACATTGTTTCAAAGGCTATGGGTTTGGTAAATACATTTCACTTTTAATATCTCCATACCTAAAAGCGAGTGTGGGTGAAGATATGGACGTCATTTACGTGACTCCTAAAGCCGTGGTAGTCTTGATCCAGTCTCCACAACTATGGGCAAATTCGCTTTGTAATGACAGCTTCCTTAACATAAATTCAGGTTACGGTATAGCCTGAACTGCCCTCACTGTCACAGAGCATTACTGGGAAAGGCTTTTTATCTTTTTATTTGTAAGTGGCACCTGACACGAGTTTTAGAGATGCAAGGTAGGCAAATAAAGGACTTGACAAGCAGGAACGGTGGTGAGCTCCTGTCCCGGGCCTCACTGTTGATTTCTGGAGCCTGTTGTCACCTTCCCAGTCGGCACTGCAGTTCTGCGCTGTTACAAAATGTGGGTAATAGGTCGTATTGTCAATCCCTGTAACCTATGGAGCCGCTCATTATGGATGAAGAACTGGCGATGTTCACATGTGCCTGCCTCACCCCAGCCGCGGCAGTCACAAGGCTCTGTAAGGGAGCATCCACAGTTGCCCCATTGCAGTGGGAGGAACCCAGTGTCTGAGCAGAGAGAATTTATACACGGCATAAAAGAGAAGCCACTAACATGTCGTAGCCTCAAATTTCCTTGCAATCACCTTTCTTGGTATTGTAGATTCATAGTAACCGTGCCTCCCCCTCCAGAATTGTACCCCGAATTTCAGAGATGCACATACACAAGATCAATATTTCACTAGAGAATGTGGGTCAAAAGAAAAACAACCTGTCTGCAAAGTAAATTTCACTGGATGAGGTTTTTAATATTACCACAGCACAAAGCAATTATTCTTTTCCATACCAGTATCACTAGGGGGAGGAGAGGCATGCACCGCCTGTTTTCAAGCCCTGTTCTGTCCTGCTATCGTTAAGTCAAGGACAGAAACTCCTCCATTTCCCTGAATGTCCCTGCATCTCCAAGGCTCCTGTGAAGGGGACCTGCCATGTATTCGTGCTGCCTTTCCTCTCTCCCTTGCTGTGTCTTTGTCTCCACCGTAACCAGAGGACTCACAGCTCTCCTAAGAGACACATCTGTATTCCTCTCAGTCAGTGGCCCCATGTAGTCGTGAGGGCTCTGACCCCGAGTGGGGACAGGTCAGGATAACAGAGGCCGGAAAGCTGGGCCAGAGCCAGAAAACCAGCCTCTAGTTCCAGTTCTCTCATTGGTTTGAAGATTTTGGTGAGTCTCAAATTTTCAAGACTGATTTCCCCATCTAGAAAAAGTGAAAAAACGGAATCAGGTGATTTTGAGATCATTTCTAGCTCTGCAGGGATTCATTGTAAAATAATAAGTATCCTCAGCCTTTTATACAGCAATTGAGAAGTGAAGCTGTTTAAGGCCATTTATTCCTTTACCACCTGACTCTTGCTGGAGGAGAGTCATCAAGATTGCCCACTTCAGCCATCTAGTCGAATCTGCTCCACATTTTCTTCTAGAGTTCACTTATTTCAGTTGGCTACTTACCATGATGAAATCTGTGAGAGTCCACTGTGATCTAAATGAACTGTACCCTCTCTATTAACTCCAGCATGGGATCATGTATCCTTGCAACTGCATTGACCAGCTGTGTCTCCATTATAAATCATAAACTGAATAGATTTCTTCAGTTCATCTCCTGCACTTGCAGAAGATTGGGCTTATCCAGCCCACCACCTTCACCCTCTGATTCCACATGGACAGCATCCATTGCCCTGAAAGTATGAAATCCTCCCAACTTGAAAGATGAGGAGATTTCATAACACAGCTGCTGAGCCCAGCTATCTCAAGGCCAAGTGTACCTTCTAGAGGTTCTAGATGGTGATCATACAGAAAGTTGAGAATTACCTACTCAATATTTGAATGGTCTTCTATACTTGGCACACTAATGACAAACCATGTGCTCTGACATAGGAGAATCCTGTAATCCTAATAGCTGCCATCATGATTTTTAAAATTTAAATGCTTATTATGACATTTAGGAATCCCAAGTGTTTATCATCAGATGGCAGATTTTTTTATAAATCTAATTCTTTTGTGTTTATCCTCCACATAATATTCATGCAGAAGCTGTGAACTAAAGAATAAGAAATAGGTTGGAAGGGTCCCCTGGTAAGGAAAAACTTAATTTTAAACCTATACCATTGATAGAGGCTGGAAAAAAAATCTAGAACATAGACAACTGAGAATTGTTCCAAGTGGGGTCCAGCCACAGACCTGCCATTAGTGCTGACCCATCACGGGACAATAGATAGGCCATGCCTCTCTCTCGCTTTAGTCTGTTGTTGCAAAATTAGTAAAAGGGGATCTGCCCTAAATAGTTCACATTATTGTCTTGAAATTCAAATGAAAGAATGGATGTGAACGTTCTCAGCAAGCGTGATGCATTATTTTGCTCTCCCCATTTCATGCATGGTGACTCTTGTTTTGATGTCAGACATTCTTTATGGGACCCACTCTCCTTGCTCCTCATCCTTGTACTGAATATCAGGTTGATGATGCCTACTATTGCTTTGTAGCAAGCCAGGAAATTATTTTATTTGAAATCTTGTCTTTAAAGTTGTTAGCTTTCCTTCTTAAGATTCTCTTCTGAATTCTTCTCCCCAGACCAGATATTCCAGTATTATCTACTTTTTTTCAGTATATTTATGATTTAATAAGCTATTGTTTCTTTTTTTTAATTTTTTTTAAATTTTTATTTATTTATGATAGTCACAGAGAGAGAGAGAGAGAGAGAGAGAGAGAGAGGCAGAGACATAGGCCGAGGGAGAAGCAGGCTCCATGCACCGGGAGCCTGATGTGGGATTCGATCCCGGGTCTCCAGGATCGCGCCCTAGGCCAAAGGCAGGCGCCAAACCGCTGCGCCACCCAGGGATCCCAAGCTATTGTTTCAATAGAGACTAACAAGATATTAGAAAATCATCAGTAACACTGCTTTTTACAAAACATCAAAAATGTGTGCGTGTGTGTATGTGTGGACAAAATGATGCATCTTTTGAAGAACAGAAAAATAACTGTGGGAGTACCATTCTTTAGGCAGAGGGGATGAAATGAACAGGTTTTACAGTCAGGAGAGAATTGTAGGTTTCGTAAAGAAAGAAAGAAAATGAAACAATCTCAAAAGCTACAAATTTACTCAAGTTATTGAAATATCCCTCAGTGATTATTTTCTAAATTTGCTCTCAATCCGTTATCCTTTCTCTTTTGAAATTTTAGGAGACAGTTTTGGAGAAAAATTTGCTGCAAGTAACATCATAATTATAAAATAGTTTAAAACTGTGAAATAGTTTAAATTTTTTTTTTAAATGCAGGCTTTACAGACTTACCAAAGCTTAAATCAAAAGAGAATATTACAAACCATCATTTCTCACTGCAAATGTAGGGTGGGATGCCACCATATGTTACCTCTATAATGGAACATAAGGGGTGCAGTGGCATAATTAATAGCAAGCCATTTTTACTTTCAAAATTCCAAAAAAGAATGTGTTGAAAAATATATTTTCTTATAAGAATTCAAAATATAACGCCAAAATAAATTCTGAAAAATGCAGCAACATATAAATGTTATTCTACTTTAAGAAAATCAATATACAAAATTTTAGACCTGAAAATCAATATTATGGTTATCACAGATTCTTTGCTTTTGTTTCCTTATAGAATTTTTTTTCCTTATAGAATTTTTTAATTGTGAGTTCACTTCCTTCATTTATAATGATTCATTTTTTAACCAATTTTCTGCTGGCATGTGGTATCTATCCATTATACACCACTGAAAATATACTATAGTTTTCTATGAACTCTTTGAGTTTCATTAAATGTGAATATTAGCTGTTATACAGAATTTTCTGCTTTGTTCCTGTTTCCTCTTGGCATACCTTCCACTTTCTCCAATAATAATGATGGCGATATCAATAATAGCTACTACTTACATAATCCTCAGTATATTTCTAAGAACTTTACATTTAATCCTCAGAACAGCCTTGTGAGGTAGATATTGTCACCTCCAGTCTTAGAGAGATGAAGTCACTTGTCCATCTTACAACTAGTTACTGGTAAGTGGCACTTGTGGGACTTGAAACTGACCATCACCCCCGGAGTCCATGTCCCAAGCCACTCTCATTGGTTAGGGCTCCATAACAATAGCTATCTTGCTCTGGCTTGCTGTGACTGAGTCTTACAGAAATGAGCTCTCTGGCACTCAAAAGCTGTTTTCTGCTTTTTTCTGAAAACTTAGAGAAAATAAGTGGTTGTGGTGGAATTTCAAGTGCATCACTATAGCAATCTGAGTTGGCTTTATTATGTTCTCATGTCCTCATATCTAGAGCATGCCTAGTACTGTGTCCAGATAGTCAGTCTGCTGGTTAAAAAGCTGAAAATACATAATTGGGAACCATGAGCCAACAGATGGTAACTCAGGCTATGGGAGGGACCCAGTAACCTTCATGTAAATTGCCACTATGATCTAAGCTTAATTATCTTATTAATAACTAGAATGTGATATTATAAACATAAATATGCCCTGATATATAACAAATGAATAGCATGTATTACATGTCTTAAAATACAAGGTGATATTGTGATAAGTATGATAGGACTGACTACACAAGAAAATTCATCATCTGATCTTTGCCCAAAGTCAACTGTACACGACATCTGCTCTTTATGCTTTGTTTTATACTTTAAATGCAATAAAGTGTTTACAAAGCACAAAGCACTATACTCATTTTTCATGTTTTACTTCAGTTTTTCCATTTATTCTTTTTGCTCTCTAAACCACTTTTCACTGAAGTTAAGTTTGCTGACATACGGCATAATTACTCATTTTTTTCTCAGTTACTCAATTCTGTTCACAATTTTTGGATACCAAAAATCAAGTTTGTTTAGTTTATTCTTCATAATCACCTCAACATTTTTTTTTATTTAGCTCTGTTTTTAGGAACAGCTGGACCTAAAACAAATAATTCAATTCAACTCTCTTCCTATATTTCTTCCTTCCTTCCTTCCTTCCTTCCTTCCTTCCTTCCTTCCTTCCTTCCTTCCTTCCTTCCTTCTTTCCTTTCCTTTCTTCCTTCCTTCCTTCCTTCCTTCCTTCCTTCCTTCCTTCCTTCCTTCCTTCCTTCCTTCCTTCCTTCCCCCGACAAATACTGTACCTACTGAGGGCTGTGCTATGGATACAAAGGTAAACAATTACAAACCTGCCCTCAGGGGTTCCCACATGCAGTGAGAACACATTATGTTATGAGAACAGAGTGAGACAGGAGGCTGGACAGGGCTGGGTTTCTGAGACAGGATTTGAAGCTTGGAAGTGTACAGAAAGGCCATGGCTGCACAAGGAGCCTCAACAGAGAAAAGGCATAAAGATGCAGAAGAATTAAGTGTGTATTTGAGAAATCCTGAAAAGACAATGCAGGGGCAATTCACTGTAGTGAGAAATGGCAGCAAGAGGCACAAGATAAGATTAGGAGGAGTGATGCTTCCAAAATGTGAAAGGCATTGTGCACCATGTTTAAAGATTTTATTTATTCCTTCATGATAGATAAGAGAGAGAGGCAGAGACATAGGCAGAGAGAGAAGTAGGCTCCATACAAGCAGCCTGATGCAGGACTCGATCCTGGGATACTGGGATCATGCCCTGAGCCGAAGGCAGATGCTCAACCACTGAGCCACCCAGGCATCCCTGCACCATGTTTAATATTTAAATTATATTCTGAAAGTCTAAAAGTCCAGTAGAGATTTTTATGTAGAAGAGGAAAACTGTTTTGTGCTATAACAAAATAACTTTGGAAACAATTCTAAGGATGAACTGCAGTGGAATGATGCTGGAAGGTGTAGATGAGTCTAGGCATAATGAGAATAGAATAAGATAGTTATATTGTGGGTGGAAAGATGAGAAGAGTTTGAGAGATTTTTTAAGTAGAGTTGACAGGACTTTATAGCTGATCAGGGTTGAGAAGGTAAAAAGAGGTAGTTGAAAATAGCTCTCAGTTTTCCAGATTAATTGACTTGGTAGATGGTGCTGTCATTAACTATCTTGAGACTCATAGGAAGAAGAGCATGTTGAGCACAAAGATAATTCAGATTTTAAAATATTGAGATTGAATAGTGTTAAGGAATCCAGGTTAAGATATCAGGTTTAAAAAAAAATGGTAATAAAATGCTGGAGGTGAGGAAAAGAACTTAAAGCCAGGTTTGTAGATAGGAGAACACTGGCATTTTAGTCTTCTCAGGCTGCAGTAGCAGATGACCACAGGCTGGGTGGCTTAACAACAAACATTTATTTCTCAAAGTTCAGGGGACTAAGAGGTCTAAGATCAGGGTGCCAGCAGATATGGTGTCTGGTAAGGGCCCTCTTCCTGCTTTTCAGAAGACTGCCATCTTGCTGTGTCTTCATGTGGTGGAGAGCAGAGAGAGGAGGAAGCAAGTTCTTGTGTCTCTTCATAGAAGGGCTCAACCCTCAAGGCCTAATCACCTCCCAAAGGCCTACCTCCAAATACTATCACATTGGGGTTGGGAGCTCAACATATAAATTCTGGGAAGACACAAACATTCCATTCATGACAATTGGCATGGAGGTATTAATTGAAACCCCAGACAATTCACTGGCTTCTGGGGAAAGAGTGTGAATAAGATGACAGGGCCAAGGATTAAGCCTTGAGGTCAGCCAAAAATTCAAATACAGAATAAAGAGAAGGAGCAATTGATATAAACTAAAAAGAAGGAGATGGAGATTAAAGATTTTTTTTCCGCAAAGGAAAAAAGATAAATGTTAAGATAAAAGTATCAAATGCCTTATAAAAATGAGGTATGTTAGAAATTTTTGAAGTACTTCTGCTTAACAAAACTTAATAAAACACCCATCAACTATTATGATTAAATACTAAAGTCATTGTCAGTAAAATTTGGTGCAAGGCACATATGCCTGCTTTCATTTATATTATTTAACACTGTTTTAGAGATGAATGTAACAAGACAAAGTACAATGTATGACATAGATAATGAAAAGAAGAGAAAATTATTTTGTTATATGACTATCTTTTATACCAACAAAATAACCCTAAGATATTCAATTAAATACTATTAGAAATATCAAATGAATTTGGTAAGATGCATGAATATAAAATAAAATAGAAAATGAAAGTGCTTTTCTTTATTTCAATGACCAGTTAGAAGGAAAAATGGGAAAATCACAAACAAAACAAAACAAAACAAAAAAACCTACACAGTGGGAAGCCCGGGTGGCTCAGCGGTTTAGCGCCGCCTTCAGTCCAGGGCCTGATCCTGGAGATCCAGGATCGAGTCCCACGTCGGGCTCCCTGCATGGAGCCTGCTTCTCCCTCTGCCTGTGTCTCCGCGTCTCTCTCTGTGTCTCTCATGAATAAATAAATAAAATCTTAAAACAAACAAACAAACAAACAAAAAAAAAAAAACACCTACACAGTTCCTAAGAAAAATATAGCAAGAAATTTCAGGACTTAGGTTAAAAAAAAAACTATAAAAATGTATTAAATATGAGTATAATAGCATTTATATTGGTAGGTTTTTTTATTATGTTAATAGCCAAAACCCAGTACCTTAGATACCTTAACTGTAGATTAAAAATGAATAGACCCAGAGAAAATATATTTGTAAACATTTGGCAAGCAAATATCACCAACATAAAAATATCTCAAATTGATAATAAAAGGTAAATAGAACAAATAAAAATAGACCAAAGATTTTGCCAAGTAATATATGTAAATTATTTAAAAGTTGATATTTAGAAGTTGTTCTCTATTAAAGAAGTACAAATTAAAAATACCAATGAGATACCATTTTTTTGTCATTAATTCTGCAGAATGTTTAAACATTTAGTTAATAACCAATCTTAGCCATAGCTAGGTTGATACTTACTTGGTAAGTTCAGGATGGCCACTGGATTGCCAACATTACAGCTCTTATATATTTGTGACCTTGAGCCCCTTCTTAAAGAACCCTTTCCCACCCTCCTCTCCAGGAAGACTTTTCAACTTTAAAATGCAGTAATTAGAGAATAAATGCATGACACCTAATGTTCTTGAATGTCCCTGCCTTACTTGTTAGATATTTGGAATATTATCCAGGGAAAATAGTGTAGTAAGTAGGTATTGGCTTATACTACAGGTGGGAATATGAATTGCTAAAAGTTTTTTTCTGTAGACTTAATGTGACTAAGTCTAGTACTTTTTTAACACCTTAATCATTTTAGTTTTTAATCCTATAAAATCTTAATCACGTATAATGATCTATGTATAAATATGTTTAAAACAACATAGTTTAAGTACCCAGACACTATAAACTACATGAATGCCTATCAATTAGAAAATGACTGAATGAATTATAGTATATTTATACAATGGAATATTTTATAACTATTTAAGAGAATACATTAGATGACCTGGAAAGATGTCCATAATGCATGGTTTTAAAATCAAAATAACCATGTATAGAGTAATATGTACTTTTTTAAGAAAAAGAAGTACATCTCTCTGTTTTTCTCTTTCCCTGTCTCTGTCTGGCTCTCTCTAATGTACACACACATGCACACACAGGGTAGGTATACATTTATACATACAGTGTGCAGATTAGAATATATGGGCAGATACATTCCCAGTTGTGGGAGGAATGGGTGCAAACATATCCAGAGTATTATATTTATCTTCAAAGAACTCTGTATTTTTTAGATTTATTTAATAAGCTTTTAATTTTTGCCCTTCCAGGAAAAAAAGGTAGGAAAAGGAATAAAAAAGAACAATAAGAGAATGCCAATTCTTTAGAGTTGGAGCAAAATGATGATTATAGTAGAGTATGAGAAATTCAATATAAGTTGTATCATATGGTGGGAAACCAAAGCAATAAAAATTTAGACTCACCAAATAATACCATGTTTCCTTCTACTGACCAAGTTCCTCCAGACCACTGATTTGTACCATTTTTAAGGGTGGGAAGCTGTTAGGAGAATCAGATGAAACTTCTTCCCAGTTAAAAGTGCATGAATTTTCAAATTCATCAATTGCATGTAACTGCATAGGCTTTATAAACCTCCATTCTAATCCTCTGACTTTTTTCAGTAAAAGGAATTGAAGTTTATAACAAATATTCTTTGATTGTGTCTTGTTTTCTATTTTTTCCAACTATTTTGATAATACCCAATCTTTAGCATCACCTGATTTCTTAAGAGGAATATGCTTTTAAAGTTTTGAAAGTAATTCAGCCAACTTTGCCAGTGCAAGATTCCTTTACCCTCCTCTTCAATTTTTGGCTCCAACCAAAACACACTATTACTAATTCCCAAACACAGTCTAAATTCTGGGAGTTTATTTCTTTCTTCACCTTTGTCTCTGCTTAAAATATCCCTCTTGCTGCCCATCCCCTGGCCATCTTACTACTTTCTATCAAAATCCTACCCATTCTTCTAGTCCCAGTCCAAGATCTCCTCTTTCACTAAATGTTCCTCCAGTCTCTAAGCTTGAATGAGTCTTGCTATCTTTGTGACCCAAAGCTCTTTGTTTTTATTTCCATCAAATTTCTTAGCACATCTATATAATCTTATGGTTAATTGCTCAGGATGTCTTATCCAATTTCCTAGCCTATTAGGTCCTTCAGAGTCAACTCATATCTTGCTAATTTTACATCTGCTATAGCACTTAGCACAGGGCCTTGCAAATAGTAGGTCCCAATAAATGTCAAATTGAATTGATTTTGAGCTGGAAACTGAAACAGAATGGCTTTTTTAGCTTTAGTTTTTTTATGCAATTTTCCTTCTTCTCTACAGAGATATCTCAGTCAATCTACACAAATGGTCCATTTTTATTTCTAGCTTTCAAATTGTATCCTATTTTAGGTGATTCTAGTAAATGGTATCTATGTATAAAAGAAGAGTGAGTTACTTTTTCCTATTTATTTGATAACCCTTTTTAAAATGATGCTAATAAATTTAAATTACTTTTAAATTGTTTGATAAAATTTCATCTCTTAGACATTTGGAATTTTAATATAATTTTATAATTTATATGACTTTTTTAGTTTCACTGCAAGTGAGTAGTCATTTTTTTGCTGTATTCTTTTATTTGGATAAATAATGTGTATGTCAAAGAACACTAAAGATAGCTTAATGCAACTTTAATATCACTTATATACTTTCTATTTAACAGTAATTAGAAAGATTACTTAAATAATACTAATTTACAGGTACTAAACTCTCCCCCTACCCACCCAGGGCTGGAAAAATTTAATATTGGCAAATAATGTTCAGACCAGAAAAATAAAACTTAAAAAATTATCAGAAAATAAAAAACTACCAAAATTTATATTTAGAAGAAAGAAGTTCTGAGAGTTTTAGCAATCTATAAAATTTAATGGTGGCATTTAATAGATGGCCAATACAGTAACTTCTTTCATTCAGCAAATTCATAATGTTAAGAAAATTCAAGGTCTTCTCAATACTAGCTCTCTTGGAAATTATGTGAAACACACATACACACATTTCTAGTGTAATTACTGGCATACTTTAATAATATTGCATACATATTTCATCTCATTCAATGTCAAACACAAGTCTATGCCCATGTCATCCAATTTCCCATTGTTTTACCTAGTCCCCCAAAATAAACAATGGAACATTTTCAATTCTCTGGCTCTTCAGCAAAGCAGTTGAAATCTAATTGCTTTCTTGCCTTACATTGAGATAATATTCCAAATGGATGCTGTCATGATGTTTTTCTATCAGGATCAAATAAGACTAGTTCAGACATACATCATAAATATGGCAGAATTATGGGAAAATAATAGTACCCTGGTTATATACACTTGTTTGGTTGTTTATTTAGAATTATCTTAATATTTCTGTGGAATCAGAAAAGACCCCTAATAGCCAGGGGAATATTAAAAAAGAAAACCATAGCTGGGGGCATCACAATGTCAGATTTCAGGTTGTACTACAAAGCTGTGGTCATCAAGACAGTGTGGTACTGGCACAAAAACAGACACATAGATCAATGGAACAGAATAGAGAATCCAGAAGTGGACCCTCAACTTTATGGTCAACTAATATTTGACAAAGGAGGAAAGACTATCCACTGGAAAAAAAGACTGTCTCTTCAATAAATGGTGCTGGGAAAATTGGACATTCACATGCAGAAGAATGAAACTAGACCATTCTCTTACACCATACACAAAGATAAACTCAAAATGGATGAAAGATCTTAATGTGAGACAAGATTCCATCAAAATCCTAGAGGAGAACATAGGCAACACCCTTTTTGAACTCGGCCACAGTAACTTCTTGCAAGATACATCCATGAAGGCAAGAGAAACAAAAGCAAAAATTAACTATTGGACTTCATCAAGATAAGAAGCTTTTGCACAGCAAAAGAAACAGTCAACAAAACTAATAGACAACCTACAGAATGGGAGAAGATATTTGCAAATGACCTATCAGATAAAGGACTATATATAGTATATAGTATATACTTTACTATATATATATATATATATATATATATATATATATATATATATAATATAGTATATAGTATATAGATAGTATCCAAGATCTATAAAGAATTTATTAAACTCAATAGCAAAGAAGCAAACAATCCAGTCATGAAATGGGCAAAAGACATGAACAGAAATCTCACAGAGGAAGACATAGACATGGCCAACAAGTACATGAGAAAATGCTCCACATCACTTGCCATCAGGGAAATACAAATGAAAACCACAATGAGATACCACCTCACACCAGTGAGAATGGTGAAAATCAACAAGGCAGGAAACAACAAATGTTGGAGAGGATGTGGAGAAAGGGGAACCCTCTTGCACTTTTGGTGGGAATGTGAACTGGTGCAGCCACTCTGGAAAACTGTGTGGAGGTTCCTCAAAGAGTTAAAAATAGAAATGCCCTACGACCCAGCAATTGCACTGTTGGGGATTTACCCCAAAGATACAGATGCAATGAAACACCAGGACACCTGCACCCCAATGTTTCTAGCAGCAATGTCCACAATAGCCAAACTGTGGAAGGAGCCTCAGTGTCCATCGAAAGATGAATGGATAAAGAAGATGTGGTATATTTATACAATGGAATATTACTCAGCCATTAGAAATCACAAATACCCACCATTTGCTTCGATGTGGATGGAACTGGAGGGTATTATTAATGCTGAGTGAAATAAGTCAGTCGGAGAAGGACAAACATTATATGCTCTCATTCATTTGGGGAATATAAAAAATAGTGAAAGGGAATAAAGGGGAAAGGAGAAAAAATGAGTGGGAAATATCAGAAAGGGAGACAGAACATAAGAGACTCCTAACTCTGGGAAACGAACAAGGGGTGGTAGAAAGGGATGTGGGGGGGGGATGGACTCGGTGACAGGCACTGACGGGGTCACTTGATGGGATGAGCACTGAGTGTTATTCTATATGTTGGCAAATTGTACATCAATAAATTTTTTTTTAAAAAAAGTATCTCTGAGCATATTTATATATCAATTCTTTTTTTCATTTTAGAAACATAATGAAACAACAACAGGGAAATATTATTTTATCTATACAGCCTACAGTTAGAAAACTAAATGCAAAAAAAAAAAAAAGGTGGTCTTAGCTCATTTAAGATCTGATTTTGTCAGGTTTGCATCAGTGAAACTAAATATAGCTTTGTAAACATTGCTAAGTATCAACCTTGTGGTGGACACAAAGCCTGATATAAATAGTAGCAATATATGGCTCTACCTTTAAGAAGCTCATTATAAATTATCCATAATAAACCATACTGCAAAAAAAAAAAAACATACTGTTGCAATTGCTACAATAAGAATACAAGTAAAGTGTCATGAGGATAGAAAGCAGGAATGGGGAACAATTATTTTTTAGATTGAAAAAGAATTTAGGATAAATTTCACTAAGGACATAGTTGGGCTTTGAAGGAGAGAAGGGATCACTACCAAAATATGAAACACTTAGGTATAAATCTAACAGAATGTATATAAGATCGATATGAGGAAGAAAAAAAATCTATATGAGGAAAACTACAAAACTATGATGAACTAAATCAAAGAACCACTACATAAATAGAGGGGTACTCCATGTGCATGGACAGGAAGACTCAATGTTGTCAAGATGTGAGTTCTTCCTAACTTGATCTACAGATGCAGTACAATCCCAATCTAACTCCTAACAATTTATCTTATGGATCCAACAAACTGATTCTAAAGTTTATATGGACCCAGAATAGTCAACACAGTATTGGAGGAAAGAGTTGGAGGATTGACACCACCACCCTACGTCAAGATTTACTATAAAGCTATAGTAATCAAGACAAAGTGGAAATAATAGAAAAATAGATCAGTGGAACAGAATATAGAGCCCAGAAATAGACCCCATGATTTACAGTCAAGTGGTCTTTGACAAAGGAGCAAAGGTTGGAATAACTGGATATCCACATGCAAAAACTGAATATAGACACAGACTTTACAGCCTTCTCAAAAGTTAATAGATCATAAATCTATATGTAAAATATTTATATATAAACTACAAGAGTATAAAACTCCTACAAGATAATATAAAAGGAAGCCTAGATGACTTTGAGTATGGTGATGATTTTTTAGACAAAACATCAAAGATATAATGCATGAAAGAAATAATTGATAAGCTGTCTTTCATTCAAATTTAAAACTTCTGATCTGAAAAAGTATCACAAGATTATGAGAGGATAAGCCACAGACTAGGAGAAAATACTTGCAAAGGACATATCTGAGAAAGAACTATTCTCCAAATATATAAGAACTCTTAAAACTCAACACTAAGAAGTTAAAGAATGGGCCAAAGATCTTAATAGACACCTCAATCAAGAAGATATACAGATGGTAAATAAGCATATGAAAAGGTTCTCCACATCATATGTCATCAGGAAAATGTAAATTGAAACAATGAGATAGCACTACACACCTAATAGAATGGCCAAAGTCCAAAACACTGAGGACACCAAATGCTGGCAAGGATGTGGAGCAATAGGAGCTCTCTCATTCATTGCTGGTGGTACAAAATGGTACAGCCACATTGGAAGACAGCTTGGCAGTTTTTTACAAAACTAAATATACTCTAACCATATGATCCTGTAATTCTAGTCGTTAGTATTTACCCAAAGGATTTGAAACTTATGTCCATGCAAAAACCTGCATGCGGATGTTTATAGCAGTTTCGTTTATAATTACCAAAACTTGGAAGCAATCAAGACATCCTATGGTAAATAAATGGATAAATAAGCTGTAGCAAATTCAGAAAATGTAATATTATTTAGCACTGAAAAGGAATGAACTATAAGGCCTAAGAAAACATGGAGGAGATTTAAATGCATATTAAAAGCTGGCTTTTAATATGCATACAAAAGCCAGTCTGAAAAGGCTACATACTGTATGATTCCAATTACATGGCATTCTGGAAAAGACAAAAGTATGAAGACAGTAAAGGAGCAATGGTTGCTTAGGGGTGGGTGGGTCGGATGAGATGAATAGATAGCACAGATGATTTTTAGTGCCATGAAAATACACGATTCTATAATGATAAATAGATGCCACTATACATTTGTTGTAATCCGTAGAATGTACCAGGACTGCACCATACGGTAAGCTATATAGTCTTTGAAGGGTGTGTCCATTTAGGTTCATCAAGTGTAAGAAATGTACACTCTAATGAGATATGTTGATAATGGGGGTGGCTGGGCATGTATGGGATATGAGAAATCTTTGTGCTTGCCTCTCAATTTTGCTGTGAACCTAAACCTACTGTTTAAAAAATAATAAGGTTCTAAAAGGAAAAAAAGAGAGGGAGGAGGTCAGTCTATATAGAAGAAAGATGGGAGCCAAGTTAAAGAGGCATATTTGAAGAATAAAGAATAGTTCCACACAGTTGGAAGCTAGGATGCTGGGTTGAGAAGATGTAAGCAGTAAAGCTAGGAGCACAGATGGATCTGTACATGGAAGGTTCTATAACGGCGAGTGAGGAGTTTAGATTTAGTTTTTAAGGTATGAGTAACCAGCCATGTAGTTGTACTAGTTGTACTGGGAAAGGAAGTGACCTGACCAGCTATTTTCTACAGAAGGTATATGTAGTTATGACATAGAAAATATAAATAGGTAATCTTTAAAATGTTTGTAGACTTTGATGGAGGAATCAAAAGAGTTTATCTGAAAAGGAACAACCGAATCTCCTGGAAAAGCTGTATGCATAATAGTCATTAAGATGCTGAATAATTAAGTAAATCGTTATATAAACTGTGGTGTATTCACCTAATGGAATACTAGGATAACATAAATTTAAAAATTTACAAATAGCTTTTGATAAGACTAGAAAACTATCAGGCTATAATTTTAAAAAGCACAAAACAGAAAGGTGTTAGGACTATTACTTGATCATGGCTAATTTCACAAAATTATGTGTGGGAAAAACCCTAAAAGGAGATAAACAAAAATAGTGAAGTGGGAGCTACCAGGAAGTGCAACTATTGGTGGTTTCTTTTTACATTACAGTGTCAGTACATTTCTCTAGACATGTATTAGTTATGCAACAAAAAAAATCAATAAACTTTTTAACAGCCCAATCGAAAATAGCCAAGTCCGAACACCCAGAGGTGACAGCATGAACGGAGAGGGAGAGACAGTCTCAGATTCCATGAGGACATTGCTCTCATGGATCTTAGGATAAAGAAGATCTGGGGCAAAGATGACTCTGCAGCCCTGACCTCTAAGTCAGTCAGATGGTGATGTGTTCAGTCACAACAGCAAATGCAGAAAAGGCAGGACAGGAGGTTTTCCACCGAACCTGTTTATTTGATGGGATCCTTAGGCTATCCAGCAGATATATGCCAGTGGCACTTGGAGATGAGAGTATTCAGTGCTGACAAATATACAGTAAATCACCACTTTCTGGTCCCAGGATGGAGATGATGAAAAGCAATTTGGTAATATGTTCATGTCCTTCAAACCAAATATAGAAAATTCATTATGCACTTTGATCCAAAATAGACATGAAAAATCATTATTTACAAAGATGTTCATCTCAGGATATAGCCTATGACCAAGAGAAAACAGAAAAGAGGAAAATAAACGTGCCCCCAAAGCAGGGGAAAGTTCAATAAATTATGGTGAATCCATTCAATGGTGAATCCATTCAATGGAATATTGTGTAACAAAAACAATGTGTTAACAAAATATATTAGCAAAAGAAATGTCAAAAATTTTAAATCATGCATTAAAATTATATACACAGTAGTGCTTTGACCTTTAAAATGTTATATATATAATAATAATATATATAAGACTAGATTAATTACATATCAAATTAATCAGTGTCTCAACTCTTGGGGGGTAGTATTACAGATCCTACTTTTAACTGTTCTTTCTTTTTCAGTTCTTTTTTACCAAAAGCACACATTATTTTTATAACTAGAAGTTAAAAAGAAAGAAAATTAAAGGGAAAGAATATGTGTCCAGAGATCAAGGCTAAAATGTAGATTTGAGAATCATCTACATATAAGTAATAGTAGAAGTCATGAGTAATCCTTAAACTCCAGAGGCAAATTATGTTGTCTTTCTTAATAACCTCTTAGTACATAGATTTTACACAATAAACTGAAACATTGTAATGATTCAGTCATATGTTTATCAAAAGTCAATTAGAGCCTTAGGCCTTTGTCATTTTGGGATGTTCAATAGAATGAACATGGTTTTTAAAATTGATTTGATAAAGATAAAACTTGACATTAGTGTACAGTAATTCATTTTCTTGCTTTTCTTCAGAAAATATGTCATGCTCAATTTTAATTTCAAGAAAATACAGAGCAAATCTACATAAAGCAAAAATAGTAAAGGTTTGTTTGCCCTAAGATATGTTTTGCTCACTATAATTGGGTTGTCAGAATGCGTCTGACATATGCTAATGAAATGGAGAGAAAGCCAAAATATGGTTTATTTGGTTACATGAGTCCTTTTCATACTCAAACCAGCAACATTTATATAGCTCTTGCTTAGATGCTGGGAATTAAAATGTACAAAACAACATCGCCTTGGC